>NC_092503.1:64374938-65675771 GCF_047511675.1 Marmota flaviventris | reverse complement strand
TGCATTCTGTATTAACTTGTTTGCATTAAATTTTTTTCATTTGTCAAAACAGTTATTTTTTCATAGAAAATGAACATTTTTATTGTTTTGTAAATAAAATTATATAAGTGATTTTGTATGTAAAGATCTAATTTCAATAAAGTTAAAATTGTTAAATGGCTATCCACTGTGATCTTAATGAGCAGTGTTAAGAATATTTAAAGTTACCTATTGTTCTATTAGATTTTATGGTATTATATATCTTCCTTTATTTAAATTAATACTGAAATTAGTAGATAGATGCATTCTGTATGATGTGTTTATATTTTGAATTCTCATTCTGATTATAATTAGCGGATTTGATTTTAATTTTCTTACACAGAAAAATTTTCGATAGTTCTCAGTGTCTTTTAGTAATTCAAAGTTCATCATTCATGAACCATTTTGTTTTAGAAAATCACTTCTCAGCCAGATTTCATTAAATGTGTAGTTATATTCTTATATGCCAAACCCTATCATTGCAGTTACAATAGAGATATTGGAAACATGCCCCAGATATTTGTGTTCTAGTGTGTTCCATCTACAGACCCATGAGTTTTTGAAGAGTAAAAGGAAAACCACTTTGGCCATCTAAAAGATACACAGTAATACATAATAGCACAACCACAGTGTATTTTGAGAAAAGACCTGAACACTATATATTAAAACAATACAAGTAATAATTAACCTAAATGTAAAGCCATCTTGAATGTTTTAGAGAAATACTTTAATCAGAATGAAAATTACCAAGAATGAAGTCAAGGGACAACAGTGATCTGGAGGGTAGTGCAGCATATATGTTATTCTCATTTACCTCTAGTTTTTTTTTTTTTTTTTTTTTTTTTTTTTTGTCCCTGATCTCCTATGCATTAATCATTGGATCATGAATTATTTACTCTCAAAAAAAACAGAAGAAGAAAATAATGTATTGCTTTTTCAAAAATGTCACTCAAGCCAGACCCAAATGGGATTTTTTTTTTCTATAAAAAGCTGGGTAAAGGTAGGAGGATGGAAATTTGCTTTCTTTCATTAAAATCAGTAACATTTCTCCAGTGTAGATGGAATGTGAAATAAAAACATATATAAAATTTCTATCAGATATATATTTTCTTAAAAATCTGGGAACACTATGGTGTGGCTATTAATATGGCCTATAATAACACAAGTTGCTCTGCCTTGAGGGCCATACTAAGCAATGAAAGAAAAAATAGAAGCTAAAAAAAGAAACCCTGACTTGAGGCTTTCAGGAAAAAAGAAATAAAATTATTTCACTTACACCATAAAAAGGAATACTTTCAATATGTATTAAATTTCTGTACATTTCTAGTGTTGTTTTTGTTTTGCCACGCTTGCCTCTAATTGCATCTCTGTTCCTTTTCAATGTAATAAGCACTTGATGTTTGTTTTGATGAGCAGGAAAAACAGGGTTATATCAATGGTGGGATGGAAGAGAGGACTTGGTGAATTTAAAATCTTGGCTCGGTAATTTCCTGGATCTTGTGTGATAGCTTAATAATAGAAATGCCAATGTAAACTTTAAAAATATAACTTACTTTCAAGTCAACGGCAAGAATCAACTGTTGCAGCGTTTGAACAGAAGTGAAAAGACAATGCAATGGAAAAGAAATGAAATTCAAATTTTTTTCAAAGAAAAGATGTGACACCATCCCCAGAACTGAGTCCTGAAAGAAAAAGTAGGATTAGCCTCAAACAAATGGAAGATAGAGAAGGAAGGTACTTCTGGGCAAAAGCGGTACAGAAGTAATATTATATAAATTGACATGACTAATGAGACATTGGGGAGCCCTAAAGATGAAGAAATATGAAAAGTAATCTGGGGAAGTATAGTGTAAGATGAAGACCAGAGGGGAATCCTGAAATGCCTTATGTACTAAGCTAAAATGTTTAAGCATTATCCTGAACACATGCATGCATACCCATTAAAAAAGTAAGTTAGCCAGTGTGTGATTAGATAGAAGTGATCTTCTGTTTTGGAAGGCAATTTGATAAATTAACAAAACCTTTTAAAATGTATACATTATTTGTAAAATCAATGTTTTCTGAGAAAATGTGAACTAAATAATCACAAGCCTTTTTCTCATTCTCCCTTAGAAGAGGAGTACATACAATGTCTCCCATAAAAGGAAACAGTCTTCTTGACTGAAATATTTTTGTTTATTCAGATGCTAACAATCAAAGGAAAATCTTTTTTCCAACTAGTCAGGCTGAAACAAAAGTCCCAAAGTTTGTCTTTTTATGTTTTTTGTTATTCTATATAAAGAAGTAAAACACTTTGTCAAACTGTTTTTCCTACTATCTGTAGCCCTTGACCTAACTCTATTATATAAATAATATTGGATAAGTGCTTAAAGCCATGGCATAAGGTTAGTGTAGAAAATAACAGTTGCTTAAATAATACCTAATAAATGTAAATGAACTTAAAGTGAATATGCTAGATTTTTCTTGCCTTTTTCCTAACTAAATCTGCCCTTATTTTATAAATGCTCAATATAAATTTTAGTATTAAAGAAAACAACTAAAAGGGGAGAAAATGAGCACTATTTCATTATATTGCAACTGTTCATCATATCACTTCAAAATTTATAATGTTTTATTGATTTGGAAAATCATAGTAAGTGAAAAATGATAGGATTCCCTACCCCAAAATATGGCATCTGGAGGTTCTCTCACCTTCTCCCACCCTTCTCTCCTAAAGCAGGTCATAAGACTCTCATTCAAGAGATACCCTCTCTGTATCTTGAGAAAAGGTATATCCTTATCTCTAAAGAGGAACATTAAGAAGAATCTGGACAAACAGGCCTCAATTACTAAGTTTTCCCTAGTTTATTACCATTAGCTCATACTCTCCTTTTATCCAATTATACTTCACAACTACTCACTCTTCATTAGACGTAATATACAAAAATGTTCTTGAGTCTTCATTACTGAAGACTACTGTGTCATGTAAAATTTAAGTAAATTTTTATGCTTTTTACTTATTAATCTATCTTTTGTTATAGGGGTCTCAGCCATGAACCTAGGAAGGGGAAAGATTCCTCATCCCCCATAATTACACACAATGTGGTGATTTTTTAATTGAATATTTCATAATTGTATAAAACTATATATAGGTATATGTATACATATATATGTAAACATTTACTTAAACACACAAACACTTCTTTGTATAGTTAACATAAATACACATACATAAAATTCTTCAGAGATATGCAAATATTTTGGCTATGTTTTTCTGACATTTTAAACTTTCTTCACATATTTTTTTCAGTTCTTATTTAATGTTCTGCAAGAAACATTTTTATAATTCAATAAACAAATATTTTTAAATAAATATAGCTCTACATCATTAGATGTAGAGAAAAAATAGACTTGAGGCAGATGCAAATTGTTTTGTGATTAATGCAACAAGCTATGTAAGAAATGTGTAGACAGTAAAAATGACAAATTTGAGAGATGCCATTTAATAAAGTAGAACCAACAGAGGTGATATGGAGAATGTGAGAATACAGTTTTGCAGGTTTAATATGGAACACCATAGAGAGTGCAGAGATGAGCACACTGAACAGAAGATGAAGATCTGGAAAGTGAGGGGAAGAAAGAGAAGTCTGAGGGTAGTAAGTGCCACAGTCTGGCTGGGCACAATTCAGGAGCCACTTGTCAAAAGAAACGAACTTTATCTTTAGAACACACACACCAAACCACACAGCTCCTAAGGAAAAACCTTCAGAGCCCAACTGCCACCACTGGCTTCCCACAAGCCTCTCAACCTCCCCGACTCCTCCTGCTCTTGAGGCAGATTGGCTGGGTTGCGTGGGCGGAGCCCAAAAAAGTCCCCCAATGAGCAGCTCTGTGGTCTGAAAGGGTGGGGAAACAGCCCAGTGAGCATCACCACAGAGGAGCCAATCAGTTGGCAGCTAGAAGTTTGCTGGGGCCACTGTGAGCCAATCATCAGTTGGCAGCTGGTGCTGGCAGCTGGAAGTTTGCTGGCAGATGGAAGTTTGCTGGGGCCCCTTCAGCTGTGGCTCTCAATATCTCCCCCTCTCTGTTTAAACAACAAGCATGTGGCTTAGGGACTGTGCCTGCCTTAGTTTGTCCAATGGTACATATGGTCCTTACCCTTCATAGGATGAGCTGGCCTCAAGGCGTCAGCCTCCTGTCTTAGGTTGGTACCATTGCAATTGGATCTTACCCGTCATTGACTACTGGTCCAGCATACAGCCACATCTGTGGATAGGTCTTTGTACCAGCGGGGAGGTGAGGTTCTTTGCCTCACCTCTGTTGGCCCCCAAATTTTAGCTGAACTACCATGACAAGCAAAAGGGAGGAAGATACACCAAGCCAATACCACCGATGACACCATCAACAAAAATGCCCCAACACTACCACAAGTTGCTGCACTAACAGATAGTTCACAATGCATACAAGTGAGTTCACAATGCATACAAGTGATACATAGTCCAGGCAAGTTCTGCAAGCAGTTCAGTGATGGCTCCTTTTGGAAAAATTGTACCACCGATGACCCCATCAGCAAAAATACCCCAACACTACCACAAGTCGCTGCACCAACAGATAGTTCACAATGCATACAAGTGAGTTCACAATGCATACAAGTGATACATAGTCCAGGCAAGTTCTGCAAGCAGTTCAGTGATGGCTATTGCAGAAGCTGTAGATTGGTTTTATCTTTGTCTTCACCAGCACTGGGATGAAGATAGGAATTCTGGCAATAATGGCTAAAAAAAAATTATGTAACATTCCAGAAGGCACTAAAAGAAAACAATTTTCTTAACAATTTACATTATCTTGAACAGAATTATTAAATATAATGAAAAGGAAAGGTGAAAGTAAACAAACAGATCTGTTAACCTCCTTTTTTGTTCACATATTAAAACAATCCTCAACAGCTGTTTACCCAATTTAAATTAAACCATTTAAATCACGTGAATAAAAAAAAATTTGGATCCATTTTTTCATGAGCTCTCATCATATATGATATATGGACATACGTACATTCAAACATACAACATAAAACACAAGTGTGCACACATAATATAATACATACAACACATAACACAATAGTAAAGGCCTTATAACTTTTTACAGGTGAAATCTCCATTATAATGTTTAAAAACTCTATAGTCAAAAAATAGAACTGATCAGCAAAACATTAACCTAGGTCTGTATGAGCGCAAAAACAAAATAGAACTTCATGATGTGGGAAAGGGTAATAATAAAATAGATATTGAAAAAAGCATCCTGGTTCTGTCGCAGATGTAAGGATAGCCAAACTGGAGTTTTGGATATCATCTATTATGGATTTGAGCCAAATCATCTTCTTTTTGTTCTGTAGAAATCGCTTTAGTTAATCTCTCTGGAATCCAAATCAGCTGCTGTTCTCTCTGTGGAAACACACAAACAGACCTCCTCCGACTCCAGACAATCACTTTGTCAGGACCTTAGTTAATCTCTCTGGAATCCAAATCGGCTGCTGTTCTCCCTGTAGAAACACACAAACAGACCCCCACTCCAGACAATCACTGGGTCAGGACCTTTCCATTGTCCTGTTAGAATATCCTTCCAAAGTACCTTGGGCTTATGTACATTTTTTGGACACATATGCCTTTCCACAGCACTAAGCCCTGATGAATCCAAATTTAAAAAGTTTAGAGTAAAAAGGGTTATTTTAAGTTTTCTTTGGGGAATATATACCCCTTCCAAATTCCTTCTTTTTGCTTTAATAAGTACATTTTAATAGTTTGATGAGCTCTTTCAACTATGCCTTGTCCCTGTGGATTGTATGGGATTCCTGTTATATGAGTAATGCCAAATGATGAGCAAAATTGTTTAAAAGAGGTAGAAGTATAACCAGGGGCATTATCTGTTTTTAAGTGTTTTGGAACGCCCACAGTGGCAGAATTTTGTAAGCAATGAGCTATAATATCTTTAGTTTTTTCTCTGGCATGAAGGGAGCCCATCAAAAATCCAGAAGAAGTATCAACTGTAACATGCAAATATTTTAATTTTCCAAATTCTGGCAAGTGTGTGACGTCCATCTGCCAAATATGGTTAGGTATCAGTCCTCTAGGATTGACTCCAAGATTAACTTGTGATACAAAGGTCACACAATTTTGACATTGTTTTATTATTTGTCTAGCTTGTTCCTTAGTTATTTTAAAATGCTTTTGTAAAGTATTAGCAGTGACAT
The DNA here is from genome assembly GCF_047511675.1 of Marmota flaviventris. Classification (NCBI taxonomy): domain Eukaryota; kingdom Metazoa; phylum Chordata; class Mammalia; order Rodentia; family Sciuridae; genus Marmota; species Marmota flaviventris. The sequence goes on along the minus strand of NC_092503.1, from coordinate 65,669,527 downwards.
GGAACTTTTTATGAAAATTTGTAGCTTCTTCTAGTGTAGAGAAAATATGTATGTCATGTGTAGTTTTGTCTGCTAAATCATTGCCCAAACTAAGGGCTCCAGGCAATCCTGTATGTGCCCTGATATGTCCTTTTCTGTCCCAGATTAGACTTTGTATAGTGGAAAGCAAAGAGAAAACAGTAGAGAAAGGGGAAATCCTACCAGCATCTTCAAGGGATACTACAGCATTAACTATATACTGACTATCAGAAAATAAATTAAATACAGAATCTTTAAACATCACAAAATCTTGTAATACTGCATTAAGCTCTACCTTTTGAGCTGATTGTTTGGGTACTAAAAATGTAAAAGTTTGATCAGGTGTAACTATTGCTGCTGTACCATTATTTGACCCATCAGTGAATACATTTGGAGCATTCATGATGGGGGTTTTTCTTGTCAGTTTTGGAAAAACTACAGGATGCAAAGACCAAAAAGACAACAAAGGATTAGATGGTAAGTGATTATCAAATGAAACATTAGATTTGAACATGATTATTGCCCAAGTATTTAACTCATTAGCTAACTCATCAATTTGATTCATAGTATATGGAGTAATAATTTTATTGGGAGAAATTCCAAACACTCCCTTTGCTGCTTTTATTCCTTTGAGTATTAATTGTCCTACAGCCACAGGATACCTAGTAAGAATAGTGTTAGGAGAATAAGATAAATGTATCCATAATAATAGACCTTCTTGCCAAAATACTCCTGTAGGAATATTTTTTGTTGGTAGTACAATAAATAATAAAGGTAAACTTATATCAATTCTATCCAAATGCATATTTTCCATATATGTTTCAATGATTTTTAATGCCTTTCTTGCTTCAAGCGTTAACATTCGGGGTGAATTTGGATCTGATGGACCTTTTAGGATATCAAATAAAGGTCCCAATTCTCCTGTTGGTATACCTAGATAAGGCCTTCTCCAATTTATGTCTCCTAATAACTTTTGAAAGTCATTAAGTGATTTGAGTTGATCTCCTCGTATTTGAATTTTTGGTGGATGGACCATGGTTGAGGATAATAGAACTCCTAAATAATTAATTGGAAAATTTAATTGTACTTTATCTATTGCTATCTCTAGATTATAATTTTTTAATAAGTTTGTAAGTGTGGCATAACATTCTAGCAATGTGTTTTTATCTTTGTGTGCTAATAATACATCATCCATATAGTGAAATATTTGTAGTTCAGGATTTTGATTTCTAAGTGTCTGGATTACTTTGTTAACATAAATTTGTCACATAGTTGGGCTGTTAGCCATTCCTTGAGGGAGTACTTTCCATTCATATCTCTGATCAGGACCTTCATGATTCAGTGCAGGGATAGTAAATACAAAATGCAAAATGTGGACTAACCTCAGGATGAATTGGAATTGAAAAAAAAAATCTTTAATATCTATTACTAAAACATACCAAGTTTTTGGCAAAGCAGACAATTGAGGAATCCCCGATTGAGCAGGTCCCATAATAATCATCTCATTATTAATGGCTCTTAAATCTTGCAATAATCTCCATTTACCAGATTTCTTTTTGATGACAAAAATGGGAGTATTATGGGGAGATACAGAAGGATGTATATGTCCTTCCGCTAATTGTTGTTTGACCAGGTCATGGGCTGCTTGTATCTTTTCTTTAGTCAGCGGCCACTGAGGAACCCATACTGGTCTTTGTGATTTCCAAGTAATTTTTATTGTCTCAGTGGCCCTTTCTAAAAATCTAACCTATGACTGTCCATTCCTTGATCTATTTGTATTGGTGCTGCTATACCTTGTTCTTGTTTTTCTAATCTTTTTCCTTTCCTAAAACCTTGTCTAGTCATAATAGTGGGTGCATTTTGGTTGATGTTATTTGTTAATGTCAAACCTAATTGATCTAGGACATCTCGTCCCCATAAATTTATGGGAAGATGATCCAATACATATGGCTGTATAGTCCTTCGCATCCTTCAGGATCCTTCCAATCTAATACCATTGCACTTCTATGGGGATTAGTTGCCACTCCTAGGCCTCGAAGCGTTTGAGTGGCTTGTTGTAATGGCCAATGTTTTGGCCATTCTTGACGAGAGATGATGCTAAGGTCTGCACCTGTATCCAGTAGCCCATTAAATTCATGTCCTTGAATATTTAGTTTTAGCATTGGGCGAGAATCTAAATTTAAAGAAAGCATAGCCCAATCTACACCTGTGGAGCCTAATCCCTTGGAACCTCTTTCTACAGTACGACTGGAAAATTTATCATGTAGGATAGGTATTATTAGTAACTGTGCTATTCTATCTCCTGGTGAAATTACTGATATGCCCTTTGGAGAACTGGCTATAATTTTTATTTCACCTTCATAATCGGGATCAATTACCCTAGGACTTATCATAAGTCCTTTTAGAGTAGAAGAGCTGCGTCCCAATAATGAGCCTACTGTTCTTTGGGAAGAGGTCCTTTTACCCCTGTGGGAATGATTTGAACTCTCATCTCTGGAGTTAGTACTGCTCTGGTGGAGGCGCAGATGTCCAACCCTGCGCTCCCTCTGGTTTGTCTGATGAGAGATCTAATGGACAGTGTGTCCTGGGCACTACCCTGATGGGGTTGCTGGGTTCCTCCAGTGCTCCATATATTTGTAGTCTTGGGCCCCTGAGCATTGGGCCCCCCTGTCCATTTTTTGGCAATGGAGCCCGATGCCTTTCTCCACGATATCGTGGATAAACACCTAGTCCTTGTTCATTTTTTTATAATGGAGTACCCTCTATGGTGGTTTGAGAACGGCATTCATTAGCCCAATGTCTCCCTCTATGGCATCGTGGGCCAATACCCGGTATTCTACTCCTTTGCTACCTAGTTTTGTTAAACCCTCCTCCTATGGGGCAATTCCTTTTAAAATGTCCTGTTTGTTCACAATTGTAGCATGTTCTTGGCCTGACATCTAAAGCCTGTTTTACTGCAGCTGCCACGACTTGCCCTTGTTCATTAATGTCTCTGGCATCTAAAGCAGGCCCAAGGCCTAGAATCTCAGTGGCCGCTCTTTAAGCACGGCTTCACCATGGCCACCTCGGCCGCCTCCTCTGAACATTTCGAGAAGCTGCATGAAATCTTCCACGGCCTCCATGAAGATCTACGAGGGCACCCGAGTGGCTGCTGGGGACGGCCGGGACCGAAGAGAAGAAGAAGTTGATCAGAGATTTTGATGAAAAGCACCAGGAAGCAAATGAAACGCTGTCAGAGATGGAGGAAGAGCTACGGTATGCACCAACAGATAGTTCACAATGCATACAAGTGAGTTCACAATGCATAGAGGAAACTAGAAACATAATTTAGTGAAACTAAGGGAAGAGAATTTCAAGAAGAAATAGACATAGGCAAAGATGAGAAATATCTTATATGGGTAAAGACAATACTGGTTATTAAGATTGTCTATGATCTTAATGAAGATGTTTGGTGGAGTGGTTCAAGTGAAAGGCAAATTTCAGTAAGTCAAGAAGAACAAGAGGAGGTTCGAAAGTTGAATCAGTGAATGTAGATTTCCCTCTGAGGAAGCATATGTATAAACCAGGACAGTGACTCCATAACTACTGGACACATAGGAAATTTTACATCTCTGACTGCTTCCTTGCCTACAAAAGGAGAAAAATAATGCCTATTTAGCAGTGGCATCATTGGATGATGATAACTTAATAATGAAATCAGAATTTATTGGTAATCATGTTTTCATTTCATAATGTCTTAGTCATCAAAGTCAGGTAGATAACAAAGCATAGTGCTAATTGGCCCTGCATTTCCCTAACTTAAATTCTTTAGCGTAGGTAGCTGAGTTTGACCTCAGGGAATATTCACATGTGCTTTAGCACTTAGAACATAGTTTTCATCTGGAAATAAATGGAATTAAGGTGGAATATTTCCTTGGTCATCCCAACTTCTTCCTGATGTGAGGTAGTTTACTTTTCAAATCTTTCTTTAGATTCAGATCTTGACATCTTCAACTGCTTTTCATGTTTTGAATTTAGGATTTCAAAAGACCAGATGAGTTTGTCTTTAAATGAAGTCATATAGACATGGATATGACATAACAGTAGTTGCCAACTCACAAGTAAATAGGCATAAGTCCACACTGGAGGTACAGAAATCAGGCAACTACCTCACATTCAAATCAAAGCCAAGATTCGAAGTTCCCAAATTTCCCAAGAAAGAAGTGATAGAGGCCACAATCCAGGACATCTCTTTCAAGCTACCAATTCCACAGGTGAGAACATAGACATATGTCTTCCAGATAGTTCAAAAGAAAAGATTCAGCCATTTCTAAGCTAAAAGGAAAGTTCTAACAGCCACCAGAAAACAAAACTCAAACCAGATTATTTTAGTCAGCTTTTTTATTGATGTGACCAAAAAACCTGGCAAGAACAATTAAAGATGCAAAAGTTTATTTAGGAGCTCTTGGTTTCAGGGATCTCAATCCATAAATGGCAAACTCCATTCCCTGGGGCCTGAGATGAGGCATAATATCATGGTGGAAGGTACTTAACAAAAACAAAATATAAACCCCAAAGGCACATCCCAAGACACTCCATTAATCCCTTCCCCTTTCAGGGGATTAAAGCACTAATAAGGTTAAATCTCTTATAACCAAATCATTCCATCTCTAAACTTTCCTACATTATCTCATACATGAGCTTTTGGGGAACACCTAATTTTGAAACCATAATACAGATTCATCAAGGAACAGAAAATGTGTCATCTTTTCAGAGGATTTTTATAGGTCCTCAATTTAGCCTAGTCCTTGGAAATTTCTCAAGTGTATAAGTGTTCAAATGAATGTCATATATTTTAAACTTTTTGGAGCCCATCCAAGCATTTCAAATACTAATCCTGGCAGAATTTCCCTTTAAGGATATCCTGCAGAGAACTGGTTACTTGTAATTTTAAGTACAAATTGACAAGGAGTGATTTTTTCAGTCCAGTAGGAGTCAGCTTTGTGCATCTCATAAGGCCTGGAGGAAATACAGGGATCCTATTTTTTTCCCACAAACTTAAAAAGCAGCAGTTGGGAGGCATCCTCAGCGCTGGTGTTCTCTCTATTCCTTTTGGAGTTGATGTATGCATTTGAGGGGAAACGAAATCATCATATATTCTCATTTAATGCTCTTTTAAGTCACAGGAAGAAGCTACTTTAAGAAAAAGTGAGTTTTCAACCCCTATTTTCTTTGTGTTTCATTTACGTTGTGTTTTGACGTCTTGAATTTTTGTGAGGATGAGAGATTTTTTATAAACTTTCCAGTGACTTCAGAAAAAAACTTTTCTTTAGTGAGTAAGTACATACCTTATAGTTTCTTAACCATTTGAACTAACAGTTATTGAATTGTATATCTTGAGCTGTCCAGACTTCTCATTTTGATGGTGTGAGTATGAGGCCAGCAGAGGGGCAAATAACTCTGGAGGTGCCTCCTGAGTTTCTGTAATATCTTCATAAATGGGCATTGTGGTTAAAAAAATAAAAAAGGTGGAGGGGAGGAAATTCTAGGTTTTATTTGGCTTAATTTATTTGAATGAATAACATTATCACTGAGGATATTTTATTACTGAATTTATATTTCTTGAGTACATTTTAAAGTCACAGATTTTAAGCAAAAGGAGTTAATGAGATTCTTGTTATTTTCAAGAAAAATCTGCCTACTTTCCAGAAACAGGCATATAACAATTCATGATCTTAGGTTTCCTATAATTTAATTAAAATATTTGTGTCCCACCGATGCAGATATATAATGCACCCCATCAGTATAAAGGGCTTCTATTTGAAACTGAGGTAGCATTATTTAAGTAGAACGCATGCATCCCATTTGTGCTTATGCTTTCTTTCTCGCTATTTTAGGGATGCTTTCTTTGGTGTCTGTCATCCATTTGAAAACCAAATGCAGCTTCGCAGCTGTCAGTTTGGATTTCAGAACTGTGAAAACTAAAAGAAATCATTAATAAAATGTGTAATTCTTATACATAAAATGTAAAAAATCCTCACATCCTGTTAGCCATTGTTTCACATCTGCAATATTGTCATGTGTAAATTAGGTACTTTTAGGTACTTTTACTAGCAAAGTATATAGATAAAAATGTAACACAGATATTGCAAGCAAGCATCATAGAAGATATTTCTTAGCATATGTGTTATGATATATGCCTGAAGCCATGATCCAAAATTGCTTGAAGGGGAAGGAAAACTTTGATGCCTGTTTTCTGCATCATGCCAATTCTGGGGCTGTTCTACCTAAACAAGAGTAACAGATTTGTGTTTTTAATGTAACACCACCTCACTGACAAGCTTACTTCTTGTGTTTATTATACTTGCCAATAACATTTTGAGTAAAGCTGGATTAATTTGGGCTTATTAGGCAAGCATAGAATTTTTTTTGAAAATAATTGTCTATATATAACATTTTAGAGAAGCTTTAGGTTTTTTGTTTGTTTCCAGTCTAGGAAATGTGATCCTTTTTGAAATGAAAACCAGATGCTAGGGCTCACAAGGGAAGTTCTGAATCAGATGTCAGTTAAATAAGTTTGCATTTCCCTGTTCTTATAATTACATTTCCTCCCTGGTTGTCATAATTTTTCTTGTTACCTTTGCGTACTGTATATGAGACTTTGAAGAGAAGGAGAAGGGAGGAAAGGGAAAGGACTTCTTCCCATCAAAACACCTCCAATCTTTTCCAGATGACCAGCTTGAGCATTTACCTATCTACATCAGCCCAAATTGGTCTCATAGTTCCCGTTAAGAATCTGATAGGATCAATAGTGGGAAGGAGCATTAAGGGCAAGCCAGTAAAAAAGAAAAAAGAAAAAAAAATCAAGCATAGGTTTTGCCCTGGAATGCTTTACAAAATGCCCGCATAATTTATATGGTTTCTTTCCATTGTCCCTTTGGCTCTGACTAAACAACTCTACTTGGGTGTCTCACAATATTCTCAATATTCATCAATCATCATAATCTAAAGGTAAACTAATCATTTCCTTCTCTTCCTCTCTCTACTCCCCTCAGTTGTACCCTCATATAATAAATGATGCATCATCCAACCAGTCACTCAAGCCAGAAATTGTGGATAAACTAACTTCTTCTCTCCTTAATTCATGTACCAGATATACATCCAACTTGTGCCATTGTGACCTCATAAATTCATCTACTTCCTTCCTTTGTCACTACTGCCACCTATTTCACCCAGCCATCTTCTTTCACTTGGTTAACAGAAGTCCTTTAACTGGTCTTCCTGCCTCTAGAATCACTCTCTTCCTCTGTACACTCTATACTAAATTTATATAGTACCCAAATTCCTTCTCAGGGAACTCATTCTTAGAGAAGCAATACAGTGGATTGTCCCAAATCCCATCAAAATTTAGGGTGCTCAGAACCACTTCCCAGTTTTTGTTAAAATGCAGATTCTGGTTTTGTCAATCTGGGTGTGTGTTGGAGCTCTTGAGTTCCTAACAAGAAAGATCCCAGGTGATGTTGAAACTATTATGTCATGGACAACATTGAGAAGCAAGGATCTAGGATATGCTATTTTGTGCCAGACTGGCTGAAGTTCAAATCACAGTTATGCCACCTATAACTTCAGAGAACTTAGAGATGTCACTTAGCCTCTGTGTGTCTGGTTTTCTTTGTCTATAAAATGGAGATCATAATGGTGTACCTCTTCCTTAAGTTCAATGTAGCAAATGAATATACTGATTTTAAAATTATTTACAATAATGCCTGGCACGGAGTGCTAGTCACTATTATTACATGTCAAGACTGAATAATTTAGCCTTTACGTCTGTTTTTTATCTTTCAGTACTTGGCATACGCACACACACACACACACACACATACACACAACATTTCAGCCACACTGAATGATCTTCAGCAAATGAAGAACAGGGCAAATGCTTCTTTTCTATCAGGCCTCCCTGGGTATTTTTCTGCAAATCACTCTGCATACAACCTAACACATCTCAACTATTTTCACCTTTTCGGCTCTCATCTTAGGTGCTGAAGTCCCTTGTAATACTGAACAACCACCTCCCATCGAGTTATATATTTGGCTCCACTCTAATAATACCAATGTGCCCCTATTGGACACACTGTAATCTAATTCCTTTGTGTATCTGAGAAGAGCATGAGACTGTGACAATTACCACTCAATTTCCACCATCCTACGTACTCCTTTGCAAGTCATGGATGATCAATAAACAATGAATGCACTTTAAACACACATTTTCAAAGACCTATAAAATGAGAAATAGAGACAAGAATAAAAATCTTTAAGATCTGGGTCTTTTTTTTTTTAAAAAAAAAAAAAAAAAAAGGAAATAAGGTTTAGAATAGGTCGACTTTCTTTCCCAATGTTGCCTCTGCGTTAGTCTGTGACTCCATAGGAAAAAAATAAATGCATAATCATATATTTAAAATATACATTCAAGTTGGATGTATATTTACTTTATATTAGGGTAACAATAAAACTCTGTGTGTGTGTGTGTACACACACACACACACATACATATAAATGAGATATCATCATTTATTCAGCTATTATCAAAGGATACTGAAAGAGACTGAAAACACTATGCATGGCACCAAAATGACTTTTCTCTGAGAATAATTTGGGTTTCTTGTTTTATCAGGGTAATTAGTTTGTGTGAAAATTTAGATATATGGTGATGAGAAGGTGAATTCAAACCTAGAAGAATTTTTAGTTCACATAAGATGCAGGGGCATGTCAACAACAAGTCCTAAATTCATTAAAGGAACAGGCCTGGCTCATAATGTGAGAGCAGCAGTATGGCATCTAGAAGAGTCAAGGTTTTGAAATCTGGTCTGTTCTGAGTTCTCTGTGTACTTGGGCAAGTTACTTCTTTCCAGGCCTTTAAGATTAAATAAAACATCAGGTAGCACTCTATATTAGGGTAACAAAAAACTGTTTATTTTTCCTTCTTCTCAAATTCTTCTGTTATAATTTTGTCTCTACTAGAATATCTAACTTAATATTTAACAAAGTTTTGAGGTTTTATTTATTTATTTATTGGTTATTAATTTTGCCAGAACAGAACTCAGCAAATCCTTAGTTATATTTTTCATTATTATTTTGAAATTTCTCCCCTCACATTATTTAAGAATATACTTTTTAATATTATTTCTAATTTCATTGCAATTACAACACTAAAGAAGTGGAGTGGAGAAATGGGCTTCTGGGATTCTTGTTTTCCAGTTTGATTTTTGTTTCCTTACTAATCTCTTAAAATTCTTCATAAAATAATTTAAGTAACATGACAGTCACATGACACCTAATACTTTTTAAAGTACTAATAGTCATACTAGCCAAGATATCAAATTATTCACCATGTTTTACACAGCCAAAAAAATCACACATATTTTTTTCATTTCTATATTAATTCACTTATTCACCAATTAGATCAAATTAATATAGATCTATAGAAGAATCAGTTAAGGTGTTCAAGTTTCTCATATCATGAAATTACATTGTGCTAATTATCATCCAAGAGGCTCCTATGGACAGGAGTTGCCCATTACAAATTTTAACTAAATGTGTCTCAGTATAAAATAAGAATCTCTCAAATTTTTTCTAAGAATTTTTCTTCACATAAAGATCAACACTTCATCAGCAGATTTATGGGTATAATTTGCATTTGGAAAAATGAAATCATCTTACACCAAACTGTTGTGGTGTCTAAATTAAGATTTAATTTTTAAAAATAATTCCTTGTCTTATAATACATTAAGCCTAATTATCTCTTCTCCTAGAACATTTTTATAATTATACAATCTCTGAAGACTCTAACCTTTGACCAATAATTTTTGAATTGAACAATTGAACTTTAATTTTGTTTGATATCTTCATTATTGTCAAAGTGATGTATTAGAACGTATCATTTAGAAAGAATTGGAAATTAAAACTCAAAAAAACTCAACAACCTCAATCAAGAGGCTTAACATTTGAGCGTATTTTCTTCTAAACCTGTTTTTTACTTTAAAAAAAAATACGTAATTGAGATCACACTGATTATTCTATTTCATACTTTTTTAACTTAAAGCAATATTTTAAGTATTTCACCATTCCATTAAATACTATTCCAAACTCCATTGTTAATGACTTCTAGTATTTTAAATGTCATTTAGTAAATTCTAATTAAAGCTTATTACATACTTCAGCAAACACCAGCAAAATATAATTAAAAGCACAATATATATTTTGAAACTAACTATAGACTACAGGTCAGCAAATATTTTCAGTAAAGACACATATTAAACATTTTAGGCTTCAGAACTATGCATGTCTACTGCTATAGCTGCTAAGTAGTCAAAGACTGTCTCTGATGAATGAGTGTGGCTGTAGAACTCTATAATAGAGTTCCAATAGAACTCTATTTATGGACATCAAAATTTGAAATTTATGTAATTGCCTGTGTTAAAAATATATTATTCATTTGATATTACTTTCTATTGTTTAAAAATGTAAAAGCTATGTTTAGGTCCCTGGCCTTTCAAAAACAGGGAGGCAGTGGCTACATTTGGCCCTACATTTGGCTACAGTGACGTCACCTCTCTCCTAGAGCCTGGTTTCAAGAACCCTACCTTCCAAGGTTGAACATATGCATATTCATGTGTTTTTGAGAATAGGTAAGTAGCTTTCAACAGATGCTAAAAAAATATTAAATATAAGTTATTAAGATACTCTGATGTAGAAAAGACACAGAAAAGCACTTTATAAACCATAAATCCCTATTAAAATGAATATCAGTACTTTAGTTTAGTTTGTTTTTTTAGAGAGAGAAGAGAGAGAGAATTTTTTTATTTATTTTTCAGTTTTCGGAGGACACAACATCTTTATTTTATTTTTATGTGGTTCTGAGGATCGAACCCAGCACCCCGCGCTTGCCAGGCGAGCACGTTACCACTTGAGCCACATCCCCAGCCCCAAGTACTTTAGTTTTTTGTTGTTTGGTTGGTTGTTTTTGGGTACCAGGGATTGAACTCAGGTGCACTCAACCACTGAGCCACATCCCCAGCCCAATTTTGTATTTTATTTAGAGACAGGGTCTCACTTAATTGCTTAGCACCTTGCTTTTTTGCTGAGGCTGGCTTTTGAATTTGAGATCCTTCTGCCTCAGCCTCCTGAACCGCTGGATTACAGGCAAGCATCACTGCACCTGACTCATATCAGTACTTTAATTATGATAATATTTACTTAGACACCGAAGGATCTGAGAAAAATTAATGGAAATAAATGTCTGCCATTAACAGAATTCTACCTGGGAAACTGATACTTGAAATCTAAAAATGTAATAAACTGTAATCTAAAAAAAAAAAAAATCAGTAACCAGTTAAATTTACAGAAAAAAATATGAATTAATAGTTATTCCAGATGAGATAATTGGAATGTTTATTGTTGTGTTTGGGATTTTTTTGTTTTGTTTTTTGAAAGATTCAAGAATTTACAAATAATGCTATTCAATCATTCAGCTTGGTTTTGTTAGTTACTTTTTAAACTATAATAACTAGCATAATCAGAAAAAGGTAATGCTTCTTAATTTAATATTTAATATTCTGGTTAATAGAAGTTTATATATACATTTTTATATATTTGTGTGTGTGTATATATATACACACAAATATATATATTTGTGTGTATATATATATATCCATTATTGTTATATATGAGTACATTTTTAAATTCCACTTAATCATGTACATCTCCTTTCAGAATTCTCAATTGAGCAATACACACAGGGTACTATATATGGATCATGTTATTATCAGTTTCATTATTGTTAAAACTGAACAGGGAAACAAAAATTGCATAGTTGAGCCTCTTCCTAGTGGGAGTGAGGAAGTGGGCACCTCAGTCTCTTCTCCAGGTGGGACAGTTGCAGGGGATTCCCTCCAGGGAAGCAAAATGTGAGGTATGTGCATTGACATTTCCAACAGAGTGAGGGAAAGAACATGTGCCCCTTTGCTCAGTTATCAGTAAAAGTGACTATTCTGGTGGAGAAGAATGAGTGAGCCTCGGGAAAGGGAGGTATTTTACCTTGAATACTTTCAAAGAGAGAAATTTCTAAAAAGGGGAAACTGAAGGAGTGAGAGTTTCTCTCATATGATTTTTAATTCAAGAAAACATTCTTGGCCTATTTTAAATGTAAGTCATCCATGAAAATTGTTGAAATACCAGGTCAGAGAAATTTTTAGTTCATAGAATACATCCGAGCTTTGTCTTTGCAGTGTTATCTTCAGTTGGTTAAGAAGAAAAAAATAATAAGCTAAATGTATTTGCAGCTTTTAAAGTTCTCACATGTAAAAATAGCTTAAATGTGACCCTTCTGTTTTCCAAGCATGGACTGATGCTGCCTTCCAGGTGTGATCCCTGTAGTAATTCTAGTGACAGTCATTTGCCGGTGTCCATGCCCTTTGTCACTAATCCACTGCCTCCCACAACCGGGATATGCCCTCTGCTTAGGAACCCTCCCAGCACACACTTTTTCTTAGATACTATTCTTTGTTGGTGGTGGGGAGTGCCAGGGATTGAACTCAGGGGCGCTCAACCACTGAACCACATCCCCAACCCTATTTTGTATTTTATTTAGAAACAGGGTCTCACTGAGTTGCTTAGCACCTAAGTTGCTGGCTTTGAAGTCACCATCCTCTTGCCTCAGCCTGCCCAGCCACTGGGATTATAGCAAACGCCACCATGCCCAGCTGAGAGTCTATTCTTTATTGAACCTTCAAGGCAGAAGTTTTGCCTAGAGTTTGAAAAGAGGTAAATGGCTTCTCAAAACTAGAAGAAGCTTTACCTAGAGTTTTCTAGAAGTTTCCTGAAATTATCAGAGCACCCTGTGCATCTCTCCAACATTTCCACAAGACCTCTTTCCTTTCATCTCTCACTCCCTTTCATTCACAGATATTTACTGAGGGCTCATCATATGCTGGCAATATAACAGACAGCACGAGTCTAATGTGAACATAGTATGTCCCCTGCATTTTTTATTAAACAGGAAAGAGGTGAGAATGTAGAGCCCAAGGTCTGTTCTAAAGGAAGAATGATGGAGTAAAGAAATGGTGTGTGTGTGTGTGTGTGTGTGTGTGTGTGTGTGTGTGAAAGAGAGAGAGAGAGAGAGAGAGAGAGAGAGAGAGAGAGAGAGAGAGAGAGAGAGAGATCAGCATGTGAGCTTTTTGACCCGGTCTTATCTTCATTGCCAAACACTATTGGGAGCCAAAGTTAACACTTAAAGAGATTTAACAGAATCTACACAATGAAAGTACAGTACTTAGAGGTCTGCTTGTTACTGTTGTTTTAAAATATGAGATAGACAGACTGCATACAATGCCCAAGTGCAAAAGGTCTTCAGTGCTATGTTAAGAGATTGAATTAATGAAGGTCACCAAAAGCAGAATGATTCAAAATCAAATAATTTAAAGTCTCCAGATTGGCTTCTTTTGTAATAGGAGTGGAGTGGCTATTTAGTTGTAAAGCTGTTCTATAGCTGAAACTCTTGACTTCTTTATTCTACATTCATTCAACACATGTTTGCGCTAGGCTTTGTTTCAGGCACCAGGGACACAACCCTGAGCAAAACCGAAAGGTCCCTGCTATGTTTGTGTGACCCTTGGGAATGGCCTTAAGAATTCACATGTTAAGGAATGTTTAGAATGGAATCTAAAATTATACTAAACCATAACTAATATTTATCAACTAATACTCTGAACATTTGGCTTCCATGGGAATGGTAACAGATCATCCCCTTTTTTATATACAGAATTATCAAAAAAACCAAATCATCATCAACATGTTCTGTTTCCAAAGCACTAAATATACAACTGCTGAATGAGGGCTGCAAGTACTTTCACTACAATCATTTTTGACACATGCTAAGAAACAACTTTGCCTAAATCTTTGAGAACAGATAAAACTTAAAGCTGGTGTTAAATATTGAATAATCCTCCCCACCATCACTATGACCAACAAATTTTAAACTATTCAAAGAATAGATGGTAATTATTGATTCATATTATCACCAAAGTACAGGACACAGCTCTGCCTTGGTAGGAGGTAGATTATTTTGTTTCAGGTATAAATACTGAAAAAATTAGATATCAGTCTCCACCTTCCAACTCCAATCCAACATCCCTCCATACATACCACACGTACATCTCATATGCACACATCACTACCTCACTTTCTTAAGTGAGGATCCAACTTTTGTTTTAGATTTTTCATTCCAACCTCCATAGTAATTTAATAATAACTATAATAAACAAAAACAAGTAAAAATTGAGCTTTCTTCAACGCTGGAGGGAATTTGTACTTCCTTTGAAGATAATTGTTTCATTTCATTTAGCCACAGGCAGCTTGGCTTCGGGCAAGAATGAACCTCTCTGATTATGCATATGAAGCTGTTACCTGCACAGTAATTAAAACATGGAGTGACAGACGCATATAAGAGGGCTTTCATCTCTCTTCTTGTTTATTTTCAAAAAAACATGGCAATAAGCAAAGCTGTCTTTTCAAACAAGCTTTTTGCCCATTTCCATATGGAAAAACCAAACCAAACAACAAAAAAAAATGGCTTCTAATAGATGCTGAGAAACCTGAATTCTTGCTAGAGCATACTTACTAGTGGGCCAGCTTAAAAAACAAAAAATCAATATGCCCCTCCAAACTCAGTTTTTCTTGTTTGTTTGATGGAAAGAACAAGCTAAAGAGCAAACTAGGGATTTCAAAAACCCCTCCCAGCTCCTGGATTTAGTGGTTCTGTGAAGATGAGTTTGGATCAGAGGTGTGTTTTTTAAAGGAAAGAAAAAATAACAAAATGACTGAGCACTAAGAGGCTTTATTGCTAAATACCTTTATCTGCACAGGGAATTCCTTTTCTCTGCGTTTCCCTACAATTCTCCCTCAGCTCTTCCTTTTTCCTCCCCTCCTCCCTCTTCCTTATACTTCTCCTTCTCTTTCTCTTTTCTCCAGTATTTGGAATTTAATTTTTAGTAAACTATAATGGAAAATGCTAGTTAGTTGTACAGCTATTCGTTGCAGAGCAGAATTCCTTTCTTTTATTTGAAAAAATAAGTTCATAAAGAGCAAAGCTTAGAAAAAAGTTGAGCACAATGACCAAAATAATGACAAATTTAAGATTGTCTTTAAGTGGGTCACTAAACTGGCATCTAATTTTGGCTGATATTAAAAGAAAATCTGTTATTTTTATTTAACAACCTGATCCTAAATAGATCACTCATCGCAAACATAATAAAAATAGAAGCTTGTTATATATAATTCATTTGGATTATAATGTGGGGATTTTTAAATTAAATATTTAGAAAACTTTATTTGGATGATGAGCTCCTAACAGGAGAGAAAGACTAGTTGTACAAATACCTTCTTGGAACTTAGTTTCTATCCCTGTAAAATGAGGACTTGAAACTGATTTCTCTCTGGTTCTTACATTCTATGATCCAGAACAGGAGATTCTCTGTATACAGATGTTAAGATTTGATTTAATTTTTTAAAATAGTGATTTCCTACATTTGCTACATTTCAAAGGTACAAAGTGTGCTACATAGTAAAAAATAAATCCTGCTGCCTTCCCTGTCTCTTCATCACTATTTTTTGTGTCCTCAATAGTAACTCTAGGTATTTTTAAATTAAATGAAGTTGATGGGGAAGTCAACTTGGGTTTTGATCAATACTAAACATTATATATCTATTAGAATAACAAATTAAATATAGTCTTAATTTTTTTGTCGTTTTCCGTCTACCATTATTTCCTACACACTTTCTTCCTCAGTTATGTTCATATTTTTATAATTCCTAATAATTTTAAGATAGTTTGATATGTATTATCTCATTTGCTCTAAAGCATTATCTACAAATATCATTTATAAAAGTTTACCTTGTGAGGCTGATTATGTCATGTTTTTGCCATACGTGTATTTATTTTTTATTCAAAAGATGCCTAGTTATAATTTTATAAGGGCTGGGGTTGTGTCTCAGTGGTAGAGCTCTAGCCTAGCACTAGTGAGGTCCTGGGCTCTATCCTCAGCACCACATAAAAATAAATAAAATAAAATTATAGAGTCCAACTACAACTACAAAATAAGTATTAAAAAATAAATAAATTGATAAATAATAATTGCCTATCAAATATAAAGTGATGGCATGATTTATTAATATAATGTGGAATCATTAAATCAAGCTAATTAAAAATCATACATACATTTGGATTTTGCCAAGTTATGTATTGTCAAAATGCCTAGTGGGATCTCATAATGGAGTGGTTTTATAAAGCATTACTATGATCCAGTCCCCCTAAATCATGAGAATTATTCACTGAGAGTTAAGAATTCGAAGGAAGATTTGAAACTTCAACAATATAAGAAGTGGTGTCTTATGACAGATCTTTGGAGATAGGCTGCTGGATCTCAGAAAAGTGCCAAGGTTGGGGCCTTCCTAGGTCTGCAAAGGATCAAAGAGAGCACTCCAGTTATCAAAATGTCCCACTACACCCTCAGCCCTCTGCAGACTTAATGAGAGTCTAAAGGCTACAATGACCACTGTTTTTATTTTTTTATTTGTTCTTTTTAGATATACATGACAATATGATGTATTTTGACATATTATACATACATGGAATATAACTTTCCATATTACCACTGTTTTTGGAAACAGATTTTTAAAAGATGTAAAGAGATGGTGAAACTATATTCTATACCTAGACCCATCAGCAAAACTGTTGGTAGACTTGCAAAGATGTAAGATACTGGTATCCCTTGATGAGGCCTGCCAAATCTAGAGGAAAAGAAACAATGTATCCCAGAGACTTGTTGGGAGAAAAGAAACAATGTATCTGGAGACTTAGAAATCAAGGGAAGGCTGCTCACTATGCTCTTATGTGGAGCACCTTTTAGACAAAAGAAACCAGGACATTGCCCCCAATGGAACATTCCAAGACAGGAGATGGCTTTTGAACTTGAGCCATATTCACTTTCAATAAAGTAGGGATCCTTTACAAGTTACTATCAGTTTTACTTGAGACATTTTCAGAGATTATTCAATAAGAGTTGGGTACTGGTGACTCCAATTAGAGTACAGAAAAGAGGAAGACATAATTGTTGATCTGAGTGAGTACGCATTTTGGTGGTAAGGGATATACCAAGCTCCAAAAGATTTATAATATGAGGTAAAATTCAAAACATATTTAAGAAACATGAAAGGTTTTCATTAAGCATGTTACAAATAATACAGTTTCTGAATATGCCCTCATACATCTTAGAATTAAAAGGCTAGCATCTTAATAGGCTCTTCTTACTTCAGAAGGCCCAGAAATGAGCTCTTCTCTCATCCTTAAGTTTTATGAATTTTAAGAAGATCATAAACCAACAGAATCTAATACACACTAGTGCCAGGATACATGAAAGTCAATATATTATATAGTTAGTCTTGTATAAGCTCAGGAAAGAATTATGTGATCATGAAATCTTATTTATTGCTTTTAGTTGAATGGCTGAAAGTTCTTCCTAATTTTTTTAACTGAAGTTGTCATTTATGTAAATCATGGATTTTATAAACCTGTTTTATAGCTCTATTAGATAAAGAATATTTAATCTGATCTATCATTATAAATTGGTATAAATTAAGTACACTCTTCATTTTATTGGGCAGTTTCCAATGATATCCTTACATTAGCAGAGTAGAAACTGTTCATTATATTTGAAAATATATTTGTTTAAAGAAAATCATAGAAAATATTTTTGTTAATTCTCTTACATTATGAATAGCATATGCTTTTATTTTTTGAAGATTATACAGTGTAAAGATAATCAAATAGAGTGTGGTGATTAGATAGCTCTGCGAAGTTCCTCTAAGTTCCTGGAGGAAGGATTATTAACCAAAACTGCTCTCAAGCAACTGTTTAAACTGAATATATCTTTTATCCATTGAAGGTGATTCAATTCCATAAGGACTGATTTTTTTCCCATCACTGGCTATTAAAGAAAATTTGTTTACCTGAAAGAATGCAAGAAAATAATAACCATCTTGGTCTTATACTGATAAATTCATAATCTCTCTACAGTTCAGGAAATTAAATTCAAGAGTGGAAAAAAGTTATACAAAGACATTATCTTTCTTTCTGATAATGAGCATTTCACCAGACCATGGCAAATCTTTTATGTGATGTTAGCCACGAAATAGTAAGCTCTGAAATTTTTCAGCTAATTAATGTGTGTTACAGATGTGGCCTGGGTTAAAGGTTTGAATCTTCCTCAGTAATCTTAGTTTCCACAATGGACAGATCACACTCTGCTAGATCACCTTGCATGTGTCAATATATATGCATTGGGAAGGAGGTAAAATCAACGCTAATTAGCCAGATGAATGAAGCCCCCTCTGCACTGCTAAGAACAAACAGCTCCTAGTGTCCAGGCTCTGGCAGTAGTTGAATATGATGAAGAAATCTCTAAACAGAATGGAAAACCAAAAACAAAACTCCTGTCATGATTAATAATTTCAAGTAACTATTTAGAGTACTTGTTGAATATTCCAAGGGACATAGAGAGGAGAATACTTGCTCATTTGTATTACATCTGTAGTGTCCTCAAGGTCCATCTCTAGGAAACAGAGCTGATTTGGAGATTCATATGCTATCTCTACCAGGTGCTGAGCCTGTGTGAAATACTATTAGATAAATTATGTCTTTGAGTTCAATTCTTGTCTATACCAAACCCATGCACCAAATCAAATCCTCAAACAAGTCTTGTGAAAAACCCCAAGAAAACATAAGTACTGAATTTGCCCTTCCAAAACACCTTTCACAGGAATGACAGAACAAGATTTCAGGGAGTGGAAGGGCAGACTCAATATCTTTGAAGTGACTTAGTTCCTTTGGGATCAAAAGAGAGGCAAGCATAACGATGGGTTTAACAGCAGGAAGTTAGATCTGGAGAGGCAGAGATCTAGATAAGCCAGTTCATCCTTAAAGAATCATACTTTTTTTTTTTAAGAACAAAGTTTTGATAAAATATTTCTACATTTCTGCCTTATTAGGAATTATATTTACCTCTATTTTCAGTAATAGCTATCATAATTGCATGATTCTGAAAGAATTATCTCAAAAAAAAATCATGTGAAGTGCTGTTTTTTTTTTCTTTGTTGGTATCCACAAAACAAATTAACCAGATGGAAAGCTCTAGTCAGCTGTTTTATTTCATGGGAGAGTAGTTCATCAGCTCTCAGGAGAATTTGTGTTCGACCTCTCCACACAAGACATTGAGCTTCCAACAAACTGGGCTTGCAAGTATATCCCTAGAGACTAATATCAAACATTCCACCACAATTCTATGATGCTTGTTTTAGGTTATTTTTGATTGATGGCCTGAAGTTATGGCTTTAGTTATTTTTAAGATTGTTTGTTGAGTTTTTAAAAAGTAGCATTTGAAGTGGAAAGAAAATAGCCTCGTTCTTCAAAATGTGAACAACAGTTACAATTGCTCGTTTTGCATTAAGCCGAGTGTTCCTATAGACAATTCACTATGGCTTTTCCATTCTTACATCCCACTTGATCCTGGTGTAGGCCCACAAGCAGCTAATATTGTTCTCATTTTATACTTAAAAAAAAATAAGGGCCAGAAAAGTTAATTGGCTTCTAAAACAGAGCAAATTGTATGCAAGTGCTGAAGCATCCGGGGCAAGAATCTGCAGCTTCTGATTTCTAGCTCAGTACTTTTCTCAGTCTCTGGTTATCAGCAAAAAAAATAAATAAGGAGGTACACACAGCTCCACTCCACCTCACCCTCAGAAACAGAATAAAAGAAGAAAGGGAAACCTAAAAGTAGATCCCTATTTACTAGTTATTATAACACCTCCATAGATTTGAAGTATGTGAATTTTTTTTCTTCCTCAAAACCTACTTATTCCCTCTGGCTTGTCATATTCAGACTAGTAATAAATGTGGAGGATTTATTTCCCTCATGTATTTCACTTAACTCCCCAAAATATTATCAAATTTGGCCACTCATTACATCAAAAACACTGGAGCTACCACCATGAACCGCAGAGGACACTGTCCTTGTCATCCAATAAAGACACAGTAGTTCCAAAGCCCTGTGCACAGACCTGGGAAGGCCAATACCACTTTCAACAGAGAATTGAAGTGTCTCATCAAGCACTTCAAAAACTGTTTAATCGAAGCTCTTTGGTGCCCCAAGTTGAGAGAAAACCCTATTAATAGTACTAAACAATCAGCAGCCTACATCTGTAGGCTAAGTTATCTTCTTCAGTTGGTGTTCAAAGGGCACTTGAGCTGTCTTCTTCAGCCACTCTCCAGGAATGGTAAAGAAACTCTTTGCACCTTGGCAGACACTGAGGCTCTACCTGCTGTCCTCTATTTATTCTCAGTTCTTTGACATATCTGCCACATGTATAGTATGTGTGAATTAATTCAATATTCCAGTGAACACACTGCATGCAAATTCTTAATTCTTTTCTTTTCAAGCCTTTATCTTTTATTCTATCAATAAAATCCCCTTTGTATATATGCTTTCATTACTACTGGTCTTAGACTTCAAGTTTTCCGTGCATTCATTTATTCAGCTGCAAAACTTATACTGAGATTCTGCTATAACTCCTGAGAGACACAGACAAAGTAAGTGATTAGGTGATGTCCTCCACCCTTGAGAGCTAACAATCCAGTGAAAGAGACACACATAGAACTAAACAACTGTAACAAAACACAGAAAGAAAGAAAAAAAAAAGATCAACTTAACCCTGAGCAGTTACTGTGTCCTGGGAAATATGAAAGTGCTACAAAGAAAAGGATTTGTAACTGGACCTTGATTGATGAAAAGAAACATCCATCAAGGTAGATGGGCAACAAGGAGAAATGCATTACAGACAGAAGGAAAGTCATGGGTGATGGTAGAAAGGCATAAAGGGCCATAGAGTATTTGAAGAAGAGGAAGTCACTGAAAGTTGCTAAAGCACAGGTGTTGAACAGTGCAGGGCTGGAAATGTAGAACATAAGAAAAGAGAGTAGAGAATATAGTAAAAGTACTCTGTGCTACATAATTGGGTTTAGATTTTGTTTTAAAGTCAAACAAAAGCTGTTAAGAATTTTTTCACAAGGGAAAGAAAATGATGAGTCTGGGAAAGATTTGGGGGAGGGGGATACTTGGGAATTAAACCCAGGGCTTCATACTTGTTAGGCAAGTGCACAAACACTAAGCTACATACTAGTCCTTTTTTAATTTTTATTTTGGGACAGGGTCTCACTAAATTGCCTAGGCTGGGCCTGAAACTTTCAATCTTCTGCCTTGGCCTTTCTGGTAGCCAAGACTACAGGTGTGTATCACCAGCTCATCTGAGATTTTTCTTAAGCATTGAGCAAGATGTTCTAGGATTCCTAGGGGAAATTGGGTTTATCAGCAGAGAATACAGACATGTAATAGACATTTGCTTGTTTCTCCACAATACAGTAAGGCGTTTAATAAAATCTTTAGTTCAGTGTAAGCCTGTAGGTCCATTAGAGACGCGAAGAGGGACTAAACTAAGATTTACGAGATGCTTCTGAGGTGAATGGAATGGAGTACCCAAAGAACATGTGCAGGAGTGCAAGTAGAGAGGAGAAGGAACAGCTGCCACCTTTTAGAGCAACCTTGGTCAATGAGACTTCAATAATGCCTTTGACATCAGCCACCTCCCTGCTCTTACAGCAACAATATTCACTAAAATCCTAAATGAGAAAACAACCTAGGTAAATCCAGTTAAGTGTGTTCAAACTAAGATTTTTTAATTAATTTTTAAATTTATATATGACAGTAGAATGCATTACAATTCTTATTATACATTAGAGCCCATTTTTTTCATATTTCTGGTTGTATACAAAGTGTATTTACACCAATTTGTCTCTTCATACTTGTACCAACATTTCTAACCCCCTCCCTTCCCCTCCCACCCCTCTGCCCTATCTAGAGTTCCTCTATTCCTTCTATGCTCCCCCTCCCCACACCCCACTATGAATCAGCCTCCTTATATCAGAGAAAACATTAGAAAAAAAGCATTTGACAAAATACAGCACCCCTTCATATTCAAAACACTAGAAAAATTAGGGGTAACAGGAACATATCTCAACATCATAAATGCTATCTATGCTAAGCTCCAGTCCAACATCATTCAAAATGGAGAAAAATTGAAGGCACTCCCTCAAAAACTTCTTTCACCACTTCTATTTAACATAGTTCTTGAAACACTGGCCAGAGCAATTAGACAAAAGAAATTAAAGGGATACACATAGGAAAATAAGAACTCAAATTAGCACTATTTGCTGATGATATTATTCTGTACCAAGAAGATCCAAAAAGTTCCACCAGAAAACTTCTAGAATTAGTAAATGAATTCAGCAATGTAGCAGGATATAAAAATCAACACCCATAAATCAAATGCATTTCTGTATGCCAGTGACAAATCCTCAAAATGGAAACAAGGAAAACTACCTCATTTACAATAGCCTCAAAAAAAAAAAATACTTGGGAATAAACTTAATGAAAGAGGTGAAAGACCCTACAACAAAAACTAGAGAACACTAAAGAAAGAAATTAAAGAAGACCTTAGAAGATGGAAAGATCTCCCTTGTTCTTGGATAGGCAGAATTAATATTGTCAAAATGACCATACTACCAAAAGCACTATGCAGATTTAATGCAATTCCAATCAAAATCACAATGACATTCCTCATAGAATTAGAAAAATGAAATTCATCTGGAAAAATAAAAGACCCAGAATAGCTAAAGATTTTTCATCTAGTCTCCATCTCCAAAGTTTTGTAAATCAGACAAATTTCAGATTTCAAAATATTGCACTAACATTTTCCAGCAGCATTTTTAATATTCCTTACAACATTTATATTTAAATCCTTTCAAGTTCATCCCTAAAGGAAAGCAAAAATAAATCTGCAGAATCAATGAAAGACCAGAATGGGCAATTGGAAGAGCCATGCAGCACTTCCAGATGAACACAGCATATTTTTACAAGTGAAGCTACTTTGAAACAGCAGATGAAAATTAAGCCACAAAAGCCCACAAGACTTTAAATTGAAGAACAGTGTACTTTTCCGTATGTGCAAAAGTAATAGTTAAGGCATTATTTGCATCTATTAATAAAACTTACAGATCATGTTTTAGAGATAAAAGTAATCTTAAGTAGCATTTGCTCTACCATTTCCTCTATTGTAAGAAACATGATCAATGTGATTATTTTATATAGTATATTACCTCCACTGGAAACAAAAAAAGAACTAATCAAATCAATATAGTAACTTATAATTGGCATTCAGAATAAAGAATATATGATAATTGAACTCCCTAAAGCTATGACACAAAGAAATAAAATTCCTTAAAAGCATATCAGCAAAGATCCATTATTGGAAATTTATAGACTAGTACATTTCAACTACACTATAAGACAAAAGAAGCTCTCTTATTTTATAAACTTGTGTTTATGATCAGAAAGTAATTAAGACACATACAGGTAGTCCTTGATTTGCTTGATACCACATTGACTAAAAATTTTCATATTGGAACTATGTCTTTGCTTTGCACTGTTATATGTTAACTGAGTATTGAGAGAGAAAAGAGAAAGAGGGGAAAGGGAGAAGGGGAAGATGGGACAAAGGAAAGGGGAGACAGGATAGAGGAGAAAGAACATCATTGTCTCCCTTTCCTCTTCCTTGCATCTGCAATCTCCCTCAGCATTTGATTCTTCTATGCAGTTAACAAACATCTCAACATCTTCCCTACTAGAAACTTCCATGAGCAGTATCATCATGCAAAACCCTTTCCTAGGCGTGCTATGTGTTCATTGGATTATTATATGAAAACAAAACAAAATGACAGGATGGTTTAATACATACAATTTCTCCTGATTTGGCATCTGTTAATTTTTAAAAGCTTTTTAAAAAATGACATACATAGAAAAGAATATATATGTATAATAAAGGAAATAACAATCTAGTTTAAGGAACCAAGCATTCCTGATATCTTCAAAATCCTCTGTCCAACTTCCCTATGCTTTTTTAACTTAAGAAATTAGATCTTTTTAAATTGCATCCTAAGTATTTTGTTTATATCAACACACTTTTTTAAAAACCCTTCACAGTATTTATAATCACTAATAATCAATTTTCGCTGATTCAGAACTTTATATAAATGACATTCATATGTACATACTCTGCTGCAGCCAACTTTTCCCACTCAATATTGTGAAGTTCTTTTGTAGTGAGGAGGGTATCCATAGCTCATCTACTTTCATCGCCATATGGCAATATGTTGTATGACCCTTCTTCCATTTACTTATCCATTTTTTCTTTAATGGGTATTCAGACTATTTCTTGCTATGGCTCGTGCATTATTCCTAATGTGGTCTCTAGTAATTGCATTCATATTTGTATATTCACTTTGTATAGAGGAGCTTGTTAATTATCTTTCAATGATTATTAATGGAGAACATGTCCATATTTTAGCCATTTAGTTTTTCCTTTTATGAATCTATTCAGGTCTTTTGCATGTTTATTCAGTTGTCCATTTCTTCCTTATTGCTTTGTATTCTGGATATGAGCTCTTTGTTGATTAATGACTTGCAGTAGCCTCTATGAATCTGTAGCTCATTTTCACTCTTAACTTTGTTTTGAAAAACACAGGTTCTTTAATTTTGTCTAATCTACTAAATAGTCCCAATATGGCAAGTCCTTTTTCTGTCTGTTTAACAAATCTTTTATACTACAAGTTTGTGAAACAGCCTATATTCTCAAAGATCTCTTAACCTTGAGATCTATAACCTAGTGTAAATGATTTTCATATATGATGTGAAGTACTAATCTAGTATCAATCTTTTTCCTATGGAAATATGGTTAACCTAACACCATTTACTGGAAAAAACATTCCTATCTCTCATCATCCATCACTGTGTCCCTTGGATGGATAGATTATGGATTTGTTGCTGAGCTCTCCATTTTGTAGCAGTAATGTGTCAAACCCTGTATTCAGACCATACTGTGCATTGATGGCTGATTCTGAAAGTATTCCCATCTTGTTTCTTGTTCATCTGGAATTTGGCTGTTCTTGAACTTCTGTATTTCTGTATAAGTTACAAAGGCAGCTTGTAAAATCTCTCTCTCTCTCTCTCTCTCTCTCTCTCTCTCTCTCTCTCACACACACACACACACACACACACACCCAAATACACCAATATACCACACTTGCTGGTAGTATTTTATTGTTGTTGTTGGGGATGAGGTGCTGTTTTGCTTTGCCTACCAGACATTGGAGATGCATGTACAATTTTTGTCTGACTTTTCCCCATAGGGTGCAATCCTTATTTGTCACATCCTAAGGGAAGGAGATAATCTTTTGGTGTTTGCACTGAGTTCACTATAATATCAAATTAAGTTGACCTCTGATTTCACACAGTACTCAGTTAATACTATTTACCTTTCTGCCCAAACCTTAGCTGAAGCTGATTAGAATTTCCTAGGATTTGAACTAAGATTGGTTGCATTATTTACTTTAGGATTATCATTGGAATATCTTTGTCTTCTATGAGAAGAGTTTCCTCCCTGACATTTTTTTAATTTAGATTTAAAATGTATCTTCTTATTTTGTGATATCCCAGTGTTATACTTTTCTTTTCCAAAAGAAATGTTGATTTTGTTTCACTTATTTCCATTTCTATTTTTAGAGCTAACTATATAAAACATAATGTGCCTAACACATATAAATGTTCATTGAACAACTAAAAGCAATGGAAATAAACAATAAAATACACCAAAATAAATACACCAAAATATACCAAAGAAAATAAATAAATAAAGCACCAAAAACAAAGTGATTCTGTATGAGAAATGAAAAAATTTTAACAAGAAAAATGACCAATATTACTCATTTTATTTTCTTACCAAATAATATAAAAACAATCAACTCTTTCCTCATTACATGCTATTTTGCCAAGTAAAATATTGTGTCCTTTAAACTCTAAAGATAGTTGTTTTATACTGCCAGTATTTTTATATGCAACTGCGTGTTAACCAATTTTTTTCCTCCTTATTTTCTCTATTGCAATCATGTTCTTCAACCTTCCTTTGGAGAGTTTCCTTTTTAATTTTTTTTTAAGAACAACCTTTAGAATTGCCTTTACTGAGCATATTTTGCTGATAAACAGTTTTTGCCACCCTAAATATGTTTGTGTTTCATCATATTCTTTAAGTCAGCTCCACAGAGTATGCAGGTCTAGAACTTATCTATTTTTCTTAGCTTTATTCCTGGCTTTCATTATTGCTGTTAAGTTATCTGAAAATATGATTATTTGAACATAGTATGCTTTCTCCCTTTGGATGTTTTAAGATCCTCTGTCTTTGTAGTGTAGCAGCTTTATTCTAATGTTTCCTTTCATGATATCAGCTAGGTATTTCTTTCTGAATCTAGGCATTTTGTCATTCATTAAGTTTTTGTAGTTCAATTCTATTTCCAGCCTTTACATAGTCTTTATTTTCTCTATTGTCTTATGTAAGGACTTAGTTCAAATCCCTTTACTTTGTCTTTCAGATCCTTCAGCATTTATTTTATATTTTTTCTTTTTCCCTCTGTGCTATATTTTGTAGTATTTCTTTAATTTTATCCTTAAGTTTATTAAGTTTTCCTTTAACTGATTTTAATCTGCATTTGAATGTTTAAATTTTATTTTAATGATTTTTAAATATTTTTTACTTTTATTGGTTCTTTGGAAAATCTGCCTACTCATTTTTATTCTGAAATTTTCTATGTATAATACTCACTCATGTCTTTGAACATGTTAAATATAATTATTTTACATTTTTGTGTCTTATTTCTCATGCAGAATCACTTTTTTCTGGTGCTTTATTTATTTATTTTCTTTTATGGATTTTACTCATTCTGCTTCTTTTCATTGCTTTTAGTTATTGTGAGCTCATGTTCAATGAAAATTTATGTGTGTGAACTGGAAGCAGGTTGGCTAGACTGGGGCATTCTTTCACAGAGGAATTTCTTCTGCTTATGCCAGATACCATCACAGTACCAACCCAGTTTCATTTTAGACTAAGTCTTTAAGCTGAAACCTAAGGGTTTTCAACTTCAATTGGTAGAATTTCTTAAATGTGAATACCAAGATCATCTTGGCTCAGAATGCACCTGAAGGAGATAGAGATTGTTAACCTTTCTAGCTTCCTACTTTCCTTTTGTTTTTAGCCTCTGAGAATTTTGTTAACTCTTCTGCCAGTTTAGCAGTGCATTTTATTTTGTTTTTCATTCTTAGGAGTACTGTTCTATAAACAGTTTTCTGAATTGTCAGAAATGTGGCCTCCTCATGTACTTTATACCTGTGAAATCTGACATCAGCTGATGTTTACTGAACTGCTGTTTTAAAGACACTATTTACCTCCTGGTGACACTTAATTGGCATTAATATCCATTCTCAAAGTTCTTATTTCCTTCATCTTTCACAATATCATGTGACTCTTTACTTCATCTGCTTTATCTCTTGTCTATAATATAACATGCATTTTTTCATGAGTCCATCTTTTACCTTTGTCTATGCTATAGCTTTCTTTGATGGTTTCCTTCAACGTCATACCATTGCATCTCACCAACTGTTATGGAGTTTAACTAAGAAAAACAGCTAAATTTCTTATTCTAATATGACACTCCAGCCTAATTTTTTGGACATACAGCTCAATACCCCTCTAGTTCAGTTCCCCAATTTTAAAGTACCTAATCTAAATTAATCTTGCCTCCCAACTAGTTTCCTTTCCATGTTCCCAACTCCTATTAAGGGCACACTGATCCTATGAGAAACCTATGTAAAATCCCAGGATGACTCTTTCTGCTAAATTTTCATAACTTCAGCTCAAAGCAAGCCGTGTACCTATTTTAAATCATCAATGATTATATTTTGTCCTCAGACAAAATTTAACTATAGATTGAAACTTAAGCTATAGATGCCCGTGCCTGCTACCTTTTCAAACTTGTCCTCCAACACTTACCTTCTCATGCTCTGTGAACCACTTAGAATAAATTAATTATTATTGTTCATGTGTGTCTCACATTTACAAATATAAGTGCCCTTCCTAATTCTGTTACTCCATCTCAAATACCCTTCCCAACATCTCCAAGAAAAGAAAGGTTTGCACTGGCTAATCATGAGCCTGCAGCTGTAATTCCAACTATTCTAGAGGCTGAGGCAAGAATAGTTGCAACTTAGTGAGACCCTGTCCAAAATAGAAAATAGAAATAAAAAGGGCTGCGGATGTAGCTCAGTGGTAGAACACTTCTGGTTTCAATCCCCAGTACTGCAAGAAAAAAAGAAGAAAAAAATCCTGGGCCTCAGTTTTAACAGGTGTAGTTTTTAAATCCTAGAATTCTGTGTTTTCAACAGTCAAATAATCTTGACCTAAGTGTGGATTCTCATCTGTCAAATTAGAATAATAGTAAAATACTTCAGGGATGAGTGTAAAGATTAATATAAGATTATACACATATGGTAGTTAATACCGTACCCAACTTTCAGGAAACAAGAGTGTTATATAGCATTTCAGTGTTTCCAATATCTATCCAAGTGTAGTAGAGACTATACTTTCCCACTTCAATATCTGTTTCTTGTGATTCAGAGGTTGGGAATCTGAATGTTGATATTGCTGCTTCCAACACCAGTACCACAGCTGTCTCTCACAGCCAAATACAAGTCATGGAACCCTGTAAAACTGACTCCAGGTATAATGAATGGGTAGAAACCACTCACATTATGGAACCTAGTTTACGAGCACAAGCAACAGCAAGAACACACCTTTGATTTCTCATCTACCTTCCAATTTTCACGTGTGTTTCTAATTAATAGAGTCAAATTTGCCTCCCAAGCACTCACTCAATCTGAAAATCCAGGAGAAGATTTTAGCTCTACGATCTCTAACAATCAGAGTTAGAGCCAAGATCAGGAAGGCCCATCATAATATCTACCTCACAATGTATTCAAATGCCATTTCTCCAGGTTGTTGCTGAATTTTTGCTAGCTAAAAATAAGTGTTCTTCCCCTCCTCTGTACTGGTAGTTTTCAACCCTCACTGAACAGTAAAACACCACTTAAAAACCAAAAGATTCTTAGTTTTCATCTCTGCCTCCCAAAATTGATTTATTGGTTTGGGATACGGGTGCGTGCACCTTAGAAATTTTAGAAATTCTTCTAATGGGTAGAAACACAACTCAAAATGTTTATAACTTTTCATTTCTCCTTATCACTTTTTAACTTTAGTGATATATTAAAATGTTCTACTCTTCCTACTATATTATAAACTCTCTAAAGATGGGATGTGAGTCTAATGCATTTTTACATCCTTCACAGCTTCCAGCAGATTACTTTGCAAATAACATATACTTTACATGTTCATCAAATACTTGAATAAATGAATGGTGTGTGCCTTGCAAGAATATTAAAGATAAAAAGCCCAGCATCTAGTCCTTGTCTCTCTTCTTCTTGACATGCCCTTGAGTTATGAAATCTGTTCTGCAAAGCATAGTAAAAATGTAAGTGGACAGACCGATCATGCATTAGCCTTCTTAGCATTAACCCACTATAAAATATAGCAACACAAAATGATATTTTGTTTAGAAAATAATACCTAAGCAACATTCTTGGATATGGAAACTATTGCCAATGAACTCACATTATTTTAGGTAGAAATCTAAAAATACAAAGGAAGGACCTGGAAAAACAAAGCCAAGTCTATTTTTGCTGATTTCTGAATTGTTCTTTCCTCACATGTTCTTTTGATATATTAGTGCATCTCTAAATCAATCTTCTAAAACCACCATATGAACCATATGATAAAAATTCTGATCTTCACAAATTAACGTTTAGATCCCTGAGACAAAAACTACATAGTCCTCCTCCTCTTTCCTACAGCTTCACCTGTTAGGTAATGATCAAAAACAGGTCTTGACCTGCCTTCTAGATACTGTTATTCCCTGAGTACTTAAAAATGTTTACATTAGGGATAAAGAAGAAAAAAGAATGCAAAATGATAATTAGAAAATAATTGGATTTTAAAAATGACTTAGGGGCTGGGGCTGTAGCTCAATGGTAGAGTGCTTGCCTCATACATATGAGGCACTGGGTTCAATCCTCAGTACCACATAAAAATAAATAAGGATATTGTGTCCATCTACAACTAAAAATATTTTTTAAAAGTGACTTGGTTGGAAAAAAATCATACTCTTGTGTTTTGAATATGAGATTCCCCCCAAAGATCATCTGTGAGATGATACAAGAACATTCAGAAGTGAAATGATTAGATTATGAGAGTTGTAACCTAACCAATTGGGTGGTAATTGTAGGCAGGTAGGGAATGGTTGGAGGAGATAGGTCACTGGAAATACGCCTTTGGGGTTTATATGTTGTCCCTGGTAAGTGGAGCCCACTTTCTCTGCTTCCTGATTTCCATGTCCTGAGTTGCTTTCCTCTTCTACACCATTCCACAGTGGTATTCTGCTCAGGCCAAGAGCAACAGAGTCAGTCATCTATGGACTGAGACCTCTGAAATAGCAAGCACCAAATAAACTTCCTCCTCTAAGACTGTTCTTCTCAGGTCTTTTGGTCACAGCAGCAATAAGCTGATTAAAACATTTTATCTCCCTTCCCCAATTAAAGGTCCAAAGAGCTTTAAAAGGCTTTGAAGTTTCAAAGTCTTCCTTTATCCTTAAAATACCCAGGTGAGAATCTGACCTCAAGACTACCATTATCCAGCTTCAGATGAGATTCTATGTCATTCTCCCACTATCTTTCTTCTTCCTTGATACAATGAGAGTGATGTCTTCCTTCCTTCCCTCCTTCCTTCCCTGCCTCCTCCTTTCTACCCTTTCCTCCTTCCTTCCTTCCCATCAGATTTCCAATAGTTTAATTTCCTTAAAGTCTTCCTAGGGAAGTCTCTCCTTACTTTCTTTTAGTTCCCTATGAATTCTACATGATTCTAATAGAATTTGTTCACCTACAGTTATAATGTTTATATAGTTATGACACCTGTAATTTTAAGAAACTCTATTTGAAAGTATAACTCTATAGTTAAATGACATGAAAATGAGGACTGATTTTCTTAGTGCATTTTTTTTCCACCAAGAAGAGAGTAAACATTCAGTGTGTTCTCTTCCTCAATTCCATCCACTATCATTAAGGTAAGTAATACAGAAGCTAAGAGAACAGAGACTTCTTAAAGACAGAGAGTTCAATACCACTGAGTAAACATTCAAGAACTGTTGACATGAACCAATGCCTGCTGTCACTGTACAGTCCCATAAATGCAAATTTACAAGGTTTTTAGTAGTGGACCTGATTCTGCTTTCACCCTGCCCAACTCCCTGATGTTGCAGTAACAAAACAGAATGGAATAAGAAGTGATCTTTGCCTTTTAAAAAATGAAGACATGTGTTCCATTTTGTTAAGAATTTCCTATGGAGCAAAGCATATTAGGATGGAGATAAAGGAAGGACCAAATGGCCTTATATTTAGAATTCTGATCTAATCACTAAATGAGATCAGGCATTATGACACTGTAGTGCTTAAAGTGTTGTTTGAAATAAACCATTGAAATACTACCACTTTGGGGTTCTTTTATTTGTTTTGTCATGTAATATACAAAATGTCTTACAAAATGGAAGGGGTCTGGTAGTTCCCAACCCCTGAGAGGCCATTCTCATGGTGCTATTGTATACATTTAAAATTAAATATTAATAATGAAAATGACATGTTCCATATTAAGTAATGAAAGTCAAAACTACTTACCTTATCTCACTTTTGGAGTAAACATTGATCACTGTGAATATGAAGAAAAGTTTTATTTTAAGAATTTCCCAGAGAATCTATTTTCCTTCTGTTTCCAAGCCCTTGGTAGCCCTTTGAGTGTGTTTGTATTCACTAGGAAGGGACATTTCTGTGGAATTAATCAAATAGGGAATTCAATGTTCCTTGCAGATAATTTTGGCCATGTCCCATTGGGGACTTTCTAGTCTGAATTCTCATCTTTCCTGGGAAAACACTCACGTGTTCCTAATCCTCATTCTTTTCTCCACTTATAGTGAAGAACAATGTAGTAAAACTGTCATTCAAAGAACTAATGACAATGTGCATTCAGCAAGACACTCTGGGGGAACTTCTTCATTAAAATGAGGCAAAAATTATGAGAATAAGATGTAAAATGTACTAACTACCAATGAGCACCAAAAATAATTTTAGAAAACACCACTATAATTAACCTATCTTCTAGTTTTGCTAAAATTTTAAGAAGTTTCTAGATTGGATAATTAGAAAACATTCACGAATCCTAATATATCCCAGCAAATCCAGAAATTATAAATCCCATCTTCAAAAGGAAAATTAGTGCTACTGCTTTTGGTAATAATGAAATTTTCATGTTAAATGCCTAGTTTAAAACTTTTGAAATCTACATATTCTGTTTCTTAATGTTTTTTTTTTAAATTTATAAAATAATTAGGATTCATATCCTAGCCCTGGCTTTGTGTTCCATGAGCTTTTATTGTGGAAGATGCTGCTGCTGCTTTTATTCATACCATAATATGAGTTAATTTAACCCTATGTCTTGAAGAAGCCTATGGCTGTTCTCTACCATTAAAAACTTTACCTGCAATTCTACATCTGTACATTTGCTAGAACCTAGTCCAAGACCTAGGGCTGGGACTAAATGCTACCTACTGAGAAGATTTTTGGTCAGCTTGGTGTGGGACATTTGCATGGTGAAGTCAAGGAGATTAAAGTTAGCAGAAACCAGTTTGGGGAGTCGTGGGCATATTTAAGGTGGTTGAAGCCACAGGTAAGTAAGGATATCCTAACAGAGGGTTATGGTATAGGAAGACCTTAGGATTAATGTGCAGAGCCCTTACTAGATACCCAATAAGGAGTAAATAAATGAACTAGATAATGGAAATGGACTAGAAAATGGCAAAGCACTTTTATTAATTTCTCTTTAAGTCTAAGTCAAAAAGATTGTTGTCATCTACATCAAACTTCACCTCCACACCTCCAGAACTCTCCCAGACAAGGAGTGATGACAGTTTGTAAAAACCCTATCAACAGGTCATGTGAATTATGCTTGAGGTAAAGCCATCCTATGTAAACGCACATTATATTCTTATTGAAGTACGTATTAGCTCATGATTACTACAGTATGTTTTTTTTTTTACAATCTGCCTGTTGGCTTGATGTTTTTATTTTTTTCTTAGAAAACACACAAGAACTGCCAAGATGAAAGAGTAGCCATTCCTAAATCACTCCAAATGTCACCATGGGGCTGGGGATGTGGCTCAAGCGGTAGCGCGCTCGCCTGGCGTGCATGCGGCCCGGGTTCGATCCTCAGCACCACATACAAACAAAGATGTTGTGTCCGCCAAAAACTAAAAAATAAATATTAAAAAAAAAATGTCACCATGACTACAAGCATAATTTTCCTAAATCAGTAGATTTGTGCTGAAGAAATAGAAATTCACTCAAGTGTTGGATTTATACTGTATTGTCATTTATAAACAGAATTTTACTTTTGTGTTTAAGAATCATTTTCTTATTCACAGGATCAAACCAAAATGACGACTGCTCAATTTGATTGTCAATACTGCACAGCCTCACTTCTTGGGAAGAAGTATGTACTAAAGGATGATAATCCATACTGTGTTTCATGTTATGATCGTATCTTTTCTAACTATTGTGAGGAATGCAAAGAACCAATTGAATCAGATTCCAAGGTAAGTCTCACCTCAATTCACATAAAAACTGATTATAAGCAGCAAATGCTTCGAAATGCTTCGATTCCATTAGTGTTGACTTTTAGCTCTATTTTCCTAATACTTTATGTAAGGATTTTTACATTTCCATATACTTACATAAGGATTACTTAGTTGTCACTAATGAAGTTCCAGTCACGACACTTATTACTGTGAAATATAGCATGTGCTTCAATCTTTACATGGTCTTGTGAGTTCGTGTTTTAGGATGATAAACATTTAAAAAGTTAAGCTATTTCCCCCAAAGTCCCACAGCTAAAATATTGAGTTATTTCTGAAATAACAAGTGTATAAATAAATATATAAATAATTGAGGTGTAAAGATGGAAAATTAATACTTTCCAACTTAAAAATCAACCTCAGCTCCACTAAACCCCATAAGATTTGGAAACCTCCCTTTATACCACCCATTCTTCCTTTAATGCTCATTGATCACCATTATCTTCTTCCTTCCTTCCTTCTTTCTCTTTCTCTCCTTCTTCATCATCTTCTTAACTTTGCTTTTATTAGGTGGTATTATTTGTATGCTTATTTAGTTAGTTAAATCTCAACGTGTAATGGGATATTACAATCTAAAAATTAAAAACAATTCCTGAAAAATCTCTTGCACTATGCAAAAGGAAAAAACAGCAGAAAGTCAGTGTATTTTCCAGCTCCTTTAGTGACCAACCAAGAAACACCCAGACTGTAGCTCATAATTACTCCACAGTCTCTTCACTATAGATAACAGTATCAATAACAACTTTCCCTCAAGCTAGTAGAACAACCTACTGGCACTAGAGTCCCATGAGTGTTCAGTTTTGTCTTATAAAATGGCCTTTATTGCAAACACATTTAATTAACTTTTATTTACTGTCTCAAAGGATCTTTGTTACAAACAAAAGCACTGGCATGAAGGATGCTTCAAGTGCACCAAATGCAAACACTCTCTGGTGGAAAAGCCTTTTGCTGCCAAGGATGAGCGCCTGCTGTGCACAGAGTGCTATTCTAATGAGTGCTCCTCTAAGTGCTTCAAATGCAAAAGGACCATCATGCCTGGTAAGATCTCCTGGGAGCACTGGTGTCTAACCAAAGCTGCAGTGTTTTTCATTAAGGGCCACAATGTGCCCTATTACAGCAGTTCACAAAGCCTTGGGTTTGAGAAAGACAATTTTCTTCCTCTCTTGATCTCACTTCATGTACTTTACAAAATAAAAAGGTTGTTCATTTATTATCCTTGAACAGGTAAATTAGTGTTCTGTGTATTTTAATAAAAACTGATTCATAGATAACATTTTCAAGCAGAACCTGAATAAATGGTGGGTTTTGTTGTTGTTGTTTGTTTGTTTGTTTGTTAATAACACTACTTAAACACATTGCCCTGGAGACATAACAAATGTTCTAAGGGGAAAAAAAAAATCTGCCAGAGGAGATTGGGACCAACTATCATGTTGTAACTCTACACAAGCTGGTTCAGGGATCAGTCTTCATTGTTTCTTTTAGGGAAGACAAGTCTCTATGTAAATCACTCCACTTTTGACAAGCATGAATTCATTATATTTGGGTCCTTTACTCTCTCTCTATGGACAGCAGCATAAGACCTGAAATTCTTTCTCTCTCTCTCCTCCTTCCTTCCCTTCTTTCCTCCCCCGTTCTCTCTTTTACACACACACACACACACACACACACACACACACACACACACATTTTCTTATTATGGATTCAAATAATTTTAGAGGCCATAACTATACAATATAAATCTTGGGGGTTGTACCCTGGGCATTTCTAATATCCTTGTAATTATTATAATTACCCAATTTATCTAAACCATGTGCAGCCATTCCTATTCTCCCTTTAAAATACTTTAACATCTCTAAATTGTGCCTTATGCAGTCCTTGGAGGAGTTTTCAGTGAAAGAATAATTCATTGTCATCAAGGCTGAACTGTATTAACTTTTCTTTCCCCAGATGGATGTTTCTGAAACTGGCAGAATGTAATTTTTATAAAAGGACAATTCATTTTTCAATTTGGTGTTTAAAATATGTATTTTAAGTAATTTGATCTACACTTACCTAAAGAAAATAAAACCATGCCTGACTAGTACTAACAGGTTCTTATTTTTGGATTTCATAGGTTCTCGCAAAATGGAGTTTAAGGGAAACTACTGGCATGAAACCTGTTTTGTGTGTGAGCTTTGCCTACAGCCAATAGGCACAAAGCCCTTGATCTCCAAAGAGAATGGAAATTACTGCCTGCCATGTTTTGAGAAGAAGTTTGCTCATTACTGCAACTTTTGCAATAAGGTAATTATCTAAAGAGGATGAAACTTGTAGAAGCTTCTGTATCATTGCTTTTTTTTTTCTACATGATATATTTGGAATGAACTGATACAGTCATATCTGTCTAATACATTCATATTAGCTTTGAATTCCAACATGCACAAAACTACTCTCTGTCAGCGAGGATGACCACCTATATTTTATCAGCTATAAAATTTCATCCAGAACATGAATTTAATTTTCTAGTGGTTCAAGTGATTTGACATTCCAGTTCCATTCACTGCTTCTATAAATGAGTTCATGCATTCTGAGAGACAGTACATTTCTTTTTGAATACAAAATTCTTAGGACATAATTTTTGATCCTTTCAGTGTTAACTGTTTCAGAGGAATATGGACTTGCTTCACAGAGTGACTAAAGAACCAAATTAGATAAGATCTTAACTCCTCACATTGTGCAATGCAAATGTCTTCTTGGTTTGAAGCTTTGGCATTTTCAAAGAGTAGGTTTGTGGAGATCTTAAGGGGAATTCGATAAAGATGAAAACACCAACAAAACTAAGAGCTTCAAGTTCTTTTACTTCCAGTTTCAATGTTGCATGCAGGGAGTTGGTTTCCCATGAAAAGTATATTTTCCAAGGAAGAAAGCAAGTCATTTTTCAGAGGTAAACTTTGTCCAACTCTTCTTTACCCTCTATATTTTTATGTGGAAAGTGGCTCACATCTCTAATCTTGATGAAACCTGTCCATGCTTCATAACATATATTAATATTCTCAAAGTAAGTCTTGACCTGTGAGACATTACAAATTTAAAATGACACTATAAATTACAATGAGAAAGTTGATTCATGAAAGCACTTCGGATTGGTATACTGGTTCCTAAATATTTTTGATCCATAGGCAACGTTGGCAGTTCTCTTAAGACCATTTGTATATTTGCATCCGGATATCTGGGTCTCATTACCACGTACAGGTGCATATACACACACATATGAACACACATACAGTAATTTTCTACAGATATTAACAATACCAATACTACATTTATATTTCAATAAATATACTCTCCTAAGTTGTAATTATTGAATTACATTATAATGATGATTGAAAATTACAATGGATAGTAATATTATATGAAATCATCTAGTACTCAAAGAAACACTGACAGGAAATGTTTCAAGCAGTGGTCAGATCCTATGACTCCATTGAATTACCAGAGTCAATGACATAAATTTAAAAATAAATGCTAGAAATAAAATGAGTAGGTTTAACTAACTGTTTTGAAAGACAACTAAGTAGCCAATTTAGGTTTCCTTTCTTAAAGACTTAGACTAAAATATTAATGGAATTTGTGAGAATTATCTTAAAATTTGTTGGACAATATGAACGTTCTTTCAATACTGCTGTAAAGATTCAAGATAGGAACTTCTGTCATAATTCAGGGCTGAATACGGTTTGGGATGAAGCATTGGTGCTTCCCAGGTTATAGGCAGCTGTGACTATATTTAGAATGTGATTCAAAGTCATCAAAAATTTACGAAATGTTTATGTTGGATAATAGATAGGTCATGGCATGCCAGATTATTTTCTGCTTAATTTTTAAAACTACAATTTCCATAAGGAAAGCTGGATGTAAATGTTTTTGATCAAAGCTAAAGAAAAGCAATTTTTTTTCAACCCAAACCAAAGACCACATGGTTTTTAGAAAGAAAAAACTACTTGACAACCAGGCCTTTAAACGTTTTCAACAGATTTTATTTTGTCACACTAAATTTATTTTCCTCTAGAGAGCAACTGACCTCAAACCACAAGTGCTTTGAATTCAAATTTCTCAGAGTTCAAATAGAGTTAAATATGTTCAACTCTTGCTTTGGTATCTATGGCATGAAAAATCATCATTGCCTCCACTTCTCCAGAGAAGAAACTTATTATAAATCATGGAATCAGTCAGTGGCCAAAACCAAGCTTAAATATTAGACTTCATCTTAGTTCACCTCCCTCTTCAAAAGAAATGTAATCACAAGGAAACAATTTTTAACGTTCCAGAGTTTCTTCTCCCTAATTAAATAGACCTTGGCGTATATATCAAGTTTTATTTTGCTGTGAATACATTTTCCAACTTTTAAATCTTTTAAGCATTGCCTGCTAATCATTTGACCAAACAAATCAAAGTCATCATGATTTCTGCTGTGCCTGCGGTAAGGCATTTGAAGTCAGTAGGGGGTATTTTAAATTGCTTTACTTCACACACACCATTATACTTTCATTTACTTATTCAGAATAGTAAGCTTTTTTCCTTTAGGAAAAACAACTTTTATGTCAAGTATCTTTAATTTCTAAGATATTTATTATAAGTTTAAAAATATCTTTAAAATATTTTTTCAAAAGCCTACATGATAGACAAACAACACTTGAGTTTGTCAACAATAAAATGACTTAAACTATCTTTAATATGAGTTAATTCTAATATAAAGACTGTAGGCCATCTCTGATACCATATTGTTTCATTCTTTATAAAACGTGTACAGGAACATATTCCAATTTCCTCAGCAATTCTAGGAGTTCA
Source organism: Marmota flaviventris (assembly GCF_047511675.1). Taxonomy (NCBI): domain Eukaryota; kingdom Metazoa; phylum Chordata; class Mammalia; order Rodentia; family Sciuridae; genus Marmota; species Marmota flaviventris. The sequence continues at coordinate 65,630,814 of NC_092503.1, read as the reverse complement.
ATGACCACAAATTTGAAAGATGATGACTTCAAAGTAACTACACAAGAAGAGTTGCCTAATATTTACCCATCTGATTTTGATAAATATATCTAAAGTTTTTAAAAAGTAGAATCCTTGGATTAAATTGGCTAAGAAGAACTATATTATCTTATGAAGAACTAATAAACATCTTTGGCCAAACCCAGTCATACCCTAAGGCTTAATATACAGTGAGTGCCATTATTTGAATCCCGAAGCTAAAAACACATACCCTACAACACCCTTCTTGTGCTAGATACAATATTAGAATTGCTTTCTGAAAGTTTTATTGTTGTTGTTGTTGTTTTTAAGTATTCATTCCACAAGATCTTATCAACTGCTCACCCATGCAAATTAACCTCAACTCCAAATGGTATTAATGCTTATGTACACAGGTTGTGTACATACTGTGCAGGTTTGAATGCTGTCTCCAGAAAAAGTAATTTAGTGACTTTAACTCTTGATTCTTGCTCATCTGTAAAAGGGGTAAAGATGATAGTCTCCACCAAGCAGAGATGTTGAGAATATACAAAGAGGCCACCTCTTAGAACAGTACTGAGGACCTCAAAACAATTAAGAAATGTAAGTCATTAATAGCAAATGACGATATTTACCAATTCCATCCAGGATTTCTACTTCCAGATATTCTTGACCCTAGTACAAAGCTTACAGGAAAAAGTAGATGTTTTTCCTCAGATCCTTACAAATTAGATATTGATGTAAGAACATAGTATAGAACTATCTTAACTCTGATGGCAAAGCTAAGAAAACTCAAAGGAAGATGAGGTGAATCAAACACCTATTTCTTTTTCATCTTCTTGAGTCCAAAAAGGCCATGCCATTTTTCTGATCCATTGGTTGAGAAAAATTAGAATAATTTTCATTTTTTACCAATCCTATTTAATTCCTATAACATTTGATTTCACATATTGACTAAGAAAAAATCACAGAAGTTTTAAGGAAAATAATATCCTAAATCAATCAGGTAGAGTATCAGTTGTGGGCATAGAATGACATTATGAAAAGGTCTAACATGCAATGGAGACCACACTCATTGACTTTTTTTGAAATTCTTTGGCAGGTGATATCTTCAGGTGGCATAATGTTTCATGACCAGCAATGGCATAGAGAGTGTTTTCTGTGTAGTGGCTGTAGGAAAGAGCTTTGTGAAGAAGAATTTATGTCCAAAGATGATTATCCATTCTGCATGGACTGTTACAACCATCTTTATGCCAAAAGGTGTGCGGCATGTACCAAACCCATTACTGGTAAGTTCTCCAGTTCAACATGGTACCACCATAAGACAGTTATAACTACATAAAATGTTACCTAGTTAGTTTAGGAAATATAAGTAAAAAATCTAAATCTTTCATTATACTTTTGTATTTCCTTTCCTTTTGAGCAAACACAACTGAGGTACCAATTTATAAAAAATTCAAATATTACATGGACCCCTCAAGGAAAGGACAGAGTATAATTTGAGTAACTATTCTCTTCAAAAGAAATTAAACACTACCCTAATGGTACAGATTCTAAGTAAAGTCATAGTTTAAGGAAGGAGAAAAAAAGGATGAGATATGAGGTCAGAGAAGACGTTAAATGAAGAGGCCTGATTTGAGTCTCATTAAGGATTTGAATGGGAGGAAAGAGTATAATAAATCAGAATTCTGCCTTTATTCCAAACAGAGCCAAGCAGAATTAAGATACAGAAGTTTTTAATTAAGTACAATATTCTATAAAATATCTGAAACTGCTATGATTAGGAAAGCATAGGTCAGGAATGAACTAAACTTCATTTTAACATGCTTCTAACAAATACATTACTCTCTTTTCTCTCCATTCACTTGCAACAAGTTGAAATTATGAACAGATGAAAGAAAAACAATATAGCTTTCTACTAAAGAAACAAGATACATGAGATATGATTTGAAAAATGACATCAATGATAAATTGATCCATGTTAAATAGGTTTTCAAGGTTTAAAAAAATACATTATATTTTCCTCAGCCATCTCTAAACTGCTAATCCTATAGTAAGGGAACTAAAGCCAGCAGGATACTTAAGAAACCAGCAGCTATTCTTTGAAGCAATTTATCGTCACTTAATAATGTGACAGAACTATATTCTGCTCTCCATTCTTAGACCATATTTCATTTTTTTTAGTTCAGATTATATAACAAGAGAATTAAAGATGATGCTATCCCTTTCCTCCTCCTCCTCCATTTTCAAATAAATATAACAAAACAAAAGTTGATTCTATGTATCTTTAAATGAAGGAAAAAGTTTCATGCAAACCCCAACTTTCAGGCTTCCACCCATTTGCATAGGGACCCCATTTTTTTTTCATATTCTCACACTAGCCATGGGCTACATCTGACTAGCAGAACAGCTTTGTTAGGCCTGGACATATTTGGGGGGAAAGATGAATGTAAAATCTATCTCTGCAGCCAAAAGCAAATATAGAGCTTACCACCGATGAACAGGCTGCCTTCATGTTCCCTAAACAGGGTCAAGGTCACATGGAGCTGAACAGCTGCCATTTTGTGTGGGGAGTGCCCTCTGTGTTCCTCACATCCTGTCTCTGTCACTCAGGTACATTACTTCCTTGACCCTTGCCAAGGACTTGACAATTCCAGACTATTGGGTCTCAGAGCACATGCTCCTAACCACTCTGCTCTCCTGCTTTTTATACATCTGGCTTCTCTTACAACTAAGGGAACAAGACACCATCTCCACCACTTTGTTCAAAAATTGGACTTTCAGACATGCATAAGTACCTTGAGCTCCAAAATCTTAGTAAATATGCCATCACAATTGATTCCAAACATTTTTTGAATTGAACTAGAAAAAAGGGACACCAATAAGGAAATGGGGAAATCAAATAATTTAAAATGTGTTGCACATTTCTTTGGGCACTCAAATAGCGAATAAAGATCTCAGAGAACATACATTGATGAGTTTCAATTCTGATTCATCACAGATATGTCTAAGTGATTTTTCTGATGAATTGTTCCAAATCAATCACTGAAATCAGCTTTTTAAAGTCAGACAAAAACAATATTGTTTTTCTCACAAACACAAGGATGATCAAGAACCATAAATCACACCCAACAGTAAACTAAATGTATATCTGATTTAGAACAGTCTAAAGGGAACTTCTAATAATAATCTTACTTCAGTTCTTGATTGAAACTGAAATGCTTGCAAAAACCTCCAAGTCACTTACTATTTCTTGATCTGACTGCTTAATATATATAGGCCTGGAAGTAAATATTCTTTAAAATTGGAGCTATCTGAAGTAATATACCATAGATATTTGGGGCTGGGAATGTAGCTCTGTGGTAAAGGGCTTGTCTAGCATACAAGTAGGCCTTGGGTTCAATTCCCAGTGCCCCAAAATCAAACAAATAAACAAAACCCCACAAACTACAATAGCTATTTGAATTAAAATACCATATTAATATACCTGATACTGCCATATACTTATCTTTAGAAGTTTGGGCATTCATGTAAACATATGTCACCTTAAGGATCTGTATTCTTGGTCACAGGATACATAATTTCAATGACCAGGAATAAGTTCTTAGATTTGTGTTTATTTAGAGGAAGAGGAATTTAAATATTGTATTTTCTCCAGAGAGAGTTGCCAATATTCTTGGTTACGTTTTGTTTTACCAGTGATTTAGTTAAAATTAATTTGGTGAGGTTAATAGCATAGTCTCTGAAGCCAGACTGCCTTGGTTGGAATCAGATCTTACCACTTAGCAAGTGGTTGAACTTCTCCACCTCTTGTTTTTTGTCTAAGTGGGATGATTCTAATATCTTCCCCCATGAAAATCAGATGAGAGCCATATGAGGTAATACACATAAAGGGCTTATAGTAGTGACTAGCACATATTTAGGGGCTCAAAAAATGCCACCTCCTATTGAATTGACTTGCTAGGAACAAATAAAGCCCAACAAAAGAGGTGGCAGAGACACGTTTCCAGGCTGACTTTCTTACTGCAAATGATCTTCATGACCTAAAGGAGTAAACATAGTGTTTTAATTGTGGACACTGCCAGATGCTTTGATGTTTTTCTTCTTTGTAAAATTTTAGAACTACTTTACATTTGCCACTTATATAAGGCTTACTAATTAAATCAAGAAAACTCATAAGCATCAAAGTGCTAGATATCTAATAATTTTATGTATAGAAATGATTCATGTAAATACATAGAATATGACTCTTACAATCAGTTTATTAATGCTTCAAATAACTTTGAGGGAATTACTTGTTATATACTAATTTATTAGAAACTATTGATGATAACATCAATAAGCAACTGTAAATTTAATCAAGGAAATAAAGTAGGGATTTGAAGCAAATTTCTCTATGAACTACTAAACTCTAAAGATATCAACTATGACTTTTTAAGATGGAAACAAAACTTCATTATCACAGTCAGAGTTTGTCTGAAATGGAATGCTTATTGGCACTTTCAATTTCACCATCCTAAAATGGAGTATTTAGAAATTATATATGAATTAGCACATGAATTATTTCATCTACACTCCATGGATGATAAGAAAATTATAGAAAATCTGTAACATTAAGGTCATTTTGAGAAAACTTGTCAAATAAATAAACCCAAGCCTCAGGCAAATCAACCACTTTCCAACTTTTAGATCTTTTCTCCTCTATAACGTCTCAATTTCTTGAACTGCGCCCTGAAATCATATTAGGCAGAAAGATCAGAGGGTCACTGCAGACTCAAATTCTATTAGCTTTTAAAAAACACAACAGCAAAAGTGTGCCCTAAGTTAAAATGGTAGAGGCTAATGAGACATTTCTTGGGAATTAATCTCTGAGGACTGGGGGTGTGATAGATCACCTGCCTAAGCATGTGTTTAAGTTTGGTCCCTTGCACTGAAAAAAAAAAAATGAAAGAAAGAAATAGGCCACAGTGGCAGGAGCAATTCAGATTCATAGATTTTTTAAAAAAAATATTTTTTGGTTGTAAATGGATAGCATGCCTTTATTTTATTTATTTTTATGTGGTGCTAAGGATGGAACTGGCAAGAATTCTGCCACTGAGCTACAGTCTCAGCCCCAGATTCATAGACCTTTACAGCTTTCTTCTTGGAGTGACACCTCTACATCATCTTGCTCACTGCTGTACCCCTAGTTCCCAGAACAGCACCTAATTGAATGGTCAATCAGGTTGATTCAATACACTCATTGAGTGAATGTATTTCTCTTCTTCTCCCAATTCCTTTACAGGTCTCAGAGGGGCCAAGTTTATATGCTTTCAAGACCGCCAGTGGCACAGTGAGTGCTTTAACTGTGGAAAGTGCGCCATCTCCTTGGTGGGTGAGGGCTTCCTGACCCAGAGCATGGAAATCTTCTGCCGAAAATGCGGTTCTGGGGTGAACACTGACATCTAGGAGGCAGCGATGGTAGTCTTTCTCCACCAGAAATCCATTTTGTCTTTGTTCTCACTAAATCCAGAACTGAGTTGCAGTAGTATTTTTTTTTAACTTAGGTTTTAGAAAATTGTTAATGTAGGGTTTATAGCTATAAACATAAAAAGCAGTTTACCAAAAGAATATTTGTTAAATCACAAAATCAGCTCTCCTTGCAAAATACTGCTCTCTGCTGTTAGAAACATGGGAAAATATTTCTTCATAATTGAGTATATGACCTGTACCTAGAAGTTGTGGATATTATTACTGAAGAATGACAGTTTTCAAAACTACAGAGTAAAAAATCAAAGAGTTAAATTGAGAGGTATAAATTAGGCTAACATTTGTATTTCTAGCTAGTGAGTTACATATAATGTGATAGATGAATGGTAGAACAAGGTTTATAAACAAAGATTGATTTGTGATCATCATACTTAAAAATTGTCATTTTTATTTTTCTTTCTCTTATTTAAAGTTCTTTTTTATCAGTGAATATTTGTTATGCAAGAGAGTGGTTTTTTAAATCATTCTTTTACTGCTCAAATGTACTGACTTTGGATTTAAGAAACAAAGCTGCAGCCTTCCCTCATACACACTGCTTCCCCAGGTTCCTCAGCCTGTTGTTAACCAGGTTTAATCAATGCAATTTAAGAACTGTGTATGTTAGGGCTCTCATACTTTGCATTGGTATCAAGGGGATCATTTCTACCTAGGAATAGCCAAAGCATGAGTTTCAACATTCTCTGTATTAATTGTGGGCTTTGAAAATACAATTAACAGAATGATTTAAAAAACCACTCTCTTGCATAATAAATATTCACTAATAAAAAAGAACTTTAAGAGAAAGAAAAATGCTTACAGATTCCATGAAGTACAAGTTTATTCTTTCAAGTAAAACTAACCAGGATAATCATTCTCCCCCAAGGCAAATCTCTAAAGTAAATATATCATTAAGTCATCAGTAGTGGAAATGAATTTTAGGGAAGTGATTGAGTGTTCTAGCATGACTTTTATCCAGATATCTGAAGGCATAATATAATGCATAATTAACTCTGAGCCTCGTGCATTTTGCTTGCTAAAATTACATAGATGATTAATGGATAGGCATAAAAGTGGGCTTTAAAGACATCTAGTTAATTGAGTCATATATAATAAATTAGAATAAAAATAAATAAAATAAAAATTGAAAAAGAACAATTCACAGTAGAGTCGTGCTGGCTAAAGATGATCCCTTCCTACTACTTCTCCCTACCTATGCTGCCCACCTTGCCCCAAGCCAATCCTAGCTTGTAAATCTGCTACATGACCAGGAGCTGCACTCCTAACTCTAAGTAGCCACTCTATAAATAAGTCAGTATGTATTAGACTACAAAGAAAACTTTAGTGAAAAGTCTCTCACCATATGTTTATCTTTGTATCAGACGTTAACTGATAGTGACACACCTAGTTGTCTCTAGATGATATTTTTATCACATTATTTGGAACAAATGGAAAACAGCCTGTGCTCTCCATGGTCAGTTACTAGTTATAGCAGCTCCTGGGTAGGGTGGAGTAAGGTTGGGTAAAAAAACCCACCTAGATATATTTATGTGTGTACTTTCAGATTACTGCAGAGCATAAGATGTTCTGACTGAAATATAGGTTGTGGCTCATTACAACGATGACAATAGCATCACAGAAAATTCAATTAAAATTGTTACTAAAACAACTTTTAAAATAGTTTATAATTAAGGGGTATTTAAAGATGCTAACAATTTAGAGATACTAATAAGAGACCAAGCTCTGTAGAGTATTTGAAACTACAACTGAAGTAAAATATGAGATATTTTCTCATATTCACATTGTAAAATGCCAGCCAAACTATCCACGTTTTCCTACATTATATGAAATTGCAGCTGTAGAACTATCATTTGCCAATTGCTTCATCATCATCATCATTATTATTATTCCATTCAAAATATAGAATACAAGAGATGTAACATTTTCTCTGTTACCCAGTTGTAGACAAACATAAAACACATAATGCTTTTTTTGTTAAACAATTACTAATATTTAGTAATTTTGCTATGTGTGTAAGTGAGTATGCATATGATCAGGCTTGCATTTAGTCTCTACAATTAAAATTTACAGATTCACTTTTAGACAGGGATTTTTTTATCATTCTTGAATAACTATAGTTTGTATATATATTTTCACATAAAATAGTTTATATTTAAAAGGTGGCTTAGTCATCAAACATGTGTTTATACATGTGCTGTGTCCAAAAGTAGACCTCACACTGTTTTGCATCTGAAGTGATGACAGGGTGAATCCAGGCATGGAATTGTGGATATGCCAGATGCAGAGAATCCTCCCTTACAGCGTAGACAAAGCACCCTATCTATAGACATAACACACATCTGCAAAACAACTAGGAAATAAGGCCTCATTAGATTGATATCCACACCAAAAAAAAAAAAAAAAACTGTGAAAATCATATAGCTAACTTATTTGATTTATACAATACAGAGAAAAGCTCTTTTAACTGACTTATCCAAAAATGGAAAAGGCTGCCTCAGGAAACAGTGGACTGACTCCCCATGACTCCAGGTGACATCTACACAGGCAGGGAAGTCGTTAGAAGCAAGTCACATGTGCTAATAAGAATTGAATGGCTTGAAAGTAGCAGAGAGGTTGTGCCAGAGCAGGGAGAAATGAGATTGCTAAAAGAGAACATGTCAGAGGAAGGGAGAATATTAATTCTTAGGATAAAAAGTATATATATATATATATATATATATATATATATATATATATATATATATATATATAACAGGCCATAGAAAGTTACCAACTTTTCTCACATGGGGGTGAAAAAGGATCATGACAGTATTTGTGGGAACCAAAGGAGACAGGGTTCCAAGGCTTAGGTTTCTTCCTACACAGGTTCATTCATATGGTTAGTGGCAACAAAAAATGAAAAGAGAAGATGCCCAAGATAATGCAGGCTTGGAGCTGTATTTGTTAATTTTTTGGGTCAACAAATCAAAATATTTTATGTTGTTGTTTTGGGGATTAAAGATGACAGAGAAAAGCAAAAGAGAACTGTGGTTTTGATGATTATGGGGAGCATACCCAGGGGTTCAATTTTTAATTGATGAAATCATAAAAAATGTTATAAGAGGACCAACTAGCACCATTCATTAAGTGTAATGCGATTGTGCCACAGTCACAGGTTCAAAACTTAGTCATTATAATTAAATATATATATTATTGTACATTGCAGTTGAAAGATCAGCCAACCATTGTGAAAAATGATAACACCGATCACAACTCACTTTGATTAAAATCACTGCAAAATTTAAAGCCACAAGTGAAAAATCAACCCCCAAAGATTTTTGACATTAGTAATACTATTGTTTTACTTTAAGGAAGACGTATTTTTTAATCTATTCATCATGTTAATAGTAGTTAATTGCTTCAGAGATTCACTTTTTACATTAAGTGTGCAGTAAACAGAACAGATGTGAAACAAAATCTGTAATTTTTCTTTTACTTTTATCACATAGGGAACATGATGACTTTTATCTTCTTGTCCCATCTACTTTTACAACATTCAAATTGATTATATCGAATGCAGGGCATTAATTAGAAAAATAATATAATTGAAATGTAGCCCAAACAGAATGCCTCCCAATTAAACAAGGAGAACCATGTCTGTGCTCTTTCTTACAATGATCAACTGTATAAATATTGTAAGCAAGAAATATTTTGTTCCTAATTATTATTTCTGTAATTCTAACAATATACTATAGGAAATAGATCACTTTGATTGAAATTCTTCCACCTTGACTCAAATAATCTTTCACTAATGTCCTCTCTATTAAAGGAATTGTTAAAATCGTGGTGATTTTAAGCTCTTATTTTTTTCTGTATAAAGCAAATTTTTTGTCTGCAATGTAAATCTTCACAAACTTTCATCTAATCCACACTATAAGCATCATCTAGTTTTTGGTTTTTTTTCCAAAAGAAAACCATTAGGAAATCTGTTAAGAGACTTCATTTGAGCCATCCAACTCAAGAGAATATACCCCAAGGACTTAAAAACGGGGCACAGGCATATCAATGTTTATAGCAGCACAATTCACAATAGCTAAATTGTGGAACCAATCTAGATGCAATGTAGGATGAATGGATAGGGAAACTTTGGTTTATATATATAATGGAACATTAAAAGAGAATGAAATCATGGCATTTGCAGATAAATGAATTGGAGTTGGAGATTATAATACTAAGTGAAGTAAGCCAATCCCAAAAAACCAAAATGCCAAATGTTTTCTTTGATATGAGGATGCTAACTCATTATGGCGATGGGGGCGGGGAGCATGGGAGGAATGAAGGAAATTTAGATAGGGCAAAGGGGAGGAAGGGGGAAGGGAGGGGATAAGGGGGTAGGAATGATGGTGGAATGAGTTAGACATCATTCTAGTATATGTATGAAGACACGAATGGTGTGAAAATACTTTGTGAACAACCAGTGACTTGAAAATTTGACCTCTATATGTGTAATATGAAATGAATTGCATTCTGCCATCATGTATAACAAATTAGAATAAAGGGAAAAAAAGAGAATATAGAAGTGACTTCCTCCACTTGGTTGTCACGTAGCTTCTTAGATCCTGTTCGTATATCATGGAGAAAGAATTTAAAAACATATCAGAATCATAAACTATCTTGAGTTTTCCTGGCTGCATAGTTTTACAGATGGTTATCCTGTTGAAAATGGACAGGGAGGAACTATTTCTAAAATTGGAAATCAAAAGGAGGGAAAATCAACAGAAGAGATTCATGCTCAAAGCTTGAGTCCATAAAAAAAAATATAACAGTCTGTGTGTATTTGTAATGACTGGATAGGATATATCTGTGGTCAAGAAAGGGAACAGCTCACTTTGATAGAATTATGTCTTGTGTCACAGAGGAGCAAAGAGTATTTTGGTCAAATATTTTCCCATGAATGGTAATAAACTAATGGAGTGGATTCCATAAAGGGTTTTCTGAGTAAGGAACATTAATGAGCTCAACAGACATTCATTCAATGACTCAGTGACACAAATACTATTTCTACCACACATAAGAAGAAAATCAACTTTGGTATTTATGCAAGTGCACACACTGAATCCTCCAGGCTTACTCTATTCAAATGACAGCCTATCTCTAGGTTAACTCTGTGGCATCACTAATGGGTTGTTTACCTGATTGCTCTAACTCCTGTTTTCAGAGAATAAGGGAAGGGAGTAGGATAAAGGAGAAATTGAGAAAGAAACAAAGTGATGATAAAAAAAATGGCTTTCCTGAAAAAAAAAATAGAAATTTAAAGCCTTCATTACCTTATATAATAAAAATTTTCCAAAACTACATTCACAGGAAGCAAAACATATTGACAAGAATTTTTTTATATGAAAATCTGAACTTGACAGCTACACTTTAGCATCTGTCTCCTTGCCTAAATAAACATTACTCTGTCAGGTACCCCCAGTGGATATGTAGTCACCAAATTCAATGACTACCTTCTTATTCAACTTTCTATACTGCTGCAAAGAATTTGCTTTTGTTGGCCTCCCCATGTGGTTTAGCTTTTCCACTGCTGTGACTAAATGACCTGACCAGCACAACCATAGAGGAAAAAAATGTTTATTTTAGGGCTCACAGTTTCAGAGGTCTTAGCCCATAGAAGGCCAGCTCCCCATTCCTCAGGGCTTGAGGTAAGACAGAACATCATGGTGGAAGAGAGTGGCAGAGGGAAGAAGCTCACATTATGAGCATATGTATTTATATACATATATATATATAAATACACACACACATATATACACACACATACATATATATAATACATATAATACACATATAGATATCCCATCCCATATATAATACATATATATATAATACACACATATACATATCCCAAAGTCATGCTCCAATTTCCACCTTTCCACCTTCAGAATGGTCTCCATTTGCTATATATATATATATATATATATATATATATATATATATATATCCCAAAGTCACACCCTACCCACCTTTAGTTACCACTCAGTTAATCCACATCAGAGGATTAATTCACTGATTGGGTTAAGACTCTCCCAACCCAATAATTTCTCCTCTGAACCTTCTTGCATTGTCTTAATGCTTTTGGAGGACACCTCACATCTAAACCATAACACCTTGTTTCTTCAAAAACTTTCATCCAATGACTCCACAATGCCAGGTTCTCCTAAGCCTCCTAAATGTCTACCTCCCTTACAGATATCCTTCAATATTCTCAACTTTCTTGCTCAGTATTTCCTGTGTTGGTAAACTCATCTAATTTTATGATTTTGATGCCTCCTCTTTAAAACTGAGTCCTAAATATATATTCTCACTTCTGAGTTCTGACCCAAAGTTTCTTGCTGCATTTTGGACATCTGCAACTCAATTTCAGATGAATAGCTGACAATTTTGTTATCCTTTCAATAAATTCCACTATCTTTCTGCACTCCTCATCTTTGTTATACAGATAGAGCTTTTAGAATTCAAGTCTTAAGCACATGAAAATTAAGTCATTAGGGAAACACAAAACCACAATGAGATATCACTTCACACAGGATATCTTATAATAGTAAGACAGTAACAAATGCTATTGAGGATATAGAGAAAAAAATATATTTCACAGGCATGAACATAAAATTGTACAGCCATTGGGAAAACAGTTTGGCAGTTTCTGATAATACTAAACAAAACTACCATAAAACCCAGGAATTCTACTCCTAGATATCTATCCAAGAGAAATGAAAATGTGTGTCCACTCAAATGTTCATAGCAGCATTATTCATAATAGTCAAACACCTGAAGAACTCAAGCGTTGAACTGATTAATGGATAAACTGTGGTATTCCCATATAATGAAGTATTATTCACACACAAAAATGTTTAGAGTGCTGCTACATGCTATGATGTGAATAAATTTTGAAAATACTATGCTAAGTAAAAGTAAGCCAGATAAAAAGTCACATATGATTCCAAGTATACATATCCAGAAAGACCAAACTGATAGAGAAAGTAGATTAAAGGTTTCCTCGGGTTGCGGGTAGAAATGCCAAATAACTAAATGGGCATGGAGTGTCTTTACTGGAGGAGATAAAAAATATTCTGAAACTGATTTTTGGTTACCGCTACACCACTTGGTAAAATTACTGAAAATTATTGAATTATATAATGTGTAATCTATATCTCAATAAAGCTTTTTTATTAAGATTTGTCTTGGTCTTTTCTTTCCCCAGTCCATTACTACTCGGCCCTATAAGAAATGCCACAATTAGTAGCTGGACACAGTGGTGCATGACTTTAAACTGATCAATTTGGGAAGCTGAGGTAGGATGATTACAAATCTGAAGTCAGTCTCAGCAATTTAGTGCCACCGCTTCTTAATTTTCTCTTGCAAACATTTTTTCTTCCCAAATATGTCCTTCACTTTTTCTGTGCTTTTGCCCATGCTGTTTCCTCTGCCTAAGATTCCCCTCTTCTCAGTTGCCTGTCAAAATTTTAATGTTTAAGACCCAGATCAAAGTTACATCCTCTGTGAAACATTTGCAAATGTTCCTTAGCAAAATTTAGTCATTTTCTTCAACTTCCTTTATAATCTTGTGAGAGGTTTAAACAAGTTGATTTATATCACAGGAATGAGAAGCAGCCTAGTTAAAAGATGGTCTTTAAAGATAGAACAACTAGGTTTAGATCCCAGCTTGCCACCTGCTTTTTTGTGTGACATTTTCTGAAACTGCTAAACTCTAATTGGGAAACTATAGCATAAGCCTTAAAAAGCTTTCAGTGAATATAAAATAAAATGTGTGTGTGTGTGTGTATGTGTGTGTGTGTGTCTCTTTACATCTACCTGGCACATATTCAGCTTATTATAAAGTTATTAAATGTTAGTTATCTTCAACTTCCTCCCCCCCACACTCTATGCTTGGGTCATGTTTATTCATGTTTTATAAACCCAGTACTTAGTAAAATATCTGATACTTGGTTGACAACAAATAATGAGTTAAATTCTAGTTGTGAATTATTATTGCTATAATAATATTCTCCCTGTGTTGTCAATAATGATGATAAGTATATAAATTTCTTGCTATTCATCTTTAACATGTTATATGGAGTGGCCCACGTGAGAAGCAACTGGATTGCAAATTAATGCCTGCAACTTCAAATATCTACTTTTATTTATTTATTTTTTTTAAATTTTGATACCACAGTTTCCTCTGTCCATATAAATCTGTAGAATATGTTTTTCTCAACCAGAATTTACCTGGATGCCTTGAAACAAATAATTTTTAGGTGCCCATGGAGAATAACAACTTTGAAGTTTCCTCTAGAGCTTTCAAAGTAGACTACATGCACAGCTTTTATGGTAAGCCAGACTATCCCAAATATGCCTGCTGAATTTAAAATCATCTAAGTTTTGTATCATGTGCTTGCAGACAACTAAAAATGCAATTGTACTGAATTTGCTTAAACTGCAAAAATGCAGTCTCTCTGTCTCTGAAAAGTGCTGACAATGTTACTTTAACCTACAGGGGAGTATGCATAGCTTTGGACATCTTCAATTCTTTTATCACAACGGAACAGCATTCATGGACTACCTCCTCAATCCTCCCAGGGTAAAGCATTCCTCTCCTTACTCCTTATTAAGCTTTGCCTTTTCTTGACACATCCACCTCTTCTGTTTCAATGTTCTCCTTCTCTTAATAGGCATGAATTCCCTCTGGATATAAACTGAGACTATTCACTTAATTGCTTTGGATGGAATTCCAGAAAACAAACATCTAGTTAGTTCTTTAATCCACATTAGCTTAACTAGCATCCACAATTCTGCTGCCTGGTACCTCTACATTAAATTCAGTATGTGGCCTTTAAGGTGGGCAAACACAAATCTACAGCTAGCAAGTGGCCAGAGACAGATCTTAAGATGGCCAGAAATAAAACACTCTGGGTATTAAAACTCTCTCATTCTTAGGATTTTTTTCTCATAAGATCTCTTTTCATCCCTCCTAAGAGGTATGTTTCTGGCTTACAAAATGAACTATTGGACAGTTTATGACAAGATTAATATCAAAATCCACAACTATTTTGATTCCCAAATAAAAAATTAAGAACCTTTTATCTGTGGCCTTAATATGGAATAATTACTGAAAATTCTCAGTTAATTATCTCCTTTGTGAATAATTGTCACCCTTAAGGCAAGAGCAGTCTCCTCTTCAAATGCATCTGATGCAAATACAGGCAGGTAGGTATGAATGACTCTGTTTTGGTTTTCTTGATTTCCTCCAGTAACAGCTCCCAAGGGTTGAGAACTCTCCGTATCCCTATTAATGTGGAATGTGGAATGTGTTTGTCTTTGTGATTTATTTGTTTGTCTTCCTTTTTTAAAAAAAAAATACAATGGTATAACAAAGTGATTTGTTGTTGTTGTTGTACTGATGAGAGAACTGGGGCTGAAAGATATGAAATAGTTGGCTCAAATCATTATGATTCAGGCACATGTAATTGCAATACAGACTGCAGAAAGTTTAGTGTCAACATTTCCATGTCCTTCATGCCCTTCTACTGGTCCAAATGCTGTCACAGACTGGATGCCTCAAGACTGTTTTCTCCTTTTTGCTTCCCTGGTTGAGGCTTAATTACCTCTCATCTGGACCCTAAATTGTCTCCTATTGAGACTTGTTTCTCTCTGTGTCTCCATGACCTCAACCTTTTATGTATCCTGCATATTCCTCACTAGGTAAATATTTCTTAATTACCATGTGATCTTGGTTCTTCCATATTCGGCAGTCTTTGTTGGCTCTCCCATAGATACCCTCCAAAATCTAGCTCCAGTCTCTTTTCCTAGACCCCTTTCAGTATTTATTCCCCACTGAAATGTACATCCTTAAGAGTAGAAATTTTGTCTTTTCTATTCAATATATGTATTGCCTAGAACAAAGCCCAGCATAGAGGTAGTGAGGTCTTTCTATTTATTCATTGTTCTTCAAATAAATGCTGTATTTTTTTTTCAACTCAGTTCCTTCGCTCAAAATGGTCTCCCACAGTGGGAGTTCTCCCTACCATCTTCACTTTTGCAATTTAATTTCTATTAAAATGCATCCATTATTTAACTTATAGCTCATAAGTCAATTTCTCCAGGTGGAAATATCTTTCCCCTCCTTTATACTCTGGTTATGAAAACTCTGGTGTCCCACACTCATTGTATTTGGTTCAAGTTATAGTTAATTCTTCTCCATCAGTTTATGAGACCATTGACTAAAAAAAAAAAAAAAAAAACAAATATTATCTAACTTCATCTAATGTTGAGTATCATCAAAATATAATGAATCCTTATTGGTTTTAAAAATGGAATTGATTCACAGTACAAGCCACTTTTGAACTTATTTGTCATGAATACTAGATATTGATACACATATAAACAACAATAATGATGAAAAGGATAACACTGAAACACCAAGTGCTTTGCATAGATTAAGTCATTCCAGTAGTACTATGAAGTAGGTACTATTATTAACAGATAGGAACACTAAGGCACAAAGAGATATGTTCTCCAAGTACAGTTTGTACAAAGTAGAACCAGAATTTTAAGTAGGAGGTTTGCCTTTAGAGCCCCTATAAGTCTTGGACATTACAACTGACAAGAAAGGAAAGGAGAAAATTTTAAAGAACCAACTATAAACACATTTATCTATATCTCAGGCCTCTAAGCTAACAAACATTTGGAAATTGAATATATTGGATTTATATTTTAAGCAACATTAAGAGAAGTAATAAGCATATCAAATTCTTCTACATTAAAATTAATAAAATCGTTGAAATAATAACTTTGACACATAGTTTGTGGAAAACTAGTTTGTTTTCCAGACACAAATTTTTTTCTAGTTGCAGAGGGTTTTGAAGAGACAGCTTTGTTATAATGCCTTTTCTTTCTTTCTTTTCTTTTTCTTTTCTTTTTTCTTTCTCTCTCTCTCTCTCTCTTTCTTTCTTTCTTTTTTTTTTAAACAAAGGCATGGTTTGTTCTTTGAATTATCCACTAGATGGCAGAAAATTGTTACTGTCCAAAGCATTATTACTAGATTAGTTCAGGGTCCTTTCTAAACTCCAGAAGTTATACAAATTGCTTTCACCTCTACACCAGCCTTGCTATGACATTTTAAAGCAAACCACTATTTTTAAACTAGGAAAGAAAAGTCGGAGGTTTTCACAGTACTAAATATTAGGTATGAGCATTCTAATTATATGTTTGTGCAGCTCTGCTTTAGCCTAGTAAGAACAGGTGCACAGACATAGGAAAAGGGCTGAAAGAGCTCCAATAATATGATCTGTCCAGATGCCAGAGTTTGAATAAATTGAAGAGCCTCCAAGCAGGACAGATTTCTATGACTTTTAAGGCAGTTTTTATCTTTAGCACATTAGACCCACCTGAGGGTTCTCCCCAGGCCCAGTTCTCTAAAGCTAGGAACTGGACATTGTTGTTTTTGTTTATTTTTTTTATTTTTGGATTTTGGTTGGTTGGTTGGTTTGGAGGGCTTGTTTTTTGGCTTTTTTTGTAGTGCTAAGAAGAATACTTAGGACCTCACACATGCTAGGCAAGTGCTCTACTACTGAGTATATCCCCAACTTGAAGGACACTATCTTTTCAAGATTTTTCAACTATAAGAGGAGCAGACTAAATAATCCTACTCTTTGGCATAGTTGTAGTATTCTAGGATTAATGTATGACAGCCTAACTGTACCCCAAACTATTCCAACCCCTATTACATGGTATATTTTCAAGCAAAATCAGACAATGTATTTTATCTGAAAATATTTTAGTATGAATTTCTAAAAGCACAGGCCTCTTTTTAACCACCATGTGATATTGAAAGTAATAATTACATATTGGGAACCCATTTTATCTAGACCCTATTCATTATTAAATGCTCCACCCCTGAGAAATGTGGGTTGACATTGAGAAATTAAATCTTATTTGCAGAAAGTAACTTATCAGAGAAATTTTAATGAAGACTATAAAGAAACTCAGTCCTATACTAAAATTTATACCATTTTCCCTAGCACTTTTTCCAAATTTTAAACTTGGTTTTTTATCAAATACTTCTTTAAAAAAAAGTTTTTATACATTAAATGTCAGTAACATACACTGCATGAGATGCTCAAATACAGTGCTCCAACCAGCCACAGACGTAAGATTATATCACAAAGATCGTAGGTTAGATGATGATATTTTAAACTGTGAAGAAGTTTCCCTTGCAAATGGATTGCAGCAGAGGGAGATGGAGTCTGGAGGGAGGGCACTCAACAGGATCATCTTGAGAACAGGTGTTTGAACTCAGACTCAGACATCTCTCCTGAAGATAACTAAGAATTTACTTATATATAGCCACTCGGTCCATGCTATAATCAGCTTTTTCACATCTATAACCAAAAGACCTGACAAGAACAATTTTAAGGAGGAAAAACTTATTTGGGGGCTCATAGGTTCAGAGGTCTCAATACACAGACAGCTGGCTCCATTCCTCTGGGCCCAAGGTGAAGCAGAATATCATTGTGGAAGAGTCGGGTAGAGAAGCAGAGAGAAAGATAGTTCCCATTCGATCAAAATATAAACCCCAAGGGCTAAAATCAACCCACCTTCTCCAATCACACCTTTCCAGCTTATAGACACTACTCAGTTAATCCTTCAGGGGATGAATGCACTGATTAGGTTAAGGCTTTTATAATCCGATCATTTCTCCTCTAAACCTTCTTGTATTATCTCACACATGAGCTTCTGGGGGACACCTTATATAACTAGCTCTTGCCACTCACACTATATAATACATTTAGTTCATTTTCAAGAGCCCACATAGTCTCAACCATCTTAGTATTGCCTAAAAGTCCAATTCCAAAGTTTCCTCTGAGACTCAAGGCAAACTCTCAATGTGAGCCCCTGTAAAAATCAAAAGCAAGTTATATGTATCCTATACATAAAGGCATATAATAAACTTTTCCATTACAAAGGGAAGAAATAGGGGCATAGAAAGAAGGAATAAGACCAAAGAAAGACCAAAAAATAGCAGGGCAAAACAAGTCCTATAGCTCCATAGACAGCATCTGGAGCACATGACATCGTGATGTTCTCTGCAAAGAGCTTGTGCAGCACAGCCCATATGTCCTTCCTGGTTGCAGCCCATATGGCCGCTCTGTTGGCTTGTCTGTGCTCAATTCCTGCAGCTTTCCTCAGCAGATGTTCCATGGTACTGGCATTTCTTAATCTTGGAGGTTTCCACTGCAGTTTGGCTTCCTTCTCATATTGTCATGCATGGCCCTTTCAGGGGCAGCCCTCAGGGACACTGACCCTGGGGCACTTTGTCTGACCTCTCAGGTCTTCCTTTTCTTGGTGGAAACCTCCTTGACCCCCTAACTCTAGCATCCTGCAATCCTGCAGAACCAGCACTATGTGGTTGATGCCAAGGTCTGCACCATCTGGAGCAGTAGCCAAGCCTTCAGGGACTATGGCTGCAGGAGCCTCTGAGTGCCTGAGCAGCTGAACATGGTGAAACAACTTTCTAGGTCCCCACTTGCAAGTAGGGTACCCCACTGGTCAGTTCTCAAAGGCAGTTTTACTTTTCCACCTTAGAGCCTGAGATGGGTGTGGTCTTGCCAAATCTTGAGACATCTTCAAGCCCTCTTTTCTATTGTTTCCTGGTAAAGTGCTAAGCAGCATCTCATTAGTGGTTGTAATCTCTTTAACTACATTTCCTTAGCCCTGTTTTTATTCATAGTTTTCTGGCTAAACTGCAAGTTTTTCATATCTTTCTGTTCTGCTTTCTGCTCTTCCACACCCATGGCTAAAAGCCACCAACAATACCCATGCCATCCCCTGAAAACTGTGCTGCAGCCTTGAAATTTCCTCAATCAGATTCATTAGTCTGTCACCTCACAGAAAGTCTCAGGACACAGGCAAAATATAGACAGCAGTATGTGCAAACTCCTTGAAATTAACAAGAACATATTTATGACTCAATGATGTATTGCCGCAGTCTGGCTGGGCACAATTCAGGAGCCACTTGTCAAAAGAAACGAACTTTATTTTTAGAACACACACACCGCACCACACAGCTCTTCAAGAAAACCATCAGAGCCCAACTTCCACCACCGGCTTCCCACAAGCCTCTCAACCTCCCCCACTCCTCCTGCTCTTGAGGCCGATTGGCTGGGTCGCATGGGCAGAGCCAAAAAAAAGTCCCCCAATGAGCAGCTTCCTGGTCTGAAAGGGCGGGGAAACAGCCCAATGAGCATCACTGCAGAGGAGCCAATCAGTTGGCAGCTAGAAGTTTGCTGGGGCCGCTGTGAGCCAATCATCAGCTGGCAGCTGGAAATTTGCTGGGGCCCATTCGGCTGTGGCTCTCAACAATGTATCATAAAAGTTCCTATACAAATATAGTCAGATTTATATATTTCATTTCATTTTTCTTACTTTTAATTGATGTATAAAATTGTACATATTTATAGTGTAGAACATGAAATGTTTAAAATATGCATACATTATGGCATGCAAATCAAGCTAATTTAAAATTTGCATTATATAATTTATTATTCATTTGTGATAAAAACACATAAAATCTACTCAGCAATATAATACATTGCTATTAACTATAGTTACCATGTTATACAATATATATTGAACTTATTCTTTCTCTCAAATATATATTTCCTTCATTATGACCCAACCATTTATGAGGTCTGAAGCATTTCATATACAGACTATTACAATCTGGTCATTTTGTTACTCAACTTTCATATTTTTTCAGCATTAACTCTCTGGAGGTGCATTTGCTACACATGGTTCATTATATCATCCATGAATGCTCTCCTAAGCTCATACTATAACTCCACAATCAGACTTTGGTGTCAGACAGGCCTCAATTCAAATTCCTTACTAGTTGTGTGACCATGAGAAAGTTTTTTTTACCTTAGTTATCTTTTTCTCCACTTTTATAAAATGGATATGATGATAAGACAACTTCCCTCAGAGTACTGTTATAAAGATCAAGTTAACTAAAGCAATTACATGGTGCCTGGCATGTTTGTGTTTTTAATAGGTATGGGCTCTTTGAGATAGAAAGTGAACTGAAAATGAACAGAAACCCAAAGACAAATTGTAGGATATGCCATTCTCCTCCTTCTTTACTGCCCCTCTACCTAAAACACACACACAGGTAACAATAGACATAAGAGTTGCATCAGCAAAGTAGACAAAATGGGCACTGATTCAAAACAGAAAATTTAGTTATCCAGCAGCCAGAGCAAGAAGAGAATTTGCAAAAGTGTTTTATTTCATTTTATTCATGTCCATTCATTTTATTTATTATATATAATTATTATTTATTTTTCATTTTATTCATGTCTAAAGAATAAAATCAGGTTAGAAAAAAATAATTAAATATGATTAGGCCACAAGTATGTTTCTGTCTCATATCTCTTACTATCCGTACTACCACACAACTTTCAAGTTTATTTATTCCATTTTCCACTTTCTGAATTTTTATCCATCTATATTTCTCCTCTTGGTAAATTATCTTGTCATTTGTAAACAAGATATTAAGCACTAAACAAATAGGTCCCTATGTAATCAGTAATAACCAGCATAAGGCTAGTCAAAGGAACAAATATACTTGGTCCATTGGAGTTTACAATCTAAAATGGAAATACATACAAATTGGAAAGTTCAAGTAGTATGAAGTGAAGAATCCCCTTTCTGTTCTTGTCCCCATTTTTTTCTTCTTGGGTGACCATATCACTATGATGGTTTTATTGTTGTTGGTTTTGTTTTTTCAGTGCTTGGGATTGAACACAGGGCCTCACATATGTTAGGCAAGCACTCTACCACTGAGCTACTCCCCAGTCCCACATTTTTAAGTTTTCAAATATCTTATCAGAGTCCCATTATTTATTTACAATAAAACATTTATAGAATGTTTTTCAAAATTTTATATATAAAATAGCATACTAGATATCCTATTCCATATGTTGATTTTTAAAAAATTAAACATATTTTAAGATCATTGCAGAGTCACATACAGTTGCATCAAATAATACAGGGAAATCCATGTATCCTCTATTCAGATTCCCAATGTTAACATCTTGCAAAACTTTGGTACAAGGTCACAACCAGGACACTGACATTGACATGTGATTGTAGAACAATTCCATCACTACAAGCATCTTTCATGCCATCCATTTCATAGTCACACCCCTTTCCTACTCTTCACACTCCTTCCTTAAATCCTGCCAATCAGAACTCTATTTTTCATGCCTGTCATATTTGTCATCTCGAGGTTGTTACATGAATAAAATCATGGGGTATGGAATCTCTTGAGACTGGCTATCTGCACCCAACATAATTCTCTCAAGAATCTTTCAGGGCTGGGGGTGTGGCTCAAGCGGTAGCCCGCTCGCCTCACATGCGGGCGGCCCAGGTTCAATCCTCAGCACCACATACAAAGATGTTGTGTCCACCGAAAACTAAAAAATAAATATTAAAAATTCTCTCTCTCTCTCTCTTTCTAAAAAAAAGAATCTTTCAGGTGGTTGTGCGTAACAATAGCTCATTCTTTTTTATTGCTAGGCATTATTCCACGATATCAATAAACACTTTCATCCTATGGTTTTTTGTTTTTTTTTAATTTTGCCTGTTATGAATTGAGTCACTGTAAGAATCATTTACAGGTTTCTGTGTGAATATAAGTTTTCATTTCCCTGAGATAAATAAATGCCTAGAAATGTAAATACTGAGTGATAATATAGTTTTATGAGAAACTATCACACTGTTTTCCACAGGGCTTTACTGTTTAAAATCCCCACCATCAATATACGAGTGACCCAGGTTCTCCAGATCATCATGACTATTTTGTATTGTCATTAACTTTAACTTTTTTTATTTTGATAGGTGTGCAGTGATGTCTCCTTGTGGTTCTAATTTGCTAATGGTTAATGATATTAAACATTTTCATGTTCATTTGCTACCTGAATTTGCTATCCTCTTTGGTAAATTGTTTCTTCATATCTTTTCAACCTTTTCTATCTGGATTGTTCATTTCTTTACTGTTCAGTTTTAGGACTTTGTATATTTTATGTGCTAATTCTTTATTAGCATTGTGATATGCAAATATTTTGTTTCAGTTGGTAGTTTACTTAAAAGGCATTTCAGAAAACAAATTTTAAAATTTTTACTAAATCCAATATGTTCCCCAGATTAGAGGAAAGTCCAAGATCCCTTCTTGGCACACAGTCTGCTTTGATACCACAGGACTGGGGAGGAAATCTAGTTCCTTAGTTAAATTTTACCTATATGGTGGGACAGGCCATAATTTTTTTTTTCCTGTAGTGTTCAACTGCACTAGTTATTGTCTAAAAGTTTTCTGTCACACCAGCCCACCATTTTCTGGTCCTTTGGACAGGAAGAACAGGCCACAGCTAAGGCTTTTTTGCAATTTTCACTGGCTTTTTCAAATTCCCAGTATTTTAGGATATAAGAAACAAACAGAAATCCCAAAGTACTCACTACAACATATTTCTTGGGTCCTGAGCTTCCTCACTGGTATTCTACCTTTATTCTACCTTTCAGAGTCTTCTTATATTTTTACATATTCAGTGTCCAGGATGTGTGTTTGTATTTAAGGAAAAGAATAGTGAAAATTATGTCTACTTTACCTCTTGGGAAGTGTATCTTATATTTTCACTTTCTAGTCCCCATTGCCATGAAAATTCTAGGTTGCTTTAGCCCATGCTGGCCAGTTCTGTTTGGAATCTGTTCTTACAGATTTTATGGTTAGGGGAATTATCTTTATCTCCCTGAGTTTTGGGATCTGGTCTATGTAAGGGTCACAAAAGTCCCCATTTCAAGGTAAGTAGTGTTATTATTATCAGCATTTCAGAGCCTGCATTTCTCCTGAGGATTAACAGATACTTTCTGAGGAATGTAACATACCCTGTCAATGCAAGCCAGGCATTACTGTAAGTAAATTACTTTTTAAAAGAGAAAGTATGTGGAGGTCATCACAGTGAACCCATTTTATAGAATTATCCCCTTAACCTCATGCTCCCACTGCTCACGTGTCTGTCCACTGTTAGATGATATACAATAATTCACTTATCCAGTCCCTTATGTTTGGGCATTTGAATAATTGTCTGCAATCAATTCTACAAGATACATACACACACACACTCACACACACGTATATAAAATATATATATATATATATATTTTTTTTTCATATACATGTCATTTTGCTTACATACAAGTATATCTGTTAGAAATGGAATTAATGGATCAAAGGTATATGCATTTGTAATGTTAATTGTTGTTGAGCTGCCCTCCATAGCAATGGTACCAATTTATACCTCAAGAAGTATGACAGTACCTGTTTTCTATACAATATGTTTACTATCATTATTTTTTCCAAGTTTAGAGGTGAAAAAGTTATCTCATTTTAATTTCATTTTCTTTATTTTTAGAAGAGCCTAGCACCTGTCCCCCCCGCCGTATATATTTTTTCAAAGTCATTTTTTTTTCAAATTTATAACATAAAAACGTTCACTCTGAACTTATTGTTTCTATCCTTTGAACAATATTCTATTAGCTGTGCACACAAGTAGGATCACTTTAAATATTAAAGGCAAGGTATGAGTTAAATATATTAAAATCTATTCATTTAAATACATACTTTGATTTTTCTTTTTTTGTTTATTTATTTGTACTGGGGATTGAACCCAGGGCCTTGTTGACAAGTGCCTTACCACTGAGCTACATCCCCAACCAGGTTTCTATTGTGTTTGACAAATGTGTTTACTCAGCCACCTACACCATCAACATATAGGGCATTTATGTTACCTAAAAAGTTCCCCTGGGCTCACTTATAACCACTTGCCTCTCCCTAAAACATTCTCAAATATCATCTGCTTAACAAAGGCTAACTTAATTAAGAATGACTAGGCAAGGTATTATTTTATTCAAGTCTAACTGTCTCTCTCCTGTGGGTCCAATTGATAAGAAGAGTATAAGCTATTAGAGGACAGGAACTGTAGCTTTTATATGTTTTATACTGCACTTAGTATTTGCAACTGTTTAATCAAGAAACATAACCATGAATCAACAGTTACTTCTAACTTGAGACTAGTCAGCATTAGGTCATAAATATGAAAAAATAATTGACTCACAATTTATAATATAAAAACAGTACACTTCTTACATGGTGATTTATTGCTTACTAAATGATTCTGAATAAATTCTTACATTCTTCTAAAGAAGAAAGAATGACAGCTATACTATAGAGGCCCTCTCAACAAAATGACAGTGAATAAAGTATCCTCATGTTGAACTTTTCTGAAGAGCTGATATGTAATCACTGATCCCTAGGCAGCTTTGCAGAGTTGAACATGAACATCATTATACATCCAGAAATCAGATTGGCAGCTTTCAATTGCTGCATTTTGACTTATTTTTAAGATCGTTTTTATCAGTGTGTAAGGAATGGTGCCCAAAACTTCTGGATATGGATAGAGATCATCTGAACTCATTTTCTATTTACTGTAGATAGTACAGGGATATTTAACCTTTTTCATCAGCCATTCTAACAAATAAATGTGAACCAACTAGAAAGTGCCATACTTTCAACATCAACAGCATTTCAGAGGGTTTGGATGAGCCCATTGTTAAGCAAATAGCATTTCTCTAAAATTAAAAGCAAACAAACAAAAACTTTTTTTCTAGTAGGAGTATTTAAATATGATTAATCCTAGGTGCTACTTAAAAGCATACTTATGGTGATGTTCTACATGAGTGTCACTTTTTTCATTTCAAATGATAGCTTGCATATTCAAGCAAACCTCCCTCTACTGTGAATCAAAGGATATTTTCTAAAAATAACACTTAACAATATAAAGACTTAGAATATCTTAGAGAAAATATTTCCCCAAGCAACAGAATGCTTTACTTGGGCTAGGCACAAAATTAAAACAACCTCTAAATAACCCAAAAAATGGATATCTTAGTCTTATTCCAGTGCCTCTCATCCAGTGGACTCCTTTCAATCCAAATAATCCCACCTGTTTTCCCAAGCCCAAGAAGAGGCCTAGTCAAAAAGCACTCAATATGTTTTTGAGGCTTATGATCTAAATTCAAAGTCCTTCTAAACTCTAATTTTCTTCTAGGAAGTTTCACAATTATTGAACACCTTGTTCTTCAGCCCGTGAACAATTGTACATATGGTTTTCTGGGTGCAATATCAAAGGAAACTTTCCATGACCCCTTTATTCATTAGCAATATGAGAAGCCATGGTAATCGATATGTTCACGGGGTTCATGGAAACAGACTTTGAGATATAAGCTTGTAGATGTGCAAATAAGATCCAGTTTTTAAAAAGTACTATTATATGGGGTTTTCAAAGGGAGATTAACAAAACCCAAAGATATCCCAGATAAAACAAACCTATGAAGAAGCTGAATAAATAATAGCTGCTGAATTAAACTAAATAGAAGAAATAAATCAATAATTAATAATTAGAAGCAACTATTTGTACCAACATGTATTTTAAACCATTCCAGAGCCCTCAGGCTTTCTTTTGGGTTAAAAGGATCTCTGAAAAGAGAAAACAGAAAAAGCTGGCACAAGGTGAAGCAATATAAATATGCCAGAACTTGCCATTTAAGGGACAGACTCATCCTACAGATGGGAGTGGAAAATACCATACTGACAACAACAAAGAAAGATTAGTGGATTATTTAAGAAGGTGTACACTGATTGCAGTAAAGCTATCTCTCCTCAAAATCCTTGACTTTCATGACTGATTTTATTTATAGTCAATAAAGTTCAATTCCATTCTATGTGTCTGTATGTATGAAGTCAACTAGAATTTTTCAAATCCAAGTCACATGATTTAACAGAGTTGGCTGATGCCATTTTAAAAAATTTAATAACAAAAGGGGCAACTTGGCATCAAAATAGAAAATGACAATGAAATATTAAAACTTACTACATAAAATAAAAATCTATGAGATCAAGTTGCTATAAATACATAATTCTATACACACAAAAGTGGGAGAAGGGAAAATTCTTTGCAGTAGAATATTAATTAATAACTGCAGAAAGAAAGACTTAGAAAGTTACTTTTTTACAGTATCATAGTAATAATTGATTCAGGCAAGGTTCATTGGTGAATACTCCAAAATAATTTGCTATTTACAAAGAGAAAATTGGTAACTTTACAGAGCAGAAACTTGGTAGCTAGCCACTCTCTTCCTTGAGTGGTGAAAGTTAGCAACATCAGGGTTGGAGCTAACCCAATCACATTTGTCACCTACTATGAAGTACAAGAAGGATGCAATATCATTTCTTTAGCATTCTTCATTAAAATGCATAATCAGGGCTGGGGTTGTGGTTCAGTGGTAGAGCGCTCATCTAGCTCATGCGACGCCCTGGGTTTGATTCTCAGCACCACATAAAAATAAATAAATAAAACAAAGGTATTGAGTCCAACTACAACTAAAATATAAATATTTTTTAAAATGCTAATTTTTACATTGAGTTAACAATGTAATAAGTACCTTGTAAATCTTTAAAATATCACTATTATAAATGATAAAGAAAGACTGAAAAACAGCTCCAGATTAAAGAAATATGATAATTAAATGCAATCCATGCTCCTGGGTCTGGGAAGTAAATAGCAATAAAGAACATTGTTGGAACAATTAATCATATTTGAATATGGACATGGATTAGATAATTGTGATGTATTGATTTTTTCCTGATTATATAATTAAATTGTGGTTATGCAGTGAAATATTCTTGGTTCTAGAAAATAAATCTTGATATCTTTAGGACAAACAGACATGGTATCTGAAATTTACTCTCAACAGTTTCAGAAAAGTACAAATATATGTTTAGAAAGACTGAGAGAAGATGACAGAATAAATGGGGCAAAATACAGACATCTAGTCAATCTTGCAAAGGGTATATAGCACATAAGTTCTATGTACTATTCTCCCCACCATTCTGTAAGTTTGAAGTAATGCAAAAATAGTAAGAAATATGAGAATATAGTGATGAAACCTAGTAAATACTAAGAACTTTATAAAAGATACAAATATTTTTAAAATATTTTTATCCATGGAAATATGGCCAGAATTACTTTGGCCTTATATAAGGCTACAAGGACTCTTGGGATTGCATGCCCTGGGCTTAAGCCACCTAGGCACTATCTGAGTCATCATCTTAGCAGATAGTGGCCCCATAGCTAGTGACCACCATATTACCATGATGCTCATTTAGTTCACGTCTAAGTCTCATGATTTGAAGCATTCAAGTCTCTGTTTGCATAGCTAGTTAAACCTAGATGTGATTATTTGGTAAATAGTCATTTATCTTTTTTGATAACATAAAATTTTCAATACCCAGTGGTCATAGGAAGCACCCCCTTTTAAGAAGAATTGTAAATTTTTAACCAAAAAAAAATGGTCAAGTTTTGAGGAATAATACTTCAATTGCATAAAACAAGAAACCCTGAAAAGCAACAACTGAGTCTCAACATCTGGTTGAAAATAACAATCAGAATAGGAGTACTTTCCTGGCATTTTAGATAAGATGAAAGTTTTTTATACTTAAGAATCTTCTTTTGACAGAATGAATATTTTCTTAACATCTTAATTGTTTTTCTCTAGAACATACTCAACTTTCCAAGTGCTAGAAAAATTGGTCTCCCCCCTAGTAGCTTTAAATTCCATATATCAAAATCTCAAAATATAGGACAGCCATTTAACTGAATCTTAAATTCTTCCTTGGCTGAATGAGGTGATGCTGGTGTCTAGGTTATAGGATTGTAATTGTTAAAAATTTGAGTGATTTTAAAACACATAGTTAGTATCTGGCACATAATTAGCACTCATACAAGGAACACAGATTACAGTATTTTTGCCTGCAGTGACATTTGCTTGGTAATCATGAGGAACATTTCTTGTTGAGCTTTTCTTTAGCTCTCTCAAAGTGACATATATAAATAAGCTTTCCCTTACACGTTGAACAACATATGCATTGAAAACTTATTGAAAATAATTTAAAAATAATCATCCTGTTCTTATCCTCAGCTTTAATGGCAGTTCACTTCCTGGGATTAGTCAGATACTGATGTAGAAAAGCACATGGGTTCTCCTGTAGGCACTGTTTCTATATATAGTGGCTACAAAACAGTACTGAAAGACCATAGATCACAGCACAGGATCCATCTTCCCATAGCTATATGAATTTCCCTCTTGTTCTAAGAAATGCCTGTTTTCAAACCATAAGATCCAATACCACATTTTATTATGACTATTGTTATTGAAATTTTTAAAAACTCTCTCTCTAATTATATGAAGACTTTAATTTCAACTTCTGGGATATTTTTAAACACACACATACACACTCACACATGCACACACACACACACACACACACACCTCTATCTTTATAGACAGATGAAAGCACTCAATTACCTCTTTGAAGAAGCTAAAATAGAAAGTAGTTTTCTACCTATGAGGCACAGCCCTTCCCTAGTCTTTCTGGAAGTGGAATGTTAATAGGAAAAGTTATCGAAAAGAATTGTTTCTGTTTGGGCATAAAGAATATTCCCTAGACAGATGATGTCATTTTGGATTGATTTCTTTCTGTGTTTATTTGCGTATAGTGTTATTATTTTCAAGAAAGCAAATGGGGGAAAGATATGCAAGTGAACAAAACACTTTTCCATGAGGGTTTTAAAACACATCTTACATAAATAAGTGTCAAGTATAATAATTCATCTTTTTTGATTCACAAATTCTACTTACCTCAGAAGGCAATATAGAAAAATCAGAAGAGAACAGATCCTCAGGGATCTTGCTCTGTCATGTGTGCTATTTCTCCTCTATTTTCTTTGTGTTTTTCTCTGAAGTCTTATTTATTAACATGGAGAAATAGTCTCAAGTCTCTCCCAGTTTTCTCATTCCTAGACAGGCTTCTAGAAAAAGGAGTCCATTCCCAGCAGCTTGACTGACTTTCCTCATGGTTGGCAGTGCCTCTGCTTTCTGTCCTCTGGCTCCTGAGTTCCTAGCCCCATTAGATGCAAAAGCTAATTATGATGTCTAAATTCTTGTCATATGTGAATGTGCTGCAATTGTTACTTAACCAATTTTCTCCATTGTTCTTCTTATTCCATATCTGATTTTCTGATGTCTAACACTTAATTTCCTCTGAAGCCTTCATTTCTTTTAAATATTTGTATTCCTTCATGTTTCTCTCTCTCTTTCTATCTATCTCTCTTCACTCCATATGTTCTTCTTAGACATAAAAATAATTCACTCCCGTAGTTTCAAATTCTGCCTCAAACCTGAATACCAATGACTACTTATAGCCCAACTTCCATCCTGTAAATTCTCATTATTCTATTAATCTACCTGGATATCCAGTACTTTTTCCTGTGCTTCCTCTTTAGGAAGGTGGAACCTTATAGTAATATTATTAACAAATATTTATTCCATTGTTCAACTTAATACTTTTCAATTTTATTCACTTATTCTGTGCCACACAGTTGGTGTGCTTTCCATAGGTTCTCTTTCATGTAATGTTCACCAAATACTAAGAAGGAAGTACTGTTGTTCCCCATTTTACAGATGAGCAGTGGAAAGCACAGTGTGAAAACAGAACATGCCCAAGGCAAACATGCAGTGAAGACTCAATCTGAAGGGCTGCTGAGACAGGGTCTTAAACACGTGTTATTCTACTCCCCTTCCCTCACCTGCTGTCTTCCTTTGCTTGCTAACAAAGCTCTACCAGGTCTATCTCTCTAATATTTATCAATGAACTTGATCATCCCTACAATATCCTTGGTTTAGTTTTCATTATCTGTCACTTGGTGATTAGAAAGGCCTCTTTCTTTATTATTTAGTATACAACAGATTCTTGCCCTTCTATTTTACTGTGAGAATTGTCTCTAAAACATCAACAGATCACATTAAACCACAAATTCTTATCATGATATATAAGTTCCTTCAGGATTAAATGACTGTCTACTTAACAGCCTCATCTTTCTACTTTTGCATTTCTAAGTATTTTAACCATACTAATATATGCACCTATTTTTAGATAAATAGATTGAACAATATGAAATCTCTGATATTCAACCAATTTCAGTATACAGAAGTAGCAAGTTCATATTCAACTTACTGAAACTGAATTTTATAATGCGAAACAACAGCTCCTCCCTCTGTTCTTCCTTAGCATTAATCATAGCCTCTAAACACAACTATTTTTATTGTTCCATATAAGAAGCCAGACTTCTCTTGGTTCACATTGCACCACCACTAAAATCAGGCCCTCATGGTGTGAGGTACAATCCCTCTTTAAGGAGAAAAAGCCAAAGAAGAAAGAGTTCATGTCTTAAATATCTTTAAGTGTCCTTAAAAGAGACTCCCAGTATTATCACTTGAAATGTGCAGACATCTCATTAGCCAAAACTTTATCCCAGCTCCAAGTGAGAGCTTCCTTGTACTGGTCAGTCTTTCTGTTGAACAAAAGAAGACAGTTGGTGACCACTAGAAGTCTCTCATTCATATATTTAGACTTCTCTTTCTGAATTTATCAATACTTCAGACATTATTGATTTCCATTTATGAGACATGTGCAGTGAGCTCTTTTCTTCCCACCTCCCTTCTCCTATTTTTGAATATAATTAAGTTACTTTTAAGCAAACCAATATCTGAATATGACCAGAAGATATAATTCACTGTACAGAAAGAAATTATCAAGATATTGGTTCCTTTCTTACAGAACCTTTTATTTAATATTGTGTCAATAAAAACTTTTTTGCTTGCATAATTTCTGCATAATTATCTTTAATAATTTATTACCACAATTCCCTACATTCTATCAGGTCTCCTTTTTTCCTGGAGTACTTCATCATAGAAGGTTCAATTCTCCTGCCAGTTAAAAGGTATTGTACGCTAAGCCTACTGAACAGTTCATCTTGACAATTCTCTGTGGTACTCTAATTTGTTGGAGACAATGATCTTATATTTTCCCCTTTCTTGAATTATTTCCTCATTTTGCTGGAACAAAGAGCTTACAAAATGTATGGAAAGTGAACCTTCAAAGCAGGTCATCTGCTCTTATTCTTCATTGGTAGCCTGAGTGTAAAGTTCCCAGAATTATGCAAACAGATAGATGAGAGACAGGGGATGATTAGCAAGACAACAGATGGATAGATGGATGAATGGATAGATAGATAGATAGGTAGGCAGACAGACAGATGGACAGACAGGCATTTCTTGCAGAATTTTGAACACCATTTTCTATTGTCTCATATTCATAAAATGTGGAACTTTCTGTATTTGTCTTCTAAGTATCTTCTTTTATGTAGTATTTCCTCCCTTCTTTTTCATTGTTGTTTCCAAAATTTCCCTGACTTTAAGTTTTACATATCCTTCCTTCCTTCCTTCCTTTTCTCCTTTCTTTCTTTCTACCATTTTCCCCACTAGAGACAGTCTTGCTATGTTGCCCAGGCTGTCCTCAAATCCCTGGACTTGAGCAGTCCTCAGATTCATGAGAAATGGGGAAAACAGGCACATGCCACCATTCTTGGAACAAAAGGTCACTGTTTTAGTGGTTGTTAGTGGTGGTGGGTTTTTTGATTCATTTGCTTGGTTTTTGGTTTGGGGGGGGGGGGGGTTGGGGGCGTGGTTCTGGGAATCAAACCCCCAACATGTTAAGCAAGTACTATAATACTACTGAGATATATCTCCATTTTCCAAATTTTTAGCTTACAAAACTTAACTGTTTACTGATTTTTGAAGTAACATTGTTTTTTTCTAATGGTTACAACATGTTCTCACTAATCTCAAACCCATTTGTCCCATAGTCACAAGTGTGGAATAACAATAAAAAACTCAAATATATACTATAATTATAAAATATACAATATGGTTATATAATGATAAAGCTATAATTATAATTAATTTTAATTAATATAATGATATATATAAGCTCTAACTTATGATCTCCAACCCATTTTAATGCACTTGGTGTCAATTTCATTGAAATATTCACATAATTAAAAACTTGGAACTTAATAGGTTAAAGAAATAATTGGAGCTGTGAAGTTTTTTATATGGAAGGGGTTAATTCTGATTTGTGTGTTGTTTTATTTCCTCTGAGTACTTTCTCTATAAGTTTCTTTTACCTTTCATTCTTATTTAGAGGGTTTGACACTTATGCCTTGAAATCTTTAATTATATATATATATATATATATATATATATATATATATATATATATATATATATTTTCACACACACACTTAAAATGAAAGATAGAAAAGCTAATCAGCAGCTTTCTGTATATGAATGAGGTATGTCAACTGGCATGTTTCACTTTGAAGTTACTGAGTGAGAACTATATTTCATTAGGAGATCTCAGCATTAATATATGGAGAAGTTTTTCCTAAAGCCATTTCCAGACAGAAGTTCTCCCTTGAAGAATTTAGCAAGGACCAATTGCAAAGGTATGAACAGGGTTAAAGGAAACCACTGAGGGACAGGCAGGGCCCCAGAATCATCAGAATCAAAGAGCTATTCCCTCCCTAGGACTGAAGATGTAATAAAAGGAACTGTTGGTACAACCAGGGGGAGCTGCAACTATAGAAGAATGTCACTTTGCCCTATAGGAGGTGTGGACTTAGGCAGAAGAGAGCAGGCACTGCCAGACGTTGGCACAGCAGATAAGGAATAAATGCCTGACACTTCTCGATGTCTCCATTTGGTTGAACCAACAGGAAGCCAAAGAGCCAGTCCTATGTGATAGGTGAGAGTGGATCACACAACTGCCTCAGCATAGGTTCCCCAGGAAACTGCACCACTACCACCATTGCTGGCTCTTCTTGATTGCTTGTATTTTGTGTCATATGTATTTTTAAATATCCTTAAATGTCATCCCTGTTTATATTAACTTCTTAAAATTTCACAAAATGTAACAAACTTTCATTTATTAATGCCTTCTCTTATGTTTCCCTTTCCTCTGTGGATGATGCTGTATGTGGGAGCCAGGGGGTATATTTTACTTCATTTTAATAGAGTCTGAAGGAGGAGAAGCAATAAATGGGTATGGACAACTTGACATCATATCCAATCAAAACTCTAACTTTTTTCCTTTGATCTTGGACTTCTTGAACCATTTATAGATCTATAGAGTGCTATGCCTCCAGGGTCTTTCTACATCAATTTGGAATCACCTCCATTCATCTGAATAATTTCAAATCTTTCAAGTCACCTGTCCTTCTCTAGGAAGCACTGCCTGATCATTCCCTGACTGTTATTAATGCCCTCTTCTGAGCTTTTAGCACTGTATATTTATCACTATCATGATACTTTCTCCATTTTGCTTCGATTATGTCCACCTCCTCAATGCACTGTTAGAAAAGTATATCTCTGTGGTTCCCAAACTTATAATCCCAAGTCCTCCTATTTATATTTTTAGTAATTTTATACCTCCAAATGAAATCCATAGTTAATGTTTCCTACATAACATTTAAAATATCTGTAGGCTTCATGGCCTTCTAGAGCAGAACACAGACTCCTGGCACCCACTTGCTCAGACCTGAAGCCAGAGCTGCATCCCCAAAGCCAAAATCAGTACTTGAGGAAGATTGAGCACATCCTTTTTTGTGACTTCAGAATCTTGTATTATGTTCCGCATGCAACACCATGCAGCCTAAGAGAATGGTTTCCTTTACTAGCAACAAAACATGTATTGGGGAAGGTGTTTTGGAGGAGTTATTATGGTATATCATAATAGGTGTATATAAAATTTTAGTTATACATAATTATATGTATATAAATTATTTGTAATTATATATAATATATTATATATTATTTATAATTTTGTATATATATATATATATATATATATATATATATATAATTTATCCAAAGATGCTACACAGTTTTCTGCCAAGGGAATAAAACTCTGGAATGCCAGTGAAAATCCCAAAACTTACTTTGGCAGTATGAGATTCCTCAACAGGAGAAGCAGTTTGTGGCATTTCAGTGAATGCATTTGTGTCAAGGTACAGAGAGAAAAACTCAGATTATTCTGTTTATTGACATCATAAAAGTCAAATCCAACAACAAAAGAACCACCAAATGTGCTTAAAATCCACAGTCTTCTTTTGATTGCTGGTATCTTGTCAGTTGCCAATTCTGTGGTAAACAGTGAATTGTACTAGAGGTCAGGAGACATGGGTCCTCATCTACCTTGAGGCATGATATTTTCACTTAATACTGGTAAGAATAAGGATATTTTAAGTGAAAAATATTAAAATGACAGTATCATATGATCTGATACATCACAGACCTGAAGTTCAGTCATTTTGCACATATTTTTGGAAGATGCTCCTATGCACTGTAATCACATAATTAATTAGACCTTTCTTCAAGCTCAGAAATCTTCCAAAAGTTGAGTTCATGACATCAGCACTAAAAGTTTTCAGCTTGAAGGTACAATGTTCACATGACTATTAAATTCAAAATGGTTGTATAAGTAAGGTGCCTTGGAATGTTCAAGTCCATGGGCAATCTATAAAACTTGGTCTGGCTGCCAAGGTGAAAGCTTTTAGTTCTTTTGTTTTTACTTTGAATGAAAAAAGAACTAGGTCAAAAACCCATTAAAAACTGATGGTACTATCAGTTACTAAAACATCATTAAGAACCCTTTCATTTGTGGATAAATCTTTTAATTTTAAAAAGTCAGTAATTTTAGGGGGAAAAAGAACTTGAGCTTGATTAAAGATGTATGTGAAAATTCTAAGAATATGAATAAGGCATGGAAATTTGAAGTTTTTATATCCTAAGAAAGTATGTGCTTTATTTCAAGCCTACATCTATATGAAGAAGGTAGAGAATTTTAAGTATTATATAAAGGATATCACTACATCAATACTATTAATCATAATATATAATGTAGTTTTAGTCATTTGAAATCATGTTCATTTCACATATTCCTATACATATTATAAAGAAGCAATCTAACATCAAATAAATGAAAAATGCCCTCAATATAGAATAAGGGAGCAATGAAAGGTCATTATTTTTAATATAAGACTAATCTTTGATCAAGACAAAACTTGAATTACTCTGATATTTTCAACTCTATGAAGAACCACATTGAACACAGCAGCAGCTAATGCACAGTTATATGTATGTGGTGCAAGAGACTTGAATACCACAAATAGTTTTTCTGCCAATGATTTGATTTTTGCAGAATGATGAACAAAGAAAAGGGCAACCCATGATTTGCATAGTATGTACATTTTTGGAAAACTCAGCACATATAAGTAAAATGGCATTAAGCTCTGGACTCAGATAACTACAAATTTAATATTTTAACTCTAGTCATGTTTTCCTCACACTTTAACCTCTTGAAATTAGGAAATTCATCTTACAGTCCAAGACTTCTTAGTCTTTTTCAGCCAAGTGGTAGTGCAAATGAGCAAACTTGATCAGCTCTTCGTGTTGCCGTCACTTCAATAGAGTTATCTACTTTGTAGTTACTATGTGTGTTTAGATTAGTTGCTATATATCTAAAGAGATTTTGCTGTGATTCTGCATTGGAACAAATAGTTTTTCACAAGGGAAAAAGTAGAGCATCATTTTAAAATTAAAACATATTTTTCTTTTTTTAATATTCATTTTTTAGTAGTAGTTGGATTCAATACCTTTATTTTATTTATTTTTATGTTGTGCTGAGGATCAAACCCAGGGCCTCGCACATGCTAGGCGAGTGCTGTACCACTGAGCCACAACCCCAGCCCAAAACATATTTTTCATTAGAAGACATCATTCATTATTTTTCCCAAAGGCACATCTAATTGCTTTATGAAACACATTCCTTCATTCCTTTGAAAAAGACACCATAAATAAGTCTTACATTTCCTTAACATATGCAAGTATTCACTTGCATATGCAGGAGTTGGGTACTGCTTCTGCTGGCAATTATTGCCCCCATACTTGTTCCAGGAACTGGTAGATAACAGGTGTTCAATAATTTTTTTTTCAAAAAGTGATTGATCAATGACTAAATTAAAATTTCCCAACATTTTGAACATTGCTTGCTCAGCCACTGATCCTGGATTTGGAATGGTTCAGTTGATTATTCCTTCCATGGGCTGAAGCTCTCTAATATAAATTTTGTGCCCTCTATTTAACAGCGCATTGTTTTGGCAATTGAAATCACAGTATGATTCACTTTTTTCATTCACAGACACATTTGATAAATACTATGTACAATCTAGATATTGTACTAAGTTATGTGTAAAACAAAGTTCACATAGACCACTTAACTTACAACATTATAGGCAGAATATTTTAAAAGCAATAAAAATAAAATGACATAAGAACTCTAAAGGTGGAGAGGGGATATAAATAAGATTCAGTTAGTTTTGTTCATACTAATTCCTTTTGCCAGTGGTAGATATGTTCTCTTTTAAGATGCAGATGTCAGTGTCACCTCAGTATCCCTGGAGACTACCACAAAAAATCTATTTCTGTAAGATTCTTTTAGCTCAATGGAGAATATAATTAGCAAAAAAAAAAAAAAAAAGTATAAGCATGATATTTTCACTTAATACTGGTAAGAATAAGGATATTGTAAATGAAAAATATTGAAATAATAGTCTCTATGTTGTTTTTAGCTCTTATTTTTTGTCTCAAGAATAATTTCAGCCTCAGAGACATACTCAGTAGAAGTGTTGCCATGCAACCTGTCCAGCATAATAAAAAGTGGAAAGTGAGTCAAATTCTTCATTTCTTTAATTTAATAGGTTGGTAATATAATCCCTGACTGATATTTTAATTACTAGACACATGTAAATGTACTTTTATAAAGTATTGTTACTACTGTTATAAAATTACAAAAGCTATTTTACACATTATGATTGATCACTTTAAAACAATAGCTTTTTCTTTCTCTTTTTTCTTGTATATATACACATGTATATGTACAGGAATCTTCCCCAGATCTCAGCATTTTAGAAAGAAAAAAAAGTGAAAAGTAACTAGATGTCAGAAATAAAAATCAAATTAATAATTACTTATGTTGAGTTAGAGTTGTGGCTGAAGATATTAGCCTCAAAGTCACCCAAATCTAGTTTTCATACAATTATATTTTCAAAATTTTATATTTTCAAAATTATATTAAAATGTCACTTTTCACAAAAATAGTAAAAAAATAATCTAATTAAAATTAAAATCCTGGGCAAAAAAAAAGGCATTACCCCAGTGGTCTCAGACATATCTACCTCTTTAACTAAAGAGGCAAATCCCTCATTTTAAAAAAAATCTTTAAGACATACCTATCAATCTTTGAGAAACAGATGAACGGATCAAGAAGTGTGGTATATATACACAATGGGGTTCTACTCAACCATAAACAAAAATGAAATTATATTGTTTGCTGGAAAATGGATGGAACTGTAGAACATCATGCCAAGTAAAATTAGCCAGATTCAGAAA
The DNA here is from genome assembly GCF_047511675.1 of Marmota flaviventris. Taxonomy (NCBI): domain Eukaryota; kingdom Metazoa; phylum Chordata; class Mammalia; order Rodentia; family Sciuridae; genus Marmota; species Marmota flaviventris. The sequence goes on along the minus strand of NC_092503.1, from coordinate 65,592,738 downwards.
GTCAAGAGGCATATGTTTTATTTCATTTGTGAAAGTCAGAGATAAAAAAGCAATAAAAAGAAGATGAGGGTTGGGCTGGGGATGTGGCTCAAGCGGTAGCGCGCTTGTCTGGCATGCGTGCGGCCCGGGTTCGATCCTCAGCACCACATACAAAGATGTTGTGTCCGCCAAATACTAAAAAAAATAAATATTAAAAATTCTCTCCCTCTCTCTCACTGTCTCTCACTCTCTCTTTAAAAAAAAAAAAAAAAAAAAAGAAGATGAGGGAATCTCACAAAACAGAAGGGAGAACAGGAGAATAGAAAAAGGGAAAAGGGAGTTTTGGGGAAATAACATCAAATAAATTGTTATGTGCATGTGTGAATATATCATAATGAATGCCACTTTTAGATATAATTATAATGCATTAATTAAAAAATAAATAAATGGAAGGGAGACTAGTAGATAGAGGAAGAGGTTGGGGGAAGAAAGAGGGGATGGAAAGGGAAAATACTGGGGCTTAAATGGAAGAAATTATGTTATGTGCATGTGTGAATATGTCATGACAAAACCCACTATTATGTATAATTATAATGCACTAATAAAAACATTACAAAAATCTCAATCTTTGAGAAATGTATTTTTAATATTGTTGGAAATATTCTACCCTGAAATAGCTAAATAATTTAATGTGGTGAATTAAAACTTTCATGCCCCATCACCAGAGTATTTTATGATTTTTATTTCCCCAAATTTGTAATTCATTTCTGACCACTGAAATTTTTTTCATGCTGATATTTGAACTTGGGTTTTCTCAACTTCCCTCACCTGCCCTCCCCACCATATACACGCCAAACTTTCTTGTTCCACACTTCAGAGTTGTAAAGATGTAAAGTTTACTGCTTGTTAGGGTGTTAATGAGATCATCTAAAATAATCTTAGTGGATAACATTTACAGATGCATTACAGCATCATGAATGTAGATGTGAGAACAGCCAAGTTTGAAACCTTAGAAACTCGCAAGTGCTATAGTTAAATCTTAAGCTCACTGCTATAGTTAAATCTTTTTCCCCCAATACTGAGAACCCAGGGGTGCTCTACCACTGAGCTATATTCTCTAGCCTATTTATTTATATTTTTGAAACAGGTTCTTATTTAGTTGCCAGGTTGGCCTGGACCCTGTGATCTGCATGCCTCAGCCTCTGAGTAGCAGGGATTACAACCATGTGGCACCAGGCCTGGATCAGTTTAGTTAAATCTCAAGTCTGAAAAAAGAACTTAGTATTGTACTGCTTCTGTCTTTCATGAGTTAAATATACTCTCCAATTTTGCTATAGTGATAAAATATATATTCATATATTTTTAAATGACAGTTAAAAATGATACACATGATAACCTGACCCAAAAAACACACAAATGCTGATGCATCTGCATATCCTCAGAATTTAAAAAAGCTTGACAAGTGTCATCTAAAAGAAATATTTTTCTCCTCCTTTTTACCATTTGACTGGTACAGCTGGTAACTGGTGTAGCTGGTAATGTGTATGTAGCTCCATAATAGAACACTTGTCCATCATGCAAAGGCCCTGGGTTCAATTCCCAGCACTACAAACAAAACAGGTAGCTAGAAATGTGGCTCTGATTTGTATAATTTTTTTTGGCATCTCTTTCCTTCCCAGTGTGAAGTGAGGACATTCCATGAAGTATTTTCACAGGTGTGAAGCAATGAAGGCACTTGACCTTGAAACTTTAATTCATAGATGGGGGTGGGGGTGGGCAGCAAGCTGCAGCTGAGAATTAACAAAATATACTTGACTTCACTACTCATTAAGGCCTAATTCCACTCTTACATGAGCTTATTCTCTTAAAACAAAGGACCTGGGGTTAAATTAAGTGGATTAGTAGCAATATTCTGTAATTTGGATATGCAAAAGACAACAAGATGAACTAGAAAACTAAGAGGTATTTTCCATTTCTGAAATACAAATTGTGAGCTACATATATCACTATTTTAAAAGTAAAATTTACATATATGCAGAAGTTATTTCAAAACAGTAAATTTCATTTTTACCTTCTTTCAGTGTAAATATCAAAATTCTTATGAATCACAGAGTAATTTAAGATCTTTTTAATTAGAACTGGATTTACTTCTTTCAATTTCAATCTGGTTATCTGCACCAGCTATAGTGCACTTGACTAAAGTCCTTAATTTACTATCTCTCAGGGCCAAAACCATCTGTCTTTTTTCTTATTCTGTGATACTGAAGTCACACTCTGCAAACTACTTTTCTGTTTTGTCAGTCAACTTGAACTTACATTCTGCCAATAGCAAGTGTAGAGGGAGAAGATGAGACTAGAGAAGAAAGAAACTTCCAGCAATATCTGTCCTGTAACTTTAAGAAATTACATTCTTTGTGGAATTCTTTGGAACACTCTAGCTCTCAGACAGTGGCTTGAGCTAAACTTTTTGTTTTCTTTCTGTAAGAACTCAAGTGCACTCTAATATAATCTGTTGCATACTGCAGCCAATGTTTTCATAGTTGGTACCTTAATATTAATTTCCAGTGGCACTTTTCAAGTACATTATCTTCAAGTCAATGTCTTAGCCAACATGTCTGAAACTGTCAGAATCTGATCAAGAGACACAAATCACACTAATAAATAGAGTTGGAAATTTTTAATATAAATCACAAAAAAATCCAACACAATATTTACTATGCAGAATACAGAATTGCAAAGGCAGCTGAATTCAAAGGCTTGCCAAGTTGTCATGTAAAATGTAGGATACTGTTTCATATGAAATGGGCCCTTGAATCTTGAAATGAGAGCATCTAGTTGGATTCATACCAAATTGAGAATCTTTAAAGACCAAATCTTCCTTATCAGGAGAATTGGCTTCAAATTTAGAACGACCTTACCTGAAATAGACAGGCATCACTAAGGGATGCCCATTACGCTAAAGGTGTACCCCAACTGTCTTTTGACACCAGAACCACAATTAGCATCAAATCCCAACTTGCCACAAAGGATCAAATATAAGTATGATCCAAAAAGAATTAATTTAGTCACCAAAGAAATTCTAGAATACTGCTAATGATTTTGGCAGAATCCAGGGAATTTATATGGGAACGGAATTTTAAGGATGTCATACCAAGAAGGGCAGATTATAATCCTGAACCAAGGTGAATGATTTTATTTGAGTGCATGTAGCAGAGATATTAGATTTGATGTGTTGGCAAGTGTAGCTATAAATTGTTCTAACAGTTTAGTCAGTTGATTGAGAGTTGAACTTAACAGTGGACTATGCTTAATGAGATTGATATGCCAGAGCTTCCTTGGCAAGATATACAGAAAGGAACATGAGACATAAGAAGATAAGAATATTGGAGTGAATTTATAATGTATAGTCTACATACATGCAACATGCATACATACGCACACACCAACATTGAAATATATTAGTGAGAGGAGCTTTAAAAATAACAGTTGAGGGGGCTGGGGTTGTGGCTTGGCAGTAGAGCACTTACCTAGCATGTATGAGGCACTGGGTTAGATCCTCAGAACCATAAATAAATAAACAAATAAATAAATAAATGGTATTGTATTCATCTACAACTAAAAATCTTTTTTAAAATAATAAATAACTGTTGGCCAAACATGTCAGCACATACCTGTAATCCCAGTAACTCAAGAGGCTGAAGCCAGAGGATTACAACTTTGAGGCAGCTTGGACAACTTACCAAAACCCTGTCTCAAAAAATGAAATGGGAAAAACAAAAGGAACTGGAGATGTGGTTCAGTGATAGAGCACTTGCCTAGCATGTTTGAGGGCCTGGATTCAATCCCCAATACCATACACACAGAGAGTTGTATTAATTCTCATTTCTAAACCAGATATTTGGACATAGATTTTGGAATATTGGCATCAAGATAGGCTCCATTATTATACTGGGGATCCTAAAGTAATGGAGGCTAAAAGCTAGCACTGTACTTCCAAAGAATAATGAACACCCAGAACATTTTGACATATAGGGACATTTGGTGATAAATAATCATCACAGTGTCCCTGGGAATTAAATATATAAGTAGCCTATTTGAATATTGCTTGATTTTTAAACAGAAAAAAAGCCTCCTGGTTTTCATAATCAAAACTTTGACTTGAGTTGCCACAATGGTGAGCCATTGCCTCTCACTCAATTTCCTGACCCAAGTATTTAATTTGCTTGAATAGATCAGGTCTCCTTGAGGAGATCTTTTGATTATCATAATTATTAGGAGGAAAGATTCTTTAGTACTGCTACAGTATACACTGCATATTTTCCACTAAACCTTCTGCCCAAAAGATCTGGGGCCATTAACAGGGTGATTGTATAGTTTCAGGGGCAGATACTAAGGTTTCAGGTATTACTATACACAGTCTCTGAACTAAAACTGATTATTGAAGACTCAAAATGTTACTCTGGGGCTAGGGCTATAGCTCAGTAGTAGAGCACCTGCCTCACATGTGTGAGGCACTGGGCTTGATCCTCAGCACCACATATAAATAAATAAAAAAGATATTGTCTCCATCTACAACTAAAAAAAAATATTTAAAAAAATTCACTCCAGTCTTAGGAGTCAGATTGAGGGTTTATAGTGGCAAGGAAATGAATGGAGAAGGAGGCTATGTTGACTCACAATGATCTCTACAACTCGGTACATGCTCTCTGCATTGATATCCCCAGCTTCTTAACATACAATTGGAATAGATACACTTGGAAATTTGCAGGATTCCAATATTCGCTCTTTGCTAAAGTGGGAAGCATTGTCATAGGAAAGGCCAAGTGGAAGCTCTTTTTTTTTAGGCTAATAAACTAAAAGCAATACCATGTACCTGTATAAATTACAGGGATTATCATCACCATCAAAACTTTAAAAGATACAATAGTGGTGATTCCTGTCACATTCCTCACCACCTGTTTTTTCTATGTAGAAGTCAGATGAATATTGGAGAATGACTATGAATTAGTATAATTAAATGTTTATTACAATTGTAGCTCCTTTCCCACTTGTAATATCTTTTCTGGAGCAAAATGACATAATTTCTCACATTTGAGTATGCTACTAGTGATTTTTTTTCCCTGAAACTTTGAGCACTGGAAGTTTGCTTTCACCTGTAAAGCTGACAGTACACTTTGGCACACTGCAGACTCTGCATCAAGTCAACTCTGCTCTGTCATAACATAGTCTCCTATTTTGATCATCTTGACATTCCATCTGGTCTACATCACACTAATCTAAATGTTGATGATATTATGCTGATTGTATATGATGAGTGGAAAATGTAAAGCAATCAAGATGCCCTAGAAAGACATATACGAATGAAAGGTCAGGAAATAAACTACAAAAATTCAGAGGCCATACACATCAGGGAAATTGCTTGGAGTTCAGTAGTCTGGAGCATGTCCAAATATCTCTCTCAAGAAACTACCTATTATGGAAAAAAAATGCATAGTGACTTTTTGGATTTTTAAGGCAACATGGAGTGAGTTATTTAGCTTAGCTACCAAGTCATGTGTAAAGCTCTCAGTTTCTAAGTGGGGATCAGAGCAAGAGAAATCTCTACAATAAGTCCAGCCTTTAATGTGAGCTTCTCTTCTGATGATTCAACAGATCCAATCATAGTTTTGGTAGCAAAAAAAGAGATAAAGTACAGCATAAACCAGTAGGGGAAATCTAGAACAGACTTCTAAGATTTTGGAGCAAAACAATGCCCTCCCTGTTGTGCAAATAATGATTCTTCATTAGAAAAACTGTTTTTGATTTAATTCTGAATTTTGAAAGAGATTAAACATATAACTTTTGGATAGTAAGTGATCATATATGACCTGACTCACTGGAATTGAGTTTGACGATGAATGTCTGCACACAAAAGAACAGTTGCACAAGTTGCAAGATAGCAATCACTTGCTGTTCCAACAAGTGCTCATGGTTGAAACTGATGGTATTAAGCTAGTCCAGACCCAAAGCTTTCTCCACTACATAGCAGAAAAGCACCAGCTCTATTGCAAGGACTTCAAGAAGAGCACTGTGATTGACTGACATGAATGTGGAGGGTACACTGGATCTCCTGGAACTGCTCATCCTGCATATATCCTTAAAACCAGATGATTAACAAAAAGAAGTGGTTAACAAGACCCAGAAAGCTATTAGATACTTTCCTGTTTTTGAAAAGATTCAAGGGGTCATGGACAAAACTTTCGTGTTGATAATCAGCTGAGCCTTGCTGATGTGATTCTACTAGAGACCATTTTGGTCCTAGAAGAGAAAATTCCTAATATTCTGACAGCATTTTGTTTCCTCCAGGAGTACATAGTGAAATTAAATAATTTCCCAACAATTAGGAGATTCCTTGGGCCCAAAAGCAATAAGAAATCTGATGAAATCTATGTGAGAACCATCTACAACATCTTTATACTGTAAAATAACATGGCCTTCTGGGAGTCAGAGCTTGTGCCTAGAGATGGCTGACTGCAGTGCTATCTTAATTGATCTCAGCTCTGTTAAAAATGCTGTGTTGAGTTGGGGCTTTCATGTCAAGGAAATCTTCTCTTTGAAAAATGTCAACCTTTATTTTTTAAATTTTTGATCCAGTGAATAATTGTTACGGGACATTTTTTGGAAAACCTTTTTTGGGAAGGGTGGCATTTGAGTTAGAGCTGGTCAAGTTACTCATTTCCTGATAATTGGCAGGATCCCATGTTCTCCCCAGAGCTCCTTTCTCCTCTCCTTATATCTAAATCCAGCCTCTTCCTAATTTTTAATGTCTAATAACAACTCAATGTTTAGTGAATGACTCTTTCTTGAGCTATAAGTCAAATGGTAGTCATGAATGCAGTTGACATTAGCCAAAATAAAGAAGTCACCAATAAATAAATAAATAAAAATAGTCAACAAAGGGCATCCAATACAAAGGAAATACTAAAAAATGAGATGAACAAAAACACATTCAGTGTCAATCATCTCCTCTCCCACATACCCTAGAGCTTTCTTAATAGATCCATTGGAAAAAAAAAATGGTCATGCTGGCAGGAACAGAGGCTATACATGGAATTAACAACACCAAATTAACCAAACCAAGGTGACTTGGTTACCCCCACTGTTGAGTGCTGAATCTAACAACTATAGAGATCAAAGTGAGTCTAATATGCCATGTGTTTCCTGGAGGAAGCGGTATGTGGATTACATTGGACCCCTTTTATCATGAAAGGGTAGAGACTCATCCTTACCGAAATAGACAAATGTTCTAGAGATGGGTTTTCTTTCCTTTTTCTTAATGCTTCTGCCAACACCACCATCTGTCAGCTCACAAAATGCCTTATCCACCATCATAGTATTCTTCAAAGAATTGCTTCAAATTATTACATGGTAAAAGAACTACAGCAATGGACTTGTGTTCAAGGGGTTAACTGGTCACATAGCATATTCCAGTACCAGAAGTGGCTGGACTAAGAGGAAGATGAATTCTTTTATTGAAGATAGCTCTAATTGGGAGACAAACCCTGTTCATCATACAAGAAATCCTTATCTGGTATCTTCTACCCCACATCCAAATATATAGTCCAACAATATAAGGAGTGAAAGTGGAGTGGATATTCTCATATTATGACTAATAATCTATACACAGAGACATTTTGCTCCTTCCTAACAACAGCATTGCTGGTTTGGAGGGCAGTATGAGGAGGCAAGTTTATGGATATAAAATGAATCCATTGATGAAGCTGAGATTTCCACCGTGGCATTTGGTTTATCTTGTACCACTGAAGAAAGAGACAAAAAGGGAAAATTTTCTAGTGACTGAAGTAATTGAACTTAACCACCCAAGGAGGATTTGAATTTCTCCTGGATGTCATTTCTTATAACTTTGCTAATTTTAATCTGTATCCCTTCTCTGCAATGCCCTAACCATGAATATCACAATGTCTTTGAGTCCTCTCCTACTAGCAGACTAGGAAGCCTGAGTGTGATCTCAGGGACTATTGCCTCACTCCTTCCTTTCATATGTTGATTAGATGTAGCTTAGTGAACATCTGTCCCTATGCTATCTATTGCTATATAAGGGATGCTTTTGAGTGTTATACCTTAAGAATCTTATGTGTACAGTTTTCTTTTTCTGGTTGTTTATTTTGTAGAGACACCTATTCCTAGTCTACTAAAAGTTACATCATAATTGAGTGTTGAATTTTATCACTTTTCTCCAAATAATGGAAAAAATATGAAGGTATAGCCCTTTGAGTGTTGTTTTATTTAGTTATTACACAGATAACATATCAAAAAGTTTATTTCAAACTCAAAGTCTTCCATCAACAGTTCTTTTTTTTTTTTTTAATTTATTTGTATGAGGTACTGAGAATTGAATCTAGTGCTTCACACATGCCAGGCAAGTGTGCTACCACTGAGCCACAGCCACAGCCCCTCAACGGTTCTTTTTAAGTTCATACATTTGCAGATCTGCTGGAATAACTCTTCCAAACTCATCTAGGCTTGATTCTTAACTATGGGATTGATTGATGTTGGCTCTGTACGTCTAATTTTTTTCTAGCACCAGCAGAGTATGTAGGACATAATCTTTTCTTGACATTGAGAGAAGTACAAAAAAGTAAAATGAAATACACAGTGTACTTGGCATAGAAACTGGGAGTATATGCACTCCTATCCATAGTTTATTGGCCAAAGTCATATTCCCAATAGGGCATGGAAATGTACTCCGCCTCCACTTTCAGAAACCACAAAATCCCATGTAAAATGGTAGGAATATAAGGAGTAGTTAAAGATAAGGAATACTAATGGCATCAAACAAAAGACTCTGTGGTGTATTAAGGGGTTATATTTCCAACTCACTCCAGTAAACAAACTCAAGCTCATTAATAAACACCCTCAGGATAGCCAAAGCATGTTATCACTTACTACCATTATCTTTTTTGACCCCTAAATTGTGTGCTTAGTAAATATGTCTTAATTATTATGATGGATGTTTAGAATTTCTATGTTCTAGTGAGGATATTTTCAGAATATGTAGTCTACTCTATTGGTAAACATAAATTTATGGATTTTCTTTTCACAGAGTAAAGAATTCTTTTATTTTCTGTACTCATTTTCAGTATTAAGTTTATCTTACCAAGCTGCCTTTAGTAGTTCTTTCCAAAAGTTGGTAGATCTTTTAGGTCTTTCTTTGATAACATTTTTATCATGGCTTCACTTTAATTATAGTTTACCTGAGTATAGAATTCTAATGGAAAGTATTATTTGAATTTTTCCATCCATCAGTAACTAACAAATACAGCAGGCAGAAAACTGTAAGAATACAGTTGAACTGAACAGCACCATCAATCAACTGAATCTAATTGCCATTCATAGATTATACATTATTCTCAACTCACATGGAATATTCACCAAGACAGATCACATTATAGACCATAAAACATACTTCAGCAATTTCAAATTAATGAAATAAAATTTACATGGTTTATATAGAAAGTACACATCTTATGCCACACACATTTCTAAACTCAAGCATCTATCAACTAAGGGAAAAAGAAAATAAATTGCATATCTGCCCCTTGGAGTACACAGGTATATAATCTTTAAGAAAATTAAAGAGTTTATAACTGAGAGAGGGAATTTAACTGGATTAAATTATATTTAATTTAATTCTTAACTATACTTAAGAATGGAAATTATTCTGTTTTCATGTTCTAGCCAGTAACTGCCATTCATTTAATGAAAAATGGGGAAGGGAGCATTAATAAAACTAATAATATACACCACAGTTTATAAATGAAAGTTATATGTTTCTTATTAAAAATCCTAATTACGGGCTGGGGTTGTGGCTCAGTGGTAGAGCGCATGCCTAGCACCTGTGAGGCCCTAGGTTTGATTCTCAGCACCATATAAAAATAAATAAAATAAAGGTACTGTGTTCAACTACAATTAAAAATAAATATTAAAAAATCCCAACTAAACAGTATTGAATTGATCTTTTTGCTTGTCTATGTGCTATTTTTTGTTTGTTTTTTGCAGGAACAAGATGAGGGGGCATTGGAAATTGAACCCAGGGGCATTTTACCAATGAGCCATATCCCTAGCTCTTTTTATTTTTTATTTTGAGACAGGGTCTCAATAATTTGCTGAGGTGGGTCTCAAACTTGTGTGTCCTCCTGCCTCAGCCTCCTGAGTCACTGGCATTACAGGGAAACACCACCAACCCAACTCTACTTGTTTTTTGATCATACCATTTGGCAGTATTATGAATCTACTGATATTTGACTTCATTTGCCTTGAAACTTTAAAAACATGGAAATAATACAAGTAAGCATTTTTCCACATTCATCAAACTGCCCGAATTATAAAATTCTCTACAATATTTTTTATTTAATATCTATATTTAACCAACTGAAAAGATTTTTATGTAATTTCCAAATCCTACTTATGAAGATGTTTTATAACTACTTCTGATCTGAATATGAGAAATATTCCTGATCACTTTCACTCCATGCCCAGACAGTCCACAAAATATATTTAAAAAATAGTTAGATCTTGTATATTAATTGACTTTACAATTTGTAAGATCTGCTCCACATACTTTTAAAGATTTTAGTGACTTAAAACATCATGATTCTAGAAATTTGTCATCCACGGTAGATAATTCTGTAAAGAATTACTCTGGAAGTACCTTATAATTGAATGTTGTACCTTATTTTATGTTCATCATCAAATTCCATAAATTATATTAGTAATGATAGTTCCTCAAAAGAAACAAAAACTATCTGAATAGTTGATTTGCAGTCCAACGGTCCACTGATTGCCTCTAGTATTTCTTCATCTTATACTTTCCGAGAGATACTCTTTGAAGGTGAACTACCATTTTCAAAAAGGCAGAGCACGTCACAGATAGACCAGGAATATTGCTGTATATTTTGAATAGCATTCAAGTTTTACTAAGATGAACTTACTGAGGGATTTCCCAGGACTTCAAGAAGAGACCTCTGATTTTTAAAAAAATTATCAAAAGGCCCTGGCCCCCCACTTCTGGCAACCACTCAATGCTGCAGCTTCCTTCTCTGCCATTAGCCACCTACTACTCCCATCTCAGATACACCCCTCACTTACAAGACATACATCCAACCCACCTTCTCTTGCTCAAAGAATCATCCAGGTAGCATAGTGAGAGGGCCCTACCGCCTACTTTCTCCCCTCCTTAGCTGTGGGAATGACAGGAAGTTCTTTATTTCTAAAAGCAGCTTAAATATGCTTAATAGTTTCAGATTAATCAGTAATTTCACCTCTCCCTCCATATCTCCCCCCCACCTCTCTCTCTCTCTCTCTCTCTCTCTCTCTCTCTCTCTCTCTCTCTCTCCTCCCCTATCTTTTCCTTCTTCCTCCCTCCTTCACTTTCTGTTTATGGAAACAACATCTTTCATAAAACTAAAACATTTCCTGGATCTTTTTCACACAAGTAAGTCAGAAGACATGTGCAATATAAGCATGGTTCTGAAAATCTGAACCTTCATGACTGAGAAACAGACAAGAAGCTGTGTGAAGCTAGAAAGAAGTATGAGTAAATTCAAAGACAAGCAAAAATGGCTTAGCTCCTCTGGGCTCCAATAACAAAATACCTTTGACTGGGTAATTCATAAACAACACAATTTATTGGTCACAGTTCTACAGGCTGCAAATATCATGGTCAAACTGCCAGGGATTCAGTGTCTGGTTAGTTCATTCCCCATAGACTGCATCTTCCTTGTGTCTTCCCTCAGTAGAAGAGACATTCCTCCTCAAGCCTCCTTTCTAAGGGCTTTGCCCTCAGACCTCCATCTCCTCTAAAGACCCCACCTCTTAATATTACCACATTGAAGAATAAGTCCCACCATGCAAATTTGGGAGGATACATACATTCAAACTATTGTAGTAGCACAAAGAACTTTTACAGAGATGATCTATAAAAATAGAATGGGGAACAACTAGTATAAAATGTAAAAGTTTTTAAGTTTATAAGTTAATAAATACATGTAGTTTAAAGGCAATTTGAGGATAGGAAGTTTATGGTCTGAGCACAGCTTGCTGAAAATTCCTTTGGCATCTGTGTCCAATGTAAGTGATGGTGGGCTGAAGGTGGCTGTAGGAAGTCACCCAAGAAAATAGTGGTTGTGGTCTAAATGCAGTGTGGTAAGTGCCTAGACAATTTGACAGCATAGACAAAGATGAGAAGTCAGACCATAGAGTATCATTTAAACATGAACTTTATGGGTTTAAAACATGCCAGACTCTGCCAAGTGCTGAAAATAGTAGGTAGGGTCAAAATAACCACAGTTTTTATATGTATAAAGCATACAAACAAGATAAATAACATAAAAGAAGGCTTTCCTGAGAAACATGTTTATCCAATTATCCAAAGGAAAGAGTTGGGCAACCAAAGATTGCAGGTATGGAGAACATATGTGTCAATGCTAATTTTCATCAGATTTAACTCTAAATTTTTGGCAACATCATTTGTGTCCTGCTAGTTCATCATTCACTCATTCAACAAATATTTATTGCACAGTTTACTCTGTGCTAGTCATAATTCCAGATGCTGTATACAATGAAAAACATATTAAAATCTGGTGAAGGACAGAGGAAAGGAAACTGGCTATTTTAATGCATTGTAGCAAGTGCTTGGTAGATCCAGAAAAAAAACATTAACAGTAATGGCAGTGTCTTCAATTACTAAATACTTATTATAACTATATTCCTGAGAATCATTATCACAGTAGATTTTTAATTGCATTAAACACCAGATGCAAAAAAAAATACATTTGTAGGTATTCAAAAGATGATTAGAACCTTACATGAACATTTCCCATAAGGATCAATATCATGGTCCATGCAAGGGCATCCTCACCTCAGGCAGAAAGAGGTCCAGGTGGTGCTAAAAGTGTCAGTCCTTTGTTTCAGCTTTGTGACTAACTCCTGCTGTCTCCATTTCAAAGGCAGAATAAAATCACCTTTAAAAAATATTTTCATGAATAGCAGGAGAAAAAATGAGTGGGAAGAGGGTGGCTAAAAACTCACATAAATCTCATGCTACCCAAGGCACTAAATTTAAGCCTCTTAATCCTCTGAGAGAAGCAATATTTTGCCAGCAATAGCCCTTGTCAGAGCAAGTGACCCTGTCAAATAACCACAGGCCTTCTGAGTGATTGGAGGTGAAAGGCAAATAACTATTTCCTAAATCCGTCCTTCTGAGCATCCACAGAACTGCAAAGAGAATGTGTGCATCTTTGCAACACTTATTTGGCTAACTCTTGTCATCCAAGTTCAATATATAATGTCTCACATCCTGCTTATTAAACACCAACACATTTCAGGTGCCAACTGCAGACTTCTCAGGAAACTGTGGTATACATGGAATTCTGCCAAAAGACAAGAAGGTTCTATAGGACTTGGCTGAGAAAAGGAATCATTGGAGCATAATTCCATCCAGCTTGAAAGGTCATACGACTCAAGGTCTACTGCCAAAATGCTGCTACTGAGGATTAATTAATATCAATTGAGCATCCAAGAGCATCTGGCATTTGACCACAATTGCCTTTCTCAATCTTCACTCACTGAAAATGTTGTGGAGATTACAGATAGCAGAGCAGACTCATGCCTGTCTGGCCATAATAAGGAGGGTTGGTGTGTACAGAGGAAACCTTCTCTACCTAACAGGCAGACAAAGATCAGTGTTTAGTCACTTATCTAGGACCATTCAGAAAAGATATACTGAGTTCTGAATACATGCCAGAGCCTAAGTGGGCACATTTCATACGTTCAACTGGTTAGTCTTCACAATAGCCCTGCAAAGTATTATTATTCTCATTTTATGGGAAAGAGAACTGATTCTTTAAGTGTTTGACAAAGTCATGTAACACACACAAATTCTCTAACTTCAAGGGCAGCACTCTTTCCCCGTGCAATTTACTCTGTGTCAGTCATAATTTCAGGTACTGGGACTACAAGGAAAACATACTAAAACCTGGTGCAGGGAGAAAAGAGGATTGTCTTTCCATCCATGTCATGGCGAGCTTAAGCAATTATTTCTCTGCTGTGAAAATTTTTGCATAATATATACAATATTCAGATCCTGTTGATTAACTTGAGCTGGGCCACATATATTCCACATATAAAATCTTAAGTTATGAGTATTGGTTTAAACCTTATCAATGTGCCTAAAATCAATTGAATTCCTACCCTTCTGATATGTGGGAGACCAACCTTACAGGTGACTGGGTCACACTCCCTGGCTGGGTGCTGAGACGCTCAGTCACAGAAATGTGCTCGGTGTCTCCTGCATGGGTGTGTCTTGCTATAACCCCATGGGTAAAGCTACCCTCACCTGTTCCTTTGTAATATAACCCCTTGCCCTGTTTAGGATAGAATCTTCCATGGAAGTGCCTTGTGTGTGTCCCCTTCTCTTACTGTGCCCTTGGGTGTGGCCTACCCAGGTGTCAGTCAGCCTGCTGACAGTGGACATCATGAAGATACTCAGCCCCCTGAAACCTGACCCCTTGCCTAATTTGAATAGCTTCTCCTCAATAAAAGGGGTCAGCCATGCTCTCCCTCTCTCTTTCTGCGGACCCTTAAGGTCAAGAGGAGCCATCACAGCGGCCCCAAAGAAAAAGGCATTTGTGTCTCTTGTGTGGTTATTTCGTGCAGCCCAGTTAACCCAGTTTAACAGGAGTGACCCCTGAGCCTTTTAGTCATGAGAACAGAAAACCGACACCGATAGACGGTATATAATGGAGAATTAACATCCCATCTTCATGTTATGGTATGATTTGCTAGAAACAGAGAAGTAAGAAACTTAGCTTTTTGGTGGGCAATGAAACAGTTTAAGCACTTCTCCTTTTCTATATATCTCCCTTGTTCTGAGGTAGGTCCATTTTTTCTGATGTATATTGTAGGACATGAAGGATTTTCCATTTTTTCTTTCCATTTCCAAAGACTCATTTTTCAAAATATAGGGTTGTGATTACACAATTTGGAGAGCAAAATAGACAGTCTGAGTTGCATTAGATTTCTTGCAAACAAATTCTTTAAAATACAAGAATATTTTTACACCTTTTAAAAAACATAAATGCTCAAATAGAAAGGAAAGATTAATATGTTGATCATGATGGGACCACGACTCTGCCATAAGAATTAATGCTAGATCCTAATTCATGGTTAGTTATACCTAGGTCAATCTACACTTTATTTTATTGTGATTTTAAAACTTTTTCTGTATTTCTCAAACACACAGATCAATGCTTTGGGTTATAGAAAGATTGACATTCAATAAAACAAATATACATTATGCTCCTACTTTTTAAAGTTTTTGCAATCAACCTCCAGTGATTTCATATCTTGCCTATCAAATCTGACTGTTTTTTGAACTCTTTTAGTTACTGGATATAATAATGCCAAGTCAGCTTATCATTTCCCAGGATTTGGATGTTTTTAATTATTATATCAAATAAACTAGAGAATTATCAAATTCAGCCATACCTCCGAGAATATAAAGATATTATTGGGCATGCACTCAGTGTACAGATGCAAAATAGTACGCCAAATTTTTAAATATTACATTACTCCTGGTCATGGTGGTGTGGATGAGGCCATTGGTTTGCCTCAATTACAGAGTAGAAAAAAGTTAAGAACACTTATTAGAATATTATGGAAGCACAGGACCCTAAGCAAGGTGAGGATCTGATTGATGGGAAAGGAAACCTACGAAAGAGATTGACTCAGGAAAAGAAACAGTTCAGCTTCCAGATGACATGGACATAGATGTACCCCATGTACATATAGTTTGTGGTTGTAAATAACCCAAATTATGTGTGTAAATCGTCTCTAGGGGAGAACTCTAGGGGATAGAAATGCATGTCTTAAGAAGATGGTATTCTTTGAAGTTCTCAAAATTGCCCTGGTATCAAAACCAGACAATAACACATGAAAGAAAAAAAGCTACATGCCAACATCCTCATTGAACATATATGGAA
This sequence comes from Marmota flaviventris, assembly GCF_047511675.1. NCBI lineage: Eukaryota > Metazoa > Chordata > Mammalia > Rodentia > Sciuridae > Marmota > Marmota flaviventris. Next base: position 65,576,719 of record NC_092503.1, on the reverse strand, counting down.
AAATCTTTAAGAAAAGGCTAGCCAACTGAATTCAACAACACATTAAAAAGATTATTCACCACAATCAAATTAAATTCATCCCAGGGATGCAAGAATGGTTTGACATGTGCAAATCAATAAACCTGCTACACCACATCAACAGAATGAAGAATAAAAACCAGATGATCATTTCAATATATACACAAAAGGCATTTAATAAAATTAAACATTTATTCATGGTTAACACACTGAATAAACTATGTATATAAGAAACATACCTCAACATAATAAAGGGCAAATATAAAAAAACCAACAGCTACCATCATACTGGAGGGGCAAAAACTGAAATCTTTTCCTACAAGATCTAGAAAATATAGGAATGCCCACTTTCACCACTAATATTCAACATAGTAGTGAAAATCCTAGTCAGGGCAGTTAGGCAAGAGAAAGAAATAAAGAGTGTCTAAATTGGAAAAGAAGAAGTAAAATCATAATCATTTGCAGATGATATAATCTTATATGTAGAAAAAATTCTATAAGGAAAACTATAAACCATTAAGTAAATTGATTAGAATACAAAGAAATGAAAAAACATTCAATGTTCATTGATTAGAAGAATCAATATTGTTACAATGCCCATATAAAACATAAGCAATCCGTCAAAATACCTATGATATTTCTCAGAGAACTGGAAAAAATAGTTCTAATGATTATATGGAAATACACACACACACACACACACATACAGTCCAAGGCATTATGAGCAAAAAAGACAAAACAGATGAATTGCACTACTGGATTTCAAAACATAATAATTAAAGCAGTATTTTATTGGTATCATAACAGATATAGACAAATGGAACTGAATTGAAAACCTTAAAATTAAATTTATGTATCTATATTATGTATCTATAGCCAACTGATTCCAAAGACGCAAAGAACATGCATTGGAAAAAGGGCAGACTTTTCTATAAATGGTGCTGGGGAAATTGGATATCTGTGTGCAAAAGAACAAAAAAATCAACTCAAACGGGTTAAAGATGGGCTAGGGATATAACTCAGTTGGTAGAATGCTTACCTCGCATGTGCAAGGCCCTGGGTACAATTCCCAACACCACTACCCCCAAAAAAATGGGTTAAATATATAATTGTAAATGCTGAAACTACAAAACTAATAAAAGAAAACATAGGGTGGACATTTCAGGGCTTTGAAATGGACAAGGATTTATTTGGAAAACATAGAAAACTTAAGCAAACACAGAAGAGTGGAATTACATGAAACTAAAAGGCTTCTGCACAGAAAAGGAAACTATTAGAGTGATAAGGCGACATACAGAATAGCAGAAAATACTTGCAAATTGTATATCTGAGAGGAGGGTAATAAGAAGAATATATAAGGTACCAAAAAACTCAGAAACACAAATAATACAATTTAAAAACAGACAATAGATCTAAACAGACATTTTTCCAAGGAATACATACAAATGAAAAAAAGTTCAATATCACTAATTATTTAGGGATATGCAAATCAAATCAAAACCACAATGAGACATCACCTCCCTCAATTAAAACTAGATATTATCAAAGAGATAGAGGAGGGCTGGGGTTGTGGCTCAGTGACAGAGTGCTTGCCCCACATATGTGAGGCACTAGGTTCGATCCTCAGCACCACATAAAAATAAACAAACAAAATAATATTGTGCCCATGTATAAAATAATATTTTTTTTTAAAAAAAAAAAGGGTAACAAGTACTTGGTGGATATCTTAGTATAGAATGTAAATTGTATAAAACAGTATGGAAGTGCCCCCCAGAATTTTTTAATATGACTATTATGTGATCCAGCAATCCCACTCCTCGGTATATATCCAAAGGAAGTAAAATTTTTATGCTGAAAAGACACCTGCATTCCCATGTTTATTGCAGCACTATTCACAGTAGCCAAGAAGTGGAACAACCTTAGTGTCCACCAACTGATGAATGAATAAGCAAAATATGATAGTTACACACAGTGGAATACTAACCAGTTATAGCAAAAAGAACAAAATCCTGTTATTTGCGACAACATGGATGAAATTTGAGGTAATTATGTTAAGAGAAATAAGTCAGGCACAAAAGGACAAGTACCATATATAGCACTTACAGTGGAATCTATAAAAGTTGATCTCAGAGCTGCTGAGAGCCATAGCCAAGTAGGAATGACATGGCATTTTTAATTGAAAGGTGACCCTGCTCAGGGATTAGGGTGGCTCCAGGTTTAGGGTGGATCCTGCTGGATTAGGGTGGCTCCAGGTTTAGTGTAGATCCTGCTGGATTAGGGTGGTTCCAGGTTTAGGGTAGATCCTGCTGGGAATAGGGCATATCCTGCTGCCTTAGTCGCCAGCTCCTGGAGTTCCCATTGAGAGTACTGGGTATGCAGAGCCTGGTGGAGGGTGTGAATTTTCCCAGAACGTGCTTGTAGAGTGCTGGTGAGAGTTCTGGAATAAAGAATTGCTGTTTGAATCTACAAGGCGGTGTGGTGGTCCGGTTATTTTGTGCCCAGCCAGACTGCGGCACAGAGCAGTTAAGACTAGAAAAATAATTACTGGAGGCTGAGGAGAAACAGGAAAGGGAATCATGGGGAAGGGTTGATGGTCTGGTATTAACTTATAGTTAGATAGGAATAAAAAGTTTTGGTGTACTACATTAGGGTGAATATAGATAAGAACATATTGTACATTTCTAAAAGCTGGAAGAAAGGATTTTCAGTGTTTAACCATGAAGAAATGATAAATATTTGAAAGATTGATAGGTTACCCTGATTTGAACCTTGAACAATAAATAAATATATCAAAATGTCACATGGTACACCATTAATGTGTAAAATTTTATAAGTTAAAAAATTTAAAAATTCCTATTGTATAATAGACACTGTGTTGGGCACATTGCACATGACAAACTAATCTGTATAATTTTGTGTGTCTCCTGTCTAAGGTAGAATGGGTTTAGATAGGAAAAAAATAACTTTTCCCAACTCACCTGGCCGAGCTCATACCCTGGTCTGTTCAGGTCCAAGACTTAATCCTTTTTTTTTTTTTTTCTTTTTTCAGTATTGGGGATTGAACTCAGGGTGCTTTTCCATTTAACTCCAATCCCAGAACTTTTTTAGTTTTTACTTTGAGACAGGGTGTTGCTAAATTATTTGGGGGTCTCACTAGATTCTGAGGCAGGCCTCAAACTTCAGATCCTCCTGCTTCAGCCTCATGAATCCTTGGAATTACAGGCATGTACCACTGTACTCAGTGAGGTTTAAATTCTTGTCATTATGTTTATGGCACCTGGTATACACCTGGAAAAATTCTACTGAAGCTTTCACCTGGCTTCTTTCCTAATTTTTCAGATTTATCCATGTATGTCTTATGTTCAATTAAATATTTTATTTTATAGTATAGGTCTTTTCTTCCCTATTTTAATACAATATAATTCACCAGCTTTAGTGATCACCTTTAGTCAAAAAACTTACAAATCTTTATCATCCTGATTTTCTTTGCAAGTTCCAAAAGCATATTTCCAACTGCTTGTCCTAATCCTCCTTCTACCCCAATACAACACGTTGTGTAGTATGTATTGATAAAAACTTTATAAAAGACTTAGAGGCAGAAAGGATATTAATTGACCTACATTAGAGTAGTGAACTCGTATGAAATACTTTCTATCCTAAGTGCTGCCCTGCCTATCAAATACAAGGTACCACAACAGAGAATGGGAACCCTGTTATCCTCTCCTGCCTCTCCTGCTGGGGAGATAAGAGCACTTCAACCCTTGGAGGTTAAGTGTGGCTCAAGGCCACATGGACAAAGCAAAATCAGGACTGGAAGCTGGATCTTTATACTGTAAGGTTTTGAATTTTTTTTTTTAGACACAATTGTCTCCCTTTATCTGCCCCCACAAAAACCTCATGCATTCTTTTTATTTCTTAATTTTGTTAGTGACTTTAATGGAGTAGGATCAGCAGGTTCTTACAAAAGAACAAAACTACAAGGAGATGTCATCTCACTCAATTAAAAGCAGATATTATCAAAATAAGGGTTAACAAGTGCTTGGAGGATATCATAAGAATGTACATTAGTATAGTCATGTGGAAAACAGTATGGAAGTCACCCTGGCTGAAACCCCTGTCATTCTTTATACAATCAATTTCTCAGCCCCGTATATCTCTCTCATCTAGTCCTAAAACTCATTTCTCTACCACTCCCACCTTATCTCACACTTTCATCTAATTTTAGATTCTCTCCCGCTTTTATTTCCTGATCACTTGAGCCAGTCACTTCCTGCTCTTTCAGATGATTCTTTTGACATATATCCTTGCCTCTCAAAGGCATATGTATATTGCTACTGCTTGAACTTTTAATTGTAGATATTAACTACTAATTTCTCACAATAGAAGATGTAGATTCAACTCTTTCTCCCTAACTCCCTTTATACACTTCAAAGTCTTCACCCTTCAAATATAAATTCACTGTGATTTTGGTTGGATCCCTGTATATCACGTTACATCTAAGTAAAGGCTTTCTTTTAGAGATCCATGCGGCACAATTTCTTTCCTTTCTCTACTTAACAGTTTGGTTTTCCCTGAAATTTTATTTGTTAAATTTTCTATCGTAAACTCAACTACAAATCCTTCATCCCCACAATTGTGTCAGTGTTTTGTCAGTATATTTATGCACCTTTCAATTTCATTTCTCATTGGACCTGCTCCATGAAGTCTGCTATACTGACCAGGCAGAAGATCAGAGGTTTGCTCTTCCAAGATGGTGCAACAGGCTAACTGCAAGGCTGCCATATTGAGATCTAGATTTACCATCACCTTGGTGACTTCCTTTTTTCTCACTCCTGGGTCACATCTCTCTTTTCTATACCCCATGTCTTCTTTCTAACTATGTTCTTATTTTGTTGGAGTTGTATCTGGGTAAAGGTGCATGGAAGGTAATTTTCTTGAAGCTTTTTTTTTTCTGTCCTCACATTTTATTGATAGTATAGACATAGAATCATAGGTTTGAAACTAATATCTTCTAGTCTCCAGTGTTGCTATTATCTGTGACATTTTTATTCTTGATTCTTTGTAAGAACCTACTTCTTCTCTTCTTGTTTATTTTTCTAACCCTCTGAGAGAATATTTTCTTGGTTTCTAGTGCTCTGAAATTTCACAGTGAAATGCCCCAATGTCTATTTTCATCCATTTTGCTGAGCACTCAGGCAGCCTTTTCCAAATATAGTTGAAAAGTATTCCTCTGAACTTTCTCTGTTTTCTCATTTTGAATTTCCTAATATTGGATTGTTTTGACTGTTCTTCTTATCTTCTGTATTCTGAGAGATTTTCCTAATTCCCAATCATTCTTAGAGGGCCTTTTTTTTTTCAATTTCTGCTATCACATTTTTAATTTTTAATACTCTTGTTGTTGTTCTCTGTTCCATTTCAAAGCACCTATTCCTGCTTCCTGGATGCAATCTCTTCTTTTGTCACTCAGAGGATACTAATGATTGGTTTCTTTAAGACTATTTTTTTTTTTCCTAGCATATTCTGTTTCTCCAAGGTTTTGATTTGGTTTCTATCATTAATATCAGAAATTTCATTCAAATTTGTGACGATCCTGGTTTATTAGCTGATACTTAAAAATGGCTCTTTTGGAAGCCTAGAATGAGCAGGTTGGACTGTGGATAAACAGCTTGACTAAAGAATAAACCCAAAGGTTTAAACTTAATTTGGGAGGAAACAGCTATGGAGCAATATCTTTAAAACTTTTCCTCTTGGTCACTCAGATTCCCCAGGGAAGAATCTCCAATTTCTGCCTGGATGTCATAGGCCTCACTGCCAACATAATAGTATAGGAGAGGAGAGAGAATGCTGAAAGTCTCCAATTTAAAGTGAATGTTCACTAAATGTTCTTGTTTTCATACAATGATCTTACCCGCAAATACTGTCTCAAGTCTAACGACCATCATCGGACACCAAATCTCTGGTTTTCTGCCAGGCTCAAAGAAGGAGATTGTGTTGACTTTATATAATACTGGAAAGAGAGAGCACTATCATTTTTCTAAACAAACTTTCAGTTAATCTTGTTTATTGCTCTAAATTCACCTACACACCTGATGTCATCAATTCCTTAGCCATTGGGAATTCTATCATGTAAGTTGGACATACTTTTAATTCTTTCTATTTGTCAGTTTTCTAAGTTTTTGTTCATCTTTTACTTTTTCAGTTCTGAACTTCCTTGTTATTGACTAATTTCCATTCTTCTTCCAGGTTTATGCTGTAAAACTAAAACCCCTTTATTGTCATTTTATTTATTTATTGTCTGAGCTTCCTTGTTATTGACTAATTTCCATTCTTCTTCCAGTTTATGCTCTAAAACTAAAACCTTCCTTGTTATTGACTAATTTCCATTCTTCTTCCAGATTTATGCTCTAAAACTAAAACCCCTTTATTGTCATTTTAGTGTGGTTTGGAGGAGGGAACAAAAGCTCAAAGAGATTCAGCTCACATCTTGTACTAGATTTTGGACTTAATTTTCTCTTTTAGTAAATTACAACAGTTTCCGAACTCCCTGATCACATCAGTCCTCACAGAAGCAGTCAGAATCCATGTGGACAAAAGCTCCCTTTCGTTGACTAAAGCAGCTCTCAATGGATTTGCCATCCTCACCACTATTCACATGAACAATTTTTCCATCAGGATCACCTCTCAGTACAATGACTCACTTGCTTACAACTCCTGAGGTTATATTGCTTCACGCCTGGCTCAGTCTGCCATTTTGATGTATTACATAGGATTCATAGCACCCCTAGCTTTAGTCAAAGTTGACTTTTGTTGTTATTGTTCCCTTAATCTGTTATGAATTTCCTTCTCTATGAATTTGCTTTTCCCTTTTCTTACACAAATTTTACTGAAGCACAGGTCAGATGTTCCTCCCCAATAAAGCATCCCCTTCTCCTCAGCTCCAGGTCATGTCACACTCCACACACAGTGCTTGGTACATTTCATTTAGGTTTTCCTTAATATATTATTTGTGTCATTATTTAATTCCCATAATACATTATAAGTTTCTTGAGAGTGAGAATTTTGTCTTACTCTCATATTTTTTTTATAATTTTCTTTTTTTATTTAAATATTTATTTTTTTAGTTTTAGGTGGACACAATATCTTTATTTTTTTTTAATGTGGTGCTGAGGATCAAACCCAGTGCCTCATGCATACTGGGTGTGTACTCTACCACTGAGCCACATCCCCAGCCCTTACTCTCATCTATTAACCAATGCAATAAATACCTTTTTACATGTTAACCACAATTTAATTGAATTAGACCTATCCAAACCATATAAGAGTAAATAATAACTCCTGAAACTTTAAGATATTTGTCCTAATTCTTATATCTTAGTTTTTTTTATTTGCAAAGGCAATAAGACTTAGAATAAACAAACAAATAAAACCCTACTCACTTCATCTCTGCTGGTTTGATTCATAACAACTAAATAATTCTAAGCATGTTCTGAAATTTGGCTACAAAATTGCATATCTATAAGAAAAACTTTATTTTTCAAAAGTATAAATTTCCTATGAAATATATTAAACAAAAAAATTTTTTAATACTAGGGATTGAACCTAGGGATATTTAACAACTGAGCCAATATCCCCAGACCTTTTTTATATTTTATTTTGAGACAGGGTGAAGGGTTTTGGAAATAATATTCCAACAAGACAGCTCCCCAAGAAAAATGGAGGGACAGTGTGGCTTGGGAGGAGGGAAAATTAGCCAAACATTAACAGTGGGCCTTGAGGGAAAAAGCAAACTTTCTTCCCTTCCCTGGTTCATCCCCAGCATCTCCACCAAAAGCAAACATTCATCCCTTCCCAACCATAATGGGTCCTGAAGGAAGGAGGCAAATGCTGAAACGCTGCCCTGGACATTTACTCTTTCCCATTATAGATGAGTCCTGGAAGGAGAAAAGCAAATATTGAAGCTCTAGGTAACAATGGGTCCCAGAGAAAGGAAGATAGGCTGTGAACACCAAGTTGTGAGCTTTTCCCAGTGACAATGAGTTTCAAACTTTCTACAGCTGCATTCCTGAGTTAAAATTTTAACTTGCATAACTAGGTCCCTGAGTATACAAACCATCTGTCTGCAATGATTAATTTTCCCTCATTGAAAATTATAAAACCCAGACTCTTTCTGTAACCCAGGGGCCATTTCCCATACCCAGAATGTGAGCCTTCCTACTCCTGACAGATTTGCTTCATTAAAGAATAAAGGAAAGCTTGCTGATTCTAGGTTTGCTTCCTGTCTCCTGCCTCTGTCATTTGTGGCCCGTGCGCTTACACAGGGTCTCACTGAGTTGCTTAGGGCCTCACTAAGTTGCTGAGGCTGGCTTTGAACTTGTGATACATCTGCCTCAGCCTCCCAAGCCACTCTTGAACATCCAGCTTGAACAAAATTTCTGTGCAGCTTACTGTTGAAAATTTTTACATGTTGATGAGGCCATTTCCTCAGATAAGAAAACATTGCTTGCTCCAAGGGTTTATGAGTATTACTACAGTAACTTCAGAAAGATGGCCAAGTATCCACAGATTTTCATTTTTAAGATCTATTTCAGAATTTAAAATATTTTGTGTCAGCAAGAGAAAAGGGCAATAGAACTTAGTACATGCTTCAGCAGAAATATCTACTGTTATCAAAATAAATCTGGCTTTGGATTTCATCACTCCCCAATTCTTATTTTCAGGATGATATTTGGATAACTTATTTCTGATTACCATTAGTCATTTCTTATTATTCCATTTAAAATAGCCCTTATTTATCAGGGATTTATTTCATGCTAAGCCTTTTCATATGTTTTCTAATTTAAGAGTTACATTACTCCTTAGGATATATTGTGTCCACTTACATAGATATGTAAATAAAGTCTTAAAAAGAAGCTAATTTAACTGTCTAGGTTAAAACAGCAGGTAAGTAGTCTTCTGTTTTATTCTATTTGAGGGTTATTTTTAGACACTAATTATCATTTAGTCTAAATAACTTTGCTGCAAAATTTTTATATTTGCCATTGATCTAGAAATCAGTGGGGAAAAAATTCTATACAAAAGATTTGTTTGTTACCTGGGATGAACAGTTAAAAAGAAAACTCCCTATATATTTAGTCACTAAAGCACATACCCTGTGGGGATCAGGTGACTTGGATCATGGTCTCTGGCTGCCTCAAAGCAGGATTCTGTGCCTGCACTGGGAATTACCTGTGTAAAAGTTCAGATCAAGATTGCCCAGTTGCTATGGTGACACCCTGCTTGAGGAGGTTCTGTGCAAGGCACAGAGATTTTAGTCTTGAGCCTGAGTTCAGACACCAGCAGACAGGGATATAGAGTTATGAGTGCAACTAGATAATTATAATTGGTTGCCAGTACTTTGACCTTCAGCCTGCCTGCTTGAAGAAACTTTGTCATAGAAAACCCTCTTGATGATTAAAAAAAAAAATCAACTATATAATAAATGGGCTCTGCTACCTCTGGGTCATTGTTTCTCCATCAGCTTTCTCTCTATGTGTATGTGTGTTTGTCTTTTTCAATCCCCCATCATCCCTGTCCAATTTCTGAATTAATGGCCATGCAAGTCTCAGTCATACTCATTATATGTTATCTGTGGGTTTGGTTCTATTTGTCATCTCTGTGTATCCAAAACTGGTGGAACATGTTCTGCAATATTTTCTGTCTTCCTTTTTCTCACTTGGTGTCAAAAGCCATTGTGCCTCAAGTTATGAGTACATCCAGCAGCAAAGCCCCATTATTCTCTCAAGTTTTGACCAGCTCATTACACTCTGGCTAAACTCTCAGCTTTCCACCAGATTCATTATAGAGATGGATACTGCAATAGGAATCATTTTTTTCTGAAAACTAAAGGGGCCTAAACTTTATTTTACATTGATTGTGAGCAAAATCTATCTTGTTTCATATTAACCACAATTCTCTGTTTATAAAATCTGAGCCCCCACTTTATACCACAATGTAATTGGAGGTTACATTCATTTGACTATATATATATATATATATATATATATATATATATATATGCATTCACTAAGTTATTTATTCAATACCTAATGTTTGCATAGGATAAAAACTGAACTGATACACCAGTGAAAACAAAGAATATTGATTCACTGCGTATATACAGATAATCTTGATATCTTGATATTCCCTAAAGTATACATATCACATGCAGACCTACACTATCAGTTCTATTCTAAGTATGTCCTTGAAGAAATAAATTCTACAATAAAAATAAATAAATTGCTTATCTTCTTTAGCTCTTCAGCTTAGAGTAGTCATTTTTAGGGACTATAGTATTTTCCCCGTGCTCTGCATTCTCAGCCTCCAATATATTACTCTCCATGGATCAGAAGAATCAAAATTATGATAACTATAATCCTGCATTAGTATTAAAATTAATCTTTTCTGAAAATAGTAGCATCTACTTGTTTTAAGCCCCAATTGGAGATCTCAGATCTGAAGTGCATTAAGATTCTCCAAAGAAATAGAAACAATAGTGGTGTGTGTGTGTGTGTGTGTGTGTGTGTGTGTGTGTTAGAGAGAGATTATAAGATCAGATCATGTAATTATGGATACTAATTGAGTCCAAACGCTGCAGTCCACACTGCTGACAGAGACTCAGGAGAACTAATGGTACAGATGAAGTCCAAAGGCAGTCAGCTGGAAAATTCTTGCTCACAGATGCCAATCTTTTCATCCTATTTAGGATTTAACCTGATTGGATGAGTCCCACCCTAATTATGAAGGACAACCTACTTGCTCAAAATCCACCAATTTAAATGTTAACTTTATCCATAAAATAAATCACATGATATCATAATTAAAGGAAAACCTTGAATTTTCTCCTTTCTAATGATAATTTATGATCCATCCCTGACACCAGCCCCCACATATTCCTCCATACTCACATGAGCCTTTGAGGGCAACTTTGATGGAGAAAGATTTCAGTATAAGTCAATCTGAGAGAGAAGAGAGGTTTTATACTTTGCCTGAGGTGCTCTCTAAAATTCAGTTACAGGTCTCCATCACTTGGAGAGGCAGTGTGCCTTTCATAAGAATTTCTTGGGAGATTCTAATGCATGCAGTTCTGGATGAGACCCCATTTTTTAAAAATCCTATTCTAGAAACTGGGTAAAGGTTTTTTCTTCAATGTGTTAATAAAGTTCCAGGGATTTGGGCCCACTATTTTCCATCTGGACCCCCTATCTACACCTATGTTCTACAGAATCTACTATGTCAATGGACAGATTCATCAATGAGCAATATGTAGCTCCTTGAGGAACTACCTCAAGGAAAGGCGTTGGTTCTGGTGAGGATATCATATCCAGAGAAAGACTGGAAGAGGAACTTCAAAAGGTTTGGTTGGAGTATACCCAGCCACTTGTCTGGGGAGGCTACAATGCTGCCATCTCTGCAAACACAGATCCCTAAATGTCAGTGATAACTTCAGTTAGTCAAATAATTGAACTCTTCTTTCCAAATATTGCCAGTAATGGGCATCCGCATTTAGAGCGTTTATGTTATAGATTGGGCCAGAGCAAAATAATAATCTTGCTTTATAAAACAATAATTCTACAAAATAATAATAATAGCTCAGGATAGTTTAGATATCAGGTCCCTCACAGTGTTTTCTATCCCAGACTAAGTTGAATTGCTTTTTCCTTCAGTTTGTAGGCTCTCATTTACTAAGCTGCATCCCTATTATGACTTGACTTTACAAGTTTCACTGGGAAATGACACAAGAATAAAAATAGAAATGTCTGAGCTGCCTAGATGTGAGCCTGGATCTCATAGGATATTTTATCAGATGCCCAGAGACTGCTGGGGGAGGGATTGCCAAGATCCGCATTCCCTGCCTGGCTCCCAACTGTTTGCCCTGCCCTACTTGGCCACATTGCACTGGGAAGGAGTCCTTTAGGGAGCAGCATCAGATGCATATGTAGCAGACAAGGAGCAAATAATGAAGATCTCTAAGTTTAATTATATTTAAAAATAAGTTCTTGGGAGTGTGAAATTTGGGGAGGTTTAGGTGGAAAACAGTATAAAGGAAAATGGACTGAAGCTGCCTGTAAGGCTATTTTAGAGAAATAGTTGAGTCAGTATTGTGTTTTCTCAAAGTCATTTATAGGAGAGCATAAAATGAATCCTCTGTCTTTCTGTGTCCTCATTCAGATGACAAAGGTACACTCAGTAGAACCAGGTTGTAGCTGTTTCCCTGGTTATCTTTCCAAAGTTAAATCCCAAGTCTGCCTCTTTGACACCAACACTGTGTGCTTTTGTGGGTAACACTCCCTCTATGCCCAGTTTTCACAAATGCATCAATTTCAGTGTTTTTTTTTTTTTTTTTTTATATCCCCACTACTAAGTACTCGGCTCTAAATTCTCTGGGATGAGCACTCTAGATGGTGAACAGACAATACCCTTTCAAGCTTCCACTGTTCTACTCCTAGGACTAATTTGTACCTCACTTCTGCATCTGTTGAAATACCTGAAGAGTTGTGTCAGTCACCATTTCCAAAATTCTCCCATAAATCCACAGCTGCTTCCCCTTCTGCAGTGTTCCTATGGCTCTCAGCTTGGATATTTATACTTGGTCTATGGAAAAATATCTCTGTCTTTCCCACCAGAGTGTAGATGCGGGTTATGTGTTTTTATTTTTTTCCAGTGATGTTATAATACTTGACATCATACCATCTTTATGATAAGAGCATAATATTTTTTGAATGAATGTCTGCGGAGATCTAATTTTCAAAATATTTTGAGTTTAAAATTCATAAAATGTTAAACTTTTTATACATTTTAATTGTGAAGATATATGTATATCATTATAATGAAAATTTAAATATACAGATAATACAAAGCAAGTTAAAGCAATTCACAATTTCTGTTCCCAGAGATAATACCTATTTGACATAGTGGGGTGTGTCCTTTTGGGATGTTTCTATGCCTATATTTAATATATCAATATTTCAAATGTGCCACTCACAGACAGGAGCACTTCTGTCAACCAAAATTAAATCTGGTATCCTAGGGATGTCTTACCTACCCTCCCATAGCTATGGTAATTCTTTAGACAACTGAAGCAGTAGTCCATGATTATACATGTGGGACTCTTGAAGAACCTGTTCCTTATAATTACTTCTTTGTAATTTCATTTGTTGAATAAATTACAGAACCTCTGCTATGAGCTGAACTGTCCCTGTACACATACAAGTATCAAAGTACCAATCTTCAGTAGCTCAGAATGTGATTATATTTGGAGATAAGGTGTCTTGCCCATGACCCACGTGGGCGATAGAATTTGGGTTTCCTCTGTGTGAAGCAGGCTGGCTGCAAAATAAAGCTAAGGAAAGAAAGCAGAAAAAACAAACAAACAACAAAAAAAAACATGACACAGAAAGTAATTTTAGAAAATGAGGGCAGGATGGCTCTTTGACCTTAGGGGTCAAGCTTCCACACTGGAAATAACGTAAAAAAAATAAGAGGGAACTTCAAAGGTTTTCCATAGAATGTTCTTTTGCCAAATAAGGTAGGGAGTTGGCTGTTAGTACCCAGTAGGTTGCACCTAACTCGGGAGCTAGGAGAGCTGTCCCATTAGTAGAGAGAGGGCAGAGATCTCACCCCTTGGGTAGTCTACACATGGGAATGCCAGGATCTTTCCCAAGGGGAGACCTAAATCACCCATGGCTCAGTACCAAGTAAAAGACCACTCAAATAGTTTCACAGGTGGTATAACACAGAGAGGTTTAAGATGAGGTCATGGGAGTGGACCCAAATCAAATATGTCTACTGCCCTTGAAAGAAGAGGAGATTTAGGACACAAGTACACACACACACACACAAACTCTGCCCAAACACTTTTTTCAGACTTGAACTGAGACTCTTCCCCGGGTCTTCTGCCTGCTGGATTGGGAGCTTGCCAACCTCATTCACAATCATATGACTCAATTCCTTGAAATAAAGATGGTGTATGTGTGTGTATGTGTGTGTGTGTATAGTTGGCCCTCCATATCCATGGGTTCTGCATTTGTGGATTCAACCAAATATAGGTCATATATATATATATATATATATATATATATATATATACACTCAGAAAAAAAATTACATTGGTACTGAATATGCACTGAAAACAATACAGTATACCAACTAATTACAGAGCATTTACACTGTATTAGGTTTCATAAGTAATCTTGAGATGATTTAAATATATGGGAGATGTGTGCAGGTTGTATATAAGTACTACACCACTTTATATAGAATACTTGAGCATCCACAGATTTTGGCATCCTTGGCAGGTCCTGGAACCAATACCACATGGTCACCAATATACATACACACACATACACTATCCTATTGGTTCTCTTCCCCTGCATAATCGTGACTGATACAGATTCTCTAATCTTTTGTCTCCTCACTTATAAATTAAGAATAACATGGTGCCTGCCTCATGATATGCAGTAGAATTTGCAAGGTTCTTAGCAAAGTACCTGAATCTCAATATATATTGATCATCATTATGAATATGACTATAATAGGAAAGTACACTCACTTATGTTTTTCCAAAATTTATACTAATTTTCGTCAATAGATTATTGGTTCCCAGAATTTTTTTTTTTTGCCACGTTAAGTATTACTGTATGTCAAAGCAAGATCCCTGTTTCAGTCAGGCCTAATGTTTGATTTTTGAAAAATAGACAATAAAGCAAATATTTTAAACTTAAGTATTTCAAAAAGAAATCAAAGGCATACTTAGTTGTCCTTTTATCCTTTACACAAATGATATTACAATGCATGCAAATATTACTACATTGATTTAAGCTGTCTGATTCTGTAATTTCTTTCATTTTTTTGTATTTTCAACATAACTGAACCTCAAAATTGTGGTTATTTTCATAACCTAGAGGATTTTTTTCTATCATTTAAAAATTCTCTCAGGAAACATGATTGACATCAAACACATCATGCCACCAAAGCATCATTAAACCACAAGCTTGAAAATATTTTGAAGAGTGGTTCCTTAGCAAACTTTGAAAGTCTTTCAAAGTTTTAATGCTTAATATTACAATGAAGCACAATTTTATTTCTGAGAAAGATGCACTGAAGCCTTCCCAGCGGAATCCACGTTAGCAGGTGTGTGACTCCCACCCCCTCCAGATACAAGCAGCCAGGAAACCTCGGGAATCTCTCCGGGGGCGTGTCTGTAGGGAAGCAGAGGGGATTCCAGATCCCCACCTCCCCTTAACACCAGCGGCGACACTCAAGATCTTAGCCGCCAGTTTCTGGGGGCGTGCCCACCAAAGGGGTCCGGAAAAATTAAACTATTGGTTCCCAGATCACCCCACCACAGCACTGGGGCTTAGATGAATGACAGAGAGGTGTTCATCGTTCGGGATATAGGACACGCGGTGGGGCTGCAAGTGTAATCAGATCCTTGGGGAACCGCCTCTGGTGAACAGGACCTGGCTGGCTGGCTGGGAGAAGGAACAGGGGGAGGGGCCGGATAAGTGAAAGGGCTCTGGACTAACAGGATTGAGAGACTCCCAGGAGCCACCGTACAGGGATTTCTGTCAGCACATAGAGGGCAGAAGCTCGGCTCAGAGGGCACAGCTCTGCCTATTGGAAGAGAAGAAAATGGGATTCAGCCATAGAACAGGGGATGCCAGCATGGCAGAGATCTGATGTCATCGGAGAGCAGCCGAGGAGAGAACTTCATCGGTGCCAGCGGCGACGGAAACAGTTGGTCCCCTGGTAGGGAGGGTGAGTCACAGATACCTGAGTCTCTCTCGCTTTGTCGTCGAGCCAGAGGGGAGGAGCGGGCCGCCGCCCGTGCCCGCAAGGTAGGCAGACCTGCGACCAACCTGCAGATCAGGCCCAGCGGTCTGCAGGCGTGGTAGGAGGGGCAGGGCAGAGCCGCCGCCCACGCCGGCAAGGTAAGCAGACCTGCGACAGACTGGCGGATCAGGCCCAGCGGCCTGCCAGCGTGGTACACACTTCACCCCAACTGGAGTAGGAGCAGAGCAGAGCCTTCGCCCACGCCCAGATCAGGCCCAGCGGCCCGCCTGTGTGGTGATCAAGTGACCCCAATTGGAGTGGGGGCGGAGCGGAACTGACACCCGTGCCCGCAAGGTGGGCAGACCGGCGACCAACCTGCAGATCAGGCCTAGCGGTCCCCGGGCGTGGTAGGAGGGGCAGGGCAGAGCCTTCGCCCCCACCTGCAAGGTAGGCAGACCTGCGACAGAACGGCGGATCAGGCCCAGGGGTCCGCGGGCGTGGTAGACACCTCACACCAATTGGAAGAGGGGCAGAGCAGAGCCCCCACCCGCACCTGCAAGGGAGACTTTTCAACTATACAAGAGCAATATAAATATATGGGGGGGGGAAATTTTAAAAACACAACAGTTTCACCAAGAAGAAAGAAACGCAAGCAGTATGAAAAGACAAGGAAAGAAAGGACTACAAGCAATGCAGTTCAACTCAACTTTAGAAGAGGTAACAGCTGCAGCAGATGGAATGTCAGATAAAGAATTCAGGATATATATGCTTCAGATGATCTGGAGTATCAAGGAAGACATTAGACAGCAAAATCAGACAATGAAAGATCACTTCGACAAGGAATTACACAAACAAATCCAGGAAGCAAAGGATCAACTATACAGGGAGATAGAGGTTATAAAAAACAAACAAACAGAAATCCTAGAAATGCAGGAAGCAATAAACCAACTTAAAAACTCAATGGAGAATACTACCAGCAGAGTAGAACACTTAGAAGATAGAACATCAGACAATGAAGACAAAGTATTTCAACTTGAAAAGAACATAGACAGCTCAGCAAGACTGTTAAGAAACCATGAGCAGAACATCCAAGAAATATGGGATAATATCAAGAGACCAAATTTAAGAGTCATTGGGATACAGGAAGGGACAGAGTTTCAAACCAAAGGAATGAGCAATCTATTCAATGAAATAATATGAGAAAACTTCCCAGACTTGAAGAATGAGACAGAACCCCAAATCCTAGAAGCCTACAGGACGCCGAATGTGCAAAATCATAAGACACCCACACCTAGACACATTATAATGAAGATGCCCAACATACAGAATAAGGAGAGAATTTTAAAAGCTACAAGAGAAAGGAAGCAGATCACTTTTAGGGGTAAGCCAATCAGGATAACAGCTGATCTTTCAACACAGACTCTGAAAGCTAGAAGATCCTGGAATAACATATTTCAAACACTGAAAGAAAATGGGTTCCAACCAAGAATTGTGTTTCCAGCGAAATTAAGCTTCAGGATGGAAGATGAAATTAAAACCTTCCACGATAAACAAAAGTTAAAAGAATTTACAGCTAGAAAACCATCTCTTCAAAACATCCTTGGCAAAACATTACAGGAAGAGGAAATGGAAAATAACAATGAAAACCAACAGTGGGAGGTAGGACACTAAATGGGGGAAAATAATCAAAGTGGAAAACAAACCATGTTTAGTAACATAAATAAACAAATATGGCTGGAAGAACAACCCATATCTCAATAATAACCCTAAATGTTAATGGCTTAAACTCACCAATCAAGAGACACAGGCTAGTAGAATGGATCACAAAACAAGACCCAACAATATGCTGCCTACAGGAGACGCATTTGATAGGAAAAGACATATATAGGCTGAAGGTGAAAGGTTGGGAAAAATCATATCACTCATATGGACTTCGGAAACAAGCAGGTGTGTCCATACTCATATCAAATAAAATAGATTTCAAGCCAAAGTTAATCAAAAGGGATAAAGAGGGACACTACATACTGCTTAAGGGAACCATACACCAACAAGACATAACAATCATAAATATATATGCCCCAAACAATGGTGCAGCTATGTTCATCAAACAGACTCTTCACAAGTTCAAGAGTCTAATAGACCATCATACAATAATCATGGGAGACTTCAACACACCTCTCTCGCCACTGGACAGATCTTCCAAACAAAAGTTGAATAAGGAAACTATAGAACTCAATAACACAATTAATAACCTAGAGTTAATTGACATATATAGAATATACCACCCAACATCAAGCAGTTACACTTTTTTCTCAGCAGCACATGGATCCTTCTCAAAAATAGATCATATATTATGTCACAGGGCAACTCTTAGACAATATAAAGGAGTAGAGATAATACCATGCATCCTATCTGATCATAATGGAATGAAACTGAAAATCAACAATAAAAGAAGGAAGGAAAAAGCATACATCACTTGGAGAATGAACAATAGGTTACTGAATGATCAATGGGTTATAGAAGACATCAAGGAGGAAATTAAAAAATTCTTAGAGATTAATGAAAACACAGACACAACATATCGGAATCTATGGGACACATTGAAAGCAGTTCTAAGAGGAAAATTCATTGCTTGGAGTTCATTCCTTAAAAAAAGAAAAAACCAACAAATAAATGATCTCATACTTCATCTCAAAATCCTAGAAAAAGAAGAGCAAAACAACAGCAAAAGAAGTAGAAGGCAAGAAATAATTAAAATCAGAGCTGAAATTAATGAAATCGAAACAAAAGAAACAATTGAAAAAATTGACAAAACTAAAAGTTGGTTCTTTGAAAAAATAAACAAAATCGACAGACCCTTAGCCATGCTAGCGAAGAGAAGAAGAGAGAGAACTCAAATTACTAGCATACGGGATGAAAAAGGCAATATCACAACAGACACTTCAGAAATACAGAAGATAATCAAAAATTATTTTGAATCCTTATACTCCAATAAATTAGAAGATAGTGAAGGCATAGATAAATTTCTTAAGTCATATGATCTGCCCAGATTGAGTCAGGAGGATATAGACAACCTAAACAGACCAATATCAATCGAGGAAATAGAAGAAACCATCAAAAGACTACCAACTAAGAAAAGCCCAGGACCGGATGGGTATACAGCAGAATTTTACAAAACCTTTAAAGAGGAACTAATACCAATACTTTTCAAGCTACTTCAGGAAATAGAAAAAGAGGGAGAACTTCCAAATTCATTCTACGAGGCCAACATCACCCTGATACCTAAACCAGACAAAGACACTTCAAAGAAAGAAAACTTCAGACCAATATCTCTAATGAACCTAGATGCAAAAATCCTCAATAAAATTCTGGCGAATCGGATACAAAAACATATCAAAAAAATTGTGCACCATGATCAAGTAGGATTTATCCCTGGGATGCAAGGCTGGTTCAATATACGGAAATCAATAAATGTTATTCACCACATCAATAGACTTAAAAATAAGAACCATATGATCATCTCGATAGATGCGGAAAAAGCATTCGACAAAGTACAGCATCCCTTTATGTTCAAAACTCTAGAAAAACTAGGGATAACAGGAACATACCTCAATATTGTAAAAGCAATCTATGCTAAGCCTCAGGCTAGCATCATTCTGAATGGAGAAAAATTGAAGGCATTCCCTCTAAAATCTGGAACAAGACAGGGATGCCCTCTCTCACCACTTCTGTTCAACATAGTTCTCGAAACGCTGGCCAGAGCAATTAGACAGACGAAAGAAATTAAAGGCATAAAAATAGGAAAAGAAGAACTTAAATTATCACTATTTGCAGATGATATGATTCTATACCTAGCAGACCCAAAAGGGTCTACAAAGAAACTATTAGAGCTAATAAATGAATTCAGCAAAGTGGCAGGATATAAAATCAACACGCATAAATCAAAGGCATTCCTGTATATCAGCGACAAATCCTCTGAAATGGAAATGAGGACAACCACTCCATTCACAATATCTTCAAAAAAAATGAAATACTTGGGAATCAACCTAACAAAAGAGGTGAAAGACTTATACAATGAAAACTACAGAACCCTAAAGAGAGAAATAGAAGAAGATCTTAGAAGATGGAAAAATATACCCTGTTCATGGATAGGCAGAACTAACATCATCAAAATGGCGATATTACCAAAAGTTCTCTATAGGTTTAATGCAATGCCAATCAAAATCCCAACAGCATTTCTTGTAGAAATAGAGAAAGCAATCATGAAATTCATATGGAAAAATAAAAGACCCAGAATAGCAAAAACAATGCTAAGCAGGAAGTGTGAATCAGACGGTATAGCGATACCAGACTTCAAACTATACTATAGAGCAATAGTAACAAAAACAGCATGGTACTGGTACCAAAACAGGCGGGTGGACCAATGGTACAGAATAGAGGACACAGAAACCAATCCACAAAACTACAACTATCTTATATTTGATAAAGGGGCTAAAAGCATGCAATGGAGGAAGGATAGCATCTTCAACAAATGGTGCTGGGAAAACTGGAAATCCATATGCAACAAAATGAAACTGAATCCCTTTCTCTCGCCATGCACAAAAGTTAATTCAAAATGGATCAAGGAGCTTGATATCAAATCAGAGACACGCCATCTGATAGAAGAAAAATTTGGCTATGATCTACATACGGTGGGGTCCGGCTCCAAATTCCTCAATAGGACACCCATAGCACAAAAGTTAATAACTAGAATCAACAAATGGGACTTACTCAAACTAAAAAGTTTTTTCTCAGCTAAGGAAACAATAAGAGAGGTAAATAGAGAGCCTACATCCTGGGAACAAATCTTTACTCCTCACACTTCAGATAGAGCCCTAATATCCAGAGTATACAAAGAACTCAAAAAATTAGACAATAAGAGAACAAATAACCCAATCAACAAATGGGCCAAGGACCTGAACAGACACTTCTCAGAGGAGGACATACAATCAATCAACAAGTACATGAAAAAATGCTCACCATCTCTAGCAGTCAGAGAAATGCAAATCAAAACCACCCTAAGATACCATCTCACTCCAGTAAGATTGGCAGCCATTATGAAGTCAAACAACAACAAGTGCTGGCGAAGATGTGGGGAAAAGGGTACACTTGAACATTGCTGGTGGGACTGCAAATTGGTGCAGCCAATCTGGAAAGCAGTATGGAGATTTCTTGGAAAGTTGGGAATGGAGCCACCATTTGACCCAGCTATTCCCCTTCTTGGTCTATTCCCTAAAGACCTAAAAAGAGCATGCTACAGGGACACTGCTACATCGATGTTCATAGCAGCTCAATTCACAATTACAAGACTGTGGAACCAACCCAGATGCCCTTCAATAGATGAATGGATTAAAAAAATGTGGCATTTATACACAATGGAGTATTACTCTGCATTAAAAAATGACAAAATCATAGAATTTGCACGGAAATGGATGGCACTAGAGCAGATTATGCTAAGTGAAGCTAGCCAATCCCTAAAAAACAAATGCCAAATGTCTTCTTTGATATAAGGAGAGTAACTAAGAACAGAGTAGGGACGAAGAGCATGAGAAGAAGATTAACATTAAACAGAGATGAGAGGTGGGAGGGAAAGGGAGAGAAAAGGGAAATTGCATGGAAATGGAAGGAGACCCTCAGGGTTATACAAAAGAACATACAAGAGGAAATGAGGGGAAAGGGAAAAATAATACAAGGGGGAGAAATGAAGGTCAGTAGAGGGGGTAGAGAGAGAAGAGGGGAGGGGAGGGGAGGGGAGGGGGGGATAGTAGAGGATAGGAAAGGTAGCAGAACACGACAGTCACTAGTATGGCAATATGTAAATCAATGGATGTGTAATTGATGTGATACTGCAATCTGTATATGGGCTAAAAATGGGAGTTCATAACCCACTTGAAGCAAAGTGTGAAAGATGATATATCAAGAACTATGTAATGTTTTGAACAACCAACAATAAAAAAAGAAAGAAAGAAAGATGCACTGAAGACTTTGTAGAAGCTACTTGAGAATAATAACAAAAATCAATTTTTCCCCAGAAATAGAGAACATAAATATATCATGAGTAGTAAGAAAGCTTCAAATAAAACTTAGCTAGCAAAATTTAGCCAAAGTATCCTGCACAGTAAACTTGAAACATATTGCTTCCAGTGTTAGATATTATTGATTTTAGATAAAAGCTAACTTAATAGGTAAGACGTTTTACCTTTTTATTTTGGTGTGCATTTGATTCTAATGAGATTGATCATTATCAATTTACTAACTATATATTTTTAATTTAATTATTTGTTGATGTGGGGCATTCTTGTCTTGTAAAATATTCATACCTTTCTTATACTATACAATCTGCTTTTAAGTAACATTTTACTTGTGAAAAATTATTACTAACTACATGCTCTTTGTGAAGCATTGTCTACATGTAAGTCCAGGGAGATGTCAAAAGGCCCTGGGTTTGCTTTGGAGGTCAACAATCATAATGCTGCTCTGTCATGGAGAAGTCACTTGGGCCACTCTAGCCTTAACTTTTCTGTGAAAGGAAAAAATTAAACTTAATGATCATAGAGTATCTTATTAAGGGTAAATTATTTATAAATAACCTCTCAAAACAGCTTAAGTAGAAGGATAAGATTGCATTCCTGCATATTCAGTCTAAGAGCTCTAACCCTGTTATGAGGGATGTCTGTCTCTCCACCACTCTGCTTATTGGTCTCTGCTTTTCTCTGTGTTCTGATCTCATTCTTATCCTGTGGACAACCTCTCAACAATGGCAAAAAAGATCTCCTTTGGAAACCTACATCCTGTAAACTATAAACCCCTTAGTTCAAAAGTAAGAGAGACCCTTTTCTTCCCCTTGTTCATATGCCAAATCTCTGGGAGAAACTCTCACTGGCCACATGATCATCATTGGACCAATGGGACAGAGAGATGCTATAATTAACAGTCCTACCAGAGTTCACAAGTTGGGGAAGAGATAAATGAGTAATAAACAGAAATTATAAATGTCCAGACACCTCTCCCATGGGGTTTGAAGAGTTGGATCCTGTAGAAACTAGAAAACTGTCAGGCAGCTATTTTCTCTAGGTTCAATATGCTCTCATTCAGCTTCTCTTTGAGCATCTGCTCCTTTACCTTCTCTGCAAAAAGGAAAGGGAAAAAAAAAGAAAGAAAAAGTGTCTTTGCTTGAAAACTCTCTCCTGTTTCTGACTTGTTCTGATGCAGACACTGACCCACACAACGCCATGGTGCTGCTCAGCTCCTAAGCCCCTCTGACTGCCACAGCTTCTATATCCTGATTCTGAATTTCCCAAGAGAAAGAATTTGATTGACTGAAATCAGGTCAATTTAAATAATTTTACCCCTCCAGTGCTATAGGTGGCGGGGCATTCTAGGAAGGAAATGTGTTTCCTATCTACCATATGTCCCCTGCCCTTTTTTACTAACACAGGCATGCACATACACACATACACACACACCTTTTGCGGATCCCCCCTACCATGTGCTCTCTCCTGTCTGAACTTTCCCCATGGTGTGATTTCTGCCTAGAATGCTGGAATGCTCTTCTAAATTTTTTGAAATAAATATATTTTTTAAATTTGTTACTAAATTTCAAAAATGCATCCTTCAATTTTCAGCTTAACTATCACCTCTGACAGGCTTTTCTTGCTCACTAATTAAGAACATATTTCCTGAAATTCTGTTGCTTTATGTGTGTGTGTGTGTGTGTGTGTGTGAAAATCTGTTTATAATCTTTCTATTCCTCTCTCCCTCACATATCTGCAAACTTACAGACAAAAGAAATGTAAATTTCAATTTTTCCCAAAATTTAATTTATTCTTTTGAGACTCTCCTTCTCAAAAAAGCAAATACTTTACCTCAGTCAATTTCCCTAGAGTTGGATGTGTGTTTAGATAGGGTGTGGGATGAGAGGAAGGCATTGGATGAGATCAGATGTGGTTGATCTCATCACATCTCCATGTTGGG
Organism: Marmota flaviventris; assembly: GCF_047511675.1. Classification (NCBI taxonomy): domain Eukaryota; kingdom Metazoa; phylum Chordata; class Mammalia; order Rodentia; family Sciuridae; genus Marmota; species Marmota flaviventris. Next base: position 65,552,878 of record NC_092503.1, on the reverse strand, counting down.
TCTGGTAAAGTGAGCTTGTTCCTGTCTGATCTTTAATCATAGATCCATTTCATTACTTGAACACCCCTTCTACTTGCAACATTGGCAAGTTATCTAAGATATATCTTCAAAATTAAATTTTTCTCATGAACATGTTTATTTAATAACAGGGTGCTTTCTAGATTAAGAAAAAAGAAACCCATCCAATGTATCTTGATTTTTTTCCCCTTTGAGAACTGATGCCACTGAGAAGAATGGGGCTGGAAACTCATGTAGCACAAGGGGACACATGTTGGTTCATAGACGACTGCAGATAAAGCACTATGAACTCTACAATTTTTGCTGAAGAAAAATATTTTGGAAAAAAAAATGAGGTCCTATGAGAACATAGTTTGAAGCTGTGAACTATAACTTTAAATATCTAGTGTTCCTTAACAAAATTTTGTATGATCTGGATTTCTTTCACAATCAATGACCTATTTAAATAGATTCTATTTGCCTGCCTGGTACAGCATTATTTCTATCAGCAAATTGATGTAGTTAATTTGTTTTAATTAGGGAGAGTAATGGGCTGTCATTTATTTTGCTTTTCAAATTATTCTCAGCTCATTCTGTATTGATAGCAATTTTAGCTCTTCTTAATGCTGGCTCTACCCAATACAAGGAGAAGCCCTTTGTGTTCAGAATGCATCTGAGTGGCACATTTAGGCAACTCTAGTAAACAGCAAATGAAAGTTCAGGTTATTGAAAGAGTTCATACTTTTGTCATGTTATTTTAATTTAGATATTGCTTATAAAATTTGATGACTAATACTTTTTTAAGTTGTGAAATTGGTAGTAATGTATGCTTCTTCAGTTTTGGGAGTTGTTTTTATATGCCCAATTCTCTGTAACTAATTTCACAGTCTAACTAATATATTTTAAATAGTGCAATTTGATCTTTTAATTAAGTTGCATAGTTATTTCTTAACCCTCCTTCAAAACAAAACATAAATAATTCACAATGAATCAAAGCATCATCTTTCATAATCAGTGTTTTTTGTTATACAAGGTACACAGCAAAACTGGCCTCCTAGAGCAACTAATCTGCTCACAAGAAAATTTATTCTTATAATAACAAGAGGACATATTGTTATTTTGGTATTCAGCATGGTGAGGTGGTAAGAATAAGGGATTTGGATTCAAATAGTCCGGGGTTTACTCTTACCAAACCTCTGGGGAGCACACAATTGATAAGGTGGTAAAGGAATTATTATATTGAAAGTCCCTACAAAAGCACCCACAGTATCAAAAGGCTCTTTCTGGACCATCACACAGGGGTACAACCTATAGTACTGTGGCAGTAGGGCATCCAGAGTTGAGGTGTAGTCTCCAGGATCTGACTGCCCTGAATCTGATCCTGCCCCCTCACTTAGTGACTATCAGAATGGGGGCAGATCAATCCTCTCTGGCTCAGTGATTTAATCAACCCAAAATTAAAAATAATAATACCTCCCTCGCAGGATTGTTGTGAATATTTATGAATTAATTCATACAAAGGTCTGAAGACTTTATGTGGGATGCAGTAAGAATTCACTGAACACTTGGTATGATTCTGATAGTGCTAATAGCCAAATGGTACTACTGATACTGATACAGTATGAGTTCTGCTCTATAGTTCTCCTGATTGCTGCTCCTCGAAAACCTACTTCTTGTGGTTTTATGTAATGTTATTAATATCTATAGACTAATCTGTATAAACATTTGTGACATTTTATTTTCATAATTGTAAAAGAATAATATATACTTATTACATTAAATCAGAAAATACCTCAAAGTATAAAGAGAAAAATAAAAATTAAACCAACTCGGGTTTATGATTTATGCATTTCTTCCAGTTATGTCTCACTTGTCATATAGATAGATGTTCAATTAAGTTTGCATCATTTAATATATACACACTCAGGTTTATATTGATTTTTCATTTAAACTTCAATCATGAGCATTTCTCCAAGTTGTTAAGTTTTATTCAAGATTCATATGAATAGCTACATAATATCCCATCATTCAAATTAACTAACCAGTATTGCACAGTTGAATATTGAGATTAATATCCCATTTCAGTTAATATAAATCACACTATAAGAATTTTATCTTTGTGCTTAAATATTTGTCCATGTTATTGACTTAGTTTTGCTATATTTTCAGTGCTGAAAGTTTTTGCATTAAATTACATTAAGTATCTTTATTGAAACACTTTCAAGAAATTTTTCATTTTTATTACTCTAGTGGAAAAACAGTATCTCATTTTACTTTTAATTTTCAATTATTTGAACAAGTAGAGTTGAGCAGTTTTTCAACTACTTAATTATATTTTGGATTCCTTCTTCTAATTGTCTTTAGCCTTGTTTTCTAAAGATCATTTTAAAATTTTCTATTGAATAATTGACACCTTTGTTGCTGTTTTCCTTATCAAATTGTAAGCATCTTCCCACTCTTGCTGATTCCCCTCAGAGGACAGAACTCCACAGAGCTCTGCTGCTTAACACTGCTATCCTGGAATTCTTTCCCTACAATTCTCTGCCACTAGAGACTAGAAATGGCTGGTGGGAAGTTTAGAATAAAGAACTGAACAAGTGCAGCTCCACTCTGTCCCCAAAGTCCATGTCCCATCTTTATAGAAATCATGGGAAGCTTTTGTCTCATCTGTTCTTCCTCGTGTATGTTTTAAAAGAGTAACTCCACTTGGGAGGTCTGGAACTTTCCAGAACTGCCTGGAATCTAATAGGAAGGTGTACCCAACTCTAGTGTTTAAGGTTAGAAAGCCCGCCATTGGGACTGGGGTTGTGGCTCAGTGGTAGAGAACCTGCCTAGCACAAGTGAGGTGCTGGGTTCGATCCTCAGCACCACATATAAATAAATAAATAATAAGGTATTCTGTCCACCTACAACTAAAAAAATATATTAAAAAAAGCCCACCATTGCCATTCACAGAAGCCACCTGAAACCCTACCTCATTAATAGAAGTAATACTCTGCCCATTATCTAACCCCTTCCTTCTCTCTTGCAGTTGGTTTAAATCTTACGTAGGGAAACCAAAGGCATTGTTCATTGGGCCTTCCCAAACTTCAAAATCTGCTTGAAAGTTGAGAAAAAGATACAAAGCTGAATTTGGTAATAATGAAAGGTAAAAATAAAAGATCTAGGACATTGAAGTGGGGGTGGGAAGATTAAAGCTGCAATGATTGGTTTTTCCTTGATATGTTATTGACGCTTCTGATAACTGCATTCACACACAAATAGTTGTCATGAACACTTACACAGGGTTGAAGAAAATTCAAGCAGGTTTCTACAAAAACACAGTATGCCTTGGTCTCAGAATACCTCAACTTCTGGGAATATCAGGTAGCAGCAGAGAAGCAGCTCCTACAGTTTATACTAGTGGGGCCTGGCCATGGGACTACACAGACTCAGCAAAAAAAGTGCAGTTTGAGGAATGAGGGGCACCCCATCAGAAATAGGTGAGCTGTGCATAAGAAGCAGAGGATTTGATTGCAGAGAAAAGTCTTTCTGTGTCAGGTTTTTTAGGTACTTGGGAGTCATGTAAATTATTTGGTGCTTTCCCTTGTGGTTTTTGTTGCGCTGTTGTAGTTTTGTTTTACCAATTAAATCAAATATTAAACTGCAACTCTGTTCTATGAGAACTACAAAAAATAGGGTGTGGATTTTACCATTAAATTGTTTATGTGAAGCCTAGGTAGGCACTTGGCTAGATTTATCCAAATTTTTGTTGTTTTTTTATGTCTAGACTTGAGTCATGAAAAACAGAAAATAACGCAGTTTGCTAAGTTTGCGTATAGGGTATTGATCATGAGCTTTTGTTTTTTTTTTTTTGTTTGTTTGTTTTTTCAGTGCTAGGTGAGCCCAAGTATGTTCTACCCTTGAATTGTGTCCCCAGCCCTTCTTATTTTATTTATTTATTTTATTAACTAGGGATTAAACCCAGGAGAACTTAACTACTGAGCCACATCCCTACCCATTTTTCTATTTTATTTTGAGACAGGGTCTCTCTGAGTTGCTTAGGGCCTCATGGCTTTGAATTCACAATCCCCCCACCTTAGCCTAAAGAGCTGCTAGGGTTACAAGCATGTGTCACTGTACCTGGCCCTTTTTATTTTATTTTATTTTGAGACAGGGTCTAGCTAAGTTTTTAAGGCTTACCTCAAAATTTGTAATCCTCCTGTCTCAGCCTTTAGAATGGCTGGGATTTCAGGCATGTGCCACTATGTCAGACTATCCATGAATTCTTAAAAGTTACCCTAATATTGTCTCTAGTTTGCTCTGGATTTGTTATTTTGAAAATTTCTGACATGGCTTAGAAATTTTGTAAGACCCAAATTGTGGGTGGGTACACTCACAAAAGAGTGATATATTTCATTTTGTAAGTTAATAGAAAGGAACAGAACCCTTAATACAGAGAGATATGCCGCTTTCTTGGGGTCAATGAAATACTGCAGGTTCAAAGGGAAAAGTGGTTTGTGGAACCCATGCCTGGAATTCTACTTGTAATAACCAAGTTGGCTCGAGAAAGAGAAATTGAAAGTGTTGAAGAAAAAAAAAATGGTCCAGTCCTATTCTCAGAACAGGAGCAGTGGAAGCTTGGAAATAAATCAAGAAAGACAGATTGATTAAACTGGAGGAACAAAGAAATTTCCTCAGGAGAAAGGTTGAGATCTGAGGAGATAGGTTAGGTGAATATCAAAGGAAACATGAGCTCTTGAAGGACAGAATGATTAATAATAAAGAGAATATCACGGTAAGCAATATTACATTGTAAAAAAGTAATAAGCATTGTACCTGGTGTTGTGAGGATAAAGTGAGTTCACATGTGGAAAGTGCTTAGAATGGCTGGAACTCAGCAGGGTCTGCACGTGGGGAGTTCTCTTTGCTACCTGTTGCCCGTTATTGTCATCACTGCTAAGAATAGAGGAATAAAGATAGCAACTCATAAGCCAAATACACTGTGAGTCACCTCAGAAACGTCCTGAAAGAACAGAGACAGAGAACAGAAGGAGGATATGTTAACAGAAATGTCCCACTTCAGCTGAAAGCAGGAGAGAGTAAAACTTGGAGTCAAGGCCTACACCTGCAAGAGCTCAGGAGAAGACATGCTTTGGGGAGCACCGACAGAGGGTGGTCCTCACCAGCATCTGGAGGCAAGGTTCTTCAACCAAAATGACTAGGGGTTTGAGGAAGAGATCTTCCATGGGAGTCAGTTTTTGTAAGTGGAAACATTTCCGCAAGAAGGGGTAGGAACCACAGTCGCTGTGGCAAAAGACGAAATGCCCCCTCTTGTGAGAAAATGATGCCCACCAGGTCTGCAGCTCACCCTCACGATAGCACTGGAAGTCAGAAACACCATGTGGGTCACAGACCTCCCTATTTGGTTTTCTTTGGTTGGTGCTATTTTTATTTTTACCTTATCAGCCTTTCACATTCAATTTCTTTATTTAATGCTTCTGCCTGTCTCCCCCTCAACTCCACTGGTGTATAAATTGGGTCTGTTTAAATTTTTAACACTTAGAAGATACCTGGCATAAACTGATTTGATATTAAAGATGATAAAGAGATTTTTAAAATTTTCTCCTCATCATCTCAAAGCACATAATTCAAAACATAACGATCCTTTCACATTTTAAACTCATATTATTTTCTTTGTCCTATGTATATTGAAAATATATAAGCCCATGTTATAATGAGGGGGTGAGTCATGGACTCAGTTGCCTATAGGGACATTGAGTTACCTAGAACTCAACTTAATACCTGAGGGGTTATATTTTTTCTTGGCCATGACCACATTTTCCTGCTTCATTCTCTCTCTCTCTATCTATCTATCTCTATCTCTATCTCTATCATCTCTTCTGACATCGTACATGAAAAACTAGTAGATACTGAAGTCAACACTATCCCTCATTCTTTAGAGAGAGCTTGCTTTTCCTTTATCTGGCAAACAGGTAAATAGCTGACCACTGGTTCTAATTAAGAGTCCAGCAGACTAGGGATGGATATAGCTTTAGATAAGACTGGGTTCACCTTCAAGTCAAACATTTAAGATTGAGACTGTGTATATCACAGACCTTTCCCTCCTCTCTACTACAATCCTGTAGGAAAGTTACTCTTGCTTCTTAGACCAGTCCCCATCCTCCCTGGAGCCTCAGCACTCAGCAGACCTATGCTGTTTTGGTTTAGCCCCATTCCAATCTGGGTCACTTTATTGATGAATTTGGCCAAGAGAATGTGAGAATAAATTTGGGAAATTAATCCTGAGCAGAAATTTTAAAAGTCACTAATGTTTCCACACACATAATCTCCCTTTGCCATGAGATGAGCATGTCTAGTTTATTCTAAAGTTTCAGTAACAAGGTATCACAAACCTAGTGGCTTAAACAACAGGAGTTTCTGTCTCACATTTCTGGCAGCTAGAAGTGCTAACTCAAGATGTCAGCAGGATTGGTTCCTTCTGAGGGCTGTGAAGGAAGGATATATCCAGGTTTCTCTCCTTAGCTGTGGATGGCCATTTTCTGTCTCTTCATCTTGGGTCTTCCTTCTATGAGTATTTGTATATACAAATTTCCTCTTTTTATAAAGACACCAGTCATATGCAATTAAGGACCACCCTAATGACCTCACATTTTCTCATTACATCTGCAATGATTTGATTCCCAAGGAAGGGTACATTCTGAGGTACCAGGAATTCAGACTTCACCATATGAATTGGGGGATAATGTCCATAATTAGACTTATAACACTGTCCTAAATCTCAATTATTCTTGCATCTGGAATCCAAGAAAGAAGAAGACATGTGGAGCAATAATAAGTGGCCAGCACATTAACTCAGTACCTTGAAGGCTGTGGCAGCTGGATGCCATCCTTCAGTCTATACTTCTCTCTCCAGGGAAAGCCAGTCCCTAAGGACAAAAACTCCAGGGAGCACTCAGCTCTGCAGCTAAATTGAGCATTAGAGGAGAGGACATCACACACAGATTTCCCCAAATTAGAAGTAGCCTTTCCCTTCCTGCCACAGATTTATAACATTATATCAATGTCAACACCAGTATCAATGCCAACACCATATCAATGCTATGCCTGATTCAGAGGAAAACTCTGATCTTGGCCAGGATACTTGTCACCAGTTAAACACAAGAGAAACAATGGTAAATATTACTATGTAGATGTTTGGTAAGGCTCAGAAATGGAGAGAGAATCACAGCAGGAAAAAATAAATTGACATTCTCAGAAATTCAAATTATGAGAGTACAGGAGCTGAGGGGGGAGAATGTTAATATTTAAACACAGTTTTCAGAATGCTGAAAAGCCTTCTTTGACTAATCAAGTATGAAGAAACACAATGTGAATTGAGGATACATCATAAAATGCCATGCCATTTCTGCCTGGATTCCTGAAGATCTCTTTTAGGATCCCTAACATGCCAGATAAGAAGTCAACTATCCTGAGACCACTTGGTAGGATCCATGCAGGGCTCAATAAACAGAGCCAGATTTTAAGTCTTTGCCATTGAGGCCCAACACCCCTTTTATTTTCTAAAAAGAAGAAGAAGGAGGAGAAGGAGAAGAAGAAGGAGAAAATAAAGAAAAGAAGGAAAGAAAAAAGCTCATAGAATATTCCTAATACTAGTGGGTAGGAAAATAGTATTTACTATTAGTGTGTCCCCTATACCCAAGCACCCACATGTACTCTGACATGCACCCCTTCATTATTCACACTTTCCTTCTTAAAAGAATGTAAAATATTATCTTTGCTGGGTTTTGTCTACAACACTGTTGTTGTTATTGTTGTTGTTATGAGAAACTATTTGGTCTCCTAACAACAATCATTCCTTTGGAAGATAGAGAGCATATTTTTAAGTAATATGTTCTATTAAAGCAGCACATGTGTTGGTCTTACTATGGTAAAGTTTATATAAAAGTTTATCATTCAAACCACTAAACAATGAGAACCAAGCATCCTCTCTCTCTCTCTTAATTCCATCTGTCTTTGCCCTATCTCTCTCTGCCTCTTGTCCAAAAGTCTTGTTCAAAGATTATCTGTCATTTATGGTTCTGCAGGAGATATGATATGCCCATATCTGAAGCTCAGATTTGGAGCTACAGGTCCTTCTTATTATGAACCAAGCAGATGAGAACCACAAATCCAAGACTTGATGAGAAATATCTTTTATGTAGAAAGGCCATGTTCCTCTGGGTCACTTTCTTTAAAATAATCTCAGCAACACCTTCACAGATGAATCTTTAGAAAATGTTGAAAGCATATTTCCTTTTAAATGTTAATCCCAAAATAGGTGATCCAAGATCCAGATGAGCCTATGATTTTCCCTTCCTGTTTTATATTTCTTAAAGAAATAACTTTAAAGAAGATCTTTTGGCCAATTTGCAAATCCATACATGGAAGTATGTATTCCTGAGGTCTATTCAAAAGTACCAGATGTCAAAATTTTTGCTCTAATTTAAAAGTTGTTGATGGCTTCTTGAATTTAAATATGCTATAAAAGAAAGTTTTATTTTAATAGTCCATATTTTATATAGGGGTTTATCATATCTCGGTACCACATAAAAAGAAAAGTAAATGCAAAGGTCACTCATAAATTAGAAAAGAAATGAAGCTTTTCTACTGACATTTTTACTAGTCAAAAGGCAGTGCTAATGGGATTTAAGTAGTGGTTTAAACTTTTTATCAATATGTAATATTTCAGACCTCTTTTATATTTTATTAGAGACCGGGTCTCACTGAGTTATTTAGGGCCTTGTTAAGTTGCTGAGGTTGGGTTTGAACTTGCAATCCTCCCATCTCATCCTCCTGAGTCACTAGGATTACAGGCATGCATCACCTTGCCCCGCAACACATAATGGTTTTGACAATTTAGTTTAACCAAGCTGAGCTCTCTGTCCGGAACTGTCCGTCATGGACTAGAGAGGGCCACCTCTAGAGCAGTAGATGGGCAGGACCTCCAAATCCCCTGCTATGATAAAGAAGAGAGTGATGAGTTCCTGTGATCATATTCTGAAGCATGTGCCAGCATCACTTCTGGACTTTGAATCATCAGGAGAATGATTTGACTTTCTAAGTCCTTTAACCATGCCAAGCAAGCTAATCTCAGATTCAAACAATCCTTAAATTTCAGCATTTTAATACAAAATTCCTGCTTAAGTAACAGTACATAGAAGGTGGGTAATGAGCTCTGCTCTCTGCAATGATTCAGGGACCTTAATTTTCTACCTAGTGAATTTACCATCTTTCAGCACCTCGTTAAATTTCCTCTGCCTGGGCAGCTGACAGGGGATAAGAGAAGGAGGGGAGATATTTCCTCGGACCGTCTCAGCCTGGATGGTACACTCCTCTTTTCTCTCTCCATTTTGCAGGTAAGAACTAGTTTCATACAAACTCCATTGCATACATCAAAACTACGTTTATGTTTTTCCCTAACTCTTTACAGTTGGAAGAGTTTGACTGCAGAAGCAAGTGATGCAGTGAAATATAGCCTACAGTCATCCATGTCTGATCCCCAAACTCTGAGTGTTAACTTGTGTGGCAAAAAGGACTTTGCAAAAGCAATTAAATTAAAGATTTTGAGAACTAAAAAAAATTCGTATTCACTTACTGCATGGTTACTTTCCTAATCCTGACAAGGAAAATTATTAACTAAAAATCTTATAAGATATAGCTTGATTGGGTAGAAACATATCAAGTAACATCTGATGCAAATGTCACTGATACCTCAATAACTCATTACCTGTGAAAAATGCAAATTTTTTGACTGAATAATCATATGGCATTTAAAACGTCTCATTTTCAAAAAGAGAAAAGACAAAAATAAAACCTCTCATTTGCCAACCTCTAGTCTAAGAAGTAATATTTAAAATAAAACTCTCAACATGTTATGTGCTATTCTTGTCTCAGTCCGAAAATGATGCTGATTTGGTGTTGCCATAGATATCTACCCATTAATGATTAAACTTCCTTCCTTCTAACTTCATTAGAATGTATATGGTGAAAATGAAAAAGAGGTTTCAGGTTTTTTGAGATGAATATAAGATAAGAAGTTCACACACCCCCCCCCCCAAAAAAAAAAACCCTTTGTGTATTAGAAACTAGTTCAGGCTCCCTTGGCCAGCAGATCTTTGTCATATATACCAATTATTGTTTGGGTTTTTTCTCATGAACTATAGTAATAAATTCTCAAAGGGATAAACATTTTATGCATCACAGATTCATTATAATTTCCTGGTAAGAGAGAAGTGGTGAGAAATAGTATGAATCATGCAAAAAATATAGATTTACTTAAATTCCATAAAGTATCAGAAAATTCTGTTTATCCATTCCCTTTATCAAATTTACATATAAAACTATCACAATAAATTACCAAGGCAAGGAAAGTTTCAGAATTATAGGTATAAGATTGATAACTAATAGTTTTTCACAGAAATAAATTTGCTTCAGGTGAGGTAATTTTGTTTATTATATTTCTAAAATCACTTAAATGCTGGTATTTTTTCCAGCTTCCAACATAGCAAGTAATTTATCACCTCACTACAGTCTTTAAAAAAATAGCTAAAACTTGGAAAGTGTGTAAGAGGAGTACAAATCCTCAGATCATTTTGCTCTGCATGAGAAGATAAAAGGAATTGAGGTCATATTATCTCCCTGTATTTCTCTATTTGTTTATTCCATAGATTTTTTTTTCTGAGCACTCAATATATGCCAAGCTCTGCCTGCATGCTGGGGATACAGAAATGAACAAAACAGGCAATTTCCATTATTATAGAGCTTTTACAGGTAAGAAATGATGAATGCTCAAGACTAAGAATGGTTCATTCCCTTCTGACAAGAGGATAACCCCTTAGGCTGGCCTTTGGATTCTTTAGCCTATATTTTAAGGATTCCTGGCAAGAATCTCCCCCAAAGTGGGTATTTGTGTCTCCATCTTATAGATGAAAAGATTTGTATTTCAATAGAGATAAATAAATTGTTCCAGGTTAGATCTATAATTCAACTCATGACATTATAATTCAAAATCTCTGTTCTTGTAAACACATCATATTGACCTGATAGGAATTTTTATTACTTATCTGATTCTAAATTCTGTTAAGTCAGGAGTCACCTTTAAATATGTCTGCATTTTGCATAACACCTAAAATCAATAAATTTAACCTCTAAATCAGCCAATTTGGGAATCCCAATGAAGGCCTATGCTATAAAAAAAAAACATAGCATCATTTCAAAGGCAGATTAATGAGGAAGTAGACTATATGTCACCTGAAATCCAAAATGCATTTCAGAAGATATTCAAGGAACTGCATTTTACATTAAATTTTACCCTATTGTTTGCTTATAATTCACCAGTAATTATCCTTTTCAGTTAAATATTTTATCATAAATATATATTGAATAAAGCAGGCATGTTTTACTTTTCTATGTATGAAATATATACAAAACATCATTGTGTAACTTTTTTTATACACCCATCAAAATGGCTCAGAGTAGAAAACTTCCTGAAACGCAGAATGATCATGCTGGAAAATATAAAAAACATGTGAGTTCTACATGAAGTGACTATAGGCAAAATATTTGAGCATTTTGGAACCCAATCTCTCAGTCTATAGCATGTGTGTGGATAATATGAAGATTAAGGCTAATGGTGGGGAAAACACGTGTGCTAGACCAAGATATGCAGCATAAATTTCAAGTGAATGATGTGCTACATTTTAACATTGGCTTCAAAAAAATATAAAACATAAAATAGAGTTTAGTCATGGAGTAATGAATCAGCAAGAGTCCTAGATCCCTTTGCAATCAGTTTCTCACCCTCAGCATAATGTAATCATTTCAGCAGGTCATTCCAGTGACATGGGCTGAGTGCACAGAATATCAGTGAAATACTGTGTCAGATTCTACAAAAAATGAAGATTGAGGCCTAAGTACTGGTAGTTTATTATTAGTTTCTATTTTTACTTTATTATTAATTTCCTATTGCTGCTGTAGCAGATGACCACAAATGAAGTGGCTTAAGACAACACAGATTTAGTCTCTCGTAGGCCTGGAGAACAGAAGTGTTTTTCTCTTTTATTTAATTTATGCTTATCTTCTTTAACTAACATTTTTTTTTTTTATTTAATAATGCTTCTTGATCAACAGGATAACTGAGACTGACACCCTCACTTCTTTTACCAAAGTATAATAAGACACCCTCCCCAGCACCCCTTCCCCCCCCTCCGTGGAAGCTTATCCAAAGTATAGCACTGTCTTGAGAGATCATGCCCAGTACCCAGGGACAAAGGAAGAATGAGCTTTAAAAAAAAAAAAAAAAAAGGACAAAAATTTGCAGCCTGATATCATCTAATTCACTGACCTGATTGTGCTTCTAGAAAAGAACTGAAATTTCTCAGGTTTAATAAGACATAAAAAAAAGAAAAAGGACAAATAGCTTGGATGCTTGTGATAGCCCATGGGAGCACACGTTGCTCTGAGTAAATTCTGGCTCTTGGTCTTCTACACAAAGTAAAACAGCCATCCTGCAAATCTCCATTTGATGCACAAACTGGCATGTGAGGTGGCAGGGTTTTGCCCTTGCATTATTTTAAAAAAGAAAATAAAATAGAAATTTAATTTGAAGGACCTCTCATGGATGCCCCCAGAATTTAAGTAGAAAACATTAGTAGATGCTAGCAAATAAAAGTAAAATGAACACTTGAAAGAAGTCCTAGGGAAAGAAAACAGAAACATATTTTGTTAGAAAAAGGCAAGCAAGTGACCATGCTAGCCTCTCCAAAAATAATTGATTCATGGGGAGAACACAATGAAGCACCTAAAAATACCAAAGCTAGGTTTCAAAAGCATTTTAACTTCAAATAAAGAACTATTGATGGTTTCCTTGTATATTATCAGAGAAAATCTGGGAAAGAATTCAAATGCATATTTTTTATCAAAACAACCATTTTGTTTTGGTATTGGGAATTGAACCCAGGGCTTCACAATTCTAGGTGAGCGCTTTACCACTGAGTTACATCCCCAGCCTTAGAGGCATATTTTCTATCCATCAAATAATATTCATATGTCCCCTGTGCATACCAGTAAGAGTTTTGCCACATTAGTTAGAAGCAACTATTTAACCAATATTTTTACAAGATTGTGTTTCTTTTCACTTTGTCTTTGATTTGAAGTTATTCTTTCTCTTCCCAAGTAGGAATATTCTACACCAAAGCCCCACAAACTTCCAGATGGTTCCAGTGAGGATTCTACATGGAGCTATATTTTTTCCTTGAAATGAAGAATGGTCCAATACTTAGTTTTGTGTGCTTACCGGTTTATTTTCAGAGCATGCTTGAGTGATTCTTCATATTAAAGTCACTTGAGCTTCCCCTTTCTTTTAAATTGTTTCCCTTTTCCTAAAACTCTCTTTTATGTTTCTGTGTGTATAGCTGAAATATTATAAATACTGTTTGTATTAGATGGGAGAATGGGCTATTATCCCCAAGACAACTTCTGCTGGTAAGATCTTATGAAAATTTAAACGTTTCTCCCTTAACACCACTGTACTACAGATAGCTTTTAATAATTTATTCCGTGTTATAAGAACTATAGAACTTGGGTCCCCTGAACCTGTAACTACCATTGCACACACAGAATCAGTGCTGAATGGAAGCTTAGTCATCGTCCTATCCCAGGCTCCCATCCCTGGCAAGATATCTCAGGGAGCTTTAAAATAGCAGTGCCAGAGTCTCATTAGGACTGAATCAGAATCTTCAGAGGCTGAGGCTCAAAGATTGTTATTTCTCAAAGCTCCTCAGATCACTCATGGTTGAGAGCCACATTATCTAATCCGTGAACCATTTTCAGCCAAGAAAACGGAAACCCAGTTTAGTTACGAGGCCTACCTGCATAAAGGAAAAAGCAGTAAACTCGGAGTTGTACTAGAACACTACATTTTTAAAGTGCAAGTTTCTTTCAATTGTAGGTACTAGAGGTTTTCAAAGGCTTTCTGAGGAACAGAAACAATGTATTTCAATTTTAGCATCAGTACTTGTCACCTGATTTGCAGAATCCATTGGGAAATGAACATGTGGTATCTCTTGTCATAAATTTGCCAATATTGCGTGGCAAATCTCTTATTGATATGTGACATCAATAGCAAAGCATTAAACCAAGTACAGGATCCTTTTACATTTCAGGGTCTGGGTGCAGAGGACACACAGACACGAAGTTGACTCTGATCCAGGCTTTGATGTCAGTCTGTTTTCAATGAAAATATGTTGCAGGCTGGGCATGTGGCTCAAGCGATAGCGCGCTCGCCTGGCATGTGTGCGGCCCAGGTTCGATCCTTAGCACCACATACAAACAGAGATATTGTATCTGCTGAAAACTAAAAAATAAATATTAAAATTCTCTCTCTCTCTCTCTCTCTCTCTCTCTCTCTCTCTCTCTCTCTCTTTAAAAAAATAAAAATTCACAACTATAATATATATATATATAATTATAAAGGGGCCACATAGAATGTTCTTTGATGTTATGCTCTCCACCTGAGAGGTAAAAGAAGGGAGCTTTCATTCTCTGGGTCCTAATAACAGTCAGACAAGTGTGGCCTTTAAGGGGGAGTTCCTGATCTTCCCACATTGCACATGGGTGTCCAGAGGCAGAGTCAATGTAGCTAAGGCTGGGTTCTGTCAGGGCAATGTCTGTGTGATGCTGGCTGCAACAGCAGGGCTGGAGAGTTAAAGACACCTGAACACAGTGATCCTCCAAGCTAGAACTCAGCCAAAAGCAACCCAAACTGATTTTAGCCAAAACTCTTCACCTCCCAGGATGCTTATTAACATCTTTCCAGCCACATGTGCCAAACATGGAGCATAGTTTGGACTGAAGTAGAGGAAGCATTATTAGAGTTAGATAATCCTTTTCAAAGAAGTCACACACTGAGAAGCCCAGGCTGGATATCTGAAAGACCAAAGGAAAGATCAGAATGCAAAGATTGAAAGCCTGTGTCCAGCTGAAGGGCAGCAGTCATTTTGCAAGTTCCCCCACAGATATGAACATGGGAGGCATCCCTGACGACATTTTATGCCAACTTTCCTGAAACTCTTATGTATATCTAGAGCATTTTCTCAGGGATGTTATTTTATGCTGAATCAGACATTTTTCAAATGATTGCTTGATGAAACAGAAATTAGCATTTTCTGCCTGCAAATTGATAATAGTAAAACACTTTTAGGTAAATTTGGCTACAGCTAAAAATTACAGAGAGAAAGCATTTCCTAGCTTAAGACAATTCTAAACACGTGTATTCTTGTACCCTGAGGCTGCTGGCAGTAATTTTCACAGACATATTGTGAATAGACGTCTTCTTACTATTTTTGTTTAGTTATGACAGCAGATTCACATAGCAATCTTAGCATTGAGGGGGAAAAAAGGCCCTAAAAATACTTGATGTATATGTTCCCATAGAAGTAATACAATTAACACAGAAACAGGAAAACAGAACAGTCTTTACATAACTAAGTTATATCTACTTAGAAACGCTATATGTTGGTTTTCCATCAATAACTTGCTATGAAAAAAAATTCCTTTCAAAAATATTCTATACCTCACTTTTCCTATATTCTCTCCCAGTCAGGCAACATTGATTTTGTGTTAATGATGTCCAGAATCCTGAACCTTAAACTGTGTGTCGGCAAGATGTTTACATATTTAGCAAAGCACCAAAAACTCTCTCAAGGATATTAGAATTGAAATATCCAACTGACATTTTTCCTACAATAAAGAAAACATTTTTCATAAGGTTTTCAAAAATCAGATTTATCTCTTAAGAGCAATTCACATCCTTTGAGGGAAAATATTTTTATCAGGGTTTCAAAATGTAATTGCCTTACTCTTAAATGTTTATTCATAATTCAAAAACATGACTTTAAATATTTCGTTTTCCATCTGTTTTAAAATGTAAATACCCACAAAAGCTATGTGTTGCCAGTTCTTCTTATCCACTTTTTATTGCCATAAAATATTTCTTGTTACAAATGTGGGACTTTCACACAAAAACAGTTGAATAACATGGATCTATAAAGCAAGATTTCTTTAAAACCAGTATATATGTGAATGAAGAAAACTACACAAGATATTTTTCCCTTGTAGAATTGCATTTAAATTTATTCTTGGATATAGGACTTCAATAAAAATCATCTTTTATTAATAAGGACATTTTGTTTAGATTTCACATAAGCAGATGTTTCCTTTACAATATAGAAGCTAAAGGTCATGAAGAAATGTCAGACTTGGAGAGAAACCTGAAAATTAGTGTTCTTTAGACTTTATTTTATTTTCATATTTTGTATTTGCTTTTTTCCACATCCCTATCTGTCATTCAATAAAATAGAACAAATATAGTGTGTTAGAATTCCTTCTTTCTGAATCTTGGTTACCTTTATTCCAGTAAATTCATAAAGATTTTGAGTCTCAGTGTTACCTGACCTGTTGAGTATGATACTAAATAACTACAGCCATCTTTAAGTGTTATAATTAAATGCTGCTATGGTACTTTTAATGCTGGCCTTCTTGGAGAAGAGATGGTCTGAAAAGCTTCCCACATTTTCCAGGTTAAGACAGCAGATTCAATGCCTACCTAATTTTTCTCCTCCCCAAACTCCATTAATTTAGAGTAGTTAGTGCATGTTCTCACTGATATGTGTGTGATCTAAGAATGGTGATCTCATGGCAATGGAGAGTATAATAGTGATTAGGAAAGGACAGGAAGGGTGGGTGGGAGAGGTGATGGGGAGAGAATAGTTGGGGAAGACATGAATGCAGTTGCATAAGAGGAACAACTTCTAAAGTGCTACAGCACAGTAGAGCAACTGACAAAAAATAGTTGTTTATTTCAAAATAGCCAGTTGAAAGGACTTTGATGTGCTGGGACTGGTGGCCAATGCCTGTAATCCCAGTGACTCAGGAGGCTGAGGCAGGAGGATCATAAGTTCAAGTCTAGACTTGACAATTTACAGAGACCTTGTTTTAAATAAAAAGTAAAAAGGGCTAGGGATGTAGTACAATGATAAGAGCACCCTTAAGTTCAATCTCTAGGAGCTCAAAGGGAAAAAAAAAAACAAAAAGAATTTTCAATGTTCCCAACACAAAGAAGAAAACTGTTTGAGGTGATACATATGCTAATAACTCTGATCTAATTATTACACATTATGTCTGTATTAAAATATCATACTAAAGCTGATAAATAGGTGCAATTATGATGTCAATTAAAATATATGCATATATTTTAAAACTATAGTAAACTAAATGTCTAAAGAGAAGGATCTGAAGACATGAGGCAGAGTGAAGAGTACCAAGTACAGGCTCATTAAGCAACCTTGAACCCATCATAGATTGATGGCAGAACCCATATTTCCTCTGTTCCACTCGACTCCTAAAATCTCCAACAGCCTAATACTCACTATCCACACAGAGAATATTACCTTTCCTAAAGAAAATACCTTACAGTTTTCCCCACAAAATGACCCACTCAGAACATTTAATTTTATAATTCAAACGTAAAAACTCTACTCATGAATTCAGGACTACTGATCACCCTTTTGTTCCTGAACATGAACAGACATAATGAACAATCACAGATTACCAAACACCTGAGCAAAGTCCCTAACAGGGAGGGAAGAGATCGAGTCAACAACTGACAAAAACAACTAAGAGGAGACAGAGTTGAGGCCTTTATTATCCTCAGAAATATAGACGATGCTGCATCCATGAAACAATGAGGCCAAGAAAGGGTTGGGGATGTAGCAGGTTGTAGAGCATTTGTCTAGCATGTATAAGGCCCTGAATTTGATACCCAGCACCACAAAAAAAAAAAAAAAGATAGTAAATAAGAAGTGAAGAAAGAAAAGACTTCGGATCTTAAAAATAATCTAACAGGGAAAAAGGGTTTTTTTTAAAGCTTATGGAGAAGTTAGAAGATGATTGGAGGATATATTTCAGAGAGTAGAAAAAAGACACAAAAAATGGACAATAAAATAGAAAAAGAAAACTGACGTGTTAATCTTTCCATAAATAGAGAACAAGAGAATATGGGAAGTAGAAAATAATTTAATTTCTTATAATTAAAGAATATAACTTTCCCCACTGGAAGAACCAAAGTGTGGAAACAGTCACACTAAGAGATATCAATGTAAAATTTCACAATTCTGCATGGGGACAAAGAAAAGATTCTATAAGCTTCCACAGAGGAATTGAAAGAAAAAGAACTACATACAAAAGATGAGGAATGAAGTAGGTTTGAAGGTCTTAATAGCAAAACTAGGAGCAATGAGCAATAACTTCAAAGGTTCAAAGGAAAATAATCACCAGTCTAGAATTGCTATACCAAATCAAGAACTCAGTCAACCTGAGTATAGAATATAGGCATTTTCAGTGCATGCCTGGTATCAAAATACTTGTCACCCAAGGAACCCTTTCCTAAGAAGTTCCTTAAGGATATACACCACCTCAATGAGAAAGAAAAACCTGGAGGGAAGACATAGAATAGAGGAAATAGAAGATCAGTGTGTGAAAGTAGTTATGAGGACGGCAGTAATGGAGACAGTGGGATTCAGCTCTGGCCATTTGGCAGAGTGAGGCTCAAGAACCAGACAAGAGGTGAAATCACCAAAATCCTCACTGTTACATCTTTTTAATGTGAGACAGATCAAAATGTACCAGTGAGCCTGATCCATCAGGTTTTTACCCAGACATGGTATGACCACATGCTGATGAGTGCCTGTCCCTCTATGGCCTGTTGAAAGGGTTAGAGACACTTCTAATAGTTGCTCTTCAATAGTTGCTCTTCTTTGACTTACTCCTGAGAACTGTAGACAGGCTGTATCAAGTTTAAAACAGAAAATACAGAGTAACCCTCTCCTGTTTAACCATATCCCTATGTGACACCCAGTGCCTGCTTGGTGGCACAGCCTGCTGGGTACTTCAGCTGTGTTTCTGACTCCATGAATACCCAGCAGTGGCCAGCTGGTACCATGTTCAAGTTATATACTAGGAATCCTTTGGGGTAAGTGGAGGTTATAATTGGCATATGGATAAACAAATGGGATTTATGTTTGATTACATTCTTCTAAGCTTGAACATTACACATTTATTCCTAAAAAACTAAACTTGTCTAGTGGTACTGACAAATCAAGTTAAAAAAGATCAGGAGAAGGGCTCTGTAATACAAGCTAGACCACTAACTTCTCTTGTCTTCTGAAATTTGGGTCTTTTCATTTGAAACCTCATCTAATACCTACTGAATTATTCTACCTCATCTACATCAAAAAAATATCCAATTGACCAAAAGTCAGCCCTTGCTGAGATTAGGGAGAGAGAATAATGTATCTTTAAATGAGATTGTCATAAGAATTGCTTGGTTTAGCTACTCTTCATACAGGGAGTTAATATCCTGAATATATAAAGAATTCTAAAAGCTTAACACCAAAAAATTTTAAAAAACACAATCAATCAATAGACAAAAAAATAGACATTTCTCAGAAGCAGAAATACAAATAGCCAACGAATATATGAAAAAATGTTCAACATCCCTGTCAATCAGGGAAATGTAAATCAAAATTACATTGAGATTTCATCTCACTCCAGTTAGAATGGCAATTATAAAGAATACAAATGATAATGAATGCTCGTGAGTATATGAGGAAGACTATATACTTACACATCCTTGGTGAGACTGAAAATTAGTACAACAGCTTTGAATAGCAGCATGAAGTTTTCTCAAAAAAAAAAAAACTAGGAATATAATTATTATATGATTCAGCTGTTCCACTCTGGTATTTTCCAAAACCAAAAACAACAGCAACAAAACTAAAATCAGCATATCTTAGTGATATAGGCACATGAATGTTCATACAATGGAATTCACAATGAGCCAAGTTACAGAACCAGCCCAGATGCCATCAACAGATGAATGGATAAAAACAATGAGGTATATGTACACAATGGAGTTTTACCCAGTAATGAAGAAGAATGAAATTATGCCTTTTGCTGGTAAATGGTTGGAACTGTAGAACATTATGCTAAGTGAAATAAGCCAGACTGAGAAAATTAAAGGTCAATTTTTTTCTATTATGCCAGGAAATTAGAGCAAAGTAAGGAAAAAAGATATGTGTAGGAGGTTGGGGGAGATCCCATGAAAATAGAGGGAAGATCAGTAGAGAAGAGGAAGGAGATGGAGGAAGAGAAGACATTTGGAATGAAAATGAAAAAAAAAATATGCTCTGTACATACAAGTATACCAAAACGAAGTCCACCTTTATGTGTATCTATAAACCTTTAAGTTAAAAAACATTTTAAAAAAATAAAAGGACAGAAGGAAGATCAGTAGAGAAAGGGGAAGAGGAGGTAGGAGGAGAGGAGGGAAAGAGGAAGCACTGGGGATAGAAATGAAGCAAATTATATTCCAGGCATGTATGATTATGTCAAAATGAACCCCACTATTGTGTATAACTATAATGCACTAATGAAACTTTAAAAAATTAAATTGTTTGGTTTATGTTAGGAGTGATAAAAATGGTTTTTGTTTTTTGGTTTTGTTTTATTTTTCTGTACTTGGGGTTGGACCCAGGGCACTCCACCACCGAGCTACACCCCCAGCTCTTTTTATTTATTTTGAGGCAGAATTGCCCAGGCTGGCCTGGAACTTGCATCGCCCTGCCTCTGCCTCAGCCTCCTAAGCAGCTGGGATTACAGTTGAGGTTATAGGCAAGCAAGACTTCACTGCTCTGGGAGAGGGGGAATGCTTATTATGGCCACTAATATGTCAGAGAATTAAAAGAAGTCTCTTGGAGGACATCTTGAGATTATCAGTGTCCCCAAACCACAGAGAATCAAAGTATTACGAATTCTTTCTACTTTTAAAACATTTAACTTTGATGACAAACCCTTCCTTTCAGGAGTTGATCTTAGTAAAAGAGAGATGAAGCATAAATTGCAATGAAAGCTTTTGTTTGTGTTTGATTGTGTATTTTGCTTTTTATGTTTATTTTAGTGATGATATCAGGACATTGAGTCACTGGAAGAGGTGTTATTTACATTATAAAAAAACACGGAGAGTTAGGAGAAGGCAAATAAAAGTAGAATAAAGATAATATATGATATCTATATATTGGGATAATCAGCCAGTTCTAGAAATCAAGTTTAATGTGATAAAGAAATTTGGTTCAAGAAAAAAACTGTTTGTTCACTCAAGGATTGGAATAGTTGCAAAATCTTCAGGACCTGCCTGAAAACACTTTCCAACAACAAAATTACTATGACCTAATCACTTGTTACTTTATGTAGTTGCAAAACATTTTACTCATTCAGCTTTGCAGTCTGAGTCAGTCATTGATTGCACATTTCCTTAGCTGTCACCTGCTTTTCCAACGAGTATCATTCACTCTGCAGATCACTGCATTCGGCCACATACACAAAATTTCCTAATTCTTAAAAGGTCCTGAACTGAGAAAAGTCAGAGCTCATGAAAGGAGGGTGTGGTAACCTTTCTATCATCTAAAAGAGGAGAGAAGCCATAACTCTTTCAATATCCATTCCAAGCTAAACATGATTAAGAATCCAAGTACCACATAGAGGGAAATAGGATACCAGGCTCTAGGCCGCTTTCATTCTGGTTCATAATGAGTAAGATTTAGTATCTTTCTGTTGATTTGTGAAAGCTTCTGAGGCCATGTTAAAGCCATTGACTCCCAAATGAGAAAAAAAAAAAAAAGCTGATAACCAGTTCTCTTAAAACATCAAGCTCTGATTTATTAATATGTTCCTTATCTTCCAAGGCTTTGGCAGAAATTCTCCTATTCTTAGAAAACTTGGGAAAAGCCAAGAAGACATACGTTAACATACCTATGCTTAGTCAAAATTGTCTTTCTAAAATAACAATGAAGAAGCTTCTACCAATGAGTCATTGCTTCTTCTGACCACTGCATCTAAGGAGGGAGGATCATGCATGAGGCATCAACATTTACCGAGCATTGTCATCACACAAATTCTCCCTCCTCCTCCTGAAACAAATTAAGTTTCTCAATAATGTGTCTCCGGGTTGGCCAGAGGGGAATTAAATTATGTATCTGTGCAAATTAATTCTTATACTATTTGTAACGATCACCTATTTAGATTATATATGGACTATATTTCCAAAGAAATCACTGTTCTAAAATACTATGAGTCTTCATTGGAAGTAAACAGGATCTGTTTCTAATCCTGTGACTGATAGGAGACATATTAATTCCCACAACAACCACTGCTCTACCTCTCAAAATTCATTTTGAATTTACTCATCTACAACCTTAAAATAAATATCATTGATTTAGGAGAGAGAAGGGGGGGCACCAAGTCATTTAAAATAAGAATTTTCTACACACCATCTGGTCTTGGGTTGATTATTGCAGTGACCTAATTATAAAATAAAGGCAAGTTTATTACAAAGCAGATGACCCAAATGTCTAAGAATACAGGGATTACCAGTTTTAAAGGTAGAATATATAACTGTGATTACAAAAATTGAGCATGAGAATTTATATTTTTATTTGTCCCTAGAAAAAGTTATTCAGAACAAGTTCCAATTTCCTTCAGTAGTTTCTTATTGACATTTGATTTTAATTCTGTTCTGTTAAAGAACAAAATTACAACTTAATCCAACAATTATAGTTTAGTCTAAAAATGTTAATTAACTTTATTTTCTATTTTAGAATCAGACAAGACTCCATTCCATAAAACAGAATGAGTATTCAAATGAGTCCAACAGTGGACTTTGGTTTTATAGACTGAAAAGGGCTTAAGAAAGCAGAAATAGGATGTGGAAGGAAAGGCATGTTCAGACATTGCTGGTGACACAGCAAAATGATGCAACCACTATGGAAAGCAGTATGGAGATTCCTTAGAAAACTGGAAATGGAACCACTATTTGACCCAGCTATCCCACAGCTTAAAATAATACCCAAAGAACTTAAAATAATCAATGTACATAGCAGTTCGATTCACAATAGCTAAACTGTGAAATCAACCTAGATACCCTTCTATCAATGAATGGATAAATAAAACATGGCATATATACATAATGGAATATACTCAGCATTAAAAAAGAATAAAATTATGGGATTTGTAGGTAAATGGATGGAGTTGGAGAATACCATGCTAAGCAAAGTAAGCCAATCCCCAAACCCAAAGGCCAAATGTTCTCTCTGATAAGTGGATGCTGATCCATAATGGGGGGCATGGGAAGAATGGAGGAACTTTGATTGGGCAAAGGGGAGATAAGGGATGGAAGAGGTTATGGGGGCGTGAAAGATGATGGAATGAGATGGAGATCATTACTCTAGGTACATGTACGACTGCACATATGGTACAACTCTACATCATGTACAACCAGAGAAATGAAAAGTTGTGCTCCATTTGTGTACAATGAATCAAAATGCATTATTCTGTCATATATAACTATTTAGAACAAATAAGAAAAATAAAGAAAGCAGAAACAACGGTCTGGGGTTGTGGCTCAGTGGTAGAGTGCTTGCCTAGCACGAGTGAGGCACTGGGTTAGATTCTCAGCACCACATAAAAGGTAAATAAATAAAATAAAGATATCGTGTCCATCCACAGCTAAAAATAAATTTTTTAAAATGCAGAAACAAAAAAAGGAAATTGGTCATTTCAATGTTAATTTCCTGGGAAGGTAGTGATAGAGCAACAGAAAAATAACTGATGGTTAACATCAAGTTTCTTTAGGTTGTCTTTTCTCATGAAAGGATTAAGACAGGGAACTTGATTATGATGTCAATTGAAACTGATCCGTATGGGAAATTTGGTTATCACTCTGACTGCATTTCTCAGAAAGTTAGACATATGCTCTAATTAAGCTTCCTGATGTGGAATTTAGCATTAATGGCTCCTTTTTTTTTAGACTGGTCTGGGGGGGGGGGGGGCTGCTAGAGGAGCTTAGTCCAAAACAATGGACTCCTGTAATTTTTAATAACAGTTACCAAAGTCATATGTTTCCAGCGTTGTCCATTCAAGGTTATGCAATGTTCATTTGCCTTGGACTTTTTGTGCTGATGGCAAGACTCAGCAGTTGGGAACTGCCAATAGGAAGAAGAATGAAATGCTCATTTACTCAAAGCCTGGGTAAAGGAGTAGTTCTTGAATTATCCTACATGTAGTTGGAACCAGAATCTAGAGAGTGTTCCAAGCATTGAGGAAGTATAATAAAAACAAAGTTATTCCCAACCCAGGAAACCTGTCTGAAAAAGTAGAAAGGAAATAAAACAATGTTATTGTTGAACAACTTAACCAGAATGCAATGTTCATCACAGCCAATCCACAAATGATATTGTGAAGACAGAAAGAATCTCTTTTATGTAGCTAAATGGATACAACCCTTTACATTCATGTTTTCAAAATAAAATTTCTGCTCTTCTTGTATCTTCATAACTTTGGAGGAAGATGCCTACTGAAGTTAGGCTCATAATCTCCAGAGACTGGAGATTAGGCATTATTTTCCTTGATGATTACATTTCAGAGAGCTGGCCTTCAATTCTTCGAAGGCCATTCCCAAGTTTTGAGACTGACACAGGCTAACTTAGTATCTTATCTTCCACCAGAATGTGACAGAACTAGGTATGGGGGCTGCACACTAGACCTAGAAAGACTGGGCTAGAGATCACACAAAAAGCATCATGCCCAAATTTGGCAAAGAAGCAGTAAACTCTCATGTCTTTGATGGATTTTGTGAGCCTAGAAAATTCATATCATAAGAGACCAGTGCACTGGGAACAAAATTGAACAGATTATATTGTTCTATTGTGTCCCTCCACAAATATGTAACAATAACTAATTATAAGACATGAATAAACACACCATAGACACACACACATAAAACCCATTAATCTTTAAGTTGAAATTTCAGTTTAAAATGCAAACTTTATCTTAAACTGCATTTTTTATTTTCTATACATAAAGCAAACAGAATTTTGTGGTGTGAAATTAATAATTGTAGCCTGATGGCATAAGAAAGAGAGAAAGTGGAGGAGGGAGTGGAGGGGGAGTGAGTGAAGAAATAGCCTAGGATTTCTAGGGAGGCAGATCCCACATCATCTGTGTTGAGGCGGCCATTACACAGAATGGGTCCTGACCTTTGAAGTAGTGGTATAGACGGGCCAGCAGATTAACCGAAGAGACTGAGACAATGAAAGTGAGTGAAAGGGATACTAATCCTAAAATGGAATCTATTACTTTCTCCAGGACTGGAAGAGTGACAAGAGCATAGGAGAATCTTCAGCCTGTGGTAGGAGAAAGAAGCCCTTATGGGAATATTGGACAACTCTAGGGCCAACTTTGTCAGACTTGCTCTGTGACCTGCCAAGTTGATTTCATTTTACTGTATCATTTATTCAGTAAGTGGGATTATAGAATAAATATCAAGAAAATTTAAAAATAAATGGTGACCAGTGAAGACTTGGGAACAATGTGCCCCTTCTTGATTTTTTTTTTTTAATTTATGATTTTCACTCTCATTGCATGACCCTAGATAACCAGAGGAAATTTTTCTCCATGACTCAGATTGAATTTCTTGTACCAGGAATGGGAAGAAAGTAACTCAAAGTAGAGTTGCTTTTAAAAACAATGAGACCTGGCATTCTTATGCTAAACATGCCAAGACTCAGACCTGCTATGTTTATTTACAGCCTGTTACATACTAGTTATTGTTCGATGTGAGCAAGACAGAGAAGAACCTTTCTCTCATGGAAATCGTAGTGAAGTAGGAAAATCACAGGAGTAAGCAGATGATTATAACCAAGAAGAAGGAATTGTGCACAGTGAAGTGTAGGACACTTCAGATGATGTCTGGAACCCACAGTTGGGAGTGCTCAAGGAAGGTTTCCAAATGTAGGAAAGTCTACATTTATTCCTTCAGTATATCTTTCATGTCATGACATGATGATAGGTTTTTTTTTAATCCATTCATGTGGGTATGATTTTTCTACTAAGAAATCTTTTCTGAAAATCAAGGTGATATTTTACCATTACTTTTAATTTAAGATAAAAGGAAGGATGAGTAGTTCTTGCATTTTGAAATCATATGAACTTCTTAGTGGTTATTAATAGCTCATCTCTGGATATAACTGGTTGAATTCAGTACTTTACTGAATAAAAGATGTTTCCACCATAAGAGACTTGATTAAAGAATACTTTTTTCCATTTAGAGTAACAGTAAATTCAATTTAATTCATTGACTCTAACTTAGGTGAAGTCAGCATTCTTAGGTTCCAGGACACTAAATATATGGTAAGTAGCAGATAATGGTAATTAGGTGGCTCTTAAGTGGCTTTTTAAAGTTAAGTATTAGTATGTGATGGGAGTATACATTACATGGAAATTAATCCTTAAATTGGAAATCTAGGTATATTCACAACTAATCATTTTAATTGCTTAATTGCTTAGTCTGAATGGATTGCTTGCTATAGTTGTGTCTTTGGTAGCTTTGTAATTAGATCTGTGTTTCAAGGAACAAAATAATCCACTAACACCTTTTTATTCACCAAAAGAACTATTAAGCAATGGGGGCAAAGGCAATATAAGTCCATGCAAATATGCTAAATAATAGTTCATAGATTATAAAATCCCTAAGCTGTCTCTTAAGATCTTTATCTCATCCAAATAAAAATAGTTTTTTCTCTTTTTAGATTATAAAATAGTAAATTTTCAATTTAAAAAATTTTCACTCAATAGAAATAAAGAGTAAATATAAAATCAACCTTGATGTGTACACCCAGAAATAAATTCTACTAATATTTTCTTTTTTAACTTCTTACCACATATAGATTTTTTTAAACTAAAATTAGATTAATTTTAAACATTGCCTTTCATCTCACTTCTCATATTTATTAATTTAAAAAAACTTTGGAATCTATGACACTAATTTGTCTTCTTCAATGTATATATATTTTCAATATATACTTTTTTCCATATTTATTAAGCCATTCTATTTTTGAAGTTTAGTTAGTTTTCACATTTCTTTTTTGTTATTATATGAAATTCTTCAGCAAACATTCTTATTATATTTTTTATGTGATTTCTTACTTCAAAAATTCTTACACTGCAATGGCTGAGCTAAGGAGAATATATAATTTAAAGACTTTGGTTAAAATGTTACCAGACTTTTTTCTAAAATGATTTTGTCAATTTTTACCCTCATTAACAATATACGAAATAGACCGTCCCCTGATATCTCATCAACACTTGTGTGTGTGTGTGTGTGTGTGTGTGTGTGTCTGTTCTTATCCCCTGTGTTTGGAGATAAGAGCACATGCTAACTAAATGTGCTAAAATAAAAATAGGGAAAAATTATTTATAAATTTATAAAGTTATTTTTGAAGAGATTTATACAGAGATATTATTCTTAATATCTAAAGGGAACTTACAAGTCGAGGAGGGAAAAAACATAAATACCTCATGGCCACTAAATATTTTTTAGGGCCATTTTGAATATGCTAGGGATTTTACCAATGGGCCTCAGGCATGCTAACTATGTGCTCTACCACTGAGCACCTACACCTCAATCCCCTATCAGTATTTTATGCTTTTGCCATGCTAGTTTTTTAAAGTCTAGAAGGGGATAGCAAAGAAGCGGAGTCTTTGGAAATAATGGATATGTTTATTTTATTGATTATTATGCTATATCACAGGTATATATATAAATCAAAACCCATCAATTGCATACTTCAAATACATGGTGTTTATTTTTACGTCAGTTATATCCCAGTGAGGCTAAAAGAGGAAAGGAAAAAAACCCAAAACAATGGAGGGCAAAAAAAATGTATTTACTTTCATATTTCTCTGATTATTAAAAATTTAAGTATATTTTAGATGTTTAGTGGTCATTAGATATTTGTGTTTTTTCTCCTCAACTTATAATTATTTTTAGATATTAAGGATAATATCTCTTTATAAATATCTTTCCTAATTTTGCCTATTTTTATTTTAGAACATTTGGTCATCAGAAGTTTCAAATATTATTTAAATAGTTTGTCTACCAATCTTTTCCTAGTATATCAAGATCAGATCCTGTAGCAATGTTCCTGAAGCCATAAAATATTCTAATGATATGGTTAAGTCTGTTTTGAAAAAGGTCCCCCAACTATCCATTGCTTTCATTAGAAGATAATCCCAGAACAAGGAGCGTTTCAGAGAAGATGCCCACTCAGCCTTCTTTCAACCCATCTTTTGCTACATGGCAAAAGTTCTCACTCTTCCCGGTCATGCACTTTCCTTTACAAATAGCTTGTATATTAAGTCGAATCATAAAATTGAAGTTATTTGACCATTTTGACATCCAAAAAAAAAAAAAATGGCGATTTCAAGTGGTTCAATTTAACAGACACATTCAGGTACATATAGAAATTTGGGAGTCTGGAACACTCAGTAACACCACTTAACACACAGTGCTGAATTTCTTAGAGACAGAGTCCCATGTACAGAGTCCTCTTGCACCAAGAGGAGGTTTTGTTCTATTTATTTGAAAGTCCTCCAGTATTGGCAAAAGTAGAGACTGCAAAGCAGCTGCAGGCCTGATAGATGTGCCATCATTTATAGAGCAGGGGCAGGCCTGACTCAGCTCTGTCAGAGCTTTTGTGCACAGTCTTATAGATTACTGATGGCCCAGCATTGCCTTCTGCATTATCCTGTTTCTCTGTTATACTCCAGAAAAAAAAGTGGATGTTGGAAAGTGATGTTAATGCTACCACCAAAATAAGGAAGCATATCCTAAATCAAGCAACTTTAAAATAAAGGAAATATGGAGGAGACAGAGCAGAGAACATCTTGGTCTTCATTGGCCCCTAAGGGTGCTGGCTAATATGACAGTGCCAATCATAAGCTTCAGTTTGTTTAGAAATTGAAATTTGATGCCTATATGAAAACAAGAGGCTAAGCTTTTCAGGAAAACAAGGGTTACAGGCCTAAATAACTTCTGAGGGGAAAGGGAAGAAAGCCCAGAATGATTATAGAGTCCTGGGCTACAACCGGGCTTATAAAAATACCACAAGAGTTGCTCGGCAAGTAAAGTCATGAGCTTTGATGGTAGAGTTGCTACTATTATTGGGTTTTCCTGCTCCTTAGAAAGAGCAGAGCTGCATTGCTAAATAGGTGGCACTCAATTTAGCATTAACTTTGGAACGTGGAGCTAAAAATAAGATTCTGCAGTAAATGTAATAGGTGTTGAGAATTCAGAAATAATATTGTTGAGAAAGGAGACTGACATTTTCTAAATTTTTATGATAGAAGTGTTTTAAATGTTATTCTCCAAAAATATCAGGCATTTTACATGAATGGTAAGTTCTTCCCAAGTGAACAGAGAGTGGATGATTCACCTTTTCATGGGTGATTACTGACTTTGAAATTCACAAGAGAGAAACTTCAGATAATTGAGATGAATTTAGGAGGCAACCTAACAAAACTGGACCTAATGACCCTTTTTCTCTCTTTCTCTTCTATTTTTTTCCTACAAATGCCCCCCCCCCTTAACTCCCTTCCCCCACCAAAAAAAAAAAAAAAAAAAAAAAAAAAATCTCTGCCTCATTAATTTTTCTCAAGATGCAAATCATGTAGCCAACACCATCATGGAAGTTTGCCATCCTCAGCTCAATGCAAATCAGTGGTGCTTTGGGTATTGTCTCTTCACAGTATCCAAGTGTAACAGCTGTGACTTTTGAATGTTTTGAAGAGCCTAAGGACCTCAAGCAAGGTTAATAAGCCATAGTATGTAGGTTAAACATTATTTCCGGGTGTGCCTCTGAAGGGGTTTCCAGATGAGGTTAGCATTTGAAACAGTAGACTCAGAAAAGTGGATTGCCCAAAATGCCACCATTTGTTCTAAAATAATCCCCTTGAGGGCTCTGGGAAAGAGGGCAAAATACAGATAAAACAAGACATAATTTGCTGATGGATGTGAAAGCTGAGTAATAGATATCCAGGGGTTTATACTATTTATATTATACTTTATTCTTTGGACATAAGCTTGAAATTTTTCATAATAAAAAAGAAAATAAATTTTTAAAATCTTTTTAAAATTTTTTTAGAAAGTGCTAAAAGCCATAGCCAAGTAGGAATGACGCATGGCATTTTGGGTTGAAAGGTGACCCTGCTCAGGGATTAGGGTGGCTCCGGGTTTAGGGGTAGATCCTGCTGGGAATAGGGCGTATCCTGCTGCCTCAGGCGCCTGCTCCTTTGGAGTTCCTGTTGAGTTCTCCCAGGGTTCTGGGAGAATTGGTACGCAGAGCCCGGTGGAGGGAGTGTGTTCACGGGTATTGTGTATAGAGTGTCCGTGAGAGTTCGGGAATAAAGAGTTGCTGTTTGAATCTACAAGGCTTTGTGGTGGCTTGGTTATTTTGTGCCCAGCCAGACTGCAGCATTTGATGGCCTGTACGGGAACGAACCCGCGACCTTGGCGTTATCACCCCCCCCCCACTGGTGCATAGGCCTATCCACAAGTATGGCTGTATGCTGGACCAGTAGTCAGTGACGGGTATGATCCAATTGCAGTGGTACCAACCTAAGACAGGAGGTCAGCTAGAGGTCAGCTCATCCGATGACGGGTAAGGACCATATGTTGAATTGGACAACCTAACAGGCACGGTCCCTAAGCCACATTGCTTGTTGATTAATTAAACAGAATTGGGGAGATGCTGAAAGCCATAGCCAAGTAGGAATGACGCATGGCATTTTGGGTTGAAAGGTGACCCTGCTGTTTGAATCTACAAGTTGCTATTTGAATCTACAAGGCTTTGTGGTGGCTTGGTTATTTTGTGCCCAGCCAGACTGCGGCAAGAAAGAAAAAAGAAAAGTGGATTGCCTTCTCCAGTACTGATGGGCATTGTGAAATATAACAGGGGTCTTGAGTAGAATAAAAAAGGAGAGGAAAACTTTGAGTTTCTTTTGTCCTGCCTTCCTGGCTGAGACCAAAATTACACCCAGCTTTCCTTAGTCTCCCTAGGTTGGCCAATTGGGAGACTTTTTACCTGTATAATTGTCACGATGGGCAAAGAAGCAACTTATGCAATTGAGGGGGAGAAATAAAAAATATCCACATGCTTCTGCTATTTTCAATGCTTTATTCACTCAAATCACTCAATGTAATTTTACTCTATAGGTCCTTAATCAAGAAAATTACAATCCTTATTGCTGAGCCCTGCAATAGACATAGTCAATTCAAAGCAAATAATTCTAAATTAATCCTAAGCACTGCAAACACACTTAATCATGATAGACTCATTACAGATTTTCTCTCTGCATGCTAAGCTCAAGTGCCAAGATCTAGATTCTCAAGTCTTAGGCCTTAAGTCCAGCAAACACACAATCACTCAGACCATAATAGTCAGGTCAGGAACTGATGAAGGCTTCTCCTAGGGTGGAGCTGAGGGCTGGTTGAGGAGAGGGTTGAAAGGAGAAGTTGCAATTCTCACCAGGGTCAAGATATCGCTGTAGAGTTTGAGAGTGGTGAGGAGATGCAGAGGATCAGGCAAATGATGAGAAGAGTTGGGATGTCAATCCAGGTCCTTCTCAGGCTCTCTGGCATGTGGTCATCAGTGTCAGCTGGCTAAATGTCTGTTCATTTGCTCCATCATTTATACTAAATTTGGGGGCTTCTGCTCACCCTTTCAGTCCCTATCAACTGGTACCGGGTTTCTTAGTGATGTCTTACATTTTAGGGTCAGGACATATGGTTTGGTGATTTCTGCCCTGATCTCACACATCTGATTCTTATCAGGGTGAAGGCAAATGACAGTGACTTCACTTGAGTTTTATCAGAGTTGTAGAAAGTGACTTGTCTTTATCAGGTTATGCCTGATGGCATATTGGAGGGCTCTGTAGGCTGGTGCCTGGTGGGACTGCAGGTTTATTTAAATGAAGTTGCTTAGGCTAAGGCCATCCTTAAAATAATCAGATAAGCCAATATCTTATGATAGATTTCTCTCTATATAGATATATGCCCTATTGTTTCTGTTTCTCTGGAGAACCCTGACTAATATATGGTCTGTCTGAATACAAATTCCATGCCCTAGTGAGTAATTTATTCTTTCAACAAATTCTATCAAGTGTCTGGGTACTGTAAAGTTCTTGCCTCTCTGGAACATATATTCTTGTGAAATTCTGTCATAACTATGATATTACCTTGTAGATACCAGGATACTAGGATAGTCACATGTTCCTATCTTTACCATTTAGAAATAACTGATGAACAGATTTTTTGCAGGAGGCACCAAAAATTTGATGGTTTAATAGCATCAACACTAGACTTTAATGGAGATTAGGTGTTATTTTGGTTCTGAATATTTCTCTTGCTTGTGATTACTTTACCATAGTTGGAATACAAAGAGTAAAAAAGCTGACATTAGCCTGTGTAATGAGGTTTTCCTTCACAATTTTATCTTTTCTCCCACTAACAAAAAGGAAGACTGTACTAATAATCAGGGAACAGAACACATTTTTGTTCAAATGTTATCATGAATCAGAGATTGATTTTAAACTATTCAAAGTATTCTGGCAAAGAAATATTTTGAGTTTCACTAAGTTCTGTCTAAATAAGATTGAAATAGAGGAGCCAAACATAATTAAACCTTCATCCCTTCAATGGCAGTGGAGAAGAAAATTAATCAATTAAAAGAAAACATTTCTCTTAGATTCTCATATAGATGCTTTTAGAGATGGTTGTTCGTGAAGGGCTCCTTAAGAAAGCTGAGGCTCAATCTAGGTTGGATCTTGAAACAGTTGCCCCAAGTCAAACTAACTGAAAATGAGGATCCAAGAAAGCAAGTGGTGACCTACAGGAGCTATCTCCTACCACTGGTAATATCCAAAAAAGCAAGCTTCAGAACAAGACAGTCTGCAGGCATTAGGAGCTAGCAGGAAGAGCTATTTTTTTTCTCTTCTGGAGTCTGTATTTTTTTAAAATATTTTTTCTAGCTGTAGATGAACACAATACTTTTATGTTTATATATATATATATATATATATATATATATATATATATATATAACAAAAATATAAAATATAAAACAAAAATATATATATATATATAATTTTATATATTTTTATATTGTGTGAGGTACTGGGTTCCATACCAGCACCACATTAAAAAAAATAATCTTGGCAAGTGTTCTACCACTGAGTCATAACCCAGCCCTGGAGTCTGTATTTTTAAGTGCATTATTTGTGGAAGCATGCATATAGATAAATGAAAGGATCTATCTGTGAATTGAGGCAGCCCAGAAGCCATTCTACAATTCTACAATCTCACACACATCAGCACCACCCTCCACCACCACCACTACTAACAAGAATATTGTGAAATTTTCATAAAATCATTTACTCTTAAATGATCTAAAATATGTTATATAATATAAATGCTAAATATTTATTTTTAATGTTAGTTATAGTTAATGTATTACATGGAAATAATATGGCAGAGGTAAGAAATACATGTAGAAAATATTTAACCATAACTCAAATGCTGCCAGTCTAAGGGAACAAAGAGGAAAATATACTATAAAAATCTCTAATGTATAGTCTGATACTGATTTTGGTTAGCTTTTTCAATGCTGTGACCAAAAGACCTGACAAGAACAATTTTAGAGGAAAGTTTCATTTGGCACTCATGGTTTCAGAGGTCACAGTCCATAGATGTCCAACTCCTTTGTTCTGGGCCTCAAGTGAGGCAGAAAATCATGGTGGAATGGTGTGGCAGAATAAGCATCTGGAAACATGGCACCAGAAAGCAGAGGGATAGCTCCCCTCACCAGAGACAAAATATAAACCGCCAGGGCATGGGCTCATCAACCTAACTCCTCTAGACCCCATACCTGTCTATAGTTACCACCCAGTTAATCCCTACCAAAGGATTAATGCACTGATTAAGTTAAAGCTCTCATAACCCAAACATTTCACCTCTGAACTTTCTTGCATTGTCTCACTCCTGAGCTTTTGGAGGACAACTCATATCTAAACTAAACTATAACAATATCCAACCTCTGCATTATAAAGATCAACTAAAATGGTTAAAAAAAAAAAAAAACAACGGTTGAGAGACTGCCTTTCACACAGGTAAAAAAAATATATATATATATATATATATTTCATCTCAATTAGGTAACTACAACCTCTTTCTCATGTGTATTAACCACCATTACCACCATGATTCTTTAAAGAAACTATTTCTCCACGAATTAATAGGTGTACAAGAATAAAATCATGAAATCTTTATTGCATTCATAACAATCACAGTAGTAATTGTGCTCAATTTATTTGTGAATATGAAAAGCAATTTTAAAAGGAAATATTTTTAAACATCCCAAATTCACTTCTGAAAATGAATTAAATGTTTGGAAGACATTTATTTGAGCAAGAAGGATCAAAGGACAGCCAACACAATGGTGTTAACAACTGTTTTAACAACCTAACAACCCAAATATTTGATCCTTTTTGTTTCATTCAATCTTGTCCATGATGTAAGTAGCTATAGTTACTCAGCACCAGATTTATAAAAATGAAAGTATGTTCCTCTCATTTTTATGTCATACTTTTTTAACCAAAAAAGTCACTTATCAAGAATTTGTGATAAAATATGCTTCAGTTGAGCGTATCTGTGGAGAGAGGGTTCAATAATAAACAAAACAAAGAAACCTAAATTATGTTGCCAACCCAGCCTTAAAATAATTTTAAATAAGGTTTAAAACTATAATAAAGTTGGCTGGGATTGTAGTTTAGTGATAGAGCATGTGCCTAGTATGTTCAAAGCACTGATTTCAATTTTCAGCACCACATTTAAATAAATTAAATAAAGGTCCATCAACAACTAAAAACAAATTTTAAAAAATAAACTATAATATAGTGTGTCTGAATAAGTTATGAGACCACAATTCTTCCACAAGTCCCCCAAATCCTTCTTTTCATGTTAGCACATTGTGTGTTTAGACAGCTGTTGTATAATTGTAAAGTGTGGACCCTCATACCTAACATCCTTAGGATAGTTTATTTACATGAAACATCTCCCTCCACAGATATTTATTCAATAATTTCACTGTTAGTAGATTTTAAAAATCATACTGTTCTATTATTTACTATGACCTTAACATGGAAAATGTTTAAGTATATGGAAATCAGGAAGTTCCAAGGTCATAATCATTCATACTCTTATAGCTTCTGGGAAATTTCCAACAGAGCTTTTGAGAAGAGTTTATGCAATTAGGATTTCATAGTTATTTCTAAAAATGCTCCTTGCTGCTGTAAGTTTTCCAAAAACTGTACTTAAGAACATAGCTGTGAGGTCTGATCACATAAGGAAGATGCAGTACATTTTCCTTACTAGGCATTTTATAAAGAAAAGTTTTATACTTTAAGAGAGCAGACAAAATAATATGTGTCTCCTACATTTTAAAACTTCTCTTCCAATTCCAGACTTCATACTGTTTGACAGATTTTCTAAACTTTTTTTTTTATATATCTCATCACCTTCATATATTCATGCAATAGGAAAACCACAAGACCCCAATCATGTTTCAGTTAGGACTCACAGATCACAACAATCTAAATCTCATTAACTTGGACCAGGAGCTCCCAAAATACAACTTCAATTTACTGAAAAAGATTAAAAGGCACATGTAGAGTTTGTACTGCAATGAGAAGTCAGAGCAGGCGAAAAGCTATCAGTCTCAGGGTTTTATTCTTATTTTGTAAACTTATGTACCAATTTTAAAAGGCTTATGAAAATAGACAAGAAAATATAGAACTAATCAATCCCTAGAAATTCCCCACTGGAAAAGCACATGAGCCTAGCTTCGGAATCCCTCCTTTCCTTAACTAACCCACAAACATATATGTCACCAAACACTAATTAAAATATAACATTTTAAAATATACAGCTGAGGGCTGGGGTTGTGGCTCAGAGGTATCGTGCTTGCCTGGCGTGCATGAGGCACTGGATTTGATTTTAAAAAAATAGAGATATTATGTCCACCTATAATTGAAAAATAAATATTTAAAAATATATATACAGCTGAAAGCAACCCCAAATATAAGAGTTCTCCTTGATATCTTTCTCACCATCAATAGTCTGGTCAGCTCTTCATATCCCAAACTCTTCTAGGTCTTACCCTTTCCTTGCTGGATCATGGTGGCTGTAAACCTCTATACAAATCCTGAAACAAGCCATGTGCCTTTAGGTCTTCATCACTGTTCAGAAATGTGGGCCTCTTAGCACTGGCGCATTCCATCTTGGCCAAACCTACCTTCCACCTAAAATGCCCTGCAAAAAAATTTCCATCATATTATAATATTGAGCAGCAGGAGAGTATGTGTGGTAGAGTAAAGGCTGTCTACAAGCTGTGCAACAAGTAGATATGCTCTGTTGGCAGCAATGGTGTCCCTCTATCTGGACTCCAACACCTAATGACCCTGAACAAAAATTAGCATACCTCAGAAAATGCAAAGAAGTATGTCAAGTAAATCCCAGACTGTTAGATGGTCACTTGAAGAATAGGAAGTTTCTGGTGGGTGAAACTGACTCATCAGCTCCTGTTACCACTGCTTCCACTAATCTGTGTCTCAACTTTCCAGAAACTTCTTTTGACCAGGCCCTCCCAATACTGGCCCCTGGTCCCTTACGTACTTTTAATCAAGCCCAATTCTAGTATGTCTTAAAGAAGTCATAACTATGAAAATGTGGCCTAATTGATGCTAAAAAGTTGGCTGAGAGTTAACCTAAGAAGCAGTCACAAGCAGAAAGGGAAAGGTCATCAGGAGAAGAAAAGCAGAAGGTTCAAGATGAAAAGAAAAAAGAAAAGGTGGCTTCACCAGACTGGTCTTCAGAAGTTAAATAAATGTCAGTAGGAACTGGCCATTGAGCCCAAGATATGTCAAGTAAGGACATACTTTTAGTCACTTGCCCAAGCTTACTTTTATGGAATAAGTACAAATTCTTCAATGAAGCTGCCCTCTTTAAAAATGCCGCCATGTTTCTGGGAGCATTTTGGTTTGGATGATTGGTCCTTATGGTGTGCTGAACACAACACACCTAGCACTCACCTCAGACATTCATGAGTTGCAACCTAATCACAGGTGCTGGCAGTGGCTAGACACATTAAGGAAGAAATCTTCGCTAGTGTC
The DNA here is from genome assembly GCF_047511675.1 of Marmota flaviventris. NCBI lineage: Eukaryota > Metazoa > Chordata > Mammalia > Rodentia > Sciuridae > Marmota > Marmota flaviventris. The sequence continues at coordinate 65,515,669 of NC_092503.1, read as the reverse complement.
TTCCTCTAAATGGGGTTTTAGTCTGAATCGTGAAGTTACTGATATATTTGGATTTATTCAATGACAACTCATTTATTTATGCCATAGTAAATTACTTTCTATTTATTATGCATTTTCTTAGTATTTTTTCTTCCTCCTGTTAAATTGAGCTTTCTCTCTGCTATTACCTCCCCTACCATTTATCCTACAGTGTGCTCCCATGCATACACCTTTCTATAAAACTTGATCTTACACTGTCCTTAGGGCTATTGCCCCCAGTTTGTCCTCTGCCAAGAACATTCTTGGTCCAGATATCAAGGTGATTGGCTTCCTCAGTTCCTCAGGGTCTCTACTCAGATATCATCAAGTCAATGAGGTTTAGCATGGCCTTCTCATTTGGAGGAAATAAGGAAACAGGCACAAGTAGGTTAAGTATCCTGTCCAAGTTCTCATAGCTGGAGAATGCTAGAACAAAGATTTGCTTCCATTTCCTGATATATTTTTTTAACCTTTAATGCTGTGCTGACACTCAATTAATTATTTCTCCTCAACAATTAAAAACTCAACCAACCATATTAATGACCACAAAGAAAATTTAACATCAAACACTTAACATAATACAGACTACTTTATTTTTCTTTATAATAATTATTTAGTTGTATTAACTGTACAAATTAATGGAGTTCACTGTGACATTTCCATGTATACATATATCCTGCTTTGATTGATTCTACCTACTATCCTCTCATCTTCCCTATTTACCCCTCTCATTTCCTTCAGCTTCTCAAATAGTCTGTTTTCTTAAGACAATATTCTATTTTCTTAAGACAATGCTATTTTACTTCAAATACAATGGAACTGGAAATCAGTATATTAAAGATAGCTTTATAAAAAAATATTCAGGGCTGGGGTATAACTCAGTGATAGAGCATTTACTTAACATGTACAAGGTCTTTGGTTCAATCCCTAGCACGCAAAAAAATAATAATAAGAAGAAGATAAGGTACATACTGTATCTAAAAACCATGCTTCTAAATAATTCATGGGGCCAGGGACAGTGGAACAGGTCTACAGTCTCAGTTATTTGAGAGGCAGGAGGCCACTTGAGTCCAGGAGTTTGAGGACGCCCTTGGCAAAATAGCAATGCTCAAAATAAATAAATAAATAAATAATTTAAAAAGCTAAATAAGTCATGGGTTAAAAAGTCATAATGGGGGGCTGGGGTTGTGTCTCAGAGGTAGAGCACTCACCTAGCAGGCGTGAGGCACTGGGTTCGATCTTCAACACCACATAAAAATAAAATAAAAATATTGTGTCCACCTATAACTAAAAATAACTATTAAAAAGTCATAATAGGAATTTGACCACAATGAAACAAAAAAGCACCAATATCTAAATTTCTAAGAGTAGCTACATTTGGTTCATAAGATGTCTTATATCTGAACATAGGTTAGAAAACAAAACAAGTCGACTGCAAACTGTGTGGAGTATTTGTTCTCAAGAAGCTAGGTACAGAACTTAGAGCAAGGACAAAATGTATCAAACAGGAAATAAAGATAAGAACATAAAATAATGAAAGGAAAACAGATATGATTCCCAAAACTCAGGACTAGTTCTTTGAAAAGACCATTATACAGGTGAATCACTGACAATACTGATCAAGAAAACAAAAAAGAATAAGCAGCATCAGAAATAAAACATGAGGTATAACAGAGACAACAGAGTTTAAAAAAAAACACAAGAATACATTAAATATGCCAATACATTTTAAAACTTGAACCCAGGGCTTGCACATATTAGGTAAATGCTCTGTCACTGAGTTATTGAGGGTTCTACAATTTTTATGAATATATGAAGTTATGTCATGTTCATAAAGGGAAGAACTAATATTGTAAAGATCCAATCATTTTGATATTGGTCTTTAACTTCAATACAATAATGATTAAAGTCCTTTCAGAGGGCTGGGGTTGTGGCTCAGTGCTAGTGTGCTCGCCTAGCACATGTGAGGCACTGGGTTTGATCCTCAGCACCACATTAAAAAAGTAAATTTAAAAAAGTAAATAAATAAAATAAAGTCATTGTATTCATCTACAACTAAAAAAAATATATTTTAAAGAATCCTCTCAGAGTATGTCATGGAGATTGATACACTAATTCCATAGTTCATGTCAAAGATACATATTTAATAAGAGCCAAAGATCTGCACTGTGATGAAAGACATAAATTATATATGCAATGATGATGACTTTCATTATAAGATTTCATTCCTTAAGAAAAAAGCTTAGCAATCTGATGCAAATATGGCAAAATATTAACATATGTTAAATCTGGGTAGTTGACACATGATATTTTAATATTTTCTGAGATTTTATCTTTTTTTGATATTCTGCATAATTTGGGTGTTTTTAGAAGGAAAGCCAATGATGCTGAGTACTGCGAGAGAACAAGCAAGATAACCACTAAATCATTCTTTAGAACTGATATTATGGATATCACTGCAGGCTACAACAGAAGCTGATGATGTGAGATAAAGAGGCCAGAACATGAATAAATTGGGTTGAGGAGTTAGTACCACAAGTAAATAAATGCCTAGCATGCAAAGGGCCCTGGATTTGATTTTCAGAACTGAAAAATAAAAAATAAGAAAAAAAGTAAACGAAGACAGTGAACACAGACTACATGTTTTTTTAAAAAGCATGTATTTTTAACAGATACACACACACACACATTTTTCAGCTGTCAATGGACATTTATTTATTTATTTATTTATATGTGGCGCTGAGTATTGAACCCAGTGCCTTACACATGCCAGGCAAGAGCTCTACTACTGAGCCACAGCTCCAGCCCCTAAAAAGCATGTATTTTCAAAAAGCAATAATATAGCAAAAGTGAATTGAAAGTTGTGTATCTGTCACACAAAGCTGTACAAAACCATCTCTGTTCTGGGAGAGCTAAGTTTGGGAGGCTATTTTATCAGCCGTCTTCACCCTTTTGAGTGATATGTCTACCCTGGAGGCTCCAGTGGCATAATGGGAGAGGTTTCTTGCTTGTGATGGTCCTGCACTGGCATCAGAAACCATGCTTTCTGTTGCTGCCTCGTCCTACTGACACCCTTGGGATGTTTGTGATCTAGTACATTTCCAGTCTCCTGGCTAATGATGACATTTGCAACTGAGATCTTTCATCACAGTCCATAAAGTGCTTTACAATTTTTAGGTCTTTTCAGTCCTCATCATCTCCCAGGATGTTGTAGGAGATGGGACACCTTTCCAGGGCTTTATGGTGTTGCTATAGAGACTAAGTAAATTTCAAGAGTGCTCTGTCAGCTAAGGGTATGTGGCTCAGTGGTTGAGCACCCCTGGGTTCAATCCCCAATAGCCAAAAAAAAAAAAAAAAAAAAAAGAGAAAGGTGGGTGGGAGGAGAGAATCAGGGATCAAGGAGACTAAAGAACATGCCAATGAAAGGTAATGCTATACTTTAATTGGATCTGCGGTTTAATCAAATTAACTTTGAAAGATATTTATAGTTAATTGGAGAAATTTTAAAATGCAAACAATATTAGATAGTATCATGGAAGTTTCATTGATTTTCTTTGGCACAGTAATGATACTATTTGGTATTATATGTATAAAAATGTCTCATTTTAGAGTTGATACAAAAAATATTTAGGTTGGAGATATATCTAAAATTACTTTAAAATAATTCAGCATAAAATTTATATAAGTAAATGTGGCAAAAAGTTAACATTTGCTGAGTTTATTTAATGGAATAAAAAATGCAATATGTTTCTAATTTCTGAGGTAAGATAGCTCTAAAATTAGTGTTCTATTCTCTATCTGTTGACCTTGAAATTTGACAACGAAGTCCTTCTCATGGCCATAGCTATTACTTAAAAGAAAACTGGAATACATAAGTACATATTTGTATGATTTTTAAAAGCACAACAATATTTAGTTCATAATTTTTTTCACTTTTAAATGTAAGACTATGAAACTAAAATTATACTTACTAAAAGAAGTTACCATGTATATGCCAAAAGATATTCATCTCTGTTATGAGATATTTTTTAAAAGTAAAAAGTTTTCACTTAAAAACAAAGATTATCTTCCAAAAATATTTTCTTTATTAGGAAAGCTAATCTATTTTGTTCTGCTTCTATACTAAGAAAAGCACTCTTAATGAGTACTGTTTTAATAGTAACCAAATGACATTTGACCACTGTAGGAGAACAAATGTGTTGACTGAGTCACTAATCTCTTATGATAAATAAATAATGTTAAACAGATTTGAGAACAACTGTCTTGAATAATCCATATCATCCAGCATTGTTATTATTGTTTGTTGAAAAGTCTTTAAAATGGTAATGCCACATTATTGTGAAGTCAAGAAACCTCTTCAAAGAGAGAAAATATCAAAGTGTTTATCTTCTAGAGATGTAGTCCTGGAAATACAGAGCACTACAAGAACAGGAATGAATGCTACTATATTAACTTCTCCAGCTTAAGTATAGAAGAGTATGTGTCAGATGCCATAATCTTTCCTAAAAGTGAAAAGAGGAATTTTCATGGAGGGGCTCTAGAGTCTTAAAAATAATAATTTCATACAGTTCCTTTCTGTTACTGATTCAAGATAACCTCTCCTGGGCCTCATGGCTATCAACACTCATCTTTAAGGAGGATGACTCCTGCTCCTAAAAAGGATATTTTTGGGAACATGCCAAAGCTGCGACTGCAGGGAAAACCATCCAGACACACTTCGGAAAGGCTTCGCTTCTACAGCCCCTCCATAGGAAATCAGCACTCCCAGTACCAACTCCCTTGTTTGCCATTGTTTATTGCCAGTTTGTTTTTCATCCTGTTCATTTAATGGAAAATGCTAAAAATTCTCTTATAGAATTTAAGGAGGTTGGAAATAAAATGCCAAATTTAATTTTCAACCCAATTCTTTAGCTTTGGCATTTAACAGCCAAAAGTGAGGCTTCCTATCCCTACACTTGTCACCATCCTATTATCTTCTACTCTCTATTGAGTTCTCTGGGAAAAACTTAGAAATTAGTAAAGTAGCTGGACCAGCTGTCCTCTGAGTCATTTAACATTGATTGTATTGTCACCCAAGGCAAAGAAAGTCCAAGTACAAGAATACCAAGTGTTGTTCCTTTTAAAGAAATAATGTCAATTTTTAAAAATATTTATATATATTTTTTAGTTATAGTTGGACAAAATACCTTTATTTCACTTACTCATTCATGTGGTGCTGAGGACCAAACCCAGGGTCTCGCACATGCAAGGCAAGTGCTCTATTGCTGAGCCACAACCCCAGCCACTCAATTTTTTGTTAATGATTGGAGCCACGTGAATCTCTCAAGCAACTCAAAGACTCTCCTAAAAAAGTATCAAAGCTGATGTGTTACAGCTAATATTTGATTCCAAATGAACACACATACGTGTGCATACACCCAATAATTTTCACTCCTTCCTCCACTCCATTTGAATTTGATCCCTCTCTCTATAAAACCACAAGGCCCTAGAAGAAGGGGAAATCCACTGATATTCAGAATGGAATACACTTGAATATCTATAACACTAGAAGGACCTAGAATTCCATCATGTCTGTAAAGAAATATAAATAAATTCTGGGAGAACTGAGGACAGAAGGAATGAGAAGAAAAGGACTAGGAGACACAAGACTGTGAATGAAGGAGGGGAGCAGTCCAGCAGCCCCTTTGGGGAGGCTGATGTAGTGGATACCCCTTGTGAAAGACCAGGCAGCAGACTGGCTGTGGAAGCAGTCCAGGGTTAACATCCACCTACACACCTCACCCTCTCACCTATTTGGAACAGCCTGAGCACACTTCTGTTAGCAACATGTGATCCTCAGTCCTGAATGTCAGTCTGAGGTGGTATCTGAGCATCATCAAAGCTTCAGCCTTCTTCACTGTGTACCTTCTGGTAGCAAGAGCATCTTCCTCAAGAATATAAACAACTGAGGGCAGCAGCTGTTGTCAGTTTGGTTCGTTGCTAGATAACAGGGCCTGGAACATACAGACACACTCCATAAACGCTGGTTAGGTATAGGTTGAATTAGTCTCCCCACGGAGAACACCAGCAAGAGAATCACAACCTCTTAAATATGAGATTAGAAACTTGGCTTCTTACCATACAAGCCTACTGTGCTTTGTATCCAATATCAGGTAATTGGGGAAAAAAGAATTGATTTGAAAAAACTTCAGGGTTAGGAGTTTTATCTCATAATTTAGTAAAATATCAGTCCTTTTAAAATGCAAATGCCAGGGAAGGAAGAAATAACCTGGAAATACCAACAGGGATAAAAATGTTGCTTTTGCTTTTAAAAATAAGAGATAAAATTATTTTAAGTTTGATTTACACAAATCATAACTTAATTGTTCCAAACCTAGGCTAATTATAAATAAAGCAAAATCTAGGGATGAAAGATTTGTGGTACTTAATCCTTTGAACAATTATCTATGTTAAGCCAAATTTTTCTAAGACATATTCTTCGTTAGAGATAGAGACATAACATGACAGAGGACTCCTTCATTTAAAGATAATATTTACATAATGTCTTATGAATAGATAATACTTTACAAGGTTCAAAAATCAAAGCAACATATTTAAAAAGTAAACTTCAAGAAATCCCAGTGCCACTCCATTCCTGTCCACCTTGACTCCACACCTACTATGTATAGTCATTTTTAATTAATTTATTTATTTTAATTAGGTATATGTAACAACAGAATGCATTTTGATTCATTGTACACAACTGCAGCACAACTTTTCATTTCTCTGGTTGTACACGATGTAGCATTGCAGTATATATGCAGTCAATCATGAACCTAGGCTAATGATGTTATGTATAGCCATTTTTATTAGTGTCTTGACTACTATTCCAAAATGTCTTCATAAAAATATAAATACAGATATAATTTCTTATTTTTTTTAGATTAAAGTAGCCTGGATTCTTATATTATTGTTATTACATTCCTCCTCCTCCTCCTCCTCCTCCTCCTCCTCCTCCTCCTCCTCCTCCTCCTCCTCCTCCTCCTCCTCCATCTCCATCATCACAGTGCTGCTCCTTGCTTTTCCAGTTAACACTAACATACCCTGGAGAACTCACCTCAGCACATTGTGAATGTGCTCACTCTTTTCACAACTGCATGGTACTCCATCGTGTGGTGAACTAGGTCCCTTTTAGTGGGTGTTTGTAATGTTTCAAGTCTTCTGCTGCTGGAGATTATTCCATAATGAGTAGTTTGTACATATGCTGTTCTGTGATTATTCAGGTCTATCAACAGAATAGATCACCAGAAGTTAGATTTCTGTGGCAAGGAGTCAAATGCCCCAATAATTTTGGCAGTTTGTGCTGGATAGTCCTCCACAGGTGTTATATGCTACATTCGCCACCTACTGAAGCACATGATCACTGGCAGAGTATGTCATCAAATTTATAAGTTTCTCTTAATCTAGCAGGAGAGAAATGGTATCTCTTTGAAATTTTCCTTACTATGAATGGAGCTGAGCATCTTTTTCATAAACTTATTAGCATCTGTTTCCTTATCTGCTCCTGCTTTTCAAATAGAGTTGCTGAATCTTAGGAATTCTTTATATAGTATGGAAGTTACACATTTATTTGTGATATAAGTAGTTTTTTCCCCTGTCAATTGTCTTTTAGCTTTGTCAAATAGACTTTCCTGTTTTTTCCCCCATTCAGAAATTATGATCACATTGCCCTTTATAAGTTTTACTCAACTCTAGAAGTTAGCACTGTTATCTGTGATTTACAGAAGAAGATACTGAGTTAGAGGAATATGCTGAGTTATAGGGTTGTAAAGTTATTGTCCAAGAATACACAAATCTGACCAAAGAGTATCTGACTTTGAAGACGGTATAATATATCTATTATGCCACACTGCTCTCTTACCACAAAAACAAGTAACAGTGACAATATCTAACTCTTTCCATTAGCTATATTTCTATCCTCACAACAACTCTGTGAAGATATTACTTATTCATTTTCACTTATAGATGAGGATTTTAAATTTCTAAAGGTAAATAAAATTCCCCAGGAAACCTAAAGTGCTCTACTGAGGATTAAGTCCCAGAGCCTAATTCCAGCACAGGAGTGTTCCATCTCCAATTTGTACAGCCCCTGGCCTCAAGGACTTGGAAGCCAGTATTAGAGAAAAGTTGCCAGTTCCAAACAGAGCTGCAAAGGGGAGTAGCTTCTCTCACCCCCTGTTCCATCTCGTTAAGCCAGGTCAGGCCCACATTCAAGTGGCTGGGCAGTTTCACCAGAGATTGTCACTATACCCAGCAACAATGACAGTGCCGGCTCCTGACAAGATATTTAATGAAACACAAATTGCACCGTCTAGCTACTCATCAAGGAATATTACTTCAAATTCGCAATATTCAGAAACTGCTGAGAGGAGCACTCTTTGTGGAGAACTTTTTGAAGGGTCAGCACTCTCCCAATTCCCCTTATTATGCAGAGTAAAATCAATGCCCACAATCAACCAGACCAACAGTAACTGTCAATCAGCCAGAGCAAAGTAACTGTCCTGCTGTATGATTCTTCCTGGGCAACTCTTACTAAAATTTGATCTTAACTGATGTTCTCAAGCTATAGAGAGAAGGCTTTTTAAAAAAAATAGTGCATGTTAATTATGCAGAATAAAGAGTTTATCATATGTACCCCCACACACACCCTCCCTTATCATCCCCTTCCTTTTTTGGCATGATCTCTTTCCTCTTTGACATGATCCCCTTCCTGTCCTCTATCAGTCTCCCTGAGAAGGCTTTGGAAATGCTAGAAAATAATGTTTTCTGTGGAGGTGGAATCAAGGAATGAAATATCTAGCATTTTCTCTTTGGTAGAAAACAAATATCAATTTCTAGCATCTGTGCCATGAATAGTTATAAATTCCACTGAGATTGAAGTTTGCTTATCCTATGGACTCTGACACTCTTAGAACCAATTGTATTTTCCTCATGAATTTGCTATAAGGAAACAGGTTTGTGTCTGTAGCCCATCTGCAAGGGTGGCCTACTTCACTCTTAGCCATTACCATACTTCACCCTTCTTTCCCCTTTTATATTTTATCTTGATAAATTGAAAATATTTTATTTTGAAATAAATTAAAATAAGACAGAATATTAATACATAGTTAAACTAAGTATTTTATCCTCATTCTTATCCTTTTAAACATTGCAAAACTACTATTAGAACTCTGCTGAATTCAAATTATGATTCAAATTAAATGAATAAATAAAGTTTATTCCATCTGCATCAGAATTTCATTGAATTCTTCTTATTCTGCCCTGACCCATAAAACTGCACTAGAAATTTGATGATTTATGTCTGGTAAAAGAAGAGTCAGGGCCAAAGAAGGGCATATCAGAATTCTTTTCAACTTATGGCAATTGTCTGACATGCTAATTCTAACCTGGTTAAATCAAACTTAAGTTATTAAATATGAGGGCTATTCTTTTTCTAATAATGACTTTGAAGCTAACAGACATGGAACCTTTAAAGTACAAATTGATACTCAAAATGTAATCTTCCTAGAAATACTGGAGTCCCTCTATGCCACAATAAAATCACCCAGAAAGCAATTTTAAATTACTGGGAACATTAATGTAAAATACTATTTGTTACAGAACAAACAGCATATGATTATATCATAGAAAACCAAATGTACTCTTGATCATTCACTTAGTATCCTGATTCCAGTCACCTTCAGTGATTTCCAAATACAGGACTCTTTAGTACAATCAAGAGAACCAATTTCTGTTCTCTTGCTTCTCTTTCTTTGACCAACCCATGGAAGGCTACCAGCATATTCTACCCAGGAAAAGATATATCATAAAAAATGAAATCTTGGTTCATTGTGAAAAAAAATAAAAATTAAGAAAACCCACATATGTTTGTATCTATCCTAAGAATAAAACAGTAAGTTTTCTTTCTCTTGTTTCATTTTCGTTTGCTCCTGATGTTGTTTTCAGTGATTCTGTGAGCAACTCAGTGTTTGCTCTCCCTGGATCACTTTATACTTAGAAAAGCTGAGTCTATCGACCTCAGGAAAAGTCTGGCTTTAGACTTTTGCAATATTTCTAACCTCAGGAAATTACCAGTGTTCCTGGAGTCTGAAATGACTATACCCAGAGGAGCTAATTTTCATCTGTGCTTTGAACTTACACAGAAACTACAGCCACCTTTATCTGTCTGGCTTATAGGTTCATGTACCACAGGGTGTTCCATATGGTTCTCTTTGTTGTTATTTAGCTGGTAAAAACTGCTTGGAAATACTGTGACTACCCACATCTTACCCTTATCATATTATTCAATTTGGTCTGAATCACATTCTCTCTCTCTCTCTCTCTCTCTCTCTCTCTCTCTCTCTCTCTCTCTCTCTAATTAGGTTTTACTATTGCCAAGAACAAATTGTTCCTTAGGGAAACCAGTAAAAACCTTGATGGTGTGTCACCTTCAGCATAACTGTGCCAAGTAATTTTAGTTTCTCTTCAGTTTTAAATCACCACTTTCTCTTCTTACATATCTTTGAAAGAAAGTGGGGGAGAAAAATTCATCCTTATAGTCATTTCACATTCACCCTTCCAACTATAGCCAACTAAAAGGAATTGAACTATCACCAAACATCAAGAATTAAAATTTAATAGAGCATAAAAATAAAATTATATCCCCCACTGATGATTAATAAACATTCCTAAGAATCAAATCTTCAATTTAAAGGAAAATCACTAGTCCTGATTTGCTGAGTTGGGGTTAAACTCTTATCTTTAGCTTTTGCCTAATTTCTAGATACCATGTAAACCCATCACTTTTTCTTACCTGCACTGAGAAGTCTCCCTAGGGCTGTTCTCTAGGTGTGGTTTCTTGGAAAGGGCACAAAGGAAAAATTTCCAGTTGTAATAAGCAGAGAAAAGAACAACCTTCTTTTAAAGACTTTTTTAAATTTCAAGATGGCAAAGCAGATTCCTTAACACTTGAAAAGTTTATATAGCTTTCACATTACCTAAGTCACACCATCAAACAATGTTTTCTTTTAATGTCAAATTGCAGACAAAAAGTGGAACAAAGAGGAAACAATTAAAACTTCAGATTTATAGTTAAAGAAAATAATTTGAATAAAATTCTGCAAGAAACATTTAATGAAGTATAAATACAAAGAAATTAGCCATGCTATGTAGTTATTAAAATGATTTGGTGGCAGGGGGTATTGAGGATTGAATTCAGAGTGATTTATTTAAATTTATTTCTTTACAGACAGAGTTTCACTAAGTTGCTAATGTTCTTACTAAATTGCTGAGGCTGGCCTCAAACCTGCAGTCCTCCTGCCTCAGCCTCCCTTCCATGTTGCTAGAACTTTAGGTTTGAGCCACCACACCCAGCCTAGAATAAATTTAACCTACATAAACTAATCAATAAAATCAGTCATGATCTATTAACTTGAAAAAGCAAAGACACAATAACACATAAAGTGTTACCTCATTTTGTAAAATAAATAAACAGATTTTAAAAAACTAAACAAGACAAAAGTATATGTTTCTATTATTATAGAGGAAAATATATAAGTACACATAATCAATAGTTAACATTAGTTATCTGAGGAAGGTATAATTTAAAAAAAAGAGTAGAGATTAAAGCATTTTTTCATATTTCCATGTTTGTGTTGACTTTCAAAAGTGAATGCTTATTATCTCATAATTAAACAAAACAAAAAATGTAAGGGAAAGAAGACAATATACAAAACATATGCATCACATATGAAGAATTTTCCGTTTACAATACATATTTGTTGAGCGCTAAGGCACTGGGCATTTATCTTAGTTAGAGTGTGCTTGGCTATAAGCAATAGCAAATCCAACTCAATCTGGAATAAATAAAGACATTTATTGACACACATAACCAGAAATCCAACCATGATGTTGATTTCAGGAATGACATAAGCCATGAACTCCAGTTCCTTTTTACTGAAATTCTCTAGATGATTCTAGGACTCATCCTCATGTATCATGTATCCAGAAGAAGAGAATTGGTTTTTAGAAGTTTCCCAAGAAACAAAACAGCTGCCCCCAGCAACTCTCCCTTGCGCCCCATTAACCCAAGTTCTTTCACACCCCCAATCTTGATAAGCTCACCAGCAAAGGATACAGATAATTAGATAATCAGGCTTTCCTTACAGTCAGGTCTGATGACAGTCTCCTCTGAAAATCATGGGCTAAGTTGGGGAGGAGACAAGGGTGAATATCTGAACAAGGATCTGTTAGCAAAGTAAAAGGAGCAAAGGCAACTGTGGTCAGACCACAGCAAGCCTCATGGAGTTCATGGTTTTGTAGAACACAGCAATAAACAGGGAATTCTGACAGCGAAGAATGTATGAGAAAGAAGTTAACGGTGCTTTCTTAGGGAACACATCACAATGTGGCAAGTAAAAAGGGTATGTTTACAGAAGACCACCCTAAGGACTGCTAAAGACCTGAAAAAGAGGAGAAGGAAAACAGCATATAACGACAGGAAGTAAGCAAGTGTGATGGTTTTAAAGGACTGAAAGCAGTACCAATGGCCAGAGCCCACAGATGCAAAGTCACAGTCACTGTATGTGGGAAAAACTCCACAAACTGCCAAGAAAGAGACAAATTTCCCAAGAGAAAAATGAGACAAGTAGTTTACAAGAAATAGAAAAGGCCAAGGAACATATGAAACGCAAAAAAGTGCACTTTTAAATTCATTTCATTTTTCATTTACCAAAATAACAATTAAATCTGAATCCAATTTTAGAATAGGATATAGTTAGAGTGAAAATAAACTCATACTCTTCAAAAGGGCAACTTGGCAATAAGTCCTCCAACATTTTAAAATGACTACCACTGAGTCCAAAATTTCATCCTTTGTAATTTATCTCAAAAAAATAAAAACCACAAATTTGGGTAAATATGCTCAGGTATTTTTCACTCTAGTATTATATGTAATATAATGTATGTAATTATATGTAATATAATGTAATTTAATTTTTTGCAAAAAATTAAAAATAACTTAAATGTCAATAAATAAGGTAGATTAAATAAACTATGATACATCACATTGATAAAGTATTATGAAGTAATTTTTAAAGCATATTTTAATGCTAAATGAAATTATTAAGTGGTAAAACAAATCAAAACAGCACAGTGTTATTATCTGACTTATGTTTTATAGAGCAAAAATATGCATGCAAGAAAAACACTGGGGAGATTTTTAGGTTAGTTGTCAGTGAATATTTCTTAATTTGTGTGTGTGTGTGTGTGCGCGCGCGCACGCACGTGCACGCTTTACAATGTTTTTCACGTTTTCTGTAATAAACACATTTTTATTTATTTAGTTCTTTTTGTTTTGTTTTTGGTACCAGGGATTGAACCCAGGGGCACTTTTTGTTTTTTATACCAGGGATTGAGCCCAGGGGCATTTTACCTCTGAGCCACTGCCCCAGCCCTTTTTAGATTTTACTTAGAGACAGGATCTCTCTGAGTTGTTTAGGGTCTTACTAAGTTGCTGAGGGTGGCTTTGAACTCTCAATCCTCCTACCTGAGCCTCTAGTGTCACTGGGATTACAGATATATGCCATCACACCCAGCTCACATTTTATTTATAATAAAAAGAAAGAGACTCTTTTTGAAGGTACTTATCTCAGTAATCAAAACAAAATCACAATGTTCTTTTATTTTCTATATAACTATATCAATTCCTAGCTTCTTGTTAATACAGAGAGGTTCAGAGATGATGAATTAAAATTATCATAGTGAAGAAAGTAACTAACATCTGTCATATGATAAAGGAGTGATATATCTGTATCCTGTAATTTTTTTCTTTAAAGAAAATATTTATTTTATGATTAAACTGATGGGAAGTGAGAAAGAATTGGGGTAAATGTTATTGGTTCTATCTCAGCAACTATTGATACTGTAGACAAATAAGGTGCTTTGATGTGAGACATAAAAGTTCATCCTCATTATAAATAATTCTAACTACCAATAGAAGAATTAGCTCTGTGTACCAAATGCCTTACAAACCTTATTTTATTTCTAAATCTCTCAAGAAAAATGAAAGATAGGTCTCAGAGATTAACAATTATCCAAGTCAAGACATAAACCCAGATCTGTTGCAATTCAAGGCCCAGGTTCCCTACTCCATACAAATCTGCTTCCATATAGCATGTTATTTATACTAATAGCACACATTATTAACATTCACCAATAGCTGTGTTTTCATATTGCAATAATTAATTCAGTATTAATGAATAGACCTCATAGCATAGTGACTATATAAGGGGTTAGGTAGAAAACAGTGTTGTTTGCCCTCAATGTGCATTCAGTTCAAAATGAGGACTATAGGGAAAAATAAACAGGTGATTGCAACAAAAATAAGGAATTATTATGACAGAGAAAACAGGATACTATGGAACCTTAATGAGGGGCATCTAACTCCAAATGGCATTGGTGAAGAAAGGAAAGTTCTGGGAGGTATATCTCCATGCAAATGGATGAATCAGAATTTATGTCAGTGCATTTGGGTTGCTGTAACAAAAATACCATGAACTGGGGAGCTTATAAACAACAGAAATTTCTTTTGTGTAGTTTTGGAGACTGAAAAATCCAAGACCAAGGATATCTGCATCTGCACATTGGATGTCTGGGGAGCACCCACTCCTTGCCTCATAGGTGGCTATATTTTTATTAAAGCCTCACATGGTGGAAAGGACAAAGGGAGCTCTCTCTGGCCTCTTTTGTAACAGTGCTAATTCTATTAATAAGAAGTGGGCTTTTCTGACCTAATCACCTCCCTAAGGCCCATATAAAGTTATCATCATGTGACAAACACACACACACATATATATATATATACCACAAGAACAAGCTTGAGGCAAGGATGTGTTCATGCAACAGCACGGTGGTATTACAGTATGAAATATAAGGTAGGAGGTAGAGGGAAGTGGGTTCAGAGGGACAGATAGGAGCCAGACCAAATGCTGTGCTTAGGAATTTAATCTTCAAAAATTCAAAGGGATCCAGATACTTCATATCACATACTCTTCCAAGTAAAAATAAAAGAAAAAGGAAGGAAGGAAGGAAAGAGAAAGGAAGGAAGGGAGGAGGGAAGAAAAAGGGAAGTAAGGATGGAAGGAAAAGAAAAATAGATTTTTTCATACTATATAGATTAGCTTTTTGATACTATAACAAAATACCTTACATAATTTTGGCTCATAGTTTTTGGAGTCTGCAGTTGTTTTCCCTTTTGGGCCTATTGTATGATAGTATATCATGGGAACATATGGTGGAGCAAAGTCATTCTTCTCATGGCCAAGAACAAAAAAAAAAAAAGAAAGAAAGAAAAAGAAGAGACAAAGGGCCCACAATTCCTTTCAGAGCACACTCCCAATAACCTAAAACTTCCCATGAGGCCCCACATTCCACTACCTCCCAACAAGGCCAAGGGCTGAAGACCAAGCCTTTAACACATAGGCCTTTCTGGGACACTCATCCCAACAATAGCAAGTATTCTACCAATACATACAAATCTATCTTTTTATATTGCATACCTATACTACTAATTAATACTTATTAGACTCCCTTCTAAGGTGGAACACTGAGGCAACAGTGTGGAGGATGGATTTATAGGTACAAAGACTGAAGTCTATTGCAGAAATCAAATTGAGAAGAGAAGACTGAGGGAACTGGTCTATGCTGGATGGTAATGGAAAGAATGGGCTCATGGAATTAAAACAAGTAGAATTGATAAAACTTAGAACCAACTGGATAATGGGTAGACTACAATAACAAAATGTCAAGAATGAAATACAGGTTATATTTTCCATAAAAAAAAGAAGTATGTACTGAGTGGATAGATGGTTGTACCAGATAAGGATGAATTTTTTAAAATATAGACTTTAAAGTATTTGGGGAACATCCAAATGAAGATAAATAGCCATTGTCTTCTAGTGCTCATGGATCTAGAGATCCAAGCTGGAAACACTTACCTATGTGTATGTCTATTCATGGCATCATCAGAGTATTCCTGAAGTTGGAACTAAACACCTGGATGAGATGATACAATAATGGAAAACACAATTAAGAAAACCATGGGGCATGATAGGGAGAATAACAACCCCCCTTACACGTATCCCTGGCCTAATTTCCAGGACCTGTGAATAAGTTACTGTATATTGTAAAAGGAACTTCATAGATGTGATTAACTGAGAGGTATTGAGTTGGGAATATTATCCTGAATTATCCACACAGACTCATTGTACTCACAAGATCTTTACAAATGAAAAAGTAGGGCACAAGGGTCAGATCAGAGTGATCTGAAGATACTATATTGTTAACTTCAAAGATGGAAGGAGGAGCTACAAGCCAAAGAGGCCTAAAAATGCTGGAAAAGTCAAGGAAATGGATTTCTCTTAAGCCTCCAGAATGAATACAACCCGACAGACACCTTGATTTCAGCCTAGAACTCATTTTGGACTTTTAACATTCAGAATTGTAGGAAAATATTTTTTTATTGTTTTAAACCACTAAGTTAGTGGTAATTTACTATAGCAGTAATAGAAAAAAAAATTACCAAGGTAATCAAAATTTAAGATCTATACCAAAAATAACATATTCAGGAACAAAATAAAAAATGAGCCAAGGAGGCTGATATAAATTGAGGAGATGATAAAGCAGGATGGAAACCTCAGGGGAAAGCTGAGAATAATCTCAAATGCTGAAGGTGAGTCATATGGAAATAAACAAACAACAAAAACCTGAAAGTGTCCACTGAATTCAGCATCTAAGGAAATAATTGATAATTGTTTGTCAGACAGTTCAATGGGGGAACTACAATGGAAGCTAAATAAAGCCAAGTAAGTTGAGAAATGACTGGAAAATGTACACAGAAAGCTTGAACTAGTCTTTCCAGAAATTTGGCTCTGATTGGTAGAAGAAATGGCTAGTAATTAGATAATAAATATCCAAACACACACACACACACACACACACACACACACACACACACATTAAGGACAGCCAAGAATCCAGGTTTTGTGAGAATATGAAGCTCATATGATTGCAAAAGAGAGGGAATCTTTAATAAAAATAATATAATACTAAGAATTTAGAATATATACTAAATGAATATATTTTTATTTGTTTTAGTTAGTTACACATGACAGTACAATGACCTTGACATATCATACATTTGAATCAGATGGGATATAATTTCTCATTTTTCTGAGTACACAGATTGCAGAATCACATTGGTCATGCAGTCACATATATACACACAGTAATACTAAATGAATATTGATCATGAAAAGAGAAAACATAGCAAAACCCCTCATTTTTTAAATCTGACAAACACTATCACAAAAATCCAGAATAGAAAACTTTTATTAATTAAATACCTAATTATCCTCTCAATATGTTTTCCCCTATGTGTTTGGATATATATTCTATTTATCCCTTCTTATGACAAAAATCTTTTAAATAATTTTCTATCAGACAAAAAGAAGACAATTTAGCCATTCCTCTATTGTGGTTGATCAACATCTATTTATTAATATTAATGGTCAGAATGTGTAAAACATTAGATTCCACCCAAAGACATACTTATCACATATAATACTGCTAAAGGTTTTTGCCTTACAGAAGAATTCTTATAAATTCTACTTCTCATTATTCTTATTACAAAAGAAGCATACATGTAAGCTGAATTTGTTATTGAAATTACTAAATATTTCCTTATTTAATTTATTTTTATTTTTATTTGTGTGTGTGTGTGTGTGTGTGTGCTGGGGATTGAATCCAGGGCCTTGTGCATACGAGGCAAGCACTCCAGCAACTGAGCTATATCCCCAGCCCCTAAATATGTTCCTAACAGGAAAAGAAAGCTTGTTTTTCCTATGCTTCAATGAGAACTAATTTCTTCACTTATGATTTTACATACATGAACTCAGGAGGATTTTCCATATTAATTTCTGGCTCAACTTTTCAAACATTATTTTCTCCACTGCTACCTTCATACTTCAGGTTGCAGGCACCAAAAGGTACATTCACAAAACCTCTATGTTGCAATGCAGGGTGAGACAGCCTGGTAGGTAGTGAGGGTATTCCCAGAAGCCATCCTAAGCTAGTAATAATTTAACTGCATATGCATTTCACTAAACTAAATTAAATAATGTCTCCATTTCAATTAGGATTCTCACAAACTCCCCAACACCATGGAAATAGGACAGAAGGCAAGTCAAAGTAGAAAGATGTAGTCATTTTAGAGTAATTATAGAGAAATATTAGATTCTTATATGTTACTTCTGTATACTGTACAGGTATATATGATCATGTGAACACACTGTTAGGCTCCACCTTAATAGAAACTTGAAAGGAGCTTAGGAAAGTAAGAAACCATGAAACTTAACATAATTAGCTTTAAGGTACATCCAGCTGCGGCTATGAGGAAATGTTGGAAGAGAGAAAGGCTTGGAAAATCCAGAAAAGAAGGGGCACAGTGATAACTGAGAGCTTCCTGTAGAGCAGAGGAGACTGGAGTCCAGGACACAGGAGGACACAGGGGCAGGAAAGAGCATACAGCAGTTTCCATACAGACAGGTGTGCACATGTGGGAGCAGGAAGTTGAGGGAAGTCCCGCTTCCTGTCTACAGCCTACTGTGGGAGGTGAAAGATGAGGCTGTCTGCTGGAGGTGAAGGGAGCCCTGGGTCTAAGGAAGGGATAACCATTTTTAGAACCTGTAGAAGACATGACCAGGGCAATGTGAAATTCGGTGAATAGGGATGAGTTTCAAATATAGATGAAGAACCTGAACTTGAAGTGGCACCAGTGTGACAGTGGCTATGGGGCAGTCCACAGCAACATTAGTAGGTCAGGTGAGAAAACATGTGGAATGGAATCTGGTCCGTGACCCGCGCAGGCTTCAAGAAAGAAGGTTCGAACCGTGAGAAACTGCAGGGAGTTTTAAATTAAAGATACAAGACTCTAATTACCTTTAAACCCAGCTCCAGAACGGCTTTTCCTATCTCCAACCTCCAGCCACCTAATGCGGTAGTGAGGTTTACTGAAGAGGCTAGTGAAAGAGAGAGAACATGCCAGGGAGTGGACTTTTATTGGGGAACAAGAAATTCTGGGGAAAATTCCATCCAATGAAGATTAAGGGGGGCAGCATCCCAAGGTCAGGGGCCACGATTGGGTCTTTGGGGTAGTGGCCAGACATGCCTCCACTCGGACAAGCCCTCAAACCTGGAGAAGGGTGGGGAAAGCTCTGACACAGCTGTGTCTAAGCGCCTCTCACCTAGCCAGGGAGGTAACTCAAATCATGTGTGAGGATGGCCTCCCACAATGGAAGTCTGTTGTTTTTGAACACTCGGTGTTCCCAGACCATTGTTTCAGTCATTGAACCCCAACTTCTCTCTAGGAAACACTCCTTCCCATGCTTTTAGCACACATGCTGTCTAGCTCCATGGTGGAGCATGTTCCTTAGGTCCAAACAGATCAGTTTGTTTTTCTGACAATGATGATGAAAAGAATCTTGCCAGAAATTTTTTTAAAAGAAGTATTAGAATCGGGATAGTATAAGGTGACAGATAAAAAAATGGAATACACAAAGGTATGGCCTTTTCATTTTGGACAGGACAGAAGTTGGCAGTCCTTGCTAAAGGGAAATTCTCACTTTCATCTTGCAACCAAACCATGTGTCTCCTAAAGCTTCCCCAGTACAAAGTGGACAAGAACAGAGTCAGGAATTCAGAGAGTATATTTACTATGATCTTGAGTAAGATGCTATAATGAAAGGATTAACTGAGGCTGAAATTGGCTCATCTGAAATGAGAAAGGAATGAAAATTATACACATGTTAATGGAGAGCATTTCTGCCTGTGGCCTTCAATCTGAAATGGCTAGAAATGCAATGAAATAAAACCTGGGTGGTGAGTGGAGGATGGAATCTTTTGCTGTCAGTTAAGTTTCTTGCTTAAGAAAGGAGGGAATCTTAGTGAAGTGGCATCCCCTTTCTCCACAGAAAAGCCCTCTTAACCATGGCTGATTTTAGGACTGTCAGCAAAAGAGTCCCTGCGAAAGAGTCCAATGTAGATAAACTTCTTATTTTCGTATCACCCTGTTTACTTGGCCACTGGCCGAGAAGATAACAGCACTCCAGGTGCTGGACATCTCCTTACTAGTTTTTCACAAACGTATCCAGTATAGCACTTTGTAGAAATGTGCAAACAAGGCCTCTGGCCTTGAGCTGGGCTTCACAGAGATGTCTACACTTTTAAGATAAGTTACAAATGGGCTCCATGGTAATAGCTGGCAGAGGAAGGAAAGAAAGGGGAGAAGAAGCTCTCCCCTTCTCAGGTGTTGTCCTTGAAGAGTTAACTTGCCCAGACAGTGAAAGAAAAAGCTGCTTTTATGTGAACTTCTGCAGACTGTGAACTTCTGAGCCCCTCCCCTTACATGCTGGGTATAAAACTCTGAAACTCCCTGAACTTGGGGTTCAGAGGATTGATTGATTACAGCAAAAGCTGTGCCCTCTGAACCTGGCTGCAGCCAAATAAAATTGTTTCCTGCTGTCTTCAGTGCCTTGCCTTGTTTGTCCCTACAACATTAGCACAGACAAAGTGCTATGTGGGCTGTTTTGCACCCCAGGACTTACAAAGACAATAACTAAGCTGGATTAAGTCTGGGGCAAGGGGTAAATTACTGGCTACTCTTGCCATAGTATGGTTTGATTTTATCCCTAGACAGAAGTCATTTAGTTGAAGGTCAAGTGCGTGAGCCAATGTCTAACACAAAAGGAGGGCCAACTACCAAGAGATTTAAATTCCCAGACTCAATTCAGAAACTGTTTTAACATGAAGCTGCCTTTTTGTTACTAGCCACTGGGACTAAGGTAATAAAGGAGTTGTGTTAAGAAAGTTGCTTTGTTTGCATTCCAAACCAACTCCTGGGACCACAACCAACTCTAGTTACTTTGTTACCTTTGAGTAAGACTGCTGAGAGATAAAATCAGGCAGGATCCTTCTTCCTACTACCCATCTGAGAGGTAGACATGGAAGGCAATAGACAAGGGAGTACCCCCAAAGCACAGAATAGGGATTGACCAAAATATTTATTGACACACTGGTTCCATAAATCTTGGTTGGACACTCTACTTTTATGAGTTAAATGGCCTTATTACACACACACACACACACACACAGGAATATAGTATTTTAAGTTAAAAGAAACTGAGATGATTTACAACTTAGGAAATCTTCTCTGAGTTCCATGTGATCAAATGGGTTTTTCTGACTAACCCCAGTTCCAGAGGAACCAGAAGCCTTTGCAGAGAGCTATAAATTAACTCATGGATGATTTATAGGAATCTTGTGCCCATTGAAACATTTTCATTGGAATCTTATAGTCACGATATCAGGAACATAATTTGAATCATAATCAAGGCAATGTAATAGGAATTTAGAGCTAAGCATCAGATCCTGGGAGCAAAGTGAAAAAATAATTGAAAAAATAAAGAAATGAGGTCAGAAGGTAGAAGAATCTCATCCATGAGTAATGTCAAATGCATGGAAACTTAAGACATTTTTTTAAATAATTGTTGATCACAGATGATCTCTAGTACTAACTCCATGTGATCCTCCGCCCAGACATTCTTGAATCATAGCTCTATTCCAGTGTCCATCCATTAGTGATCATCAGTGTGATATTTACTCATATTTGAACAAAGTTGGGGCAGGTCAGTAGCTGGGCATACACACCAGGATAGGATGTTCTATAATTACCATCATATGGGAAGTGCCCAGCCCATCTGAGTCCCATGAGCACCCACAGTCTACTGCCTTATTGGAATAGATAGAAGAAAGATATAAGAATGAGCTGGAGGAAGAAGAGAAAAACTAGCAGTTGTACTTAAGTAGAGCCAGCTACAACACAAATGAATCACTGAGTGAAGAGGACCTCGAAAGGGGGAATACTTCCAGAAGTAGCTGGTTTCCTGGGATGTAACTGTAATGCACCTACTGATTGCACTTTCACATAGTGGCAGTTTTCTCATAGCTTATCCCCAGCCCTCAGCCAGTAAAAATTTATGGCTGCTAGCTGGTCAGTGGAAATTTTATGCACAATTGACTCTGAGGCTGAGATTAATAAATCATAAGTGCCCAGAAAAAAACTTCTTAGTGTCATACAATCTGATTCTCACTGCCCCTGAATAAAACCTGTGCCAGGAACCAAAACTTCAAGACACAGAAACACATTGACAAATGCCCCAGCAGAGGTAGCAGACCATAGTAGAAGGACTTGCTGCCAGACCAGAATGGTCTGACATGGCCTGAAGTACTTCCAGAAATCCTGCATGGGGCTCCAGGAGGAGTGTGGCTGGTAATGAGTGTAGAATTGTTTATTGATTTGTCTTTCTTCTCATCTAAGATACTAAGATTGTCACTAATTCTGCCTCATCCACAAATATCATTCAGGTAGCTGAGCATGAAGGCACATGCTTATAATCCCATCAACCTCAAAGGGTGAGGCAGGAAGATCACAAACTTGAGGCCAGCTTCAATGGTTTAGCGAGATCCTGTCTCAAAATTTAAAAACTAAAAAAATTAAAAATAATAAAAGTGCTGGGGATGTTGCTCAGTGGTAAAGTGCCCACAAGTTAAATCCCCCAAGACACCCCACCACACACAGAGACCTTGGATAGTCAGCTCCCCACCCTACTAACTTGCTAGAACCTCTAGCACTAGCCTCATTCTTACAAACTGTATTCCTTAGGGTTGAGTCATTTTCCAGTTTTTTTTTTTTTAATCTATCCTTGGCCTGCAAGTGTGTTTCCTTAGATGTTATTATTATGTAATGTGATAAGGCCAACAGATGAGAAGGTGACTGCCCTTGAAGACAGTCTGTTGTACTGTAGTTCCCATGGGAGAGTATGTGTCACACCACAGAGAACCACATGAGGAATAATCAGGGTCTATCACAAGGTAGAAGGAGAGAAGGTCACTGTGGGCCTTATGTGGTTTCCTCCAGAATGAATTGCCTGAAGTAGGGAAAAGAGACCGAATATTGGTGAGTTTGAATAAGGTCAGCAGGCTCTTGGGATATTGGTGCTCTCCCTGTTTGTCTGGTGTCTGGCCCTAAAACGATTAAGGCAGGTGGGATATATGGTGATCTAGGAAATAAGAAAGAGTGTCAGGAGCTGTCTGTGGCTGTGTGTGGATTGTGTTGCGCATAGTAGCCTCTTGAGGGGACAGGCCTGGCACTGTGAACTCCCTGTCAGCAACTGATCACATGATGCAGGTATGAGCCTCCCCCTGTAGCTCTGCCTAAGATCCCACACAGCACTTGAGATGGGTGTGACTCACCAAGATGTTAATCAATCTGCTGACCACAAGACATCACGAAGCCAAAGTGTGGAATATGATATGTCAAGAAATTTGTAATGTTTTGAACAACCCACAATAAAAAATTAAAAAAAAAAAGACATCACGAAGCAAGACTGTACCCTTGAAACCTTACATACATAGATGTATGGATGGATAATAATGATCATCTTAAAGCGGTGCTATGACCAATGGTTACCTGAAGAGAAAGGAGCTACAGTTTTCACTATACTGGTATTCCTAGTTCCCATAAGACCACTGTTGGTCAGTCACTCGGGGGATTTTACTGAAACCACTCAGATAAACACCCAGACTGTACATGGGGACAAATTTCCCTGAGGTCTTGCTTCTGAGAATCAGGACTTAAGGACCAGTGGCACAAGTCTGCAGGTCCTCCACAGTCCCTTGGCCAAACAGCATTCCTGAGGAAAGAGGTACCTTTCCTGCAGAGGAATTTTGTCAGTCTGAGCTCCTCCTCACTACCAAGGTCTTTTCTGTCTTTCTACTAGTGCTATGTCCAAACATCTTTCCAGGAAGAAACTAGCACAAAGAAACTAGTGTCATTTGGATTATTTTCATCCCCAAAGTTCTGTTGCCCTGGCCTCCAGGACTTTGTGTCTACTAGCCTGCTGAGATTTCTGCCCTGTATTCAGACATTCTCTGAGGATGCAACTGCTAATAATGTTTAACATAAAGATCTTAAGCTGCCTCTTGTTTGCAAATGAAAAACACATGACTTTAGGTCATAATGCTTTATTTTGTAAGATCTTATGGGTGGAACCTGTGCAACTTACCAGTGCTGAGTAGTGCTTAGCCATGCTGAACCTAGCATATGCCAAGATCAAGAGGTGAGCAATAATTCAAACAGATCGCCAAAGCTTAGAACCAGGAGACCACAGAAGTCAACATGGGCAGCAAGATGAGGTTCAAGTTAGACTGAGTGGAATAGTCAGATTCTATTTAAAAAAAAAAAAAAAAAAAAAAAATCCTTCATGAATAAGGGAAGAAAACAAACAAACAACAACAAAAAAAAAAAAAAAAAAACCACAGGTAAGAGGTTAGATATTCAATTCTACAATGTTAAAAAAAAAAAAAAAACACTGAGTTATTTTGATTTCCATGAAGAATATAGGTTTGAATTCTTATATTTCTATCTTGAGTCTGTGGCCTCTTAAAATCAGTCAACCAGCTGGAATTTCAAAGATTTATAAAATAGAATGATAATATCTATCTCCCTTAGTTACTGTAAGAATTGGAGATTATAAATTTATGCAGAGACACTATTTGTACCATTATAGGCATCAAATAAATGATGGCTGCCATTAAAATGATTATTTGGCTGTGGACTTTCTATGGACTTTAAATAGCAATAACAGTCTTAGCCAGGAGTTGACACCTGAAATCATTTTTTATAGCACTTACCTTGCTTCAGCCAACACTGAATCTTTATTTAGTAGTTGAATCTTTTGGTACTTATTTATTCATTGAGCAGAGTAAGGAGATGACTTTTATATGTAAAAGTCTGAGCTTTTTGCCAAAAAACACAGTACTACCCACCCCAGGTACATATCATTATGTTTCCTATTTTATGTGACTACCCATCTTTGTTTTAAACTGCCAGTGTTTTAAAGATTTGTTACTAAATGTAAGTTCTCATAACCCATACAATATTGGGCTAATTTGGCTGAGTTTTTTATTATTATTATTCTAAATTTTCTTCTTTTTTTTTTTAAATTTATTAAGCCAAACTTTTGTTCTAGCACCATGTTAATGTACCTTTTTGTCTATTTATACATGTCACATCTTGGATTGACTTCTTATCCCCATTTTCTTCCAGGCAAAGACAATGAGCACAGTGAGCATAGTTAATAAATGTTACATAATAATAACTATTAAATGTTCTTTTAAAATCACAAGCAGCTTTTTATCTTTAGCTTCTACTTTGAGATAATTACATACTTCCCCAAAACTATTTATAGCTCCCTTCAGGAAGAATGGATAAAAAAAAATGTGCTCACAGTCCTGCCAAATCTATGGTGAAAGTGATTTAAACTCTGAAGATCCGTTGCAAGTGTTCAAAATGCCACTTGACATATGGATGTCAAACTACATCAATAGAAAACTTTTCCCAACCAAAATTTCCATGATGGAGGAAGTTATAGCTTACATCCTGTTCACATCTCCATCATCATTCTTTTACCACCAAACTGTGATGGAACAAAACAGTGACAGAAACTCACTTTTACCTATTAGCGTTCAGTCCCTTGGCTTCTGCATCCTCAGCTGCATCAGGAGTCCTGGCTTCCTCCTACCCTTTGAAGGGCTGAACTCTGGCAAGTTCATCTTTAAATAAAGACCAGATAACAGATCAGCCTTACAAATGAGTGGCACTGAGGACCTCCTCCAGGATGTGGAAATCACAGGATCAAATATATATTTGCACATTCTTGAGTTTCCAGATTTAGCATATACAAATTTAGTGACCCTACCCACTTTATATACTCATCCTCAAACTTGCTTAGAAATGACATCAGAAAAACTCCAAATTACCTTCCCCCTTAAGTCAAAGAAGTAGGTTAGCACAATGGATAAGTCACAGACTTAGAGTCTCACTGGGTGCTGGTCTGAGCTCTTCCCACTCAACCTATTTGATTTGGATAAATCCATTATGATTTTTGTCACCAAGATTCTGTTATCAAAAGGCCCATTTCCAAGCTTTGAGGGAAACTACTGAGATGGGGAAAACAATGAATAAGCACAATGCCCTGGCCTCAAGGAGCTTTAGTATGGGAGAGAAAACTCGTGATCTTAAGGGGAAGGATGAACTGAGGAAGAATAAAGAACTGTCCTTTTTTACGGGGGAGGGATGTTGCATTGTTCTGTCAGATTACATTTTTATATTTCCCCTCAGTGTGAATCTTGTTTCACTACACACTTGTTTTCATGAAAAATCTTTTGCCTCAAGAAAGATCAATAGAACCTGTTGCTTAACAATAGTGACCTTTGCACAGATTAATATAAAATATTGTGACTTCTTGCAATCTAAGTTAATTACGGCTTTTAAGACTATAAATATCTTTGGAAAAGTTGTCCAAGAAAAATCCATCTTTCTTCCTATTACAGAGAAATGTCTTCTGTGCCACTTGCAGTTGCCTAGCTAATATGATCAGTCCAGGAAGGAAGTTGAGAAGAGAGAGGAACTCCCAGCATCCATGAAGGAAAAGATTTCCCAGCATTAAGTCCAGTGGGGCAAGGTGACAGTCCAGAGTAGGAGTATGGAATCCCAAGCTAGAGCCCCTCAGAAATTAAAGTACAGACTGAAATGATCAAACTACTGGTTCAAATGCTGGCAAGCAGCAATTCCTAATCTTATCACATTGGCTTGCCCCGATTCCTTTCTACATTAGCTTAGCTTTTTTCTTAGAGGTTAAGCTTGGGTGATCGACTTACAAAAGATGTTATTTTCTTTAAAATTCCACTATGTTTTGTTTCTACTAATAAAAATGCACCTGCTCTATTCAGGTACTGCCCCGGATCATATATCTTGCCTCTGCTTCCTTGATTACTTTTTTTCCCCCAACACTTGTGACCTCACTGTTCAGCCCTTCTCTCTGAAAGTAAAATATCATTGACTCAAAGTCAAATGGAAAGAGCTCTAAAGTTGAGTGTGATTTGAGTCCCTGTTCCGCCTTCTAACTGCTGCAAGCTTTTGGGCATTTTAATGCCTTAAAACTGTTTCCTAATCTGTCTATATAAGGTGTAATTTATTTGAAAACCTACAAGTGAGGTACTTACTGTCATAGAACTGATGGTCAAAAGATAAATTACACAATTAAAAAAATTGTTTCATTATTTTCAAAAATATCTAATATAGTAAGTTTTTTGATACATTTTTTAATACAAATGATTCAATTGGTTAATAAATTCTAATTACTATTCTAATAATGACTTCATGGGTGTCTTAAAATACTGCCACTTTATGGTAGGCAGAAAGAGTTCTTAGGGACACAGTGTGAGTTTTAAAGCTGGCACAAGGACCCCAGGGCTCCTAACTCCCAGCTCAGCACTAAAAATAGGCTTATTTATCTTGGATAGTTAAATACTCTTCAATGTTGTTTATATTAATTGGTATCACCCAACTTTATTTAGATAATCATATAGAATCCAGTGCTACTTATCACAAATTCCAAATTGATGGACCAGAGCAGAGCCCAACACTGAGGATGCCGTAGTGAGCACAACCGGGCTTACTGGTTTAATGGGCCTCTGGCATGAACAATCACTTCTCAGAGGTGGCTCTTTCACTTTTCTTCTGTGGAACTGTTGGACTCCCTGAGACATTTCTTCATTGCATGGTGTCTCTCCCACAGATGGCTTGGGCAGGTGCCATTAGCAAGGGTATAACCACTGGCAGGAGGGGTAACAAAGGAACCTTACAGGGCTTCTTCCAATATCTAAGCTCCGCCCCCAGCCTTGCCAGCACTGTCTTCATCATGTCCACCTCCATTAGAGAAAATCTCCAGGACTTCAGACAAAGTACATGCAGTCAAACCCCAACGATGCAGCAGGGTGAAGATCTTTCCAAAAGAGATTCTGGCTCCATGAGATTTAAGAGAATGGCTAGAAGTCAGTGTCCCCAAAATTTCTGCCAGTAAGCCAGTGCCATAGAGATTCTATGACATTAGAGAAGGTATGTCCAAGGTTTGGGAGGACCCAGGCATTTCTGACTTAGCCAAATATAGTAAATGACTTAAAACCAGCAGCAAACCAATCTAGGTTTAGCTTTGAAGACAAGTTCTGCTTCTGATTGTTTATTTTCTAAGGTATAAACAGCAATAATCATTCAGTATGATTTTTAGTAAGCTCTTTAGTAAGCTTTTCCCACTAGGGACTTAGTTCTATTATCAGAGAATAAAGAGGCAAGGTGCATAGAAAAAAAAAAAGAGAAACTTTGGCATTAGGCCTAGATTTGAATACAAACTGTACCTGACCTGGTTATTTAGCCCACTGAGAGAGCTGTTCCCAGTTAGAAAAGGACAAATAGTGTGGATTAAAATAGATACTGTGTACTTTGGCCATAATAAGTGACCCATGGTATCTCTGTTATTACTATTATTGTACTTGTATAGTTAAAGATAATATTGCTATAATTATAAATGTTTTCAAATTCCTTAGACTAAAAGCATCACCTCTGACAAGTATCACAATGTACGCTTATATAGAAAGGACTTGGTTTTACACAATTATCTGATCAATCATTACTCCTTTTTGAGAAGTTTCAAAATAAATTGAAAACCAGCAAAAGATATTGTGCTGTGATTATGCAAATTTGAACCTAATTCAATCAGAATGTGTATCCCATCCTCTGCAACAATCATAACTTGGACATTTTATTAATCTCCCACATACACAACACTGAGATTTATGTGATTAAATTTTTGAACCATTGACTACAGCACCATGGAATGATTTGACTATATTTTACATCTGAAAATTGTCATTGTAATGGCCTTGAGAAGTTAACTTGATAAGGCCACAGTCCCCAATTATTCCATCAAACTCTATCTAGGTGCTGCTGTGAAGATATTTTGTAGGTTTGATTAAAGTCTATAATCAGTCCATGTTAACTACGGGAGTTTGACCTAGATTATCTGAGTGAGCCAGATTCATCTCTTGAAAGGTCTTAAAAGCAGAGCTAAGGTCTCTCTGAGGAAGCTGAAAATCCACCTGAGAATAGCAGCTTCAGTCTATTACTGAAAGTCCAGTCTTCCCTCCCTGAAGTGCTGCCCTCCGATTTCAGGTTTGCCTAGTTTCTCCATAATTGTGTGAACAAATTCCTTGCAACAAATCTCTTAATGTCCTATATAGTTTTGCATTTCTTTTTTCTTTTTTCATTTGCATTGCATGTATTCTAATTTTCTTCACTGACAACCAAAACAGGGAATTGAAACAAGGCTGTTTTACTATTTTTGCTCTACTGTGATGATTCAAAAGCAATGAATATACTGTTAAGAATAAGGCATAGTACGTAGAACAGCTTGGCAGGTTAGCTTCAATCCAGCAAACTACCTCAAGTCTTGACAAGGCTGAGGTGACAAATTTTAAGAGTTGGACACTAAGAAAATGTTATCTAATAATAATAATCATCTTCATATATAATAATAATGTGTTCACTACTAATTATTTCTGTTAAGTAGGTACTATTATTACCATTCTGATTTTAGAAATGAGGAAACCAAGCCATGGCATAATTATACAAAGTCACACATCAGGTAACTTAGCTGGGAATTGTAGTTTTGCACTGGTTAAATTCTGTCTAATACAGCCATGAAATTTTTATTTTTCATTTTGAATTAAATCTAATTGACCCCCACCTTGATATTTAAGGTAGATATCCCTCCACAAGTTGTTCTCTTTATTCGGATGAACTGAATGGGGTTCATTATTTTCATAGTAGATGTGAATATGCTTTTAATTCAGCATGTTTTTCTATTTTGCTATATCTTTTCTATCTTTCTGTTTCAGAAGGAAACAATGAATGTAGATTCAATGACAACTTTCTTTTGTAACTTAAAAAGAAGAAATATATTTAGCAATTGCACATGAAAAAAAATAAAACACTCATATCTAATTGGCACAAAATTGAAACCCTTACTACATATGATATTTCTCATAGATTTATATGTGCATTTTAGAAAGGTCTTATATTTTAGAAATGGAATTGCAATATGAAATCACTTTATTAAAACAGAGGTAGACATTGTCATTGCTTTGCCAGCTCACAATCTAATTTTAAATGACTCAGCTGTAAAAATTTCATAATTTTCCTAGGCAGAGTTTCTTAAAACTGTTTTTTAATAATAATAGTTTTTTGTCAAGTTTCATTTCATCCTGATCTACTGTGAAAACCTATAAAACTAGAATAAAGGCACGTACACATAGGCTTTGAGAGCTAACTTGAAAATAAGAAACCAGAGGAAGCCAGATTTGAAACTAAACTCAGATTTTAATTTAACAGAAAGCATTATTCATGACAAACTTTTCTAAAATGAAATGAAGTCCTTTAAAAAAAAAAAAAAAAAACTCCACTCTAGAAATGTTAAACATTTATTCATTTTCTCATTGGGAGTTCCTTTCTTGAGGGTAATAAGAATATGCACAAATAACCAGACTTTTTGATATTTAAATATTACAACCGAAAATTCAAAGTTTTTTTTTCTTCCACATATGTTAGGTATTATTGTAAAATAAATTATTTTTAATTACAAAGGACTAGTACCAGTAGGTATCTAAGAAATTTATTACCATTTACTTGCAATAACAAACATGTGCTTTGATATTTTTATTTAGTTATTATAAAAACTGAGTTTTCAAGGAAGGCATTTTTAACAAGACTATAGCTTTAAAAATAAATTTACACCTAGCAGTTCTTTAAACTTAAACTAAAAATTGTGGTAGAATAAAATGTCAAGCAAGAGAAACTTTTTCTGTAATATATACATAAGTATTTTCATGTAAACAAAAGCAAAGTTCAAAAAATTAAATTAAATATCTTTGTAAGCAACAGAAATACATAGATCAAAAAGGTTATTTTATTTTACTTCATGCTTCCATTGAATACAACTGGCATAAGCAGAGCAACAGGAATTAGATGAATTTTTACATTTCTCTCACATTTTTCAGGAAATTACATACATAAAGAAATATCCTAGAGAGAGGTGTCTCTAGGAGAAAAAGTACTAGAGTAATTAGACTTCTGAAAGTCATGACTTTCAATTATTAAGTCACTCTTCTTGCTCTACTGTGAAACATATAATATGATTGGGCAAAGGTGAGGGAGTAGTGGGAGGGTTTATGGGGGCAGGAAAGATGGTGGAATGAGATGAACATCATTACTCTAGGTACATGTATGACCATATATATGGTGCAACACTATATCATGTACAACCACAGAAATGAAAAGTTGTGGTGCAATTGTGTAAAATGAATCAAATGCATTCTGTTGTCATATATACCTAATTAAAATAAATAAATTATTATTTTTTTTTAAAAAAAGAAGAAAGTAAAGCTAACACTGGCAAGATCCACACTAACACACTTGGCGGCCAATCAGGCACACAGACATAGATTTTCCTCTCAATGTGGATTACCCATGCACTAGGAGATAACAGTTTCCAACACAAAACAATTGTTTTGAGATAAAACAGACAATATTTAAAGGATATTTATACAGGAGTGTTTTTTGGAAGTGTGCCCTAGGGACCACCTGAACCACAATCACACAATATGTTCAATATAACAAAAATGTACATTCCTGGGCTCAAATACAGATCCTCTGTGAGCCAAGAATCTGTACTGGTCCTCTTGCTTAGAAATATTTAAACACTTTGAAGTTTAAAATATCACTACCAAAGACTATTTGTGATTTCTCTTGACTTTTCCTTTTGACCACACTATTTAATTATCTCTTTCATACTTCCTATTTATTAGCCAGAAGGAAAAGAAAACAGCATCATATCTGATTATGTCAGTCAGCAGTGATAAGTAGTAGTGGTTTTCCTCCCCTCAAGAAAATATGGGGGAATAAGCAACAAGCAATTTTGCACCTAAATTTATTGAAGGTGCACCATAGTACTTTTTTTTAAAGCTTTCAAAATGTATACATAATATATTTTCAAAGTGATTTGTAAACTGTCATCTGATCAAGATTATCCAGTGTAAAGAGAACGGCATTGTTGTTGCTGAATTCTTACAAAGGCCCCTCACAGTCTTCTCTCAGGAACAATGAGCATCTGAGCAGGCTCTCCTGAGCTCTCAGCAAGGGAGGCACTGCCCACTCAGCAGCACAAAAGCACTTACAGCCTGCTCATCAAACAAGAAGAAAAAACAAAGCCCAGTCAACTCCATCTACAAAACCTCAAGACCTACCAATATGTAAGATGAATACAGATCATGTCGACTTTCCTGAGAGAAAGCTGAATCTCAAATATCTTTACTAATGATATCTGTTTGAAATCCAGTTTATGCTGACAATGGAAAGTAAAATACACATCAACATGCTACTAGTATCTACTGCAGT
Source organism: Marmota flaviventris (assembly GCF_047511675.1). Taxonomy (NCBI): domain Eukaryota; kingdom Metazoa; phylum Chordata; class Mammalia; order Rodentia; family Sciuridae; genus Marmota; species Marmota flaviventris. The sequence goes on along the minus strand of NC_092503.1, from coordinate 65,483,169 downwards.
ATTTATGTCCTAAGGAACCCCATGGACAAAAACAATTTTATCTGTGGTTAATATAAGTTAGAAATTAAAGAGGTAGGTGACTATCATCTGAAGATGACCCCACAACATGCTGAATAATATACTTGACTTCCAAAAGAGTTCTTTAACTGGACAGTGAATTCCAACACCGTTGTAATTGCTGAGCAGAGTTTCCCAACATCCTAATTCCTGATGCCAAATCACCAGCTTTTAAGACATCCATTTTTAAGAAATAACTAATGAAGTAAAATGTAAAGAAGTAATACTGGATACCAAAAAGTGATGCTGACATCAGCTGGGCTCTTCAAATAGCTATAGTCTCATATGAAGGAAAAGCACATTGAAGTTGGATAAGACCTTACAGATTCACCTAATCCAACTCTGGTTTTACAATTGAAGAAACAGGCTGATTTTTTTCCCAATGGCTTACGAAGCACTAAAATTCTGAAAAGATGTTATAAATCTATGGTTAAATTACCAAGTTATCCCATGATATAGCCAGGAGGCCACATTTTCAGCCCTTATGGCCTAAGTCTGTAGTTCCATCCCAGTTGGCTGTTATAAAGTATGCCAGTGGTAACAGGAGGTGACCGAAGGCCCTGCATGCACCTGAGGAGACAGATAGTCAGCAAGAGAAAAATAATTTGAAGCCCACAGATCTTCCCTATTAAAACCTGCTCTAGGCTCAGATAAGGACTTATCTTCCTTCTTTGTGGTAGATACACCTCTGGGTACATTCACAAAGTCTAGCTCTGCTTAGGAGAAAAGCACTGGGCATTAAAACTGTTTTGCATGGAACATTTAGAACTAATACAGCTGGACTACTGGAAACCTCCAAACCCACAAGGGCAAGGCCTACATATTTCTGTATTTAATTGTTCAATAATTGTTGGTTATTTATTTACATATCAAAAAGTCACCTTATTGACTTATTTTCATATTTATTTTTATCTTTAGATTTTTAAGATCTGTAAGTGATTTTATGTTTCCTTTTCTACTTTCCAGACTTTCTGTTCCATATTTCTCTTGGTAATTCAAAAAATGAAGCTATTTTTAAAGAAAACATCTTGGTTTTAAAAAAAATGTAAAGGATATGCATAGTTCCTTCATGACTATGAAACATTTAAGTTGAATAAAGTGTCTGTATGGTACAGCAAAACAGTACAGTCTCAGGATCTCAGCAGATGTTTGGATCCCAGCTTTACCACTAACCTTGCACAGGATTATAGTCCAAGTCATGCTTTCTTCATCTGTAAGAAGTTAAAAATAACATCTACCTTACAGAATGCCATGAGGATAAAATGATGCACAGCGCCTGGCAAATAGTAGGTGCCCGTAAATGTGGTAATACTCCCTAGTAAGCTTGGTGAGAATCCTTGAGTAAAAGGAATTACCACAGCCTGCACCAGCCATCTCCCCCCAAGTGCATTCCCCTTTGAATCTGCAAGGGGCTCTGTTGCCTCAATTGTTCCCTATTGCTCCAAAGAGTTGCTATTGTGCTTTGAAAATTTTCTACATTTTTATGTTCTCTCTTTCAAAACTGTACATGCAGATAAAACATTTTTTAAAAAACCATCTTCCTAGAAATGACAGTGCACATTTCCTGAAGCAAACATGTCATGTACAAAAACAATTCTGAAAAATATGACTGAATTAATCTGTTCATTGTTTCTTAAAGTGCACCAAAGTAAATAGTAATGACTTTTAAAATGTCACTAACCTCCTTGGGTTATTTTTAAAAATAAAACTAAATATTTATCAACTGAGATGTATGGGTTTTTGGCTCCAATGTAATGGCAAGAAGCAGCAGTGTTGTCCAGAAAAAAAAGAATTGATAAATTCAACTAAGCATTCCTTAGCAGCAAACAAAACACTAACAATTTAAGATAACTGCAGGCTCAATAGAGCACAATCCTGATTCCTGCCACAAAAATAAAATCTGTCAATAAAACAAAACAATCTCCCCAATCTAAATCAAGGATTTTTCTTGAACCCTGAAGGTAACATTTATGTTAACTTTCCTATTTTGTATCCTTGGTAACAGGACTATAACAAATCACCATTCTTTCTTTACACTGCACACACACACTCACACACACACACACACAACCTATAAAAAAACAAAGTTTAAGTGGAGAAGCCATGTGAGCAAAGTTCAAAGTCAAGAACAATCATCACCCAAAATGACAGACAGCTCCAATATTCACACCACCGTCCGATGTTCCCCACACACATAGACAGCACTGGGACGTATCCTTCGCCTTGTGTGACCAGGGAGCTGTGGCAGAAACTTGAAGGACTTCGGCATCATGTCCAGGCAGGCGTCATGGAATTTCTTAATCCTCCAGTAGTAGATCAGTGGGTTCAATGCAGACTTGAGGTAGGAGAGCCAGAGTAGCCAGGTGCTTATCTCAAAAAAGTTGTGCTTATAGTAAAAGTGCTTACTGAATGTTGCCACAAGGCTGTAAGTGGTGAATGGAGCCCAGCAGACAATGAAAACAGCAAAAAGAATCAAAATGGTGGTGAAGGCACGTGTTTTAAAGCCCATGTCTATGCTCATCTGGAAGGGTCTCTGTAGACTCATGAGACCCAGTTTGCTGGCCTGGCTTAGGCATATACCTTCTGGGTAGCTATGGATCCTCAAGGCATTGTGCCGGAGGGTGTTGAGTATGCCCATAAATGAATACAGTATCACCAGGAAAGGTATGAAGAAAGAAATGAGAGAAATCAAAATCACATAGGCCTGGTAACCAGGATTGGTTGTGTACCCAAATACACACTGGGGGGCTCGGGAAGGTATCTGCAGGTCAGGGTTTCCTACAGCCAAAGGAAAAGCTACACAAAAAGAAGTTACCCAAGAAACTGCAATCAGAACCTTAGCCCTATATGGATTTAGCTTATCCTGCCTCTGGACTATAATAAGGAATCTATCAATGCTAATTATGAGTAGGATGGCAACTCCCTCTATCACAAACAACCAGAAAAACATAGCTGAAACTCTACAGAAGAATTTCCCAAAAATCCATCTGGTAGTAAGAATAGTTACCAGAGCAAAGGGCATGTTCAGTACTGCAAGCAACATGTCTGCAAAAGCCAGGCTGGCAAGGAGGATATTAATTGCAGATCGCATGGCAGCTTTTTGGTAAACCATGAGGCAAACAACCAAGTTCCCGAGAAAAGACACAGACAGAATAAATATCATGATAGCAGAAAGGATGATCTGAAGAGGCAAGCTCAGACTCTTGAAAACAGCTGGTGTTGCGGGCACACCTGTGCTATTCACTGTCAAGGAACTGAAACCAGTGGGAGCCATGGTTTCAAAACTGTATCTAAGCAGTGGACCAACGGTGGGAGGCTGGAACAGTGGAGGGGCCGTGATATTCATGTGGGAGTTTTCATAGACCACAAATGTTGTGTTGGATATCCCAGTATGGGACGCAGTCAACACTGCTGAGAAGACCATGGTTTCAGGAAGACAGAGGGTGCAGGCAAAGATGTGTGTGTTCTTCAAGCATTTCAACACAGAACAGCAGTATCAGGTTCCACTGATGGGCTTGGAAACACATTCTGGAAAATGGACAAAGGGTTCCATCTTCCACAGGAGTTCTTCTGCCTGAAAACAAGGCCACAACATGAAAAGTGAGAAATGAGCTTTGTAAATAACATTTGAGTTCTTACCTCATGTAGGATCAGTTTGCTCTTTTTCATACCTTGAAAATATCATTGTTCTGTTGTTTTACTTTGAGTCAACCATGATGGAAATTTCATGGCATTCATATATAAAGTGAAAAGGATCTCAAAATATTACTGCCCCAAAGATAAAAGTTATAACATCATTATTAACTCTTTTAAAATTTAAAATAATGTTATGCCCTTGCTAGTACACATTGTATTATATGGTTCTCCTAAGAGTACTAATTTTTTAAGAGCTTTATAAATACACATAGTATTTGGGTTCATTCCAACAAACCCAAACATGCAACTTCTTACCAATTTCTACAATACACAAGTTTTATGTAAGGGGATTTCTTAATCTATTATCTCACCAACTAATTTTCTTCCTTCTGTAGGTCTTTCCTAGAGAAATAACATTTTACTTAAAAAAAAACTATCTTTAAATCTTTTAGACGTCAATAAACTCTTAAAAGATTGGGAAAAAATATACAGAAATTGTAATAAAAATTGTAATTTGCTCATTACATGGATATAGAATTAAGTAATTGATTTTTACAGGTAATTGCCAAAATTTCATGTACTTATTTCTTGATATATGAAAGGTGGGTATCTCACTTGAGAGATCTCAGACCCAACATTATAGCCAAATTATGGGCTCCCTACCATACCTGTATCTATCTATAACCCCCTTTTTTTGTCCAGCACTGTTTTTATAAATAAGAAAACACTGATCTATTTGGTCAGCTTATCAATTTTACTACTTCCTCTCATTTTATAGCTTATTTCTTTGCATCTACTACATTTTATCCATCCTCACATATTCACTGTGAAATGCAAACATTCCTGGACAAGATCCCATGTTTGACCAGTGGCTCTCAAACTTTATAACCAAAAAGGGATCAGTGGGGAGGGACTAAAGTTGTTGAAAGGCTTTTCATCATAATCACCACAAAAACATATATATCATTAAAAATAAAACTGTGCTTACTGCATAAGTCAGCCTCAATATAAGTCTACCTCCTGAGAAAAGTTATAAATGAAAAAATGTACATCTTAAGTCTAATGTAACACCTTAAGTTGTGTTTGACCAATTGTGTTAAAACACATTTAAAAAATATATACCATCTTTCAGTAGTACACAGTTAAAAACAGTTTCCTCGGGGGGTGAGGGAATATCTCTGTGGTATAGCATGAGGCCTTAAGTTCAATCCCCATTACCCCCCAAAAATAAAAATTTAAAAACTAAAATGAAACAGTTTCCTGGACTATGTTGAAGAATAAAAACAAACAAAACAAAGAAATGAAACTAAAGCAAAGGTTTAATTTAAAAGGTGCTTTTTTAAAGTTGTTATATTTGTATATGTAGCCATAATGACTTTTCTGCCATTAACCCTCTCATTACTATAAAAACTTCTAACTCAATTAATTTAGTTAGTCCTCAAGTATTTATTGAAGAGCTTACTATATTTCAGTCACTGAAGAGAAAATAATTAGAACACCTGCCTAGGATGCATGAGGCCCTGGAGTCCACCCCCAGCAGCTACCCCCCCAAAAAAGGTAGACTCACAACAAACACTGCATCCCCCAAATCACAATGAATAGACAATTAATGGATTTTTTAAAACAAATTGTGCAAACCCAAAAGACAAGAGGTATGAATAAAAGACACATCTAAAAATATTTTAAGGCAAAAAGCAAATGGTGTGATGCTTACTAACTTAACAAAGCAGAACAGAAAACAATGTATCCTTAATCCTTTCAAGGAAATATGCTTTGAGGAAGATAGACCTCCCAGAGAAGCTGTGGAAATCAGTAACCACAGAAAGTACATGTGGAGCAAAAACTGGAAAGATAACTGAAAATCAAAAATGACTGAAACCCTACTCCAGGCCTGGGTCTCCTCTCCTCTGAGGCATCATGTGACAGCATCCATCCCTATTCCAGTAGCCCAAGTCTGTGGTAGAACTGAACCTGACAAGCACCAAACTAAGAATTATCAGTGTGGACTGCAAATAAGGAAATCAAGTCACTATTTAGAGAAAATTCAGCATCAGAACCTAGCTCCTTTCTTACCCTGGAGGATCCAGAGGACACAATGCCTTCATCAAGGCTTTGAGAAACACTTTGGTTGAGAAGATCACCAGAGCATCTTTGAAGATCTCTGCAAGAGCTTTCTCTGCAGGCCAGGAATGACAATGGGCACTATTACCATTTAGAAATGGGGTACTGGGATTGAATGGGGATGACAGTATCACAGAGTGTCACAGGCTGAGTGACAGCACTTACCCAGAGATAAAGTGAGCATGGTTACCATAATGGCAACTGAGTGAAACCTGTAGTCAGAATAGTTTGACTTGCAGAGACCATTAGAAACCTAATAGATCCTACTTAATCTACATAAGCAGAAAAGCTAAAAAATAGAAAGATGCAGCCCCTCAATAAATTCTCAAAATTGATCCAATACACAGTCCTATAGCCCTTGAGTAAAAGGAAGCCAGGTCCTCTTAAGGAAGGACCTTGTTACACGGCAACATTTTTTAAAAATTTCTTTATTTGTTCTTTTTAGATATACAGGACAGTAGAATGTATTTGGACATATTATATATACATGGACTATAACTTATTCTAATTAGGATCCCATTCTTGTGGTTGAACATGAGGTGGAGTTACACTGGTCATGTATTCATGTATGAAACAGCCAAATATTTAAACTATAAATCTTCCTCTCAGTCTTCCCCCAAAACACCTGCAGTCAATTACCAGGGTGAATGCACATTGGAGAAAGAGAAAATATTCAGAATTTTGTGGGATTGCTTAATATGACTCTGAACTAACACTCATTCCTGGAGTGTACTGTGGTACTGTGTTTCACCATCCTGAGCAGGTGTTTAAAGAAATCACATGATTTATGATTTATGGATTATGGGCTCAGGACCAACTCCCAGTCATCCCAGAATTCATGCCATGGTTATTTTTCCCAGTTTTAAAATATAGAGTTGGTACAGACATAGTCAGGAGATTCTCTCACTGGCTTCTTAATCTGGAGTAAGGCCATAATGGTGTAATGGTCAAACGCAAACCTCTGAAACTACCTCTACCTATGAAAATAACAACCAAAAGCACTATTTCATTCCTATAGGGATAGAAGAGATTAGGATCACCATTGAGGACTTGAAAGATGAAGATCTTGCCAACCACATCTCCATTCAATTTGCCTAATTGACCATGCAAAAAAATGGACATATTTGGGTACCAGATGTGGATTCATTGTTGGAGCAAATCAACATATTCTCTGGCATCTGGCACACAACTATTGATCTATCAAGTTCTGTTTTTTTCTTTATATTTGTTAGCAAAGACTACCTGAAGGATTTTGCTTCCTACTATCCTACTAGGACTCTACCAACTCTCCAACACAGACATAATATAGCCCATAGGGACGGACCTTGATTGCCACTCCATTCCATACACTGCCATGCTATCCAATCATATGCTGACTCAACAGTAAGTAGTAACTTCCCTATATATGTGTGTCAGAGGGTAGAGAAATTCCTTCAAAACTTCAGAGGCACTTGATTTTTGTAAATATTCTAGGGATCTAATAATGTCAGGCTATCTCTTACAAAATGTTATCTCCCTCTTCCTATTACTACAAAAAGAGGCATATAATCTAGTATGTGCTTTTTTTCCCCCTTGAGGCAATATACACCTCATTTTGACATTATTCTGACCCATTTATCAAGTAACTTGAAAAGCTTCCAGGTTTGAATAAGATTCAGAAATAGGTCCAGACTGCTATGAAAGCTATTCTTTCACTTGGTCTGTATAATTCAACAGATTCACTGGTGTTTTAATTGTCTGTGGCAGTCAGGGATAATATATGGTACCTGATAGACACCCTACAGCTGAATCACAGCACAGACATTTAGATTTTTGGAACAAAACTATGCAAGATGAGCACTCCATTTGAACTTGATTTTGCTTGACCTCCAAAGCCATAAAAATTAAGAGTACATCCAACACAGTGACGCTCGCCTGTAATCCCAGCAGCTGGGGAGGCTGAGGGAGGATGATCGTGAGTTCAAAGCCAGCTTCAACAAAAGCAAGGCACTAAGCAACTCAGTGAGACCCTGTCTCTAAATAAAATACAAAATAGGCTGAGGATGTGGCTCAGTGATCAAGTGCCCCTGAGTTCAATCCCTGATACATAATAATAATAATAATAATAATAATAATAATAATAATAATAATATAATGAGTGCACAGGACATTAAACCTTAAATGGAGGTTGTATATGTGAAATCATGCCTGGCAAATCCTATAGGCACACTGGCAAATCTAAGCAAGTGGCTCAGATTTTCATAACTCCTATTCTTAATACATTGATCCTCTCTTTAAACTTAACCTGTAGCATCACTGAGAGGTTTCTTATGACCAGTTAACTAAAGAAGAAAAATTCGGGTCTGATTTAAAAATGGTGTTATACAATATGCTTGCCACTCAAAAGTAAAGAGTGATAGCATGAGGGTTCTCCTTGGGAGCCCTAAAGGACATACAAAGGGAAAAGCTCCAACCAGGCAAGACTTTGACCAATATACCTGGTTGTTCATTTTTTAAAGGAGATACATCAGAGGTGCGTAGGTACAATCATTTATGAATGGTGACTCGTGTTTTGGCTGACTGGTCATTTAAAGCACACTGAATAACAATCTCAGAGAAAAGGACTTAATTATCAGGTAGATGACTAAATTTATGGAGCTTAACCAATCTCCTTCTTTAGTCACCCCTGTTCTTCACCAAAGGGCTCATGAACAATATGGCCATGGCAGAAGGGAAGTAGGTTATATACGGGCTCAGCAACATGGACTTCTCACCAAATCCAATCTGGCCACAGTCATTGAGTACTCAATCTAGCAACATAAGAAACAAAGTTCAACTTATTAGATATGGCATCATGTCCTGGAAACACTAGTCAGGCATCTGGTAGCTTGCTGATTATAAGGATTACTTCCATTATTGGAGACTTTCCTCTTATTAGAATACACCCATATCCTGGGTATTTTTGCAAATTAAACCATCAAGCATAATGTCATCGTGTTTAATATCCTGTGCCTCCTTCATTTCACACAATATCCTGTGTATATCAGAAGAAAATAGTCAGGAAGCTCATACTCACCGCAATTACACTTTTGGAATAAAGAGCAAGAACTCAAAAACAAAGCATTTAGAATTCTCAGTATCGAGAAGCATAAAGGAACAGACATAGCAAGAGATTTAGTACAATGTTTATTCTTAGAGAATGACCTCTTTTCTCCTGAGTTTGGTTAGAAATATAATTTCAAAAATTGTCTTAAGCTCTTTGAGTTTGTTAGTTATTTAAAATTTCACAGAAACTCTTAGATATTATTGTTATTTTTATAATCAGTATTATAAGGAAGAGAAAACTGTCCTATATGGAGGTCAAGTAACTTACCTAAGGTCACACAACTAATAATGGGTAAAACTGAGATTTAAACCCAGGAACTCTGCTCTTGACCAATGGCTCTATACTGGTAATACTGAGAATAATGTGCAGAAATGTTACAAGTACAAGAAAAATGTAACACCTAGTGTTTTTTCATTTACATCACTTATATATTTTCAAAGACATATTATTAAATTTAAAAACTAGCTACAATAGATTTAGAAATGTATTTGATTGAGAAATGAATCAAGATTCTGTCTGTATTTTAATGAAGACATTCATCTAAATGCTGGGCTTGATGTCTTGATTACAAATGTCTAGGTCTGCCAAGAAATCTATGACATATGGAATCTAAATATGTACAGGAAATTCAAATACTTTGTATTTCCAAAAATGAGATTCAATTTTAAAAGAATCTTAACAGTGTTTAATATGCTTAGTGATTTCCACTGTAGATGTCATCGATATTATGTGGTACAAATACAATTAAGTTCCAAAGTAATAAAATTAGTTTACACATGTGGTCTCTATAATCAGAATGACCACCTTTTAAGCATAACCTCATATGAAACAAATTAAGAAAGGGAAATTCTAAAATCCTAATAAAAGTATTTAATAAGTAAAAGGAAAGATTTTAATGCCAATTGTTTCAGTGCCCCCAAAAGATTTCCTGATACTGTGGTGATAGGTAATATAAAGGCCAGCTGTTTTTCAGAGAAGCATTTCACATGTCCAAGTGCTCAGGAATTCCATAAAACTCTGCGAGGCAGTCCTCACTCAAAACTGGGAATGCAGAGAGTAGGAGCAAAAAGTGGAACAGCTGCCCTGAACCCCAGTCAACTAAACAGGACCTTTTCCCTCATCTCTTCCCTGTCTCCATTTCTTTAAGATGCTTTTCCTCTCCTCCTTTCTCTTCTTTCCCCCTTTGCTCCCCACTTTTCCTTTTTGCTGCATAATCTTATTCTGAGCCTTGAAGTTTTTGAAATCAAACTCCATTTCCAGTCTGAGATAAGAGTCCACCCTTAGATCCACATACATGTTGGAGTATACTGACTTTGCCTGCATCTCTGTCCCCTATAGGAGAACATTGCTAGCCTTCTCTTGGCAGTTTAGATGGCCAAGTGGTACAAATAAGATGGATTGTGGCCTACATCCTAAGAGTACAAGCTAAATGCAGAGTCTCACTGCCTGTTTTCTCTACCATGACTCAGGCTGACATTCTTATAAAAGGGATGGGAGCATTACACTATAGACCATACCCTTAGAAATAAAGTCATTATGTAAAAGTCTACCTTGATGTTAAAATTCATCAGGTTGCCTCTGTGTGTGTGTGTGTGCGTGCGTGTGTGTAAATTTTTTTAAAATCCTTCCTTTCATGGCTCCATAGATATGTTCTCTTTATACGTAGTTTGATTTGAATCATTTCCTATATTTTTCTCTTCCTTTCAAACCCACGGTAACCCACTAATATTTAAAACCTATCAAATTACACAAATGCTAAGAAAATATCACCTAAGAATGGCCCACTTCAAGTCTTTCCTAACTTCATCTTACTATAAGGATTTCAAAAGCACTTTAGAGAAAAAATGTTAGTCAAAATTGTGGCCCTTCTATTTAGTTACTGAAATATTCAGGCAAGACAATAAACTTCTCTGATTTTTCAAACGTCTTCATCTCAAAAATGCAGAGGAATGAGAAGCTGTGCTCCATCTGTGTACAATGTGTCAAAATGCATTCTACTGTCATTTATAACTAATCAGAACAAATTTAAAAATAAATTTATAAAAAATACAGATATGAAACCACACCATAAGATGGCTGAGAAAATTAGATTACAAACTACAAAGTGCTATCAAAATAAAACATAATAGCTAAAATCTTGTACAGTATTTCTACTATTTTTGCAATTAATATCTTTACTGTAAATAAATGGTGTACCTAAAACTGGTGCAACTTTTTGAAGGATAACCAGGCAATACTTTTCTTCAACATTAAAAAACAATTTAAATATTGTCTAGAATTTTATACTATACAAACAATGGCACAATTAGATAAGGATGTTGTCCACAGCATTAGTTCACAGTAAAAAAACTAAACCTCCTTTAAATGTTCATCAATGAGATAAAAGTTAAATAAATTGTTGTTGTAAGGGCATAGTAGGAATGCCATGCAGCTATCACGAATAGGATAATCTACAGAACTGATAGCAGGAAATGTACATCATACACTAAGTGAATAACATTTACTTGAAGAATGACATAACATGATCCATTGTTGTATATGTACATGTGCATTTATAATGTGTATATGCATGCATTCATATATGCATATGTACATAAACAGCAAAATATTCACCAAATTGACAAAAAAGATTTCTTTCCTGATATCAAACTAAGGAAGCAAAATATGTTTTCCATATTTATTTCTGGTTTTGTAGTTTTTTTTCAAATTAAACCAATGCTGATCTGTATTACTCTGTCACATTTTTCTTGTTTCCTGTGTGAAATTCCTCTAGGATATAGGCCACAATCCATCTTATTTGTAACCTATCAACCCTATCATAAAGTTATGCACTAAAAAAAAAAAAAGCTATGCACTCTAAACATAGTTAAAATGCAATCAGCAACCATGTATTTGTATCACCCTCCCTTCAACCATTGAGACCAGAGTGAGAAGCAAACCAGAGATTGAAGATCTTCTCTATAACAGTTCAAGCAAAAAACGTGGACTCAAGTTTCTCAGGGCTCCCAGTAGAGACCTCTGTCTGTTACCTTCTCCAGTCCCAGCACAACACCTCTAAACCAACGTGTTCATTGAACATGTTCTGAAGTCTGGCCTTTATCCCAGCTGCTGGAAAGGATCCAGCAGCACCACCTTGAAACAAATGCTTCTCTCTAATTCTTCTGCCCTTCAATAAGCAAAATGAACACATAGTGGACTGCTTATAAAGACCAGAAGAGGACTACAAGAATAGCTCCCAAGTGTACAGGAGATTCATTACTATAGTAGAATAAAACAGGAAAGATTTGAAATACTGTCTTTACTCAAACTCTCCACTTTTGTGTTGAACACAGTAGAAACCTAAGAGAAAGGAGAGTTCTTATCTAAGCTTAGGGAGCATCTCTCATTCCTGGCCAGAGGCCAGGAGAAGAAGAATTGTCACACGATTGTCCTCCTCTATTATCTGCCACTCTTAGCCACGAGTTATTTTACTTAGCCCTCAAGGCTTACTCCCTCTTTCACCATCTTTCCTCTGATTCAAGAATGAAAGTAACCGGAAAACTAACAGAGAAGAAAGAAGATAAATCATACCTAAATCCCTATTCATTGCCTACATCAGACCCTTACCATGTCTAAAGATTATAATTAGCAAGAGGGAAAGGTCAGCAAAGGACACAGGAGAGAAGCAAATATACTGCAAGTATTCTGAATTCTGGAAATAAAGCAGCAGCTCAAATTTCATCTTTATTTCATTAAAATCAAAAGCAATCACTTTCATTGGGCATCTTGTTTTACAATTTAAAAAAAAATAGCTAACAAATATATTTACATTGCTAAAGTAATATCCACAATTTTTTCAGTTGAATTCTGTTATTCCTTCACTTATACATAAGTACAGCAAAAGGAAGTTTTGAATAAACTAATCCAAAAAATAATGTACAATGATAGAGTAGAGTGGGATGGGGTAGAGGAGGGTTGGTTTAAAGTTATTTATTTAATTAATTACTTTATCTTTGATGCTGGAGATTGAACCCAGGGCCTTGCACATGCTAAGCACATGTTCTGCCACTGAACTATCCTCCAGCCCTTATCGTTTTTGTATCTGTTTGTTTTTAATAAAAATAAAATCTTTATTGTGTCAGATTTTCACTGATTTCTAAGGTATATTCAACTTGAAACCTGTGCTAAATAAAGCTTATGGGAAAAAACGCTCTGTGCATATTTTCAACATGAACTACATAGACAATAGTCTATTACACAGTTTCATTCCTAATATATTTCTAATTTCAGTCACAAAAGAGAAAAAAATGTCTAACTAATAGTTCAAAGGAACATTCAGTTTTTCCATGGACATTTTAAAAATTAAATTATTAAGCAAGATGATTTATTTGCATTCATGTTAGTCATTCCAACAAATACTAAGAGGAAATTAAAACAGCAAGGGCTGTTTCAAAGGAGAATATCCTAAGTGACTTCTGATGGCAATTAAAACTGAAACTCAAGTGGGAAGAAAGGTCAGCATTTAATAGAAAAGTAAACTAATTATAATTAAAAACTAGTAAAATGTACTTTTTAAGTGGCTAATACAAGATTAACCTGAAACCTTTCTAGAAATGCAAAACAAAAAAAAAAAAAGTGTTCCGTGGGTGATGAGTTTTGCTCATATTCCCTTTGTTGTCTATTTCTATGTCTTATTCTGTGGCTCACATTCATTTACTAAGTCATTGTTCTGCTGAGGATCTTTTCCTGCCTCAAACTATTACTAGCCAAAAAGCAGCTGATTTCATTTCATCAGCTTTTAATAATTCACAGACCATTACTCACAACCATTGACATTTCTCATGATGGTGTTTGACTGCAAATTCAACACATGGTAGGAAATATCAAGTTTTATGAGATAATGAGTTCTAAATCTTAAGACAAATTTTAAGCCAGTCTGCATCTTTAACTGCTCTTTTAAAACTTGAATATCTCCTTCTATCATCTTAATTTATTTTCCATTGCTGTCACAGAATACTCCAGACAGAGTGATCTATAAAGGAAACTGGCTTATGTTGGCTCCCAGTTCTGGAGTAGCCACTCTAAGCTGTGTATGCCCCAGGAAGCTGGGAAGTTCAAGGACATGGTTCAAGCAAGGGGCTTCAACTCATGGTGGAAAGTGGAAAGGCAAGCAGGCCCATGAAAGAGAGAGACTAAACACAAACTCATAGGTTACCAATCCAGTGCCACATACACTCCCACAAAATAGCACTCACCCTTTTACCAGCACACAAAACCAGTGACTCAGTATTGTGAATTTTACCTCTAAAGAAATTCTTTAACTGTTTTTCCTCCATCTTACTGCTAAGACTATGTCCCTAGGTAAAAGTCTCCAAAATGGTCTTGCTTCATTAAGGGAAGCCTTACCCTCCTTGTTTAAATACATCTATCAAACTATACCAGTGAAATTTTTTTTTTTTTTGTAAATCACAATCCGAATCTTATTAACACATTCATAGATTCTCATCAACTACAGCAATGGTGGTATGTGTACACACATATATATAAAATCTTCATCAACTAAGTGATCCAACATACTTATAATTGACAAGAATTCAGAACTGAGGGGTGTGGAAGAATGATCACCTAAAAAACATATCAGAAAATATGAAGAATGTACATGTGGTTGGGAAATGCCTCCCCCCTCTTTTCTTTCCCAGATTACAACATGCTCACCTGTTTTAATGTTTGTTACTAGCACCCATTCTCCCATCATCTAGGAAGAATAGGGCCCCTGGGCCATGGAGGTACTCATGTGAACAAGGGCTCCATCTCCATGCAGTGACTAGTGTGGGGATTGGCCATGATACCTGCTGGCCCCTCTCTAGAGAGCCTTCCATACTTCTATGTTAGGTCACCCTTACATCTTCTTTAACACGTCACTCTCTCCAGGAATCCTTCTCAATGCTTCATCTTGGAGGAAGTACCCTCTCTCTGCTCCAAGTGTACTCTATGTACCCCTCCTGGTTAGCACTATGTTGTGGTGACATTATCTACCCAGGGATAAGGCACCAGTTAGAAAGTTGCGTAGGTCTATAAGTAAGGCCAGGTGGTAACTGATGCTTTTTAAAAGCCCAGCATTCTGGGATTCCTTTAAATTAAAAATATTCTGTAAATATGAGTCTTTATCTAACCAGTGTGTTTATCCATTGATAGGGATTAACTGGATTCTAACAGTAGGCAGGTAGGATTTGGCTGGAGGACGTGGATCCCTGGGGGAATGCCCAGGAGGAATGGGGCCAGCTGTCTATGGGCTGAGACCACTGAAACAGTGAGACCCAAATAAACTTTTCCTCCTAAAATTGTTCTTATCAGCTCTTTTGGTCACAGCAGTGAAAAAGCTGATTAAAACAAACATAATGTTAGATCATAAAATGGTATAAAATGCTACACATATACTACATACACTGCAACTTTTTTTTTTTTTTTTGGCACTACAGGGGATTGAACGCAGGAGTTCCTCAGTTCCCCAAGTTGCCTCAACAACTTGTGCCACCACACCCTGCCTACTGTAAATACACCATACACACAAACACACACAGGTACAGACTGAAGAGAAACAATGTTGAAAGTAGGGTATTAATGATGGTTGGCATGTGTTATTTTCCTTTTTTTTTTTCAAACATGTTTCATGTGCTTTTGTAGATGTATATATGTATTTTGTAGTACTAAGGATTAAACCCAGGGTGTTCTGTTACTGAACCACATCCCCAGCCCTTTTTATTTTTATTTTTTTAATTTTGAGACAGAGTATCCTAAGCTGCCCAGGCTTGCCTTGAACTTGCAATCTTCCTGCCTCAGCCTCCCCAGACTCTGGGATTACAGGTATGAACAACCATGCCCAGCTGCTTTTACATTTTTATGAGAAAGTAAAAATAATTAACTTGACTCAAAGGAATATTTTCAATGTGTTTGAAAGAAAGAATAAAACCATGCCTTAAGGAAATTACAATACATTAAACCCTAACTATATAAGAATATTCTGTATAGCTGAGTGAGTGACTCAGCTAACACTGAGCAGAACTGAGTTAGGAGGGTCTCTGGCTAAGTTGTTTTCAGCTGTCAAACCTCTATAGCTCTACTTACAAATTCAATGCTATTCTAACCTAAGGAAAAGTAAAAGGCTATGACTTGTTTCAACTTGCCAGTAAGTTGGGAAGCACTGTCGTCAGTAATAATGAGAGTCCAGCTATAGAAATGGAGTTGGTCATACCTGTGCTCTGCAATCGTGTTTGAATATGTATACCAATGCTAAGATATTGGAGAAATTCAAGGAAAGTATAAAAAATATTTTCTCATTGATTTGTTCACTTTCTCACTTGTTCTTAGGTTCAGAAAATACTGGGGAAATGCAAATAACCTTTATATCATGTTTTCTTATGAACTGATTCTTCATAAATAACCAATTTATAGGTGAACATAGTAAATTGAGTTTAAATCAGTTATGGAATATTTTTGATCCAACTTAAATATATTGTCTCCATAGTTTAGAATGACATCTATATATTAGAATCTGAGAGGCAAACCAAGTAATATGTATTTTTTAAACCTTTTGTTTTGTGATAATTGTAGATTCACATGCAGTTTTAAGAAATAATATTCATATCTTTATCCAATTTCCCCCAAGAGTCTTACTAAACTATACAAAATATCACAACCAAGATACTGACAATGGACAGTCCAGACACAGTTCTATACTGCAAGGATCACACTTGTTGCCCTTTTAAGGACACACACCCTTCCATCCTACTCCCCCATAACCCTTGTCCCTTGGCAACCATGGATATAATCTATTATCTGAGTCTATAATTCTATCATTTTAAGAATTTAATATGATCATACAGTATGTAATCTTTTGGGATTGACATTTTTACTCAGCATAATTCTGTTGAGATTCAATCAAGCTGTTTTATGCATCAGTAGTTGTTCCTATTTCTTGCTGAATAATAATACATAGATCAACAACTTTTTAACCATTTGCCCACTGGGAGACATTGTTTCCAGCTTTTGTAAACAATATACAAAGCTTCTGTGAACATCTATATATGAATTTTGGTGTAATTATAAGTTTTCTTTTCTCTGGATAAATGCCTAAGAATTCAATTGCTGGATCATTAGGTAACTGCATGTTTAATTTTATTAGAAACTGCCAAACTGTTTTCCAGAATAGCTGTACTACTTTACATTGTATGAGCGATTCAGTTTCTCCATGTTCTCACTAGCATTTAGCATTGCCTGTTTTTTAATTTTAGTCATCATGGCAGATGAGCAGTAAGAACTCATCAGGGCCTGGCCTAGAGGTGTATGCTTGTAATCCCAGAAACTCAAGAGGCTGAGGCAGAAGGATCATGTGCAAGAACAGCCTGGGCAACTTAGTGAGACCCTTTCTCAAAATAAAAAAAAAAATAAAAAGGGCTGGGGATGCAGCTCAGTAGCAAAGGGACCCTGGGATTAATCCTAGTACCACAAAACAAAAACAAAACTTCATTAGGTTTCAGTTTGCATTTCCCTAATGGTTAATGATATTGAACATCTTTTCATGGCTTATTTACCATTTACATATCTTCTTTTGTGAAATTTCTCTCTGACTCTTTTGCCCATTTTCAAATTACTTTGTTATCACTGTTAAGTTTGGGGAGTTCTTTCTAAATCTACATTTTATCATGTGACAGACTGGGGTTTGCAAATAGTTCTTCCCAGCCTACAACTTGCCCTGACATCCTCTTAACAGAGTCTTTTGCAAAGCAAACATTTAATTTTGATGAAATCTAGTTTATCACTATTTCTTTTTATGGATGAAACTTTTGATATTAAATTTATATATACATATATTTTTTTCCAGACACCTTCTACTATTTATAACATGCCATCTTGTGGTCATTTAATAACTATAGGGGACACATAAGCATAACCAAACCAATAAAATAGGAACAGTATTGGTGGCAACATTTGGTAAAACTTTTTTGTATGTCTTAGAATAACTACATAGATATAGATATTTTTACTGATATATAATTATATATATATTATATATCTACCTACTATGGCCAAAAGAAGTCTTCAGAAAATAAAGTGCAAACTTTAAAAATCTTCAGTAGTAGAAATGCTCTCAAAGTTCACGCTAAGAAACCACTGAACCCATATGTTTTTATTCTCTTTTTAAAAAACTCTGTGTAAAATCTAGGATGGACAGAAAATGACTCTGCCATAAAAAGCACTTCATTTCTCATCTTACAGATACATACACACCCTTGAGTCTCACCGACAAGTTTGCATTATCTTTGAGATGTCTTCTGTTGTTTGATCTTTGTCTGAGAGAAGCAGCTATGGTTCATTAACATAAGGGTGAGCCATAAGGATGAGAGATGCACATCTGCATGTGTCTACTACATATTACACTTGAATTGAAATGAAATCTTATTTGAAGATTGGCACTACCTGGAATGTAAGATATGATAATTATAAAAATTCAACAAAGAAAGGGGGCTCTAGTATTATTTATGTTAATTCAAAGCAAATATGAAATTCAATGGTACTCAGGGAATAGTCCATAGACTTATTCACTGCTAACTTTATTTCTAAAATATACAATATTATATACATATATATGTGTATGTGTGAAATTATATTATTTGTGTGTATGTACACACGCTCACACATACATACCTAGCAACTTTTCAACTAAATGAGAAAAACATTTCATATTTATCAGTGCTGGTTGAGTGCTACATGTAAGCATTTTCCATTCAAGTCACATTCCTTTTCTTATTGGTCTCTTTTCCTGACAGTGGAGAATACCATGGATACCATTCTTGTAAAAACATTTCTCTGCAATTTCTCATAAGAGTGAGCTAAAAGTGAAAATCTCCACCACTCTGCTATTCCTACTTAGCAACAGCAGTCATGTGAATTTGTGCCAGTTTCAGAGTTGCCAAATTTCACTTAACAAAACTCTATCATATACATTCTCTTACCAGTGGTCTACCATTTCTTAAACAAAACCACTGCCTCTCATCCTCTCTCTACTCCCATTACCTTTATTAGTAACAATAACCAATTCGTATCAGCCTTGGGTGTTTAGTTATATTCATCAAGTACTTAGTGCTTTCATATTAGCCAGACACCACTCTGTACTCTACAAAAATCAGTATGATTAATAGCTCTAGAAGGTAGGCATCATAACTGTCCTCTTATAGATGAAAAAGCTGAGCAACAAAGCAATTAGGTACCTTGCCCAGGATCACACAGCTAGTAAATAGTAGATCTAGGATTAGAAATCAAATAACCTGGCTCTGATCTGGGAATCATCATCACAAGTCTAATTTGAGAATATGTGAAAAAATAAAATATGCAATTTTACCCTTTCCATAACCCTTAATATTATGTCCCAGTCCTTGAAATATATTATTACTAAGCTATTTTCCCCCAGATACACAGATGGAGGCTCAGATAGTGACATCCTTCCAGCACTGGGAGAGCTATAACTAGAACCAAGAGAGGGCTGGCTCCAAAGTTTCTGCTTTTTTCAAAATGCTTTTTGCCTCTCTTATCACCTTAAGAAGAAAAAAGGGACTTTTATTCATTAATATAGCAATTTGCAATGTTAAAGATGCTGTCCCTAGATCTAGATTCAAGGGCTAATACCTTGAAGGTTTTATTTGGAGACCAGCCTTCCCCAGAGGCTTCCATTTTTCTTCAGAACACCATTCCCTGAGGATTTGTGTCAGCATGAGAGTAGACACTGTACTTTAGTGCTTTATGCAGAGTTGATGAAATGACCAAAAATAAATATAGGACAGTGACTAAAACAAGGACATTTCTATGGGTAAAATTATACTTCCTCAACTAAAAGAACCAAAGATGCCTAACATAAGGAAAATTCCACTGTCCCTCATCCTCAGACACTATTTTCAAAATGCTGACTAAAATTTGAGTTGTCTGGATGATTTCTGGAAATCCAAACACTTGGTTAGAGTAAAATAAATTATGTGAATGGAGAATGCTTTAAATTATATCTAAAGCTTATAGGCATGCTTTAGTACGGGCATGCTTTAGAACTCGGAAGTCAGTCTAACACTAACTCTTAAACTCCTTTAAACTGCAGCTGCTACGGTTGCCATTCAGCATTTAGATAATGCTTCCAGAGATGAGAATAATTTAACTTCACACAAGGAAGACAAAACATATACTCCCCTTTTTACATTTGTGGAGATTTATGAAATCGGTACTTAGCTCCCAATGAATGTGGTACATTACAAAGGAGAATGTGATCTTAAATCAGTAATATGGACTGATATGAGAAAGAAGATAATGACTCAAAATGGGATGCCTCTGATCCAACTTACAAGAGGGATCTAAAATAGTCAAATTCAAATTGAAGAAGCAGAAAATAGAATGGTGGTTGCCAGGGACTGGAGGGAGGGAGAAATGGAGAATTATTTGTTATACAAGATGAGTAAGTTCTAAAGATCTATTGTGTAATATAATACTTAAATAGTTTACAATATGACATTGTATACTTTAATACGTTAAGGAGACAAGTCTCCAGTGAAGTGTGCTTACACACACACACATACACAAATCAATACAAAATGAAATGTTTGGAGGTGATGGATATACTTAGTTGTCATGACAGAATCTCAGGTATACACACATGTCAAAACCCATCAAGATGTATACTTCTAAAAGCTACCAATAACGTGAGGAATTTTTTTTGTGTATCAATTTTACCTCAATAAATCTAAAAATAAAAATAAAACAAAAATTAAAATGAGATGCCCTGTGACCTTAGACCTAAAGGAAATAATATAAATGAATAAGTAGGCAAACTGTTTATTTTGATTAATAGCTGAACACAGCATGACATAAGGAAACATTCTTCAAGGGCTTTCTGCTCTTGTCTCTATCACTTTTCTAATATAGTCTGCTTCACATTACTATGGACCATAACATGCACCAAATACCATGAATAAATTAAAAAAATAAATTAATTAAAATTTACAAATAAGAGATATACAACCCTTGCCTTCAAAAGTCTTTAAACTTTATATTAAGGTCAATGGAAAAAGCAATTATTTTAAGTCCATTAATGTAATAACTCCTTATCTTCAGATGTATGGATTCTTATTTGACTGTTAAACATTTAAATTCTTAAAAATTCATGAAAAATAATGTATTCAACAGGTAAATCATAAATAGACAAGGCAAAAGACCAACCATCATTTGAAAGAGTATTCTGTATCACTAGAATAAAAAGTAAAATTAAAATACAGTATTACTTTTTGTCTAGCAGATTTTCAAAGGCTTAAAAGATGAAAATAATTCCAGTAAATTGATACTCCACTAATGGAAGGGCAATCTAACAGTAATCCAGGAAGTTATATCAACACCCTTAAAAGCATTCCCAGGGACTTGCTCTTCTGGCAAAGAAAGACAAGTTTGTGGTACACCAACATTCCCACCAAGAACCACCAGTATACCAAATAGTTTTGATAATCCTCTTTGAAGACATCTAAGAGCTCCAAAGCAGGGCAAAACTTGAGAGGACAAGACCTCAGGGAGAAGAATATGGAAAGGTATGGTAGCACTGTAATCTATGATACTTGTCCCCCGAGTCATGAGCCAATTATAAAACGCCAGCTAAGAGGTTTTCTCAAGGCAGCTGAGAAGCTATGAGCCTGAAAAGTGGCAGCTGAGAGGCTTAAAGGTAGCTGAGAAGCTTGAAAGTTGGACAAAAGAGGCAGCTGAGAGGTGAGAAGCTGAACAAGAGCCACCCAAGGGGTTGGAAGCTGGGGTCAGTACTCTTGGGAGGAGACAGCAAGGCCTTCTGAAGGACTTCACTCTTGGAACAGGCACAGACAGAAACTGAACTGGCCTCACAACAACCAAACACTAACCTCTAATTAGCTTAAGTGTCTTCTTCATCTTAAGTTTCCTAATAGAATTTATTTGTAAAACTCAAACAGGATGTCAAAAGCACTGCTATAAAGGAAAGATGGATAAGTTGATCAGAAAGCATCATTACAAGAACGAAAAGGCAAGGTGACAGAGGCAGAAGTGCAACCACAAAACTGATAAAGGACTCACACCTTGGAAATACACTCTTTAAATATCAGTAAATTTATACAAAAAAGACAGACAATTCAGTTGAAATATGAGCAAAGAAACTGAATAAAAACCTCACAAAGATATCCAAATAACCAGAGAATGAACAAAAACCATGTTATACCTAAAGGGGTTTTCCCTCAGGGTTCTCGGAAATGCAAATAAAATTCTCAAAAGACACAGAATCCAAAAGAATGGCTAAACCTTAGTGCTAAACAACAGTAGAAAATATTGAGGAGGTGGTACAAATATAACTTTCACATACTGTTTTGGGAGTGTAAATTGGTAACTGTGTTTTGCCATTTCTGGTCATTTTGTAGTCAAGCCTACTCTAACACACCAATCTCACTCCAGAGAAAATCTATATGAAAAAAAGTGCACACATTGGGCACCAAAAGTCAAGTACAAGTATATTCCTAGCAGTACTGTTTTAAATAACCAAATATTGGAACAGGAGAAATGTTTATCAATAGTAGATCTGATAAATCTATGTGAACTATTCATATAATGAAATGAGACAAACTACTGCAACACACCAAATGAATGAATCTCACAAAAGGCACAGACACATAAATATAATATTTAATTTAGATAAAATTCAAACACTGGCAATATTAATTTATAGTGTTAGTAGTTACCTTTGGGGAAGAGTAGAATTAATGAGAATGAAGGGACTTCTGGGAGGTTCTATGAGCTCCTGGGATGCTATAATGGTTTCTCTTGATCTGTGTAGTAGTTACACATATGTATTCATTTTGTATTCAAATTTCTATGAGCTATGTCCTTATGAATTGCGCATTTTCCTGTCTGTATGTGAAACTTTAACAAAAGCTCATTTAAAATAGATATATTAAAACTTTCCAAAAATTTTACTTTTCAGAGATGGATGCACAGCTGGTGAAAGTGGATTTTGATTTGATTTCACCAGAAGTAAAAGTGTTACTTCAAATTTTAAAAAAAGCAAATTTGAGGAGTCAAAGATAATGGGGGCTGAATAACAATGCTACATCTTTTAAGGTTGTCATAACCATGTACATAATATATGAAAAGGTCAGAAACGGAAGATAAAGTAACACAGGGCAGTACCTCTGTGGCTAATTCAAGCATCTACAAAAAGACTGACTGACTGTCTTATTCACTTTTCTGTTGCTGTAATGGAAATCCCATGGGCTGAGGGTGTAGCTAAATGGTAGAGTGCTTGCTCAGCATGTGAGGGTCTCTGGATTGGATCCCCAGCACTGCCCCCCAAAAAAATTAATTGAAAAATAAAGAAAAAAATAACTAAAACAAAAAAGGAAATATTTTATAATATTCTTTAAACATTTATATAGTTAAAATACATATAAAATATTCCAGATCTTGGATCAGGCAAATAATTTATATATGGCACAAAACAACAAAACATAAAAGAAAAATCATTGGTAAACTGGCCATAACTGAAACTCAAAAATTATGTGTTTCAGAAGGCATTAAGAAAATGAAAAGTAATTGATTAGAAGTATTTGTAAAACGTATTTAATAAAAAACTTGCATCCAAACCATAGAAAGAATATTTGTAACTCAAGAATGTTAAAATAGTCCAATCAAAAATGAATAAAATGTGTTAATAGGCAAATAAGAATATATATATATATATATATATATATATATATATATATATATATATAGCTAATAAGCACATGAAAGAATGTTCAACATCACCATCATCACATTAGGAAAATGCATATTAAAATCACAAAGAGACACTATAACCCACTAGAGTAGCTATAATAAATAGCCACTTAAATAAATTAATGGAAATATATTTTACATTTCAAAAAATTTATGCCACTTGGTAAAATTATTAAACACTAATAAATAATAATAAATAATATTATAAACTCTATAATAAATAAGATAGACAACAATAAATGTTTGAAAGGGGATGGAGAAACAGGAACTTTCTAACACTGCCAATAGGAATGTAAGATGGTAGAAATACTCTGAAGAAGTTTGGCAGTTTCTCTAAAAAGTTAAAACGTTAAATCCTAATACAAACTAGAAGTTCTGATCCTGATATTTGCCCAAAAGAAATAAAAATGTATCTCCACATAAAGACTTGCACGTAAATGATCATAGCAGCATTATTCATAATAAGCCCCAAATTGGTCCATTAATTGGTGAATGAATAGACAAAATGTAGTATATCAATACAATGGAATACTGTTCAACAATAAAAAGGAATAAACTTCTGATACATGCTACATTATAGATGGATGTCAAAAATATGCTAAGCAAAGAAAATCAGTCACAAGAAATCACATATTATATAATCCCATTTATTTGAAGTGTTTATAGAGACAGTAAGTAGATTAATGGTTACCTGGGACCATGGATGGGAGTATTAACTGTTAATGGGAATGAATGATCTTATGGGGGGGGGGGGGGGGGGTATGTAGAAAATGTTCCAAATCAATTATTGGATGGTTATGCAACTTAGTAAAATAATTAAAAACTAATAAAATGCCTAATTTTTTTGAAATGCAAAATATATTTCCATTAAGCTGTTAAAATTTTTTCATGTACATGATGGCAAGAAATCAGAACCAATATAAAGGTTCACTTTTAAGGAAACAGAAAGGACTATGAAACAGTATATATAGACTATATTCTAGGGCTGGGGCTGTAGCTCAATGGCAGAGCTCTTGACTAGCATGCAGAGCTCTTGACTAGTTGAACCCAGTGAGGCACTGGGTTCAACTTGCAGCACCAAATAAAAATATATAAATAAAATAAAGGCATTCTGTCCATCTACAACTACTATATATATATATATATATATATATATATATATATATATATATATATACACACACACATATATACGCTAGTTTTTTTTAGTTTTAAAAAAGTATTAGAAAGAAACATACCAAAATATTAACAAATATTTCTGATCAGTAATTTATTGTGATACATTTTTCTCACTTTCCTATATTTTCCAAATATTGTAAAATGTGCTTAAATTTTCTCATATTCAGAGAAAAATTTCTTCTTCAATATTTTAATATATTACTAAAATACATTTTAATATTACTTTTCAAAGAATATGACATTTCTTAAAAAATAAAAATTTGAGGGCTGGGGTTGTTGCTCAGTGGTAAGAGCACTTGCCTCGCACGTGAGAGACCCTGGGTACAATCCTCAGCACCACATAAAAATAAACAAACTAAATAAAGATATTGTGTCCATTTATAACTAAAAATATATTTGAAAAAAATAAATAAAAATTTCTATTCCTTAGAAGAGACATTAAAGAAGCAAAACAAGCATTCACCTGTTTACTTCATCATGCCCATGATGCATGGGTAGAACAAAATACAGTATTTAAAGATTTAGAAGCTGATGACAAGGAGGAACTACTGAAACATACCTTATCAGTTAAGCAACAGTTACTGTTATATAAGAAATGTAATTTCATCAGTCTGTTACAAACAGAGAAGAACAGAATTTTTGTTTTCCCCAAAGCACAAAATTTAAATATGTTTATCTAGTCACTACTTTTAAAAGCACCCCATATTTCCTAAGACTATTTATCTAGTAATCTAAATATCTGTGCCTATCTTTTCATATTAATCTCTAGATCATCTCTTTGGTTCCCACAAATACCCTGTCAGAATCTATGCTATTTTATAAGAAAGAAAATACAAAACCTGCTTATTTTTATCATTTTTGTGCTATTCCACAACAGTCTTTGTTTTGTTTAAATTCACCTTACAGTCAATCTGAATTTCTGGGTACACCTCACCTTGCCACTCTACTTTCTTAAATTGTCCCTTAGCAAATCTCTAACCCATCTAATCCCATATGCCTATCTATCTACATGAGGGTTGCACATTTAACTTCTCTTTAATAGTAGCAAATTTGGCACATGTTTCCAAGACTTCAAAATTAGCTATCTAATCAAAACTAAATGCTTTTTCCTTCACACTGATGTTTCTTTTAAAATACTAGCACTGTCTTCTCCGTTGCATCTCATAACAAATGATTTTGGGAAGAAATAAAAAATTAGGGCCACAATTCTATCTATTGAGCATGTCCAAGTACTTCCTCCAGATGCCACCTTGGCAGTAGTCACAGTGCCTGAGCAGGTTACTTAATCCCAGTGCCTCATTCCTCACCAGGAAAAAATGGAGATTATCATAGTATGCCTGAGCTCTTGAAGCTATTATAAGGAGTAACATTTAGTGCTCAACAAGTACAAGCTAGCACTTTACTTAGGCCAGAGAAGAAAACCACATCCTCCAGAAGACCAAAACTGCAACCACATTTAGGATTCTACTCCTTCTTGAACATGCCTTTTCGATGCCTCACCTCAGACTGAGTTGAAACCTGTTTCTCACTTCAAGATTCTACACTGTGAATTTGATACCTATGCTTCTCTTCCTCTAACCTCCTTTATTTCAGAAAAGTGACTTACTAGACTTTCTAGAAATGTCCTACAACTGTGCCTAATGTATTCCTGTACCTCCAGATAGAACTGTAGTGTGGCTTACTTGTTTCTCATAACAACATTTTCAGTTGCTGATTGTGATTATCCCTGAAAGTGCCAGACAAGTCAATTCAACAAATGTACTTCAGGCATCAACATCGTATCAGGCGCATGCTAGTTGTTTGACATTCTTCTTTGACATGCTTTCTACTAAAATGTGTGGGATGCACATGTGTATCTCTTTCCTCCCACACATGCAGACAATGTCTCTATCTGAGATACTTCAAGCATAATCTCTTGGTATGACAGACATGTCTGGTACACTCCCTATCTCACCACCCTACCTCATTCCCATCAACTGGGCACATTTTTTTTTTTTGCCATAGTATAATAGAAATCTCATAGGATGAGACTCAAAAGACCTTCACAGCTGGGCATGATGGTGCATGCCTGTTAATCCCAGCAGCTCAGGAGGCTGAGGCAGGAGATTCACAAGTTCAACGCCAGCTCAGCAACTTTGCAAGGGCCTGAGCAACTTAATGAGACCCTGCCTCAAAATAAAAAAATAAAAAGGGCTGAGGATGTAGGTCAGTGTTTAAGCACCCCTGGATTCAATCTCTGGTTAAAACCAAAAAAAACAAAAAAAAAGGACCTTCAACATCATCATAGCCCCTCAAATAATTTCGTATCGTATATACAACAGGCAGCCATATATATATATGTTATATATATGTATATAACGTCATATATTATACACACAAGAATCGGCCATATATATGATATGATACATATGTGTGTATATATATATAGGGTTGACTGTTGTATATACAATATATAAAAATACATACATATGTATCTTTTGTTGAAAAAAAATCAAAGGATGGATCCTTGATCCATTGGTCCTGTGGTATATAAATGTAATTCAATATCATAGCAAATTCCAATAACAAATGCAAGGGAAAATACAAAATTACTAAATCTTTTTCATAAAATAATGAAATTATTTCAGAAAATAATGCAAGAGAGAACAAAACTAAAGATCAGTCTGCTTTTTGTACACCACTTTAAAATAGGATTGCTGAACAACATTGCTGACTCATCCTCAGAAATAATGGCAAATCTGTTTTGACCCTGACTTACTGCATGATCAAAATAATTCTGGTTAACTTGGGAAGCTTTGAAAAATCTAAAGGTCATATTTAAAACAGTTCAAGTTCAAAAATCTATGCAATAAGACTTTTGTTTTAGTATTTTAAGCATTTAATAGATAAAATCAAGGAAACAGCCAGGCATGGTGGCATATGACTATATTCCTAGCAGCTCAGGAGGCTGAGACAGGAGAATTGCAAGTTCAAAGCCAGCCTCAGCAATGGTGAGGACTTAAGCAACTCAGTGAGAACCTTTGTCTCTTAACTACGTTGCCCTCACTCTCAGTCTTTTACTATGCTGTCCATATATACAATATAAACCTTTGACATACTTTTCCACTTGACTTCTATACTTATTTACAGTTATTTCCTCCCTTCAACAACAACAACAACAAAATTATAGGCTATATGTTATCTAAAATGGTTGGGACCAGAAGGGCTTTGGATTTGGGAATTTTTCAGATTTTGAAATATTTTGAAACCTGAAGTCAGACATATATCAAAATCTGTAACTTTTTGGGGCTGGGGATGTGGCTCAAGCGGTAGCACGCTCGCCTGGCATGCGTGCTGCCAGGGTTTGATCCTCAGCACCACATACAAACAAAGATGTTGTCTGCCGAAAACTAAAAAAAATAAATAAATATTAAAATTCAAAAAAAAAAAATCTGTAACTTTTGGAGCTTCGTGATGCTCAGAAAGTTTTGAATTTCTGAGCATTTTGGATTTGAAAATTTCTAATAGGATGCTCATTTTGTGTTAGGCACCTGCTCTAAACCAGCTCTGACTAAGTACTGCATTCAGTGAGGAATAAAAGAGATGTATGTCCTGATTTTAGGTAACTTACAAGCCAAGTGGGGAGACTCACACCAAACACACAGTAACCACTGTGTTACACCATATGTATATACTGTGAAGAAAAACCCAGGATGCTCTAAGAGGAGAAAACATAATTAATCATTTATGTGTATCTATATTTTTTGTGACATTCTTTAAATTTCATTCTCTAAGATAGTATGATATCAAGCAAGATGAATCCAAAGATTAGAGTGTTTTGGTTTCCAAGTTACAGTTTTTTTTATTCTAGTTTATTTTTTGGTGGGGAATGGGTGGGAAAGAGTGGTAACAGGAAGTAAGAGAAAGAAATAAGGATGAAAAGCAGGAGTCTTGCATTGTACTAAATAAAATTTTACAAAATGCATGTGGTCCTGAACCAAATGTCTCCTAAAACTGAATTGGTAATAAACAATTTTAAATTCAAGAATATTTAATGTTTCTTGGAATCTCACCAGCTGAAGAACTCTCTCTACTAAATCCTGTCATAAAGCAGAGTTCAACTCTAAAAATAACTTTGCCTTCTAAAACCATCCCATTTCTATTATTTCTAAATTTTAATATTCAAAGTTACTATGCATCAAATAATTGGGAAGGGTCACTCCAAGTAAAAAGGGCTACATATCTGTCATTGTAAATGCAAAGTACTATATATAACTTCCCAATATAAACCCTGCTCACCTCTCTCTCAAAATACCTTGCCAAAGAAATTTTTTAAAGAAAATCTGCCATATTCATATTGAACCTTAAAAAACTCAAGGTGATAAAATAGCTTGATTAAACGCCAAAGAACAATTTTTCAAAAAGCTTCATAATATCACAAGGGGGAAAAAGGTCCAGAGGACCCTTTTGTATGTCACTAGGTTCCCCACTGATAGTGTCATAAGTGACATTGCCATTCATGTGATACCTGCCACTAGTCCTCTGTCCTCCACTCAGATGAAAGCATCACAGAAGCTCTGCCAGTTCACAAAGTGCTGATACAACTGTCATGTGACAGGTAAGACCAAAAACCCACAGGGAATTCACGGGTCAATACACAACAGACAGAAATTGCCTATGAGAGAGTGACTGTGTGTGTGTTAGTGTGTGTATCCTCAATATACATGTGGGTATATGTGTGTGTGTGTCTTCACTAGATGAACATTTAACAAAAGCAATAATCACTGCAAGAACATGGCCCAGATGTAGAGTTCACCTAATAGCTAATAAAACAAATGTGAATTTCTCCTCATATACAGAATATTTATTATGTTAGAATTGAGCAAGGAAAAAAAAACAGAATTTAACATAGATTGTGGGAGAGATCAGTGAAAGAATCAAGTCTCAAGTTCATATTAGATAAAAAAGAAAAGTCCTTTTCCTACAACAGCCACAACCTAAATGGATGCTGTATGTAGAATGGCTTTTGAAACTAGTATCCCCTATCTAACCACTAATGATGTAACCACAAGGACCTTTTTCTAGATATGAGTAAAGACCTTTCCACATTTAAGTTTCAGTTTGTGAGTTTCAGAGATCATTTCTATTCTGGTGTTTCTTTATGTAAGATGAGAAAAATTAGAACAAAAACACGACTTTAAAACTTAGAATGCCAGAGGAAAATTATTTCTTAAAAAGAGCATACAAAATAGTAAAAGCTTAATTTTCTCATTTTCCAGTGATGGATAATCATCATTGATGAATGGAATAACTATCTAAAAGTAATCAAGCTAATTACTTTAGTTTCTTCTTATTATCATTACTATTGAGATTCATTTTACCACTGTTCCTGTTTTTATTACTAATTTACAGTAACTGAGTTCTGATAGATATAAATGCTGAGGTTCTTAAACTCTTCCTATTTAACTGCTCATCACAACCAAGTCTGTACCCACTCTATACCATATTACATTGGATTAAAAGGAAAAAAAAGCTGAGTAAGTTTATGTTAGTACATTTGGAGCTACTATAATAGAATACCAAAGACTGGCTAATTTATGGAGAGAAATTTACTTGGTTTATGGTTCTGGAGTCTGGAAGTCCAAAACTGAGGGGCTACGTCTGGTCAGGGCCATGCTATGTCATCCCATGGCGCAAGGCAGAAAGGCAAGAAAGAACATATAGAAGAGACAGGGAGGGAGATAGAAAGTACCGGAGTCAGCAAGAGAGGATGAAACTTGTTTTTATAACAAACACTGTCAAAAATAACACCAATTTAACCATAATAATATTAATCCATTCACGAAAGCAAAGCCCTCAAAACCTAATCACCTCTCAAAGACTCTACTTCTGAATAACACTGCACTGGAGCTTAAGTTTCCAGCCCATGAACTTTAGGGGACACATTAAACCACAGCAATGCTATGAGAAAAATGGAAGGAAAAAACTGAATGTTTTTAAAAATGTCTACCAAAATGTAGCCATTTTAAATAAGTACAGAATTACTCCTTTTCAAAAGTGAACCACTCAGAATAGCCCTGCAATTGGCATCTTTAAATTTTGAGAATATAAACAAGGGCACTGCAGACCATGGGTGGCTTTTTAACATTCCCAGAAGTTTAAAGGAAAAGTTCGAGCCTGAAGCAATACAAAGCTACATGACTAGCTGTGCCTTTCAAGTTGGAAAATGAAACCAAATAGTTTAAAAGGTGTTATTTAGAAGCATTAACTTCCCAAAGAACAAAATATAAATGTGAAATGGCTATAGACAAAATGAAGTTTTAGTCTTAGTTAAGAGGAAATGCTAATATCAATATCTTACCTATACAGAAATTTCAGGTTTATCAACACAGGAAAATGATAAATTGTAAAACTGGAATTTTAAAAAAGGAAACTTTTTGCCATCCTATCTTACTACATAAATGTATGCTGTTTCTTCACAAAACCAAACACCCTACAGTAGTTAGATAAGGTTTGCTTATTAACCTGAATAACAAAGATAACCAATTTTATACATGTTTATTATCTTAGAAACAGAACAGTTTCTTCAGCATAGTCAAACATAAATCATTTGAGTTGGGATTATAGAATTATATTTCAGAAGACTTCAACAACCAGGGGCATCAAAGAACCATATTTCCTATGTAAAATCTGAACAAGAAATGAATGCCCCTAGCCTCACAAGGACAGAAATGAAAACTGCAGTCTAGATCCTGGTGCAAGGGAGATGAGGAAAATAATAATTCTCTCAGAGGAACTGTTACCATAAGCTAACCCTGAAACCAAAAAAAGGAAAAAAAAAATCTCAAACACAACCCACACAAATATAGCACCAAAACTAATAGCAGAAATAAGTATATGTCCCTGCTGGAGGAACTCACCCTCAACCCAGACTTTAAAAATTACAACAAAGTACAAAGGAAAGCAAGCAATTTACAGCTAAAAAAAAAAGAAAATCACAGAACATCAAAACAATATGAGTGACTAAGAGCAAGGGAAAAAGAAATAAACCCACAAAATGATTTCAATTACAGAAATTATTAGACAAAGAAAATAAAATGAAATAATAAATGGCTCAAATTATGAAAAGGAAACAAATTTGAAAAATTACCAAATAATGTACTAGAAATGAAAAACATAATAACTGATATTCAAAACTAAATCAACAAAGTGGCATATTGCACATAGCTAAAGTGAATTAATAAACTGCAACTTAAAACAAAAGAAATTTTCCTGAATGCAATCAAGAGAAAGTAATGAAATATAAGAGATAATGGAGATGAGACAAAGGTGATAAATAAAGATGATCTTACAAACATGCAGTTGGAGTTCCAGAAGATCATAAAATAAGAAGTATTCAAAAGGATGGTGCATAGAAGTTTCCAGAATTCCTGAAAAATGCTAATCTTCAAATGCAGCCTATGTAAAATCTAATAGGACTATTTATTTAATTCATACCCAGAGACATCCAATTGAAAATTCAGAACAGAAAAAGAAAGAGAATCCTTAAGGAGTGAGAGAGTATCTTTAAAGGGTCTTAGAAGGAATCAGAGTTTGAAAAAGATGTGGATTCCCTGACAAGGGAAACAAAATGGGCTTGACCACTTAATTCTTAATAGTAATAATAAGATTCAGAAGACAATGGGAATGATTTTTTTAATGTGCTGCGAGCTATTAGTTGTCAAACAGAATTTAATATCCAGGGTAACTTTCTTTGAGAAAGCAGGCAAATTAAAGTATTATGATAAACAAAAATATCTCCTTCTTTCTGTAATCTCTCTCCCTGCAACCCCGACTCTCCCTCTTCCTCTTCTCTCCCTTTCTTTCCAAAGGAAAAGCAAAGGATACATGTCAGGTAGAAGACAAATATCCCCAAAAGAAGCCTGATATACAGGAAGGAATGGTGAAAAGAGGTATCAATAGAAGCTTAAATATAATAGGCACTGTGTATGATAATAAAAGCAATGTCTAACTTATAAAGGAAGAAAGAAGATAGCACTATAAAATATTTACCAGTAATAACACGAGTAAGTTAAAATTGGGTTTCGTAGAGTAAACTGCTTCTTAGGAATTCGTATTTTTTAAGTGGAGGAAGAGCTGACACAAAAATAAATAAATACCACAGTCTCGATGTTTAAACAACATTAGTTTATTTTCTCACAGTTCCGGAGACTGAACATCCAAGGAACCATCAGGATTAGTTTCTGGTAAGGCCTCTCTTGCTGGCTTGTAGACATGTGTCCTCTGACATGCGTATCTTCACATGGCCTTTCCTCTGTACACACAGAGAGAGGGACAGAGAGATCTCTGTGCCTCAACAGAGATATCAGATCAGGCCTCTACCCATTTAACCTTAACTACCTCCTTAAGGGCCCCATCTCCATATACAATTACATTGGAGATTAGGGCTTCAATATACACTTTTGGAGGACACATTTCAATCCCATTAAAGAAAGCAAAAGTTATGATTAACTCTAGACTACATAATGATTAGTATTCATAGTAAAACTGCCTGAACAACCACTAACAGAAGATATATAGAGTCCTTTAAGCTCTCAAGTAAATAAAACTAGCAATAAAAAGGAGAAGGGCAATGTAACTCAAAGAAGATAAGAAAGGACAGAAGAAAAGATGCAGAATAAGCACAATAGAAAATACATGTAATATGATAATAAATAAACCCAAATATATCAGTCTTCATTCAAAATAGATTAAATTATTCAGCTAAAACCAAAGATCCAGCTATGTGCTATTTACAGGAGACATATCTAAAAACATAACAATATAGATCCAACTTGAAAGCCAAAGAGAAAAGAAAGATATATCAAGCATTCGTGATCTATAGGAAATCCTGTATTGTTTTATAACTGTCAAAAGACTTTAAATTAGCCAGGTGTGGTGGCCCACACCTATAATCCCAGTGGCAAGGATCAAGAGTTCAAAGCCAGCCTCAGCAAAAGAGAGGCACTAAGAAACTCAATGAGACCCTGTCTCTAAATAAAATATAAAATAGGGCTGGGGATATGGCTCAGTGGAAGAGTGCCCCTGAGATCAATCCCCAGTAAATCCCGCCCCCCAAAAAAAGACTTTAAATCAAAAAACACTACTAGAGATATAGAAAGTTCAATTTATAATTTATGCAGATATTTAAAAATCTAAACTTACATCTAACAACAAGCCTCAGAAAGCAAAACATTAATTATCAAGATGAAAATGATAAACCCATGTTTTAGTCAGCTTTTGTACCACTAACACCAAAATACCTGACAAGAACAACAAAGAAGAGGGTAATTTTATTTGGAGCTCATGGTTTCAGAGGGCCCTGCCCACAGATGGTCAACCCCCTATCTCTGGGCCTAAAGTAAAGCAGAACATCATGGCACAATCACATGGCATAGGAAAGCAGCTCAGGACATGGCAATCAGGAAACAGATAGCTCTGCTCATGAGGGACAAAACTGTCTCATAGATAAGCTTATGAGGAATACCACATATCCACGTCATAACAATCCATTAAAATCTCTCTTAATAATCAAGCAGACAAAAACATCAATAAGTAAAAAGATTTTAAAAACACAATTAAAATATTCACATTACAGATACATGTGGAACAGTACACCCAGAAACTAGAGAATACATGTTACTTTCAAGCTACACATGTAACATTATTAAAGGAGACTACTTGTTGTGGCACATAAAGCTAAACTCAACAAACATCACAGAAATGGTTCCATACAGACAACAAGCTCTGACCATATCACAAAATTAGTAATCAGAAAGAACAACAACAGTAAGTTAGGAAACACTGTCCTCAATTCATGGGTCAAACAAATCACAGAAAATCCTCAGAAACATACAATAACAAAACTCAGAAATAACAATAACAAAAACTCTAATATGCAACTAACGTGGTGATTTGAGGGAAATTCAAAGTCCTTGAATGAAGCAAGTAAGCACCCAACCTGAGAAATCCTAATAAAGGCAAAATAAAAACAAGGAGAAAGAAAATAAAAGTATAAAAATGAATGAGTTAGAAACAAGCACTTAATAGAAAAGATCAGCAAAGCTAAAAGTCGCTTCCCTAAAAATATTTTAAAAATATATTTCAAGACTGATGAAGGGAAAAGAGAACACAAATTAGTATCATCATGAAGAAAAAAGTGGAACATATCACAGGTGTGGCAATGATTAAAACAGACTAAAAAAATATAATAGAAAACTTGATGCTATACTTGTAAAAGAAGAGTTACAATCATAAATAACCCTTAACAAAAGAATGGATGAATTGTAGAATTCATACAATAAAACACTGAGTGATGAAAACAAACTACAGCTACAAACAACATTGATCAATGTTGTTCAAAAACATAACACTGAACAAATGAAACAAGAATAAGAGTGTGTGATAGTACGCGTTATGTGTGGAGAGAGAGAGAGATAGAGAAGATAACTCCATTTATGTAAAGTCCAAAAATAATCAAAAATAAAGAATACACAGCTTTCGGAATAAATAAGAGTTGCCTCTGGGTGAGGAATAAATAGAGTGATTCTAGGCCTGTTGTATTAACTTTAGTATAGGTTCATGGATATTTAATTTTTTAACTTATAAAAATGTTTTACATCCTTTTATATGTAAAACATACTTCACCATAAATATTATTAAAAGAAAAATATTTTATGCCGTGAAATAAGTTTCAATAGGATATCCTGAATTTTCCTATAAACAATGAACTTCCACAAGATCTCATAAAAAAAAGAAAATTTACCTGTTAAATCTATCCATACCTGTTGGTATGGATCCATACCTGTATCTTTATATACCAATATATAAAGATACAGTTCTTTGAGATATTGAAGGAAAAAGGAAATGACACTCAACTAAACAAAAAACTCATTTTGAAGGACTAAAACAAAAGAAAGCAACAGGAAGTAAAAGAGCAGAGAATCTAAGCTTGAGTTGGAGAAAGGAGAAAAAGTGACTATTCCAGAGTGGAGAACACAATGTCTGAAAAAAGAATAAATGGCTCAGAAAATAAGTCTGGAGGTGGATTATGTTTATTTTACCTTACCTTCCACAGTCAGATCATAAAAATGGAATATACAAACATGAATGCATTCCTTAGGGTCATGTCTTGTGGCTAAAGATAACTTCAATTCTAAAAGTGAAGAAAAAAATTTCTCTCTATATTTCACCATCAGTCCTTATGTTTTAACATATGTCCTCTTGCTAATTTCTGTCCATTTTAGAGCTCTAGTTCTGTTCCTGGAAATACCATATTTTCATGATAGACAGAATGATAGCTATGTGGTTTCAAAAAGGTAATTTATGGCTAAGATGAAGTTTTTTCATTTTTAACAGAAATGAAGAAAGATACAAACATATGGATAAAATAGACACAGGCATAGACAGGCACATGTGTGTGTGTATGCGCGCACACACACATACACATATATACACACACACACACACACAGAGCTCAAAGTTAATAATGTGTTTAAGCCTTCCAAATGTATTCTAAATGCTAAGAGTCCAGAACTATACACACACAGGGCAGGAAAAAAAAAATCTTTTTAAATTTTAGAGACAACTCCACAGGAAACAAAAATCATCTATTATACTACAGCAATTAAGTGTGCATCAATAAATGTGGTGAGGAGATCACATAGGAATACAGTAAAAGAGACTTAAATTGAAAAAGGGAAAACATCCTCATCGCATACTATCAACTGTTATGTCTGTTTTGTTGGAAATAGCCATTAATAGTAACAACTGAGAACTAATGAATGATTTGGGGTTGAGGCTAAATCTTCATAAACATCTAGGATTTTTTCATTTGGATAATGCACTGATCAGTCAGGTCTGGGTTCAAATCCTATCTGACTTAAACGAAAGGCTCAAATATATTACACTAAGCAAATAATATGAATAAGAATAATAAACTGCAAAAGATAACCAAGGAAGACCATAAGTAGGTCTATAGATTTTATATCAGGAATAAGGTCAATGTAAAACATCAATACCCTTTATCTCTCCCAAAATATTCTACCTCTAGGACTTTACTCAAGTGGAATAATCATAGACGGGTATAAAAATGAGCTATAAGATAATCACTGTTGTATACAGGGGGAAAAAAATCCTGGAATATTACAGCATATCCCCAACAAATTATGATATATCCATAGAACAATATTATTCATTATTCAAAATATTATACATTATTCCATGACATGAAAAGTGGTTTGTGGGAGACCAATCTAGCTCGTGACTGGGTCCAACTCCCCTGCTGAGTGGTATGGCATCCGCGGGGTGGTCACTCTGCTGGACAGCCCTGGTCTTCTAAGGTTCCAGCGACTATGTCTTGTGCAGGAGCTTGTCTCTCCACATCCCCAGGGATCCAATCACCTCACCTGTCCTTGTAACCCTGTCCCCCTTGACCTTCATTGGACGGGATTTCCTAAGAATTTAGATTCCCCTAATAAAAGCCCACTCCAAAGCGTGCTTGCTCTCTCGCCAGCCACTCATGTAGTTCCTCACTCTCCCGTTTGGGCAGAGGAACCCTCCCGGATCTTGGTTTAAAAGTAAATTGTGTGTCTGTTTTATTTCTAACACCTTCGGAATTTTCCCTGAGTGACCTTGAGTTAGCCATCTGTGCTGGACGCAAATGGCAGTGGTTCATCTTTACGTTAAAATTACAAAATGATATATAAAAGTGCCATTTTTAGAACTTATTTTTCTATATATGAATATAAATATATATGTGTATATATACATATGTGTGTATAAATATATGTGTCTATAAAAAATGATAACAATAGTTATCTGTAGACATAATCTTTTTCTTTTCTTGTCTGGATTTTTAAAATTTTCTATAATGAACATTTGTCATTTTCACAAAAATAAAAAAGTGTTAGAGTTGAGAACAAAGATTTGAAATCTTACAATGGCAACTATATGCAAAATACAGAAATGAAAATGAGAAGTTACCAACATCATTACTACACCTTTATATGAGAGCAAATTTACCCAATTTATTAAAAAATGGGAAGCCTTAAACCCAAAACCCACACGTACATTATTAAACAACTGGATAATGCAAGAGAAGGCAGAGCATTTGAAGAAATACTGAGTGGGAATAAGCTGAGAGAACTGAAGAACAGACCTCTGGTTAGTTCTGGATAGTGTAAAATTTTAGATAGCATCATGATTTATGCAGGTTTCATCAAAATGAAGCAGATAGACTGCTTTACATACAACCCGGAGGAAATGGAAAAAAATAAGTTAAAATGATGAAAAGACTGTATTACATTACAAATACATATTTAGGCAAACATTCTTCCCTCTGTAAGCCAATAGGTGCTAGGCCTAGAATAGTCCCTCCTCCCAAAACTTCCTTTTGTCTATATCCTCCCAGAATCTAATAAGAGGAAAAAACTTAACAGCAGGCACCCTCAGCCAGAGATTCAGAACCCAATACCTGGCACAGAAATTAACCAGTTCTTAGGTAACTTTCAGTTGAAAACCTTTATTCTTATCCAGACATCAGACATCTTTAAAAACCTATGAATGATCTTTCTCAAAAACTACCTATATATTTATTTTTGTTTTTTAAAAACTGGGAGGAGGTGAGGACACCTCTCTTTGGAAGGAAACAATTATAATATAGAATTATGTCCCTTCTGCACTATCCTTTCCCAGGTTGATGCTTAGAAGTTTCCACATTAAAAAACATTGTCCAAAACAGTTTTCAAATGTTTTAATTGTACAGACTGAGTTAAGTCAATTGAGACAAAACTCCTAAAAAAGTATATAAAGCAAATGACTATAATGACAAACAAGGGTTTCAACTGAAAATTATCTAAGAATCAATTAATATATATGCCAAGTGTCTGAAATAGTATCTGGCTGGGGATGTTGTTAATCTAAATTGGGCCTGAGAGAATGTAATTTCTTTAGCATTATCACTCAAAGGAAGTACTAATAACAATAGTGTTACTGTTAATTT
The DNA here is from genome assembly GCF_047511675.1 of Marmota flaviventris. Taxonomy (NCBI): domain Eukaryota; kingdom Metazoa; phylum Chordata; class Mammalia; order Rodentia; family Sciuridae; genus Marmota; species Marmota flaviventris. The sequence goes on along the minus strand of NC_092503.1, from coordinate 65,444,278 downwards.
CAATAGGTGACCACTCGCTTACCTTCTTAAGTGCAAATATATGCTCATTTGCCCAAGACCCCAGAGCCATGTTAAAATCCAAATTAATTCATTATGTTTATAATGAAAATGAATGTATATCCCAGTATATTAAACTAGTTTCATTCTTGAGCTTTCTAAATTGTCTGTCAAAAAACAAAAATGGGCAGAAATTAATTTGACCAATCCTGCCCATATTTACTGGCATAGAGGTAAAAAGCCATTTTGTCCTATGTGTCAAACTCAAAGACTGAAACAGCTTGCTGTCAGCCTCAGAAACCATTTTTTACAAGCATGGCACACTGCCTTTAGTCAACTAAACACTAAAGCATGTTGGGCTTCCCACACTGCAAATTATGTGGAATTCTCTCCACATTTTGTGGTTGCAAAAGCACTGTTTTGTGGATCACACAGTTCAAATTAAGGGCACATCTGACCTTAAACGGAAAATTCCCATGAAACAAACTATAATTGACCAAGATCCCATCGGCCTTGAAAGTCTGTGATCTCAGGCTCATAATCAAACATCTCAAATGTTAGTTTTTTTGAAAGCTAAAGACATAGTAATGTCAACTCTTTTAAACTTCTTATTGTGTTTCATATGAATTCTAAAACCTCATCACAAATATGAATGTCATAATTGCAAAGAAAATGGGGGAGGGGTATGCCACCTGCTACAGTGGACATTTATAGCAAATATAAACACTTTTGGGGCAAAACCTAACAAATTAAGACAAAAACCAAAATTAGATGGATTATTCATCTAATTTCTAATTTTCATACATTTGCTGAAATGTAGTAGCTTCAACCAAGAAATGTGATTAAGAAATATTCCAAAGATGAGATAGTTTTCTTTACAGTGACTGCAGCATTGTATTATAGCATTAATGTAATACAAGCATTAATGCATTAATGGGTCACTCTCTGAAATCAAATGCTACTTAAGTCATGTTTAACAAAAAAAGTATCAGAACTTCCCCAAGATTTGCTTCTTATACTTTTGAGGTCTACTCTGTAAGTTCCAGACTTAGAGAATGAGTGCCTTCAAGGTCATTTCTGAAGTGCTAAAAGAATAAAACACTGTACTGTGAAGCAATTTTTTTCCTACAGATTCCTCTACTACAAATAAATTATTGAAGTTTAAAAAATGCCTAGTTCAGTCATCTATGGTGGAGTAATTCAGTCCATTTTAACAGATAAATATATGCTTAAGATTATTATTATATGGTTCCTGGTCGAAGCTTTCTAAGAATTCCAGAAAAGTTAGAAAACAGCATTTTTAACATAAATTGACCTAAATGCTAAAAAGTTGACAAGCCTTAATAAAAACTATTTTTAGCTTCTCATCTTTAGACCTGCTAGTCTTTTATTTTTTATAACTTTGTTAATTTTTATTATTTTTAAATATGGTGCTGAGGATTGAACCTAGTGCTTCACATATGCAAGGCAAGCATTCTACCACTGAGCCACAACCCCAGCCACTAGACCTGCTGTTCTTAGTACATATATATCATCATATCCCTGAATGGTTTTCACTGGGCTAGACAGACAAATATAGATGTAAGTGTGGTACAGTTATAAGACCTATATCAGTCCATGCATGTGTGTATGTGTGTGTGTGTGTGTGTGTCTGCATGTGTTTACACAGATGTAGTTTCAAAAAGAACCATTCATGAAACAATCATCCCAAATAAAATAAACCTATACGAAATCTCAAGGAACTCACATTAATCAAGGAATTCTAGGAATTAAATCACATCCATCTTTGAACCTCAAATTCTTACCTTCTACCCTGAAGTCCTAATGGTACAACAGTAACTGAGTTAGGATTTTTAAGTCTGTGACTTTTCTAAGCAAATTTTTCTCCAAAAATGTTTAGTTGGCTGCAAATTTTGGAAAAATGTTTGAGAAATTGAGGGATTTTGTTTGTTTTTAAGTTTCAGTTCTGGTATATTCTACAGCAAAGTGACAAAATTATACTCAGAATCAAAAATCTATGTCCCATATAAAATTTTACAATATTAATGGTTATTTTAAGATGTTTTCTTTCAAAATTTCCCCATTGCAAAAAAAAAAAAGATATTTCCCTACAATATCCTCTACTTGGGTAGTACGTGTCTTTCACAAACAAAATTACATGTAAAGCATATATTTGAAAATTTTAGTACTTCATGACACTCTTTTCTTCAAATAACTTCTCCCATTTCATTTGTATTATTCAAAGTAATCTGGATGATGTAATCAATGTGCCACAAAATTTTACCTTTGCAGTACTTCACAAAATAAAGGTACTTTTCATCAGCACCTCTGATTTGCAGCTGACATCAGATGTACACACTGTTGAGTGGAAAAGACAAACAAGAACAGACTGAAGTGGCCAGAGGCATAGGGTGTGAGTATATGGGGTTTTCTTCACCCATGAGAAACACAGAAAAAGAAAACTTACCCCCTTGTGTAATAAATGTACCTATGTATTAGGTTTCATATTACATACCTCATCCATGGATAAAACTGTCTGAAACAACATCAAATTATGCAAGAAAAATCAGGTTTTATTTGCAGTTCTTAGAAATGTTACTCCTAAAATTAGTTGGATCCTTCTTAATCTAAGAATGAAAAACGAATTCATCAATAAACAAAGAAAATCCTGTTCTTAAAGATATAGCTAAACCTCATCCTCTTACTGAAAAAAAACTTCATCATAGTACAGATATGCTGTATTTCATAAGTATCGAGGCTGAATATAAATATTTCATCAAAGACTAAAGGATCACTTTGAAAATTTGGGCCAGCCCTGGGGGGAAATTCTTTTTAAAGATGTTTTTGAAGGCTTTGTAAGTACTCTGAGATTCCAAGATATATTTTCTTTAAGAAAAAAGGAAAAGAAAAATAATTTTTTTTTTTTAAGAGGGGAGTCAGAAGCAAAATCAGGGCGAGGCTGAAAACCTACCAAGGCTAAAGACACATAGCTCCTCTGCAAGCTTAACCGCATGCTAAGAGGGAACCTCTTGGAACTGTTGGAGCTCGCAATGAGCCTTCCACCTGGGCAAACAAGGAGAATTTCGGCCAAGAGCGGCGAGACCACATTGTAAAAAGTTCAAGAGGAGTCGATCCCCTTCCTTTGGCTCGCAGCACTTCGCTTCTGGAGCCGGCGGCCCGGCAGGGAGCAGCTGGCACCGGGTGCCGGTCTGCAGCCACCAGCTTCCTAGAAGGCCTAACTGCTCCGGCCGGTAGGGGACCCGGCTCGGAGGCTTCGGGAGGCGAGCAGGCACCCGCAGGAACCGTGTCCCCGCCAGTTCCCTGTGTGTGGCGCTGGCTGCTGCAATGACTCCAGTCCAGCTGCAAAAATCTTACCGCAAACCCAAGCTGCTCTGGCACAACTTCAGTCTCAGCAGCCTCAATTCCCCCGCGCCCTCCGCCACACCGCACACCGTCCCCACCCGGAGGGTCATAGCACGCCCCGCCCCGCCCCGGGCGGCTACCTGTCCCGGGGGCCGAGGACCCCAGGCTCACCTCATACAAAGGGCAGCGCGCGGGAGCCTCAGGAAGAGCCCGGGGAGCATGGCCTCATCCAGTTCCTCCAGGAACTTTCCTGACATAGCACTTCTCTCCTCCGCTGCTGAGAACAGGGCTTCCAGGCAGAGGAGGAGGACAACGAGGAGGAGGACAACGATGAGGAGGCGGAGGTGGCTGTAAAGGCGGCGGTGGCGGCGGGAGCTGGAGCAGAAAGTGAGGAGCATCGCCGACAGGAGCCTCCGCCTCGCGATCTGCCGTGGGGTTCCCGCCCCCAGGGTAACCAAAGCTCCCTCTTAAAGGCGCCGGCCCCGTCTTTGGCCCGGAGGTGGTGTGGGGTGTGGGTGGGAGGGAGGAAAGGAGAACAGAGAAGGAGTCTAGTAAAGAGGGAGGATGCTAGTAGAGATGGAGAGATACTGGGAAGCCACCGCCCCGGCTGTGCCCGGGCTGATCGCTGGCCCTTTTTGGCTCTTTCTCCTCCAGCCTCACTGGTGTCCCACATCTGGTCGCCCCTCCTAGGCAAAAGGCACCAAGGCTATGGCAAGTGCTTGGACCCCCGCGCGGAGCCACCCCAACGGCTGGCCTGCAACCCGCTACAGTTCATGGAACCTTTCCTTGTTCCTAACTGCGCACATTCCTATTAGGGTTTTTGACTCCCGCCCCCACCGCGGCACCACCCTTCCCCCAGCTCCCCAAAAGTAGACGAACCCAGCCTGAGACTGCCCAGTGGAATTTTATTTCCCAAGGCTGCTTACCTTTCCTCCCTGGTTATTCTTCTCTGCAAACACTGTAATGAGGGTTTCACCTAAGAAGGAGCGCAGGAAAATGAAGACTAGCTGGGGGCCCTACACAGATCTTTGAAGGTGTTGCTGATGTGTGCCCTGCCTGAGAGACTTGCCAAGTGCCCTCCTTTACCCCATAGTAAATGACCACTTCCTAAGCGAACTTCAACTGGATTTCTAGAACCACTGACTTTCATGAAGGAAGACTGGCTGCAAAAATCGCCAAGTTGAACTCCAGGAGGTCACCCCAGAAAGATCCTGCCTTAAGATGTAAATGATGCTGCATGTGAAATGCAGTTATTAAGTTACACATGATATTGGTTTTCCAGGTACCTTCGTTTGTGATAACTATTGAGACCACAGCAGAGTGGGGATATCCAGGGGACTCACAATATCAGCAGCTATCACCACCCAACAGTAGCCCCAGGGTGTGAGTAGCAGAGGGTCTGCCACTGTCCACTGGCTTGCTTTGCTACCTCATTGCTTCTTAGTACTGTGGGCCCTCAGCAGAGTGTGGTACAACACTATGCATTTGCATTCTTCACTATGTCTTCTGAGTAGTGGACAGGTTATTTGGGGTTAAGGTACAGGCTAGGCTCCAAAGCACTGCTTCTAGCACAGAACTGAGAAGAAATGGTATTTTCTAATTCACACACAAACACTTACAGGCCTGAAACACTTTCAGGCCATCACAGGCCTGAAACTAGACCTCAACATCTTAGTTCTTCCCCTTCTGCCACCTATAGCTGTGAAGAAGTGCTTATGCTGAACTGTTAGAGGGAAGAAGGCAGAAAGAAAATATGCAAAATTGAAAGAAACTTCTGTTACCAGATAGAGAAGAAGTAAACTCTGGGCTCTATAAAAGCAGAAGACAGGAAAGGAGGTTAACAGTAAGCAAGATTGAAGATATCCTGATTTTATGATAAATGCCTGTATAGTATGGATAATTGGATGTGACAGGCACCCACCTCAAACTGACTTTAAGAAAACCTACAACAGAAGTGGCTGAAATTCACTGGCTCATATTTTCATAAATCCTAAAAGTATAGCACCTTTTTTTATTTTTCCTCCAGATGCCCAAAGACTATCAGAGTTCAGTTTCTCTCCCTATCTTAGCTGTGCTTTGATTATACTTGTTCTATTTTCTCTAAGCAAGGATAAGATCTACAGCCCCAGGCTTACCTCCAACCGCCTTGGCAACTGATCCAATCAGCAAGAGAGCAGACCAAGAATCTCTCTCCTGGAAACTAACCATTGTAACCATGAAGTGGAATGCACACTGACTGAAGTCATTTGCGTATGTTAGATGAACATCAAGTGAAATAGCTTAGTGTCCCATTATCCATATACAACCAAACTAGATAAACTGAGTAGAAAGTAAGAGGTTTTCCCAAAGGAAAATTAAAGTGTCATTAGCAAAGAAGGGGAATGAATATTGAGTAGATAAAAACCATAGATGCCCCCCATTCCCCAATACCCAACTGACTACCTATCTATCCCTTTTAGCAGTAGTCTAAAGATTGAAATGACAAGCATACCAATAGTCACGGAGTTGCAAGTAATTTAACCAGCCAACCATATCCTTTGACCTCAGGAGCCACTAGGAGGTCCTCAGTGATATTGAAAACATTCTTGCAAATAAACAATATGCAAGGTATACTTGTATTTGGTAATGTTTCCCTTTAAATTATGATAACAGTGGTGGTGCTTGCTTAGCATGTGTGAGGCACTGGGTTCAATTCTCAGCACCACATACAAATAAATAAAATAAAGGCCCATCAATAACTAAAAAATATTTTTTAAAAATTAGGATTACTCCACCAACATACATCTCAAACCTAAGGCCAAATCCATTGTTAGGCCTTATGTCATTGTAAACAATTCAACTAGATGAGTACATAAAAATTCCTTATTACAAGGAATTTGTTACAAACAATTCCTTATATTCATTCTACTTGAAAAAAAATATGACCCATAAATAATCTCATGTCAGTATCTAAGTGCCACAGGGTCCAATTTCATTTAAACAATTCAATAACTTCTTTTCAGAGATAGGATAAAAGAATTTATATTTTGGCCTACCAAAAAAATGCCAATTTCTACTTATTTCCTGCCACTCAAGAAACTTTCTTGTAGATGCTAATCAAAAGAGTTTTATATTTTCTTCCTTAATTTGTAAGTTTTATAGAATTTCTTACATATCATATAAAACAGACATAAACCTGCAAGAGGCTTTAGAATAATCTAAAGGGAATCTTCAGTAATAAAGGAATGAAAGTTCAAAAGTTGGCTTGTGTTGAGCTGTCTTTAGCATCTGTAGAGTGCCTGCCTTGAAGCATACAGAAGCAAAAACATAGAATATGGTCATTATCCTCAAAGAGATTAAATTTAGTCAAGGAGACATAACCATCAAAGACATAAAACAACTACAGAGCATAACAATACACCATATAATTTAGTATAAAAATGTGTGATGAAATCTCACATTAAAAATAGGTATGAGAACCCTGTTTCATAAATATATGAGATTTAAGACTATCCTTTGATTTTTGCTAGTACAGCTAACCCATGTACATATGTAATTATTGTTACTATACACTATGAGTTCTAAATTGTACTGTAAAATTTAGCTAAATGTAAAGATTAAGGTGAAACACTTTACTAAGTTGGTGTTATCCAAACTAAGATTATCTGTAGCAATAGTCTGGGGTTTGTATGGAATAACAAGTTTGTTTGGTATTTATTCATGTCATTTGATGTTTTATAGCTAGATTTGATAACCTGATGTGAATAAGTTATGTATACAATTTTGTGTTACTCTTCACACTGGTATTGGAATTTAAATGTATTTTTGAAAGGTAATAAGGAAAGCCTTATCTGTTTTAAGGCAACGTTGTAAAACACGAAAGCATTTTGCCACTTTTTCCACATACAAAAAAATTAAAAGCTCCCTTAGCCTTTGGGGAGCGGGGGAAGTAGACATGAGAGGGGCTGGGGTTGTGGCTCAGAGATAGAGAGCTCCCCTACCACGTGTGAGGCCCTGGGTTTGATCCTCAGCACCACATAAAAATAAATAAAATAAAAGTATTGTGTGCAACTACAACTAAAAAATAAATAATAATTTAAAAAATAGGCATCAGAGTAAGAGACATTATGGACTTGAGTATTCTTGGAAACACTTTTTAGCAGGGAGGAAACTTAATAGCCTTTGGGGGGAAAAGCAGAGATAAAAGGAAGGGGCTTTCCAAGTGATAAAACAAAGTGAGAAGGCATTGAAGGGAAAAGATACTGACATTTATTGGAACATAAAGAAAACCTAGACTGTCATGTCAAGATTGTCATGGTTTAGAAAAATATTTCAGACAAAGTAATGAAATGATTTTAGAGGATATTACCATTATTGTCTGTTGTTGTTGATCATTTTTGTTTTTGTTTTCAGTGCTGGGGTTCCAACTCAGGACCTCATGAGTACTAGGCAAGTATTCTACACTGAGCTACTCCCCAGTTCCAGACACTAATGTTTCAATTAAAATAAAATATCAGAATGTGTTCTACTTAATAGATTAAGAAATATTTGTTAGGCCAGGCATGGTGGAACACACCTGTAGTAATCCCAGCAGCTCAGGAGGCTGAGGCAGGAAAATTGCAAGTTCAAAGTCAGTCTCAGCAATTTAGAGACCCTGTCTCTAAATAAAATATAAAAAAAGGCTGGAATGTGGCTCAGTGGTTAAGTGTCCCTGGGTTCAATCCTTGGTATATATATATATATATATATATATATATATATATATAATTTGTTAATTAATACTCATATTTTATTTTCATGTGTATTCTGAGTTATGATGTAAATTCCATGTCTTATTTTGTGTCATGTTCAAAACAAGTTCAAATGCATTGGTTCTGAAGCCAAATAGACCGGGTGTGATATTCTACTTTGTGGCAAGATATTAAGTAAATAACATCTCTCCAAGCATGAATTTCCTTATGTGTAAGAGATTTTCAGCACAGTCCTCTATACAGAGTAAGAGTTATAAATGATACTTCTTATATGATGATTAGATTGAAGATGTTAAACCCTGAGTATCAAGAGGTTTTTTTAAAAATACCAATGTCTGGGGCCTACCCTCAGAAACCCAGACTGATTCAGTTTGGGGGTTGAATCTGAACATCAGTGAGATTGAGTTCCCCAAGTGATTCCAGTATATAGTCATGGCTGAGAACCCTGGTTTGTAACCAGTGAAGAACACATTTAGCACCTGAGGAGCATGATGATACAAAGTGGGCACAGTGGTCTCCATGATTTATTTTTCTATGTCTTCACCAAGCCGTAGATAGCATGCTAAGTGGTTAGTAGAATTCTAACTACTTTATTTTCAACATTGCCTCTGAAATATACTCAACTGTGGTACAAAATGCTCAGGGTTTATCTCAGTTAGTATCACAGATGAATCCTGAGTCATAATTTCTTGTGTATCTTACCACATGCACAATTTATGGTCAGTTATCAGCATACAGTAGTTTCTGTAGATGTTAAAAGTGAATAAAATGACATCAAAACTCCCTAAGGAACAGAAGAACTAGAAAGAAATGACATTGGAAATCTATAAACTGAATAATTAGCAAATGACACATTAAATTTCAGCTATTTTCATCCTGACTTTTAACAGTGTACCTTCTAAATATAATAATTAGTGATGTGCTTTTTGTAACTTTACACTCATTAATCCATTTCGAGTGTTTATAACTTACTCATTTTTTTCCCTATCCAGTCAATCCCTTAGTGTTGAAGCAGGAAAACCTCCTTCAAATACTATTTATTTAAGAGTTTCAGAATTCAGAACCATTGGTATTTTGCCAGGTTATTTTGTCTATGTAAATTCAGATGTCTTCAGACTTCAGTTGGGGAAAGAAAATAAAGGTAGTACAATTTTGAATCTCCGCAGGGAGATATAGCAACTAACATAAGGGAAAAAATTCCAAAAACTTCAAGTCTGATAACTAGACCATGATATTATAAAATCGAAAGTACCCAGAACCACAATGAAGTCTTCTTGTCTGAATCTGAATCTAATCCAACCTCTAGACCTGACAGGAAACACAGAGAAAAAGGGATCAATTAAAACCACCCCAAGGAGGCAATCAATCAGATCTAGATGTCAAGCATTCCATAAGAAGAATGACCTGCTTTCTCTACCAAATCAATGGCATGAAAATGGGTCAGATTTTAAAAACTAAAACAGATTTAAGAATCATAATAATTAAATGCAACGTGTGAACTTTGTGTTCTGTTTTTAACACACCCCCTGTGGGAAAAACTCTCAACATAACCAGGAAAACCAGATTATGAACTAAGTATTAGATACTATAAAGGAATTATAATAAATATTAGGATGACATATCAGTTATATATAGACAAAGTGTCATCAGAGAGACATCCTGAAGAATTTTTAAATCCTACAAAATATTGAAAGAAGGAATAAATGAGAAAAGGACTTATAATTTTTGAAGCTGGGAGGTGGATTCATGGAGGATTATTATCCTCTTGTCCTTATTATGGAAAGTTCCATAATAAGTAAATTTTTTTAAAAGAGAGAGAGAGAGAGAATTTTTTAATATTTATTTTTCAGTTTTCGGCGGACACAACATCTTTATTTGTATGTGGTGCTGAGGATCGAACCCAGGCCGCACACATGCCAGGCGAGCGCGCTACTGCTTGAGCCACATCCCCAGCCCAATAAGTAGATTTTTTTAAAGAACTTTTTTTGATGTCAAGTTAACTTTTTATTAAAATCTTTCTCTTGGCTTTGTTAATTTAATACAGTGATATATGTGGATCTAACCCTGGTTGCATATTAAATAGTTTTAGAAACAAGCTCTTGTCCTTTCTTATAATATTTTGGCTAATATTCACATTTCAGGCATCTTTTAACACGCTGAACACCGAGGACAAGGTGTGATTGCCAATAATTTTGCTTGGTGGCTTATGATTAGGCTGAAAGAGTGTCTCAGAGGGGAAAGCCCACAACCATTCTACACAGTTGGTCTCTATATAGTGGGTGTGCTCTCTCGCCAACTCTCTCTATGCTTTATTTCTTTCCCATGTGGGTTGCACCCCGTTTATGAAGGCTCTGGCTTCCTCTACCTTGAAATGTCCATGGTGAAGTCTACAGGTGTGTTAGGGATTAATTGGCTGGATGCTTCTATTTTTGCAAACGTTTGTAGAGATGTGATCTCTTGGCCTTCTCCCTTCCCTCAGTCTTCCCCATTACACTATTTTCTACCGCTTTGAGTTGGCTCATGTACACGTGCGCGTGTGCTGTCACATACACTTGTGTGCACACACAATGAGCCTCCTTTTAGTCCATGTTTTATTTTGGAGTTTCTCCAGCACTGATACATGGACCATGATTGCACATGACTAAATGTTAGGAGACAGTAACCTTTAATGTGTCTATTTAATTTATTATGAATTAGAAAATACAACTCATTGATTACATCATTTCATGGACATTACTTCTTAGGCTAAGGCTAGGTTTTTTAAATTAGTTATTTAAAACTATTAAGTGAATAAAAATGCAGATATTTTGAGGATATGTAAAACTTGTGAAGGTATTTCATATCTGACAAAGGACTAAGAGTTTTGGAAATTCTGCTTTATAGCTGCATAAGAATATATAGCTCACACACTGCCAGCCCAATTCAACAGGGGCTTAACTAAACATGGAAGATAGCAGAACAGTTAAGTAAATGCTTTGGCATTTCATTATCATAAATTCTACTTCTAGTTCCACCATGGTAGAGGGACCTTAGGCAGTTATTTAACTTTTTTGATCCTCAGATGTTTCATCATCTATAAAATAAAAATAGCAATAATGTGTTGGAAAGCTTAAATAAAACATTTATCTGTAACACTTAAGACAGTTCTTGATAGAAAGTTAAGGTCAATGCATGTTTAGAGCCATCACTAGTGACACATAATTCGTATTTTTCTGATGTTCTTTAATCTCATACCCTTTTAGAAAGTTGTAAAATGGCTAGCAGCTAGCTTGAAAACTTTCTATTAGGAAATACAACTAACATATCTGTGTCATCAAGAATGAGGAGGGTTTTTTAGCATAATTTTTTCCACAAGTGGTATATTTCTGATGATAATAAATTGTATCATTTTTACCATTTGTAATCACTCAGTTTTCTTCATTTAAATTTTTAAAAACTTATAATGAGCTCTCACAAAAAAGTATTATTTCAAGAACCTTGAAAGACTATTTAGAAACTATAAGATCTCAGTATTTCATATATTTTTAAAAAAAAATATAATGGATAAACATTTATTTGCATTGAAGAGAATTTTAACTCCAATTTTGCTGGATTTTCCTGGAAGTCACAATTTTAAGTCCTCCATTTTAAAATACTAATCCTAAAGAAAACAATTATTCTCAAAATTACTCATAGTCATTTTTATTCCTTCTTATACACAGTTATTTGACTTATAATATTTATTTCTAAACCTTTTCTTCTGATGTTAGATATGTAAAATACACAGATACAAGAAAAGATAATAAATCAGTATACCAATAAAAATGTTTGAATATGCCCAATGTGGTGGTCATTAGAAATGTACCATGCAGCTGCCCTGGTGCAGGGATCCCACATCATTCCTAACCTGCTCCCCTGAAGATCCATCATTACATTCACTTTGGACGTCAGGGGGGATTCTTCTAACACCTAACTTGATTGATTGCCTCCTTGGGGTGGTTTTAATTGATCCCTTGGCCTGGCCAAAGTTTCCTTAGAACATCATAGCAGTGTAAGATCCTTCTTACCTGATCCTTCTTCCTTTTCTGTATCCTTCCACAGGTGTGAGAACTGCATCATAATTGAAGGTTGTTTCTACTTACTCCTTCCTGCCTTTTATCTTCCATAGATATTTTACCAATAAGTCTCTGCCATGCCTCATTCCTGCTAGGCTCAGGCAAACAAATCCAGACAGTATGAATTTGACAGACATGAGAAAATGATATGAACATTAAAAGCTATAAGGGGATTGTAGCACAGGCAGCCAAGAAAAGCCACAGGGAGTTGGTGTGAATTTCATTTTCTTTTTCTTTCATTTTCTCAATTCAGGAAAATCTCTTTGAAGTACCATATCATGCATGTTCCTGTAGAAGAGTGAGAAGCTATCTACAACTTTAAGAGAGGCATGGCATCATTAGAGTGAGGCAGACCAGTAGAAAGGAGTATCCTGGAAGAGAGGACTATGGCTGATAGTTTCATGGAGCAAGAAAGAAGAGAATATGCAACAGGGAAAAAAAAAAAGAGTCACTAATTTAGAATCCCTGTTTTGGAAAGTAAAAGAGATAACAGCAGTGCCCACTAGAGGAAGACAAAGTTATTTCTAACTTAATATGAGGAGGGATTAGGAGAGAGGGAAAGAATAATTAGCTCAATAACTATCTCCAGATTCTTCTCAGATAGATAGAAAAATGCCCTTGCTTGGAACATCTGATGTGAGAGAGGCATTAAGGCTGAAATGACAAACCTGTGCCAAAACATTCCAAAAGGGAAAGGCTGGATTGCACAGACAGGGGTAGAAACGTATTGCTTCTGAGGGTAACAAGGAATGAGAGGAGTGAAGAGCTCAAGAGAAGAGAAAGAAAGAGGGGAAGGGGCCTGAGAATGAGGTGAGGGAGAAAGATCATTGAAACTTCTGCTGGCAGCATACTGAAAGACATTGTAAGAATTGTGATAAGAGGTGTTCTATGGTATTTGTGATGAGAGACGTTCATAAGTATTTGTGATACTCTTATTCCCAACCCACTTTGTCTTCTCTTCAGAAATTCATTAAAGTCTAACCAAGCTACAAATGCTTTTTAGAAGTTGTTTTTGTTCGCTATTCATTTGCTTTAAGATAATTCAAAGAAATTATGATCCCTGTTGACTGGGTACAGACTAGAGGAATTAAAGAAACAGAAGGTTGAGAGGTAGATGTGTCTGAAGAGCCTAAGTACTTTAGGAATTCTCAAAATTCTTGATGAGACTTTGGACTTCCATTGCAATGAACTTAGGGGTGAGTTGAGCTCATTTTGTCTGGCTCATAAGAGGTGAGAAGGCCTCAGTTGATCTCTGGTTTACACTTACTGTTGTACACTAGAACTATAGAATTTTTTTTAGCTCATCACATACATCTTCACTTTTTGCAGTTAAGAACTTGTTCTGGAGCAGAGCTGGCAGCTGGCTCCAGGGTTGGAAAGAGCCCTCTGGCAGAGATTTGGGTTCTCACTATTGGAAGTGTGGTTAGCTTGCATGAAGTATCACCTGCCCAGGGGTAGGGCACAGCAATGACAGCAACTGCTGCATGAAGGTAAAGAGTCTTGCCAGGAGTCTCAAGAGTCAGCACTAGGGCCAGCAGATTGCTAGGGGCTGAGGGAAAGGAAAAGAAGAGAATGTAGCTAAGAGTTAGGCAGAGCTGGGTTTGCATCCCAGCCCTGTGCTCTAGTTTCTGTGCAACCCTGGAAATTACTTGTCATTTTGTAAAATTTCATCTGTAAAATGGGGTAACTAACTTGTAGGGTTTTTGAATATTGAATAAAGAAACATTTATTAAGGAAATAGTAGATTGCCTAGAATAGAAGAGACAGATCATCAGTTGGCAACTAATATTAATACTTGTGGCTTTATTAAATGAACAACTTGACATGAGCAAAAAGAGAAAACAAAAGGAAAAACTTGCTATTTTTTCCTCAGACCACTGATTTCAGTCATGGTATGTGGAATCCCCTTCCTCGTTTCTGGACTATGTGTCAAGCAGAGCCTTTGCTAGCTGTTCACTTCCAGTTATTACCATTTCTCACTAATTTTAAGATAATTTGTTGTTCATTATAATCTAATGAATCATAGTCTAGATGTAGTAGTGAAAACAGAATTCATTTTAGTAATGAAGACTTGTTTTTCATATATTCAAAAGTCTAATCCAAGGATAGCATAACTTTGATAGATGTTGGTATCTCTACCTTGGTGTATGTTTGAAAACTTCCATAATACAAATGGATATTAAAGCTTAATGCAGTTCAATCATCAGAATATTTAGAGATTTTGCCAAGTTTATTTTTAAAGGGGAAATAAAACTAAAATATGTATTATTTTCTTCTTTTTTATTTATGTTAGTCTTATGACAAGTTAGCATTATTGTGACACACACAAATATCAATATAAATGAACACAACTTAGTTAAATTACATTTAACTGAAGTCATGTAAATAAGCATTGAACAGATGGGGGGAAGAAGGGAAGGAGAGATTGATTTTTCAGGTTCACTGGGTGCAGGTTTCTGAAATATCAACACAGAGATAATGTGGAGGAAGTGTGGCATTAAGGTCAAAATAAAAAGTTCTTCTTGGGGATGCCATCAGAAGCTTACTAATCAAGAAAAGCCAGGTACTGGATGGATACACAACTGAGTTCTACAAGACCTTTAAAGAAGAACTAACACCAATACTTCTCGAACTATATCATGAAATAGAAAAAGAGGGAACACTTCTAAACACATTCTGTGAGGCCAATATCACCTGATTCTAAAACCAGACAAAGACACATCAAAGAAAGAAAACTGCAGACCAATATCTGTAAAAATATAGATGCAAAATTTCTCAATAAAATTTTGGAAAATTGAATACAAAAACATATCAAAAAGATAGTGCACTATGATCAAGTAGGGTTCATCCCAGGGATGCATGGTTGGTTCAACATACAGAAAACAATAAATGTAATTCATCACATCAATAGACTCAAAGATAAAAATCATATGATCATTTTAATACATGGTGAGAAAGCATTTGATAAAATACAGCATAACTTCATGTTCAAAATGCTAGAAAAACTAGGGATAATAGGAACATACCTCAACATTGTAAAGGCTATCTATGTTAAGCCTCAAGCCAACATCATTATAAATGGAGAAAAATTGAAAGCATTCCTTCTAAAAACTAGAAGAAGACAGGGAAGCCCTCTCTCACCACTTCTATTCAACATAGTTCTTGAAATTCTAGCCAGAGCAATAAGACAGATGAAAGAGATTAAAGGGATAGAGATAGGAAAAGAATAACTCAAATGATCATTTGCAGATGATATGATTCTACACCTACAAGACCCAAAACATTCCACCAGAAATATCCTAGAACTAACAAACGAATTCAACAAAGTAGCTGGATATAAAATCAACACCCATAAATCAAAGGCATTTCTGTACATCAGTGACAGATACGCTGAAAAAGAAACTAGAAAAACCACCCGATTTACAATAGCCTCAAAAAAATAAAATAAAATACTTGGGAATAAACTTAACAAAAGAGATGAAAGATCTCTACAATGAACACTACAGCACGCTAAAGAAAGAAGCTAATGAAGACCTTAGAAGATGGAAAGATCTACCTTGTTCTTGGATAGGCAGAACTAACATTGTCAAAATGACCATACTACCAAAAGCACTATACAGATTCAATGCAATCCCAATCAAAATCCCAATTACATACCTTATAGAAATAAAAAAAAAAAGCAGTCATGAAATTCATCTGGAAAAATAAGAGACCCAGAATAGCTAAAGCAATCCTTAGCAGGAAGAGTGAAGCAGGCGGCATCACTATACCAGAACTTAAACTATACTACAGAGCAATAGCAACAAAAACAGCATGGTATTGGCACCAAAATAGACTGGTAGACCAATGGTACAGAATAGAGGGCACAGAGTCTAACCCACATAACTACAGTTATCTTATATTAGACAAAGGTGCCAAAAACATGCATTGGAGAAAAGATAGCCTCTTCAACAAATGGTGCTGGAAAAACTGGAAATCCATGTGCAACAAAAAGAAATCAAACCCTTATCACTCACCATGCACGAAACTCAACTCAAAGGGGATTAAGGACCTAGGAATTAAACCAGAGACCTTGCACCTAATGGATGAAAATGTATGCCCAAATCTCCATCATGTCAGTTTAGGTCCCAACTTTCTTAATAAGACTCCTATAGCTCAAGAATTAAAACCAAGAATCAATAAATGGGATGGATTCAAACTAAAAAACTTCTTCTCAGCAAAAGAAACAATCAGTGAGGTGAATAGAGAGCCTACAGAATGGGAGCAAATCTTTACCACAAGCACAGCAGATAGAAAACTAATCTCTAGGATATATAAAGCACTCAAAAACCTTACCACCAAAAATCAAATATCCCAATCAATAAATGGGTCAAGGAACTGAACAGACACTTCTCAGAAGAGGATATACAATAAATTAACAAACATATGAAAAAATGTTCAACATCTCTAGCAATTAGAGAAATGCAAATCAAAATTACTCTAAGATTTCATCTCACTCCAATCAGAATGGCAGCTATCAAAATACAAAAACAAAAAGTGTTGGCAAGGATGTGGGGGAAAAGGCACACTTATACATTGCTGGTTGGTGTAGCCAATATGAAAAGCAGTATGGAGATTCCTTGGAAAACTTGGAATGGAACCACCATTTGACCCAGCTATCCCACTCCTCGGTTTATACCACAGGGACACAGCCATATCAATGTTTATAGAAGCACAATTCACAATAGCTAAATTGTGGAACCAATCCAGATGCCCTTCAGTAGATGAATGAATACGGAAACTTTGGTATATATACACAATGGAACATTGCTCAGCATTAAAAAAGAATAAATCATGGCATTTGCAGGTAAATGGATGGAGTCGAAGAATATAATGCTAAGTGAAGCAAGCCAATCCCCAAAAACCAAAGGGCGAATGTTTTCTTTGATATGAGGATGCTGACTCATAATGGTGATGGAGGGGGAGCATGGGAGGAATGGAGGAACTTTAGATAGTGCAAAGGGGAGGGAGGGGAAGGGAGAGGGCAAGGGGGTAGGAATGATGGTGGAATGAGTTAGACAGCATTACCCTAAGTACATGTATGGAGACATGAATGGTGTGAAAATACTTTGTGTACAATCATTGACTTGAAAAATTGGGCTCTATATGTGTAATATGAAATGAATGGCATTCTGCCATCATGTATAACAAATTAGAATAAATAAATAATTTTTTTAAAAGCTCTTCTTGGGTTTTTCTTCTATTACACATATCTTTTCTTTTTGCATTAGTGCTCCCATCAGCTTTGAAAAGTAAATTTAGAGCCAAGTCTACCTACTTTTCATCCTCCCCAACCCCTCCGTCATGAACAAGTAGAATCTTGGGGAGTCAAGTTTTAGAAGGAAACAGTAAATTTTTCTCTTTAAAATTAACATAAATTACAAACGTTAAATAGGTAGATTCCTGGGCTGGGGATATATTCAGTTGGTAGAGTGCTTACCTTGCATGTACAAGGCTCTGGGCTCAATCCCCAGCACCATTGAAAAAAAAAAAAAAAAAAGGTAGACTCCAGAAAACCAAGGAGCAGGTACAATTTAAAATACTCATGAAAGAGAATACTATCATAATAGTTTAGGATTTTAATGTTATTGCACATTATCTCTTTTACATTTACAGCAACATCTCTAGACCAATTCTTGCTCCAATCATTTAAGTACAGTTGGAAACCAGCAGTAAACAAAACAATCAAAACTCCTGGCTTCTGAGACTTCCATTTTCTTGGGAGAGACAGACAATAAGCAAAATAAAGGAGTGAAATATATGGTAATTTAGTAAGTGATAATTACTATGAAGCAAGAGGAAGTGGAGAAGAAAGATCAAGTGTGTTGGAAGAAAACTTAACAATAAAATCATCACAGAGTGATCAGAAAAGTATATTTGTTGGGGAGAGTGTTGCAGGAAAGAAAAACAGTGAGAACAATGTCTCTGGGCTGAGAGCCTGGAATAGTCAAAGGACAGCAGGGAGGCTCCTGTGGCTGGAGAAAGGCAAAAAGAATAGTCACTTCCTCAGTTTAGGAAATGTTGTACTTTCTATACCCTTTGGTGAATCACAATGTCATTCACATTTTAAATGCTCTAAGAAATTCTGCCAAAAGCAACCTGTTTCATGTTGATATCACAGCATTTCCAACTTTCCCACCCACAGATCTCTTCTGCATGGAGCACTTGATTTTTGGAATACAATTTGAGAAAGATGTTCAGTTTTTGAACTCTTAGAAGAAAGGTCAAGTGCCTTCTTCTTTATACCTGGTTAAACACAGAAAATATTTGTTGAATGGATCAAACATCATTAGGCCACAATTATCTAATGCATGAGGTTATTTTGCCTTAAGGGAAGAAGCCATTAATCATTTATTTGTATGTTCTTTTCCTGTGTGTTCTGGGTAATCTTTTAGCTTACTGAGGTGAACCTATATGCCCTCCTCTGCTCATTCCCCTATACTCTACTGGATGGGAAGTTTCAGGGTCCAGCAGCCTAGATATAATAAATTCAAGTGCTTAGCAGATTCCTTTCTGGGAACCTAATTCTGTTTTCACTGGTCTTGATTGCAAGTAGCAGCTATGTTCCTAGTCATTAACAAGTGAACCTAGTCCTTGTTTCCCACTTGACACAGTCCCTGCGTATACTAGTAATGGCAAGGGAACCCCAAAGCTAAGAAGAGGGCTGAATGGTGGAATTTATAGAAATCTCACAAAATCACTCCTCACTCCTTCTTTTGAAACCCATGTCATAGAGAATTAACTCATGTGATTAAAGCACCCATATTTTAAAAAATTCATAATAAAACTAGAAGTGTTTACAAAAAGGTCTGTGGAGTATACTGTTTTCATTTCTAAAGATATTACAATAGCATCTGTTTCTAAGTATTTAAGAAATTCACAAAATTATGGGTAGTAATATAAGTCCTGAAAATGATCCATTGTTAAAATAACAATTAATTCCTTGAGTATTTGTAAAGCAACTTGCACGAGTTCTTGGCTCCTCCACTGACGACTGGTTATATATTTACTAAGACTATGCTATTGTCAACCATCTAGGGAATTTGTTCCCATAAGGAGCTGCACTCTTCAGCCAGTTTCATGTGTACATAGTTTATTTAAAAAGCATCAATTAGTATAGACTTCAGCAGAAGATATCATGGTTATTAACAGCTTATAACTTTGTGTGACTTTTTGTTTGCTTTATCCTCAAACCAAGAATATATAGAAAAAAAAAAGAAATTGAAAAAGAAGAATGAGTAATTAAAATAGTAAATGGAAACTCTATTTCCTGAAAATGACTTGGCCTTTGAAATTTTGTTTTTCTGTCACTCAAGAATAAAGCAAACTAATAACCCTATGGAAATTGTTCCTTAATCTTTTAACTTTTAATTCTAATATCTTTTTAATTGAGAATATATTTAAGCTTACCCACTAAATAGAGAATGTTCAGGAATTTTAGTGTTTGTAAAATGGGAACTGAAAATAATTCTTGGAGAAAGAAGTTTATTAAATATGCAAAGTAAGAAAACTTCTATAATAAAACAGATTATGTGATCATATTTGTAATAAGCTTTCCCATTATAATACTACTCTCCATTTTAAGATTTATAACTTAAATATTAATAACATATCCTGATTGCATCTTGACAAAACAAGACTCAATTTCAGAACTCAGGACTTCATATTAGTTACACAGGATTTTTGACAGATAGTGTGTGTGTGTGTGTGCACGTGCGCGCGCATATACATGTGGGGAAGTGCATACAAAAACGCAAAAGCAAAGAAACTCAGGAAAATGCATAATTTTAAAATGAAATAAAATATATTAAATAATGAATGAATCATTAGTATTTGTATTATAGTAAGATTAACAATCCTATTCTAAGTTCACCTGCATAGATTTATACATTTATAAACAAAACATGTGCTTATGACACACTCTAATGTGTGTGTCACTCTATGCTAAAGGCACAGAAGTTACACTGCTTATACTGTGCTGTCCCCTGGAAGGTGGGAAGCATGTGTAGGTAATTCACCAGCCTCTTTTCTCTTGTCCACCACTGGTAGACCTCTGACTCAGAACACACGGTGCAAGAATCATTAATGTCAAGCTTCTCACTTCACAAAATAGATGAATAAAAGATGTCTTTATTTGGAATGATTGGGCCCACTTAGAAGGTAAACTTTAAAAAAATCTAAACATGGAATGAATAACAATGTAAAAATGAATTTCAGATGGACTAAAAATTCTAAAGTTAAAAAAAAACTATAGAAATGTTACAATAAACTTTGTGAAAATGTTCCTATGGCTTTGATGGAGGAGGACTCCCTAAGAAAGTAAACACAAAGTCTTAAAAAAATAAAAAGGCTGGCCATCTATTTACACAATAGGAAAATCCATCAGGAGCTTTGCTGCCCATCTGCTTATATGTGGGCTGCACACAATGAACTCCTTCCAGGGAGTACAGTATGTAAAGGGATGGTAAAAATGGAGCTTTACATTGGAGAAACCTCACCAACGCTGCATCAGCCAGCTGATCTAGGTTAATATGGATAGTGGTAATTCATCTTAATAGCTTCCTGGCAGTCTTCAAGGCAAGCCAAGGGAGATAGGTTCAAGGGGAGTGGCAAGATTCTAGAGGAGCATGTGGATCCAGAAATATTACCATGGCCATTTTTGAAAAATGCAATCTGTCACAATATATGTAAAACTCATACAAAGGGAAAAGATGTAGCCATATGTATACACACACACTAGTAAAATAAGGATGTAAGTATGCGTTTTACTGAAGTTAATATGAAAAAAGCAATAAAAATGCAAAAGATATTTCTCCTCACTACATGGAGGAAAATCAATTCAAAACTACTTTTATGTTTCACAATGGAAAAGTAAAGATTAATTATTTCAAAGCTGGAGAAGATGTAGGAAAATAGATGATTTTTATGAAACTGCAATGAAAATAAATGTAAACTCTCTCTTCCCTCATGTCTCACTGGTAACCCTTATTTGCAAGGGGACCTGGAAATGTAGTTCTTTCAAGTTGACACACAACCCAGGGTCTGCTTCTAAGACAGGAGGAGAAGGGGTAATTTTTTTAGTCAACTAGAATTTCTACTGTAATCATTAAACATGTATTTGTTCAGAAGCCAGGCATGATGGTGCAGGCCTGTAATCCCAGAGCTCAGAAGGCTGAGGCAGGAGGATCATGAGTTCAAAGCCAGCCTGAGCAACTCAGTGAGGTCCTTAGCAACTCAGCAAGACAGTGTCTCTAAATAAAATATAAAAAACTGCTGGGCATGTGGCTCAGTGGACAAGCACCCTGGATTCAATCCCCCCCCCAAATTTATTTGTTTAAACATATCACCACAGTTATAGTAAATTAAGTTCACTCATCTGAAGTATTGTTCATACCATCATTGTGATCATTAACTCAGCAGCTGTGATTCCTCAGGCTTTATTCTGCCACTTCATTAGTGTGTTTATATATGTGTTAGTATGTGATATATACATACATCTGTGTGTGAAAACAGGATCCTTTATATTAACTTTCCTTGAGCTATTTACTTAAATTTCTGACAGAAAAGACTTTCCTTACAATAGAACTATTCCAAAATAAAAATGGAAATTTATGTCTTTCTCCATCAGTAGATCATTCTTAAAAATTTTCATGGACTCATGTATAAGATCAGACATATATGAGATTGTTGATTGTTATTTGTGGTGGCAAATAGTTGAAGGTTACCTGGATTTCCATCATTTGGTAAACAGGTAAATTAAATAGAAAAGATATATACAATGAATTACCATGCAGTGGTATTAAATATATAAAATCATATTGCAGACTGAAAAATATAAAAACAGTATAATAACACTTATGTAAATTAAAAACACATGCAAACAATATTACATACTTCTCAATGTTATATATCTATTCAAAGATTATTAAAACATTAGAAATGAATGTCGACTAGCCAGAAGCTGAATGAAACAGGGGTCCTTGAGCATTTTTCTCTCTTATCTTGTTCTCTTTCTACATGATCTTCCCAGTGTAATAGCATTGGGATGGTTGGGATTCTTACATGGTATGCTTTTAGAGACTTGTTTTTAGTACATCCTACAATATTAAACATTGTTTAATAAGTCAGAGAACCAGTGTGGAGATACTATCATTTTCTGACAGTGTTTTTCACTACGCTTCCTAAGACTGGGAAAATAAACACAGATTAATACCATGGTCATCCCATATGCTTTTGAAATGAGATGCTCCTAAGCCATGATTTTATCTGGTTTTCATAACTGCCTCCTTCCATTGGTGGACCACTCTGGCATTTGGGGTCTCCAGGAATTAAGAAACATTAACAAGGGCTGGGGATGAGGCTCAAGCGGTAGCACACTTGCCTGGCATGCGTGCGGCCCGGGTTCGATCCTCAGCACCACATACAAACAAAGATGTTGTGTCCGCTGAAAACTAAAAAAAAAAATAAATAAACATTAAAAAATCCTCTCTCTCCCTCTCTTTAAAATTAATTATAAAAAAGATTTATTAAAAGCTACATAAATTAATATAGTTTGGTGTTGGCATAACTGTAGACCAATAAAACAATGAAACAGAAAGAAACTCCAGAAGTTGATTCATGTATTAAAAAAAAAGAAACATTAACAAATAATCTCCATAAAGTCTGAATATTTTCATTTTCTTATTTATGCTTCACATGGTCAATTTCCTTTGTGCAAGGCCTTGAGGAAGATTCACAGCACACACATGTGGCCATGTCTGTAGGACTGAACTTCTTCAGCAAAGGCTCTGGGGCTATAAACTGGCTTATATCTGAAAACTCTGGTTGAGATCGTGCATTTCCAACACAGTGACTGAGGTCAAGTTTCTGCCAACCAAGGCTGCAATCTTTCTGCCTGTATTAAAGCAAGTTTAGATGCTGTCCATTCATTTTATTTCTAAGGACCCTGTGTCCAATTACCCATCACTGTAGATCTTTCTGGGTCAAAAAAACTCTAATTATCATTCTGTCCTTACAGATTATGATATGTGTTTCTATCTTTCCTTTGTGCTTCAATGCCACCACCTACCTAACTGCTGTCATTCTAGGATTCCATTTTTGTGACTGATATCAGGGAACCCAATTCCATTGCACCATCTTCTCCCATCACTTATGGCTAACCAAGGACAGCTATCAGGGAGTTTATGAAGAATGATGATGTGTCTTCCTCAATGCACTTCTTAATGCCTTGGTGACAGAAAACCTTCCAGACCCCGTGGAGGGTATGGTTAGCAGGTAGCTGAGAATATTGCATACACAAGAAGCCTTTCAACAATTCCAGCTTCCTTAGTTTTCAGATGCCTTCTCTTGTATCTTGAATTCTCAAAGTGTGGTTCTAGGATCAGCAAAGTCAATATCACTTGAACCCTAAGATTCTGTTGAATGCTAGATTTTGAGACCCAGTACCATACAACAGGGAATATTTGTCAATTCAACCTCATTACCAGTAACCTTTTGTCAAATCCAGACTTTGATTAGTTGATATAGCAAGTCATCAATGATATCACAGGTCTGGAACCAACACATTATATTCAGAATTCCACATAAGCACACTCAAGGCAATGAACTCAGTTCAATCAAGCCTTACCATTTATCCTCCTTGAATTAGACCATTGGAATTTTCTCCTGTATATGTTCTTGACACTTCTGACAATATTTAGAGAGGTCACATTTTTGGGGGCAAAGACTATGTCCAAATTTTTTAAATCTACATCATGTTGGGATTTAACTCTTATGTATGAATCTGTGGGCAATAAAAAACAGTGAGGAACTAGATCC
Organism: Marmota flaviventris; assembly: GCF_047511675.1. Lineage (NCBI taxonomy): Eukaryota > Metazoa > Chordata > Mammalia > Rodentia > Sciuridae > Marmota > Marmota flaviventris. The sequence goes on along the minus strand of NC_092503.1, from coordinate 65,420,238 downwards.
TGAGAAGAATGAGGATCTGCTTGCCTAAGGTATAATCACTGAAAGATTTTCATTCAGAGGAAAGATGATTTCCTGGAGGGCAAGAGAAGGCTCCTCTGACAAAGTCAGAATAGAATTTAACTTTCTCAGCTTCATGTGTGTCTGCACAAATGGCCTCATCTACTCCTTTCTCACTAGCACCCTTGCTTTAGTATGAAAGACCTAGTAGAATGGAACATTTCATTGACATTGCGTCACTGCAGGCCTTCCAATCAGGCCCTGGGCTTGGGGCTCAGCCATATCTACCCTGCAACCTACAGGAGAGGAAAAGCTATTTCAAAGCTTCCATGGAAGCGAGATTCTCTATGAATATTCACAGTTGGACATTCATGATTTTCACTCTTTCTCTTCCTTGTTGTAAACCATTGAAACTATCTTTGTTATCATTATTAATCATATATATTGTTGTCTTCATAGTGACATGTCACCACACTGTCTACAAAAGAAGAAAAACTTTAAAACCAAGGAAACTACCAATACCCATGGAGATTGCAGGAGAAGGGATGAACAAGTAATGGAATATCACAGAAATGTTAAAATGATGGGCTGGGATTGTGGCTCAGCAGTAGAGCGTTCACCTAGTACGGGCGGACCCGGGTTTGATTCTCAGCACCACATAAAAATAAAGGCATTGTGTTGTGTCCATCTACAAAAAAAAAAAAAAAAAAAAGATTCTCTCTCTCTCTCTCTCTCTCTCTCTCTCTCTCTCTCTCTCTCTCTCTCTCTCTCCTTTAAAAAAAAATAAAAAAGAAATGTTAAAATGAACTTAGTATCAACACCAGTCATTCTTGGAAACATAATATTGAATCAAGAAAGCAAGTCCAAGAAGACTACTTATATAGTGTGACATTATAGATATTTTAAAGCTCAAAAGCAAGCAAAACTGAACAGTATGTCTTTAAGCAATGGATAAAAATGACTTAAAACTGTATTCAGAAGTATATAGCCCATATACATCTAAAAATTACATAAATATTTTTAAAACTATAAAGGTAAAGGAAGTATGACCATGCTTTCTGGAGACCCATGATGGTCCCCAGTTGCTGGAAAGGATCACCTAGTGATCAGCATGGAAGGATAAAGAAAGTCACTGGTAATAAATGCTGATGGATTTTGTGGGAAATGGAAGAAAAGGAGGTCGTGATATAATGAACTAAATTAGCAAGCCCATAAGTAAAATTTAAAATCAATAAATTAAGCAATAAGCATATCAGTATTTTATTTTGCAATAAATATCAAGAGGAATAACCATCTCAAAGAATTAACGTGCTTTCACTTGTAAGGTGGGATAGAAGAAACCTGAGGCAAAGGCTTGATCCTTTTCTTCCTAAGTCTTCGGTGGATTTTGTTTTTGACAACTTTGTTTCTAATGTACTTTAATAGAATGTTTTAATTATATAAAATTGTAAAATGAAAAACTATCAAAGAAATGCTGGTGATCAGGGTTTAGAAACTGGGAATTACCTGAGAATAGGAGGACCCAGGAAATAGAAGTGTTGGATGCAAATCTAATTTTGGCTCTGCCACCAATGAGCTGGGTTCCTCTAGGTAGTAGGAAAACTATCCAATCAGACCATCTCATGAGGAGTTTGAAGAGGTGACCATAATGTATGTGCATTCCAGTTCTAAAATTTTCTACTATTATTTCAGTCTAGCATTTAAGTTTGGGTCATAATTATTATTATCTTTTAGTGACCATTCATTTAGGCCTGTTATGCCTTTGCCACCATCTCTGTTAGATTTCCATGCCCAGTGACACTGAGGCCTCTGCTGTGGAAAGTTCCTTTTACATTGAAAATATCCCAAAAGAATGAGGAAGGGTCTCCCCCTCCCCGGCTTTATCCTCTGACAAAAGAAAAGTTTGCTTCTGAAAAAGAATAAAAACAGGAAGGAAAGAGGGATGGAGAGGCAAAATTTAACTCTACTTTTATCCCAAAATTTAACTCTACTTTTATCCTAAAATTTAACTCTACTTTTATCTTGTTGGCAGAACAATTTTCATTCCTGTTCCAGACCTCTTCTGTTTCATGCTGGGATTGTACATTTTGAACTTCAAAGCTTAAAAAAATAGCACATCCTACATGAAGATTTCCTTCTTTTTGGCTGCCAAGTTCTGGAGGACCCACTTACTCTGAAATCACTTTCCCTACAAATAGCAATTGAACCAGCATCAGGGGGTAAATTCTTACATTCTGGATGAGTGATCACACCCTGACACCAGGTAAACTCTTTTAGAACCAAAGGGAATGGGTCACAAGTGATCCTACTATTGATTGACACCTTAATAGTGCCCTCAGGCTCCACTGGACCATCTTTTAGATCTACATTCGTATGTAATTACCTGAAAAATAGGACATCAATTCTAACTTCCACAGAAAATTTAGCAACTTGAGTTTTAAATTTTCTTTGCCTTTTATATCTGTATTCCTGAGGAATAGTCTGCCATTACACCATGTACTCTCCTATTTACGTCATGTTTATCACTCCATTTGTACCCTTAAAGGCCCTAGGTACCAATAAAACAAAATTATACCTCTCAGAATCACTGCTGACCATTTTAACTCTCCATTCTTTGATGTTTTGTTGTTTGGGTTATTGTTTTCATACCTCTAATCCTATTAGAAGTGCGAATAAGTGTGCCTGTCTAGATTCTATTTCTCTCTTTCATAACTGTGTCACTTTGAGTTGTTTTTCTGATGTACTTCCCCCAGTGAAATTTAATTATGTGGGCTTAAGTTTACAGTTTTTACAAAAGAGCATATGAGTGACTAACTTCAACAAAACTATTATAGGAACCATAAATCCCTACAACCTGTGATAAAAAACCTTGGGTTTGGGGGGCGGGGGGGGGGGGGGCGGGAATCATGTGAGCTTTTTATTCGTGCAGTTTGTGGCTGATTTTGTCAATTCTACCATACTTTCCATGGCATGATGATAGGGATCGTTCATATCTGAAAGTTATTATGAGTTTGATTTCATTTAACACATTTATTGGACACTTGTTTTGTGCAAAGCACTGTGCCAAGTATTTTAAAGGATAACAAAGTGAGTCAAACAGGATGCTAGCCTTCCAAAGAGGGTAGATATGTAGTTCTGATTCTAAAATTTGTTGGCTAAATTCTTCACAAATATCATTTTCTTTTTTAATATCATAATTTTATTTGTATGTGGTGCTGGTGATCAAACTCAGTGCCTCACACATGGTAGGCAAGCATTCTACCTCTAGAGGCACAAATATCATTTTCAATATGCCTATTTCTTCAGAAGGGTAAATCATAACTTATTTAGCTAAACTGCTTTTACTTAACCATCTTCCAAAATAGATGGAAGCAAGTGATACAGAGTAATAAAACTAAATATGGTGATAGTATAGAAAGAGATGCTTCATTTTATCTCAGGAATCTTGGAAGGCTTTTGTTTTATTTTTTTTATTTTTTTTTTATTTTTTATTGTTGGCTGTTCAAAACATTACATAGTTCTTGATATATCATATTTCACACTTTGATTCAAGTGGGTTATGAGCTCCCATTTTTACCCCATATACAGATTGCAGAATCACATCAGTTACACATCCATTGATTTACATATTGCCATACTAGTGTCTGTTGTGTTCTGCTGCCTTTCCTATCCTCTACTATCCCCCCTCCCCTCCCCTCCCCTCCCCTCTTCTCTCTCTGCCCCCTCTACTGACATTCATTTGTCCCCCTTGTATTATTTTTCCCCTTCCCCTCACTTCCTCTTGTATGTACTTTTGTATAACTCTGAGGGTCTCCTTCCATTTCCATGCAATTTCCCTTCTCTCTCCCTTTCCCTCCCACCTCTCATCCCTGTTTAATGTTAATCTTCTTCTCATGCTCTTTGTCCCTACTCTGTTCTTAGTTACTCTCCTTATATCAAAGAAGACATTTGGCATTTGTTTTTTAGGGATTGGCTAGCTTCACTTAGCATAATCTGCTCTAATGCCATCCATTTCCCTGTAAATTCTATGATTTTGTCATTTTTTAATGCAGAGTAATACTCCATTGTGTATAAATGCCACATTTTTTTTATCCATTCATCTATTGAAGGGCATCTAGGTTGGTTCCACAGTCTTGCTATTGTGAATTGTACTGCTATGAACATCGATGTAGCAGTGTTGGAAGGCTTTTAGAAGAATAGAAATTTGACTGGCCCTTGAAGAATTGACCAGAAATTCATAGGAGGATATGAACATAGAACAAAAAGACATTTCAACAATTGGGTGAAGTGATGTATGTCTGTAGCCCCAGCTAACAGGGAGGCTGGAAGCACATATATACTAGATGTATACCAGAAAATTCATAAAGTTTGTCTATCATTAATGTAATAAAGGAGTAATATCTAGCAATATCTTCAATATATAGTAAGATTATATAACGTGTTATGAAAACATTAACCCCCCCAATAGAAAATCTGGTAATATAAATTAAGAGTCTCAGAAAAGCTCATCTTTTGCTGCCCTCCCCTCAAATAATTCCACATCTAGGAACCTATCATGAGAACATAATCAAGGTATACTTAATGTTTCAATGCAAAGACTTTCACCATAAAAATTCTTAAAAAACAAATTAGGGTAGGAGGATATGGTTCAACAGCTTGTCTAGCATGCACAAGGCCATCAGTGTGATTGATCTCCAGCACCACAAAAAGTAAATAAATAAATAAATAAATAAATAAAAAGCAGTTTGGTTAAATAAGTTATGATTTACCCTTCTGATGAAATAAGCATATTGAACATGATATTTGTGAAGAATTTGTAAAGGTACGAGAAAAGACTAATGATTTACTATCAAGAGATAAAATAGAATATAAAATGGTATCTACAATATAAGTATATATACACATACACACAAATTTTGCTGAATTTCTTTAATTGAGCATGTACTATTCTTACTTTCAATCAGAAAAAAAAAACTTTTTAAAACAGTTTGATAATTTTATGTCCTTCTACATCTTAGCCAACAAATTTTAGAATCAGAACTACATATATACAACAATGCTAGTCTCTATCTTGGCACTTGCTTTTCTTTTTCAAGGCTTTTAGTACTTGGTAGCACTTGCTTAAATCAAGTACTAATCTGCGCTCTACTGCTTCTACTTCACGTAACTTTCTTTCAAAAGAAGACTCCTGAATTATCATTACAGATTGAAGACTTTATTCTTCCATACCCTAGGTCTTTTATCTGAGAATTAACACAAAAAAGAAAAAAATCTGGTTTTGGCATCATATTATAACCTCGCCAAAGACTTTTTTCTTTAAATTTTGGTCTTCCATTTATGTAAAACATGTCAGTTGCTTGTATAAATCTGAGTTCTATATATATAAGCTATCTAGAAGATCTCTAAAATTTAGGACCAAATGCACTGAAGTTCAACCCTATCAAATAAACCATCATTATGTATATCAACACCCAAACCTTTTAAACCAGAATTAAAGAAATGATAAGTAGGAATACTTTCATCTGTTCAGGGAAACATGGAATCTTATTCACTCTCTCTGCCAGATTCTATAAGGGAAGGGATAAAAAAGCAGACTTTGGGTAACCAAGGGGGAAAACGCACCTCTCCTAAAGAGGAACATGCCTGAATTACATTACATTCACAGAAAACAAGAGTGGATGGCTTGTTAATGTTTGCACTGAGGCCAATATTATGCAAAACTACATAGCTGATAAGGAACTGATTCCAAAACCCAAAGCAAAAGAAAGATAATTTAATTTCCATTAATTCAACCATGTTCTACCTTAGATTTTATACCACTGGAGGTAAATTCTGTTTGGTTCATTATTAGACTCCCTATTTACAACACAGAACTGTATCAGAAGCCAAAAGCACATGATGTCTGAAGAAAAAAGAAGACTTCTAACATCCCTTTTCTTGTGGATACTGCTGACATAGTATTACTTCTAATTCCTTTTGAGCATTTAAGAGAACTAGGAATAAGACAAGGAAAAGAGACCTAGAAGATACAGCATCTCCCTACTAGTATTTGTGTTCCAGAGGCTTTTCCTGAAACACCCCAATATTCATGGGATCAACTCCCCAAGTTCAAGGTAACAATGGGAATAGAGATACCCACCTTCTCCTACTCTGACAGGATGATGTCCTGTAGTGACATTCTTAGCACTCTACCCTTAGAAAACACCCTTCCTCTCTGGATATGAGGCTCTGGCCTGTGGAATGTCCCAGTGCAGCAGTAGCTCTTCTACCCTTCAAGGCCATTCTCTGCTCAACCTCCAACAAATCTCAGCATTTGAGTATTTTCAGTAGACTCCTTCTAGCAAAAGGTATATCATGAATTACATGCTTAAGACTTTGTAGCTTTTCATCTTATTTATGATATGAGTTAAGATAATTTTAGCCAATAGTAACAGAAAACAACTCAAGAGCAGGACAGAATCCCAGAATCAACAAACATTCATGAGCATCTCTCTTGTTCTGGTCCAATTTTCACTCTGACAACTGACTTCTAGCTTCTTGGTACAGCCTCCATTCTCCCTTTTCCATTCATAGAGCCATACTTATTCACAAGAGAAAGGTTTTGTTTCTTTCTTTCTTCTATTTTTCTGTTTTTTTACTAGCAGAATCGAACTGATTATGTTCAAAGATTCCTACTTAGATTCTAAGCAGGAATTCTGCTTCATTCAGAAGCATTTAAGTTCTTAAATCAAGAAGAAACTAAATTTAGAGTCTTAAATAATTCGTTCCATTTTGCACTTGAGATTTTGAAAATAAAAACTAAACAAACTAATAAAATAAGCAAGCCCTAGAACGCAAGAAGCCTTGGATTTGTTTTTTCCACCTTTGGTGAATTTCAAGCAAACAGTATAGGATGCTCAGGCAATACACAGTGCTTTAAGTAGAGATGATTTATGTTACCATGATTAAAAGGCATAAAGAAGTGAGGTGATCCTGTAACTAAGTAGGAGCATAGCTTTGATTGGCACCTCTGATTAGTTCAAGGAAACCAAACACTGAATCAGAAAGAAGCCAACTCTCCATTAAAAACCAGGCTTCTCCCTCCAAGCTGTTGCCAAATGCAGAAAAAGAAGATGCCCAGATCAGAAGACAGCAGGCAGCCTGTTGGGCACTGGTCAGAATCTTAGAGTGGATTATTTTTCTTCTTCACATTCAAAAACTGTGTTCCCAGCCTTTTTTTGTTTCTTTATACAACCACCTCAGAACTTGGAATTTGTTTAGGAGTCTGGAATTTAAATTCACTCTAAACATCCTAATGTGCTTTTCTCACACTAAACTCCAGTCAGCTTGCTGAAGCAAAGATGTGAATGCATAGAATGATCACAAGGATGCGCATTATCTCATGATGGTTAATTGGAGGAAAATGCAAGGTAAAATGATTTATGTCTGGGGCTGGAGTCGTGGCTCAGTGGTAGAGTGCTTGCCTGGCATGTGTGAGGCCCTGGGTTTGATCCTCAACACAGCATATGAATAAATAAAAGATCCACTGACAATTAAAATATATTTTTTAAAAAATGGTTTATGTTGAAAAGAGAAGACAAGGGAGAGAGTCTACGTTGTGCTACTGTGTGGAGATTTCTAGGGCATAATCTAGAGCTTGATGTTAAAATATGTTGAAATACAGTCTGAAAAGGCTTCTGCCCAAACTCCTGAAGGCAGTGTTAATGATATACAATGCACCCCATTTTGTAGAAGTACAGCATTGAAACAGTTCATTTTCACCCTATGTAAGGTTTTTCTATACTTAAAATAGGGAAGATTTTGCTGTAGTTCAAAATTGCCTAATTTGGAAGCTAAACATCCTTTGAAGCATTCTAAAGTAATAGACAATAGATAATAATATCAATGTCCATTTCTTTCCCTTTTTTCTTTTTTTTTTTTAATACTGGGAATTGAACTCAGGGGTACTCTGCCACTGAGCTACATTTCCAGTCCTTTTTATTCTTCATTTTGAGATAAGGTTAGGCTAACTTGCTGAGGCTGGCCTTGAACTTGCCATCCTCCTGCCCCAGTCTCTGGGATAGCTGGGCTTACAGAAATCTGCCACCAAGCCAGTCAGGCTCAATGTCTATTTCTTATTCATGTATCCAAGATTCTCATAACAAATACAGACTAATCAACATCCAGCTTTCTCAGTGACGTATTGCAGCTGAGAGTCTACTTGCTCAGTGGGTAGATATGCAGGCTTTTAACCAAGACCTCCTCATCCATCCCCTCAGAGCCTCCACTTAAGGAGGAAAAGTTACCTGACTCTTCAGTTCAACAATCATGTCGTTTTAAAAGTGGGAACAGTCACAGTGCCTAATTCACAAGAGGATCAAACAAATTAAATAAAAATTCCTTAGGCAAGTACCTACCATAGTGTAAGCACTTGATCTTGCATGCTTCTATTACTTACCTCATAAATTCAAGAATTTGACATCTATGGGGAAAATTTAAAGCCTAGATAGTACAGAAAATAAATTTAAATTTTAATCTTCAAGCTAAAAACAGCCTTTCACAAGTTATCCACAGCACAAATCTGGTCAGATTAATATTTGAACCACATTTAAGATCATCTTAAAGAAAGCAGTGACTCTTGCCCTGCTTCCAAGGCCATTGTATTTTAGAATAACAAACATCTTGGCTTCATACTTCTCCATGGCCATTTCTTGTAGTCATGAAAGATTGGATGAATATGCCCTTTACCAAAGCATCCTGGGTGATTCGCCTCAGTAACTGAGTTCTACAGGTGGTCATGAGCCTACTATTTTTTTCCCTCTCATTCTTAGATAAGATGTATATGCTGTGTTAATAGCCTATAATATTTCAATTTATTCAGAATCAATATGTTAGGCTTGCAGGAGTATTAACAACCTGCTTCAAAAATAAAAATTTGGGCTGGGGATATAGCTCAGTTGGTAGAGTGCTTGCCTTGCATGCACAAGGCTCTGTGTTGAATCCCCAGCACCACCAAAAGAAACCTGAAAATTAAAAAAAAAAAAAAAAAATCAGCCAGGCACAATGGCACACATTTATAATCCCAGCAGCTTGGGAATTTGAGGCAGAAAGATCACAACTTCAAAGCCAGTCTCAGCAACTCAGCAAAGGCCCTGGTAACTTAGCAAGGCCCTGTCTCAAAATAAAAAATACAAAGGGCTAGAGATGTGGCTCAATGGTTAAGCACCCCTGGATTCAAATCTCTGGTACCAAAAAAAAAAAAAAAACCCACTAAATACCAAGTTATTACTGTGTCCACAAAGAAGGCACTTCAACCAACCTTGACTATGCAAAAAGCCAAGAGATTCCAAATTGAGTGCTCTCTTACCTTTCACTTTATGGAATGAATGAAGGAGTATTTTGATGAATTAGGAGGCCATGTGACATGTAAATTCAAGAGTACTTACAAGGAAAAGAGCTTGGAGAAAATTCAAGAAGTCTCAGTGAAAAACATGAGACCATGATAGAAAATGATATTCACAAAGATTTGCATCTTGGTCATGAAATATAAACTGTAATCCCTAATGTGATAAAAAAGTAAACAAACAATGTTTTTCTATAATATGGTATAATTTTTTAAAGATTTCTTTTACACAAAAATAAGAACTTAATAGAAATGAAAACAGATTAACGTTGCAGAGTAGATTGTGAGAGGGCACTTTTCTGCCTTCATTTAGTTTTTATCTGGTTTAGACAATAGATTTTAAAAACATAAGATTATAGGAAAATATTGTTTTCCCTTTATTAATTTGAATATTGCTCTAGGCATTTTATTACAAAGAATTGAATTTAAATATAACTGGAAACATTCTAATGATGATCATAATAGTCTTGCTAATTGAAAACAGAACTGAGAACTTGGAATAGTACTGATGAGTTCACAAAGTACCCTCTTAAATTCAGCACATAATTTTAGTGTCTCTTTTGACTGCCAAGTGTAGTAGAGGGAAATGCCCAGAGCAGGCTATCCCCAGAGAGAAAGGCCTGTAGTACATTGGGAAGAATATTAGGGAAGATTAAGAGGAGGATTCTGTTCATTGAAGAGAAAATGGGAACTCATAAAACTGGACGTGTGTCTTAATTGCTTCAGAAATAGAAATCAATTTATAAACATTTATCATTCCCAACTATTAACATTGAAGCATCTACTTTAAATGTTCTAGTTTTCCATGTCATTGGTCAAAGAGATCTTATCAGTAAATAAGCATCATGGAGAGCTGCCTGCTCTGGAGTACCCTGACCCCTTCAAACATCTACTTCTGCAACCCTGTAAGCAAGCCAGAATGAAGAGTTTCTCCCAGTCCCTCACATCTCATAGCCAGCATTAGCCTTTCCAACCAAGGAGTTGGAACGTGTGGGAAACAAGAAATAAATCATTATGTCTGCTGAGAAAAAATGGCTTTGTATCTATCTCCTAAATTGAAATGAGTCTTCAGTCCTAGACCTCCTTCACCATCCCACAGTGATGTTTTATGCCAGAATCTCAAGTAATTCCATTTTAGCAGACATTTACCTGCCAGGAATGAATGAGAAGATTAGTGAAAATATTTAATTACTGAATAAATTAAACTGAATGTTACCAGAATGTTATTGCCTTGTCTGCCATAGAGAGTGCCACAATAATTACCAACTTTACCTGGGACCTCAGGAAAGACTTTACGGCAGAGATGGAAAATGAGTTTCCTTTTATATATCCACAAGGGATGGCAGCTGGAGAAGGGCTCTGCTGAGAGGAACTGAGGCAACTCCAAAATCAATCGGGGCACAAGAGCACCCAGGAACAAGATGGCTGTGAGTGTGTGTGTAGTGCAGAGAGACATAAAGTGGCTTGATGGCACCTGAAAAGGAGGTAACACCTCCTTCAACCCCTGCCCGATATTATGGTTTTGGTGTGAGGTGTTCCCCAAATGCTCATGTGTGAGATGATGCAAGAAGCTTTGGAGGAGAAATGATGGGGTTATGAGAATTTTAACCCAATCAAGAGAATTAATCCCCTGATTAGAATTCACTGAGCGGAAACTGAAGGCAGGTAGGATGTGGCTGCAGGAGGAGGGTCATTTGGGGTATCTATTTTGTATCTGGCCAGTTGAGTCCCTCTGTCTGCTTTATAGTGTCATGTTCCCAGCTGGACTGAGACCTCTGAAACCGTGATCCCTCAAATAAACTTTTCCTCCTTAAATTGTGCTTTTCAAGTATTTTGGTCACAGGAGTGAAAAAAAAAAAATGACTAAAGCACCTGCAATGTACCTGTCTTTCTAATCTCTGAGCCTTCACTTGTGCTATTCTCTCTGCCTGATCACCACCCTCCAGACCCCAGGTTTCATTGCTGAGGATCTCTTTGTGTCTCAAGTAAAAAGAGTACAGACAATTCTCCCCTTTTTGATCCAGATCAAAACAAGTTGGAAAATATAAAAATAGGGGAAAATTGCACATTATCACTAGAAATGAGCCATTGAACTACCAGAAATTTCAAGAGATATCTGCTGAATACAGTGTAAACAGATCCAGATTGAAGAACAGCACAGGGTCAGGGTGTAAAACACATCATATTCAGGAAGCAGTGTGATCACTCAGAAAATTAGGTGGAAAACAATCTCACAAAGCACTCCTTGGTTGGAAAGGGAAAACAGGCTATGATATGAAAGGGATTGGGAGAAACATTTCAGTCTGGCTTGCTCACAGTAATGGAAAAGAAGTTTGCTTGAGGGGAGTAGGAGGTAAACCAGAGCAGGACAGCTCCACAGAGCAAAGAGCCAGCAATATAATGGGATTGTACAACATGACTAGAACTTGGGCCGAGCATAGCAAGCAGCCAGGAGCCAAGCAGGTGTGTCTATACCAAGCTGAGACTCTCATTTATGTTTTCCCCATAGAACATTTCTTTTTTTTAAAAAAAAAAGTAATATTAAAGTTAAGAGAAAGAAGAGCTACATAAAATGGAAGATCTCTCCAACTCCCTGCCCAACATATACATGTACAGACCCCTAAAACTTTCCAAAGATCAATTTTCATGATCTGTTTTGTATCATTCCAGACATGTTTGATGCATGTATAAATAATATTCACATACATAAAATATGGGTTTAGAATATTCTGCTAATATATTTTACCCAAAATATACATTGGAAAGATTTCCAAGATAATACATTTTGATCTTTTTCATGATTGTAGAGTATTCCATCACACAAGTGTACCATGATTTAACTAATTTCTAATTTGTGAATGCTGAAGTTGTTCCTAATGTTTCCTCAAATATAAAAATTCTTAGGTTGCATGTGTGTGATTCTTTTTTTAAAAGATAAGCTCTCTGTTTTTTTTAGAATATTAATTTTTTTAGTTGTAGTTGGATACAATACCTTTATTTTATTTATTTATATGTGGTGCTGAGGATCGAACCAGTGCCTCACACATGCCAGGCAAGCGCTCTAGCACTGAGCTACAACGCCAGCCCGTGTGTGATAATTTCTAATGGATAAACTCCTAAAAGTCATTGGTTTAAAGAGCGTGAATACTTTTAATTGTAATTGATATTGTCAAATTCATATTCCTACCCACAGTGCATATATTGTAGAAGAAACCTTTTCCCACACTACTGACAATAGAAGAACCATTAGATTAAATGTTGAACAGCAGAATACTATGATTTTAAGTAACTGCATAGAGTTACTTAAAATCATAGTGTGGGAAGTTATATTAAGAAGCTGGACACATTGTGCATGTCTTTAATCCTTGCCACTTAGGAGGCTGAGCAGGAGGACTGTAAATTTGAGGCCAGACTGGCCAAGAACAAGAACATCTTAAAGCAAAAAATAAAGGGGTGGGTGTATAGCTCAGTGGTAAAGTACTGTTTTAAGGACTTTTTTTTTCCACTGCTATGACCAAAGACCAGACAAGAACAATTTTAAGGAAGAAAAGTTATTTGGGGGCTCATGGTTTCAGAGGTCTCAGTCTATAGAAGGCTGGCTCCATTCCTCAGGGCCTGAGATGAGGCAGAATATTATGGCAGAAGAGTGTGGTGGAGGAAAGAGCTGGGAACAAGGCACTATAAAGTAGAGAGAGAGACTCAACTGGCTAGATACAAAATATGTACCCCAAAGGCACATCTCCAATGATCCTCCTCCTGCAGACACAACCTATCTGCCTTCAGTTTCCGCACAGTTAATCCTAATCGGGATTAATTCACTGATTGAGTTAATACTCTCACAACCCCATCATTTCTCCTCTAAACCTTCTTGCATTGTCTCACACGTGAGCATTTGGGGAACACTTCACATCTAATCCATAACAAGTACTCCTGAATTCAACTCCTAGTACAATAAATAAACATCCTATAAAGTTTACAAAAGGTACATTATTAAGTGGAAAAGAAAGATGTGAAAGAATACATGGCATAATACTGTTTTTACAAAACCTTTCTGAGCTTCAATTTCTTTACGAATAAAATGAGGATGATAATGCCCATCCTAATCTGTTAGGGACAAAATAAGATAATATTCATGAAAATAAGTAAACTATAAAGTTTCTGACAAATTTTACGATTTTCTAATTGAAATAGGTGGTAACATTTTCCAAAAATTTTTTAAGTCAGTGGAATAACACAGTCTAAATCCACTGACCATATAAAGCCAACCAGAGGCTCGGTTAATGGAGCAACTTTTGCTCTGCACAAACTGGCAAACGTGGAAACTGCAGACAGTACAGACACAGAAGAAACCATCTGCACAGATTGGCATAGGGTGTCGAGTTTTCTCCCAAGAACTCTCACATTGTCAGCCCACCACTTAGACAACTGCTCACCTATTCCACAGAACTTTCTTTCTTAATTTTTTATATACCTGAATAGGAAATCACCCCATGCCTGGCACAGTTATGTAAGTCAGCTTTGAATCTGAGGGATTCAATCCAAATCTCTGTCCTATCTGGATCCTATTTAACTAGTGTGGTCTAAAGATAGTTTTTAACCATCTATGGATATTGATTTCTTCTTCTGAAATATGGGGTTAACTAAATTTATTCTAGAAGATTATATATATAAAGTACTTAGCATCATGACTGACACAAGATAAAGCTGTAATACGTAACAACATTGTTATTATTGTTATTGTTGTTATTGTTTCTACTAGTAGAATATATGTTCCTTAAAGGCAATGGCTAGATCTTATTCTCACAAGATTTAATACCCAATACTTGTTTCTAAACAAATTTATCTAGATTCATATATAATTTTATAAATTTGGCCCAGTATTATTTTTTAGACAACAACTTTTATGTAGTTTCTATTCAAACCCACAGTTTTAAAATAATAAAACATCAAAGATTATAAATGGGAAAGCGAATTTTTTTGGAAATAGTGGGTGGAAAGTGGGAACTTGAAATACGAGGGAATATGTGGAAGAAAAGAATACTCATGATTCTTAAATTAAAATAGAGAGAGAGAGAGAACCAACACGCATGCACCCGCGCTGGGTGTGGTGGTGCATACCTGTAATACCAAAGACTAGATAGAGGCTGAGACAGGAGGATTGAAAGTTCAAAGCAAACATTAGCAACTTAGGGAGGCCCTAAGCAACTTAGCATGAACCTGTCTCAAAATAAAAAACAAAAAGAGCTGGAGATGTGGCTCAGTGGTTAATCACCCCTGGTTCAATCCCTGGTACCAAAAAAAGAAAAAAAAAAGACTCTCCTGACTTGAGACATTAACTAACATTAACTAGGGCACAATGTGTAAAAAGGAGAAAAAAATAAAATCTTCACAATGAAACCAAACTTTGAGATCTGATATACATATATTAGCTCTCAAATATATGTTTACATTTATATTATGTATATTACATATCCTTGTATAATATATAATCAGGCATATGCATATTTAATTTCCTGAAAACAGAAACCCATGTTGAACACTTTGACATGTATATGGCATTACAAACAGTTTGCATATATTGTACTTCCCTCTTAATCAACTGAGCAAGTGTCATTCAGAGTTTAGGTCTGAACAAAATGTCTGGACTAAAAATTTGACTTAATGATGTCAGAGAGTCCCAAAGCAGTTTACACCAAAGCAAAACATCACCTCCAGTCTCCTGGGTATTTATACTCAGAGGGAAGGTATTGAAGTGCATGTAAAATTTGCAATGGTTCTCAGGTTTAGAATGATTTAAACAATCTCTAAATCATCTTTTGTTTTCAAGAGCCCTATATACATATTTTTAGTCTGATCTTAGAAAAAGTGAATTCCCTGTTTTTAAATAATGTTCCTCTTTTGTGGCTAGAAATAAGCTCATTTTGGGCAGGGCTGCTAATTGGCAATTTCAAAGACACATGGGGCCAACAAGGTCTCCTAAGCAGAAAGCTACAGACCTGATATATAACAGGAGAGGGAACATTGGGAATTAATAGTAGAATGTGTCTACTATATTTTTAAAGGATGAATCTGAAAAAAATAAGACACATAAAAATTTCATCATCTTAATATTTTAATGTTCTACACTCAGTATGAAATAAATGGGTTAGATTGTATAATATTATTTAAATCACATTAAGTACTTTGATGTGGCACAGCTCAAAGTGTTCACTCAATTTGGGGATTTTCTTAGACTCAATTAAATTGATATTTCAGATATAGGAAGAACTAAATTTGCAGGCCACTTCTTTTACAGCAGCACATTGGGTATTGAATAAATATTTGCCTAGTTACTAACCAATAATTAATTGTCAAATACAAAGTAGATGAACTCTGATTGTACTGCAAAGCTAATTCTTGCTACTAGGACCCATCACTTTATGGGGGACAGGAAACAAAGAAAGGGAAAACAACCCTTTTCCCTGTAAGGAATCGGTTGCGATGTACAGGGTACCCAATATGCGTGAGTTCTGCTCCTCATTAGCACCGCTGCCCCAAAATTCCACAGCCTGAACATTATGATGCCTAGAACATCATAGAATGGGTCATGTTATAAGTCCATCTTGCAGAGCCACCATGTTCTATCAAAGGATTTGAGTAGATCCACGTTTCAAAGAAAACTCTTGGAGGACAATTATAAAGGAAGAGGCATTCTTTCCAACACCTAGCACCATTCTCTGCCTTAGGAGAAAATTTGGGTCAGGATGCATTTTTATTTGCTTTAAACTTTTTGAACTTAAAAAAAAAAGTAAATCTATGTGAACAACTTATTCCCATAAGCTTCATTTTGTTCTGTTTTTAAAATATTTTTAGTAATCTGTACACCTTTATTTTATTTATTTATATGCGGTGCTGAGAATTGAACCCAGTCCTCACACATGCTAGGCAAGTTCTCTACCACTGAGTCACAACCCCAGCCCCCTAAATATGTTTTTGAGGTGCTTTTGAAGATACATCATATATAAAGCATTTATTTATAGTAAAAATGTCAAAGGCAAAATATACTCATAGCAGAGATCACTATTTTTAAACTTATTTCTTTCCTATGAGTTTATTTCTCTGTGTGATTTTATAAAATCACATTTAATTTTCATACTTTAAAACCATACATCACATTTATGTGCAGGGCTATAATTTTATATACTCAAGACACAGAGAATAAATAGTTTACTTTGTAAATTCATCAAACTACTTTCTTCTATCATTTCCTTTCATACTACTTAAAATGTACAAAATGATGATCTGTTTCAAGGTTAGCAAAGCTGAAGTTGAAGCTGAATATTTCAAACATAACTAAGTTACTGATTACATTTATTCATAGTATACTGTTTGGGGGAGACTGCATTTGATAAAATACTTCAAAATTCTCCATCTTTCTAAAGCTTCAAAGAAAATTCATGGCTATCCTTGAATTCAGCCACTCTTTTGCCTGAATGCACAGAGTTGAATGGGAAAATCTTTTAGGATCCTTTTGAGTTCTTGAGTCCATGAAGTCTCAGGAGAGGAAAATCATGAATTTCTCACAACTACTTGGAATCACATAACACAGTCCATGAGTTTCTTAGAAGAGCCTCCAAACTGGCCTCTTCCTCAAAATGAAGAAGCCTCTAATGGAGCCAGCAGCTGTCTTAAGGCTTGTTAATAAATCAACACTTCGTGAGTTCTACACATATGGTATGATGTATATACATCACGCAAGGGGTGATGTTATGTGGTAGAGGGCAGAAAAAGATGGGCACAATTGCCATCCTGAAGACTCACAGATACTGGCCAAGGACTAATATGTGCCTGTATTCAGGTTTGCTACAAAAAACAAATTGCTATTAAAAAAAAAAAGATACCTGAAACATAAAACAAGCAATTTTTCTCTTTAACAAATAGTTCTCCAAACTATCATAGGGGAAAACTGAGATGGAACTACAAAATAAACATACAACTATATAGGTCACACTCATATATTTATGTATTTTTATACACACACATACACAGAGGCATGTGTGCAAAACACAGAAATGTGAGTCCAGGGAGTCCCACTGGGTGATCTGGAGTTGGTCAAATTAAAACTGTTTTTCTTTCTATACATTGCCAGATTTTCTAAGTATTTAAAACTGAGTGGCTATTACTTTTATAATTAGAAAAACTGTTATTAAAATATTCTAAAATCTGGATTTTAAAATATTTCCATATTTTTAAAAACTCATTTATAAAGGGATTAGAAAGCATATTTCTTGTCTAGAAATCAAATATAAAATTTAACTAGGAGAATAAATTCTACATTTTGGACATTATATCTAAACAATCTTTTTAACACATTGAAAAGAAGAACAGAAGGTAATGTTACAATTTGTATTCAAGCCTGAGATCTTTCTGGGCTTCCAGACACTATGATGATAAGTACTTGAAATGCATGAATGAACCAAAATTTAACATAAAATCACAAGTGCTTCCATCACAAATACAACCAGCTGTGTTTAGAATTTATGTCTTGATACTTTCAAAAGCCAACAAATTTGAATGTAGCATAAAAGTTAATTACTTCCACAACCCATTTCCTGTGGCCAGTGACAAAAGAAAAATTTGCAAATAAAGCCAGTCTTATTTATCTTATTGTCTTATTCAACAATATTTGCTCATTGCCACTCACTATGCTGAACATTAGGCATTCAAAAGTAAAATGATTAACTAACATGAAAAGACAGATAATCTAATTTTTTAAACATACAAAACACTTGAAGAGGCGCTTTGCAAAACATGTTCAAAAGGCCAATGAGCAGTGACTAGGTGTTCAACATCATTCCTTACCAGAAAATTACAAATTACAACTACATTATATATCAACCCGAGTGACTAAAATTAAAAGACTGGCTATACCAAGCACTGGTGCACATGTTAAGCCACTACATCACTCTTTAATGGTGACAGGGTAAAATGCCACCACTCAGGAAAACTATTTGGCAGTTTCTAATAAAGGGAAATATAGCCTAACCTACGACACAGAAATTTCACCCTTAGAGACAAATCCAAGAAAAATGAATGCATGTATTTCCAAAAGGACACACACAAACATGTTAATATCAGCTTTATTCACAATAGCTCAAAACTGGAAGCAACTCAAATTTTTATCAACAGTAAAATGATGTATTCATTCAATGCAATAGTAAATAACAGTAAAACAGAACAACCAACTGACACAGAGATAAACCTCAAACATAGTATGTGGCACAAAAGCACATCTTCTGAATGATTCCACTTAAATGAAATTCAAGAACAGACAAAATCCATCTATGCAATAGAAGTTAGGGTTGTGGCTACCTGGAGCAGGGCCCAGGGTGCTGACTGTTGATTTTGAAGGAACTAAAGGGAACTATCTGGGATGATTGAGAGTATCTTGATTTAAGCAGTGCTTATATGGTGCACACATAAGTAGAAAACAATTGAGCTATACACTTATAGCTGCTGCATTTTAATGAATAAGAATACACCTCAATTTTTAAAAATACCAGAATTAGTTTCCTACTTTCAAGAAAATATAATGAAAGTGAACTAATCACCATATGAAGTGATAAATACAACTATACACTTCATGGTGGTATTGATGGAGCTCAGAAGAAGAATCCAGGAATCCTGTCTGGAAAGGCTTGAAGACTCTGTAGGTACATGTGGAACTGATATGTAATTATGACTCATAGTCCAGTAAAGCTTTTCCTCTTCATTGGTATATTGGAAATATTTTTTAAAAATATAACTGAGTATTCATCCCCCACCACCCCTATAGGTATTCTACACTTAATTACTTGACATATAGTCTTCATTCACTAAGTCCGGTCATAAAGTTCAATTCACTCCAGAATACATATATTGGGTCCTTAGTGATAAAGCATGAACAGAGAGAAATAAAAAAAAAAAGTTGATAGCTTTCAAGGATTTTATAATTTTCAAAATGTTTCTTAGAACCACACAATGTTTGATATTGTTTGTCCCCCAACCCAAGGTTTAAGTGTTGGAAGCTTAGTCCCCAGGGTGGGGATATTGAGAGGTGGTATGCAACTTTTAAGAGGTAGTAGCCACTGGGAGATCCTTGGTTAATTCAGTGCATAGTCTCAGAAGAGAAAGGATTGTATCCCTTCTGTTCCAAGATCTCAACTGTTCTCTGTCTTACTATTTGGTGATGTGATCTCTTTCTCCCACCTGTACTTCCCCCATTGTCATCTGCTCTGAGGGGCATGAGTCAACACAGAAGGGTCCTTCACAGAGCCTGTGCCATACTATTTACACTTAACTTTCAAAACTGTGAGCTAAATAAACTTTTCCTTATAAATTTAGCATGACTCAGGTATTTTGTAACAGCAATGAAAAACAAAACTATACAATTCATTTCTTGTTCAGGTCTACTGTCACCACCTAAGAACACAAATTAGCTGTAGTTCTCATTCCTGTAACACCTCACAAGTCTCAATAGACACCTACCTAGTCTCCCTGCTTCCCAGCATTTTCTCAGCCCTAACTGTTCTATAACACAATTGTCCTTACCAAGTGTCTTGATGTTTTGGATCTGTTCAGGGATTTTTAGGGTCTGTTGCATCAAGGGTCTGTTTCATCCTCTGATATGGATTTACTGGATGGTAGCTGTAGGCAGGTAGGGTGTGGCTATAGGAAGTAGGTCACTGGGGGTGTGCCTTTGGGATTTATATTCGGTCCTTCATGAGCTGAGACGTCTCTGCTTCCTGGTTGCCATGTGTTTAGCTGCTTACCTCCTCCATACCCTTCCACCATGATGTTCTGCCTCCCTTCAGGTCCAGAGCAATGGAGTTGGCCAACCATGGACTGAACCTCTGAAACCATGAGCCAAAACAAAGTATTTTTCTCCTCTATATTGTTCCTTTTGGGTCTTTTGGCCACAGCAGTGCAAAGCTGACTAAAATAATGATAGTCTCAGATATAAGAATCAAATCATTGTCAAAAGCCTAATATCATTATTTAAAAACAAGGCATTTTTAAGCAAAAACATCTCTTTATGTCCATATCTTTTAAGATAATCTGATTTATTTTTATTTAGAAATGATCACCCAAGGGACGTTTTCAATCAACTAAGGTCAATAATGTTGTCTACTAAAGAAGTAAAAATATAGTTACCAGGTTGGCTTTTCTGTCAAAAAAGCTGGTCATTTTAACCATTCACCATCAATGTTTCGCATCTTTTCTTCTCATCTGCATTTCAGCAGGAATCTTCTGGCAATGTGGAGATGTTTTCAAGCACAAATTTGATATGCACAAGCCATCTGTTTTTCCAGTGATTTATAATGTCATTTTTTAAAGATTAAGTTCTTCACCGCCAGTCTTAATTTAATAACATATGTGTGTATGTGTTGTGTGTGTGTGTGTGTGCGCACGTGCGTGCGCTTGCATGCACCTAGAATTTTCTAGAATGTTCTAAAGTTCTTTTGGAAATGAAATCCACTAAAAGATTTCCAGTCTGTGAAAGTGAAAATTTTATTTAAATAACAAATTTAGAACATTTCTGTTAGGGTTAAGACTTATTCACAGATATTTAAAGTGGTTTTAAAAGTTCAACTAGTGAGTATAAAACTCAGGGTAACTGTCTTCTCTAAGAGGACACAGAAGCTGCAGGGAAACTTCACTCAGAAGATGTGCTGGGTCTAGTGTGTCATGCCTTGCTCCAGGTAGTAACACTGAATGTGGAGGTTTTGCTCTTCACAGCCTATGCTTACTGCTTGAATTTGCTTGTTTTTCTCTCCTCCTTTCTTGGGGAGGCCCATTTACCCATGCAGTCATTCACCGTAATGAGACTGTTTGATCTTTCAAAAAATTTAACTATAAGAAATATTACCATTTTAAACAAAGAAAGACATTTTCTGGTAGTAAGACCAGAACTTTGAAAATGTGGAAAGCTCAAAAGCTAAAGTTATAAATCTTGACTCATTTTGGCTCAAATGTGTACTGACCATTTGGCTATTTGAGAAAAATGCATCATGTGACTGCAGGTAGTTAAAAAAAAAAAAAGAACAGTAGAAGATTCAGGTGGACTAGCCTCAAATAAGTTTCCAGGCAGTAAAGACTGGATACAGAGGATTCTTCAAAATATGTAGGAAAGATGAATTTTACTAGAGCTTTAAAAAAGAGTATTCTGGAATACTCCTGAGTACAGGTTAGAAAGGATGCTCATTGTATTAATCCATTTTCTACTGCTATAACAAAATACCTGAAGTTGGGTACTTTATAAAGAGATTTATTTGGAGCCTGTTTTAGTCAGCTTTTTCACTGCTCTGACCAACAGATCTGATAATAATAATTAGGGGAGGAAAATTTTATTTGGGGGCTCACGGTTTCAGAGGTCTCTGTCCAAAGGCAGCCAACTGCATTCCTTGGGGCTCAGAGTGGGGCAGAAAATCATGGTGGAAGAGTGTGGTGAAGGAAAGTGGCTCAGAAACTGATCAGGAAGCAAAGAGAGAGAGACTCCACTCAAGGGATACAAACTATCTGCTCCAAAGGCAGGCCCCCAAATGACCTACCTCCTCCAGCCACACTCTACCTGCCTTCACTTATCACTCAGTTAATTCCTACCAGGGGATTAATTCACTGATTGGGTTAAGGTCGTCATAACCCAATCATTTCACCCCTAAACCTTCTTTTATTGTCTCACATATGAGCTTTGGAGGTGCACCTCACATCTGACCTGAAACAGAGGCTGAAACTCCAAGATCAGGCAGACCTATCTTTTCAGCCTCTGGTGAGAGCTGCATCACAACATAGTGGAAAAGAGCATACAGGTGGGGTCAAATGCTTAGGGGACTTTTATAATTTATATATTCAAAAACTGACCAGAAAGGTGACTACAGGCAGGTAGGATGTTGCTAGAGGAGGTGGGTCAATGGGTGCATGTCTTTGGGGTTTATATTTTGTCTATGATGGCAGCTCCCTCTCTGCTTTCTGTTGCCCTGTTCCCCAACTGCTTTCCTCTGCCGTACATTTCTGCCATGATTTTCTGTATCACCTCAGGCCCTGACGAATAGAGTCAGCCATCTATGGACTGAGACCTCTGAAACAGTGAGCCCTCAAATAAACTTTTCCTCCTTAAAATTGTTCTTGTCAGATCTTTTGGTCACAGCAGCGAAAAAGCTGACTAAAACAGGGGCTTGCTTTATAACAACCCACTCTCTCTAGAACTAAATCATTCTAAAAGACTAGCATTAATCTCTTTTGAGGATCATGACCCTTGACCTAATTACCTAGCATTAGGTCCCACCTCTTAAAGGTTCCACCACCTAAATACCCCCACACTAAGGACCAAGCTTCTAGTGCATGAAATTTAGGGTAGATAGGGGGCTTAAAACATATCCAAACCACAGCATCGATCTAGGCCTCTGCAGTATGGGAATCATCTCCCTCCAGTTGCCTTCTTTCCAGGACAAAATTCGGATCATCCTCTTGGGGGAAATGTGTTGAGAAGTAGAGCAGGAATGGGTCCTGTGGATTCAGCTCCTGAGTTGGAAATGTATGCCCCACTTTTGGAGATCCAATCTCATCTTCATGGCAGGTTCTCTTACCATGAAATACACAGTCTGAACACCATCAAGTCTAGCAAGGACAGACCTTTGCCTCTTTCTTTCAAGGAGGAGTACATTAGGATAACACCAACCTTTCTCAACTGATTCTCCCCATTTTGAAAACCACAGTTCTCCTTTTGCTTTACATCTTTTTGCTTCCCCCATATTTGTTGAAAAACTTTAATGGGTAGGTCAGCACAGATGTAAATTATTCTTTTTCCAATTCCATTTTCAACAATGATTCATTATAGTTTGAAATGTTTATTCAGACGTGGTGAAAAATTACAGCTGGTTGGACAGCTGGAGGGCCTTTCTCATTACAACGAGAAATAAACACTGAATTCTGATGGTAACAAGCCATGTACTGCCTTGAAACGGGCATTGCATGAATCTGATTCCAGAAAAACCTGAATCTCTTATTCGGGTTAAAGTGAATCCAATGTAACAGCTCAGGGCTGTGTGCAATTTTAGATTCATTGTCCTCATTGTAAGGTAAAAATAGAAATATCTAGATAATATTATTTTCTTGTTCTGAGTTAAGCAGGCAAATAAGCCTCTGTGATTCCAGTTTCCTCTGGAATCCTGAGAACAAGATGTTTATGAAGCTTTAAATATACAATGAAGAATTTGTTAAATTATATAATATGTTGAAAAAATAAACAGGGAATTGATATTTGTAATACTACCACTAATAATAATAGAATGCTGGAAAAGAGGGGTTTGAATCCTAGAGGGGAAAATGGTCTCTCTTTTTTTTTTTCATTCCCTTTGTCATAACAATGAAAGTAGACTGCAGCAGATATTTTAGATTATTTTAAAATCTTTGTAGTTGTATTTTCATCCCTAGTTTTCTCTGCCTCAAAAATTATCTTCTTCCTCCTTTACTTTTAGGATAATAAAGTAAAAAATATTTATATATGCAAATATTATTCTCAAAATTTCAGGACAAAATACAGCTCAAAACATATTCACATTCTTGGCAACTTTTCATATCTTCCTTTTCAAAAAGAGACCTGATCTTCTTTCTTTCTCCTGACAATGGAAAAAGAACATTTTCAGAAAGTAAAGGATAAATAAACTGATCTTCTTTCACCTTTTGACCAAAAATGTTTTGAATACCATGTGTCCAGTTGCTTTTTCTCATTCTTTGATGCTTCAAATAGGCAGAATGAATCTAGGACAACTGTGTCCCTGAAACTGACCTCCAAAATCCTAAATTAATACCACAGATAGTATAGGTAATTATGAGTAATTTTCATTCAATTATTTAGAAACACATTTTATGGCCCCCAGTTCTGACTGAAGGGTGTCTAAGAAGACATTCAATCACAGTTAGCAGGGAAGGAGAGAAGCTCAAGAAAGGTTCCATGTGACATCTGACAACTCAAAGATGGATATGTGGGAGAGGCACACATCTCCCAGAATTTTAAGTTTCTGTGTGAGACCAAACTCACTGAATTAATTCTGTTTGAAGTAAAAGTAGAAACAATGTTTGAACTGACCTTGAATAATAATGTTAAGGGTCAAATATGGTTAAATGTGTACTTGTATTTTAATTATAATTGTTTTTAAAAAAAAGAAATGTAAGTGATAGAATTAGAGAAATAGTTTTGAAAAATTTAAAGACTGATAATAAAGAGTAGAATAAGCATAATGTGCCAGTATTGCTTTTCCAGAATTACTATAAATATGTCAAGAAGATTAAGTGATGCAGAAGCTGGCCAGATGGAAGATGAAATGACAGATGTCATTTTCCCTTTTTTTATTTTTTGCAGATTCTTAGGTGTATTTGTTGTATGGAATGTAGAGTAGATTTTGCACAGATTTTGGTGGTAAGACAGCCAAAATCATTTCACGAGAGTAAGCTCAGGCAAAAGATGTGAGGGCCTGTACTTCCCTCCCTTCACAGCACGACCTTTCACCACCCCTCCCTTGCTCAGTTTCCTCTTCCTTACCATCACCATAACAACCAACATGCCATAATAAACATAATAAGGTGTTGTCAAGAGAAGAGAGAGCTTTTGGTGCCTGTCTTTTTTAGGAGGCCAACATTCCTTCTCTGAGCACCTAAGATGCCTAGGTATAGTCTAATTAATCAGCCTTTTAAAGCCTCCATCAATATCCTATCACCAAGGAGACCACACAGAACTAAAAGTGTGCACCTCAAAGGCCAGCTCTGATTCATCGAAGATGAGGCAAACAGCAGGACTGCATAGAGTCTTGAAATAGAAAGATATGCTCCAGCCATGCTATCTTGTCTTCCAAGCCTCTGAAAGTAATTAAAGGCATAATCATCAGTAGGGGACAAAGGGATGTGAGATGAAAGAACGGAAGGCAAACTGTGACCCAGATGTGAGCAAAATGGTCATTTCCACACTCTTACCTCTAAGCCTTAATACATGATGTCCCCTCTGTGTATACAAAAGTTTGCTCCATAGCAAATTCCTATCTTTCCTGTTATGTCTGATGACCACTTCCTTGTCAGATTCACTGTGGAATATAATAGCCATTTGAAATTTAACTCTCTGGGTATCTTTGATGTATGATTAGTGATATTCATTTTTATCCTCAATTTTAAAAGTCTTACTTGCTAGGAACTTAGCATTACAAATAGAATACAGGGCTAGTGACAGTGAGGAAGGCCAACACCAGTGTGGTGGAGATCAGGACTTTGGAGAAGAGCCACTTCTGAGCTCCTCCCCCACAGGCTTGCAATATGACCTTGGGTCAGGCAAGTTCTTAGAAGTCTAATGTTTAGTTTCTTTGCCTAATAGTTAGTTTCCTTCTTTTGGAGATCATGAAAGAAGCTATCATACAAAATACTTAGAAGGAGAAAATGAAATAAGGAAAGTAAAGTACTTAGCACCATGCCAGGAAAGGTAAGGAATGAAAATGTGTACTATGGTATTATCATTATCAGTATTATCATCATAAATTCAACGGTTCAAAGGTTTATAGGACTCTACAATGGAATAGAATTTTTATTTGGGGGAGGTTGAGGCAGGAGGATGGAGAGCTCAAAGCCAGCCTCAGCAAAAAGCGAGGCACTAAGCAACTCAGTGAGACCCTGTCTCTAAATAAAGATAGAAAATAGGGTTAGGGATGTGGTTCAGGGGTCAAGTGACCCCCACCCCCACCCCCGAATTCAATTCCTGGTACCCTCCGCTAAATTTACTTTTAGACTTCCCACAGGTTATTTGATTCATAAAAATTGATGGTTATTGGAGTGAAATTGAAATCTTCCAGATCAAGCTATCAAAAGTAGAAACTACACTAATGAAAAGTCTGAATTATAGGATATTCTTAAAGAAGTGCAATTTTATTTGCTGTAAATTCACAGGACAAACGAAAATTCCCTGCTGGGGAAAGAATAATCACACATTTGTAATTAGCAAATTCTCCTCAAATACATAACATACTACTAAATTACTTGAAATTTTGACTTTTTAAAAGATATTTATTTTTCAGAACAAGTTAGATGTGTTCCAAGAACGTGTTTCAAACTAATAATTTGCTTAATAAATGCTTTTTTAAAGGTCACTTTTTAAAAAAGTGATCTGTTTCTGTCTAGTCCTGTCAAGTAATAAAAGTTTAAGTGATGGAGTCTGACCATATTATACTGTATATCAAATTACATAATTAAGAATTAATCTCTTGGGCTGGGGATGTGGCTCAAGTGATAGCGTGCTCGCCTGGCATGCGCAGGGCGCTGGGTTTGATCCTCAACACCACATACAAATAAAATAAAAATATTGTGTCCACCTAAAACTAAAAAATAAATATTAAAAAAAAGAATTAATCTCTTCAGTGTCTTAGCTTATACTATCCCCATGGTTAATTATCACAAATCAAGCTTAACATTCCTTTCAAATTAAAATATTGTTCAAAAATCTTTCTTTTTAACTGATTAAACTCTTAGGTAAAACCAATTTATTTTATACTCATTAACTAACTATACTTGAAGTTATAAAAAAATTCAAAATTGTAATAAAATTTATAAATCTGGGAGCTCATCTGAAATAGAGGGTTTAAGAGTATAAAGCCATGAAGATAATTATAGCAAAAACAAAGAAGTTCCATAGATTCAAAAATAATTTTTTAATTGCATAGTAGGGTTATTTCATTGCTTTGATAATGTAGCTCTTGTTTTATTGTGAAGATCACAAATATTAGACACTTATTTCTCATTAGCTTGATATATTATCACAGTTATATAATTAGTAGAAGAATTCCATTGGTGAAGGAATGAAATTGAGAATGATGAAGTAACTTTCACAATAAATAAGAAATCCAATATATGAGTGTAGTGTGCCTTGTTAGTATGCTCTATAACTTCTAATTCCTTTATGTAAAAGTATCATGTATTAAATATGGGTTGCAAATATTTTCAAAACACTAAAATACAATTAGATTTGCTAAACAGAAAATGATACCTTCTATTTTATTTCTGATGACAGAAAAGAAACTGTAAAATCTTGGGTCTCCAGGACATCTTCAGGAAATGCTTATTCCAAGGTAAATGAAACATTGTGTTGTGGAGTGGGACTGGGACCCTGGGTGGCCCTGAGTTCTAGAACCTACTTTTAATTTCTTGACTTTAGATACACCACAGCTTGTAAAATGAAGGATTTAGAATTGATGTGACTAAGAAATCATCCAGTGCTACTCAATGATTCAGAAAGCAGAAGCATCAATTTTCACTAACAGCAATATTCAGTCTCAACTGCAGGATAAACCAACCTAAACTTCATGGTACAAAAAATATACCAAGATCAAATTATGTTCTTAAAATAAGAATACACTTCTAAAATCTTACATAGGTTGATATTATAGGCTGAATTGTGGGCCCCTCCACCCCCCACCACATTCAAGTGTTAAAGACCTAACATCCAATTTCTAATGTTTGGATATAGTGTCTTTAGAGCAGTAATTAGGTTTCAGTGATGTCATATGGTACATCAGAGAAGACCATCACCTACAAATCAAGGAGAGAGACTTCAAAACAACCTTGCCAACACCTTGAACTTGCACTTCCATCCTCCAAAACTGTGAGAAAATAAATACCTGTTGTTTAAACCACCTGGTTTGTGAAATTTTGTTGTGTATTATTTTGTATTAGCTATTAGATATTTTATTGTGTATTATTTGTTGTGCAATATTTTGTATTAGCAAGCCAATAAGTTGGCTCTTTGATAGCAGCTATATAATTAAAGGATTCCAATGTACATAAATATAAACACTAGGTATGAAAAGGACAGTAGGTGTCTAATGAAATTGGAAGCTCTGAGACTGCCGGAGGTTACACCTTCTCCATCACTGTTAAAGAAAGCTCTTTCAGGATATCAGTCTCTGCACAAAAGCCCCATAGTGAGCATCACAGCAGAGTCTCAGCCTTCACCATACCAGCCACAGCAATGCTCTGCAAGGAGAAAATTAAAAAGCCAACAATACCAACCAGCACAGGAAAATAAAAAACACAAAAGGCGATGTTTTCAATAGCCTCTCAAGATACACGAGTGCGTTCATAGTGAATGGAAGAGCCTCTGCGTGCAGTTACCAACTATGCCATCCACACAAAGGGATAGGGATTATGGGGAACCTGAACTCTTTAGTGAACTAATTTCTTTTATATAATTCCCCCCCCCTTGAATAGCAACTTCATTCTCCTTAGGACAACAGCATTAATTAAGACAAATAAGTCCTGATCATCAGAGCTTTCATTTCTCCTCCTTTGACTCATCATTGCATTGTTTTTAAGATTCTGAGGGCAGTTATTAAATTTTGCTGTAGTGAGATAACTTGTACATTTCTCTTATCCCAACTAGTGAGCAAGAACTATGTTTATTCTTGGACCCAACAAATACTCAGTACTTACTGAGTATTTGGAATTGAATTAAAGTACTCTTCAATCACCTTCTGAAGTGTTATTTTGCATTTTAGGTGATAGGTAAATACATATTTCTATAGAAAACTCAGAAAAGTTGGAGTTCACATTGGGAAAGTCATGAGAGATGAGTTTGGAGAGAGTAAGAAGTATGGAATTCCTTAAAATTTAAGGAATTTGGATTTTTATCTTAAGGAAGATAGGATGAATTTAAAGCAAGGGTATAGCACTTAGTACACTCACAAGTTTTGAAAAATATTCTGGGTGTCATTTGGAAGACAAATTATAGAAGTCGTGACTGAGGGAGGAGGCTAGGGGTGGGGGTGAATTAGAGAACAGTCAGAAGTCTGAGTTTTGCAGTCTTCATAACAGGAAGACTAGTGGAATAACTGTTGAAATCACCAAAGGAAGTACAACAGGGTAAGGTATGAAGGTGAAAGTGATGAATTGGGCTTTTAATTTTTTTCTTTTTAATTTAGGTTTTGCATATAATATATTAAAATGTCTAAAACTTAAAATATACAGTTTGATGTATTTGCACACTTGCATATACTAATGCAATGTCCACCCAGATCTTCTTATGACCTTTTCTAATCAATAACATTAATTACAAGGGGTGTATAGTGAAAATCTGGCAGCATTCACCTTGACCAAGCCATTGAGGTTAACAACACCCAACTGACATAAATTGACCTCATATATTTCTGATGATGCATTGAAAAGAGCAAAGAAGGCCACAAATTGGTATTCTCCCAGACAGAGATGTGGCTTATGCCCCCTGCCCTTGAATCAAGGTGGGCTCTATGACTGGTCTGACAATTTCTGGGCTTAGACCTTAAGAAGCTAACACTTTCACTTCCTTTGTCCTGCAACATTTGTTTTTGGAACCCAACCAATCATCATATTACTATAAGCCCATGCCATAAGGTCAGCCTGCTATAGATGCTCTAAACCACAGCCTAGATAAACTCTCAGCCAACAAATAGCATTGACCCTGCCATAAAAGTAGACTATCTGGAATAACCATCCCAGTTGGGCCTTCAAATGACACTAACCCCAGCTGCAAACACATGAGAGATCCCAAGGAAAACTGTGAAATTGAGCTCTCACAATCTTCAGAATCATGAGAGATAATGATGAGTTGTTCTTTTAAGCCACTTGGTTTTGAGATGGTTTCTTATGTAACAATAGGTAACTGAACAGCAGCTAACAGTAAATTTTTAAGCTCCAGGAGACTTGGGAGTTGGTTATCTTCCCTGCTGTATATTCAGCTTCAGATAAGCAGCTGGAACATAGTAAGTAGATCAATAAATTTTTGTGATCAGTTAGCAATTTGTGAATAATTAGCAATATTATTGACCTGAGAGAATGATTTGAAAAGATGCTCTTTTTAAAAAAAACTATTAATAAGCAAAGTATAAACATTTGTATTTTAACAAATTATCTGAGAAAGCAGAGAAAGTTAAAAAACACACACACAATATTAATCTTAACATTCAGAAGTAGGTCACACATTTGACCTAACTAGAAGTGGGTCTCTTAAAATATAGAATATAGTGACCTAAATATTTAAAGACCTAATTAAAAATGTTGTTTTGAGGCTGTAAAATCTCTAAAATTTGGTCTTTTAAAAATCTGTTATTTGAACTTTTGCTAACCCTCCAGGTCTATCAAGGCCAGTAACAAAAGGGAAAAACAATGTAAAACAAAAAAATAATAATCTGGGAAAAGGAAATGTATTGTTTTGTTTTGGTGATACTGCAGTATCTCTGGGATATTTATAGAGCAAGTTATTATATATTTATTTCTCTCTCTCCCACATTCCATCCCTTATTTCCTTCCATAAGAGATATTTTAAATGGCTTTTCCATTTCTAAACTCCTTATCTGACCCAATGGTATCCACAGTCATAGAAGTGATTGAATAATGAATGAATATTTACCTAAGGACCCATAAATAAAGTCAGAGTTGAATACTCTGGGACTCTATGCCAGAGTTTCCCTATACTAACAATAATCTAAATAATAAATAGGAGACAATTTGTATTGTTTTTATATGGGCAATAAAAGGAGCACCTGCTTATATATTCACCAGCCCATATAAAGATATATTAAATCATAATATCACTTATTGAAAACAAGTTAATTTTTTAAAAAGTAAAATTAAAATACCACACACAAACATACTATTTTATAACAGGCATTATTAAAAATGAAAGGAAGTTAGAGACCATTCTAAAATAAAAGTAGTAATCTTCATTATATGGTTCAATTGAATTATTAGATGACGTGTATTGTGCTTAACTTGAAAAACAGAAAGTTGTTTAAAGAAAAAAAATTGGCTACATTTCCCATACAACATGCTACAAAGTATACTAAAATAGCAAAATTGCTTAAATATTATTAGCTCTAAATGGAATTTTTATGACCAAATATGTATTATTAAACTTAATATTTCCTCCTATAAATAGAAAATAGGCCTGGGACATATTTTTGTTACATTTTTCTATAATTGACCCCTGTATTTATGCATGTGGATGTCAGTAATCAACCCTACACCCAAATCCTTTTATTAGTTTGCTTACTTTGGAGCCATAAGCAGAGTTCGTTGTTATGCAGGTGACTTTCCTTTCTCAAAATTAGGTAAACTTTCTAAAGGTCATATTCCCTCATGCAAACAAAAGATTTTTTCTGTTCATTGTTTCCTGGATTACAATATACTTTCTTACTCAATTTCTTTCATCTCAGGAATTACATGTCAACTTCCAGGTACTGGCTTGTTTATCCCATTTTGGCCATATTTTTGTCCCCAAATTACTCATCTTCAGAATAACTTTCAAGTGACCTTTCTCCTCACAGGAAGCAAAGGAAGAAGCAATTTTGCTGTTACCCAGTATATACTTCAGAAAGTCCACAGATTAAAATTTACAGAACTTTAATGCTTCTCAGGATTCTGTGCTATTAATTTCCTCTACTATAATTTTTTTCATGTGTGCTTCCAAGACACAATTTGTTCTGGAATGACGTGGTCCTCATGTATGAGAATTGGCCCTAAGGTGTGTGAGACCAATAGAAAGAAGTAGGCAAATCCAAGATTATAACAAGTGCAATTTACTGTGGATTAAGTGACATAAACATGGTCCTGAGTGGCAGCAAAATCAGGTGGAACCCTGCAAAATAGGTTGGAACAATGAGGACTTATAAAGTGGTCAGGATGTCATCTATTCCAGAATTCACCTGGTTTATCTCAAGCTAATATCAGAGTCAGACACCTTCCTGATGACAGCGTCTGATCATCATAAAGTTCCACATACCACTCTAATGGTTTTGACTATCTATAGCATGCGGGGAAACAAAACCAACCAGGGTTACTTGGACAATCATGGTGGTTATCACTGAAGATGGCTGTGGTCAGATCAAGTTGAATCCATGCATTTCACCCCTTGTAACTGGTTTTTACAAACTCACACGCCCTGCTTTTCCATGATGTGTCCTGAAACTCTGAAGGGTTTTAGCATTGTGTAAGTAGTATGCAGTGAGGCCATTTGTCTGGCCTGCAGGAAGATTCCACAGCAACAATAGGGGTGTTTTAGTCAGCTTTTTAGCTGCTGTGACTAAAGGACATGATGAGAACAACTGTAGGGAAGGAAAAGTTTACATGAGGGCTCATGGGTTTCAGAGGTCTCAATCCATAGAAGGCTAGCTCCATTCCTCAGGGTTCTAGGTGAGGTAGAACATCATGGCAGAAGGGTGCAGCAGAGGGAAGCAGCTCACTTGTTGTTCAGGAAGGAGAGAGAGAGAGAGAGAGAGAGAGAGAGAGAGAGAGAGAGAGAGAGTCCATTGGCCAGATGCAAAATATATACCCCATAGTAGCCAGGCCCCCAATGAATCACTTCCACCAGCTCCACCCCACCTGCCTCCAGTTACCACTCAGTTAATCCAATAAGGGATTATTTTACCAATTAGGTTAAGGCTATGACCCAATCATTTCTCCTCCAAACCTTTTTGTATTATCTCACACGGGAGTTTCGGTGGGACACCATATCTAAGTCATAAGAAGAGGCAAAGCCCAAAAAGAGAACAATTATGCAAATGACGATAACATCAATTTTTCCCACCAGAAGCCCAGTAACCAGATCAACAACTTAGTATATCTCCTATAGAAGGGATAGAATCAGATAAACCATCAATTTGGGTTTTCCAATGGATGACATGAGGTGTGTGACATCAGGGATGTACACATAACATTTTGTCTTCATAATAGCACAGATTCCAGTGTAAACAGCAAAAATAACAAACAAACAAATAAAACTCCTGCAGCTACGGACAGAAAAATAATGTTTAGTAGGAACTTGTAAAGATAAATGTGTACCAACCAATAAGACAATACTGGTGGCATCATTTCTGGCAGCAGCAGCTGGATGCTGGTGGAGTGGAGCAAACCACCCATGATGGCAAACAGCATGGAGTCTGAGTGATTCTTGAAATAGTGAAATAGCATGCCAGACCCAAAGGCCAACTGTAGTGCCCTCAAATATTTCCCACTCAGGAAATAAACCATGACTAGGTTTAGAGTCCAAGAGGATCAACAGGGATCACACTGTGGCGAGAAACAGCTGATCCATCTCAGGGGAACAAGCCACTTAAGCACCCCACACTGAACTGTCCCCTCCCCTGGATTTAATGTTGTAGCATGAAAATTAGCAGTTTTCTCTATCTGTATATCAACTCTGGCAGTATAGCCTCTGGATATACAGCTTGGATGTAGGTGGTCTTTGGGGCAGGGACCACAGCCCCCAGGCACTCATATATGACACATGCCAGACATGTGGATTAAATTTGTTAATACACTCAACTTCAGTCCAGCTGGCAAAGGTGGTTTACCTACTACTATTTGTATCTATTGCTTTAACAAGCCATTCTTTTCTCTTCATCAGTCCTCCTGCCTGAGAGTTATATGGAAGATGAAAATGCCATGACACATCACTTTTGGGTCCGACATGTTTAGACAGCATATCTCATGAAATGAGTACCCATGCCTCACGCTTCAGTTTCAAGAGTGTTATAGTGGAAGTATGATTAGCTCTCTTGCTAAGGAAGGCTTCTATAAGGCCAGTAGACCCTTGTTCCACTTGCCATCGTGCCATCCACAATATAGGGCTTCAGTATATTGTCAACTGTGTATACAAACAACCAGCAGCATGGCTCACAAGTTACTACCAGTCATAGGACCCACAATTCTGCCCATTGACTGCTTTCATTTTCTCCTGGCTCAGATCAGACAGTATCAGTGGAAGGTTGTATTGCAGCAGCAGTTCAAACATTTGGGTTCCCTCCGCTGGTCTCATCTGTATGCCGCACATTTTCTGATATGGGGGCCACCCTCTCACACTTGAGATCATAGGCACTGGGGCGGTGTGGTGAGACAGTTTCACAGGTTAACTGGGTCCAACATTGCCTCCGGCTCGGAAGTTTATGAGCTATCAGAGAGAACAACATTGTTAATATGCCAGTTAGAGTAGAGATTTGCATTATTGTGGATTGAGGCTGATAAAATAGGCCCTCCACCATCTTCTTTATAGGTGGGCCAGTTTACACTTTTGGAAAATCTCAGTCACTAGGCTCCACCAGTAAAAGGGCACAGTACACTGTTAGAAAATGCATTTCTAAGTTCCCTTTCAGAAATGTGATTAAAAGAAAAGAAAAAAAACTTATTGGAGAGCGCCACTCATGCCATCTGCTCTACTGGTGACATCTGACTGCATTGGCATGCCTGATACAGTGGTGACCAGATCAAAATCTTTGGCTTTCCAAATGTTTTTTTACTGGGAACATATCAGTCCCAAGTGGCTTTCCTCTTAGTCAGCTGATATAGTATGTGTAGGCATTGAGCTGAATGAGGAATAAAAACCCACCAATAATCTAAGAGTCCCACAAAAGCCAATATGTCCTTTATTGTATGGGGAAGGTTAGTACTTTATCTCACACTACACCTGGAATCAAATAGGTCTTTCCCAACAAACGCACCCCTAGAAACTTAATGGCTAGTCTAGGACCCTGACTCTTGGAGTCGACAGCCCATTCCCATGTGTGGTGAATACACAATCATTTCATTGTGTCCCCTAAAAGAGTATAATCTTCACCAGTTAGCATATCATTGGCGTAATGGAACCAGCCTGACTTAAGGACAGGTGATTGAGAACTGCCTAGGCCTTGGATTCGTTCAGCAGATCTTGGAGAATGACAGCTTGCACTAACTGCATTTAGTTTGCTGGGGGGTGCCCATTATTGTCCTCCAGAAAGAGATAGAAAGGCGCACCTCAGAAAGATATGGGATGCATGTGAAGCAGCTTACCTCAGTGATGATCTCAGTAGGATCTCCAAATATGATACTGGTGATGAATATCAGGTCTGAGTCCTGTTTCCCCAATGTGAAGATTAAGCCCACAAGAAATGCCCATGCCAAGGCAAGTATAGAAAGCAAGAGGTTTTTTAAATATTTTTTTAGTTGTAGATAGACATAATACCTTTATTTTATTTGTTTATTTTTATGTGGTGCCAGGGATCAAACCCAGTGCCTCATGCATGCTAGGCAAGCGCTCTACCACTGAGCTACAACCCTGGTTTCTAAAGCAAGTTTTATTTAAAGGATAACAGAGATAGACTTCTCTGAAGAGAAGGGGCCCCGGAGCTGTGTGTCCCAAGAAGTGGGAGCGTCCTGCCTCATTTATAGATTTTAGATTTCCTTTGCTCTCCTGCCCTCCTTCTCCCCTTATCTTGTCTAGGTGACTAGTGACCAAAAGGTAAGCCAAAAGGTGAAGTGATCCAAGAGCAGGAACTCAGTGGCCCAGAGAGTATTCATTAACTACTCCTACAACTCCCTCCAGGGAACCTTGCCACGGTTACACCAGAACACCCCCACTTCTGAGGCTTGTTTTAAAGAAATGGAGTCCATTGATGAATATATTAAGAGAAAAAAGAAATATTTTAAAGAACACAACTCCTTTAATGAACTGAAGAAGCAGCCTGGCAATAAGGGTGGGGTAATAATTCCAGTTCCTCCAAAAGGAAGACTCTCTGTGGCTTGTACATCCATCAGCCAGCAGTGCTCTAAAGGCCAATCACAGGGCCTTGCAATTCGGAGCACTATTCATCTGAAGGGGTCAGTCAAGCACTTTTCTCTCTCAGCAGCTAAAATGAGTGTCAGGTTTTCAGCTGCTACTAAAGATAATGAGCATAAACATTCAGTGACCAAGACTCCACTTAAAAAGTTTCCACATGTGACCACATCTGGGAAAACCTCAGAAGGCCATGCTGTGCTGGGGATACCCAACTTAAAGACCAACAGAGGGAATTCTGCTGCAGCTATTACCCCATTCAAGTTGACAACTATGGCAATGCAGACTCCAGTTTCCAATAAAAAAACAGTATTTGATCTCAAAGCAAGTTTGTCTCTTCCGCTCACCTAATAGCCACACAAAGAAAAGCTGAAACCACGGGGGAAATCTAAAGAAAATAATTCTCTGAATGAACATGTAAACAGAGTTACCTTCTACAAGAAAATCTATAAACAACCTTATCTCCAGACCAGGAAAGAGCAAGGGAGGAGCAAGGGAAGAAACAGGAGCAAGAACAAAAGGAAAAGAAAGCAAAGGTTTTTGGAAGCTCAAAGGGGCTTTGTTATGGTTAAAGATGAATAATTTGTTAATGTCTGTGAGGATGACCTTAGGCCTGAGCCTAAGCAACTCCATTTTAAAAACACCAGTTTTGAAACCTGCAGTCTCACCAGGCACACCCACAGATCCCTCCCGTATGGCCTCAGACAAGTTACTTTCCCTCACCCTGATAAACAGAGTAAAGCCCCTGGCAGGCTGGCCTTGCCTGATAAGAAGGGAAAGGCAAGAAGATCAGGGTGGAGACCACCAGCCCAGATGTTTCTGATCCCAGGGTAAATGATGTCATGGAGAAATCCAGTAGTCGCTGATAAGGATTGAAAAGGGGGGGTCAAAAGCCCCCAAATTTAGTATAAATAATAGAGCTAAGAAACAGGGATTCAGCCAGCTGAAACAAGGATGATCTCAAGCTGGAGAGCCTGATGCGAACCTGGACTGACATCCCATCATTTGTCATCATTTTCCTAACCTTCTGCATGATCCTTACAGCTCTCAAACTCTACCCCTTCATCTGGACCTTGGTGAGAGCTGCAACTTCTCCATATGACCCTCTCCTCAACTGGTCATCCACTCCAAGCCAGGAAAAGCCTGCCTTGGTTTTGGACCTGATCACTGCGGTCTGAGTGAGTGTGCATCTGCTGGACTAAAACCTTAAGGCTTAAGACTTTTGATCTGACACTTGAACTTAGCACGCAGAGGGAATGTCTGTCATTTCCTGTCACGATTAAGTGTGTTTGCAATGTTTAGAATCAATCCAGAACTGTTTGTTGTGAATTAGTTAATCTAGAATTGTTTGCTGTGAGTTGATTCTGTCTATTATATTGCCTAGCATTAAGAATTGTTTTCTTGACTAAGAACCTACAGAGTGAAATTGTATTGAGCAATTTGAGCGAATAAAACTTCGAAAGGGGCAGAAGTGTGTGCACATTCTTTATTTCTCCCCTCGACTGCATATGTCGCAATTTTGCCCCCTTGTGACAGTGTCCAACAAATATCCCTTTATTCTGAACTCGTTTTCTGAAATTTTGTAAATATTTTTATACTGTCTTTCCCATTTTAGTCAGAAGATCTTTCTCAGTTAACTTTTGTTCATAATCTATGAAGCATCTGTGGTGTTCTTTATGTGCTATGAAAGACATTATTATCTTAAAGCTCACACATTCTTTGGAATGGTTTCTATGTAAGTCCCTGTACAGCCCAGTTTTCTCATAGGATTCATCTTAGAGCTTAACCTAGATCTTTAATGTCAAGGTCCTTCTACAGTTTATAATATTAAGAGCCCTGCAGTCCTCTATGCAATAGCATTTACCTGAGGACAGCTAGTCATACCACAAGCTTCAGTAGAACTTGAACAATAAAAAGTTAAGAATAGGGAAAGCTGGGACCGAAAGGTCACCTCTTATCCTCTCATCTACAAAATCTAGCAATCTTGAAACTGGACCAGTTGTTTGGTTATGGCGTCAATATTTTGCCTATATGAAAATGTTTAGGTTTATAATAAGCACTTGTACAGATCACCTCATGTCCTTCCTACCTGTCATTCACTATATTCTTAAAAAATCAAATTCTACATCTCATTGTGGCCTTATAGTTTAGTGCCAGGCCTAGAGTATTACTGTTTTAAGGATTAAAATGCTGTCACTGTCAGATTTATATCTTAACAATTTTATGGAAAAGCCCCAAGATACTTGGCATCTTATTTTTGTTCCTTGCTAACTACACAGAGCTTCCCAGTTGTATACTGCTCAAGAATTTTTTTTTAAATTTTTTAGTTGTAGATGGACACAATACCTTTATTTAGCATTATGTGGTGTTGAGGATCGAACCCAGGGCCCTGCACATGCCAGGCAAGCATTCTACCACTGTACTACTAAAGAATTTCATATATAAAAATTTATGAAAAAAAAATACCTTCGAGGATATGACCTCAGTGCTCTATTTCCATCAACCGAGTCCCACTTTCTGGTTTCCACTACCCTACAGCAATTCATTAAGCCATCTATACATTAATGTACTAATGAGATCAGAACACTTCCCAAAAGCTACTCCTCTCAACGTTGCTGCATTGGGGAACCAAAACTTCAACACTCCAGTCTTTGGGAGACATGTCATATCCAAACCATGACACTACCTGAATTTGGGGTTGAAATTATGCCCACAGAGGTCTGTAGTGTCCTTCCTAATAGAATATCCATCCCTAGAATGTTTTTAGGAACTGGTGGGTTAGTACCAAATATGGAGCTGGGGGTTTTCTTTTAATTCTTAAATGTAACAATCTCTCTCTGATGGTCTTATCCTCATATTCCTCAAGCACTGCCCAGCCCCGGAGAACATTCTGAGTTGCAATAGATCAGTATACATTCAACAACCGTATTTACTGGAGCAAAGGACTTCCCCTGGTTCTTAGAGAACAGAAGATAATTCCAGATGAGGCATCTGGTTGCCAACTCTCTCTCTCTTACTCAAAGAGAATGTAGGGAAACCATTCTATGCATCTGTCGATACCGTAATTTGAAAATTCTTCACCTTCCCCTAGAGGGAACAGAAGGAAAAGGTTGGAAATGTCCAGGCTTAAGCTCCTTCCATAAGGCTATCAAGATTACATTAGGTTCCCTGGGGTTGCCAAAGCAAGTAATAAATACCACATCTGCTTTCTTATTACCTTAACCACCCCCCACCATTTCTTTTCTCTCCCATTTCTCTTAGTTGTCAGGCTTTGTGACAAGGCATGTCTTATTCTGACCATCTTGTCTCTCCAAGGCTGAACACAACCTTGTCCACATTATTAAAAATTCTGTCAAAAAAATCAAACTGAGGAGTAAAAGAAAAGAAATGTACTGTTGGAACATTTTGTTTTCATTCCATATTTAGAAACTGCTTTTCAGCTCCTTGAAACACCTGGGCATAAATGGCTTGTCACATGCTCAATTCCCACAGAATACCCTGGGCTTCCTCAATGCTTTTCCATGGGGGTACCTATGCTGACTGGTACAGTCCCTTATGTGGCCATATCTCTTATGCCTCAGATGATCCAATCTATAAGGGAATGATTTCCTTGGAACAACAGACATTATGTAGGTGCTACCTAAAGCCTGGATGAGTGATAAAATTATGTTTTATTTCATTTCTTACCAGTGAAATGTCATCCCCTCCCATGTCCCAGTCTCACCATCCAGGCAGTTAGGCTTTCCCAGGGGAGTTGTTTAAAAAGTTTTTGTAATATTTAGCAGTTTTGCAACAGTACACTCCTGAACAGTCACGGTTTCTTAAATCAGAAGGTCCCCCATCTGAGTATTCTGTGCCTTTACATTGACATTCAAACAGAAAAGTGAGTCTGATTTATGGGGGTAAGGGGTTGGGAGGATGTGGAGGTGGGATTAGTGGTGGTGGTCCCTGTTCTCTATCATTTCAATCTCAGGTTCTTCTTCAATCCTCTCTCCCAGGGATTCTAGTTCTTTGCATTGCATTCTGATCTTCAGATGACAGTCCATACTTGTTTTCTCTTCCACCACTTTTCCCTCAGTGTCACAAAACAGCAAATTAGGATATCTAGCTTAGAGTCCTGATCTTCAACTTTCTCAGCCAGGCTACAGTCTATGGTAAAAGAGAGAGATGATGTTCTAGTCAACTTTTTCATTGCTGTGACAAAAGAAATGACAACAAGGTAGAGGAAGAAAAGTTTATTTTGGCTCACAGTTTCAGAAGTTCTGTGAACGTTGGCCAACCCCATTACTCTGGGCACAAAGTGAGGCAGAACATCATGGTGGAAGGGCAGCAGTTCAGGACATAGCACCCAGAATGCAGAAAGCAAGTTGTACTCACCAGGTACAAAATATAAACCCTTAAAAGACTAAGCCCCAGTGACTTACTTCCTCCAGTCACACCTTACTGGCCTATGGTTACCACCCAGTTAATCCATATCAGTGGATTAATCCACATGAGTTTTGGGGCCACACCACTTATATAAACCATAACAGACGTATATCTCTTTCAACTTGTATCACTTTTCCTGAAGTCTTTATTCTCTTGCCTCCAGCCAGATGGACATTGGTAACCAAAGTGAACTGCCCACAGCAACAGCCATTCCACTAACAGTGAGACACCACTCTTCCTAACAGCAATGGGATAAGAAGCATTCAGCAAATAGCTGCTCCAAATCCAGCAGTGATTTCATAGCGTACCCATACTCACTTGGTGGGCTATACACCTCTAATGCATGGGCCAAGCCTCCCCACATGAAGTTAGATGGCCAGCCCAGGACTTTTCCTGAGGATGCTCCTTCTCCTTGAACATTTCCTTAGTCTTCTTGGCTGGATAATTGTTTCGAAATAACCCATTCTCAGTGTTTGAGAACTAGCTCCCAAAGCTAGTTCATGTGACTGAAGAGGAATGGAGATCCAGGATTGCAGAGTGCGATTTACTGAGGTCTCAGTGACATCAGCATGGTTCTGGGTGGTAGCAAGATTCAGGTGGACCTCTACAATATGGGTCAGAATAATGGGGGTTTATAATAATGGTCGGGACAAAAGTGACTTCACCCAAGCCAAAATGTACCTGGTTTATCTCAAGCCAGTATCAGAGTCAGGCACATTCCTGGTACCAAGGTCCAGCCATAAAGTTCCACATACCACTCTTATTTTGACTATTCATAGTATAAGGGAAACCATGCAGGGAAAACCAACCAAGGACAACCATGGAGGTTATGACTAAAAATGGTGTGATCAGGTCAAGCTAAAAAAAAAAAAAAAGGCGTGGGGAGTCTACAGCCACCCAAATGCTCTGAATTTAAAGTTTATTTTTTTCTTATGTAGATTTAGATCAAGTAAGTGCTTCTGATATTTCATTTCCCTACCAAGTAACCCAGTTCTATTATTCCTAATGCAGAAAAAATGGAGTAGCCAGATAAAAACAGATATCACTCTTGCAAACTTTTTCATGGACTGGTGTATGTCAGAACTAGTAAGGTAATATAGTTATCAAGCAATGAGTGATGGCTATTTGAAATGCAGATAACTATTTTAATCTTTTACACTTGTTCATTTCTTATACATTTTCAATTTATACCCAACAAGCTATTTTTAAGCATAGCCTCAATCCAGGGTGCTTTGAGTCACTTCAGTTCAATTCCTTTAAGTATGCTTATAGAAGCTCCCTCATATACCACTAATTCTCCAGGACCCCAACTCCCATTTTCTTGGATTTATGTATGTTAAATGGCATTGAGTAAATATGGATAAAGGGATGTTCATGCAGATATCTGCAGACTAAGCAAAACCCTTTGACACATACAGGAATTATTCCTGAGTAAGATTCCAAATGTTGATGAGGTGAAGTTAAGATGATTACATCAGGGTAGCCTTTAAGACTTCCAATAGTGTTATTTTGTGGTTAGGATGACCACACTTCCTAGTTTTTCCATTTTATGTCTACTGTCCTCATGTGATTGGCCTTTTACTCTCAAGTGTCCCAATTTAGGCAACAGATTATAAGGTTATCCTATTTACCTATGGTAGAACTTTGCCAAATCCATCCGCTTTTCTGCAGCAGACCTCTCTTTTTGGTCAGCTCTTCCTCTTTCAGCTCCCTGGATCCCAGTTCTCCTACCTACCTATTAACTTCCTTCTATCCTCATATGACCCTGATTACTTTGGAGGCTTTTTCCTTCTCCCTCATCACTTACAAATCCTTCAAATTCCTTCAAGGCCACTCTTCTTTCCCCTAATCCTCAATTTCATACATAATAAACTTTAGACCCAGACAATGCAGATGGTCAACCTGAACAGACTCATCAACCTGTACAGATGGTCAATCCGTATACACTCAGCAATCACTGGTCATTATTGTTAAAACAATCTCACATCCAAAATCCACCTACCAGGAGTCTTCTAAGCTCAATAAACCAGTTTCTCATAGCAGAGGAGTACCAGTTATCTGTTATTTTCCCAGAGCTCTAGAGGGGAAGGGATTTTCATATAAAGCAAGCATTGAATGGTTCTGGCCTTTTAAAGTCCCAGGCGACCTGCACGTCATCTCATTTAATTCTTATAATCCTACAGAAAGACAACACAGCATAGCAGTTAGGAGCACAAGGTTCTAAAAGATGATCTACCAGGGCTTAAATTTCATGCTTCAATTACTAAGTAATCTCTAATGTTACTAAAGTTTCATGTGCTTCAATTTTCAAGGTAAAATACATTTGTACTTATACCTGTGGAAAATATTGATCAAGTTAATATATGTATGGCACCTAGATTAGGGTCTAGTATAGTAATTAATTTTAAAATGTTAGCCATTATTATTACCTATTTTTCAATTGTTAACAAGTCCAAGATGATATAGTTAGTGGTAATGATGAGATATAAACCCAGGTTTTGTCAAGCTAAACACCATCCATTTTCTGTGATATTCCTACTATCCAAGTGTTCTCCTATATGTAATAAAAAGCAGTAGACTAAAGAATGATATGGGAAGTAATTTTATTTTATCACATGACACTATATGAGAAGCCATATTTACAGATGCCTAATCACACAATATAGCTTTGAACACAAAAGGTGGCTCAGAAATAGCAATACCAGTGATTCAAGTATTGATCTTTACAGAAAAGAAAATAATTTTGACTGATTGAAAGGAGTTTGAAAATAAAAATTTTTATTGGCTAGCATTCTTTCATATTTTCTTGAAAACTACTATGTTGAACAAAATAAAATACGTATAGTTTATCACATGGCACAGTATTTAAAAACAAGTTTACAAGTTGCCTATCTCTGCCCACGTTCTGTTTCAGCATTACTACTGATGTGTCATTCTATCATCATGCTGAATTCCTCAGCATCTTCCATACCATTTCCCGGGGAATCTCTGGGAAGTAGCAATGGAAACACATTGACAAACCCATCTTCCACAATTCCCACCTTCTGCTCCTTTGAAATAAATTTATTTTTGGTCTAATAGGAAAAAATACACTATGATTTTGAAAACCTCAATTCTGAGTCTGGCTGTCATGAACTACAAATAATTACATCATGTATCCTCCTCAGGCATGTTCTCAACTGGAAAAAAATTCATATTTGCTTGGTCCTTTGTAGTTCTTTACTATTTCATTTACCGTCACAGTAACCATTATATTTAAGGCAGCATTATACTCATTTTATAGTAGAAATTCAATCTCAAGAGGTTACACAATCTACCCAAGATCTCATAGGTGGTAATCTATTAAGCTGAGCTAAAGT
Source organism: Marmota flaviventris (assembly GCF_047511675.1). NCBI lineage: Eukaryota > Metazoa > Chordata > Mammalia > Rodentia > Sciuridae > Marmota > Marmota flaviventris. The sequence continues at coordinate 65,376,467 of NC_092503.1, read as the reverse complement.
TACACAATCTTGCTTAAGATCCTAGTACAGATATTTGTGGTTCTTTTAAGTTTATTACATTAATGAAGCAGCAATTTCCCAGCTTCCTTCCAAGGGCCATATTTTATGCTTCCACTTACTATTTTTCTTTCTTCTTTCAACTAGCATTAAAACTAAATATTTATATATAATTTGATCATCAAATTTCCCTTACCCTGGTTCTTTAACTGTTTAAAAATTTCTTGTATTTCTAAATTAAACCAAGAGAAAAATTGTTTGTTTTTTTTCCCCAATAGTCTCCCCTCCCCCAATAGTTCTGACAGCTTTTGGCCTGATCCATTTCGGTCTAAGCAGATTGCTAACATTTATAAACATTACTAGTTATTTCTTATAATTTAAAAGACATTATTCCATACTTAGAACCAATTCAAAACAAAACAAAAAAATCCTTGCCAATTCTTATTCATCAAAAGTAATGATATAAATATATTATTCACTGATTTCATAGTCAGCCTCCTGCCTGTCTTTATTTGGGAAATATTATTATTCTCTTTCCCTAACAAAAAAATGTCATGGTCCTAGGAGTCAAAAAACTTACTTTCAATATCCCTGACAGAATGAACTAACCACTTAAACTGGAAGGTAAGACTTATGAATTTTAAATGTGGGACTCAGGTCAAAAGACCAATTTAAAAGCTGATATCATGTGTCTAAAATAACTTAATATCTCCTTCAATTACAGTAAATTTATAACTGTTCTGATTAGCCATGCTGACATACACATAGGAACTATGCCTAAACCAAATTAATTTAAAAGAAAACAAAACAAATCCATAACCAATCTTGAAAAGTCAGGAGATCAATAAATAGTATGCTCTCAAAGCAGAGAACATTATAAACACTCAGTAGTTTATATAATTTTATATACTAAAAATGAGGAAATAAAAAGGATATGGGAATGGGAAGTACATATGGGAAATCAATTTCATCACTTTCTTCATTTTGATTGTATTGCTTTCTTGTCTTCAGGAGGGAAAATTTTGACTTCAAAAGTAACAAAATACTTGAGCAGGGAATTTACATCTTTCAGTTCTAAATGGTATTCTTGAGCTATTTTCTCAGCAGTCCATGTTTCTGGATGAAGTTTATGATTATTGAGAAGTGTTAATGCTTCTACAATGGATATTTTGCCTTTGGGAATGTTCTTAATATTCAACATATCAAAATGGTGGCCTTTTGGCAATCTGAATTCCTTTGATTCTTGCTGTATTTCAGTAGTTTTCACCTAGTATCCAAAAAGAAAGAAAAGTGAATTTTAGGATACAAGATTTGGAATCTTCTTTCACATTTCTCAAATCCTTTTCAAATAAATACTGCAAACATTTTCTCATTATAATGAGCCATGGTTTCATGGCACCTGTACCATGATGCCTTTTCATAACTATAGCTCTGTCATCACTAAGGAATTAAGGTAGCTTCAGAAAACTGAAATCTGAAATGCTCCAAATCCAAAATTTTCTCAGCACCAACAGGATGCTGTAAATGAAAAATGGCATACCTGACTCCCTGTAATAAGTTGTAGTCAAAATGCAGGCACGCTAAAAATACTGTATAAAATTACCTTTCAGCTATGTGTATAAGGTGCATATGATATATAAATGAATTTCATGTTTAGACTTGGGTCCTATCCCCAAGATATCTCTTAAGCAAGTATCCCCCCCCAAAAAAAATACAAAATATGAAACATTTCTGGTTCCAAGCATTTCTAATAAGAAATAATCAAACTGCTTTAAAAGGGCACCATTGTCATGCTTACTTGATTACCTCTATTTTGTTTCGAGTTTTGCATTTTATATTCAATACCCTAAACATCTCAAATGAATTCAAATACTGCTAGAAAGTGTGTCTCTTCTGAAAAATAAACTAATGTCTCCAATCCCTCAGTATAAATAAAACTTATACACTGCCTATCTCATTCAAGCTTAATCACTGCTCTAGTACTTAAAATACTATAATTCTAGTGTAAAAATAGAAAAATAAATGGAACTGATGAGTTCATAAGCAGACCTATATATGCATGTATAGCAGCATTTAAAATGTGGGAAAAAAATTGGGGAATTCAATAAATTACACTTAGACAACTGGCCATCCATTTGAAAAGGAGTTGAACTGATCTCTTCTGTACAATAAACACCATACTGAATGCCAAGCAAATATTAGCCCCCCCCCCCAAAAAAAATATATATATATAACAGAAAACCACTAGAAAAAAATACTGAAGACTTTTAAGATGTTAAAGCACCCCAAACTTATCAAAAGAAAAAAGGGCAGGGGGCAAAGAATTTAAATAGGCAATTCAATTTTTCATTTTCACTCATTCATTTTAGACTTTCTCTATTGCTCCTGAAATTTTAATACCACTAAATATCTTTCTGTAACTGTTCAATTTTTTTCATTCCCCAAGAGCCAATTTTCAAATGCCTGAATTAGTATAACATGAGAAAAACAATGTTTGGAAATATTATTCAATATCTGTTTAAAAATAACATAACATGTACAATTATGTGTTTTTTATGTGAGCCTTTGGTGACAACTATACCCTAAAATCACTATTACATACAATTTTCAAATGCTGTCTTATTTCTCCTACAAAAATTATATCAATAATATATTTGTGCAGGCTACGCCTGTCTATAGACAGTACCAGAGAAATTTTAGAATGGAAAAAAAATCTGAAAGTTGTGGTTGGTTCTTCCTTGCCCTTTAATCTAACTCTTCCCTATTCAGAACCTCCCTTGACAAACTTTAATTCATCCTTCAGACCCAAGCCTAAATATCTCTTCCTCAGAAGCCATCCCTCATCCTTCAGTTTCAAATAGATCCCTCTGATACACTTCCACAGTGCCTATAATTATGTATTTGTAGCATGCATGTTCATCTGTTTAATGTCTGTTTCCCTCACAACATCATAAGCCTTGTGAGAGTAAGAAGCAGGTGTTGCTCAACACAGAGCACTGTGCCTGCACTTGTCTACTATATGGACTTAACAAATATGCCCATTGCGAATGTATTCTGTAATCCTAATTTTACATATCCTATTTGAAAACACACTTCAAAACACAAACAAAAAAAGCTCTGACAAACCCAACAACCCAAAGGAGTCCCTAAGATTAGACTATACCTCAATTCACAGGAGAATAATAGTTCTAAAGATATCCTTTTGTTACTCAAATTACAACTACCAAAATCTACCCAGGTGCACTCAATCAACACTTTCATAAGTCTTTTAGAACTCTGGTAAATGAACCAGGTCCTATGTGTCTTGCCTAGAACACTGTGCTTAAACTTTGCCAAGGCCTGAACTCTGGACACAAGTACAAACCCTTGCTGAATGCTCACTTTTTTTTTTTTTTTTTTTTTTTACTACTTAGCACACTTCTCTTGATCATCTTCCTGAAGCCCCGAAATAAATAAGTAAATTAACTATTTTCTTAATTAAAACACACATTACCCGCAGGGAAGATACAGGATCTGTGGACTCAACATATACTTCTTTTAGTAATGAGAGCAGCCTGTCATCTTTTCTAGCAATTTCTCCCTTAACTTCTGGGTTGTCTAAGGAAAGAAAAAGAAAAATCACTTATTAAAAAAGAAAGAAAAATTTCCTTTAAGATCCCAAATACTTAACATAAGGCATTTAAAATAATCGTTTGGAAAGTTCGGAAAATATTTTAAATGTAAATCGAAATACTAGGTCAGGCTTGGCACCCATCCTTCTGTGATGACACAGAGCGAAAACTTAAGCAGCACATGATTCCTGCTGATTTGGATATGCCACAACAAACTGCCAACGATTAATGACAATAGCAGGTGAGGGCAAGGTCAGCGATGGTACTGACCACCACCTCCGGGACTGACAAGTGGTAGGGGCCGCCAACCTCACCGCTGTGCGGAGGGGACAACCTCAATGTCACCCGCCTGGCAGCTCCACCTTCCTGCGCTCGGATGATCAGAGCCGCTGCGGCCTAGCAACTTGACACAGGTCTTCCGGCCTAGGGACCGAGGCCCACGGTACAGAACCGCGAGCCCCGCACTGAGAGCCGGCGACCCGGCGACCCAGCGCCCGCCGCGCCCTTGCTCCACTCACAGCTCATCTGCTCTCGCAGGCTCTTGGTGGAAGGGTGCCTGGGAGCCGCAGAGGGTTTCGGCTTGCTGATTTCCCGTTCTGCTCGGTTCTCTATGTTGAAATTCCTGATCGCGCGGGTCATCCGAGCCCCCATCTCTTCATAACTTGATGCCCTCAGGTTCACAAAGCACGTGGGAAAACACCGGCGCCGGTGACCTCTGGGCGCACGGAGTGTGCGCACGCTGGGGTCAAGCCGGCTGCGCGCCGGAAAATGGAAGGTACGTGAGCGCTGGTCGCCCCCTCGTGGTCAGGAGGCTACACACAGCGTCTCTGTCCAGAGAGTGTCAGAGGCGCTTCCTTCCGGGCCTACAGCCTGAAGGATACTGGCTGCTTCCCGCGGGAGGGGCGGGGGTGAGCCTTGGATGCTGAGAGGGTACCTAGGACCCAGACCCCAGCACGCACCCAGAAGCTTTGGGATAGATACAGGTCGCGCCCCACCCGAGACTTGCTGAACTGATTCCTCTGGAGTGAGGCCCGGCTTCGGTTAAAGCTTCCCACGTGACTCCAGGGTTGCAGTGCGAGCTGAGAACCAAAGTCCTAAGGAAGTTGATCATTGCACAAACTAGGTCCACGAGTTATCCCGTCCTGCTTTTGTGAAAGGAAAATAAGAATAGGGTGTTCGTTCTCAAAGGGCTTTTGTTTTAAACTGCTCTTTCATTTCAGTGCCCACTATTTTCCTATCCCTTTGCCTAAAGCCTCTCCAAGCCACCGTTTTCTTTTTCCATGATCTTTATCCCATTCTCATAACTCACTGAGATAATGATATTGATTTTAGTTATGCTTTCATTTCTTTTCTCTTTGTTTTTATAACTAATTTTATTTACTGCTCCATGCTGTTAACCAAGGAGTCAGCCGCCCTGTCTTTTCCTACCTCATTTCTCATCTCTGTTGCCTTACAGAGTCTTTGAGCCCCAGGAGACCTCAGTGTAACTTACAGAAAGCAATAGCCAGTACGTGTGGGAAAAGCAAATATCTCTCTCAGTCTCCCTCCTCTCCGTTTCAGACTGTGTTTCGCTAATGCTAATTTTATTAAAGATTATTTAGGAATATTGTGATTAATCCATAATAAAAGAAAACCAAGAGGAAGGAAGTAGTTTCCAAAATTATTTTGGAAAATATTTTTCACAGACTCTGGCAGCAAAATCTGTTTTTAGTGTTCTCAATTCTTCTTAGTAAAATGAAATAGATGGGTTGTTTTTAACCTTTCTAAAGTTAGAAATGAATATAGGTGTAAAGGTAATCAAATTAGAAAAACTGAATTGAAGAAAGGGACAGTTTTAGTTAAAGAAAATTAATTTTATTAAATATCATGCTTAATCATAGCAAAACCTCTACAAAGAGCATAGCTTCCCTCCGTTGATTATAATGAAACGTTTTTACTAGGATTGGTATTTGGAATTTATAGACAATAGAGTGTTCTCTGACAGAGTTAATTGAGAAGTTATCCTGAAGGTGGCAGGCTGCTCCAAGGTTTCCAACTTCGGAACATGGTTAAAAGTCTAGAAATCGTTCATATCCAGTACATTTTAGTCACTTTCTATGAATGCCAAGAAATATTTATCTGCTTCATTATATCTATTATGTAGTTTAATAATTATGGTAGAAATTCTGCACTCTGTTAAAATATTTTTAAAGTGAAAATCTCATTCTCATAAGAAACTCATCCAAACTTCTGGCAGCATGAAAAAGTAATGTTAGTGCTGAGGGCTGTGGATATTACAAAATTCAAGAATTCCTTGGGGTACTGGGGTTGGAGCAGTGGTAGAGCGCCTGCTTCCCACATGTGAGGCACTGGGTTCCATCCTCAGCACCACATAAAAATAAATAAACAAAATAAAGATATTGCATTCATCTATAACTAAAAAATGTTTTTTAAAAAAGATTCTTAAAAAAAAAAAAAAAGAATTCCTTGGATTCCCACATTTACAAAGATTGGATTTAACATTTAAGGGGCATCCAAATGTGAGCCGCCTGCTTTCCCTGGTTCTTTGCTACTCAAGCCCTCAAAAAGCAAAACAGAAGGCAGATGTTCTCCACCAAAACACACAATAGACTTTCACCCTTTGGGAATTATTCCAGAAATAAAATCTGAGCCATAAATGCATAATCCTAGTTCTTCTTGTCAAAACATATAAATTAACAGGAAGTCTGAACTTAAGAACTCCCCTTGGGCTTATGTTAAAGGGTTGAAATCAGGTCCCCAAGGAAAGAATAACTAAGATTGAGCTCAGAATTAACCTTTATCTGAGTGGAGTGTTAGAGATGTTTATGACTGAATATCCTAAGCTACTAATGAAATGAACCCAGGGTCTTGCAAACACACTAGAATATAATTTTTTTTAGGACCTGAGATTTTTTGTTTGTTTTGTTTCTTGCTATATCCAGCACAATGAATAATACTGGGACACAGTAAATACTTTAAAAATGTCAAGTAAATGTCAAATGAACAGACAAGTCAGACCCGTGAACTGGACTCCAGATTCTAGGCAGGTTGTCTGTGACTGATTACCAGCCCTGATACCAGAAGTGAGTTGTGCAAGTTACATAATCTGGTTGAACCTGCTTTTCTCATCTTAAAAATTGAGAGTAATTCTTCCGTGCTCTCCCTCCCTACCAGTGGGGTAGGGAGGGAGAGCATGGGAGTATTAGATTAATTCTAGATAGGGAAGAGGTGTGGGAGGGTAAGGAAGAGGGCAGGAGATTAGCAAGGATGGTGGAATGTAATGGACATCATTATACAAAGAACATGTATGAAGACGAATTGAGTGTCAACATACCTTATATACAAACAGAGATATGAAACATTGTAGTATATATGTGTATTAAGAATTATAATGAAAAAAAACCAAAGTACAGGTATAAAGGCATAAATTGGCGTGAACATACTTTATATATAGAGATATGAAAAATTGTACTTTATGTGTAATAAGAATTGTAATGCATTCTACTATTGTCATGCATTTAAAAACAATAATAATAATAAAATTAAAAATGCTAAAAAACTAAAAATTGAAAGTAATTAACCAATAGATTTTACCCAGATTAAAAATTTAAATGTCTAATCTAGTCCAAGCTTAGAATATGATGTTCAATATTTGCACTGCTTTGCATTTTCCAGAAGAGCAAAGAGAAGTTTGGAAAAAGAACTAAAGATATGCTGAAGTTCTGGTGTATAGGTGAATGAAAGGGATACAATAACTAAATATCTGAAAGTAAAGTTAGATTCATTCTTCAAGCATCTAATAAAAATAAAGGTATTCCAAATTCGATGTTTAATTGCTGGTTAGCATGTTCTGCACATTTGGTGGCATTTGGGGCACATTATAGCTGGAATGTGGACTACCTGCCTTTGCCTGGTATAAATCACAGCAATAGTCTCTAGCCAGCCCCCTCCATGCTTCCCTCCACCTTTTTTGGTCTTCCTTTGCTTAAACTCTTACCATTGCACATGCCTTCTTTGAACATGATTCAATAGCATTCTTCACTCTTCAAGTAATTGCAGACACTAAGCCCAGGAGATGGATGACTCAAGGAGCCCAAAACAAACCCAGGTGAGAACCTAGATGGTTCACTGAGTAAAATCTATCTAGTAGTGGGTGGCACTAATGATGTATAGAGAAATGATATCTCATCAGAGGTGTTGGTGTTCAGAGAGTTGGTCTTCAGAGCCTGGACACCAGCTCAAGTGCCAAGGAATTTGTTAAGATCCCCAGTTCAAGTAATTTACAAAGTTCCCAAGCTTGGCCAGTATTATAGTGATGCAGTATTGTATATTTGTGAAGCCCAGAATAGTGGTGGTGGGGGAGGGGGACCCAAAACCCAAACCAATCACAATACTCAGTTTGAAAAGCAATAGGTCTCAGATTGGAATTATCAGCCAACAATTATGCCCAGATGCCTGCCCTGGGTTTACTATACTCATGACTTTTGTCATTTTACTAGTTTTCCATTGCTGCTAACAAGTTACCACAAAAGTGTGGCTTAAAAGAAAACAATTGATTATCTTACAGCTCTAGAGGTCAGAAGTCCAAAATAGGTCTGATGAGGATAAAATCACGGGGTTGGCAGAGTTGTCTTCCTCCTGGAAGCTCTAGAGAATCCCTTTCCCTGATGTTTTCTCTTTATAGAGGCTTCCCACATATGTTGGCACTCAGCAGGTTCATCACTTGTTTATCACGTATCCTTCTCTGACTGTGACTTTCCTGCCATCCTCTTTCCCTTTTAATATCCTTGTGATTGCATTGGACCTGTGTGGATAATCCAGGATAATCTTTCCATTTCCACATCCTTTATTTAGTCACATGTGCAAAGAACTTTTTGCCATATGTGCAAGGTAGCAGTTTTATAGGTTCATCTTTGAAAGACCTTTTTTTTTTTTTTTTTGGTCCACCACAGTCATTTCTTCAGAATATCCATATTTGTAGTTATGACCACTTAAATAAATACAAAGATAGAATGGTAGGGAGAATGCCCAATATGCCTCATTCAGTTCCAAAGGGCTTAAGTTTCAGTAACTGCCTAATAATTGAAAAAATTAAACCATCTTATTTATTTTACTACCACTCAGTTCTGCACACTGCTCAGAGAGGCAGTTCTTAGGGCCCCAACCTCTCCCTCTGGAGAATTTATTTGCATCTATGACAATGAGCAAGGGTATGAATCTCCCCTCATATAAAGCAGCATGACTAGTTTCCCTAATTATGGTATCCTAGAGACACCAGAAGTCTATCAATTTTCTTTCTTTACTCTTCTCCCCACCCTATAATTTCCTTCTCAGATTACCTACCATTCCTTTTCTTTGCATTAAAGTTTTTCTACTGTTTTCTTATTATATCCACTTTTAGAAGATGAGTATGCCTGGAAAATGCAAGCCATTTGTGGGAGTATTTGAGTTCTCCAGACTCTTCGATTAGAAAAAGACAGCTGTTTGAAAAGGGGAAGAGTAGAGGCAAAAGTTATTGGGAAGAAGAGAGGAATAAAGGAAGAAGAAAGAAACCAGAGCACTTATCAGAGGCAGAAAGTATGTCTGTATCCTTCTACATGGTTAAGGAGACTCATACCCAGCTCCTCTTTCTGTAGCTTCCCGCCATTTCATTTGTACAATCTAGAAGTGAATAGCTTTTAAAGAAATACCCAAACCTGAGGGTTGTAGCTAAAGCATAACTGTAAGAAAATATGTGTATGTCTGTGTATATGTATTAGATGTGTGTGTTAGAAAACTAGAAAGATAGCAAATAAATTTGAACTAAGCATTAAAGTTAAAAACACAAGAAAAAGAGTATCGAAATAAATTTAAAAAATTTAAAGGCCTAAAATAGAGCATAAATTAATTATATAGAAAACAAAACTAGTTGGTTCTTTGAGTTTCAAAGATCTGGAAAAGCTGAGCAGAAATAAAGGAGCAAATAGTAGATATTGGGAATTTTTTTAAAGAATATGATCACAAATATGATGAGTTTTTCTAAGTAAGATAAAATAGTACAACTTTCTAGACAACTCTAATACCTACATAGTCTTCTCTTGTGTGACTTATTTCTAACCAATAAAATATAGTAGGGCTGCGTTTTGGCTCAGTGGTAGAGCACTTGCCTAGCATGTGTGAGACACTGGGTTTGATTCTCAGCACTGCATAAAAATGCATAAATAAAATAAAGGTCCATCAACAACTAAAAATATATTAAAAATATAGTAAATATGAATAGAATAAAATAGAACAGAACAGAATAAGGCACAGATATAAAACAATTGAATATAGAATAGAATATGATCACTCTAATGATTGTGTTATATAAGACTCTATCTTAGGAGATAGGAATGAGAGATTCTACTATTGCCCTTGAACAAACAAGATGACATGTTAAGGGCTTTTTTTTTCCCCTCTCTCTCTAAGCACTAGGGATTGAACTCAAGAGTGCTCTGCAACTGAGCTGCATCCCCAGCCCTTTATTTTCATATTTTGAGACAAATTCTCACTAAGTTGATGAGGGGGGCCTCAAACTTGTGGTCCTCCTGCCTTAGCCTCTCAAGTCACTGAAATTACAGGTGTGGGCATACCCAACTTCACTAAGAGTCTTTGAGAGAGCCTCTAAGGAAGCCAAATAGCAAAAAACTTCTGGGGCCTTTAAGAAATGAGAGAGGCCCCTAGGTGACAGCCAGCGAGAAACAGGTACTTCACTTGTACAACAATAAAGAACTTGAGTTTTGCCAACAACCACATGAGCCTGGGAAATTACCCCTATACTCCAGAAATTAAAGCAACCAAGTCAATACTATATAGTTATTTCAATATATATTTTGAACACCCCATTACAAATAATAAATGTGTCTATCTAGGAGTTGAAGGAAACTTCCTTTTCTTGATAAAAGATATGATATCATAACTGAAATGGTTAAATGTTATAGCAAGGTCAATAAAGACAGTGCCCTCCATCACTGACCCTGTTCAACATTTAGAAGGTCCTAACTAAAACATTATTTGTTAATTTTCAAAATTGAAACCTCTATCTTCCTAGAAAATTTAAGAGAATCATTCAAAAGACTATTAGGTGTAATAAATGAATTCAGTAAGGTAGGTGAATAGCTGTCTCTCCTATACATCATTTAGGAAACAAAGTAACCAAAAAATATCATCAATGATGACCACAAAACTATTATATATCTCTGAGTAAACTCTCCAAAATGTGCAAAACCTAAATCAAGTTAACCACAAAATTTATGGAAGAATATAAAGGAATACACATAACTGCACATATCAAGTTTCTTGTGATGTGAAGTCTACATAATGTAAAAGTATGTCAATTCTTCCACGAATCAATCTATAAATTTAATATACCTTCAATTGAAATTTTAATAGAACTTTAATATTAAAGTTCATCTGGAATAGAAAATATTAACAATCAATTTTTCTAAAAAATGTTAAGGGAGGTCTGACTTTATAGGATATTGAAGATAATATAAAACTTTATAGTGTGCTATTGATACAGAAGTACATAGAACAGAATTGAATAGAACAGAACAGAATCCTTGGCTTTCCATTTCTTTGTAGCTTGGTTTCCTGTCCCCTTTTTTCACTTCCCTTTTCTCTGTATAAGGTAGTTTTTATAATGTATCTGTCTTCTACAGCCTCACAGACTTGCTTTTTATAGAAGTAAGAATCATCTTATCTTGGTGGTCTTGGCTTGATTTCAAAAAGGTAATTTTATTCTGTCCATAGCAATTTAATCAGCACAATAATTCTCCCTCTTGATCCTGGCCACAGATGTTCCCCCTGATGATTTGGTTAAAAAAAAAAAAGGAAAAAAGAAATGTGAAAAGTTGTAAAGAACAAGTAAATACTCAGTGACTAGTTTTCAAGGATTAAATGTAAAACAGAGAATTCCAGAAAGGCTTCAGAAAAGCTTTGAAAAGCCAAGATGTAACCACAACTCTTTATCTCAGCTGATGAACCCAACTCAGAAATTCCAGAGCCAGAGTTTGTGTTCACTCCATCTATCAGTCTACCTCTCTTCAGGTCTTATCCTTTCTTTCTGTTTTTGACTGTTTATCTTACTCTTTCCTTAACAACCATAATATAGCATTATGATTACTATCGCACTTGACCCCAGACAGACCTGCAACTGAATGTTGGTTCTGTCACTTCCTTACTGCATGATTTTATAGTAATTCCTTAAAATTTTTGCCATTCAACTTGTGCATCAGTTAAATGGGAATATAGCAACCCCCTTTACTTCAAAGGGTTGCTATGAGGCATAATCCATTTGAAGGCACAGGGATTGATACATTGTAAACATTGGAAATATTAGCTCTTATTTTTTGTATAATAGAACATTAGTATAATGTGAAACATTTTAATATTATGCTTTAGATTTGAATAGCATTTTAAAGTTTAGAAATTAGTATTTTCAGATGTTATTTCATTAATACATCATTGCGATATTCTCTAGTGTTATCCCATTTTATAGCTCTAGGATTCACACATAATTACCCCTAAGCTTGAACACACACAACACCCTGAGAGTCTCATTTCTGTTGGATGTGACATTGTTAGCCAAGGCAGAGAGGCAGGCATGGTAGGAAGAATTAATTCTATGTCACTGAGAAGAGCACCAAGTTGAGTTTGCCTGGATATCTAACCTCCCAACAGTAAGATGATTATTATATAGTGTATTGAGTCTCAATGTTTGTGGTGATTAGTTATAAAGCAATAGAAAGTGAGTAGGTAGTCTAAGAGTAAGGTTGGGAATAAAGTAGGTGGTGGGGTGGAGAAGGATAGCTACAAAGAGACTGAAGAATTGAATGGAGCTTTTGTTGAAGTCACAAGAAATCAGGTGGTAGACATCTGTAAGTGAAGGAACATAATTTGATCTTCATTCTCAAGTGTGAAGTTCTCTTGAACAGAAACTAAAGTTATACTGCAGAATGCCATGAGGATCTTCCTTCCACACAAAGGCAGAGAGAAATAGGCCTTTCATTGTGAACTATCTATGGCTCTCCCAGGGCAATAGATTTCCCAATACACATGACCTTTCTCTAGGCTCTGCTGGGAAGGTACCTCATAGTAGCTCTGGTGATGAGCGTAACTGACCAACCCACCTTTAACCTTTTTTGGAGAAGAACATTCTATAGGATCTCTTTGATATTTCCTGATATAAATAAAGCAAGCATGGGCTCTATTTTGTCCAGAAGCTCAATTAGTCCGATCAGCTTGCCCATCCTGCCCCTGTTTTTGAAACTACTTTCTGTATTCTGTAGGTTTTTTGCCATTTTATTTCTCTTAACTTTTATTTCTTAGCCAGCTCATTCCACCGAGGGGAACCCCATTTCCACCACTCACGTGGGACCTGGGCAGGAGTTTCTTGAACAGAAACTAGAAAGTTATAGATCTGCCATAGCAAGATGATTGACATCTATACAAAGGATAATTTTCAAGAGAGAGAGATGAGGTAAGACATTGCTATTATGATCTATATGAGAGGTAAACTTTTTTCCCAGTTTTACTAGGGATATCTATTTTATAGGAAGTCTTTGCAGGGGCGAGGCACTGTTTAGTTATACTTTCCACTTGATCTGGATAGACAGCAACACACATTCCTATTTTCTCAACTCTCCCAGTTATTTTGAGGCAAATGCCTTCTTTAATGATACATCTTATCATCCTTAGAACATATTTGGAAAGACAAAGACTGCTCTTTTAAAACACAACCACAAAATACTAAAGGTAATTAAAAAAAAAAGCTGTGAATGAGAAAAGTTACCATAGTCCTCCCTTATCCACAGAAGTACATTCCAAGACCTCCAGTAGATGCCTGAAACTGCAAATAGTTTTGAACTTTATATGTACCATTTTTTCTTACTCATACATATATACAATACAGTTTAATTTAGAAATTAGGCACAGTAAGAGTCTAACAATAATAACCAGTAATAAGTTAGAATTATGACAATGTACTGTAATAAAAGTTGTGTGAATGTGGTCTCTCTCTCTCTCTCAAAATGTCTTATTCTACTGTACTTAGTCTTCTTGAGATGATGTGAGATGACTTAATACCTATGTGATGAGACAAAGTTAGATAAACTGACTAACTTGATCTGTTCACCTAACTTCATTCCATTTCATGTTAGACTACGAACAGCTACTTCCACATAAACACTGATACTGCTGCAGTTTGTCTGATAATGAGATGGGTACTAAGTGATTAACAGGAACATAGTATATACAATGTTAATATGCTGGACAAAGTGTCAGGCAAGGCTAAGTGGGATAGCTTGGAATTTCATCATTCTATTCAGAAGAGTTTGTGATTTAAAACAAAAATTATTTATTTCTGGAATTTTCCATTTAATATTTTCAGGTCTTGATTGACTATAGTTAACTAAGATATCAGAAAGCAAAAATATGGGTAAGGGAAGACTATAGGATTCTTGATGAGTTCACATTCAGCAAATGGTATTATTTGCTTTAAGTGAATTGAGCAGTAAAATAATATGACTGTTAAACACCTTATGTACCAGTAGCTCTTGAAATTCTGCCTTCCCCTTCTCTGCACACTGCTCATAGTCTTCGCATTTACTAGAGTTCTTCCTTCTAAAAAGCCTAGTTAGTTTGCCATTCATTGGAAAAACTGATTATGTGATCCCAAGATGCCAAAACTTAAATCATCCAGCTCATTTCTGTATTAATTCTTGCTAAAAAGGACATTTAAAAAAAGAACTGGTTCGTTGAGACAGATGAAAATTGAAACATGATTCATCTGAATGACAATATCCCATCTATGCTTTCTTGCCATCCCCCCCCTACTTTTACTCCAAACCAGAGTTCTGGTTAGTACCCAAGATGTACAACCTATGGGTTTACTTTGTATTCAAGTGGCTAGTTATTTGCCCATTTTCCAGTTCAGTAGCCAGTAGTACAGATAGAAGATTCATACAATCAAGAATAGTGGATATCTGGGAAAAACTATTCTAGGCCAAGAGAACAAACGCTCTGAGTCAGAAGCATGCTTGATGTCATACTCCTGTACTGGTGTTGTCCCTTCTGTTACAGCTAAGCCATAAATCCCCCAAAGGGTCATAGCCAGCAAAGTCAGCAATGTATAGCTATGTCTGTGAAGCCCAGCAAATATACTCTTTGGTGGTATATCCAAGAAATAGGAGGAAATTTAGAGTTTATTGTTTTATGGCAGCCCACAGTACAAAAGCACAACCTGCGTTAACATCAAGGAATATTTCCTGGAAAAGTAGAACACAAAAACTTTTCACACACACAGGTATCCAAGGCAATGAATATGTTTAGTAATCATGCTGGGCTTACCTTATAGTGGAATTGAATTGCAAAACATTTAAAATGTTGCACAGCTTTTATGAACAGGGTTCTGCCACCTGTACACTCCTCTATACACAGGGAATCAGAATGCTTATATTTTTGTTTCATCCTATATGTCTGAATACCCCATCCATAGCATCCTTACCAAAAATGTAAGACCAATGCTTTTTCTCTCCCTTTTTTATTTGAAACATGGGCTACTCATTCAGGTCACAGAGCAGATCATATTGAACTGTGGGATGTTAGTTAGAGCTTAGAAATAATCTAGAATAATTAGCCCATCTTCCAATGAACAACTACATTTTCCTTCCTTTAACTGCCCCATGGTTCCACCTTTCCCATTTCCGGTGTGACTGTTATATGCCTTCTATGTGCTCCCAATTCGCTTTCCCTGGGTAAGTACTGCTCAACTAGCCAGACCAAAGCTTTTTGTTTCTGCCTATTTGAATTTTAATTGCTTGGGATACACTTTATTCTTTTGTTGAAAACAAAAGAAACTGAATTGACACTTTGGCACAAAAGAGTGTTTATTGGAAGGGTGCAGAGGCCTGACAAAACTCTTGAGAGATTTCAGCAGCAGGACTAGATGTCACTGTATAGAGACACAAATTCAGCTGACTTCTGCTGCTGGATTTTTTTTTTTTTTTTTTGTCGCAGAATTAATTGCAGGCAGGGAGCATACTGACTGACTTGATCTGGGTCATGTGCACATCCTTTGATAGGGATGGTTAGGCATCTCTACCAGAACCACATGGAGGATGGTAAATACAGAGATGATGCACAGTGAAAAACATTTCTGACAACTCCCCAAATTAACTGCTCTGCTCTGGAATTTTGCATGTGTGTCATGAAGGCTTATTTTTGGACATCTTTTTCTGGCTTTAATGACCTAGTTTTTAGATTTAACAAGTTTGTATGATTGGTCTTGATTTGGGTTCTGAGCTGTACTTTGCAACCCAGCATATTCCACAGTTTTAAAAAACAAATTTGCTACCTTGCTCACCTGTTCTGGGTTAGTCTTTAGCTAAGGCAGACCTATCACTTAGCACCATGATGAACAAGCTGGGCAGAAACAGACAGGATAGAGATGGTTTACTATAGATAATTAAGGATAGTTCAGTTCTACAGGTATACAGATTCAATGTTCTTTCCTACTGCAGGTGATTACTTTCAGTCCACCACATGAGAGATAACCAGAGAAAGAACAGATAAAGTTACTTCCAGGGCATCAGCACATACAGAAGAGTTTGGATATATGTGCCTTTTGTGTGAAGGCATTGTGATTTGGACATGTTATAGGTTAGCAAATAGAATGTCAACAATGGTAAGCTGTTAGAATTGTATAATTATTAAGATGGATGGTCATTTTGAAGATTTAAAGAACTTTATATTTTCCCAAACATGTAACAGGTAGGAAAGGAGATAGAAAAGGAGGAGAATGTAAGGTATATGCCAGGAATTCAGAGACATGGAACACATAGCTAATTGGGGGCATAAGTAAAAATTAACCTTTACTGCAGCTCCATTATAAGATGTCAGTTTCTCTAGATTCACAATCTCCTGGCTTTTGTTTGTACAATAGACCATTCCACTACCCTCAATACACCTTACCATGGTCTCCCTCCTCAGGGAATGGGATCTAAGAATCTCCTCATGTTGGACCTTTCAGTAATAATCCTAATCCTAGGGAGGAGAGACAGGAGGCAGGAGATCCCCCATAAGATAATTCAAAAAATATACACCATTTACCTAGCTCCATGTGTAAGTCAAGTTACTCAAAAGGGGAATATCCAAGCATGTGTTTATATGATAGAGTGAAGACCGGTTCCCTTGTTCATGACAGTGATTTAAATAGCAATATCTGGAGCATTTTGTTTGCGCATTCTAACTTGTTTATTGTTTTTTCATTTGCACTGGCTTCCCAACTACATTTTGAGACTCGTGGGACAGTACCATAATTACTTGCCTCCATATATCTATAGTACTTTATATAAAAATTCCAAACAGTACATGCTTAATAAATGTTTGTTGCTGATAATAAAGTGAAAGCTTACAATTTTTGTTTATTTTTTTAAATCAATTACCTTTTAATGGAAGTTACTGATTTACTCTTCAGTATTTGGTACATTTATACATGTAATCCTTTAAGCCTTTTAGGTAAAGCCTCAGAATTAATAGAAATATGATTTTAATCTGGATTATCATGAGAAAATTAGATTTGGTACAGTTTATTGATAAAAATCACAGTACCATAAACCTGGAAGAGACTCAAGTTTTGACTCTCAAGCAGGTGCTCTCTAGGATAAATAATTGCTTGATTTATTTTAAATACCACCTTTTACTAAAATTAGTTATGCAATATCTTTGGTTAATTTTATGTGAATACGTATTATACAATGAATATGGATAGTTGTATAAATGACATAATTAGACACAAGTATATTTTAAATATATTTTTCAAGCCAGAGTTTTACACAGCTACTGCTTTGACATTCTACATTAGCATTTTAGGGTTGCTGTAACTAAATACCACAAACTGGATGGCTTAAACAACAGAAACTTACTGTCTTACAATTCTGGAGAGGATGCACCTGAGATCAATGTGTTGGCAGAATTGCTTCCTTTTGAAGTCCATGAGGGGGAAACTGTTCCATAAGAGTCTCCGTTAGTTTGCGCTGCTGTAACAAAATATCTTGGACTGATCATTTATTAGCAAAAGAAATTTATTTCTCAGTCCCAGAGGCTGCCAGTCCAAGATCACAGTGCCAGCATGGTATGGTTCTGGTGAGAACTCTCTTTTCTGAGTAGCAGACTACTAACTTACTATATCCTCACTTGATGGCGAGTGAAAGAGCTTCCTTGTTCTCTTTTATAAAGGCATTAATCCATTGATGAAGACTCTGCATTCATGGTTTAATCACCTCTCAAGAGATTACAACTTATAACACCATCACCTTGGGAGTCATGATTTCAGTGTGAATTTTGTGAGAACACATTCAGTTCACAATTCCCTCTTTTCTGGGGTTTTTCTGGCAATCTTTGCTATTCTACAACTTGTGGAATCACCTGATCTTGGCCTTCATATTTGAATGGAATTTTCCTTCCTGTGTTCATGTCTACTTCCAAATGTCCCCTCTTTAAAAAACACCAGTCATATTGGTCCAGGAGCCTACACTAGTGCAATATGACCTTATCTGAACTAATTACATCTATAATGATCCTATTTCCAAACAAGTTTACATTCTGAGATACTAGAGATTAGGATTTCAACATATGGGGCGCAGAATTCAACCCAAAGCAAATTCTTATGACTAAGAATTTTTTTCTTTATGTCTATTTAAATTATTTCTTTGTTCAATTCAGGTTCTGTTTTCTCTCTTCCTTCATTAGGGAAAACGAGCCTGATTATGCTCATTACTTAAGACAGAGAACACAAACTCCTCTTTTTTTTTTTTTTTTCATTCCAAAGCAAGAAGAATGGCTCATCTAAACTGATAAACATTCACTAGGCCATGTTCTTTTGGGTGAGTTATGATGCCTCAAAGGCAGGATCCCGGCCTGGACCCTCTTTTCTCTCTTGCACTCCTGAATACCACTCCCTACACAGATATGGAAGAACCCTAGTCTTGCCTCCCAGAGGAGGGAGGCCTCTGTCAGCCAAGAAGCAGCTGGGCAGTTCTCCATAACACAATCACAGACTTAGGCGGGAAGCCTAAGCACCTTGCAGACTGGAGCTTCAGGGCCTAAGCCCTATACTTACCAGTCATATGCACTGAGGGCAAGTGGGGAGGGGGTGTATTTATCAGGATCTCTCCCACCACTAATGACCCCTGACCCAGGTGTGTGTGTTTCAGATTGAGCTGTCTTTAGCTAATGGTGAGATGTTATGCTTAGGGCTTGGGAGGCAGGCAGAAACAGGCAGGCTCAGTTTGCAGGTAGAATCTGGATGACACAGGATGCTCCAGTTTAACCTTAACTCTGAGCCCTAGTCTCAAACTCACTTTTACCATTGAAGGTTTCTTGGGCAGTTGATCAAAGGTTAGGAAAGGTGATAATTCATTTCCCTGTGGCTTTTATTTTTCTTATATTCAACCCTGAAATAAGCAACTTCATGACATGTTAAGCCTGTTAGCATCATCTCCTTTTCTTCCCCTATGTCTCATTCCTGGAAAAAAAAAAAGTAAAAGCCTTCTCTGCCATGAATAGCCCTACTCTCTAGCACTCAGCCAAATGCCCAGCCACTCACTCCACAGAACCATTCCTCCCTGTTGTCATCAGCCAAACTTTATAACTCCTGACTTCCATTGTTGGCTTCTCATAAGTGCGCCTCCTCTTTTCATTTGTGATTCTTTGGGGCACATTCCATGATTCACTTACTTTAGATTTCCTTCTAATTCTCACCTCTGGACACTCCTCTGTCTTTGATTCTGTGCATCTTAGGAAAGTCTCTAACTTAAGGAACCTTGGTGGTCCAGCTAGCCCTCCTTCTCTTTAAGCCAGGGTACAGGGTTATAGGGTTATTTACCCCAAACTGCTGTAGCATTTCAGCTATCTTCCATCTTCCTGATAGAAGATCTTCATGTCTCTTGTGAAGAAAAAGAATTTTATGTACCTGAACATTACTGTACCCATGAGCCCTTTGTCCTGACCCTCCTACTTCCTTAGGGACCTTGAGCCAGCCCAAACCATTTCAACATCTTTCCTAAGTTCTCACTTGTCTTAACTCTGCTCACAATGATTCTCAATCAATTGTCTATTTTTAAAAAAAAAAAATTTTTATTTTTTGGCATAGACGGACACAACACAATGCATTTTTTAAATTTTTATGTGGTGCTGAGGATTGAACCTCGGTCCCGCCTGTGCTAGGCGAGCGCTCTACCGCTGAGCTGCAATCCCAGTCCCCAATTGTCTATTTTTTTAATTCACTTGTTCCACCAGCATTTAAATATGATCAAACTCCTCCAATTTAAAAAATAATGAACACTGGGTTTGGTCCCTAGAACTGAAAAAACAATCAACCCACCAACCTCCATTCTGTCTCTGCTACCTTCTGCCCAGCCTCTCTTCCCCTGTCAAAGTCATGTTTCTTGGGAGAATTGTTTTGCGTTACTATTTCCATATCTATGCCTCCCATTCACTCCTCACCCCATGAAAAGTAGCATTTGATCTCTATGTGCCCCACCAACCCCAAACTAAATCCAACAAACACTATTTTGTTCATTTTTTACCACACAGTGTATTTGACATTTTTGGTCAAACTTTTTTTTTTTTAAGTTTTCCCCCAAATATCTCTCTGGCTTATCCTTCATTTCTTTATGGCTCATGCTGTTTCTGACTTTGGTTTTCATCCTAACCTTGATGATTCCTGAATCTGCTATTCCAGCTCCCTAAGTGTCAAACCTAGAGAGTCACCTGCTTTGTAGATCCTATAGGCCTTTCAGGTATAACATTCTGTGACTCATTATTTTCCCCCACAGGCCTGCTCCTTTTCCTATGCTTCCCAGCTCATTGTGGCATTACCACCTCTCCAGGTGTCTAAGGTAGAATCTGGGTAGCAATCTGAACCTTTACCTCCATTTTATCCCCTGTATCACTCACGGTCAGCCACTCTGTCTCCTGGATCCCCTCCCCTCTGCTTCCATACTGATGCTGCAATGATCCTTTACAAATAGACCAACTTGCCCATCACTCTGATTTATAACCAAACAAATAAACCCTGCATACTTGGTCCTTAAAGATCCAGTTGTACTTTCTCAACAGTTTCCACATTTCATCACCCTCCATTTGCATCTTCAGGTAAGCATCCTCTTTTTCCTGGAACCCATTGTGACTTTTCCTGTGCTGTTCTGTTCCCTTTACAGTAATACTCTTCTTTTCATTGTCACTCAAAATGGTTAATTCCTACTCTCTCATACTAACCTTCACCGTGGGACCTTGAGCAAGCTAACTTTGCTTTAGTTTCTTCTTTTGTAAAATGGGGATAATAATAATACCTACCCCTGGGTTATTAGAAGAGCCAAATGAAATAAGATGTGTCTGAGGACTTAGGACTTAGATAGAAGCATGGAGGATAGTACATATTTCTTGTAATTGTTGTTGTTTATTATTACTTGTTGGACTCAGATTATATATCAAGTACTTCTTGACTGATCTGGGAAATCTCATTTTCATGGTGCACATAGTTTTACCCCAACTGATGTGAACTTGCTATTGCTAAAATACTGAAAATTTACCAAATACATTTTTCAAATGGTACCAGTAGGCTCCAGAACACCACTATCTGAATGGGTCAGTAGAGACACTGTGAACTTTCTTTTCAGGAAGAAGCACATATTTAAAGGATATGAGAGTTAAATTCTGAGACAAAATGACATTTTTAAAAATTTTTGTTCTGCATACAGAAAGTTTGAAAAAACAAGTTAACATTTTGCTGACTTTGTTTTGTTATGTATTTACTGGGCTTCTCAACTCTACCCATACATCAGTCCATTTAATTTCTTTGATATATTCCAAAGTAAGTTGCAGATATCAATATGCATTACCCCTAAAAACATCAGTATGCACATCTTAAACTAGATTTTAATACTTATTTACTATTTCTTTTTTTAGTTTAAATTTATATGGAATAAAACATACAAATCCTAAGTGTACTATTCCATGAGTTTCTAATGATCATCTACTTGTATGTATATGTTAATAAAACTAACACTAATTTGTAGAATAAATAAATAAATAAAATTTGTGTTTTTGTCTTTTTGCTGGGTGGGAGGCAGGATCTCACTGTGTTGTTCAGACTGTGAACTCATGATCCTTCCGCCTCAGCCCAAATAGCCTCTCTCCAAAATGCTGATTTTAAGCATGGCCTGGATCAGATTATTACCAAGCTTTCCCTTGATATGTGTGCACTTCAACTAGGGCTCTCATTATGCAAACCAGGCCTTACAGTGTCCCCTCCACCATGAGGGAAGAACATGGTAGTCAGATGTTCAATGTCCTAATCCTTGTAGTTTATGAATATATTACCTCATATGGCAAGGGGGAATTAAGGTAACAAATGAAATTAAGATTGCTAATCAACTGAATTTAAAATAGAGAGATTATCCTGAATTATCCAGGGGAACCTAATATAACTAGAAGGTAAGGGTCCTTAAAAGTGAAAGAGAGAGGCAGGGAGGGAGATGGGAAGAGGAAGAGAGGAGGTGGAGAGAGAGAGAGAGAGAGAGAGAGAGAGAGAGAGAGAGAGTGTCAGAGAGAGAGAGGAAGAGAGATAGAGGGAGGGAGGAAGAGGCAGGGGGTGGAGGGACCCAAGAGAGACCCAGAGAAATGCAGCACAAGAAAGATTTCTGTGTTTCTATGTTTCTGACTTTCAAGATAAGAGAGAGGGCCCACAAGCAAAGGAATGTGGACAACCTTTTAAAACTAGAGAAAAACAAAGAAAAATTCTGTTCTAGAACTTCCACTAAGGGAACTCATCCTATTGATATTTTGGTATTATCCCAGTGAGACCCATGCAAGGCTTCCAACCTTCAGAGCTGTAATATAAAAAATGTGTATTGTTTCAAGCTTCTGTGTGTTGTGGTGTTTTGTTTTAGCAGCAACCAGGAAGTATTACAGAGGGGGATCACCATTAAACATTGCCAAGGACCCAGTGTACTTGTTAAGTATCTGCTTAACTTTGACTTCTTATCAAGTGAGCTCCAAATCATTGGCTCTACTCCCTTGGTTAAGATACTGCCTTTGGCCCTTCAGTCCTAGTAACTGAATTGGATATTGCTAGCATTTGAAATCTGGCTTTCCCAAATAAACCAGTCTTTGTCTACCTCCCTCTGTCACTGCTGCCTATTTATAAGATACCAAGTCAAGTCATCTCATATCATAACTTTCGTGAGGCACAAGGGGAATTAGATAGTCATAGCTTCAAAACTGTTCCTCTCCTGTTCATTTCTACAACCCTAACTGTGTGCCATGTTCCTGGCACTTACTGCAATGACCCTTCCTATAACCCATCAGGAAGATCAACTCTTCTAAAAAAAACAAAACAAAAAACCGGATGTCATCTATGCCTGCTGACTGAAGTAAAAACACCTTGGATTGGCATTCACAGCTTCCCATAGTTTTTCCTCAACCTCCATTTCTGAACATATTTTCCAACATTCTTCTACTGAAGTTTATAATTCAATCACAATATCTAAAGCTACTTTGTGTTTCCCTGTTTTTTAACTCATACCCATACATTTATCTATCCAACCATCATCAAAAAAATATATTTACTACTTTCTAATATTGTAGTGGGCATGTTAAGGGGTACAAAAAAAGACAAGTCCCCTAAAATGGCTAAGACAATGGATATGCTCTTGAAGGGCACACAAATATTCAATGAAATATGGCAATGGGTGAAAGGGACACATGTCAAATGCCCTGGGAGCTCAGTGGCAGGAAGGGCTTGGCTTGTGTTTTTTTGTGATTTCATCCACACTTTCCTTTGCTGTGACTCAGCTATGACACTGAGCTTAAGTTTGGGAGTTGGAAACCTGGATTTCAGCCCCAATTTTGCAATTGATTTATTGAGAACTAGGTGAACTCATGAACCCTATTTACTCATGAAGAAAAAACAGAATGGATAAAAATCAGAATTGTATTGAGAGGGAGAATTAACAATGCTCTGCAATCAAAAGTACTATGTATATATGTGTACTTTTAAAGGGGATCAGAACAAGCCCCCGCCAAAATATGCTGCTTTGAAATGAAGGTAATTGAAAGTGGCAAACACAGAAAGAGTTCTTGCCTTACCCGTGCCTGTATAAAAGCAGGGCATGAATTTCCCTTTATAAAGGTGACCCTCATTCCCTTCTCCATACCAGAAAGAAAACAACCCTCATCACTAGACACAGAAAGTCACCAGTGAGGTGGCTCTGCATAAATAAACCTTACTAAAATAATCTTATCTCCCATTAGTTGCTCCTGTATATTTATTTTCCCACAATTTACTGCCCAAATGCCCTTTCCTTTGTTTTGCCATTTTTCTACAACTTACTGCCCTTTGCTAAAATGGCGCACAATCCCTGGGTCTAACCTTCATTGGTTCTTCATTTCTTTTTTTAAGAAGATGTCTGTGCACATAAACATTAAAAATAGTAACATTAAATAATATTTGTATGACTTTTATTCTGTTAATCTGTTGTTTGTCAGTTTTCTATATAGACCTCAGCAAAAATAATTTTTTTAAAAAAAGAAAAGGTAGAAGAAGCCTTATTTTTTCTCTCCTATACACTTATTTAAGTATAACATAAGTTTTTAAAATATAATAAAACAATTATTTAAGGCCTAGGTCATATGCCATTTGTTTTTTTCTTTTCTTTAAATTTTCATAGTGCTATTTTTTAGTGCTCATCCTAAAGGAACTAATTTTTTTCCATTTAAAATTAATGTGTGATAAATTATAACCAACCTACAGAAAAATGAAGAAAGCACAAAATGTACAACCTAATGAATTGTGAAATGAACAATCAGGAACACTTTCTAGAATCAAAAACATTAACCAGAACCTTGGGAGAACCCTATGAGCACCTTATATTAGCATTTTTCATGTGTTGTTTTAAACTGCTTTTTTATTGTAAGGATTTTGAAGACAGTTGTGTTCATCAAGACTAGAAAAGATCCAACCCAAATTAAATCCAACCCAAATCCAACCCAAGCTTAAACAGAAAATGATAAGTGTGCTGCATGCAAAATCAAATGGTGGAAACTTTAAGGATGGAACTGGACTTAGAACAACTCTGGGCAACCATTATAATTTCTCTCTCTCACATTCCCTTCCCTCTTTTCTTCCCTTCCTGTCTCCTGCTTTCAGAATAAGAACTTCATGTCTCTAGATGATCCTTGTTGGAGAACAAAGGTTACCAATTTATGATTTAGAGTTCTTCTACCTATGATTTTTCAACTTCACAGTGGTGTGAAAATGACATTCCATAGAAATGATATTTGGAATTTTGAAGTTTGAAGTTTTTCTCAGCTAGCAATATATATTACTATATTCTCTCACAATGATGGACAGCAGGAGTGAGCTACAGTTCCCTGTTGACCATGAGAGCAGACAAGTGCTACTCTACAGGGGATTATGGTTTGATGTTCATTTGTTATGTTTATTAAGTGCATTTTCTACTTAAAATATTTTCAACTTATAATGGGTTTATTAGAACATAGCCCTGTCATAGGTCAAGGAGCATCTGCACCTTGTAGCCTTCACACTAGAAAAGATACTTCTTCCCCTGACTTGAATTAAAAAATAAAATATATTTTGAGAAAGTCTATTGTCTGGCTGACCTGAGTTACAATCTCCCTCCTGGGATCAGGATACTGAGGTTTAGATTAGAGAAAGGTGCTGGTAATAGAAATCACTTCTGGAAGAGCTACTAGTTTTTGTTCAGTGCACCAAATGATCATTACATGTTCAAAAGAAGAGGCAGTACTGTCTTTAGTATTGTAGGTGACCCAACAGGAACTTCAACAGGGTCTGCTGTGGTGTTCAGCATGTCTGGATTTGTCAGGAAGATAGCTAAGTACACCAGGGACCAATTATTATGACATGCTTAAGAGGTTTCAGGAAGAAAAGCTCCTCCTTACTCCTTCACATCTTAGGTGAAGGAGTAAGGAGGAGCATGCTAACTTTCAAAATAGCAGGGGACTTCTGTTACTCAGATTGTCCCCTAGAAACCTCTCTGAGACTCAGGCCAGTGCCTAGAGAAGTGTGTCTCATCTAGAGTGATATGGACAGCTGGGATCAGAGAATGTGCTGTTGCGGGGAGGAGTCTATCCTCTCCACCACAGGATGTGAAACAGCATCCTGATCTACCCTGGAGATGCCAGGAGCATTCTCCTTCTCCAGCCATGCAAAACAATAATGACACCAGACATTAAGTTCCCTGAGGGACAAGATCACCTTTTATTGAGAACCATTGCTTACAAGGAAGGAACTATTAAAAAAAAAGAAAGAAAGAAAGAAAGAAAAGAGTAAGTGAAAAGGGAAAGAGGTTATGTACAAGGTACCCATGAAGGCCAACTTACAGTATTTTCAGCAAAATGACCATTTCTTATGCTACCAAGGATGCGCTGGGTGACTCAACAGACTCAATGATAAAATATCTTTAAGACAGCATGAAACAAAATTTAAGGAAGCTGGTACTGTTACTTTCTGCTAAGTAGACAGGCTAAAGATGGAGAAATTTTTTGTGTTATTTTTGACAGTCGTTATGTCTATTTTTACCTCCAAGCTGATGTGGTCTGGGAAACAGTTAAATTTTAGTGAATGGATAATTTTAATGAATGAAGTTAATGTTTTTTTCTTAATGGCATAGTTAAATTCATACATTACTACT
Organism: Marmota flaviventris; assembly: GCF_047511675.1. NCBI lineage: Eukaryota > Metazoa > Chordata > Mammalia > Rodentia > Sciuridae > Marmota > Marmota flaviventris. The sequence continues at coordinate 65,350,105 of NC_092503.1, read as the reverse complement.
GTTAGATTAGAATTTTAGAAATGTCAGGTACATTAATCTACATCATACTACTGTAAAATAGCAATGAACTTTCTGTGAAAATTGATCCCACACAGATAGTTCTAAGATTAGAAACTAAAATTCTGATGTATCACCTAGTATTCAGTTTAAATTCCATGATAGGTGGTCTAAATGTAAGAGAGCAAGACTTCTCAAAACACAGTTCAGGAGATATTTCTATGTTCAGTGTGTTTCTCATCAATTTTTAGAGGAATCTGTCTCATTAAAAAGAGATCTCATTAATTTGTTTTAAAATAATGGTTCCAATTCCACCTGAAATGTGTTTTGAAAGAGTAATGGAGAATAAGAGATGAAAAAAGAAAATATTAGAATGAATTTTTTAAAATCCTCCAATTAAATCTCCCTTTTAAAAGATGAGAAAATGAATATCTAGTATTTTGCTCATGCAACATCCCTCGCCCTCGACTAGAGTAAGACAACTCACTATTCCCAGTGGAAAGTCCTCCTTCCCCATTCAACTTGGACTTGTCCTCTCCACCCTATTACCTGCATCACAGCATGATGATAGTCCCATGATCCAGAGTGGGCCATGAGACTCTTCTGGGAATTTGAATCTTAAGTGAAGTTATTTGGGTTCCTATTAAAAGCTTGGGCATTCAAATTTCCCCGGCCAGTCCTTCAATTCTATGAGCCACCATATCCCTCCCAAAAAGTACCTTCTTTCTTATCAAAATTAGTTTCTTTTGCTTAAAACTAAAGCCAAAGCACTTTTAATAATATAGGAGGCTCTGAAAAAAAATTGTGACTTGTTTTTATCACTCTGGTTAAAGAGAAAGGGAGAGTCAGGAAAGAATACAGAAAAATGATTATCTTGGGATTACACTAAGTATTTGGAAGTATGAGGTCTAATTTACATGAGTTTTCATTTGTTTGTTTTTAAATTTTCTACCCATGATGTATACATATATTATAGTTATAAAGATGCAAAAATGGTCTAATTAATTTCAGAAGAGTCAAAAATTTTAAGCAGCTTCTCCCTGCCCCCTTCTTCTTCTTCTTCTTCTTTTGGTCAGTGTTGGGGATTATGAATTATATCCTTATGAATTATATCCAGGGCCTGGCACACATGAAGCTGGTGCTCTACCACTGAACTATATCCCCTAAGCTATTTTTTCTATGATGCTAACTATTTTCCAGTAATACAATGAAAAGTGTTATCATATTCATTTTATAGATGGATTTTAAAAAGTGAAATTTTATTTACTAATGCAATATAATGAATAACATTACAAATGTTATTCATACTCATGATAAAACATGAAAAGCAGTCCTGAAAATTATAAATGAAAAATAAATGATACATGCTAATCCCTTTCCCAGAGAAAATACTTTCATATCTATTATATTTCTAATGTTTCTTAGTACCTGGACCTACCCCCCCCCCCATTCAATCAAGTAATCATTTCACAAACCTCACCTCAGTGGAGGGAGAACATTAGAGATGACAGGTTAGACAGGTTAGCAAAAAAGCCAGCAAGCAAACCAAAAAACCAGATTCGTTTCTTGACATTTCAAAAATCTAGGCCTCTGAGGAAAGTCAGGGGCTCATGTGTCCAGAAAAATCAACAAATTTTGAGAAGAACATGATAAGGAAGAGTAAAGGTTGTTAACTGGGAAGATTGGAGAAGTTGGGAAGACAGTGACAACTTGATAAAGGAGCATGGTCCCTGGACATACTCAGGACAGGGGTCTGGCAAAGAACAGGAACAGAGTCAGCATCAGAGACACTATTGTTCACCGCTGACATCACTGTCTATAACCCAACACAGGATCTTCATTCAGCTGAATGCAACACAACTGTTAACCTGTCACCTGTGCTAGAGTGTGTGGTGACCCACAATAATCAGACATCCGCAGGAGAAGATTCCATATGTGCACTGAGAAGGGCCCATCCTGACCCTTTTGATGGAGAATGACCCATGAGTTCTGTGGGTCAGAGAGTGGCACAGAGTGTTGATAGCAGTAGTGGTATAACAGGGAAGGTCCCAGCATCTTCATGGAGCCAGCTTGAGTCACCTGTCTCCTTCTGTGTCTATAAAACTGAAAAATACACACTGTTACACACAAGCCTCTCTCCTTCTCTCTCTTCCTCTACTTTATTCAAACTAGTTCATATTATACCCATTGCTCTTCAATTTGTTTTTTTTTTTTTTTTTTTGGTCACCTAGTGATATATCTTTGATCAGTATGTAAAATTATACTCTATCTTTTCAAAAACAATAGCTCCTTCTATTCATATAATTTGACTGATTTCCAAATGATGGGCCTCTTACACTGTTTCTTTCTGTCTTCTTTCCTTTTTCTCCCTTTGGATGTTACTAAGCTATCACAGTATCTTTTTTTTTCCCTCCAGCTTCATCCCTTTATTTATTTTTTTAACAGCTCTGTGCAGTTTTCTTAACCATTCAAGTACAGTAGCATCTGGTTTGGACAGAACTGGGATTGAAAAGTAAACAGATATTTAGCATCTAATAATTTGAAAGAAGCCACTACATACTCTTCACAGACATATTTTTTTTACAGAGCCAATACAGTACTTGCCTTTTATCCAGTACACCAAGTGCACTGAAGTAGAAAAGATGCAAAAATAAAAACAGCTACAACAAAAAGACCAACACTTTAGAAAAAGATTGAATCACTTTCAGTTTCTCCCCTTTATCCCCTGAAACAACACCTTACAGTCTGGATCTACCTATACAGTCCTACATCAGCTTTTAGAATATTTGTCAGGAGAGAAAAACTGACACTGACCAGTACAGTCTGGATATTTAGGAAGGGGAAGGGGAGAAAGTCAATTCTCAGAACAAATTAGTCAGATTCAGTCTCATCAGCAGAGTCTTTGGATTCTGCACTTCTTCCATGTGCTTATCCTTCTCTTGCAAATGCTCCAGTTTGGCAGCCATTTGTGTCTCTCAGTTCTCATTGTTAGCTTCCATTTTGTGGGTCAGTTTCTCTTCCAGCATGTTTTGTTTTCTTCTATTGCTTTCTGAAACACTTCTTTCTATGCTCTCAACCTCAGCTTCGTGGGAGTTACATCTTTCTTCTGCACTTCTAATTTCTTCTGAATTTCCTCCAGGGAAAGATCCTTCTTTTTGGAGAAGAAAGGAGGAATCTGGGACAGATTATTTTGACTGAGGGCTTAAAATCAGCTCAAAAGCCTGGCCAGAATCACACTTCTCTAGTTCTTTCACCTGAATATCAGAAGAAGCCATGGTGAATAGACTAACAGTGTATTCTATACAATCCAGAGGTAAGGAAATCCCTGCTTGGTCCAAGCCACCTGGCCACACTTCATCCATGTTATTCTAAATGGCAACATATTCTTTTCTTTTGTTTCTGTGGTTTGAAACTAGGATTGCTTTGCCACTTACATGTATCATTTTTACTTTTAAGATAGCCTCTTGGTAAATTGATGAGGCCGACCTTTAACTTTTGTTTTGCTACCACTTCCACCTATAGCATTCTTCTTTATAAATGCTGAATGCAAGGTATGGAGATGTAATGCCAGATTTGTGGGATCCCAATAGACCTCCAGGAGCTGAATCTGATGCAAGCACACAAGAGTCTTTATTGCAAGCTGGAGCCTGGACTTACAACCATTCCTGATGCAGCAGTCCTAGGGAGTGAGTCCTGGTCCTTTGTCCAGTGAGATTTTATAGGTTTTGGGGGGATACGCTATGTGTCACAACATCACACAGCAAATCATTCCATACCGTGGGAAAGTCAAACAACGACTCTTAGCATTGATTAGCACATTCACTGGCGGCAGGAACAAGTTGGATAAGGGTGATTGGTTAGTACAAGGGGGGAAATTCCTTTGAACTGATTGGTTTAGGCCACGAGGGGTGTACATGCTAAAGTACATGGTTTCCCAACATGATACCAACCACCATAAACTACTTGGGGGTCATCTGGCATCCCAGGTATTTTCCCTGTCTCATACTGATTGGAGATTGCTAGAGGGTTGTAATGGGTCCTCGTCTAGCCTAAATGAGTCAGGGACACCTTGCGCAGCAGATCTCTCCTGTTTTTTGTTTTGTTTTGTTTTGTTTTTGAGACTTACTGTAGCACATTTATTAGAGTTCCCATATTATGTGGGCACCAACATAATAATTTTTTTAACATTTTTTTAAAAAATGTTTTTTAGTCATAGTTGAACGCCTTTTTTCTCTCTTTTTTATTATTATTAGTCGTTCAAAACATTACACAGCTCTTGACATATCATATTTCATACATTTGATTCAAATGGATTATGAACTCCCATTTTTACCCCATATACAGATTGCAGAATCACATCTGTTACACATCCACATTTTTACATACTGCCCTACTAGTGTATGTTGTATTCTGCTGCCCTTCCTATCCTCTGCTATCCCCCCTCCCCTCCCATCTTCTCTCTCTACCCCATCTACTGTAATTCATTTCTCTCCCTTGTTTTTTTTTCCCTTTCCCCTCACTTCCCCTTATATGTAATTTTGTATAACAATGAGGGTCTCCTTCCATTTCCATGCAATTTCCCTTCTCTCTCCCTTTCCCTCCCACCTCTCTTCCCTGTTATTTGTAGACAAACAACTCAGCAGGGTGGGTATGTGCTTAGGAGTGCTCTGTGGGTTTCTCCAAGGACAAGGGTCATGCCCCCTTCCCTTCCTTAGGACAGGCCTTAAGGTAGAAGCTGCTGTTATTTATTTATTTTCAAAAATGAAATCACATCAGTTTCTCAGAGGCACATGAGCATAATCCCAGGACTCAAGATGAACAAGAATTGGTGATGACAAAGAAAGCTACGCATACTCTCTTCAGTGAAGAACTTTGCCATGCGCCTCACAAATGGGTTGACTTCATTAAGTTCACCTTTGGTAGATTCTTCACAGCCTCATTGATCACCTGGGCTTTGTGGAATGGGCAGAACTTTGGAACCAGACTTCTGAGGAAGGCCAGTGGTTAACTGGTGCTCCAGGGTTCACAGGAAACTTGTCATATTTATGCAGGAGGAGCTCTTGGTGAGAGATTGACTACGTGGATGCAGCAGGCCTCTGCTTTGCAGTCCGCGTGAGCCCAGCACCAAAGCACAGTCCAGGAGAGAACATGGAGCCCTGCAGCTGCTCCCAGGAGACATGCTCAAAATGCACCATCACCGCCCCAATCGCCCACAGTATCTTTTTATGCAAGTTTTTGTGCTTTTGTTAGAGGTAACCCTAGGATAAATAATCAGAGGCAGAGTTTCTGGACCCAAAGGCATATGCATTTCAAAAAACATAACAAATGTAAATATTGACAAGCTGTCCTATAAAATATTTGTATCCATTTCTTTTCTCATAAATTCATAATTTATCAACATTCTCTCTGACATTAGATATTAACATCTTTGTACATCTTTGCCACTCTGATACATGGAAAAATATAACTTGTTTTAAATCTGCCTTACCCTGATGATGACTAAGAATATCCTTCATATTGTGTTTGTACCTACTTAGTAGTATAATTAAAATATTCTATTTTATGGATAAGGATTTTTTCCTATTCAGTACAGTAACTTTTTACTAAGCTCCCATTATAAGTCTAATTGATTAGACTGAATAGACTAAAAAACAAGAATAGCATTTGGTATCAGAGAATGTGACATAGAAAATGTAAATATTAAACATTTCATCAATGAAAGCTTTCTCTTGGCATGGCTGGTTTTGATTGACCTTGGCTCCTGATGAACAGAACGAGTTACCTATAAAATGTGCCCACAGGTTCTTGAATACATGCAGGTGTTAGCTAGAGTTAGCTTGTATTTTTTACTTGAAAACTGGAGAATATCAGCCAAAAATCAATTTTGATTTTGGTATAATTAATATTGATCTGTTTTCTCCAGAAGTACACTTATTGAAGTGTGGCTCAGTGATTTCTTAATGTCACTGTTGGTTTGTGACAGAAATCTATGACACTGGCTTTAAGAATAACACCTGTCTCCTCACTTGGTGTAGCAAAAGGGCTACAGCAGCTGTTTGCTCTGGACTTGAAAAAGGAGCTGTGGCATAACTCTACTTTATTATGTAGTTTGAGAGTGACATCTGGTGTCTAGAGACAATTTCAAATCTCCCTAATTCTCACAAAGCCATTGAAAAACAGATTGTATAAAAACTTATGATAACGTTGGATTTATGCTGTGTTCTTACATCTTGGTTTATGGATAAGCTGAGGATAGATGGAGACAACAACAACAAATGCTGCAAAAACTTTCGTGTTCCAAAACACATCCCCAAAGAGTAAGAAGTAAGTTGAAAAATAAGTGCTCCACACTCAACCAAATTCCAGGATACTTGCTTAAGAAAGTGAAAGTGGTTCCCTTAGTGTAAGATCTCAGTCTTTAATGCACTATTGTGGCAGGGATCCCATTCTTAATGTTTCCCCAACACATTTAAATCACATCCCATTTCCTGCCATGAATGTATGCTATTTTCCACCTAATCCAAGGCCCATTTTTCTTTAATAAATTCTGTGGGGGCTGTGATCAAGGGTTCCACCCTAGACCACCTGATAGGCTAAGACTTCAAATTAGGACAACTGGAAATGGGATCTGAACAGGGAGTATAAAGAGCAGTAGATTGGGGTTTATCTCTTGCAATAATGGGAGTTACTGGATCATAACATCTCTACCCCAATTATCCTGTGGTCACTGCTTCTCTGTTCTCTGTGGATGTTCTAATTCCTGCCTGGATATCCAGGGAGGCCTCCTATCAATTCTCGAGCTCCCTATATTCTTAAGTCCCCTTTTGTTTAAATTGAGTGAAGTAATTTTCTTTTACTTGCAATCAAAGGACCCCACATGTTTTTCTTCCTCAGCTCATCTTTCATAATATCACTAGATTGAAACAGGGACAATGTCTCTTAATGACAACTAAAAATCATTTAATGATTACACTGCCTAACATTATAAGGGCCAAAAAACAAAAAGTTCAACACATGGTCAGTATTCCAGAGACAAACAAAAAATTAACAAACAAACAAATAACCCCCCAGCTTTTAAAAAGTCTTAAACTATTTTCTTAGTAAGGAGAAAGACTGAATTTAATGATATTTGAGAGAGAAAGCATCTAAAAGCCCTAGTAATATTGGAAAATATGTTTGTGTTGAGTTTGGGTGGTTACCTAACAAACACTGAGTCTATTATTTAACATAATTTTTTTTTTATTTACTCCTCAACATCTTAGATGTAGGTAAGCAATATTTATTGAATCACTTCTATGTGACAGATAATGAGCTAGGGTCAAGGGATAGGATAATAAACAAGAAACACCAGCTAGGGCTGTAGGAGACCTTTCCTTATCATACAGATGGCAAATTGGTAGTAATAAAGATTCTTTTTCTGTGTACATGCAGTTATTTGCACTTTTTGATTATATTTAATAAATAGAAGCTATTTATTCAAAAAGGATAATCCAATGGGTATATTGGAGATATATAAATGTATGTGTGTGTGTGTGTATATATATATACACACACACTACATTAACATATTAAGTGTTGTTAATTTAGTGACACCTTGTAAATCCTAATGGAGTATTCTGTTTATTGACACCAGTCATTGTTAATATTTTGGGTTCAAAAATACTTTCTTATTTGATCTCCAAGTATAAAATAACATCCAATGAAAAATATCAGTTGTTTATGAAAAATTCTAGAGAATCACACTGCATCTACTGTTTGCAGTTAGTTGTTTGTCATTCTTTTCTCTGCTCCTATCCTGGTGTCCAGGACTGCTAGATGAGTAGGTGCTCAGCTTCCTAATGTGCAAATATCAAGATCATGGGAGTAAAACACTCACTGGAAGAAAAAGACAGGTCCCACAGGGACAAATAGACCTAGAAATCTGGAAAGTTTAAAAGTGGAAAACAACCTCTGAAACTGATTTGGGAGTAAGGAGAATATTAAGGATGCTCCAAGATACTTCCTAACCCAAGAACATAAATCTGCAAGGAATGAGCCTTCCGATCCTGTAGAAGTTTAAATATTCAGTGTCTACAAAATATAGTTATCTCTAATGTCGAGCTGTATTGTCTTGCTCCAGTGGATTAACTCCACATGTGACCAAGGTTTTCAATTCACAGGTCTAACATTTACACATTAAAACTAATCATTTCACTCAAATGTGAATTTTGAGCAGGCTTTTCAAAAGAATGAATTAATGAATGGTCTGAAAGTGTGCCAGGCCCTGGAATTCAGTGATGTGTTCTGAGGTTGTTGTCTGTCTGTGGTTTCAATTCAGAATTAGCTATAACCAAATACCCTTACTTATTCTTCAGGTTCAGGACTTCTGTCCACCTTTTAGGGAGAGGTGGATCAAGTTTCCTAAAGTTATCTTGATTTTGTTCTCAACATTAACGTGTACAATCCTAAGGAGGGCCACTTTAGGGCCTCTTGAAATAGAGGGAACTTGAACTTTACAAGTTCCCTAGGTCAGGGAAAGGGAAAGCACAGGACCAGTACTCTCCACAGCAAGTTGGGGTCATGGCTTCGGTTGGCACAGGTTGCTGCGAAGTCCTGGAAAGAGAGTCTGGGGTAAGCAGGCTAGGTTCTATAGTATAATTCGTCACAGCAGGGGCCGCAGCTGTGGCTGCAGGGTGTGCATGTGACCCGGCGGCCAGCGGCGCAGGTGCCAGAGAGGGAAAGGGGGGGCGGCAGCACAGAAAAGGGGGACTTCCGGGGAGAGCGGGCGTGCGCGCTGGCTCGCCGGCGGCGGGGAGGGGGCAGGGAGGGGAGGGGAGCGTGCGCGCTGGTTCTCCAGCAGAGGGTGGGAGGGGGGGGTGTTGTGCGCGGGCTCGCCGGGGGCAGGAGGGGGCGGAGCCGCTTTGGTTTCTAAACCCACCCGGGGGCTTCCAAGGTGCGTCTACCGGTTGACAACTGCCTGGGGTAGCTAGCCGGACGTGTCCCTTGCAGTGCTGGCTGGTGCTTTTTATTTACTAGGGAACACTGTTTCCCTGCAGGAGAGCCCGGGAGCGCGCAGGCAGGCGCGCGCGCGTACACAGACACAGACACACACACACACACTCGCGCGCGCGCGCGCACACACACACACACACACACACACACACTGGCGCGCTCGTCTTCACAGTTGCATCCCCAAACCCGCAGAGAGAAGCTACTGCAATTTCTCTTAACCCCAGGATCGTGGGGCGAAGCAGAGCCATTGTGCATCAGGGAGAACCTGGTGCCTGCGCTGCCGCCTCGGGTACAAAACCAAGCAGACCGCTCACCCCATCGGGTAAGGCAATCTCCTGTTTGGGGAGTAACCTGTTCGGGTTGGTGCCTGCAGACCCGAGGGAGAGGGTGGGAAACTGCTGTAGTGCTAGAGGGGGCGAGAACTGGAGTTGAAATTTCAGGGGCATACAGCCTCTACCAACGTCGTCTAGCGGAGCAATTACTACTCTGGTTACTTATTCTACCAACCCTGGAGTTGCTCCCCCTTTCTATCCTTCCCCCCAGCCCAATATGCACTGTGTTCCTTGGTTGCCAGGGAGACTTGCTTAAACATTAGCTTTGGGACATCTATTGAATAGAACTGGTTTCTTAAATGATGTTGTTATTTATTTTGATTTTTAAAATAAAATATACACTGGAAATCTTGTGTCAATTTGACATTCGTTAATTTGTATTCAGGCGACGGTTTCATTCAACTTCAAGAAAAGCTGTAATTGCGGTATACGATATGCTTTAAAAATGATTCTTCAGATGAATTTTCAACGGATTGTGTTTTGAATAATGAATTCGTTCCATTTTGGTGATATAAAGAATGCTGATTCCAATTTAAATCTATTCTTCCCTTCTATTTTCAGTTCTGTTTTGCAGTTCACTTAGGTGTGATTCTTAACAATTAAAAGCAGATGATTGTATTGTGGTTCCCCACATCAGGATGATCTGTTGTAAATTGACCAGAAGGGGAATACATATTTGTGAATCCCTAAGATAACAATATAGTATTCATGAAATGCAGCTTTGCTAACATTTTAGTATCCACTGCATCACTAATTAAGGCAGTTTTCTGCACCTCTGCCCATTTCTGAGAAGATTCTGTTTTCTTTCAAACCTCTTGTTGATTTGAGGAGGGAGTATTTCTATATCTATATATGCTGATAGATATAAAATGTAAGCCATGGCTTAAAACCCCAGAGTCTAATTAGAACTCATATTAAGATGTAGATTTTTATTTTTTGATTCTGATGTACTGAATTCTTTAGCAAAACACTGATTAGGGCCCTTATTTCACAGAAGCCCCTTAATACTTGGGCTTGCAGTTTTGGTTGTACCTCAAGTGCCTGGTGGATGAACTTGTAACACAGCACTTGAAGGCATCAGCAATCCAGTAATTACACTTTGCACTAATTTCATACTTTCATCACAAAGAGGAATGACTAAATAAAGATTCACTGTCATTCAGTAATTCATTTTGTTTTCCTTTGATATTTGTTCATCTTTTCTACCTCTTGTTAAATAAAGCAAGGAAAATATGTCAAATTCCTTAATTTAGATTTTAAACTGTCATGCATGGTGTAATGATAAGAGGAACAAAGAAGACAAATAATAACTGAAGTAGGTAAAAGGGATTTATGCAGCTCACAGAATGCTGAGAGATGAAAAATGATGACAAACATTTTACATTATAGTTTACAAAGCACTTTTCATTTATTTTTTTTTATTAATCCTCATAATAATCATGAGGTCAAAGAATTACCTTCAGTATAAAGCTGAGACACCCAAGATTCAAACCTTGTGGAGGTCACTGAGCTAGTCAGTGGGGAAGCCCTTTCTGGATAGAGGCTCTTTGCCTTAAAAAAAAAAAAAAAAAGTTGTGCTTACATTTGAAATGTGTTCAGGGGTCTGACAGGTGAGATAGAGGAGTGGAGCAGCCTAGTAGGAGACATCTGAGAGAGTGGGTGTGGACTTCTTTGGCCTCTGCAACAGGCACCAGAAGGCACCAGAAAGAGGGCAGCTTCTTCTTTACTGAAGCTGATTGTTTCTGCCTAATCTTTAAAACATACTAAATTTTCAAGGAAAACAGAAGATTTTGGATTTCTTTATGTGGGACTCCTCGAACCAATCCTCTGAGGGTATCCAAGAATAATTATGCTTGTCATTGTAAAATGAATTTTACAATGTGGGCTTACAGAAACTGTAAGGACAACTTTAAAAATATGTCTGGGACACATGTGGCCCATGGCCTGTCAGTTTGTTACCTATGACTACTGAGGCCTCATCCAATAATAAACTGTTATTCTCTAATAAAATACTTAAGTGAATCAATTATAAGAATGATCAGGAATATTCTCAATCAGTATTAAAGTCTAATAAATATTCTACATTTGTTATTCAGTAAACAGGTCCAAGTTTGTTTCTGAGGTTTCCTAGGTCTCTGTCTTCTGCCTTCTGGAAAACTAAAGAGAGTGAGATGCTCCAAAATAGGAATGTTTGAATCTGATGAAAAAAAGTATTTGCAGTTTAACATTCTTTCATTCCTGACTTAATTTTTTTTTCTTGGCATAGGGCTAAGAATGTACAAAAAGTCAGTTGAGTGCTATTGGTCCCTTGTATCTACAGAAGAACCAATTGCAGATTAAAATATTTGGAAAAAAATTGCATCTGTACTGAATATGTACAGATTTTTTCTTGCCATTATTTCCTACACAATAAAGCATAACAACTATTTACATAGCATTGACATTGCATTAAGATATTAAGTATTGTAAGTAACCTAGAAAATATTTAAAGTATATAGGAGGATGTGTATATACTATATGCAAATACTATACCATTTTGCATAAAATGGTCTTGAGCTGGGTGTGGTGGCACACACACTTAATCCCAGCAGCTTCAGGGGCTGAGGCAGGAGGATTGCAAGTTCAAGGTCAGCCTCAGCAACTTAGTGAGGCCTTAAGCAACTTAGCAAGACCCTGTCTCAAAATCAAAAATAAAAAGGGCTGGGGATGTAGCTCAGTGATTAAGCACCCCTGGGTTCAATCCCTGGTACTAAAAAAAAAAAAAAAAAAAAAAGGACTTGAGCATTTGCAGACTTTGGTATCTGTGGGAATCCTGGAACCAATCCCCCAGTGAGTACCAAGAAAAGACTATACTTTCATTGTAAAAAGAGGTAGAACAAAAAGATGGTCACAAAAAATAGGAGCATCCTGAGCATTTCAATGAATACTTCCTATTAAGGAGTTAAGTAATTGATTAAACCCATCATGATATTGCAAGTTGCCAAAGTCAAAGGAACAAAGACCTGTGAAACTCAAAGAGACACTAAATTCTAGCATCTTGACATAGTAAATGCTATTTGCTCCTTAAAGGCATCTTGTAATGAAATAAATACCTTTTGAGAAGCTGTTTCTCATATTTTCACTAAAGTTATAGTGATGTCAGTGGACTTTACTAAAGTAGGTAGTTGAAAAGGAGTACTATTTATGTTATTCTTTTGTGGATTCAGAAAGAAGTGGTTTAAGGGGGGAAAAGATGAGAATAGTAGCTTCTAATGGTTCTCCTATTCTAAAATCTCCCTCTGGAAGGATGCTTTAATAGTAAATAAAAGGATTTTGATTTCATTTCAGTGTGCACTTCTAGAAAGGAGCTAGGCAGGTGTTCATAAATATTTTCATAACAAAGTCAAGACTGAGTGCTCTTCCAGAATTTAGAGCAAACAAACCTCTTGGAAGCATCCTATTTGAGCCCCCTCTAAGTTTAAGGTATTTTCCATCAGTTTCTGTTCAAATTTACAATGTCCTTATAAAATGGGCATCTTATAAAGATGAAGAATTCAGGACTATGTGAAGTTAAACTGGATCAATGAAAGAAAACTTTAAATCTCAACTTTGCTTTTCATTTCACTCTCTTCTTCGGCCTGTTACCTAATGGAGGTTATATATGTGTACATCATTGGGATTTTGTATATGGCTGAGGCAGTTATATGTTAAATACTACAGTAGAAATATAAGATTGCATTGAAGTATAGACACAGCAAAAATAAGAAATGTTCTGTTTGTGGAGCTCAGTTAAGTCCCTATATAGGAGGGGGATTGATGGCTGGATCTGATTATATTAAGTGAAGTTCCTTTTCATCTATTGAAAGATGGGAGGCTCTGCCAGACAGTCAAGTTGGACATGTGAGTTGAGAGGATAATGCTGGCGATATCTGATACTGATGAGCTAATTAGCTGAATGGATAAGGGAAAGCATGAGAATGTGGTCTTTAGGATGGAGTGCAGCAAGAACGTAGAACTGGAGATGGGTATCAGGGGATAAAGACAAATTGGTGAAAGAGATGAGAGGCTTGTAACATAAGGGAGAATGTAGCACTGATTCTTCTAAACATTCTGATGCTAAGGGCAAGGGACAAGTCAGGTATTATGTCCTACATAGACCTGGTCCATAGCAAGTACCCATTAGCTATTTTGGGTTTTCTGGATTTTTAATATCCATTGTATGGCACATAATTTCCTTTCATGATATCACTTTTCTATGGGAAGAGTGTATGTATGTGGATTCAATCGAAGTGGACAAATACGTGGATTTTCAGAAATGGGAAAGATTTGGGCAAATTAGATGATAAAATGTGTCATCATTTTCTTTTAGGAGAGTCATAGTTTGGAGGCTAGGGAAATGCTTAAAGATTTTACTGTTACACTTATGAAGTCACACCTCGTATCTGTGGGACAAGTAAAGAGAAATATGAGCTGTGTGTGAGCCATTTGAAAAGCAATACTCAAGCACAGAGGGAAGCCTTTTGGTGAAAGTAGATATCTGCTCTTAATGTTTGTTGGGTCAACATTTTTACTTGAATGAGGTATGAAATATAAGGGATGAGCAAGTGAAAGTTTGAGTGATTCAAGTGTTAGACCTGCATTGACTGGATAAGAAAGCTGCCTCTTAGTATGACTGCACAAAGTAACAGGATTAAATACAATAGAAAACCGTTAGCACTAGAGTCTAGCTCCAGGGACATTTGGCATGACAGGAATTCACTTTAAAGTAGGAGGGATTGTAATTCCCATCAAGTACAATATAAGCCAATATGATGATTTTCCCTTCACAGACATATTTGTTAAGTAATGGAAAATCTGAACAAATGATGTAGGGAGCCCATCTTGCTTATTAAACTGGGCTTTCTGGTGAGAGTGGAGATAGACTTGGCTGTTTCTGTCTCCCCCAGTTCTCATTATTGCAGAATTTATTGCAGTTTGCAGAGTTAATCTTCAAAGTTAACCCTGGAATATCTTACTTTGCTTTTTCCTGGGAATTAGTAGATGGAATTAATTTTGTTCATCTTTTTCCCTTTCCTGGCATTTCTAATCTGATCTTTTATTCTCTGACTCTTGTTACCAAGATCTTCACTTGAGAGAAACTGAGCAGGAGGAAGGGCTCAAATTTCTTCATATCTCTTTTGTTCTTGCTGTATTTCATATGCACACTGCTATGCATTGATGCATGTAATTTAGCTTGATTTAGACATATGGTACTATAAATTTGGGTAAAATTTTTTTAAAGAATTATATATTAAAAAATAACAGTTTTGCAAACTTGATTTGGAATCAGATTAGTTCCGCATATGGCATAAAGCATTGAAAGCTATGAATATGTCTAAAATAGCTTTTTTCCTTTGCAGGGCTGAAATCACCGACCTGATAAGATGATTTTTAAATGGAGAAGGAAAATCTTTGGCAGTTTTCATGGACTTTTGACAATATTCTCCTACATATTTATTTGAGGCATAATATATTCTACTTTCCATGCCAGATGAGCCAGTTCCAGTTACTTAGAAGCAGGGCTACCCACCCCCCTTCCCCACCCTGACATACAACTGGTTTGGCATACAGGATATTGATGGGATAAGTAGTCACATCCTGGCTGATTGCTTCAGTGGGAACACATTTGATGCTAATGGCAGACAATAAGAGCAGTGGAGGAGGCATCTTGCAATTTTTTATGACAAAAAAATCTGATACCTCATTTTAAATCATTACTTAGAAGCCTTATTATTTGTGATTTTTAGTTCTACAATTGAAAGTGCAAAGTAGCATGGCACAACTAAAACATGAGCCTTGGAGCCTGGATTTGAATATGAAATCAGATACTTTTTAGCTCTGTGATTCACAGTCCAGTGATATATTCCTTATAGATCACATTTTTCTCAAATTATAAATGAAGATTCTATTACCTAGATTATAGGGCATCTTAGGTTGCTTTCTGTTGCTATAAATGAACATAGAAGAAGGTGAAATTTATAGTGATTTACTTAGCTCATGGTTCTTGAAGCTAGGAAGTCCAAGAATGAGGTGCTGATATCCAGTGAGGCTCTTCCTGCTGAGTCCTAATATGACCAAATTTAGTAGCTTGGTTTGCTCTTCCTCTTCTTATAAAACTGCTAATTCGATAATGGAGGTCTCAATCTAATCCTAACTATCTTCCAAAGGCCCTACCTCCAAGTACTATTAATATATGACTTTGGGAATTAAGTTTCTAATACACCACTTCTGGGGGACACACCCAAACCATGGCATAGAGAGACTCCAAGATTATGAGATATGTATAGAAACATCTATCATAATGCTTGGTGCATAATAAAAACTCTGTACCTATTAATTCCCTTTGCTACCCCCGCTTTCCCTCAATGATGTTAGAATCCACTTAAATTTCATGCACCATATAAAACATCTTAATCTGGCCAGTGCTAGCCTCAGAGAGGAGCTAGTCCTTTAATTTTTTTTTTTAATTTTTAAATTTGTTCTAATTGGTTATACATGGTAGCAGAATGCATTTCAATTCATTGAGATACCCGTTTTTGTGTTACCGAACTTTGGGTTACACAGTGTGCTGCTTGAGTGGACTCTCCCAGGGAAAGTGATGCATATCTTGAGGTTAATGGTGTCTTTCCTCTCTAGTAAGCCACGTCTCCCTCTATTCTGCAGCTGTTGGTCATAGGGAAAATGAAGGAGGATCAATTTCCTCCTGCCTAGGTAGCTCTCAGGGCTGTATTATAGAATTGCTTCAGGGGTTCTCCATCTGTAAAAAGTGCAGAACTACACCTTGTGTCCTCTGTGGAATGAATAATAGCAGCACCAAGTACCTGGTGGGTACAGACCTCCTAGCCTTTCTGCAAGGTCAATTTCTAGTTGCCTACATCTTTTAGACAACTAGGGGTTTCCCTTCATGCTGAATTATGTAAATTTTATGAAAAGGTCAAAAGCTCACCAGGCTCAAAGAAAAACCTCCTTATATTCTCTTTCAAGTCAGATAGGATTATTCACTTCTCAAAGAGAATACTTTCTAGCTAAAGCTATTTTTTCCCTTTGCATCACCACCTCCCCATTCTTCCCCCACCCCCTGCCCAGCAACTTCTTGTCCTTGAGAAAGACAGAGTAATTTGTCTGCATTTTAAATACCATTTGATTTTCTGGTGACCTAGGAGTGCAAATAAGGTTACTGTGTCTTGATTTACAACTTCCATAAAGGGTAACCCAGATGATAATGGGAACTGCCCACCAGATTGGTGACTTCTACAATGGTCAGGATGACAAAAACACTTGTAGGAAGTTAGTCTGAGTTGTAAATTTTAGAAACCCATAGACCAAGAAAAGTTCTAGTTTCATCATAAAATGGACCATAAAGCACATCCCTAAAGAAAAAGAAACAAACTATTTCTTGTGCTAAATGCGCTCTGCTTATACTGGGTATACATATATGCATGTGTTTATTTATATTGGTATGTATAAAGTATGTTGCAATTTCATAATTTCTATGTGATTTTGGTAGTTAGTAAGTAACACCAGTTTATATACTTAAAATAAGAAATGCATGTTAACAATGATGATCAAGATTTGAATGTTCTCTCTGATAAGTGGATGCTAACCGAAACAAGGGAGGGTGGAGAGAGGAAGAATTGGAGAAGGAAGGGAAGGGAGAGGGAAGGGGAATAGGAAGGGCAGTAGAATTACTTAGACTTAACTTTCCTAATCTTGTATTTGAAAACACCACCAGGGTAACTCCTCATCATGTACAACCACAAGAATAGGATTCTAATTAGAATAAGTTATACTTCGTGTGTGTATAATATGCCAAAATACATTCTATTATCATGTATATATAAAATGAACAAATAAAAAATGATGATTTGTCAAAGACTGAAAATCCTTTACTGGTTTCTTTAAGACTCTAGAAAAAAAACATGGTAAAAAATTTATGTATTGGTATTGATTATAGTGAGGTGTAAATTCTGGTATGAAAAATATGGTGCTGAGATGCATTATTGCTAGATTTTGTGTCTGCATTGCCTTCACAGAGCAGCAAAGTTACAAAATCCTATCACTAAGAAAAAAAAAGCCTACTCCTAATGTGAAGACACTGGATTTATTCTCCGTCACTTTCCAAGTGACAGCTATGGTTATTATTTTGGAAATTTAGGTTCATAATTGAGGTAGATATCTGACTGGAAAAGATTTATTTTGATAGTCTCTCTGTGACTTGCTTCCTCATTTACTCTATTTGACATTCCCTGAAAGGAGACTCAAAAAAAAAAAAAAAATGCCGCTCTTGTGATAGACAGTGGTGTAGATATAATCAAATAACCCCTTGGCTACAAAAAGATTCACTAGTCTTTTCCAGACTGATGTCCTTGAGCTGATATGGTTAATTGTTTTTTTGTTTTGAGAATTCAAAACTTAAAAGAATTATGGAATCGAGGTTATGGTTTCTTTCTTCTTCTTCTTTTTTGGTCCTGGGGATTGAACCCAACTCAGGGGCACTTAACCAATGAGCCACATCTCCAGTCCTTTGTATTTTTTATTTTGAGACAGGGTTTCACCTAGTTGCTTGGGATCTCACTAAGTTACTGAGGCTGGCTTTGAACTTGCAATCTTCCTGCGTCAGCCTCCTGAGCTGCTGGGAGGTTTATTTATTTATGCTAACATTAATTACCTATAGTCTGATTTTAATTAGGGCACAGCTTATCTTCTTTCGATTTGGGTCAAAGCTATTTATAATTTCTTGGAAGTGTTTAATATCACCTACAGATGGGGTTTCTTAATTGATGAAATGTCCTTTTTTTTTTTTTTTTTTTTTTTAACTTTTATTGTGGGTTGTTCAAAACATTACAAATTTCTTGACATATCATATTCCACACTTTGATTCAAGTGGGTTATGAACTCCCACCTTCACCCCATACACAGATTGCAGAATCACATCAGTTACACATCCATTGATTTACAAATTGCCATACTAGTGTCTGTTGTGCTCTGCTGCCTTTCCCATCCTCCACCCTCCCCCCTCCCCACCTCTCCCCTCCCCTCCCCTCCTCTCTCTCTACCTCCTCCACAGTATAACCCTGAGGGTCTCCTTCCATTACCATGCAATTTCCCTTCTCTCTCCCTTTCCCTCCCACCTCTCATCCCTGTTTAATGTTAATCTTCTTCTCATGCTCTTCGACCCTACTCAGTTCTTAGTTACTCTCCTTATATCAAAGAAGACATTTGGCATTTGTTTTTTAGGGATTGGCTAGCTTCACTTAGAATAATCTGCTCTAATGCCATCCATTTCCCTGTAAATTCTATGATTTTGTCATTTTTTAATGCAGAGTAATACTCCATTGTGTATAAATGCCACATTTTTTTTATCCATTCGTCTATTGAAGGGCATCTAGGTTGGTTCCACAGTCTTGCTATTGTGAACTGTGCTGCTATGAACATCGATGTAGCAGTGTCCCTGTAGCATGCTCTTTTTAGGTCTTTAGGGAATAGACCAAGAAGGGGAATAGCTGGGTCAAATGGTGGCTCCATTCCCAGCTTTCCAAGAAATCTCCATACTGCTTTCCAAATTGGCTGCACCAATCTGCAGTCCCACCAGCAATGTACAAGTGTACCCTTTTCCCCACATCCTCGCCAGCACTTGTTGTTGTTTGACTTCCTAATGGCTGCCAATCTAACTGGAGTGAGATGGTATCTTAGGGTGGTTTTGATTTGCATTTCTCTGACAGCTAGAGATGTTGAGCATTTTTTCATGTACATGTTGATTGACTGTATGTCCTCCTCTGAGAAGTGTCTGTTCAGGTCCTTGGCCCATTTGTTGATTGGGTTGTTTGTTTTCTTATTGTCTAATTTTTTGAGTTCTTTGTATACTCTGGATATTAGGGCTCTATCTGAAGTGTGAGGAGTAAAGATTTGTTCCCAGGGTGTAGGCTCCCTATTTACCTCTCTTATTGTTTCTTTTGCTGAGAAAAAACTTTTTAGTTTGAGTAAGTCCCATTTGTTGATTCTAGTTATTAACTTTTGTGCTATGGGTGTCCTATTGAGGAATTTGGAGCCCGACCCCACAGTATATAGATCGTAGCCAACTTTTTCTTCTATCAGACGCCGTGTCTCTGATTTGATATCAAGCTCCTTGATCCATTTTGAATTCACTTTTGTGCATGGCGAGAGAAAGGGATTCAGTTTCATTTTGTTGCATATGGATTTCCAGTTTTCCCAGCACCATTTGTTGAAGATGCTATCCTTCCTCCATTGCATGCTTTTAGACCCTTTATCAAATATAAGATAGTTGTAGTTTTGTGGATTGGTTTCTGTGTCCTCTATTCTGTACCATTGGTCCACCCGCCTGTTTTGGTACCAGTACCATGCTGTTTTTGTTACTATTGCTCTGTAGTATAGTTTGAAGTCTGGTATCGCTATACCGCCTGATTCACACTTCCTGCTTAGCATTGTTTTTGCTATTCTGGGTCTTTTATTTTTCCATATGAATTTCATGATTGCTTTCTCTATTTCTACAAGAAATGCCATTGGGATTTTGATTGGCATTGCATTAAACCTATAGAGAACTTTTGGTAATATCGCCATTTTGATGATGTTAGTTCTGCCTATCCATGAACAGGGTATATTTTTCCATCTTCTAAGATCTTCTTCTATTTCTCTCTTTAGGGTTCTGTAGTTTTCATTGTATAAGTCTTTCACCTCTTTTGTTAGGTTGATTCCCAAGTATTTTATTTTTTTTGAAGATATTTTGAATGGAGTGGTTGTCCTCATTTCCATTTCAGAGGATTTGTCGCTGATATACAGGAATGCCTTTGATTTATGCGTGTTGATTTTATATCCTGCCACTTTGCTGAATTCATTTATTAGCTCTAATAGTTTCTTTGTAGAGCCTTTTGGGTCTGCTAGGTATAGAATCATATCATCTGCAAATAGTGATAATTTTAGTTCTTCTTTTCCTATTTTTATGCCTTTAATTTCTTTCGTCTGTCTAATTGCTCTGGCCAGTGTTTCGAGAACTATGTTGAACAGAAGTGGAGAGAGAGGGCATCCCTGTCTAGTTCCAGATTTTAGAGGGAATGCCTTCAGTTTTTCTCCGTTCAGAATGATGCTAGCCTGAGGCTTAGCATAGATTGCTTTTACAATATTGAGGTATGTTCCTGTTATCCCTAGTTTTTCTAGAGTTTTGAACATAAAGGGATGCTGTACTTTGTCAAATGCTTTTTCCGCATCTATCGAGATGATCATATGGTTCTTATTTTTAAGTCTATTGATGTGGTGAATAACATTTATTGATTTCCGTATATTGAACCAGCCCTGCATCCCTGGGATGAATCCTACTTGATCATGGTGTACAATTTTTTTGATATGTTTTTGTATCCGATTCGCCAGAATTTTATTGAGGATTTTTGCATCTAGGTTCATTAGAGATATTGGTCTGTAGTTTTCTTTCTTTGAAGTGTCTTTGTCTGGTTTAGGTATCAGGGTGATGTTGGCCTCATAGAATGAATTTGGAAGTTCTCCCTCCTTTTCTATTTCCTGAAGTAGCTTGAAAAGTATTGGTATTAGTTCTTCTTTAAAGGTTTTGTAAAATTCTGCTGTATACCCATCTGGACCTGGGCTTTTCTTAGTTGGAAGTCTTTTTATGGTTTCTTCTATTTCCTCAATTGATATTGGTCTGTTTAGGTTTTCTATATCCTCCTGACTCAATCTGGGCAGATCATATGACTTAAGAAATTTATCTATGCCTTCACTATCTTCTAATTTGTTGGAGTATAAGGATTCAAAATAGTTTTTGATTATCTTCTGTATTTCTGAAGTGTCTGTTGTGATATTGCCTTTTTCATCCCGTATGCTAGTAATTTGAGTTCTCTCTCTTCTTCTCTTCGCTAGCATCGCTAAGGGTCTGTCGATTTTGTTTATTTTTTCAAAGAACCAACTTTTAGTTTTGTCAATTTTTTCAATTGTTTCTTTTGTTTCGATTTCATTAATTTCAGCTCTGATTTTAATTATTTCTTGCCTTCTACTTCTTTTGCTGTTGTTTTGCTCTTCTTTTTCAAGGATTTTGAGATGAAGTATGAGATCATTTATTTGTTGTTTTTTTCTTTTTTTAAGGAATGAACTCCAAGCAATGAATTTTCCTCTTAGAACTGCTTTCAATGTGTCCCATAGATTCCGATATGTTGTGTCTGTGTTTTCATTTATCTCTAAGAATTTTTTAATTTCCTTCTTGATGTCTTCTATAACCCATTGATCATTCAGTAACCTATTGTTCATTCTCCAAGTGATGTATGCTTTTTCCTTCCTTCTTTTATCGTTGATTTTCAGTTTCATTCCATTATGATCAGATAAGATGCATGGTATTATCTCTACTCCTTTATATTGTCTAAGAGTTGCCCTGTGACATAATATATGATCTATTTTTGAGAAGGATCCATGTGCTGCTGAGAAAAAAGTGTAACTGCTTGATGTTGGGTGGTATATTCTATATATGTCAATTAGGTCTAGGTTATTAATAGTGTTATTGAGTTCTATAGTTTCCTTATTCAACTTTTGTTTGGAAGATCTGTCCAGTGGCGAGAGAGGTGTGTTGAAGTCTCCCATGATTATGGTATGGTGATCTATTAGACTCTTGAACTTGAGAAGAGTTTGTTTGACGAACATAGCTGCACCATTGTTTGGGGCATAAATATTTATGATTGTTATGTCTTGTTGTTGTATGGTTCCCTTAAGCAGTATGTAGTGTCCCTCTTTATCTCTTTTGATTAACTTTGGCTTGAAATCTATTTTATTTGATATGAGTATGGACACTCCTGCTTGTTTCCGAAGTCCATATGAGTGATATGATTTTTCCCAACCTTTCACCTTCAGCCTATATATGTCTTTTCCAATCAAATGCGTCTCCTGCAGGCAGCATATTGTTGGGTCTTGTTTTGTGATCCATTCTACTAGCCTGTGTCTCTTAATTGGTGAGTTTAAGCCATTAACATTTAGGGTTATTATTGAGATATGGGTTGTTCTTCCAGCCATATTTGTTTATTTCTGTTACTAAACATGGTTTGTTTTCCTCTTTGATTATTCCCCCCCCCCTTTACTGTCCTACCTCCCACTGTTGGTTTTCATTGTTATTTTCCATTTCCTCTTCCTGTAATGCTTTGGCGAGGATGTTTTGAAGAGATGGTTTTCTAGCTGCAAATTCTTTTAACTTTTGTTTATCGTGGAAGGTTTTAATTTCATCCTCCATCCTGAAGCTTAATTTCGCTGGATACACAATTCTTGGTTGGAACCCATTTTCTTTCAGTGTTTGAAATATGTTATTCCAGGATCTTCTAGCTTTCAGAGTCTGTGTTGACAGATCAGCTGTTATCCTGATTGGCTTACCCCTAAATGTAATCTGCTTCCTTTCTCTTGTAGCTTTTAAAATTCTCTCCTTATTCTGTATGTTGGGCATCTTCATTATGATGTGTCTAGGTGTGGATCTCTTATGATTTTGCACATTCGGCGTCCTATAGGCTTCTAGGATTTGGGGTTCTGTCTCATTCTTCAAGTCTGGGAAGTTTTCTTGTATTATTTCATTGAATAGACTTCTCATTCCTTTGGTTTGGAGCTCTGTACCTTCCTGTATCCCAATGACTCTTAAGTTTGGTCTCTTAATGTTATCCCATATTTCTTGGATGTTCTGCTCATGGTTTCTTAACAGTCTTGCTGAGCTGTCTATGTTCTTTTCCAGTTGAAATACTTTGTCTTCATTGTCTGATGTTCTATCTTCTAAGTGTTCTACTCTGCTGGTAGTATTCTCCATTGAGTTTTTAAGTTGGTTTATTGCTTCCTGCATTTCTAGGATTTCTGTTTGTTTGTTTTTTATAACCTCTATCTCCCTGTATAGTTGATCCTTTGCTTCCTGGATTTGTTTGCGTAATTCGTTGTCGAAGTGATCTTTCATTGTCTGATTTTGCTGTTTAATGTCTTCCTTGATACTCCAGATCATCTGAAGCATGTAAATCCTGAATTCTTTATCTGACATTCCATCTGCTGCAGCTGTTACCTCTTCTAAAGTTGCGTTGACCTGCATTGCTTGTGGTCCTTTCTTTCCTTGTCTTTTCATACTGCTTGCGTATCTTTCCTGCAGGTGCGGGCGGCGGCTGTGCTCTCTCCTTATTCCAATTGGGGTGTCGTGGCTACCACGCCGGCAGGTCACTGGGCCTGTTCTGGGAGCTGGCGGCGGCTCTGTTCTGCCCCTACTCCAATTGGGGTGACGAGTGTACCACGCCGGCAGGCCACCGGGCCTGATCCGCCGGTCGGTTGCAGGTTTGCCTACCCTGCAGGCGCGGGAGGCGGCTCTACTCTGCCCCTACTGCAAATGGAGTGACGTGTCTGTCGTACCGGCAGGCCACTGGGCCTGTCCCGCTGGTCGGTCGCAGATCTGCCCACCTTTCGGGCACGGGTGGAGGCTCTGCTCTGCCCCTACTCCAATTAGGGTGTCATGGCTACCCCGCCTGCAGGACGCTGGGCCTGTTCCTGGCACGGGCAGCGACTCTGCTCTGCCACTACTCCAATTAGGGTGGTGTTTGTACCACGCCGGCAGGCTCCTGGGCCTGATCCGCCGGTCTGTTGTAGGTCTGCCTACCTTGGAGGCGCGGGCGGCGGATCTGCCCTGCCCCTCCTACCACGCCTGCGGACCCCTGGGCCTGATCTGCAGGTTGATCACTGATCTGCTCACCCTGCGGGCACGGGTGGCAGTTCCGC
Organism: Marmota flaviventris; assembly: GCF_047511675.1. Lineage (NCBI taxonomy): Eukaryota > Metazoa > Chordata > Mammalia > Rodentia > Sciuridae > Marmota > Marmota flaviventris. The sequence goes on along the minus strand of NC_092503.1, from coordinate 65,326,031 downwards.
TCCGCCCCCACTCCAATTGGGGTCACGTGACCACCACACCGGCAGGGCCTGATCCGGGCGTGGGAGAAGGATCTGCTCTGCCCCTACTCCAGTTGGGGTGACGTGTGTACCACACTGGCAGGCCAGTGGGCCTGACCCGCCAGGCTGACACAGGTCTGTTTACCTTGCAAGCGCGAACTGCGGCTCTGCCCTGCCCCTCCTACCACGCCCATGTACCACTGGGTCGCGGGTCTGCCCACCTTGCGGTTGCGGCTGGCGGCTCCGCTCCGCCCCCTCTCCAATTGGGGTCACGCGGTCACCACGCTGGCGAGCCGCTGGGCCTGCTCCGGGCGCTGGCGGCGGCCCGGCTCCTTCCCTCTGGCTCGACGACAAATTGAGGAGACTCGGGTGACTGTGCCTCACCCCCCCTACCAGGAGACCAACTGCTTGTGTCACCACTGGTATTGATGAAGTTCCCTCCTCCGCCGCTTTCTGCAGACATCAGATCTCTGCCATGTTGGTATCCTATGCGAATGGCAGCATTTCGTTCCCCTTGCCGGGCAACCAAAGCACCGGGTGAGTCCTGACCGGCCCTCAGCAGGACCCGGACCGAGAAGCAGTTTCCGCGGGCTCCTAGCCCCGGGCCAGGGAAGTTCCGGGAGCCGGAACTCGGCCACTCCGTGCTCGGTGTAAGCTCCTATAAATGTAAGCTCCAAGAAGCAGTCCCCGCGGGCTCAGTTCCGGGAGCCGGAACTCGGCCGCCCCGCGCTCAGTATTCACTCTGATAAGATCAGGCTCAGATTGCGCTGAGCCCTAGCAATCTGTCTGCAAGCCGCAGGCGAATTGCAGCCTGAAATTACCTGTTCTATGGCTGAATGAGCTGCGGTCAGTCAAAAACAGGGGTGGTGACGTCAGTTTACCAACATGGTGGCTGCTGGCCTCCTCTGTGGTCTGACCGGTGTGGAGAACCGAGATGGACCGCTTCCTTCCCCCGTCTCGAACCCAGAATTCAGCCCTGAGTACGGTGCTTGCGCGGCTGGCAGAAACTGCAGCGCTGTAACCCTGCGTCTCTATCCCAGACTTTAGCCGCGGGGCGATTTGCTGAATAAGCAGTGATACCCTCCGTGCGACAAACCTCTCGCGTTTGAGTCCCCGTAGCCGATCCTCGTGCGATGGAAATCCTTCCTCCAGGTTCCGGAGTACCCCACTATTGCTGGAAATTCCTAACAAAATATCCTTTAGCCGTCCTGACTTGTCATACTCCCACACAGTGAAGCAGCACACGGGGACAATGCACTCCCCTCGCCGCCATCTTCCTTCCTCGATGAAATGTCCTTTGAGAAACTACCGCATAGTGCTTAGGTCTTTCTGCACAGCATTTGACATGGCTTTTTACTGAAATTCTGATTCATTAATTTTAGTGCCATCTGTAGAGTTTGATGATAAATTTCTCTTCTCTGATCTTACAATTTTTCACAAAGTTTTCAGTTTTTTATTTCTGTCTTATGTTGTTTTGTCAATTCTGATTAGTAGAAGTCTGCATTGAATAGAGCATTGAGGTTTCCTAAGGCAGTGCCAGAATTAAAAATACCTTTTCCTGCTCTCTGGTTTTTATTCTGGAGATCAAACCCAGGGCCTCACACATTGTATGCAAGAATTCTGCCACTGAGCTACACCCTCAAAAAGGCCCTTTCTTAAGGTTGCTCCTACCTGTGGTTGCTTGAGTCATACAGCAGTATTGAAAATCTCTCACTGGTAGTGTTTCAGTGGAGTAAGGAGAAGGTAGGGGTAGGCACAATGAGTTGGATGGGGGGTTAGATTCCTTGAGTGTCCACTCTGCAGGGAGACTTGCAGTGAACTCTGTGCCTACATGTCCTTCTCTGTAAACCTGAAGAATCTTAATTTTCTCACACCATTGTTTATGAGAATAAAATTGTATATACCTAAAATGTGCTCTGTTACTACTTCTGATTGGCCATTCTAGGACCTTACTTTAGAGAATCATATATTTACCAGTGTTAGCAAATAAGTCTGTTATAAAGGTTTGCAGCCAGGCTGATCCTCAGAATACCTGGAATTGTTTTAAAAATGAGGTTTCCTGGATCCTTTGTATTTACCGTGTTAGGATCTGCATTGGTGCTGGGCCATTCGTGTATGAAAAAGCACTTTTCAAGTCATTCTGACAATTGGTCTAACTTGGGAGCTTCTATCTAGAGTACAGTGACCTGCTGGCACTCTGTTTGTTATTCCCATCTCCCAAGGACCAGCCATGTCATCTGGACCTGGGCTTCAGCTTTCTGTCATTCACACTTAACAACAAACAGCAATTTAAGTCTGTTGAGGTTACATAGGTCCCCAGATACTCAGTGGGCATTTAAACAATACAGGCAGTTCTCTGCTAACCATAAGCCCCGTCTGGATAGGAGTATGATGTGTGATTAATATCTTCATTGCTGAAGTAGAAATTACCAAAGCTGGTGAATTTCTGCAGAGGGCATCCTTATAAATGTTATGGTATTCTCTGTATGGTAGATTGTTGTTTTTTTTTCTTTTTAAAGTGCATTTCTGCATGAGATAAAATCAGATGATTTTTATCTTATACATTCTAGATTTAGAAAATTAATAGTGATTATATGGCATTATATAAGCCAGCTGGAGAATATTCCTTCTACTGTGGATGAAATCTTATGAGTCATTGATGAACAGGTTGGTAGTGGATTGCTGCAGGGTAGTATAGATACTGATGGAAGGATTTGGGGAACAGAGAACCTATGTTTTCAAATTGTGGTTTATTATTTATTTTGGGGAAGGTTCAAAATGTGATTTTTGGATGATAGGCATTTTGAAGAGATATATAATTATTAAGCACTGGAATATAGTTAGGAAAAAGAATCTTTGCTGTTAGATCACTCATGAGTTTCCAGGCACCCACAGAAATGATTAAGGTTATGATGGTGAGATGTTGCTTGCTTGATGACAGTCCTAAGAAAAGTCATTGCCTGGTGTGTGAGTACACACGAGAAGGGCGATATCATGCTTATCTGCCCATTGTGATTTAGTCATTATTGTGACTACTGCAGTGACTTCCCTGACATTGAGTTTGGTACAACCATTCCTATGGCAGGAAATTTTTTCATACTTAATAATACTTCTGAGTTGAAGGACAAAATATTTTGATCTGAAGAAAGACTGTTTCAGAATGGGAATTGTTTTACTGAGTTACCTTTTACTGTGTAGAAAATCAGATGAAGTTCCACATCTGGAACTTTGTCAAATTGGTATTAGGTCAGACTCTGGTTTTTTATGTCAGACAAGTGGAGGGAGGTATGGGGACAAGGAAGAAGGGAAAAGGGGTAGGGATAGTGAGGATGGGGGAGAGAGAGAAAAAAAAGAGAGAAGAAGTGGGGACCGAGAGAGAATGCTAACTGAACCTGCATTTGTTGTTGGTTGATTTGGAGGCTGCAGCCCCATTAGGTGGTTAGGTCTTGACTCTTCTGCTGACATCATCTTTTTGGCCATTTGTGCCACAGGATGGGATGTAATGACCTCAGGCACACTACTAAGCCAAACCTGTATTTCTAACTCATGTGATAAACATAATGAGCACATAAAGAAGTTCAGTGGATAAATATGCATAACAAATAGGATAAAACCCAAACCTAGAAGTGAGAGCAAGGAGAATCTGTGTTTTACATCACAAAACAATAGTAGGTACTATTTAAATCTTGAAGCAAGTAGGTGACCTTTTCTACCTTCAGAGTAGTTTTCTCCTAAGGAGAAATAAATCTCAAGAGAGAATGACCCTAATTAAAATTTGGGTATTTCTTTATGATGCTTTATGAGTTTCCCTCTATCATATGAGGTGAATTTAGTATATCCCAACATTTGCTGGCTTTCACCCAGCTTTTCTGATCTCTTTGAGCCCAGGGCTGTGACTGCCATTTGGCATTGTTGAAGCCAGATCTTCCCAGGAAGGTGAAGTCTAATGCCATAGAAATATAATTAAGAAGTTAGAAGAAAATAAGATACTCTGCAGAGTCCTGTTAGTAAGGATAAAGAAGGCCAAGATGATTTTAAATAAATATTTACACATTTTACATGGTCAGTGCTGTAAAAACACTTGAGAAATGTTATTGGAGGAAATGTAACAAAGGTGGTCTTTAAAAGAAAGTTGCCAAAATTATGCCAGGTGATTTGGGCACATATACTATAACTTAGTACCAAAGTTCCTTATGTGTGCGTTCTAATTTTTTTTCTTCTAAACCTGCCTCCTCAGAGCTTCCCCATGGTTAGTTGCCTGGGCCCAAACCTTGGAATCATCTCTGACGTCACTCCTTTCAACTTACACTCAAGCATTTGGGAAACTGATGCCTCTACCCTCAAAATGCACCCAGAATCCAACCCTTCTTTCCATTTCCTGTAGCCATGCATGTTCCATCAGCATCACCCTTTCTTAGATGGGAGGTTTCCTTTGTCTCCCATGGGCTCTTTCCTTCACAGTAGCCAGGTTGATCCTTTTTAACTCCAAGTTCGGTTATGTTATTTCTTTGCTCAAGACTGCAATAGCTTTCAAGCCCAAGGACTAGGACCCTGCGCACCACCTCTCCTCTCTCTTCACCTGCCCCTGTCTTTTGCTACTCTTTCCCTGTTTACTCCTTCCCTTGCCCACTGGTCTCCTTTTCTGCCATAGAACCTGTGTATCTCAGCTCCTAGTTCCCTCTGCCTGGAATGCTCCCTCTCTGGCTATCCCCAGGCTCACTGCCTCACCTCCTTCAGGTCTTTGCTCAACTGTCACCGTCTCTGTGATGCCCACTGTGGTCACCCTCCTGATTTCCCCGACTCCCTGTACTCTCAATTCACCTTGCCCTGAATTACTTTTACTCACAGTTCTTATCACTTTTTAAAGACAGCTTTACTGAGGGGAAACTAGTATGCCATTCAAACGGAATTATTTTAAGTATACAGTTCAATAAAAGCAAATGTATAAAGTTGTGGGCAGTTAACATTATGATTCTGTCTTAAAGAATATTTCTGTCTCTCCAGAAAGTTCCTTTGTGCCTATTCATAGCTGTATCCCCCCGCCCCCCGCCTCATCCCAGGTAACCTCTAGTTTGTTCTGCATCTAAAAGTCTAGATATTTACATTTTGGTCTTATTTGACTTTGTACCCCCACAGATTACCTAGCACAGTGCTCAGCAAATACGGATTGAATTGCTGAAGAAGTTGCATATTTGTTTAAAATTCAAGTGTTACTGTTTTTTGTGTACTTATGACCTTGGCAAACAACTAGGGTGACTGGCAGGTTGGAGGTGGGGCAGATATGAGAAAGAGATGTAGGGGTGTCAGTGTTCCAGCAGTGTTTGTATGTCAGGTGATTTCCCTGCTGCTCTCTGGTGTTCTTCTATGTCCCCAGTGTCCCCAGGGAGGTGAGCTGGCTTCTCACACCTTTTCTTATGAATGATTCTGTCTCCCTCTTCAGTTATGCACTAGAGGGTGAAGTCAGTCCTAGCTGTCTCTCTCACTATCTCCTGAGTTCCCATCTGCCCTTCTCTTCTCACAGTTGCCCTTCTGACTCAGGTGCTTGCCACTTTAGCTTGCGTCTGGTCTCTGCCACTTTCTTTCTCCTTCCATCCCTTCGTATGGACTGCTGCACTACAGTGTTTATAGAGTTGGATTCCATCATCTCTGCTTTCTGGGAACTTCCATTGACTCTAAGATCCTTGGCTTAATGAGTCTCAAAGGCATTTCCTCATTTGCCTGCTTATTCCTCACAATGTGAACTATGCCCCTTTCTCAAGCTCTATAAATTAACATGCTTTCAGGAAATACACTTCCTAGACAACTACATTGTGATGTTTGTCTGATCCCTAGGCCTTTTTGTCTGGCAGTGAGTAATTGGTTTGCAAGCAAGCTAACAAGCAAATCCTTAAAGCCTCTAAGAGTTGACTATTTGAAGGAATCCAGTGACTAATCTGTATATGTTTTCCCAAATTGTGGATTCAAAACATAACAGCTCCAGATTTGCTTTATATTTACTAAGGGTTTCTCTGGTCCCAATGCACTGGAGGAAAGTGATAGGACAGTTTCACAGTGGAAATTGAATGTGGCTAAGCCACACCAGCATCAGGACCAGACCTTAGCTGCATTTGGTCTACACTTGGACCCTGGCTAGGGCTTCAGTGTTGGTACTGGAGCAGGGCTGGGTGGTATAGTGCAAACCTCTCCTGCACTCCAGCCATCTGTGTTTCTCTGTACTAAAGCTGTCACATCCAACTCTCCCTGTGCTGTTGTTATTGCTTCTGGGTGCTCTGCTCCTGCCTTATGACCAAGGATGTTAGGGTGCCTTCGGTATGCTGTGCCTTCTCCAGTCAGTGAACTTTGTCTGCTTCTGGCTGCTTCTTTTCTTTCTGGCAATTGCTACAGCATGCATCAGTGAAATGGATTCAGAGACAGTCAGCTCTAAGGTTGAATCCTGATTCTTTCAGATACTGATTTAGACTTTGGAAAATCCTTTATTTCTTTGAACCTTAGAATCCTCCATTGTGCTCTGTAGTATAATCATGGGATCAAGTACAATAATATACTTACATTTTCATTGTCTAGTACCTGGCACAAAGTCACCATCCAGTAAGGTTTTGCCACTAATGTTATAATTATTCCAAAGCAAAACAGGAGGGCCCAGGGAGCTAATGGCTTGCTCCCCATTCATCAGGGAGAGCAGTCCCTTCTTTCCATTATCATCCCTGTGTGGGTGTGTGTGGGGGTTTGAGAACATCAGCTGTATTTTTGACCACTGTCTATATTTTCCAGTGCTCAATCTCCAGTGCTAATGACAGTACTAATCCATACAACATGGACTACACCTGGTTGGCCTGTGTGACCCCTTGCTCTCATTTCAGGATGAAAGGAAAGTACTCTGTGTTGTTGTTGCTTCTTAAATATGCTGCCGTTGGTGTATTTGATTATAAAAGCTTTGCCAGTTTTCTCGTTAATATTTTTCTATTCTGTCAAGAATGCTCATTCTGCACGTGGTTACTGGGCATCTGTTAAATGTCAGGCACTGTGCCATGTGCTGATGATTCAATGGTGAGGAAAACAATCCGGTCCTTGTCATCTCAGCACTGACACGCCAGTGATAGAGACAGGCATTTATCTCATGATCTCACAAATAAGGGTAAAATCACAATGGAAATAAATGCTAAAGGAAGAGATTTGAGGTATTATGACAAATATAAAGCAAGGGGGTTTAATCGGTTCCCTAAAGAGGTGGGGCTGGGGACCTGAAAGACCTGAGCTAAGGAGGTAAAAGGGAGAGGGTAGACAGGAAAGCCATTACCCCTAAGACAGTGTGGTGCCCTTGAGGAAGGACTGTAATCAGAGAGTAAGGGACTTGAAGGGCTGATGGTGGCTCCTGTTGTAGGATAGCATTCATCAGTGTAGGAAAGCTGGAGTCCATTGCTCTGGTTCAGACCAGAGATGCTGGTAGTGGCTGAGCCTGGGGATGGAGAATGAGAGAAGGTTATTTTTTAAGGACTCTATGAATTTTCAGGGCTTGGAGATGGATTGAACACTGGTGGAGAGGGAAACCTGATGACTCCTGCATTGGTGTGGTGCCACTCCATACAACAACATGGGGAGAGCTTCCCCTTGCATGAGTGGCAGTACTAATCCATACAACAATGTGGTTAGGACAGTATTAAATATGAACTGTCTTTAAGATGTTTACATGAGGATATCAAATAGAAGATTATTCTATGGAGTTCATAGAAGACTGGGACTGTGATACAATTTTTGATTAGGATTGAAATTGCCTAGAGACTAAATAGAGAATTAAATTGCATCTCAAGGAATGGTAGCACTTAATAATGAGCTAGAGAGGAGTGAGCAAAAAGGAGCAAGAAAAAAGGTAGCCAAAGAGCAAAGAGGAAAACCAAGAGAGGAGGAAATCTTAGAAGTCAGGGAAATGTGGTTCAAAAAGAGAGCATTGAGTGATTTGAAATGCTGCCAATACCCCATAAATTGAGGAATGGAAATGACAATAGGATTTAATGATAGTCAAGGCATGTGGGGGTGACTTGGAGACTAGAGGCAACCTAAAGCCCAGACCTCCTCACTGTGCCACCACATAAATCCCCAAACCATACCATAACTCTGCTTGAGCAACCCCAAAAAAGCTGAGCTTCCTCACCATTTGAATAGAAATTAAGCTGAGTTTCAGAAATTAGGAAGATAAATTGTTCCTTGCACATCAGACCTTGCAGTGAGATCCATACGCTCTCTAAATGCCGTCTATACATTCACTTAGGGGACCTTATTAGATGCTCAATATGGAAGCCTGGTGAAAGGTGCTCCCTGCTTTGAATACATACACAGAATAGGGGAGGAATGGTCTCACAGGAATACATCTGTTAACTGTCATCTAGGGATAGTGTAAGCACCACTAACATGGCCACAAATTATTGGAATTCAAAAGAGGAAAAGCTTAATAGATAACGTGGAATGCATAATCAAAACTGGGAACATGAAGTGCACAATCAAAAATTGAGCCTTCTGTAGGGCAAAGAGGCCTCCTGGAAATCCGGGATAATTAACACCTTTGGATTTAGCTTAGAGTGCCACTGATAGATCATCAGTCTTAGGTTTCATTTCTTCTTTTGTACTTCTGTAAACAAATTTTCAGGTCTTTTTCAAGGCTTTGCTTATAAGGTTAAAATTTCAGAAAATAAATATCTCTGAAAATGACTTTAAAGGTACACAGCTTTTATGATTCACATGTTCCAACAGCAAACTAAATTTAACTGAAGAATCAAAAAAATCAGCACTGCTTTGGGTTGAAAATACAGAGGATGGAAAGGTAGATTTTCTTCTTTCAACTTGGGCTTATACTAGTTTTTAAAATATTAACTTTGAGAAATATCTCTACCAAATAGTCTTTTATCTATTTAGGAAGTAGTGAAATGTGGATTTTGATATTTGATGTGGTTCTTTTGAAAGTCCTCCCTTAATTCTTAATCCCTATTAAGAATTAGCAATACTTCATCTGACTTGATTCTTTAAATAAGTTTTCTGATATATTTTAGTCAAATATATCAATGTCTGAAAGGCATTGATTTTAAACACAAGAAGTTCGATAGGAGGCTATCTTCATAAAACAATTCAGGTGAAGATTGGATGTGGAAGTCAACTTCATATTATCCAAGAAAGCCCCTCTAAGAGCACAGATGTGAAGGAGTCTTCCCAGGCTTCCCCTCTGGACCCTCTGCTGGGTTCCCACTACACAAGGAGAGCTGGGGATGATGTCACATAGCTGCACTTTCTTTTTAATTTATCTTCACTAATCAGGCCCATGTAAGCAATGAGAAGAATTTGAGGACAATTTGCAGCACTTTTTTCTACTAAACTCAAATTTTCTGGTTTACAGGTGGGATGGGGGAAGTATTTGCTCCATACCTTCTTGAAAAAATCTAATATATGGTACAGGTCCTCATTCCTGTGCAAAATGCATGTGTGTATATGGGTACAGAAAAGGGGGCACAAAATGAGTGGCATCCATATATATGCCATTCTAAATATGTGAAAATTGTTCATGGATCTCAGGTTAGTGTCTTCTGTTCTGAACTGTCCCAGGGGCCATGATCTGAAGGAGCTTCCTGAACCATGTTTCATTCACTCTTCTCTGACTTTACAGACAGTGCAAGCTCAGGTTCTACTGGCTTTTGCAATCCACAATCAGCTGGCCCCACCTATCCTGGTCAACCTGATCTGACACTGTCCCTATACTATGCTGCTGCACACATGCCTGATCCACAGAACACTTATTCAGTTCCCTCTCAGTTAAAAAAATCAAGATTCCGCTCAATGCTCATTTTCTCTATGAAATCATTCCTGATTAACCTGCCCGTATCATGTTTTTCCTTATTTATTCTGCCATGTAGCTGTGGAGAGTTGCCTTTTGTTATCCTCTAGTCATCTCATATAAGTTTCCTTAATTCAGAAGTATATTAATAGTAGAAGTTGTGTCCTAAAGTATTAGAGCTAGAAAAGACATTAGCCTGTAGATCCTTTTATTGCACCTCAGCCAATCAATAGCAGTGACTCGGTACATTTGTGATGTGTATGTTTGCATGGTCACGCACATATTACATTAAGAATAACCCTGGGGATCACATTAGAATCAGGGAGGGAGAGAGAGAATGGAGAAAGACTTGAGAAACTGAAACAGCCTTTCCCCAAAGGATTCTGCGTAGGCAACCTGTTTTACCTCTTGCCCATATGCCTTGGTTAAAAATTAAATTAAACACTCGGTACCAGAGATTTAGAGGAGGGACAGGAGGCAAATACGGAAAAGAAAGAAATGAGATGGATTATCCATGTTCCTTTCACACACACACAAACATATATACTCACACCCTACCTATGTGTGCATACATGTGTGGGGTGTATGCATATGAGTCTATATATGTGTGCACACATAGATACATGTACACACATGCACACATATGTACACATGCTTGCATATCCATATATATGCACACATACATTCTCATCCCCTATCCTGGGATAGATGACTGTGATGTGCCCATTATTCTTTCCCTCAAAATGCATTTGGTTATGGTAAATGTGTTGTTTGTATTTTTCTAGAACTAGCTCTTAAAGGGCTGGGTCTCTTGGTGTCACTCATATAGAATCTGTGATAATAATCTCTAGTAATACGATTTTTACTTTTATTTCAAAAGGAAGAGAATATCTTTAACTGTTCTGCTAAGAACATTGCATCTGTACACAGGCTAACACCTGTTTTACTTCTTCCCTCAACATTGGATCATATCACATTGGCTGTACAGAACTCTCCCACAAACTGACTTAGATGATCCCTTCACTCTCCAAAAGGGAAAACAGAAACCCAGAGACACAAACTGGCTTGTGCAGGAAAATGGTAGCAGAGTTGGGACAAAGGATACAGGTTTCCAAAGGCCTTGCCTTCATCGGTTTGCTCTTCTTTGATTTTATGGCCCCTTTGGTGCCTCACACAGCATGTTTCATAAGCTTTCACTTCTTTTGACAGTTAAATACTTTGAGCTTCCTGTCTTTTCCCCTTGCCATATGCACAGACACTTGCCCCAGCCATCTGGGGAAGGGAAAAGTCTTATCTGGCACAGGAATGAGAGTGCAGATGCATTCTTTTTATAATTACTCCAAAGAAGGTTGTTGGAGGTATGATGTATTTCGGCTGCTTCTTCAGATCCAAATTCAAAAGCCATTCTCATATTCAGAAAATATTTTCTTTTGTATAAAACTCTCAGGACATTAATTCTTTCTCAATCTGTGGTCTCATTTTTCAGCATATGCCTCTGACTTTAGTAGCTCACTGAAAGCTAGTACACCACCAGCATTAATTTGACCCCCGGCTGTATTCTTTCCCTGTCAGTTCCTGTCCTCCAGGCTGTTGCTCACAGTTATATCAAAGATGGGAGCAGCTGGAATCAGAGGCCTGTGATTATTAAGACAGTAATCACTGATCATGCCGACACTAGCAATATTAACTAGTGCTTAAATAATTGAAAATGTTACCTATGAGGCATGCATGAATTCAAGGTGTCAGAATAAAAGACGTTTTCTAGAATAGCCTTGGAAACAATAAAATGCTTTTGTTCTTATTTTATTCAAGTAGTCTGGCTCAAAAATGCTGTCTGCTGTCTGGGGATAATGAACTGCTTTGGAGTTTAAATAAAATTTTTAAACTTCTTTACAAAATAGAAAATAATATCTTGAGGAATACCATTTTAGGGGGAATAAATTAATTTTCTTAGATTTCTCAAGTTACAAAGAGATTGTAATACCTAAGTTTTCTATTATTGTAACTCTAAGTGCCACAGTAGTAGAAAGAGTTTGATGGTGGTACATATGCTACTTATGTTGTACCTCAGTTTAGAATGTACTTGCAAATTCATCATTTCATTTAGTCTCGATGGAAGTATTGTGGGTAGGTGGTTTTCCTTCTGCCTTATGGAGAAATAAATGTTTACTCAGAAAGACTGAACAATTTGCCCAAATTATATGAGTAATAAGTTCAGGAATTGGGTTGGAACATAAGATTTGTCCATCATTTTATAACAATTTCCAAATCTTTGCGATGGCAGAAACCTCTATAATATACTTGCGGTATGGAAGAAAACAAAAAACACTATAGTTTTTGGTGGAACTTTCTGGATCCACTCTTTATCGGAAGAGTAAGCAGTTGCAGGAAGGAAAATTGCTTTTAATGGGATTACAGAACTTGGATTCACTGGAAGAATTATCATCTTTTCCTTTAAATTTATATCTCTTAAGAATGTACCCTTTGGCAACATTTTTTCACCAAAAATGATTAAAGTATATGACTTTCCCCCTATATTGAATAATTCCCCTATTTCAGTATTAATTTGTAGGTCTTTTTATCACAAACTAAATTATTTTATTTTAATTTGGGAAGCCTTTCCTTGAGAGATAGGATGCACTTCTAGGACTTTGTTTTCATTTGTGGTTGTTTTTTAGGTACCACCGTTTTATCCTGGCACCTTCCTGTGCCAGCACTTTGTGCTAGCTGTGAACATACATAGCAGGACTTATCTGACACTTTCCATTGTTCACTGTGGTGCCACATAACTTACTGCTGTTCCCTTCCAAAGAGCTGGAAGCATATCCAGTTCTGTCAGAGCAGAAATCCTAGCAGGTACACTAAGACTGGGCAGGTCTGAAGAACTTATGAGGCAGACCTTTTCAGAGATCACAGACCTTGTAGGTAGGTTAAGGCTTACAAGTTTATTTCTAGTCCAGTGGGTGAGTGTCAGAGAAAAAGCTTAATTCCAAGTAGAGCAGTGTCTGCCATCCAGATTGTCCCTTGGCCTAAATCCAACAGGACTCAATTCCAAGTCCTAGAAAGAGGAGGATACTTTTAAAAGAGCAAGTGTTTTTTGTGTTTTTTTGTTTGTTTGTTTTTGTATCAGGGATTGAACTCAGGGGCACTCAATCACTGAGCCACATCCCCAGCCCTATTTTTTTTTAAATTTTATTTAGAGACAGGGTCTCACTGAGTTGTTTAGCACCTCCCTTTTGCTGAGGCTGACTTTGAACTCGTGATCCTCCAGCCTCAGCCTCCCTAGCCCCTGGGAAGAAATATTTTTTAAAAAGCATTATTTTGCTAAAACCTCTATGGGATCCTGGGTATATAGTGGCTTCAGTGACTTGGGCAGTGATGGCACTTAGAATTTAGCTCACTCTAAGAGAGGACATTCTTGGGCAGTGTCTCCTTTGTGGCTTCTTTACTGTCATCCTTAGTACTTTCTACATGAGCCTAGAAATGTTTGGTATAAACATCATAGATGCAGCAGCAGGCATTATTGCACAGAATGGAGACAGCGTGAAGTGAGAATGTGGAAGCAGAGAGGATTGTGTTTCGAGAATTTCTGGGATAATTGAGGAGCTGGTCTTCCCTGTGTGGTCAGTTTATGCAGTTGCAAATGTGAGCTGCAAGGTCACACAAGGAATATTTTATAATAGTTTCTGGGATCTTATAAGGGTTTATACAAAAATGATGTAATTTATATCATTTTATGAAAAAAGTTGACTTTCCCAAAGAAATGTGAACAAAATTAGTAAAACTTTCACACATTAAAAATGTGAATATATTTAGGGCAAAAATAATTCAAAATTTTTTGCTTTAAGTGATATATATCATTCTAATCAATTCAACCAGATTTATATATAATATTCATTTGCAATTTCTGGTAAAATTATTATTATTGTACATAAACCCTTCATTCAGATCCCATTAACCTTGCTTGATTTTTTTCAAACTACTTGTCACCTCCTGGAACACCATATAATTTACTTACTTGCCATGTTTATTGCTTATCTGTTTTCTCTATGTAGAAAGCTTGTTCCATGGGACAGGTATCTTGTCTGTTCTGCCCATCAATGTGTCCCAAGTGCTTAGAAGAAAGTCTGAATGTGGTAGCCATGCAATAAATACTTGATGATTCTTAAGTCAAGAATCTGCCACTTCTCTGCTTATGAATTTGGAATTATTAGAACTGTTTTGGGAGAAATAGATTGTGAGGAATAGGGGCCTAGAGAATTCTTTTACATTATTGATAACTGGGCAGAGACAAAGTACAGGAGAGAGAAAGATCGCAGTAGACCACTTCTGAATTTGCGACTTTTACCTTATATTTTTGCCATTCCTGCCACTGCTGCTCTCTCTAGAGTCTGAGGTAGGTAATAATGAGATGACAAGTCCTATGCCTCTTCCTCTTTCCCCATTGCATTCCTCTCAATGGATTCTTTTATCCCCTGGTAATTTAAGGAGAGAAAAAAAAGAGTTAAAGGGAAAAAAAGGGTTAACTCATAAGAAGTGGCTGATACATGCAAAAGAAAGGGATGTCATAAAATGAACCGTGAATAATAATAGAAAGAAGCAGATTGTTGGCTTCCATATGCTAAGAATGAGGTACACACTGAATTCCAAACTTTCTTGTCAGTGATTATAAAATGAGAAGCTTGAGGAGTTACTTGTTTTAAAGCATTTATAAATGTTAAAAGAAATTTCACAGGGAGGTCACTAGGCTAAAGTTGTTCCAGCACCTTAAGGCTCTTATATAAGCAAACTGAAGCCAGGAAACTGTAAACAGTTTCATTTCAGGAAAATGAAACTTAAGCTTACCAATCAGAAACCACCAGATAATCTCTCACCAGGGACTTTCTACCAGATCACAACCAAATAAGGCAAATGCCTACCTGTAGCCAATCAAGAAATTACTTTGCTTCTGTGTTCACCCTATGGAAAGCCTGCTCTTGATGTTCTCTGAACCTCTTTTAGTTCTGGGTGCTGCCTGATCCATGAATCATTCTTTGCTCAAATAAACACTATTCTGTTTAATCACTCTAAAGTTTTTCTTTTAACACAAATAAACCAAAACCAAATGCTCAGTGGCATCATTGCTCTTCATTTCTTTGTATTAGTGCCCCAAAGAAATCCCTCTTAAGGATTCTCCTGAAAATTACACTGCAGTGAATGTTATAAGCAACGTCTTCTAAGCATCTTGTAAAGATTACCTCTCACTTCTTAAAGACTTTAATTGTTGTTATGCCTCACTATATATAGAAGGATGATAATTCAGCAATACAGATGGGGAGGTAAGATAAAGTCAAACTTGTACTTCAAACTTGAGATTGGTTTCTTATCCTGTGCTTGTTGGACCACCATAGTTTTTGTTCTTAAATATTTCTCCATAGAGACCTAAGAGTTTTGTTTTTAATGGCATGTGGATGAAAAATATTCTGCCCAAACATCAGATAATTTTTGAAACTTAAGAAAAGTTTTGCAATGTAGGTATGTTCTTAAGTGTGACATTGTATTTTTCTGAGATACACAGTTATTGAAACCATAGGATAGACTTTGAAATAAACATGATAGTTTTGTTTTCACAAGTAATGTTTACTAATTTCATGTGTAGGACATTACCAAGGGCAGTAATACCTTGATCAGAGAATACACTATACGTTTTTTTTTGAAGCAACATTATGTGTTCATAACTTTTGTGCACTGGGAAAATTAGGAATTAATGAAGAAAGAATTCTACTTCAGTCATTGTGAAATATCAAACTTGATGGATTTGACAGCCTTTTATCCCCTCTACCTCCCCACACTATTCTCTGAGATGCGTCCTCCCACGTGTCAAGCTCACCCAAGCCTCTTGACTGAGCCAAGAAAACAGACTCTCCTCTCCTCCTCCTCTTCTGACTCATGCCAAAAAGTCATGTAGCAATTCAAAACATTTCTCAAATCACAAAACATAATGTGGAAAACTTTCTCATCTCTGAATTTGGAATATTCCTCAGTATTTTGACATTTGTGTAACGGTTATTTTCGGTTAACTTCATTTCTCTAGAGGCTTTCCCTGACCACTCAAACTAAACGCCCACTGACTGGATCATGTCGCATGTTTGGCTCCTCATAGTACCCATTGCTATCCGGTGTTTTCTCATTGGCTGTTTCTTGCCCTTTGAATGTAAGTTCTGTGAGAATGGGGACACTAAACTGTGCTTCCTGAACCTAGCGGTATATAGTAGGAGCTAATGAATATTTTCAAATGGATGAATGTTCTTAAAATCCTCAAACATTTCCCTTCATTTTAATTCGTTATCCAGAGCTCTGGCTATGGTACTCTGGTTAGTCAGTCTTCCTTTTCTGTCATCCCCTCTGCCTTCCTTTGCCGCTGTCCGTACTTGTCCTCACTCATTCACCCAGATCTAGAATCTCTGGGTCCATCTCCGTTGTTGACATTGTTTTCATGTAAACTGACTGAGTTTGGTAATTTCACTTTAAAAAATATTAATATTTTCTACTTGACTGCATCATAGCAGGGTTGTACAAATTATTAATGACAGCTCTTATTTAATTTCATAAGATAATGTCTTAAAACTCCCCAGTGAGATCAATAATTTCGCCTTGTTTATAAATATTCATAGTGTAATTTGTACAGTGATTCAGAAAGCACCACTTTCGTATCTTTTTTCCCCTTAAATTTTAATATTTCTCAAAGGTATTTAGTAGCATTAGTTAGAACTAAGGCAAAGTGGCTCAATATGTAAATAGTTTGCCACTGACTTTTGAATTAAATATACTAACTTGAAATTTTGTTATTCACATCAATATTCTGTGTTCCCTTTGGTAATTGTAAAATTATGACTTCAACATTTCAATTGCACATTATATTTTCAAAGTGCTTCAACTTGCTGTTTAGTTATTCTATAAAAGTAGAATCAATCATGTAATATTGTCTTAAAACTGAGATCTCTTAGCTACAGGGTTTTCATCAAAGCCAAGGTTTTAAAAGGATGCTAATTTTAAAATGAAAATGAAATTTGGAATTCTTTTTTGTCTTGATATGAAGTTGTTAGAATCTTGTGCATACTCTGTAAAAGACTTAGGGTGCCTTTTCACGGACAGGATAGTGTTTTGGGAGGTGTCTGGAACTTCTGCATTTGTGGTACAAACTCCATTAACTCACTAAACAAGACCAATACATTTATTAGTAAGTATTCTAGGAAACAAGCTCATTCCAGCAAGGAGGTGAGTGGGATGTGGTCCCTGCCCCTATAATTCATAGATAGGATGTCAGTTAACATGCAGCTCAACCCAGCTGAAGGAACTCAACCTCCTGCCCACGTACTTTCTCCTACCTTACATCTTTTTATTAAAAAGAAAATGATAGCTTTTATCAGTTGTCATGTTAAAAAAAGCTAGACACTTTGCTCTACAAAATCATTTTAATCTCACTCCTTTAACATGAATTCTTAGAGTATGGTAAATACTATCTAAATTTTGAATGATTGAATGAGTGAGTGAATGAATGAACAGTTAGTGCATGATTAGTTACAGTAACTTCTTTGTTATTCATCCAAGTTAGATATGTTTTCATGGAAAACCAAATAGTTTGTCTAGGAAACTCGCATCTTTATCACCTGAAGTGTAAATTAACAAATTGGTAGATCACTATGTCCTCTTCACTGCAGACATTGGATATTAGTAATATCTTCAAAATGGAGAGTCAGAGAAAAAACACAGGAAAGATTTCATGTCAGCCTCGCTCAACGATTGGCAAACTTTTCCTGTAAAGGGCAAATTAGCAAATACTTTAAGCTTTGTGGGCCAGATGGTCTGTGTGCAACTGCTCAACTCTGGTGTAGTATGAAAATAGCCATAGACAATACCTCACCAACTGAGTGTGGCTGTGCTCCAATAAAACTTCATCTGGCAAAAGCAGTCGGTTGGATTTGGCCCACGTGCTGTTCATCAACCTAAATAAAACATTGATTTCCAAATCTTAGAACTTTCAGTCAACCATTCATTCTCCAGTTTTAGATGTTCCAGGTCAAAAAACTCTTGCATGAATTTGTTATTCTAGTCAGGCTCTGGGGGAGAATTTAGTTTCTGCTTTGGGTTCAATTCCTTGTGGTTGTAGGACATAGGCCCTTTGTTTCCTTGCTGGCTGCATTCCTTCCCTCTTGGTCTCCTTTCTGTCTTCAGAACCAGCAGTGTCAGCCAGTCCTTCTCATATTGCATCTCTGAGACCTTTTCTCTGGGTTTTAAAAACTCGTGTGATGACATTGAGCCCATCCAGACTACCCAGGGTAATCTAGATTCAAGGCCAGCTGGTTGTCTGCCTCAGCCCTATCACAACCTTAATTCTTCTTTTCACACTAAGGCAACATATTCACAAATTCTGGGAATTAGGATGAAAAACACTAGAATTACACTAGGAAGAAAAAACATTCAGTGTAGCATCGAGCTGGAAAACCTACATGGGAGCTGGGTGGTCTTGGTGAGTTCCTGACCTTGTGCCTTCCTTAGCTTGGGAGTACTTCCCAAGACAGAGACAGACCAGGCCAATCCTAAAGCACATACCCACAGGCGAAAGTGGCAAACAGTCCTACCAGTACCCAAAGTGATTGATAAGGACTGATAAGAGAAAGGCCAAAGCATTTCAATATACTATTCTAACTACTTGGGATTCTACAACAGAGGACATTCTTATAATAGAGCCCATGAGATGATGGTAGGAAAATGCAATTTGTACTTTGTAGACATTTGAATATAGCTATTGTCAATGTCTTAAACTTAAGAAAGCCTTTTAATGCAAATTTCTTAGTTTGAACTAAAAATGTACTTCCCACAAAATATACAATTCTGAATGTTTTATAAATTAATATGACCAGTCTAATATAAAGTTTCTTATTTAAACTTCTGATTTAAAGCATGATATTTACATTTTTATGTTAATAATAGAAAAATGTACAGGATCATACTCACATGGGCTCTGTTTGAGGATAAGAGAGATTTCAGCAGCCCAAACAAAATGAGGAAGAAGCCAGGACCAGGTGGGGCTCAGACAAGGAAACAGTCTGGGCTGTCTGTTTGGAAGAAAATCACCAGCGTTCTTATGCACATTGTTTCCCATGTAAACATGGACTGTGTTTAGCTGGTGTCAGTGGCCCACAGTTTGATACTATAAGGGGACAACAGCAGGAAGAAAGCTTGTGACTAATGCTTAAAGTCAAGTGAGCACTATGATGATTCTGCCTTTTTTTTGAGTATGTCTCAAAAGAGGACTAGGGGATATTGGTGCTGTGCTGTGCCCCATCCATCTCTGCACCTTAACCATTGCTGGTAAGGTGGTTACTGTGTACGACCTGGCTTTTCTAAGACTCAATTAGGAAAAAGGCAAAGATGGATTCAAAAGTATTATTCTCTGTTTAGCACTAAAATATACTGATATCTAAAGGTTCATCATCACTACCATCATCTTAGTGTCATCATCAAGATAATAATATAGCTGGGTTGGGGATGTAGCTTGGTGGTAAAGCACTTGCCTAGCATGCACAAGGCCCTGAGATTTATCTCCAGCACTGCAAAAAACAAAAACATAAATAAAGCCCAAAGATAATATTAATATGTGTCTTTTGTATTAATGTATTTTCAATAATATATTGATATATACTCTAGATTATCTCATTTAATTATATATCTCATAAGTTTCATTAAGTTGTAATTCAGCTAATTAAATTGTATATATTGTAAGATGAGTTATATTTTTTCATTTAGTTTTTATCTTATCAGCATTATATTTATACATGATTTGAAGAGTCAGATAATTCATAAGACTGTTATGTAGAGGTGTAGAAGCAGCAGATGCATAAAATGAGCCAATACCAAAAAACCAGGGGCCAAATGTTTTCTCTAATAAGTGGATGCTAACCCATAATGGGGGGCATGGGATGAGTGGAGGAACCTGGATGGGCAAAGAGGACGGGGGTGGGTGGGGGCATGGGGGTAGGAAAGATCAGTGGAATGAGATGGACATTAATACCCTAGGTACATGTATGATTGCACAAATGGTGTGGCTGTACTTCTTATACAACCAGAGAAGTGAAAACTTCTGCTCCATTTGTGTACAATGAATCAAAGAGCTTTCTGCTGTCATGTATAACTGATTAGAACTAATAAAAAAAGAGGCAGCTGCGTTCAGTTCTTTTGGATTTTTATTTTGATATTTCTCAGCAACATGCTCATGTTGCCAGTTCCTTTTGGTTTGAGTCTATTGGTTTCCCATGACAGAAGAGCAAAATTTAGTCCTCTTCATCCATCTCCTGTAACACATTTGCTCACTCCCTGTCCCTTCATTCTCTTAATTTAGCTACACTAATATTTTATTTGGATCTGTATTCTATTTTTATATGGCCACGGCAATCTAAATGCTCTTCATAACCAAACCATGAGTGCTGTTCCTTTCTCACACAGCTTTGCTATTCCTATCAGTTTTACCTTCTTGGGGAAGTCTCTCTGGACCCTCTTGAACTGCTCCAATCTGAGTGTTCTTCATAGTTGTAGTTTGGGGATTTCCCTTCACCATCACTTGGAGATTCTGTCATGAACTTCTTGTATTGAATTCTTGGTTTCCTGAATCATGTCTTCCTTTTTCTTCGTATAGTCCTTTGTTTAGGTAGAAAATATCCCTTGTAACTTCCTGGGAAAGTAGTTAGGAGATTATTTATACATTGCAAGTGTGTAAACATCTTTATTCTACTTTAACACTTTTAAAAAATTGATAATTTTGTTTGAGTATAGAATTCCACATTGGAGACTTTTTTCTCTTTTTAAATTTTATATATTTATTTTGTGGTGCTCAGGATTGAACTTGAACCCAAGGTCTTGAACATGCTAGGCAAGTGATCTACCACTGAGCTATACTCTGAGCCCAGGAAAAAATGTTTTAGTTTTAGTTTTAGTTTTGTATTTCTTTGGTTTGGTGATCCTCTTCTGTTTTTTTCAAACTTTTGGTGATCCTTGGATAGTCACCCATTTTAAAGAGAAAGGGAGAAAAAGAGATGACCAGAAGCTCTGAA
The DNA here is from genome assembly GCF_047511675.1 of Marmota flaviventris. Classification (NCBI taxonomy): domain Eukaryota; kingdom Metazoa; phylum Chordata; class Mammalia; order Rodentia; family Sciuridae; genus Marmota; species Marmota flaviventris. The sequence goes on along the minus strand of NC_092503.1, from coordinate 65,305,106 downwards.
TACATGTGTAGGCTTGTTACCCAGGGGCTACTTGGTAAAGTGATCAGGTTGAGCTGTTCATTTTACATCTGACCTTTAGATTTTACTATTGGCTTATATACCCCAAGGAATACTCTAATTCCCCTGAATGGTATGAACCTAACTACTGGTATTCTGGAAACTGAGTGTTACATGAAAGAAAAGCACCTCCATCATCCACTATGTCTGTAATGCCCAGTCTAAATTGTCATTCCCTCTAGACAGCAAATATCCAATCTGCCACTGGGATGAGGCAGGACCAGAAGCTATTCAGTGCAGGAAAGGGGTGGGGGTTTAGGAGTCTTGACTGCTTTTAAAACAGATTTTCCCCAGTTTTCTATTGCAACTGTCTCAGACAGTTTGGGTCACTATAACAAGTGACATAGACTGGGTGGCTTAAACACAAGCATTTTATTTCTCATAATGTGGAGGTTGGGAAGCTAAATATCAAGGTGCTGGCAGACCAGGTGTCTGGTGAGGGCTCCCTTCTTGGTTGGCAGATGGCCGAATTCCCACCATATCTTCACATGATAGAGAGCAGACAGACAGAAAAACCTCTTTTTCTTCTTATAAGGGTATTAATGGCACCATGAAGGCTGCACCTTCATAACTAAACTACCTCCTGTTTTTCTCTGCTCTCACACCACAACCAACACAGAAGACACTAAAAGGTGTGAGGATTCCTCTCCACCAGCAAGAAGCAATTCTGCAGCTGGGGACACTAGCTGTGTCCTCTAATTCAATTAAATTCTCACACTGTCTACCTGGAGATAGTGTTAGGCTCTACAGATTGAGATCCCAGTGCCCACCCTCACTTCAGATGCTAGTTGCAAGTTTCATCTTGTTTTACTTGTACTTCTGATTGAGCAGCTGTAAATTAGTGTTCCCACGACCTCCTCCTTGTGTTCAAGTAATTCGCTCAAGCACTTCACAGAACACTTAACGTTTACTGGTTAACACAAAAGATGTTGCAAAAGGACAGAGATGAAGAGATGCATAGGTTGAGATATGGGAGAAGGGGCCTGCAGCTTCCATGCCTCCTCTGTGTGTGCCAATCTCCAGGAACCTCCGTATTCAGCTACACAGAAGCCCCCTGAACCATGTCCTTTTGGTTTATATGGAGACTTGATTGCATAGGTGTGACTGAAGTAAGGCATGGACAACTATGTGAATATGTGATTGGACAAAAAGGGTATGAGCTAAGGTTAGTAGACTGAGTGGAGAATCCCATCAAGATCTGTCTGCTCCAGCATTCTTGGTCTCTCTGTGCAGCACTCCTTCCTCCAGGAAATGAGGGGTGAACCTTTTGGAACAAGGAAGGTCTTATGAGTTACTGTTGGACTTTCCTTTCTTCCTTCCTCCTTCCTCCCTCCCTTCTCTCTCTCCCTCCCGGCCCTTTCTTTTTTTCAGAACTCCAGAAAGCCAGAGGAAGTGGAAGGTTAGAACATCTATGACCTATTGTTGAGGAAGAAAAATTCTAGTTCCTATGGTCTGCCTTGAGGAAGGAGTTATGAGCCAATCAAGATGGATAAAAAACAAAGCATTACATTGGTCATTAGGGTATTAGCAAATCAATTTCAGGAGGACAGTCCGTAGTTTGAACCTCATGCTGGTACCATCAGTTCCTGAATCTTCCAACATATATATTCCTTGATGCAAATTAGAATTTTTCTTTGCATTCCCCTTTAACAGAGTAGAATTCACCTTCTGTACGAAATCAGCTATTATGCATCCATCTGTTCTTAAGCTTCAGTAGGTTTTATGGCTTCTATTTCTTGTTCTCTTTGATCTTGTATATTTATTGTTGTTTTTAAATCCATTTACTATGGTTTCTTTGGGCAATTTCCTTGTGAAAAAAACATTGTTTTTGAAATTTAGCATTCCTGAAATTAGGATGTGTGTTGCAATCAGTGTAAACATTTCAATGGGCATGTGTTCAATCCACCATCTTTAACTGGGAATCTGTCTTTTATTAAGTTCCACTTTTACACCTTCTTAATTCCTTAGGAAATTTGGGTTTAGAGAAATTAGGTAACTAAAAGTTCACACAATGTTATGGGTTATACAAAATGTTCCCCCAAAGCTCCTGTATTAATGATGCAGGAACATTTGGAGTTGCAATGATTGGATCATGAGAGCCATAACCTTATCAGTCCATCCTAGTTTGAATGACTGAGTGGTAGCTATAGGCAGGTAGGGCATGGCTGGAAGAGGTTATTGGGGTGTGCCCTGGAAGGTACATCTTCCCTGTGGCCCCTTCTCCACTCCCTCTTTCTCCTTCCCAACACCTCCATGAGCTGAGTAGCCTTTCTTCATTGGGCCCTTGCCCCATGATGTGCTGCCTCACTGTGGACCCAGAGTAATGGAGTCAGCCATCTATGGGTTGAGATCTCTGAAACTGTGGACCCCAAATAAACTCTTCTTCCTGTAAGTTGTCATTGTCAAGTATTTTGGTCACAGCAATGCAAACACTGACAAAAATACAAAACCAGTATTGGAATCAGGTTGCAGATCTAAGCAATCTACTTCTGGACCTCAATCTTTTTATCAGGTTACTGTACTATACCTCCAGCTTGCCCAGGATTCTCATTCATAAAATTATAGCTCAGGGGCCTTCATATCTTTGAATGTGTTGTTCTCATCTGGAGAGTAGTTTCTCTCTATTCTTCAGTGTTTCTGTGTTTAACCTTTGCCCAGCACTCTAAAGGACACCAATCTTTCCTTTGGGAGGATAATATAATTCAGTATAATACAAGAGAACTGGGGATTTTCATCTTAACTGCACCAGTTATTAGCTTTTCTTACCTTGAACATTTCAGTTTGTTGAGACCATGGTTTTTCACTGGGGGGAAAAAGAAAAAGAAAGAAAGGACACATTTAATTCTTACAAGGGTAGATTGTTATAAAAATTAAATGTAATAGCAAACATGCATACATACTGCTAGCCTCCACGTGTAGGTACTTGAGTAACAGCATTTTCCCTGTCCCAGTGCTTCTTGCAGCTGTAAGATACACATCAGCTTTTAAAGGGGTACAAACTAGTAACATACTAATGTATATAATATGCTTCAATTCTCATTTTTTAAATGAAAAAATATCTGTATATTACTCAATAGCAGAAAATGCAGAATATACTGCATTTATAATATCAGGGTATATGTGGAGATATTATTCCTTATTTTGTAGATTATAAGCTTTTTGAAGGTAGATATTTTAAATCTTTTTGTTTTTCATCATATCTTGTTCAGTGGTTCCTGTATTAAGCATTTAGCAAATATTGGATAAATGAATAGTTCATATTTTAAAATTCAAAATTAAGACCATTGCTGTATTTTAAAATGGAGCTTGGATTACATCTAGATCATATGGTTGTAAACCATGTGTTTTCTATTTGTTAGAAGGGAAACATTAACAAGAGAATGGTCATTTACTGTCTGATTAAGAACTTTTTTATACAGGGTTGTCTAATGAAATAAAATAATTGCACATATGTAGCACATTAGATTTTGCCATGCTATATAGTATTATGCTATAAATCATAAAAATAATTTATAATAGCAAAATGCTCAAGATCTACATTATGTCATCTGTAAAGATGCAGATGGATAATTTAATTTAATTTTGAATGATGTGAGAACTATAAGAAATTCTTTAATGAAAAAGTTTTCATGGCAACATTTAAAAAAAGCACCTCAGGATGTTATAATTGCAGGTTAGGTTATTTTGACAAGACTGTGTAACTGATCCAAGCATTTTATGTTTCTATTCATAGAGCAGTGATGGAACTAAAAATTAAATTAAACTGAGAGCTGAAAAGGGGTGTGCTAATGTGACTGGAAGAACTGACTTAAATATCATATTTTAGTTTGGTTCTCAAGGTCTCCAGCCATACTCATTAGGATGACTAGATACTTTGTCCTGATTTTTACATAAGCAAAAATTTTCATATGCAATGTAGTATTTTATTCTTTTAGAGAATGCATTTCATAATGTAATTTGAAACATTATGGTTCAATATATGCAAATATCTGTCATTAAGATTTCATGGTCTTCGTTCTAAAACAGAAATACATTGTACTTTTACTTTTCTGCTTTTAAGAATTTATAACAATAATGGTAGTCCTGAGGATTCCAACAGTGAACAAGATAGCTGTGGATTCGGCCTATAAACAAGATGATAGTGTTTTAGCCAGTTTTTGCATTGCTGTGACCAAAATGCCCGATAAGAACAACTTAGAAGAAAAGTTTATTTGGGACCCATGGTTTCAGAGGTTTTGGTCCACAGACAGCTGAATTCATTGCTCTGGGTCCAAAGTGAGGCAACACATCATGGAGGAAGAGCCCAGCAGAAGAAAACTGCTCAGCCTAGGTGGGGTCTGGAAGCAGGGTTGGTGGTGTAGGGAAGGGGCCTCAGGGAAGCTGCACCCTTCCAGGACACACCCACAGTGACGCCCCTCCTCCAGCCATGCCACCTGTCTGTAGTTAACCACCCACTCATTCACACTAGGATGGACTCATTGGGTTACAGCTCTCACAATCCAATTATTGAATTTCTGAACTTTTCTGTATTAATACAGAAGTTTTTGGAGGACACCTCATATCCAAATCGTAACATTTCACTCCTGGCCACCAAAAGCTTATGTCCATCTTACAATGAAAAATGCATTTAGTCTCTCTCCAAGAGTCCTGCAGTCTTAACAGTTTTAGCATTACTCAAGTTCAAAGTCTCCTCTGACTTTGAACTTTTGGCTGTGAGCCCCTGTAAAAGTCAAAAGCAAGTTACATATATATCCAATATACAGTGACAGAGAGTAAACAGGGAAGAATGGGAGCAGAGAAAGAAAGGACAGGACCAAAACAAGACCTAAACTATCCAGACAAATGGGCCCCACCCTTAACTCCATATACAGAATCTAGGACACATGGCTGCTTAATGTTCTCTCCTAAGACTTAGGCAGCACAACATCTTTGGCCTTGTCAGTTTCAGTGCACATGGGCTCTTTCTAGTCTGGCTCTCTTGGTAGCCAGCAGCTTTTCTTGGCAGATGGTCCATTTTATTGGCAACTCTTGATTCCTTTGGTCTCTATTCTAGCTTCAGCTTTACCTTCACAGCTACACATATCACTCCCTAAAGCATGGCCCATAGAGATCTGATCCTGCTGCACTTTTCCTAGTCTCCCAGACTTTCCTTTGAAGTCTTAGTATAAGTCTTCATGACCCTATCATCCTGCAATACCATAGAACCAGCACTTCATGTATAATGCCAAGGTCTGCTGCCAGCTCTCACAATACCTGGGCCCCCTGGAATCACAGATGCAGCAGCCTGTAAGCACCTGAATAATCTCTTTTCAAAGGAATTTTCCCTTCTGTACCTTTGTGCCTGCAATAGGTATGATCTTGCATATTTCTGAAATGGCCCCATAAGCATCGTGCTTATTGTCTCTGTGCAAAGTGCTTAACATGTCTTTAGGAGCTTCAATAAGCATCCCAGTTTATATCCACTAGCCAAACTGCAAGTTTTGGAAATCCTTTAGCTCTGGTTTCTGCTCCTGATTATCACAGTAAATCTAGCTAAAAGCGCCAGTGATGTTCATGCCACTGATTGAATGCTGTGCTGCCTTTAAGTTTATTCTACCAGATTAATAAGTCGATAGTTTTTAAATTCAGCCTCACCCAGAGTCTCAGGACATAGACAAAATGTAGCCAAGTTCTTTGCCAGAATATAATACAGTGCCCTCTAGTATAGTTTCCAGTATAGACCTCATCTCTGGTTTGGAGGAAGAATTTTGAAAAGTTTAGAGATGCAGACTGGAAAAGCTTTCAAATATTGTAGGCAGAGCTTAATGCATGATTCTGGTGGGGACTTAGAAGGCCAGAATGGCAATAGGAATGCAGACTGTGCTAATGAGGTGACTATGCTGTTGAGTGTAGATGTATGGGTACTCTTAGAGCATGTGGGAGCATAACTAACTCTTGACCTGGGAGGGTCAGGGAGAGATTCCAAGAAGAGGTGATCTCTGAGACTTGCAAAATTAATAGGAGCTAACCAGGCAGAAAGGAGTAGAGATAGTGGTTACCAGTGTTCTGAAATGATAGAACAGTTCATCATGGATGAGTTGGTTTACATGATTGTGAGCAAAAGCCAAAGGACCAAGTGGCAAAACATAAAGCTAGAAAGGTGTGCAATGGTGCCATTTTAAGGAATTTGCCTTTATCACAACAGTTTCAGGCAGAGAGATGAGTTGATCAAATGGCTAAGGGTTTTGCCTGTATTCATCTGACTACCATGTACTCAGTTGGAACTGGGTTTCCACCTCCCCTAGCACATGAAAATAGCAGTGTTTCCCTTTCCCTCTTGAGTAGAACCAGTAGCAGAACCACACTGCAAAGAATTCATACATTTATGATCATATATAATAAGATGGTAGGGCTACCTATGAAATGCAGCTTGGTAGAAGGCCTGCTGAGGGAAAAAAAATCACCCTAAGTAATAGAAAAGTCATGCAGGTGCACAGCGCAGCCTCAGGAATGGAGTTTTAGGAGGTGGCAAGTTCTTTAGGCACAGATCAGACTGGGCTTGACATTCTAGATACTTAGCCATCTCTGCTTCTACCCACAGGGTATAAGATTAGGGCCCTCTCATGTGACTTTTTTTTTTAGCTTAATTACCTCTTTAAAGGCACTATCTGCAAACAAAATCTGAGACATTGGAGGTTAAGAACTCAACGTATGAATTTGGGAGGGATACAGTTCAGCCCGTAACTGGGGCCTCTTTGGGAGATACCAGAAAGTGGTAGCTATAGGTCCTGATCCTCTGGTGTTAGATTCTGCAAATCAGACAGACCTAGGGGCCTTTGAGTTTTCTTTGGAACAACCCTGAGTGTGCCATTGCTCCATCTTTTACTTCCAGTGATGGAAATATTAACTTACATAGCCTTTGAGCACTTTAGATTATTAAAAACGTCCTTTGTATTGAGTCACTGTTGCCTTCATTCTCCAGGAATGGTACTAGGTGGTTCCTGAAACTGTTGGTAGATCTTTACACTTTAGGGTGTAACTAAATCCTGGAATACGATCCCTTCTTCCTGTTAGCTGTGGATCAGAGTGTGGACTCTGGAGGCAGCTCAGCTATGATTGAAACTTGGTTTCATCACACCTCTTGTGTGTCTTTCAACAAACTGTAGTTAGTCTTTTATATCTGAGGGTTCTGCATCCATGGATTCAACAAACCTCAGGAAAAAAAATGTGTGTGTGTGTGTGTGTGTGTGTATCTAGACACACACACATTATAGACACACACATTATACACACACACGTATGTATATATCTGTATAATATATATATTATTATACATATATATATGTTTAAAATATGACCTGGGCAGGTAGGGGACTCACATTTTCCTCACACTTCTCTTAATGTCCCCTGAGAGTCTATCAGGTTTCCCCCCAGCCTCTTTATAGGATTGTCTTACTGAATGTTTTGTCAGCCAGTAATAACAACTAATGTTTATGAAGCAGTTTTCAGTTTCAAAGTGTTTTTACTCTTAGTTTTATCCTCCAACTGACCCTGAGGGGTATAATTGATTGTTGTATCAGTTTTGTATCTGAAGGCACTGAGTGCTGGAATTAACCAATTTGACTACAATTATATGACTGGTAAGTGCTAGATTTAGGATGTAGAGCAAAGGCTCCTTTTCTTTTTTATCCTTCTGAATTATGTTCAAAGCATATGTTTATTGTAGAAGCATTGGAAAATACAGATATTCAAAATTGAAAAGTATTTTCATGCTGGGCACAGAGGCACACACCTGTAATCCCAGTGATTTGGGAGGCTGAGCAGGAGAATCAGGAGTTCAAGGCCAGCCTCAGTAACTTAGCAAAGCCCTAAGCAACTTAGCAAGACCATCTTGTTTATATAAAAAAAATGGGCTGGGTTTATGGCTCAGTGGGTAAGTGCCTCTAGGTTTAATCTCTGGTACAAATATGTACATATATATGTATATACGCATATATATATAAATATGTATATGCATATGCATATGTATATATAAATATGTATATGCATATGCAATGTACATATATACATATGTATATATGCATATGTATATGTACATGCATACATATGCATATACACACATATATAAATATATTTTTCACAAGATGAAAATCATGTATTCTTACAGAGGTGATTTTACATAATATATTTTACTCTGATGTTTTCTCTTAAAATATGTAAATATTTTTTCAAGTATTTATCTGCCTTCTCATTTTGCTATTAAGTTACTGCTTGGTTTTTCAGTGAAGGATATACATTATTTAACTCATCCCCTCATATATAACTTCTATTTTTTGCTTGAATAAACAACACTTCAGTAAAACCTCTTGTAGCTATATCTATGCATGCTTATCTGATTATTTTTATAGGGTGTATTTTAGATATAGAATTCTGGGTTAAGGATTTGCACATTTTAAAGCCTTTGGTCCATATTTACAAGTGCCCTCTACCAATTTAAATACCTGTGGGCATGTATAAGAGGTTCCTTTTCCTTGCTCCATTGGAAAGAACTGGCATCTTGTTGATTTATTTGCAATTTTTATTACTAAACAGGTTGAACAAGTGTTGACTGTTTGTATTTCCACTTTGATGATTTATCTGTCTGTGCTCTTTGTCCATTATTTTCTATGGAGTTGTTCATCTTATTCTTATTGATATATAAATACATTATATATTGAGAATATTAGTGAATTCTGTCTTACACTCTTTTGAGTACTATGCATAATCATACAAATGATTTTTTTAAAAAAAACTGTAGGGTTGTGGGTTGTTTTCTTTTTTAAATCTCATGTGAGTATTAAGCTACTTCTCCTTCATTTTGATAATAAAAAAAAATGAAATACAGCAACATTTTTTGAGCCTTGTTAACTTCATCTTATCAGATTCTCCCTGGAGCTAACTGTGCCATCCAACTTGTTCAGCTTCTCTTTCAGCTTTTAATCTTAAATACACTGTTGACAAGTGTGCCCTCAATATTTCCATCCAGGTGATGGGAAAGGAGAATCAAGTTAATGTTCACTATGTAACATGGTGTACTAAGCACCATTATAGTTGCTTTCAAATATATAAAATGTAAAGTAGAATAATAGACAAAACTGACACTTTGCTGTGTGATTCAGTGTGCTACATAATTTTACAAAGTTTTTTTCTTTTCTTATTATAGATATTTAGTTTTCTGGTATTGTTGTGCTGGGACAACATAAACTTGTGTGTCCTGTCAACCTTTAGTGAAGTCCATCTTCAAAAAGATATTTCATCTTCTCCCTCTTGATTCTTTTCCATCTCTCATAGGATTTTAAGAAATACTTAGTATATCAAAATGTTCATATTTATGTCTTATAATGCTAAGAATTCACTGACTACATTTCTTCTGTAATTTTCATATAACCTATTTTAATTATTTTAGATGTCTTTGAAATTAGTAGTTTTATGGCTTTAATACAATTTGGGATTAGAGCAGAACAATTCAGAATGCAGACTATTGCAGATGAACGACTGTTCAATTTACATTTTTTTTTAATTTAACTATGGCACGAAAGGGATGTACCCTTAGCAGAAACTGTGTTTTGAATTATGATACTTTCCCAGGATAGTGATATACTATAGTATACTTTCATGATGCCAGGTTGCAGCTCTCAGTCTGCCCTGGGCTCAGGAGGGTGAGCAGTCATTACTCTGCAGTTACTAACCTATTGTGGAGTAGGTTAAGTTTCCTAAGTGAACTTTCAAGATATTTTTGGTGTACAATGGGTTTATCAGGATGTAACCCTAGCAGAAATTAAAAAGCATCTGTTCAAACAGACCCAGTTTTGATCTTTGACAGTACCAATTCTTAGTTCTGTGACTTTTGTTGAATTCCTTACCTACAGATTTTTTACCAACAAACAATGCTTTTACCAACAAACAATGCTTTACATGAATGAACTAGTTTAAACTAGTTGAGAATTAAACTAGTTCATTCATGTAAAGCATTGTTTACTAATACAGATCAAAGTACATTTTATTAATGATACTAGGTGAAATAGTCATTGTTTCCAAAATTTTTGAGTTAAAATTTTTAATATCAATTGTTCAATAGGAAAGCTTCAAGGTTATAATCTCAGGGAGTATGTTCTGAATAATCAAGTCTTTTTTTTTTTTTTTGATAGTGGGGATTGAACCCAGGGGTGCTTTATTACTGAGCTTACATCCCCACCCTTTTTTTATTTTTTATTTTGAGACAGGGCCTCACTAAGTTAGTTGCTGAGTCTGACCTCATACCAGGGATATTCTCCTTCCTCAGCCTCCCAAGTCACTGAGATTGCAGGTGTGCACCACCACTTCTGACCAGATAATCAGTCTTTTCTGTATTAAAAGAGTTGTAGGGTTTTGGAAGTAAGAATGGGGCAATTTTACTCTTTGGGCCTAAATTTCTACTGAGGTGGCAAACTGAACTTTTGATCACACATTGGACTTTTACTGTGACAGGTAAGCCCTGTTAATTTTTATTTGGAGGAATAACTTGGGTGTTTTCAATCTCTGAAATGGAAAGCATCCTTGTTAATATTCAGGAATGCATGTTCTGTACAGGAAAATATGCCAATGGGGGACCCTTGGATATTTGCTGTTCAGACAAAAGGAACATCTATTATTACTTTTTAGGCACCACATGCTAATGTCCTGATATTAAAAATGTATCACTTCATGTGATAAACAGAAATCCCAGAGTTAAAGATAAATTGTCATCTCATGTAATACATAAATGAAATAATGACTAGGACCATTGCACATATCCCAATATGTTTTATGCTTTGATGCAATATTTCCTTTCACGGCATATTAATTAGATATTGAATTGGAATCAAGAAGTCATTGAGTACATTGGAAAATTATCTAATGTGGCTATGTTTTTGTGGTTATGACCTATGTCTACAATTCATAATAAGTATAAAAGTCTCTGAACTCACTGGTCATGGTGGCACATGCCTGTAATCCCAGCAACTCAGGAAGCTGAGGCAGGAGGATTGCAAGTTCAAGGCCAGCCTTGGAAATTTAAGTGAGGCCCTGTCTTAAAATAAAAAGGACTGGGAATGCGACTCAGTGGTTAAGTGCCCCAGGTTCAATCCCTGGGACCAAAAATAAATAAATAAATAAATATCTCTAGACTCTTCTATTGTGTCACTTCTGTTTGTCTTATATTTTACTTCTACTTGTTTAATAACTGGTGATCATTCCCTTTAATTAGTATAAGTTACAGATAGCAGGAATAAGTAGTACTTTTAAAAAATCATTAATAAGATATGAAACGATTAGTACTTGTCATGTTAACTACTTTGGCAAAAAGTAAAACATAAGTAAAAATTAATCCACATACCTATCATCTGGGCAAATCTCAATAGAATTCATATTTGTATATATAATAATAAAAGAAAGTGCACATTGACATTTATTGAGACTCCATGATACATCATTCCTTTGTAAATAAAAATTCTCCTTACAAAAGGAAAATTTGTGTCCTGTTAGAGTTTTTCCTGTAGCAGCTAACTCTCAAATGGCCATTAATGAAAAACCCATAGTTTAGAATGGCATATTCTGGTACTCTTCCCTGCCTGTTCCTTTAAAGTAGTTATGCTGCACAGAAAAATCCCCTCCTTCCTTCTTGAGTTCCTTAAACTGAACTGAGAAGCTCATGTAATGATACTGAAATATGTAATATACATTTTCTTAACTATTTTTATAGACACATTTACTATTCAGAGACTAAATATTCAGAGTATAAATTCTGTGTTCATTAAGGTGATATTTTTATTTATTCAGTGGTTGAGTAAAAGTTCTTGAAGACATGACTGTGGGCAGGGACTACTTGCTGGGGGGTGGGAATTTAAAAGAGCCTGACTGGAGTTGGGTCAAGGAGAGAATCTTTGTCTTGCCAGTGGGTTACAAAGTTGTAGGGGACTAGTTGAAAGAGACCACTGAGGTGGTCACTCTCAATTCACAGGAAAAGAGTTATGCCCCATGCTGCCAACCTCACCCAGCACTCCCCTTAGGGTTTGTAATAAATGTAGTTAATGTTTCTGAAGGCGCACAAGCAGCCCTAGGACCTGGGTGCCTGGAGGAACTTGAGCCTTTCCCTATATTCTTCAATGCTCCACCATGCTGGCCCAGCTCTGAATCCAAGTGTGGATTCTTGGGAGGGGAAATACAGGAGATGTCTTGTATTTCCCTGAGCTCATGGGAAAAGTTGAGCATCTTGAATTAGGAAGAAATCCACATTCCAGGCATGTGAAAAAGTGCAAGGAAGCTAGCTGAGGGAGAAGAGGTCTAAATGGCTGGCACTGACAACCAGCCATATTGTATGTACACTGTACTGGGAGTAGTCAGGGATGTTTCCATAAAAAGGGTGCATTTGCCTATAAATTTTAACTTTAATCCAACTAAATTTATGACTTTAATCAAATTAAATAGTAAAAAATGTATATAAAAATAGTAAATAATAAAAAGTAAGAAAAATTTTTCAATGGTGATTTCATAACTCATTTTGACTCACCTTTAAAGTGGTATCCATTTCACTAAGCTTTGCAGGATGTAGCAGATTATCAGTGGGTAATTTGGAGAAGAGATAATTTAATCAGTTGGTCTCCAAAAAGTAAATGTCTATAGAAGGCAGTTTATTTTAGAATTTTCAATGATCATGTTTGAAATATTTGAAAAATATCAAGTTAGATTTGTCCTTTAATTGTTAATTACATAACTTTTATGATCTGTATTCTCCATTCATCTGACTATTGGAAGAGTTTTCAAAACATTGGGCTTTCAGATAGATTAAGCTTTTTCACCTCCCTGTAATAAAAGATATTCTTTGCAATTTTAAAGCTCAAGTGTCCATTTCTGTTAGTGTTTGTGTTAGGATATAACAGCCTCGAGTTTATAACCTGGATTCTGAAAGGAAACTGTAGCAACAGTGGGTTGCTAAGCAAGTGCCTCAGCTAATTAAACAATGTACCTAGAATCATTCTGACCACCTGTGCTGCTCACCCATCATGAATCATTTAAAAATGATGTTCACTTTTAGGTTTATCAAAACTTGCATTAGAAATAAATGAAAGTATAGATATCCTGTTTTCCATGATTAAAAAAGAACATAAGAATTAAAAGATACAATTGTATAAAAACTGTTTGAATCACTAACAATGAAATACAATCATACCAATTGAGGGTTTCTGTCCAATATAATAAATCCTGTATTTTAGTCAGATTGCAAATTGTAGCTCTCTTTTTTTATACAAATCAGTAGAAATAGGCACAGTTTAGCATATTCCTTTCATAGGCATTTTCACCCTGTTTTCGCTTTTCAAAATAAAATTGAGACAGAAGGAAGCCTATTTAACTTATCCAGATTGCAATTAATTTTGCTACTTGGATGTATTAGAAAATGGGAGCTAGACCCTCTAGAGAGAGTTGTAAAGTGTAGTCATGGACCAGGTCCCAGACTGTTTAAATAATTATTTTTCTGTTTAGAGATACATCAATGATTTAAAACCAAGACAAGAGTGGGGAGCAGGAAGTAAGTGAATAAGTGTATATAGCCAAGGAGCCATTTAAAGCCTGACAACTGCATCCTATTACATATTTCAACTATGCTAATCCTGTAAGAACCCAGTCTTCATTTCCTGCTAATTTTCATCCTCTATATGTCATTTTTTTCATCTTGTTTTCAGAAATCTGCTCCTTGAATAGAAAATCATCTTTCTGTAAACACTTAGTCAAGAAGTACTTGACTAATTTCATTAAACATGTTTGGAAGGGAAGTAAGATCTCTGTGAAGGACAAGTCAACTAGTATCAGTGATTTAGATCATCAAATTTCTCTTATCAAATCAGTTTTTCCCTTTGGCCATCTGATGTTTTATTTTGTATTTCAATCTTTTATTAAATATTATTGACTCTCAAATATATTTGACATTCTTGTCCTTGAATAATGTGAAAAAGCTTAAAAATTTCAAAATATCTAGAACCATTGCATGTTAAAAGAGCTTAGTATCAAAATGTTACATGTCAACAATGGAGCTCTCCTGCCGTCTCCTCAGGACTCTAATACATTAGCATCAGGATACCCAGAATGTGCTTTTTTGCATTTAGCTCAATATGCTCTTCTTTCTTATCTTTTTATCTAGCTGGAATGCTTGCTGATTCCTCTGCAAACTTCTAAGACTGAGACCCTGAGGAACCCAGCTAGACAATGCCGTCTGAACGCTGCCTCAGGTATACACTGTAGGATGACATCCTTGCTTCATCTATTGAGCCCTGAAATGGTCACACTGCACATTCCAGGACCAAGTACAGAGCAGAGGCTGAACACATATTTGAAGGAATAAACCAACCAGTGAGAGCTTTTATGATTTTGGTGTGATGGCACAGGACTAAACACTATTACCTAGTTGTTGGTCAATAATCTGAAGAATTTTCATGGTCCTTTGAATGCTATTACTTTTTTTCTTTTTCTTATTTGCAATAATAACCTCCCTCAAACAAAAAGTACACCACTGCAAAAGTATATGATTTTTTCAAACAATTCAGAAAACTATGCACATATATGAATATTATCCCCAATGAATATGACTTTAAAATGATTTAAAGCAATCACTTTGGGGAGTGCAATGCTTACTCTCAAAATTTTTATAACATTTACCTTTAATATTCACTTTTTAAGTAGATACTTATTGAGCCAAGCACTACTTGGTTCAGAGGACCCAGCTATGAATGAAACAGATAAGGTCCCTGCCCTCATGAAATGGCTATTCCATGGGAGAAATAGACATTAAATAATCACACCATCAGCAATGCAAATATAGTTGTGAGAAATGCTTTGAAGGAAAAGTACAGGATAAATACAATAAGGGAATGCCTTTCTGAGGAAGTGCTCTATGACCTGAGATCTGGAGTGGAAGGAGTAGCTTGGCATGTTCCAGAAACAGTGGGAGCCAAGAGAGTGCACTTGTCATATTCTCATTGGAGGTAAATCTTTATCATCCTCAGGGAAATAGTCAAAAGATCTTCAGAGCAATGAATAAGACATGTGATAAACATTAAGAATACATTTTTTTTTTTTTAGTCAAACACATTTATTCTGAAAACTTTTAAATAAAATATGTTTTTCTTCTGGGAAAAAATTAAAACTTCCTTAATATTTCTGGATATAGTTAATTTCTCAGGAGTTCACTACCGGGACTCAGCAGCCACAAATAAGAGCAGCAAGTTTGGTATGTAACAACATTATTATGGCACCTTTTACTAAACTAGAACACAGAACACAGTGAATTCAAGATAACCAGCTGTGATGATAGCTTTTGGCAGCTGACTCAAACTATCTATGAAGATTTCCTTTCTCTGCACTTCCAATTTGTGTCAGGCCATATTGTTTGCATTATCTTGTCTGTCCCTTGTATTTATATGCATTCTATCAAAACAATAATTTATTCTATTATCTTAGCCATGCCTGCTAGAGCAATAATGGCATTGGCTTATAACATAAGATGATTCCAAAATGTGTTTTCTACCTGGACCATGCCTATTGGCCTAACAGGCTCAGCTCACTTGTTGTCTTCTCTCAGATGCTCTCTGACACTCTGTACTCTTCTCACCCCATCCTCAGGGTGGACAGCTGCCCCTCTCCTTTATGACTGTCTTCTATTGGTCCATGACCGCCCTAAGGCAAACACTGTGCTTCTGGTCGTTTTTTAATATTTTTTAATATTAAGAATTGAGCATGTCTATTAAATAATGATACCAGCTTTTTTCCATGACTCTGAAGTTATTAAAGGTGACTAGTTCCAAGAATGTGTTCAGAAATGCTGGCGTTGCTATAGCAAGTGTAATGCCTCTGCTCTTCCCACATGAGTCCGCTGCACTTGGTCAGTTTTACTCAGTGGGGAATGAGGGTATATTGTGCAACATCTGGCAACATTTTGGGTTATCTACAGGAGTGAGGGTATGATTGGCATTTAGTAGGTAGAGGCCAAGAATCCTGTTAATCATCATACAATGTATATGACAACTCCCCACAGCAAAAACCATTCTAGCTCAGAATGTCAGTAGTATTGCAGTTGAGAAACCCTACCTGGATCTAGTCACCAACCAATATAGCACATGGGGACTGTGGTATCTATTTGCCACCACCTCAGCCAAGACATTTATTTCTGATTACCATTATCAGTGTGCATTCTCAAAATGATGCTGACTTTCAATTTGTCATTCCTGTTTTTATTAACCAATGCCCATTCTAGCATCACCTGTCATCTACAGTACAACATCTCATTTCTATTATAATGTTCTCTCCTGCTATGCTTTGACCCAGAACCCTCCCTTCTCATCTCTTACTCTTACATCATGTCAGGTAGAACTGTTTGTTGCAACATGATTAAATGTTCAGTTGTATCAAGTCCCCCATTCCAAAAGCTCTGTTTACCTCATGACTTCCTTGAACCTGTCCTCCCCTGAGGACTGCTTCTCTTGTAGCCCTCTCAAGTAGCAGCATTATTTATTTTATCACATCCCACATATTTCAAGGATGAGTGGAGAGATTGTTCTCAGCTTTGTTTCTAAATCATTAATCCTTAGACGAGTTGTTCAAGAAGACCATGACAAAGACATGCTGTTCTGAAGGTAGGACTCTTCAGCTCTCTTACTTGATTCTCTTCCTCACTTTAGTCAAGGTCATTTTCCCTTATTCACTGAGAACCCTGGCACCTGGCTTGCAGCCTTCCCTTTATAACCTTTCAGGGTCTTCAGTGTCAGCATGGAAGATCTCTTCAGCTGCATGGTCCTTGGACCTTCAACCTGCTTTATCTCCAAAAATGTTCTTCTCCTTCCACTGAACCACCCACTCCTATGGTCACACCTTGGGCCTTGTCATTTGTAATTGCTTCATTTTTGAAATTGCTACACCAGCCACTTTACTCTTCCAGAACCTCCTCTCCTGGATTTCTGATTTATTTACCCCCATTAGGACTGCACTGTGACATCACTACACTGTCTCACCTACTGGCCCTGCTTTTTTTTCCCCCCACAATCAAACCTTTCTTCTCCCCATTTTCCTTCTTAAACAGTTTATATTCTATAACTCTTGCTAAATCCTTAATTTCTTGCATTCCTGATATTTTTCATGCATTTATCTGAAAAAAAGCTCCTATTCAAATGAACCAAACTATCTGTATTTCACGCCTACATTGTCCATTGGAGACCAGTTCAGAAAATCTTTAGATACAATAAGAAAAAACATGCCCAGAGGTTTAGTATGTGTTTGTGGGCCACCTATTTATTCCCTGCTATTCAAGGGGCAATCCTTTTCTACAACTAAGCCCAATATTGCTTATCTGCTTTAAATTCCATCTTTCTTATTTTCTTGGTGACTTATTGGTTATAGCAGAGCTGTGCTTCTACTACCCCTCTGTGCATATAACCCATAAATTATATCTCTAGCCAAGACTTCTTTCTGAGCTCCATCAATGAATCAAACTATATATTTGACATCTGCTCTTGGGAGTCTTAAAGACAACTCAAACTTAACATGTCCCAAACCAAATTTATCATCTTCTTCTCTGCAGTTCAGATCCTTTTAAACTGGGAATAAAACAGAAATATAGACATCTTCATGGTGACCTCCTTCCTTCCCACCTCCATATTTAGTCCACCACCAATGCCTCTATATTTCTCTCAGAATAGCTTTCAAACCCATTCATCTGGAACTCTATTCCCATACTCCAGTCCATGGTCCAAGTCCATAACTCGTCTGAACTATAGCTGCAGTCCAGAGCTGCTCTTGTCTACCCCGGTCTCCCTTTCCTCTCTTGATACTGCAGCTTGAGTGACTTTTTTCTGTGACTTCCCATGACTCTTAGGATAACCTGACCAAGATACCCTCATGAGTGGGCTCCAGCCTCTGCTACTTTGGCCTCACCTATACCAGGCTCTCCCCTTTCCTCAGGGTTCTAGCCATTAACCATCTGTAGACATTGTGTAAGGGTCATTCTCCTCTATTCCACAGGATCATAGCATTTGCTGCTCTTTTGTCTGGAAAATTTCCTCTCATCCTTTTACCAGGGTAATTTATTATGTCCTTAAGCTTGCACCTCCAGGAACTTTAGGAAGGCCAGATTACTTGATTAATGTGTAACTGCCTAACTAAACTGAATGTTCCATGAGGACTGCTGCCACATCTGAGTTTGCTCACTGTTTTTTCCCTGCTACCAACAGGCTGAATAAATATTTGTAAGATGAATGAATGAGGCAAGGAAGGATACAAAACTGTTCATATACAATTAAATTCCTTTCTGTTTATTATTTCTTAATCATTCTCCATGATTTCTTTTTGCTATTATAATGGCCATTGCTATCAACTGTAGAATCGTAAAAATTTATAAAGTATTTTATAAAAAATAAGATTAAGTTCCATTACTTTTAGCAGCCTTCCCAGATAAATAAGTAGAATTATTTTCGTATTAATGTAAGGAAAAAGAAAGGATTAAGGCTGTTTATACAACTTGGCTGTTTTTGACATGTAAGAGTATAACATCTTATTGGGACCCTTACTTGAAGACTACTTGCATGTTCTTGTATATAGAAGTAGTAGGCAAACACTGATATAGAAATTCAGTTGAATTTTCAAATTTGAAATGCAGATGTTTAAAACCACATAGCCATTTTGGAATTTATAACATAAAAAGTGATTGAACTCAGTCAAATTTTATTCTATGAAAATGAGACCCTGTGGGATTTCTGTGATGAAATTATTCCCTTTTTGAATGGAGGTAGTGACTAGCACTAATGCAGTGACTTGCTGTGAGTAGGGTATACACTGTTATGAATTTCATGCTCTGCATTCAATTTATCAGTTTTTGCCATCCATCCAAGAATGAAGGTTACAGGCTTAAAGTCATGAATACTACTATTCCCCAAGACCTCTCTTATTACACTCCCCATTACTGATGCTGACATACAGTCAATCAAGTGGTTGCTCCCTGATGTTACTAAAAAGCAATGTGTAGCTCAGGGAGTATAGGCTTCTCACTGTTGCACCAGGCCCAGGCTTGGCTCAGGAGCCTGATTGGGGGTCACCGGAAGTCCTAGTAGGCTTCAGGTGAAAAGAGATAAAGGAACATAGCTTTCTAGGAACTTCCCAATAGAACCATAATAGGAAGCATACATAATTTGAAGTAGTCACATTAGAAAAAAAAATGGTAAAAAGAAACAGGTCAAATTAATGTTAATTAATGTATTTTATATAAAGAGGTCAAATTAATGTTAATTAATTAATATATTTTATATAAACCAAATATACCCAAACTATAATAATTTAAACATGTAATCAATATTAAAACATTAATGAGATATTTTTCATTCTTTTTTCATACCATCTTTGACATCCTGTATAGATCTTACACTAACATCACATTTTTATTTGCGAGCCACCTAGGGAGCTATGTGTGACTAGTGGCTCTCATGTGAAACAGTGCAATTCACCGGGTTCTTGTAGAAAAGGACATTGGAGTTGCATTGGGTAAGGCAGGCCATAGAAAAGGACATTGAGTTGCATTGGGTAAGGCGGGCCATAGAAAAGGACATTGAGTTGCATTGGGTGAGGTAGGCCACAGCACTACCTGTGAATTTTGAGGTGGCAACAATTCTTTCATGGAACATTTTTCTCAGAACTTGATTGTTGTCCTTTGACACTCAAATCTGTATTCCCTTGAGAAATATAGTTGCTTCTTCATGTATTTTTCCAGGAATTAGGAAGTTTTAGGATACGTTTTTTTTCTTTTGTTTCCCAGATAGTAAAAGGAAATTCCTCTAAATTGAAGGGTGTAGTTTGCTAATTTGGTGTGTTATAGATGCTGACAGAGAGCTAATTGCAAGTAAGTATCTGCTCATCAGTTAATTAGACATGGTACATGGCAGACTTTGATTCCTCTCCTCCCTGGCTTATGATTATTACTTGGTAAAGTGGGCTTGTCACCTTCCAGCAGTGTTCATTAGCCACATGTTCCTTTACACTGGAGGGTTGAAGTCTTTTGCAGATTTATATCTGAGAATTGAGTGGGAAGTTACTTTCGGAATACAATATTGACTTGTTGATTAGTGGGCCTTTATTTCTTGCCAAATGTTGGAGTATTTGTTTCTGCTTTTAAAGATTTCTAACATATTGGTTCCAAAATATTTGGGATCTTGTGCCAAGTGTTGTCTTAAATATTTAGCTTGTTATTTTCTTTAAGCTTGAATATTTCAAGCCAAGCTGAATGATCCTGTGAAATCGTGCAGCATCACTATTGTTTCAAAGTGGAGACCTTTCTCCTTTGCCAAATTTCATTTTACAGCTGCTCTTTTCCTGGCAAAATTTATTTACTCTCTACATATATATGAAATGCAAATACTGATTTAGGCTTAATAATAAGGACATGCATTGTGGCACTATATTTGGAAAATGAGTAAGGAAACATTTTAAGGAAATTGTTTTAATATATTCTGTTCCATGGCAAGTTAAATTTTTAAAAATCTACTTATTTAGTATTTAAGATGATAGAAAGGGGGAAAAATTCATGAAAGTTTTAAATACATTTTCTAAGATTGCAATAAAAATCTACATTCTACCTCAAAACTTTAAGTCACAGTATAAAAATTAATGTTTTGGAAGCATGATTTCAAACATCTATGATCTCATGTTATTATATTCATGTATATTATTCTAAAGGGCTGATTTTCTGATTATTATACATAATATAAATATAAAATTATGTGGGACTTTTGTACCCTTTGTCCCCCTCAGGCATACATTTTGGAGCTCATATTTACAGATTATTTTTTAAGCAAAAAAAGGAATAACTCTCAGTGTTATGTTTTCAAAATGTCTGCTCTTGGGCTGGGGTTGTGGCTCAGTGGTGGAGTGCTTGCCTGGCACGCGTGAGGCACTAAGTTTGATCCTCAGCACCACATGAAAAATATAAAAAGTATTGTGTCCATCTACAACTAAAAAAAATTTAAAAATTTAAAAAACAATGCCTGCTCTTGAACTTTTGGTTTTTTTATCTGTAAAATAGAGCTAACAATACTACCTGCATCCTAGGGCTATTATGAAAGTTGAATGAATCAATAATTATAAATCTCTAAGAAGAGTTCGCTAAATGTGGTATAAGCATTGTGTTTGTTAAATACACAAAAGTGTCATCCTTTTAGGAAAGATTTTTTCAAAGACTTTCTAAAGATGTACTTAGCTGTTATAATTTTTCTGTTACCATTCTGTTTCCTCATTTCTTCAACTGAATGATGCCGATTAATCTCCATTCTAGGCTTTACATAGGAACTTATAAAAATTATTTATGCTTCTGAACATGGTTTTCAATTAGTGATTTTAAGTGTTCCTAGAGCTAGAGCCACTAGATGATTGTTCAGTGACAGTCACCATTTCAAAACTCACTGCCACATTTTAACTAAAAACAATCCACCCACCTTCCCACGAGAGCTTCCTATATCATCACCTTCTGTCAAGTTATTCTCTTTCCACAGTTCTGACATTTCTGAGGCTTCCCAGTTGAAAATGTCCAATAGAGCTTACTGACTGCACTCTGGAATTTCATGGGAAGCATTTAGTTAGCTTTAAGGTGGTGATTTGTGCTTCATGTAATATACCAGGCAACCAGTGCACCTGCTGGACAGAACCCTGTCAATAAACCAGCCATGAAGGCAAGGCTATGGCCACTCTGTGCTTTTCCTGAGCAGCCCTTGCGCACTGAGAAGGAGGGACTGGATGCAGGAATTATCAGCACAGGAGAGGCAATGCTCAACCATCCTTTTGCTGTCTTTACTCAGCTTTAAGTAGAGTTTGCTGTCCAGAAACAGGGTTTCACAACCTGTAGCTCTTTTTTCCCTAATCAGCATTTGCTCACTTTTCCTGTATTTATTAATGAAGTATTATGTCTTGTGGGGAAACATCTTAAGTTACAAAGCTGGAGAAAGAATCAGTTAGAGTGGGAGTCACAGATTGGAAAGAGTCACACACACACAAACACATCAAGAGCAAATTTTGTACTCAGAGGTGTACATGCTGAGGGGATCAGGACCTAGAATTAGGCTCACGGGTCCAAGAAATGGACTAATACGAAGACACAGATGGATGGACACACATGAACACAAACTTAGAAAGAGGGGCACTAGTAGGAGATAAAAAGATGGGACAAAGGAAAGAATCAGAGAAAAGAAAACAAGGACATAGCACAGGGCTGGGATGTGGTAGAGCACTTGCCTAGCATGTGTGAGGCACTGGGTTTGGTCATCAGCACCATATGAAAATAAAATAAAGGTATTGTGTTCATCTACAACTAAAAAAATATTTTTGAAAAAGAACATAGCACAGAGGAGATTTTTTTTTTTTTTTAAATGTATGAACGTGAAGGTCAAATTCAGTGCACTGGAAGCCAAGTTCCTTCCATCAGGGTGGAAAGATGGGATAGCATTCAGGAAGCAGGGCTGTTGAGAGGAAAAAAGTTGACTTGATTGTTCTCCTTTGTAGTATTCAAGAAATGCTGACAGGCCAGAGGCTCTGCCACTCAGAATCTCACAATGACAGCGTCCTGGCAGCGCTGAATCAGCAGAGGAGTGACGGTATCCTCTGTGATGTCACCTTGATTGCTGAGGAACAGAAATTCCATGCTCACAAGGCAGTCCTAGCAGCATGCAGTGACTACTTTCGGGTAAGTTAAGGTAGTTTGTGTGACTTAGGATATCAGTAAACCAAGAATGACAGTGTTTCCTGATCTGTCACTCAAGCATGAACCAACTAGAATGTGTCTCCAGAATTGCAAACATTGGTGACATATGTTTTTTCCCTGGGAAAAATGAGATCTGGGGGCCCATTGAGATACATCCATATCTGGATACATGGCTGTTTGTCCCTATGGAAGACAGACATGTCTTTCACATCTGAGCCAAGGGGTATCTGGTACTTTACCCTCATTAGAAAATGTGGTATTGTAGTTCTCCATATGGGGGTGTGGGCCAGAGGAGGGGTGTTCCTGGATTAAGGACAAGAACAATCTGTAAAACAACTTCTTAAAAAAAAGTTCCTAAATATATGTAGTGTTTCTGATTTTTGTACATTTTTATGCATGTTCTATACATGTTACCGATGTTTTCTAATTATTCGTTCCTGGCACAGAATTGCAATTGGTCTCATAAACCTTAATGTTGACACATGTGACTGAGTAAGATATATTGTTTTGTTTAGTAGAACTCGGGAGTTCGATTTCCAGCTACTAATGATATGTGGGGCTCTGATGATCTTTTTGGGGAGAAGGAAGTGTATAGTATGTTTATAGCTGATTAAGTGCCATTCATTTAGCATTTCCTGTGCTTTTGGCAGACAAGGACTTTATATGCATATCTCATTTAATCCTCATAAAACCCATCGTTCAAATGCAGATGAGTACTATTAAAATCACCATTTTATGTGTAAGGAAACTGGATCTCAAAGGTTAAATAATTTTTAATAAATCAGAAAGTAAATAACAAGTCACACAGTTCCTAATTGGCAGATATGAAACTGAAAGTCATGTTTAATTCTTATGCTATTCTCTCTCTTATTTGATTATAAAAAGGACAACCTGGAAAATTATTAGCTAGGTACTAGTTTTTTTGAAGTATTAATTCTTAAATATTCATTTTTAGGTTCTTATAAAAATTTATTTTTAATGTTACTTTGCTAATTAGTGACCAATATTTTCGAAACATAATAAGTCTATATGCATGGGAATACAAATTTAATTGTGATTGGTTTTTTAAAGTCCTTCACCAAAGTCTCTAAGTGATATAAAAACCAACCCAGACTCATGGAAATCCTTTGGTTAATTTGGATATTTCCCATAATGATTTTGTGTTTCATGTTTAGAGACAACATCAACTGCACTCCATTGCAACTATTAGTGTTAGAGAATTTTCAAAGATTCCAAATGATAAAAGAAATCCTTTTAAAATTCTTTTAAATGTGACAAAACTGAGTAATGTTAAGGAAAAGAGGTAATTAATTGAAATTTCTATTTCTAGAATAAAAAAATAGGGATTTGATTCAAAACTCCAAAATGAAGCTGAGTACTTTATCTGTGAAGTGACCTTTTAGTTCAGTTAATACAGTGATCCATGTATGTACTCTCGCATTGTCAGGTATTAATCTTCCAGAGAGGTTTTATTATTCAGAGGGTTTTTGAAACAATAAAATACTTTGAATTGTGTGCATGTTATGTAATATGAGTTTTGTCATCTCTTAGACTATAATATAGTCTTCTTGGTGCTTAACTTCTCTCCACTTAGATCTCTGCCTGTTGGGTTTTTAATTTAATTTTTCATTTTTAATTAAATTATTTAATTTTATTTTTTATTCTTCTTAGTTATATATGACAGCAAAATCCATTTTATATTTAGGACCCCCTTCTTATGGATATACACAATGGTGGGATTCACTGTAGCGAATTCATATATGTACTTAGGAAAATTATGTCAGATTCATTCCACTGTCTATTCCTATGTACATATATAAATATACCACAGTGAATCTCACAATCATGTACATGTGTAAGACAGTAACTAAAAAAACACTATAAGTAAATAATAGGTCAGTAGAATAGAGGGAAAGGAATCAGGGGTAGGAGGAAGGAAAGGGAAGGGGAAGTACTGGGAACTGAATTAAAACCAATTATATTCCCTGTTTTTATAATTATGTCAAAATGGATCCTATTATCATGTATAACTAAAAAGTACCAATTAAAAAGAGCCAGGTTGTGTTGCTATACTGAATAGATTGTGGTATAGGAGAGGATCAATTGAGCTCAGGGAATAGCAATCTTTTTTAAAAAAAATATTTTTAGTTATAGATGGATACAATGTCTTTATTTTTATGTGGTGCTGAGGATTGAACCCAGTGCCTCACACATGGTAGGCAAGCACTCTACCCCTGAGCCACAACCCCAGCCCCAGAATAGCAATCTTTTATGATGGGTAGTAAATATGTCCACCCTTTGCTCTGGAGTGAGACTTCATCTTACTGGACAGTAAGCATTCCCACACTTCACTCTGCAGAGATACTATATCAAGAATTTTGAGCAAACCTGCCCTATGCTCTGGACTTTTATAACCCTCTGTCTTCCAAGGCTGTTGGCTATAGAAACATACTTGAAAATAGAATTCAAAACAAAGGATAGTCATTGGTCTATTCACAATATATGCAGAAATGCTAGAGACCTTTGGAGAACTGTTTTCCAACAGCCACATGCCCTGGACTAGAATTATATTTGTTTCCTTGTGTCTTGTGCTGTACCCATATAAAACCTAGAAACAATATCCTGTTGTAGTAATTTCTGAGTATCTCATAACAATGATAAAGTTGCCTTTGTAAATCACTTTGTAAGTGATCAATAAATATTTATTAAGTGAATGAAGAAATGTTTTCTAATTATCATAGAGTTCCATGTATATTTCAATTCTTAATATCTTGAGTATTTAAAATATACAAATGACTCTTGGAGTTTTCCTTCTAGTGTTAATTAAGTAATTTGATACAAGTTACATTTTTGTACTCCATACTCTGATATCTAGAAAATTATTTTAAAGCTTAAGTACTTCTTGTTCTGTTCAAGAAGCTGGGACTCTCAGAGGGAGAAGGCTCAAACTTTGATGTAAACCATTTTCTTATATTGGTCTGAGAGTTAACATCAGTTTTGCTTGCTTAAAATATGAATAATGAATGAGCAGTTCAGCACAAAGTACTGTGATTTCCTGTGATCATTAACATTTGAAAGGTTTAAAATCACATTCTTGAGTAAAAAATAATGACTTCAAGAATTAAGATTATCGACAATTTCAATTGTGTGGGCACAGCATGGCATTAGTCAAATGCTGTAACTGAATCACAGCAGGAACTTCTTTTCTGAGAGAGCAGAGCAATGGTAGAAGAAGAAAGGAATGGACTTAGAAGTCAGGTCTGAGTTTGAATCAGGGACTCTACCTGTATCTGTCTGTTTGCCATTGTTTCCCACCATGCTTGGCAAATAGCAGGTTTTCCCTTAACAACGTTTTCTGAGTAATTCATCCTCTTCACCATCTATGCTATGAATATAGGAAGGTCTTTTTATTGCTGTGCACCTTTTGTTCTTTAAATTGATCTAAATTGATGACCATCAAACAGAGCTCTCATGGGTTATATAGAGATTTAAATGGGAACAAATAAGGTAAATAAATCACTTGGCTCAGTGACTAATGCACAGCTGAATTTGAATAAACACGAACTGTTTCTCTCTTTTGGTTAACCTGTGACTCTTGGCTGTGCCATGTTTGGGTGTTAGTGGGAAGAAAGTTAAATTCATCTTTATGCTCAGCTGGTCACACCTTCACTCACCTTTTGATTTGCCAGAATAACCTTTGATTCCACCTTTTCCTATCTTTTCACTTTTTAATCTGACACCCCTTCTCTCTTCTTAGAACATTCCTGTAACCACTTATCTTTTCTTCTCCTCTGATTGTTCCTTTCCAAATCCTGGTGCAGGACTGTGTGATTTACTTCCACCTCCTGCTTAGGTCCTCCTGACCACCTGACTGACTACTGCCAGACCCCTGGGATGACCTTCCAGACCTTTAGGTATCATTCATCTGACCCTTTGTTGTCTTCTGCTCATTCAGTGTGGTGGCAACACCATTCTCCAGATACCTCTGGATCTTTGCACTCTCAGCTTTGCACCTGTAACTTCCTATTGGCTTCTCAGTCTATCTTCTAAGGTTTATCACAGCCAACAACAAGGGTACTGGCGTGCACAATGCCTGATCTTAACTATCCTCTACTATTTCCCTAAAGTCATATGTAAGGTACTCCTTTTATCTCCTTCAAAGAATTAAATATTATGTACTATGGGTTGTGGTCACTTTGCCAGTAACATTTCTGAGGGGGACTGTGACTAGCCAAGGACTAATGAAGCCCATAAAAGTACAGTTGAACACAAGTGAATTGAATCAGATATACCGGGAGAGTTAGGGGCCTTGTGATCTAGAAAGTGTGTAAGAGGTGAGGCTGAGGCAGCCTTTTATCCCTTATCTTTGGAAGCCCCATTGACCCTTGAAGGGAACATGTAAATTTCAGGGCTCCAACATGGGCAGCCCTGGGCTACAGGCTACCCTGTAGGTTCTGAAGGCTGTTGTTTTATATTTGCTGTCTCCAGCTTAAATCCCCACGAACGCCTGCACTTTCTGGCCAAGGAAGCAGATGTCTTGGCTATCTAATGTAGCTTCATATATGTGTTGGTAAAGTGATTCAAATATGACATTTGGAAAGTTAAATATTTGAGCTTCTTTTTCTGTTAGAGCCAGAGTGTACTTCTGCCTGTGTAATTTTTAGACTTGAGAGAAGGGCATCAAACCATGATATTAAAAAGCAAAATCTATGTGCCATGCATTTCTGTAATCATATTCCCTAGTCATTACTTGATTGAATGGCATAAAAGTCCATTATTATATAATTAGAAATAATTTTTTTTCAATTCAATAAGTATTTGTTACATACCTGCTATTTTCTAGACATCAAATGGATTCATAGTCTGTTGGGAGATAAAGATAAGTGAACAAATGACTGCTACATAATGTAATTGCTTACAGGATTTTGAGGTTTGGAATGGTGTTTTAGGCTTAAGCTTTGCTTTTGTCCCTCAGTATTCTCAATCAATAATAACAGTAATAATAACTACCATTAATTAAGCATTTATTATGCTCCGAGCATTTATTCTAAATGTTTTATGTGTATCAACTCATTTCGTCCTTTGAAGAAACCTGTAGGCTGGATACTAATATTATGATCTTTATTTTAAAACATAAAGGAGGTTCAAATTTAAATAATTCATATAGGGGCCGAAAAAGCAATTATGAAGAGCTAATGGTGGTCTGAACTAAGTGAGGAGCAGATAGCTAGGGAGAAGAGAATGTGCTTAGGAGTGGTTTAGAGGAGGTAGAATTGACAGCGAAGGAGAGGAAAAACAGTAGTGACACGTAAAGCCCTGGCTCAAGGTCAAGGATAATGAAAGCAAGGAGATGCTAATGTTGCCCACAGACCTGAGGTATGGAGGATGCTAGGAAGAGAGCAGCTGCAAGGCATTTTGAAGGAAGCTGTATCCTTGAGGAAGCAACAGGGAAAGGCTGTGTATATGAAGAGGTTTCTTTCTTTCTTTTTTAAAAAATTAATTATTTAATTTTAATTAGGTATATATGACAGCAGAATGCATTTTGATTCATTGTACACAATTGCAGCACAATTTATATGGTTGTACATGTAGCGTCACACCATATGTGCAGTCATACATGTACCTAGGGTAATGATGTTCATCTCATTCCACCATCTTTCCTATCCCCCTGCACCCTCCCACCCCTCCCTCCCCTTTGCCCAATCAAAGTTTCCCCATTTTCCCCATGTCTCCCCCTTCCCATTATGGATCAGCATCCACTTATCAGAGAGAACATTCGGCCTTTGGTTTTGGG
Organism: Marmota flaviventris; assembly: GCF_047511675.1. Lineage (NCBI taxonomy): Eukaryota > Metazoa > Chordata > Mammalia > Rodentia > Sciuridae > Marmota > Marmota flaviventris. Next base: position 65,276,502 of record NC_092503.1, on the reverse strand, counting down.
GGATTGGCTTACTTGGCTTAGCATGATATTCTCCAACTCCATCCATTTATCTGCAAGTGTCATAATTTTATTCTCTTTTAATGCTGAGTAATATTCCATTGTGTGTATACACTACAGTTTCTTTATCCATTCATCTATTGAGGGGCATCTAGATTGTTTCCACAGTTTAGCTATTGTGAATTGAGCTGCTATGAACATTGATGTGGCTGCGTTACTATAGTATGCTGATTTTAAGTCTTGTGGGTATAGATCCAGGAGTGGGATAACGGGGTCAAGTGATAGTTCCATCCCAAGTTTTCTAAGGAATCTCCATACTGCTTTCTAGAACGGTTGCACCAATTTGCAGTCTCACCAACACTGTAAGACTGTGCCTTTTCCCCCACATCCTCACCAACATTTATTGTTGTCTGTATTCTTGATAGCTGCCATTCTGATGGTGTGAGACAGTTATCTCATACTAGACAAAGGTACCAAAAACATACATTGGAGAAAAGATGGTCTCTTCAAGAAATGGTGCTGGTAGAACTGGAAATCCATATGCAGTAAAATGAAAATAAACCCCTGTCTCTCACCATGCACAAAACTCAAAGTGGATCAAAGACTTAGGAATTGGACCAGAGACCCTGCACCTAATAGAGGAAAAAGTAGGCACAAATCTTCATCACATCCGATTAGGCCCAGACTTCCTTAACAAGACTCCTAAAGCACAAGAAATAAAATCAAGAATTAATAAATGGAATGGACTCAAACTAAAAAGCTTCTTCTTATCAAAAGAAACAATCAATGAGGTGAACAGAGAGCCTATATTTTGGGAGCAAATTTTTGCCACACACACATCAGATAGAGACCTAATCCCCAGGATATATAAAGAACTCAAAAAACTTAACACCAAAAATACAAACAACCCAGTCAATAAATGGGCTAAGGAGCTGAACAGATACTTCTCAGAAGCAGATATACACTTGATCAACAAATATATGAAAAAAATGTTCAACATCTCTAGTAATCAGAGAAATGCAAATCAAAACTAATCCAAGAGGTTTCTTGAAGTTGAAGCCATGGTGCAATTTGCTGTTCTGTTCTTTGCCTCCTCAGAGCTCACTGCAGTTCCTGGCACACCATGGTTCCTCCATCCCCATTCTCCCTGTTGCTGTCTGCTTTGATTTTTTGCTGTGTTGGGCTGGTGGGCATTCACCAATCTGCTCCTCAGAATTTTCTCCCCAGGAGCACCCACTGTGTGTGTGTGTTTGTGTTGTGTGTATTTGTGTGTGAATATTCTGTTTCGTATATTAGTTCGTCTCATTTTTAAAGAAAATGTCCTGTAAAGACCTGAATCTAATAACACTGCTGACATTAAAACATAAATGGAATCATTGCTAAATTCGTGCTGTTTGCTATTTATTTTATAAATTCTTCATTAACATTCTGATTCTCAGAAATCACATCTGCAGACACATAGTGTTTATTGAATTAAGGATAAGCAGCAGCACAATGTCAACAGTTATCTTTCTGTTAGCCACCAATCCCATAGCCTCCTGCCGTTATTCTTAGTCTGCTCTTTAACCTTCATTGCTTCTGTGGGCCTTCAATATGTTTCCCGTGAATTAGCTTAAAAATAAAATTGATAATAAAAATAAAAGTACTTATAAACTGTCAAGTACTAGAGGAATATGAAAGGAGTTTTAATAATCAGTTTTTGTTTTTCATTCAGACTCCATGCCTCAGCTTTCTGGCCATGCTCTGAACAGTCTCTGAACTCGATGCTGTAACTAGGATTCACTCATTTGTTCTGCAGGAACATTGTCATAGTCTAATTCAAAGATTCCTCAAAAATTAATTATTAGCAGAGAGTAACATATATCAAATCTCCTTTTCAGAAAAAAGAATAGTAAAATAACCACTTCAATATCTATAGCAATTTAGTTCACTGTTTTGATAATTACTGTAAGCATATAAATATCTACTGCTATTCTAAATAGCAAAGCATTATTCTGAAATTATTTTATTGGTGCATCAGTGTCACTAAAATTAAATTCCATGATGTCCAATATTTTCCACAGCCAATTTTTCCCCACCTTTCCTGTGATTAATTACTTTGCTTGAGGCCAAATAAGCACTCCTGGGTCCCATGATTATGCAGAATTTATGTTAAAATAGCAGCATTGCTGATTCTTCCATGTTTGCACACTGCTGTGTTCCTTTCTTTCTCTCATTTCTGAATTTATCCTACAGATCACAGAGGCACTACAGTATCACTCTCATGATATGAATTATGCATTATATGGTAAGCTGATCATTATTTTCTGTCAAATGCATACATTTTGTTAACATTCAATTTTACAAAATCCATTAACAGGAATCATTAAGAAGTAGAACAAGGTATGTTAGAAATTAGAATATGGCTAGAGAATCCAGTTTTATCATCATTGAAAATATGAAGAACTCTGAGAAGAAAAATTAAAATGTAAGAAAGCTTCTAATGGGTAAATTAACAAGGCTATGGGAAAATGATTCAGATATATGCTTTTTTATTTATTTATTTATTTATTTATTTATTTATTTATTATTGGTTGTTCAAAACATTACAAAATGGGAGTTCATAACCCACTTGAATCTAATGTATGAAATATGATATGTCAAGAGTTTTGTAATGTTTTGAACAACCAGATATATGCTTTTTTTAAAAAGTATATTTTCTTTCTTGTTTTAGTTTTGGGATCAAAAACTTCAAGGAAATAATTTGTTTATAGATTCTAATCATCTATAAGCTGATAGTATTTAATAGACTTTTAAAATAAAAAAATGCTTGATATTAGAAAAAGGTAAAAATTCGGGTATTAGAATCATTTTATCCCTGCTGTATTCTCTTCCTGATGATAAATTTACTTCATTCTGTGCAACTGTGAAATAATTTACCTCTAATATTTTTTATTTCAAATGTTTTCTCAAACATTTACAATTTAGTTTTCTTAGATTTTACTCAGTATTTAATTAAAAACCAGCAAATGAAATTAAATAATGTTTTCTTTTAAAAAAATTTTTAGTTGTAGATGGACACAATATTTTTATTTTATCTTTTATTTTTATGTGGTGCTGAGGATTGAACGCAGTGGCTCATACATGCAAGGCAACTGCTCTACCAATGGGCTACAACCCCAGCTCCAAATAATGTTTTCAATACGGTAATTATTGCTACTTCAAAAATAAATGTGTTTCTTCATTACACTTCTTAATGTGGTAAGAGCCAATAAACTGCATGGTGGATACTAGTGACAAATGATGCACATAATTTACCACCATTGCAATCCCATAGAAATTCACAGAGCATCCACTATGTGCAAAACTGTTTGGACTGGATGCTGCAATGGCTACAAAACATCATCACTGCACCATCTTCACAAAGATGATGGTTGAGATCTCAGGAACATATGAGGTTGCACATGAGAAAGGAAAGCTACGTTTTAAAACATCTGTGATCAGAACCAAAATGATGTTTTTACTCAGATAAGAGGGAGATAACAAGAACATGGCCAAAGGGAACATAAAGAAGAATTGAATATGCATGCACATAACCAGCATGCACATTTTAATAAAAGCTAGAAAAAAAGGGTTTCAAGAGAAAGTCATGTTCTGTAGAAGATCAAGGAAGATTCAGAACAACACAACAAGGTAACTTCAGTAGATTGGTGGGAGAGGAAGCCAAACTGTAGGGGTAATATAACAAACTATTGATAAGTGCCAATCAATGCATGTCCGTGCTGATGAGCTACAGATTGTAAATAAGCAATTTAATGCTGTGTCATTTCAACAGAAGTTTTTTCATGGGAAAAGTTTCTCAAGGAAGTGCTCAATGAGTGAGTTCACATGCATTCTGATTAAGGTTTCTGCTATAATTTGAATGTTGAAGGTATCCTAAAGCCTATATGTTAAAGCTGTGGTACCCAGGCTAGTGATATTGCTGTTGGGAGTGGGCCTAGTGGGAGGTCCTTAGGGCATTGCAAGCATGCCTTGCTCCCTAGCTCATGATGTAAGCAGTTTTTTTTCCTATCATGTGTTCCCACAAGATGGGTAGCCTTGCCCAAAGCAATCAGGCCAACAAATCAGGGACTAGAACCTCTAAAACTGTGAGCCAAAATAAGCCCTTTGTTTTTATACGCTGACTACCCAGGTAATGGTATGGTAATGGAATGTTGAAAAATACCTTTTGTAACTTGTCCTGGATACTTATGAAATAGTTCCCAGATAGCCTACTTTGAGGAACACTAATACAGACAGTATGCATTATAAGTATATGATTCTGTTTTTAAATATATTTTTAACTTCATTGTTAGATAATGCCTGGTCCAACTATCTGGTTTGATTATAATTCTTACTGAAACTACTTTTGTCATTTTCTAGACATCAAATGAAACTTCCAAGAATATTTTTAATAATCCCTGTCAATAATATTTTTGGATACATTGAATCATTATTTTCCTTTTCATTCTAATTACTTGAAAATATTCTCTAACAAATATTGAACGTAATTACCAAAGTTACAGAACCACCATGATGTCCTTTAATAGATGAATAGATAAACTGTGGCACATAAGTATCATGGAATATTGTTCAGTGATAAAAAGAAATGAGCTAGAAAACCATGGAAAGACATGGAGGAAACTTGAATTCCTATTACTAAGTGAATGAAGCCAGTCTGATAAGAACACGGACATGCTAAATGATTCCAACATATGACAGTTTGAAATAAAGCAAAACTATGGAGTCAGTGGTTTCCGGGGGCTTGAAGGAAGGGAGTGAGGGGTAAATAGATGGAGAACAGGGGAATTTTAAGGCAGTAAAACTATTCTACATGATATTGTAATGGTGGATACATATCATCATGCATTTATCAAAACCCATATAATATATAATACCAAGAGTGAACCCTAATGCAAACTCTGAGCTTTGATTGATAATAGTGTATAAATATTGATTTGTTGATTTTGTTCTAGTGGTAGTGCATGTTGATGGTGAAGGAAGCTATGGCTGGGGAGGGGACAGGGATTATATGGAACTGAATCTCTATTTATGCTCGATTTTACTGTGAACAAAAAAAATTCTTTCTTAGCCTTTTATTTTGTTGAGATCTTCAACCAACTGAATGAAGCTTATCCACATTATGGAAGGCAATCTGCTTTACATATTCTCCCAATTCAAACGATAATCTGCCAGGCATGGCAGCTAGTCATATGCCTGGCTGTAATCCCAGCTACGGGGGAAGCTGAGGCAGGAAGTTCCCTAGCTTTTCAAGATTAACATGGACAATTTGGCAAGACCCTGTCTCAAAAATAAAAATGGACTGAGAATGTAGCTTGTGGTAAAGCCCTTGCTTTAGCATTATCATGCACAAGACTCTGAATTAATCCTATTACTATGAAAAAAAGTAAAAAGAGTTAAATTTCATTCAGGAACATCCTCACAGACACACCCAGAAATAAAATTTCTGATTATAAATTTTGTATTATCTTAGATATAAAAGAATTAATCCTTTGTCTTTCCTCAGTTTATTTTGTTTCTTTTTTTTTGTTTTGTTTTGGTAAAAGTGAATAAAGAACTACAAAAATGGTTTCCTAAAGAAAAAAAAATACCTGGTGATATCCTGATGCATGTTATCTTTTGGTTCTAGTGTTGAGAAATGAATATCTAAAGATCTCAAACCTTGCTATCTAGAGAAGGAAACAGCAATTACTTTTAGATCTAATTAAAGAAGTTAGAGGGCTGGGGTTTTGGCTCAGTGGTAGAGAGCTTACCTAGCATGTGTGAGGCACTGGATTCAATCCTCAGCACCACATATAAATAAATAAAATAAAGGTATTGTGTCCATCTACAACTAAAAGTATTTTTTTAAAAAAAGAACATAGAAAATAAAGGACACATTCTTCTATGTTTGTTATTAGGCTTGCCCCATCCCCCTAACAGCAAGAATGTCACTGAATCTTTTGGACAGCAAACTAGAAGGTTAGAGGACTAAGGTGGCCTTCTTTACTAGAGATTGTCCAACAAGGCAAAGCAGGTACTGATGGATGTGTGGAAGTATTTTCTGTGCTATAACACTAAGTTCCTGTGACAGTCTGCTCCTAAGAAAATTCTGCTTCTGTTTCATAAATAAGAAATTCCCAGTGAAGCATTATCATAACATAGGTGGGAGGAGGCACAGTGCAGGGACATGATGCATTTGTCATATGTGACATGATTTCATTGCTAGATTGTTTATTGTTGTCTAGCCAAGTCCACATTAGATTCCATTAGGTCGGCATTTGAGATAATATAATACAATTGCTGATTTTTAGAATGGGAGACATGTTTTTCTTTGAATGCTGCAAGAGATGGTTGCTGAAAATAATGGATTCTTATCTTTGTAGTCTAGGCAAAGTTAGATTCAAAAAGCTTTTTGATAAATTGCTTAGAAAAGTCAGTGAAATATGTCCTAATGGTTATTATAAGACAATCTTTTTAGTAGTAGTGAGGACAGTTATTAATTACTCATCACAGACAATATGTGTAGTGGAAGCAAATCTCAAAACTATAATAAAAAGAAATTTGTGCCTTTTACATAACGTATAAAAGTCACCTTAAAGTAGCAAAAATGGGGAGGGAGAAGAAGAAAAAGGAAAGGAGTTGGTACTGGGGAATGAAATTGATTAAATTATGCGAAGCACCTGTGCAAATGTGTTACCATGAATCCCATTATTTTGTATAATCATAATACACTAACAGATATTAAAAAGGCAATGAAAACTCTTTAAATTGTAAAAATTAATGTATTTAATTGACACAATCTTAAAACTTCTATAAAATTATTTTAAACCCGAACTCATTGAAGAGTGCAAAAGAGATATATGTTAAGAGCGAACTTTTATCTTGAAGTAAAATATTTAAGCAGGAGCAGAGTCATTTCAGACTAATCCCCTGATTATGTAAATGTTATAATAAAATTATTTAAAACTTCCTAGTGGGAAATGATGCTGCTGATACAATTATAGGCCAAAACATGAATACTTTTTTAAGCAAGGAAAGAATGATTGTTACTCAAACTGCACAGTCTAAATAAGAAAAGGAAGGGAAGTTGCCACTTATTAAACATTATCTTTATTTACTAGCATCAGTACTAGGTGTATTCATATTCTTTATATAATCTTCTCATGCTACAACTTCACAGATGATGAACTTGAATTTACTCAATGTTGAGTTGTTTGTTTTAGATCACAGGACTGGTGGATGCCAGATTCCAAAGCCCAGCCTAGGTCCACATGCCTCCAAATTCTCTAAACTTTTCATTATATCAGGCAGCATGGAACTCAGAGAACATTCTGTGTAAGGTTGCCATTAGCTGTTGAGTAGCATGAACAGAATATTGTCCCCCCAAAGCTGTTCATACTCCAATCCTTGGAGCCTGTGTTTAAGAACATTGACATGGAGAGATTATCCTGGATTGCACAGCTGATTCCAACATTACCACAAGGTCCTTAAAAGATGGACAAGGGAGTGGAAAGTCAGAGAAGATAGGATGATGGAAGCAGAAGTTGAGGAGATGTGCTTGCTAGCTTGAAGGAAGGCAACATGAATCAAGTGAACTCTTGCTTTGGAAAGAACATGGCCCTATTGACACCTGATTTTAGTCCAGTGAAACCCATTCAACTTTTCACCTCCAGAACTGTAAGATAAAAATTTATGTTGTTTTAAGCCACTAAATTTATGGTTTGATCATGGCAGTAAGGAAACTAATGCAAACACTTTCGTATAGGTAGCTGAAGTGAATTTTCCCTTGATATTTCTGTGAATGTTTGGACATGAATAGGCTCACTATCATTTCTGCAGACCTGACCTCATAGATGCCACCTGAAAACGTAGTGAAATGAGAACAACCATGCATCTCAGATATGACAAGCAATTAAACCATATATAGGAACTATTATATAGGAAATAAGTGGATTCCTTTATCTCAAAACAAGATAGAACAAAGTCAGAAGGATTTGAATATTTGTCATGAAAACTTTATTATATGGTTATGATTGTTATTCTTCTTTTTTGGGGGGTATCAGGGATTGAACTTAGGGGCACTTGAACACTGAGCCACATCCCCAGCCCTATTTTTTGTATTTTATTTAAAAGAGACAGGGTATCACTGAATTGTTTAGCACCTCGCTTTTGGTGAGGCTGGTTTCGAATTCGAGATCCTCCTGTCTCAGCTTCCCGAGCTGCTGGGATTACAGGCATGAGCCACCACACTGGGCATGATTGTTATTTTACTGTTTCTTTTTTTTTTCCTTAGCATCATAATTGCAAAGGATCCTCCATTTTAGTATTTCAGCTTTGCCTTGTTAATAACAGAGATAAGTATGCCTCAGAGCACTTGGTCAGTGAGTTTTGTAACCTTAAACAGTGGAAATCCAATGGCATGTAATTTTGTGAGAAAAGGATACTTACATTTCCTAGCCTTTAAATAGTGAAATGAAGCAAGTTCTCTTAAAATAAACATTACATGTTCGGTTGGGAAAACATTCCTGGTACTTTATAGGGAGAAGATTTATAAAGTTGCATGTTGTAGAAGATACAGATTTCATTATCCAGCATTATTTCAGCTGTATCAGGAAAATACAATGAGCTAGGGTTGTGGTTGTCTTGTTTGAATTTTCTTTTTTATGGTTGTCTTGTTTGAATTTTCTTTGTATTTTAATTTGGCACATTGCCTTAGGAAACTCACTTAGTTTTCATGACCTGGTTTGTTTGTTTGTAAAATCTAGATAATAGTACCTGCTCTGTTATCTCATCTTTAAAAAAATCTCCTAAACCCTGTATGATGGCACTCGCCTGTAATCCCAGCGATTCTGGAGGCTGGGGCAGGAGGATTACAAATTTAAGATCAGCCGTAGCAACATAGTGACACCCTGTCTCAAAAATAAAAAATAAAAGGGGCAAGTGCCCCTGGGTTCAATCCATGGTGCCACATAGATAGATAAATAGATAGATAAATAAATAAATAAACAGACTACTGAGACCATATAAGTGGCAGAGCTTAAGAAGAATAAAAATTGTTACAGTGGTATTTGGTGGTGTTTTGTTATGGATAAGAAAGTCTGAAGCTCTCTCTGCAATATATGTCTTCAGATCTAACAGTAAAAGACCCAGTTAGGCCTTTTGAGTCCATGGAATGATAAAGTAAAAGTTTGTAAACAACCTAAGCAGGGCTGGAGATATAACTCACTTAGTAGAATGCTTGTGTCACATGCACAAGGCATGCATAAGGCCCTGGGTTCAAACCCCAGCACCACCAAAAAAAAAAAAAAGTATAAACAACCTAAGTACTTATTAAGATGCTGTTCAAACTTTGGATGTAAGTTCCACAAATATCTTTACTCAGAATTTATATTAACTTTTCAGTGTTTCCGGAGCTGAAATGTTATCAACTACTGAGGCAAAAGAATAAAACACATACCATGGGAATAAAGCCAACTTTGCAACTTACTGGGCCTTGCTAAATTCCATTATTTCCCTTCTTAACACCGAAAATATTTGCCAAAATGATGAGACGTTATTTTATAAATTGTCATAAAGCTTAAACATGAAAACTAAGCATCACTGCAGTAGCTTCTCAAGTGTGGGTGTTGGTGCACCCCTGATGCAGATCAGCCCCCCATCAGTTATTGATTGAAAATGAATTTGCTGATACTGTGTACCAAGAAGCAGAATGGCATTTTTCTTAAAATTGCAGAATAACCTTAGCAGTATATCATAGAAGAGCCCAAGGGAAAGTTGTTATTAAATGAAAGTTTTGCTCTTGTTTTCATTCCTTTGCCAACACACACCCTCATGGGGAGTGAGCTCTCTGCCCACAGGTTTTTTGCATGTTACTTGCCATCTGGCTATTTCTAAGACCCTTTATATATCTCTCTTTTTGTTTTACTTTTCCCATTCCTTCTTTCCTTGCTTCATTTTTCTTTTGTCTTTTCTCTACTGATTTTCTTCCTAAATGTCTCTCTCTAAATAATAAATTACAATTTTGGCTTTATATTGAACAAACTTTGAATCCTCTGCTTATAATTTCTAAAGTAAACAGGGAACCTTTTAAGTGTTTCTTAGACAAAACCCCAAAAGAATAAAATAAACTTTAATAATGTAGGTTCTTTGGATTTTTTTTTTTTTGACTAGAGAATTGTCTTTTTAACCTTTGTAAGAGACCTTGATATAGAAGCAATAGTCTTCATACCTAATTCTCCTAAAAATACCTAGATTGATGTTTTTCATCTTGGTACTTTAATGATAATTAGCTTAAATATTATAATTTTTTCATGGTGGCTGAGGATATTTTAGTTAAGAGAAATAAACCATTTTAAAATAATTTTGTTCATTTTACATAAGTGATACAATAAAACATTGACATGTGATTAATTATGCATGATGCTAAAACTATTCTGATGAAATGTAACCTTTCTTTAAGATTCAAAAACCATCTGACTTTTTACCTGCTTTAGGGTATCTATACATATTTCAGTTCTCACTTTATGTTGCCATGAAGGAAAAAGTAAACATAAGATTTCTACTTTTTGTATTCTAGATATATAGGAATTGACTTTTTATCCTTTTTTTCTTTTTTTGTCAAACTCAAGAATAATTGGCCTTTTATGATGAAGATATGTATATATTGTAAGCAGTCTATCAGAAAGGACTGAAAATGAAATTTATTGGTAATTGGAAGCATATAGTGAAATACACTGTTAAGACTGACAGGAACTCTATTATAAAATTGACTGGAAATTATAAGCTCCGTATTTCAGACTAAATAACAGGGACTAACATAACAGGGAAGTGAGTAGGGAATAATGTTTATTTATTCAAGTGCTAATATATCAATATCAGAATAAAAATTAATTAGAAATTTTTATCTAGAACTGTAAATATAACTTCACTGGCACTATTACTGGGGTTTGAAGGAAAATAATTCATTGACTTTTGATTAAATTTCTATTATTGTTAGGGGACAGATGTGAATGGTGGGAATACAAGATTAAGGCAATAATTCTATAAAACTTGTGTACTATGCAAACACCACATACTTTTTTTTCCAAGAAGCAATTTACCTGCAGCCCTGCTTGGCAAAAGAGCAAGGTTTTCATCCTAAAAAAATAGCTGAAAAGAAATAAGAATAAAAACAGGCATTTTATCCTGCTCATGAAATATTAGAAACAAAAAATTCAATGTGGATCAAATATTTTTATACTATTTATTAAAAATTAATTATTTAAATAGACTTTGATCAAATTGTTAAAGAATCACAAAAGAAAAATACAATATAAGAAGTGATGGTGACATTTAAAGATGAAGAAAAACTTGTCATCAGAAATACTATAGAAATTCTATATCAATAATATTCAAAACTTTGGTAAACAGCTTTCTAGGAAAATATAAATTAGGCCCCCCAAAAAAGAAAAAAATTTAGAAATGAAGGTAGTAAAGTAGTTATACATCTGTCATAAAGGAAATGGGATCAATATTTTTCTTGCTAATACTACCAGCTCTTAACTTAGTTGTTGTTTCCCATTCTAAAGTCTAGAAGAAGACAGAAAATCAAACACCTAGGTAAACTGTGGAGCCAAGCTAGATGCCCTTCAGTGGAAGAGTGGGAAAAAAAATGTGGCATATATACACAATGGAATTTTACTCAGCAATAAAATAGAATAAAATCATGGCATTTGCAGGTAAATGGATGGTGTTGGAGAAGATAATGCTAAGTCAAGTTAGCCAATCCTCCCCCTCCAAAATGCCAAATGTTTTCTCTGATATAAAGAGGCTGATTCGTAGTGGGGTAGGAAGGGGGAGCATGAGAGGATTAGATGAATTCTAGATAGGGCAGAGGGGTGGGAAGGAATGGGAGAGAGCAGGGGATTAGCAAGGATGGTGGAATATGATAGACATCATTATCCAAAGTACATGTATGAAGACACAAATTAGTGTCAACATACTTTATTTTCAACCAGAGATATGAAAAATTGTGCTGTATATGTGTAATAAGAATTGTAATGCATTCTGCTGTCATTTATTTTTTAAAAAAATCAATAAAAATATATAGAAAAAATTAAAAAAAGAAATCATTCAACTTTATTTTATAAGGCTAGCATAATTCTGTTACCAAATACAAGGGTAGCAAATGAAATAGATCCACATCTCATTATTAATATAGATAAAAAAGTTGCAAATAAAACATAGGAAATCAATAATCTGTTTCTACTCCTAATTTCTTTCTTGACTCACAAGAATTGCAGGTATTTCCTATACCCTTAAACACTTTTTTCACTTGGCTCTTGGGACTCCATATTCTGCCAACTTTCCTCCTACTCACTGGATACTCCTTCTCAATCTTCTTTGCTGGTTTTGCCTCATCTCTTCATCTTTTTAAAGTAGGAGTAGGCCAGGCTCAGTCCTTGCATTTCTGTCTAAACCAGCTATCGTGGTGATCCCATGTTGCCCCATGACTTTCTCTCTGTCATGATATCCATATGAAATCCAACATCATGGCATGTTAGAGTTCTCCAGATAAATAGAGCAGTTGGGAGGAAAAGAGATTTATTATAACAAATTGGCTCACTTGATTATGGGGATACAAGATCTGCTGTTGGCAAGCTGGTGACCCAGGAGATCCACAGAGGTAGTTTCAGTGAGAGAGCCAGCAGACTTGAGATCCAAGAAGAGCTGATATTTCAGTTCAAGCCTAAAGGTGGGAAAAAAACTCATGTCTCTGACCAAAGGCAGATAGGCAAAAGGAATCCCCTCTTACTCAGATATTTTGTTCTAGTCAGGCCCAAACTGACTGAATGAGGCCCATTTACATTGGGGACATCCATTTCTTTTATTTAGATTACCAATTAAAATGTTAATCTCATCCTGAAATACACTCCTAGAAACACCCAGAATAATGGTGTACCAAGTGTCAAGTACCCTGTGGTCCAAGCAAGTTGGCACATAAAATTAACTATCAGATATGATAACTCACAAATTTATATTTCCATAATGGACCTTCCCCTAAAACCCAGAGCTTGTATATCTAGCAGCCTGTTCATCATGTCTTAATGTTTTAAGAGGCAACACAAACTCCCCGTTCCTGTCACAAAACTGCTGTACAGTTTTCTCCATTTTTAGTTAATGGCAACTCTATATTTAATGCAGGGCCCAAATATGTGCATCATCCTTGACTCCTTTCTCTTGCATCCAAACTGCCAGCAAAGTCCTATGGCTCTACCTTCAAAATATATCCAGACTTCAACTATTTATACTACTACCACTCTGATCTAAATCACCATCATCTTTTGCCTGGAGTTTTGCGGAATCCTGCTTTGTCTTCCAACTTCAAGCCTTGATCCCTTACAGTCTATTTTATTACTGCAGCCCCAGTGGTTCTACTGAAGATACAATTCAGATTATATTACTTCTGCTCAACATGTTTCAGTGTCTACTGTCACCCAGAGTGAGGCCAGTCCCTCCCACCACTCTTGCCTTCCCTTCCTCTCTAGTCACACTGGTTGTCTCTATTCCTAGGATATGCCTGGTGCTCCCTCACCTGAGGATCTTTGCACAGCTGTTTTCTCTGCCGGTAATTATTCTTCTGCTAGATAGACACATGACTTGCTCTTTGGTCCTCTTTAGATCTTTGCTGAAATATTACCTTTTCAGAAGGTAAGATTTTAATCTTATCTGTAATAACCTAAAATTTAAAGAAGACTACAACTATGGATTACTTGTTTAACAACAACAAGAAAATAGTAAGGACAAAAAAAGCCAATATTTAGTTTTAAAAACACTTTTTAAAACTGCTCAGGAAAATTTCATACCTCTCTGAGATTTTTGGATCATATTTATTGAGCAGTGACAACATCCCTGGATCTACATATAGGACTGTAGGTCGAAAGTTGATTCGTGCCACCCATTTGTTTCAGCTTTCAAATGAAAAAGTGATTTTCCTTAAAACAAATTCTGTTTTTGTTGTTATCAATATAGATCTCTCTGAATAATAGCTGCCATGGATGGGGAGCAGAAGGGCGGAGGAACTACAGTTCCAATTTTCTTTAGTGCTATTTTCTTTCTGCATGTAAGGATATGACTTTACTGATGCTGATCCAGGAGATGATTTCCATTTCCCAACATAGAACCTCTTAGATTCTTAGTGGAGACCTACTGCCCAAAAGGAGATTAAGTGCCTAATTCCAAAAACTTGTGACCCAGTGGGCCTTTGCTGTTTTCTCCAGTCCAGATCCAGTTAGCCTAGTCTTGCATGAAGCCACTAGGGAGTTGCGGGCAGGAAAATCTGGACAAGAGTCCTTGGTAATTAGTTAAGGACGAATGTAGTCGTCCTTTTCTTCAACTTTCAGCTCTCTTGAAATATTTGATACTGGTTCACAAGAGGGAGCTAGTGTTGTAATAGACTTGTCTTTTCTTAAGGCAATTATAACTTAAAAAAAAAATCATAGCTGGATGTGGTAGTGCATACCTGTAATCCCAGCAGCTCAGGAGGCTGAGACAGCAGGATCGTGAATTCAAAGCCAGCCTCAGCAAAAGCGAGGTGCTAAGCAATTCAATGAGACCCTGTCTCTAAATAAAATAAAAAATAGGGCTGGTGATGTGGCTCAGTGGTCAAGTGCCCCTGAGTTCAATCCCCAGTATCACCGCCCCCCCAAAAAAAAATCATGAAAAAGCATAGTTCTAAGGAACTGTAGAAATTGAACAACAACAACAACAAAAATCACCCAATGTTAATAATGTGCTCAATTTCTTACCTAAGTCATAATAGACCATTGTTTATGAGTAGAAGTTGAAATTCTACAACTTGTATCTGATGATTAATCAGTATCTACCAAGAAGAGGCCTCAAGGAATAGTTTTTAAAGTTATCCAGAAAAAAAAAATAGTACCATTGGTTATGGCCTTGACATTCAACAAAGTCAATTTAAGCAGTCAATCTAACATTTTATAGACAGTCTATTACAAAGCCGCACACTCGGTGGCTGTTGGATAAGCATTAATTGTCTGGCTGACAATAAACAGCTACATATCTGCTGCTCTATTCGCTGCACACAGTAGAAGAATTGTGAGAAGGCTGACTTAGGGTGTACTATGGGACAAAACCTTATGAGCACCAAGAGGGGTGTGTATGTGTGTGTGTGTTTAATAGCTTCATAATTTCCTTTTAAAACTGAGTGCATTCATTAAAAATGGAGCTCCTTTTGTAAAGTACCAGTTGATAGTGATAGTGGTCAAATGATATTTCCTGTTTAAATAGAAAGCTAAGAGCCACTGTCACATTCCTTTTCTAAACTATTTGAGTCAGTGCCAGAGAAATCATTAACGTTTCTGAGCCAGATGACTATTATTTTCATTATTGTGTTTATAATTCACTGTATTCAGTATAGTGAATGGAGAGTGGTGAACTCTGGTCTGCATTTCATTCCTTTATTGAATCTGATTCATTTCTACTGAATACAACAAGTATGAAGCTAGACAAATATTTGTAAAGATATCACAATAGCTAACATTTTGTATCATTTATAATATGCTAGTATTGTGCTGTCCTTTTTATGTATTTGCTTCAAATGTGCATGGGAAGATTATTTCATATCTTTTTAATGCTTTTTAAATTATAACTTTCACAGTGTTTTATTTAAAATAAAAATTCCCTCTTGCTTATTTGCTCTCATATATACAGTTCACCTCAGCTTCATCTGAAAGAACATGTTTGAAGGATAATAAAGCTGATGAAATTTTAAAACTTCAAAATTAAGTATTGAGCGAAGGCAGATGTTTTATAAAAGAGAGGCAAAGACAGCTGATCATGTGAACCCGATGAGTAATTATTGGGATCTGTAGATGTGTCACAATTTTGTTTACCATCCTTGTAAAAAAAAAAAAAAAACAGATTCAGAATGAATTGTCCATACTGTGGGATGATCCGGCTGCTTCTTGAATCAATTGCTTTTAATTAGCCTGTCTGTTGATTGGATTCTGGGCTTGCATGCCTGGATTCCTGAAAAATTGAGTTAACAGTATTCTTTTCAAAGAGATTTGACTCTAAAGTGATGAGAGATTTTCATATCACATCATTCGTATCACATTGTGATTGCAATACTTCTAATAGATGCCTTCGGATTCAGTTACAATCCATGAGAATTAGTCAGCCTCATGTGAGATTCCAGTAATAGGTGATAATAATGCAGTGTCCAGTGAGACAGTGAATATTCATCCTTTTGAGGTCAATGGTGTGGGAAGAAGCTGGAGAGAAGTTGTCTGTAAATCTAAATACCATCTAATGTCTGTCTTTTTCTTTGAAATGAAGGACCTACTAGTTTCCCAGTTTATCCAAATGTTCTTGAGAGGGAGAAACAAAAGTAGACTCTGAAGACCTTGGCAAAGTATGTGGGTTCAAGTCCTGACTATCCCACTTACCAGCTTTATCACCTGGGCCAGTTGCTAAACTTTACAGGTTCTCAGTTTCCTCACATTTGAGGGGGTGATAATAGTACGTACTTGTAGAGTTCTGAGGATAAACATTTAATACAAGTAGGACTGTGACAGTGGGGGCTGGCATGGCATGCAGTAAAGTCTGAGCAAACATGAGTTACTATTGTCTTGTTATTATTACCAAAGTACAACTCCAATGAAGTACTAAAGGAAAAAGGCTTTTTTCCTAATGATTGAACAAAGGTCATTTCACTCAAATGAAAATAAAGATCTAGATGGATGACATGAATGTATGAATGTATAAAATTTATAAAGTATATTTATTTGTACATAAATTTTTAGAAACAAATTTCATATATATATATATATATATATATATATATATATACACACACACACACACACACACACACACATTTTAATAAGATCAAAAGAAACTCTTCACATGGTTATCTTTTTTAGAGGTACTTTAACTATTGTGGATTGTTGGTAAAAACTCATACTCATTTTGTAAGGTGCAAAGAATTTGCCTCAGCCTACATCTAATATGTTTGCAGAAAAAGTGTACTTGAACACTTGGGAAAACTTGAATACTTCATATTTGTTGAGCTGGCCTGTTTTGCCTTAGATTAGGAAGGTTCCAGTGAAATGAAATGGTTGCTTAGCAACTAATGGAGTTAGATGAAACAGTCTGTTAGCCATGCTCTCGCCCTCATCTGGGAGTATGCCTAGTAATGGGAAAGAGACTTCAGTGTGTGTCACCTGACTCACAGCTGTCAAACCAAAGTGACAGGGAAGTGAAATATGAAAGAGACATTCCACAGCTGGGTGGGGCACCTGTGTGTATTTGTATATACCTTATTTTATTTATTTTTATTTTTAAATTTTTTTTAGTTGTAGACCGACATACTAACTTTATTTTATTTATTTTTGTATGTGGTGCTGAAGATCAATCCAGTCCCTCAGACATGCTAGGCAAGCACTCTACCACTGACCCACAATCCCAGCCCTAAACCATATTTTATGTTAGAATGTTGAAGAAAAAAGATTTTAAAAGAGCAAATTAAAAATAAGATAAGGGCTGTTGAAAGTTTGGGTTAAAATTAACTTTTAACTTACATTACATTTTAAGAGAGTAAAATAATCAAAATAATTGAGGAAGTTCCATAGTGTTATCTTCAATATTCTTGCAAAAAGTTCTCTACAGAAAAAAGGGTAATGGATTTTGTAGATGACATTGTGAATTCTAGGACATAAACTGTGTTTTAGTGCTTCTTTGCTCAGGGTCCCTGTTTATACCCATGAGGAATATTATAACTAGATGCTGACCACTGTCACGTGAGCTGGGTGTGGCCTCATAGCCCTCAATCCAGGAATCATTACAAATATCAGACTGGACAGGCAAGAAACTTCCATGCCATTCTTTATACGAAACTGAAATTTTTTTAAACTTCTACTTTTTTAATTTCATAGGGATGTTTTAAGTGATTTGTGTCAAAAGCAGCTTTCAGGCAGCCACATGAAATTCCTCTTCAGGAAAATGTGATAAGAAGGAAATGGAGCAGAGAAAATCAACCAAAGTAATTGGGGAAAAAGGGATGGTGTGAAGGATTTGCCTGAAGATTCTTGTCATTGGTACCGTCCAAGAACATAGGACAACTACTTTTTCAGAGATCATGCATTTGAAACTATGAACCTTTTTAAAAATAAGCTTTATTTTAGAAGCAGTACTTGCCCCCACCCCATGAATCTAGGGACCAGTTCTTCCTTACTAAAATTTGGACTCAAGCCTTCTGCTCAGATTATAGCATTTCTAGCATTGGCTTCAAACACTAATAATTTTATTTATTTTTATTTGTTTTGAATTTTTAAAATTTCTGTTCTTTTTAGTTATACATGACAGTAGATTATAATTTGACTTATTTATACAAACATGGAGTACATCTTATTCTAACTAGGATCCCAGTCTTGTGGTTGTTCAAAGACCACAAGAGATTGATGATACAGAGATCCACTGTGATGTATTTATATGTGTACATAGGAAAGTTACATCTGAATCTTTACACTTGTCCTTTCTATTCCTGTATCCCCTCCCTTCCTTTCATTCCTCTATAACCTATGGAACTTCTATTCTCCCCCACCCTTTGTTGTGTGTTAGCCTCCCACATATCAGAGAGAACATTCAACCTTTGGTTTTTTGCATAAATATTTTTGACTCAGAATTTGGAGTTGATGTTCTTTACAGTGGGAGATTTAAGAGCTGTTACCAGATATCTGAAGGGTTGTTGAGAAGACAAGAGAATAAACTTAATGACCTTCTTCTAGGAACCAGAGGAGAGAGTTATCAAGAGGGTAATATGATTCAATATTATGAAAGTTTTACTAATCCTTGTCCAGCAAGAGACAGCCTGATACGCAAATTTATTGGGTATCTCATCATTCTAAACACTCAAATATGCAGAGAGTTCTACAAGGAGTGGTGGATCATACCAAAGAGGAGGAGAATTCTAAAGAGACAAAGGATAAGCCATAATGGTACTTATCCTTTTCGAAGGCTCATTATCACCATGTGGTTAATTTAGGAAACAACTGTATCAAGAGCAAAGATGTGAAATGCTGCTAGTCCTTTGAATACACAAGCAGATCTTTAAATATATTTAAAGATCTTATTTGTAGCATGATTTTTAACATATAAGGTAGGTTTTTCTTTATATAGTTGAGGTGAGGGGAAGTTGGTATTTTAGTGATACTAAGTTTAATTGCCTAATTTTATTTATGATAATATAATTTTACTAATTTAGTTTGTCTTATGATATTTTCTTCCCTGAGAATATTACTCTACTGTTTGAGGAACAATGAAAACAGTTATAAATATATAGGAGGAAACCCCCCACTAACCAAATATCCCTACTCTGTCAGGCCATTAATCCTCCCAGATTGTTATGGTTTGGATGCCAGGTGTCCTCCAGAAGCTCTTGTTTCATGCAGGAGAAGAAATGATCAGATTATGAGAGTCATAACCTATTCACCGGATTAATCCATTTGATGGATTAATAATTTGAATGTATTACTGTATGGTAGATATAGGCAGGTGGTATGTGGTTGGAGGAAATGGGGCTTGGGGATTATTATATATTTTGTTTCTGATTCCTTGTACTTTCTTTCTCTTTCTGTTTGTCATGAGTTGAGAAGTTTTCCTCCACAATGCCCTTCCACCATGGTGTTCTGCCTTAACTCAGGCCCAGAGCAATGGTGGTGACTGACCATGGACTAAACCTCTGAAACCCTAAGCCAAAATAAACTTCTTTTCTTCCAAATTGTTCTGGTCAGATATTTGGTCACAGTGACAAAAAAAAAAAAAAAAAAACTGACTAAAACACAGATGCACTGGGTTGCTTCTGCATGCGTGTGATAAAGGAGGTAAATAGTCTACTGCAGTTGTGGTCAGAAACATTTCTCTCCCTTCTAGAAGGGAAAATGGCTATTACAGTTAACTGAGATTACATTTACTGAGATTTCCAACCCATTCTGTATGTGAGCTATAACCAAATGCAATAAACTACAGTCGCCATTAACACCAAATTGAGCTAAACGTAATGTTTGTTGATTTGGAAGTTAGTGCAAATCTGTCATGCCTTGGTGCCCATTGTAAACATCACTAATTATATAACACTGAGCATGGAAAGATGGATCCGCTGAAGTCATTGCAAATTGCTCTTTTCAATGACTTCCCTAAGTATGTCTGTTTATTTTCATTTAACTCTCTAACAATCATAAAAAATAAGGATTGAGCTCAATGGTAGAGCTCTTGCCTAGCATGCATGAGACCCTGGGTTATCCCCAGCATCAATCAATCAATCAATCAATCAATAAGAATGGAATATGCTCCCAAAACAATCCAGGTAATTTATCTGTAATTTTATTTGTATTCCTGATAAAATGGAATTCACAGAACATCTTGCCTACATAGTGTTAACACCAAAGCTATATATAACTTACCAGGTAAAAAAACATTTCAGCAACTTTGAGTACCTAAAATATCTTTCAGCTGCCATTTTACTTATCATTGACGAGGTAATAGAATCTCAACTGGTCAATTTTGTGGCCTAATGTACCAACTTAAATGGGGTTTTAGATCATTTTGTGTCTACCTGACAACTAGCATAACCCAAGAAAACTTAATTCATGTTCTGTGATTTTAGGAATCCTTTTATGTCATTTCTTTGTGAAATAAAGGAGAAATAACATCATAAATCTCTGGTCAGCATTTAAAGTGGATTGTATTCTCACAAATTGGGTTTTCAATGAGAAAGATTTGTGGTGGTGGCAGCACATTATCAGCCAAGAGTAAGCTGTGATGACTGTAAATCTCAGCCTGGCCAAGGTTCCCCCAAAGACAAAACAGTGTGAACCCAGAGGAGTCTGTGCTAAGCTTTCATTTTTCTAAGCAGAACCTTATCCTAGGCTTTGGCAGAATGTTGTGGCTTGATAGAAGACATGGCCATATGTTCTTCTTCTTCTTCTTCTTCTCCTCTTTTTTCATTTCCTAAATGGCTGAGCCTTAAACTCACTTGTTTCTGAAGTATTTTCTTATGGTAGATCCTCTATTTAACTATGGTTTTTATATTCCAACATCTAAAATATGCTACATGCAGAAATGCTTTTCTATATAGAACTAATTATTTGTGTTTATGACACTGTAGAACAGCAGGCCATCATCTGTAGATGAGTTTTTGAAGAGGATGTTAGCTTGCTCATTCACTCTCACCTGTATTTATTGCATGCATGTGATGCTAAGGTTTGGAACACAACAGCAAGGAAATAAGATGTAGTATTTGCCTTCATGGAACTATTAGTTTACCTTTTCAAGAAATTTGATGCTTAAATATAGCACTATTGGTGTTATTGCTGCTTTTGCTATCAAAGGAGGCTTTGTCCTTGTCCTCCCCTGTGGGCGCTAGTAGTCCTCTAGACATTGTTTCTCAAGCCTGGGTAGCCTAGGCAACTTGGTGTTTCACTGTGCCAAATGGCCAGGTTCTTCTTTATCCAACGAAGTGTTCCTAATTGAGGTGCCTTGTACATGTATTCAACCCAAGACTTTGACCTTGATTTAATAATTATATATTTTATCCCTAAATGAACTAATTATCTAATTTTTAAAAATTATAAGCTTTAAATTTGTAGTACTAAATTTCTAATGTGATATTAAAATGGAAGTTCTATTTTTATAGAAATGGTGGTGACAATTTTTTGGGATAGAGTAATTTCATAAGGTTAAGGGTATGGTCACAGTGACAAAAAATAAATGTCTAATACCACTGGATAGACTGGGTTACTTCTGCATGTGTGTGATAAAGAAGGTAAATAGTTTGTTCAAATGTGGTCATAACAATCATAAAAGGTGAGGGTTGGGCTGAGTATGCATCAAAAGGAAGTATGCAGCAAAAGTAAATTCCTGCAGCGATGGATAGGGGTTTTGAGTGGGACTGTCATTGGGAAAATATCTGAAAGACATGGATTTGGGTTGTGTTTGGATGGAGGGTGTTGTTTCTCAGCTCTAATTTTAAATAGATCAAAGGAGACATGTATCTAAACCTTAAGACAAACTTGTGAAGTTAGTAATTCTCCCCATTTCACAAATAAGAGAGCCAAGGTTCAGAGAAATTAACAAATCAGCCAGAGGTCACGTGTTCAAGGTAAATTGTCCACAGTGACAAATAGACTTTAAAACCAGGATCTGAATCAGATGTGTCTTCTTACATAGTTCTGAATATTAAAAATGAAAAAAGTTTTTAAAAGGCAGTTGTTTTGAAATACACAAATAATGTATGTTCATTGCAATGATCCAAATAATAATTTATGTAAATAGGATAAAATAATAGTCTCTTTGCCTGCCCACAATCATACCCTATAATACAACAATTATAGAAAAAATTGTTTGATTATATTGATAGAACACAATTACCCACTTGCTTATATAAACATGTGCAAATATACTTGTACCTTATTTAAGGAATTGAGTCTTCTGTTCAACTCTACTAATCCAGGCTTCAAGTTCCATAGTTCACATACCTCTGATCATCAGTAATCTTTGCCGGTATTTCTCTGGTTACATCAATATCACAAGCCTCTGAAGATCAATATTCTATGCCAGTATTGCTCTGATTACTTTTGAAAGATACTAGGAAATCCTAAAAACTCACTTGGTAATCTGTTCCATTTTTTAACCTTTGATCTCAGGGATTTTTTCCATTTCATTAACTCTGGTAATTCTTGGGCAGTCTGAGCCATTTCTGTCCAGCTCTGCATATGGATGGATGGAGAGCAGCTGGCCTCTGCATCCAGTGCAATTACAAATTTGAAGATCTGAAAAAAAGTAAATTAGTGTGGTGAATACTGAAAACTTAGCCACCCATATAATAAAAAGCAGACATTGAAAATGACTGAAATTTCCTTTGAAATGGTTATAAAAAGTCTAGAAGCAAATTCAGAATTAAACAATTCGGAAGATTTTTCTTAAGTTGTGATCTGTGCTTGTTCATTTTGGAATTTCTTCTAGAAATGCAAAAGCAGAATCTCTTAAACTCTAAAGACAATTTCTTATTAGCATTTTTTACTTATAACCACACTTGATTTCTAATATTTTCCTAATGCATCAATTCTTAAACTAGGGAATACATAAAAGAAACTTCATTTCATTTCAATGTTACTAAACACATATATTAACTAAGAACTTGACATATCAGGCACTATACTGCTATTGTACCCACCACAAATTGAGGATTCTGTGACTTCAAATCCAAGATTTTTTTCAGCTTTATTCACATATAATCAACAAATAAAAATTGTGTGTGTGTGTGTTTATGTATATATATCACGTATATCTCAAGTTTGCAACTCGGGGTTTTCATATATGTATACATTGTGAAATAATCACATTAAGCTAAATAACATAATCATCACCTCATATAATTACAATTTTCTTTCTCCCTCTCTCCTTCTCTTTTGTAGTGGAAAAATGTATACTTTTAGCAAATTTTAAGTATATAGTACAGTATTGTTAACTATAGAGACATTGCTGTACATTAGGTCTCCAGAACTTATTTATCTTGCATTAACAGGCACTTTACTCCTTTTGAGTGACATTCCCCATTTCCTCTTCCTCCTAGCCTATGGTAAGCCCTATTCTGCCCTCTGCACCTGAGTTTGACTATTATAGATTCCATATATGTGTACTTGTCTTTCTGTGTCTGGCTTATTTTACCTAATATAATATCCTCGAGGTTCATCCATGTTGTTGCAAATGGCGTGATTTCCTTCTTTTTTAAGGATTTCTCTTTATGTGCATATGAGCATGTATGTATTCTCTTTATCCACATTCTCTTTAATCACTTGTCTGATGAATACTTAGGTTGTTTCCACACCTTAGCTATTATGAATAATGCTGCAATGGACTTGGGTATACAGATATGTGTTTAGGATACTGATTTCATTTCATTTGTGTATAAATTAGTTCCATCTGATCTATGGGTAATATATTCCAAGACTAGATACCCGAGTCCACAGGTAGTACCAAATTCTACATGTACTCTATTTTTTACTGTTTATATATAACGATGATAAAGTTTAATTTATAAATTAGGCACAATAAAAAATAAAAAACAATAAATAATAATAAAATAGAACAAATATAGCAATATATCATAATAAAAGTAATGTGAATGTGTTCTCTCTCTCAGCATATCTTACTGTGCACTGATCATTTGTGATGATGTAAGATGACAAAATGCCTATGGAGTGAGATAGAGTAAAGTGAGTGTCATAGGCATTGTGATATAGTGGTAGGTTAATACAGAAGGGCTGCTTGAACACAAGTACTGTAATACCCTGCCAGTCAATCTAATAACTGAAATGGTTCCTAAGAGACTAATGCATGCATAGTATATGTAGCATGTAGATACTGGACAAAGGAATGATTTGTGTCCTGTGTGGGATAGAGTAGAATGGTACAAGATTTTGTTATGCTATTCAGAATGGCACAAAAATTTAAACATATGAATTATTTATTTATGGAATTTTCCATTTAATATTATCCAATATGGTTAATCCTTGGTAACTGAAACTGCAAAAAGAGAAAAAATGGATAAGGCTAAATGATACATATGATATATACCATAAGTGGGATTGTCAGATCATAAATGCAAAAGACAGGAGATGAAAGTGTGACTTTTCATGTCCAGTTGGCCTGAATGTTCAGGATTACTGCACATTGGTTGGTAGCTGCAGATCCTAGGGTGGAGAGAATGAGTTCAGTGAACTTAAATAGAGTCACCTCTGATGAGAGGGTGCATGTGAGGAATGCAGTACCATGTGTGTTGTTACCGTAACTCTTAGATATCATAATGATTTGCAGTAGCTTGTATGAATAAAGCTGTATAGAAATCAGTCTGAAATCAGAACCTATCTTTAACTTGCAAAACATTTTTCTAGTTTCTTGAAGACATTGTCTTGTCTCCTTGCTTTTTATGTACCAGAATTGTTCTCTCTTTCTTTCTCACCTCAGGCAATGTTCAGTCTTTGCATGGTGGAAAGTGGAGCTGACGAGGTGAATTTACACGGTGTGACCAGCCTTGGTTTGAAACAGGCTCTGGAGTTTGCATACACAGGACAGGTATGGCACCAAATGTGACCCAAGAGGCTTTACATTTTAACTCCACCTAACCAGAGGAGATTATCCTGGAGGTATGAGATTTAGTTATATTTCTTGTTACACATTTTGATATTAAAATGTCTCATTATCTGCTTAATTTTATAATTGAAGTGATGGAAAGGTAAGTAGAGTAATTTGAGTTTTAATACGAAACAAGGAAAATATATTTTAACTTTACTCCATGCTCACTGTTAATAATTTTTAAACTATCCTAAAGGACTATCATAAAGAAAAGAATATGCTTTATAGTGTGGATTAGCATTCAATCTCAGTGACTTAATCGTGTCTGTATTGTCTTAACAAGAAGAAAATAGTGCTGGGGTCAGTGGTAGAATGTTAGCCTGCCATGCACCAGGCCCTGTGTTTGATCCCCAGCACTGCAAAAGAAAAAACAAAACAAAACTATTTTAAAGTCTCAGATGCTGTGTCCAGCATCTTGGTATCCCCTCCTCTACTCTCAGAGTCAAGGTCTAAGGCATTTTGGTTAGAACATGATAGTTACAAATCCTAATTTGTTCATCACTAAAATAGTTATAGGATTTTCAGGGATCTCCAGAGGATTGCAGGGACATCCATTTACACTTCAGGACTAGTTAAATAAATCAATCCAGGTACAGGTTCCATGCTTATCTTACTTTATAAACTGTTATGGTTTACTTTCTTTTCATCCAACTTGGATTCAATGTCTTCTAGTGCTAAAAAAGGGACCTCTTCTTTTGACAGGCTCATATCCTGGAGGGGATAGACAGGCATATACATAATTGTACCTCCTCCCTGAGTTGGGAGTTATGGGAGAAGCAGAACGCAAAACACAGTGGGGGGAAGGAGTACATGGTCACTTGGGACATCAGAAAAATTTCAGAGAGAAGTTGCTATTTGGGTCTTAATATGTGTGAGAGTTCACCTTTCCTCTGAATTTTCTAAAGAGACTTATTAATATGTATGATACTGTCCAGATGCCTTTCTGGAGTTCATAAAACTCAAGATACGTGTTATAGAAAAATTTAAGCAACTGTGGCATGTGGAATAAAAATAATAGAAGGTAAAAAAGAAATCAAGTATCAAGTAGGATATACAAAGAGGAAGAGAAGGGGGATAGATCACTAATTCAGAGTCAGCCAGCCAAAATCATGCTTTAAGAAATTAAGGAAGGCAGTCATTTTTCATAGAGTTGCCAGACATTTTTCTAGTGGTGAGTAAATAATGTATTTATGCTTTTTGGTTTACAGATATAAAGAAATATGTCAGGTCTTACATCATTTATTGTGTATATTTCTTTTTTAACACCTGAATTGCGGTTAGACCTGCGTCTGCCTGTGTCTCAACTAAGCTTAATGACTCATAGCTCATACTCCCCTGGTAGGCAGTGAAAATGAAATAGAAATATTGGTTTTTGATAAAACCATTCAACTAAGTAGCTTCCTTGCTTAGCTGCATTAACAACTAAATGGTTTAAGCTTAGAGATTATAGATTGTAAAGTAAGTTTAAATTATTAGTAAGTATAAGTGCACAAAAAATGTGGGAAATAAAGCATACTAGTCAGAGAAGAGGGGTAGGGATTAGAGTGGAGTTTAACTATGAAGGGTGGCATGAGTGAACTTTTGGAAGGTGAAGTTACTCTGTGTCATGATTGTGGAGGTGAGTATGGTTATGTTAAAATACACATGCAGATAGATTTACTGCCTTATTGTTTGCCTTGATTGCTTTGTGGTTTCCTTCAGAAAGGAAAGCATATGTGTATATGTACTTATATGTGTATACACATACAGAGCCTGTGCCATAAATGTGAACTGAAGATAGCAGAAAGGGAACCGATTTTCTAAAGGGCAAGAAATTTATTTAGGAAAAGGAGAGAAGTTTGAAGGGCAGCCATATCCCATTCCCCAGAAGTCTTTTGCCTTATACACTCAAATTTCACTTTGAATGGAATGGAAAGCCAAATAGGAAGAAAATACATGGGTGACAAGTATTGTGCCTTTAGGAGAAAAAAAAAAGAAAAGCAA
This sequence comes from Marmota flaviventris, assembly GCF_047511675.1. Taxonomy (NCBI): domain Eukaryota; kingdom Metazoa; phylum Chordata; class Mammalia; order Rodentia; family Sciuridae; genus Marmota; species Marmota flaviventris. Next base: position 65,249,307 of record NC_092503.1, on the reverse strand, counting down.
GACCTAGTGCCAAAACCAAAGGTGCCTTTATTCTTTCCAGAGACCAGAGTCCCATTTCTGAGTATATTCACTGAGTGGTGCCAAGCCTACAGCACACCACAGTACCCAGCTATTCAGCTTGTGTCCAGACAGGGCAGGAGGAGGGCTGACATCTCATGGGACACTTTCTGAAACAGCCAGAGCACAATGCACTTTGTGGGTGCTACTCAGCTTAATTTTTGAAACAGTCCTGAGGAATGTGATGATCCCATTTGAAAGACAAAAAAAGCTCAGGTTCATGACAGTTATTCAGGAATAACTGGAGCCATGGATGAGGAGATGGAGAAAAGAAACACACAAATAGAAAAAAGGCTGGGACTTGGTGGTTCAGCTACCTGTGATGAAGGAAGACTGACCATGAGCAAGCTCGGCACATTTATTATATAGGTTTAAACATCAAAAGGATTTATTGTGAGAAAGTTTCTTCAAAGCCCTCAGAGTGAAGGATAAACTTGTTTGCAACCCAGATATAATTATCAGCTATTCACATAACTCTACTCCCCGGCAGGACATTTGAACCTGAGGTTAAGAACTGATAAATTCTGTGTCTGGCACAGAACCCCCTTTTGAACAGAGTGTAACCATAGCAACTGGGCAATCTTCAATCAGTGCCTTTGCACTGAGAAATTCTCAAGAGAGGTATCACCTCTATCTCCAGGCAGTTCAAGGACCATAATCCATTCACCACTCCCGACACCTAGGGAGGTACAGTGAATTGATTAAGATCATTCTCCCTGTGTATTTTTTAACCCATTTTTTTATTAGTTGCTCAAGACAATACAATGATCTTGACATATCATACATTTGATTAAAATGGGGTATGAATTCTTATTTTTCCACGTGTACAGATTGCAGGATAACATTGGTTATACAGCCATGTTTATACATACAACAATACTAATGTCTGTTGTATTCTGCTGCCCTTCCTAACCGTCCCTCCCCTCCCCTCCCCTCCCTTCCCATCACCTCTCTCTACCCAATCTACTGTGACACATTTCTCTCTCTTTTTTCTCTTCCCCCTCACACCATCATATATGTAATTTTGTATAACAATGAGGGTCTCCTTCCATCTTCCGTGCAATTCCCCTTCTCCCTCCCATTCCCCCCAACTCTGGTCCCTGTTTAGTGGTAATCTTCTTCTCATGCTCTTCCTCCCTACTCTGTTTTGAGTCGCCCCCCTTATATCAAAGAAGACATTCGGCATTTGCTTTTTAGGGATTGGCTAACTTCACTTAGCATAATCTGCTCTAATACCATCCATTTTCCTGCAAATGCCATGATTTTGTTATTTTTTTAGTACTGAGTAATATTCCATTGTGTATAAATGCCACATTTTTTTATCCACTCATCTATTGAAGGGCATCTAGGTTGGTTCCACAGTCTAGCTATTGTGAATTGTGCTGCTCACCCATAAATCAAAGGCATTCCCTGTGCATTTTCATCCAGTTAGTAAAACTCAGTCTTCCTAATTTCAAATCTGTTGTCTCTTTTAAGTGTCCAATGTCATTAAGGAAAAATTGAGTCATGTTTGCTTTGCTTTGTTGAAGGAGGCACAGAAGTATTTGGAGATTTTAGAGAGTGACCATTTTGATAGTTTCTTCTACCTGGAAGCTATGCTTTCCAACCCTTGGTCCATGAGGACTTGGAGTTGTGCTGTGTCCTCTGTGTGATCACTGTGCTGCAGAATGGAAAATGATAAGTCTTTCCTAAACAACATCCAAGGAAGTTTGGCTTCTCATGCATCAACATGACTTTATAGTAAATCCATTTTCCCTCTGAGAGTGAGACATAGATGATAGCAAAACAATGGTATTGTAGTATACTGGGGAGATGTGAACAGCTGCTTTCTCTTACTATGGAACTGAAATTAACATTAAGCAAAGAATTTGAAATACAGAAGCATGAATGAAAGCACAGTTCTTCAATTGCATAATTGTTATTTACCATTGTGGACATTTGCTTATAAATGGTCTTTAGCCATGATACATATATAGATTTGTAAAAATGCAGGGTTAACATTGAATTTATCTACCTTTAGATATTTTTCCTGAGAGTTGATTACATGTTAGTCAGTTATAGTAAGCATAGTATAAAATGTAAGTATTTTAAGTGACTGAAAATCATTGCTGTCTTGGAGAAGAGTTGGAAATACAGAGTAGGAGTGATGAATGAATACTGCTAAATGTAATGATGTGTGCGTGTTCCTCCTACACACAGCTCTAAAGTATAGCCTTCTTAAAATTGCCCTACAGATTTCTTCCAAGAAATTTTAAAGAAAAGGTGAACTTTTTCCTCTGAAAGTGCATGCACATTACCTATTAATGGGCAAACATGGGGTTGCACAAACATACAGTGCTTTGCACTTATTAGAGATGTGCCAGTCCTCTGGGTACACTTGCTCATAGCATTACTTAAGCAGAGCTCAGGATTCATTGCAGCCTTTGTGAGTATCCTTGCAAAGCCATGCACAATTGCCATGATTATAGTAGAATCAGTCATGGAGGGCAAAAGGGCCAGGCTCTATCTGTTCCACTGCCCTGTTTTAGGAACAAGATCAGAAGCAAATGAAGCGACGTGTCACTAGGCAGATCTGCTTTAGGGAGAAAAAAATGAATCTAAGAAAATATAAACTCCCACTTACCCTGGTGGACAAGAGGACTCATTCTGTTACCCTGGCCTCCCTTATTCTTCTTACTTTTCAACACTGGTGAAGAATGCATTTATATTAAAGAGTCTTGAGTAGAAGAAACATGAGGAAGACAAGCAGACGAATTCTGATGGAGATGTTAGCTGGGATGAGGAATCTCATTCCAAACTAGACAAGAGATTAGCCACCCAGGAGCCAATAAGTATTGATTAAGAAAAACCCAACCAGATAGTGAGGAACAGATTATATGGAATCATTTTTATTAAGCAAAGAGCCCTACTTGGAATTTGGAAGGACTTCCAGCCCCAAAGGTCTCAGAATAAGCCTCTAGGAATTTGAGTTAACTTAGTACCAAAATGGAAGCAAATAAGATGAACCACAGTGAAGTTTATTGTTTAGCCCTCTGGTTACGAAGCTGTTAAAGAAGATAGACCCTATGCCAAGCATTTTTTAAAAAATCTGTACATATAGTAGAACAAGAGTTTAAACCTAGCTAGCCTCCTTTTACTTTCCAGAGAATTATCCTCCTCCTGTTCCATCCCTTGTAGCCTGATGGAGAGATTCCAGAAACCTAGGAAGAAGATAAACTGTTCATCAAATGGTAGTGATGTTTGTTGTCTCCTTCAAAATTTCCCACTTTGAAATGCTACTAACTTTATCAGCCATGAACCAGCTATGTTGGCATCTGATGAAGACAAGTCCTTTGGTATTCATATTCCCTTGCTTTTCTCTTCATCAGCCGAGAACTCCAGCCCTTGAATTCTCAGCATCTTGGTAGAACCCAGCTCTTTGGGAGTGCCCATCCTAACTACCCTTCTCTGTCCCAGAGAATGCTCTGGCACAATCTTCACAAGGAAATATTATGTAACCATTACTATTCATATTTTAAAACCTTTTGGAAAGCTAGTATCACACTGTTGGGTGAAAAAAAATTCTTTGTAGCTATAGTTACAATCATGTCAAACTATTCACACAGATAGGAATTGAAAACTAAAGGAATTTCCCCCCTAATTTCCATGCTATTATACACTGAAGTTTTTCCTTCTGATTTTTTGACTCCCTCATAGGTTCACAGGAATACATATCCCCGATAAGTTATGCACTATAGCATAACATTTTGATTGAAAATGTATTCTCCACAACAGAGTACTTTCCTCTGGAGACCTGAACATCAGGCAAGGCAAGAGAGTGACAGGAATCTTAATTGGAACTGCTTTCACATGGACCATCCCTTTAGGGGTAGATTTGTCACTTTATATGGAAAAAGTCTCCATCGTATTTACTATAAACATAACCTGGTTGAACTAAATGGTAGTTCATGGAACAAATGTAGGAGAATTTTTTTCTAAAATGCTTCTCTTGGGAGCAGTGTTAAGACAATTCAGTGGTTTAAATATTTTAACTTAGAATCCTCTCTTTACCCAGCAGTATCTACAGAAACCTGGTGAATAGAAGGCCCCCAAACCACCTTCACTGTGTAGCAGACAATGAAGGGCACAATCTGAAATCCACATCTAAGGAAGAATATTTTTTAAATTTTGCATAAAGCAGTCTTATTCTCCTCTCCTTAGTTAGAGCTTTGCCAAAATCCATAACTGGACTTAGACACAGAAGGTCAAAGTGGGTAACTCAAATTCCATCAGTGACTTTTTTGCTTTCTAGAATCTTCTAAAACTCTATGTTATTTGCATTTAGGAAAATTTTTCTCTTTTATGCATGCATTGTTGAAGCAAACAAGCAGATTAATCTGCTTTTCAATTTAAGGTGAAGTCAACACGTGTTCCAGGTCTTGGTTTCTCGGAACATGTTGACCCACTTAACAAACAAGAACTGTGCCTGTGGCTTATTCCAAGTGGAATTTTTATGGCTTCTCAAGATGTCAAGTAAAATAATCATCCTCGACATGGTTTGGTGTTTCAAAAGTTAGGTTGGAGACCTAACCATTTATCATGAAAAAAAATGAGCTTTTTAGAAGCCGACCTCTAGCAGCAGACTTTCCTCAGCTAAGAATAACAGCGACTTTGCTGGGACTGCTCCCATCTGCTCTTTACTAAAAGAGAATAGCTGTTTCAGACAGAGTGAAGTCCTGCAGGAGGGGTTCTTCCCTGTAGAGCAGGGTCAGCTCTAACTGATGGTCTCTGTTTCACGCCAGTCTTCTCCCTTATTAAATCAGTGTGTGCTGTCTGGTCAGACTGTACTTAGAGCATAGTTTATACATGAAGATTGTAAGGCCATTTTTTCAGCAAATTAATGTCTAAAAAGTCTCTGAGTGAGCAAGTGTCACTGCAGCCACATTTCTGAGATCACACTCTTGTCCAGTAATAAAGCTGATATGTTGATTTTTTTTTTAGAAAATATATTTTTGTTTTTCTCTAATAATTTGCAATTTGGTATTTTTTCATTGTCTTACAGTCACTCTGTAGAAAGAGGATTCCCCACCCCCAGCCTCCAAATTTGATTCAGTGTTGAGATTGATAATGCCACACACATTCCAACAGGGGATGAAAAAGGCCATTATGCCATGAGGCTTTCTGCAGAGAGCAGGGTGGCTTGAGAGAGGAAGGAAAGGTGGGGTGAGTGGTTTTGGCTTTTATTAGAGGTGGGACTGAGACAAGATTCTCTCTGCAGGCTCTGGTGGCTGGAAAGGAGCTCTTGAGCTTTCTTAGATTTTTGCCCAGTTGTGGAACAAGCAAGAAAACAGGACGGGTGGGGTTTGAAGGTGCCATCAGTTAAATATCAAAAATTAGTTGAATAATACATTTCAGGCATTGTTTTTCAGGATATTATTAAACTCAGTTGCCTAATGAAAACAAAATATGTTTGAACAACATGCTTGCACCATTTATATATTTTTCAGCACCAATTCTGAATTAAGGAACCCAAGGGCCAAGGTGCTGAGCTCTTATGTACAGAGAACGTGTGCTGATAACACCACAAGAGTCTCCAAATACTGTGACAGGATAATTGTGGTCCCTCTGTGTTTTTAAGCCAATCTTCAGTCTGTAAAACTCTATTTGAATGAGCTGGATTTGTTGCCCTTCTTTCCTCCACTGTCCTCCTAACCCTCTGTACCACCCATCCCCATTACCTTACTAGCAGAGGGAATCAAAAGAGAAGTGTTGCTTTTTTGCCCCTGATAATGATTTTATTGTCATAAGTGGGACAATAATCAGTCCTTCTCTGACTGACATCCTCCAAAGTAGAAGTGGCTGGTACCTAGAAACTCAAAACAGTAGGTCAACCTACCTACTTAATTGAGGGGTGGATTTTGCACTTCTCCGTACAGTTGTTTCTCTTGAATGTTCAGAAAATTCCATCACCACCCGTTTTGTAATTCATAGTGTATATCTGAGTTTTTTTCCTTTGCCATAGCAAGTGAGCATGACTCCATTTTTAAATATTTCTAAACAAAAATCTTTACAATTGTGTTCTTTTTTGGAGGGGTAGGGGGCGGGTACCGGGGATTGAATTCAGGAGCACTCGACCACTGAGCCGCATCCCTATCCCTATTTTATATTTTATTAGAGACAGGGTCTCATTGAGTTGCTTAGCACCTTGCTAAATTGCTGAGGCTGACTTTGAACTCAAAATCCTCCATCCTCAGCCTCCTGAGCTGCTGGGATTACAGGCATGTGCCACCATGCCCAGCCTTGTGTTCTGTTTTGATCATTGAAATTTCTTAGTGTTGGTTGTACTCAGAGTCATTTCCTAAGAAAATGTTCACCCTTCCTTTAGTTGCTTCCTCAAATCACCTGAGTGAAGGAAGGCTAACCATTTATTTAGTGGAGACTCTTGGTTAGTTCTTTAATTTTCATAAGAAGATGTCAACTTATTGATGGATTTTTAAAGTACGTGAACTTTTTCCTTTGGTAGGGAAAAGAGAGTAATTGTACTCTAGCCTCATCCTGTTTGCAGGATGCTTTTGCCAAAAGTTCATTTAGGAAAAATTATACACATAATTATACACAGGAGATATGTAGTCACTCCATCTGGCTTGGTGGTTCTTGATCTTATCTATTAGACTTTATATGAAAAGGCCATTTTTACTATCCTGAAATGAAATTCTTGGATAATATTCCTTTCCTACTCAAATTACTCTAAACACCAATAGAATGCTGTGAAAACATGTAAGGAACAAACACAAGGAAATAAATATATATTTAAGATACTACCTATGTAGGTATATACACACTGGCACACTGCTCTCCCAAAAAAAGTGATAATCCTCTGTCTATGCCTGTAGGTAGAATCACCATGATGGGGACAGATGCTGACTGATAAGTAAATGTTATGCTGGCAACTCAGATGCCCCACGGGTGAAGCCTAAGTAACATTTCTCAAATACTGAACCCCCTCTTAATAAAATTCCTAACAAAAAAAGCAAGAGTCTTTTCTTGATTTTAATAGTGGTAGCATTGTTGTAAAAGTCAATTTATCTTGACACAGAACAACACAAAGTGATTTATATCTAAAACAAAGTTGGAATTTGGGCTTTAATCTTTATAAAGAAAATTTCACTTATATGCATGTGCAGCAGGGCATTCAAGGGTGCAAGCTATAGTACAATTTTTTTGTGGTTGGTGACTGCCCTGTGTGTTGCCTGGCATCTGGAAAACCTGGCTACTGTTCAATAAATACCATTATTGTCTACCCTCCTGGGATGACTAAAAATGTCACGCACATTTCTATAGACCTCAGGGTCTAGAAACACTAGCATTTTCTTTTTTAGTTTTACCATTTAATCTTATATTATGTTATACTTTGTTTTTAGTTTTATGTCCCACTTACAATAGTTATAAGGAAGGAGATTCTTTTCTCTCTCTATCCACCCAACCCCCACACACACATATGTGTATATGTGTGTGTGGGTTGGGTGGATATAATTTCTCCTGACCTCAGATGACTTTTTGTTTTCTATTGTTTCTTCCTGAGTTATTCTCCTAATACTTAATTGCTTATATTGATGCTTCAGATCCTTTTTGAAATGAGGCAAAGTATAATTACATAAGGTGAGTAAGAAGATTTAGGACATCTGTCTGCAAATTTTTGCTGTCCCAGAAGCACCTTAATGTTACTCATAAGCATGGATCAAGTTGTGCTACACCCTGTTAATTCTGCCAATGAAAATCCCAAACTTGTTCCATAAATAAACAATAGCACTTGACTTCTGAACTTTTCCATCCTTGTTTTAGCACTAAAAATAAGGGGCATGCAAACTTTTGAAAAATAATACTCTTTTTTATCTTTGAAAATGAAAGAATATCATCCAAATGTTTATACAAACCTAAGTAAGAATAAAAGTAAAAAATCATTGCACTCTAAGCCTCACTTGCTAACACAGTATAGGTTTGTCGTTTCTTCTGTCCTTTGCCCATATACTCATGTAATTTTACAAAGATTTGTGATTATAATTTACTTCAATTTCTTTTCTGGAATTAGATAAGCTATAAGTACATTTATTCATTTATTCATAAATGCAGAAGATACACATAATGCTGCCTTGTTATAATTAATTTTTTTTCTTTCATTTGTAATGTTTTTTAAGTAAATTCAGAGACTTGGAATTATGTGAATAAGAGGAGGAACATATTTTTATGGAATTGCCTTCTGAAAGAATTTTACAATAGCTACTATTGCACAATGAGCTTTTAAAACTTTTTTCCTTAAAATGGAATTCTTGAGCCCTCTGCTGGAAGCACTTAGCATTTGTATAAAGTGATAGCATATGGGAGTTTTATAATTCTAAATGAAATTTTTTTTAGAAGAAAACAACTTGATGGCAAACACATATGGTCTTGTGATTAATATCAGGATACATAATTGGCCAAACGGAATTTTTTAGCAGATTTATATTGCAAGTAGATATCACATTTGAGAATAATAATGGTGAGAACATTCAAATGAAGGAATAATTTGAACATATTGAACATGGTGCTAATTGGAAAATATTTTATTTCCTTTGTATACTTGATAAAACAACATACATTTATATTTTTATCCTCAAATTGATATCCATTAATTCAACAAATACTTAATGAGCCCCTATTATCCATTAAAGGCTTACCAGATATTAAGAACGTATTGATGGACCCGGGAAGATGGCGGCGAGGGGAGTGCATTGCCCCCGTGTGCTGCTTCACTGTGTGGGAGTATGACAAGTCAGGACGGCTAAAGGATATCTTGTTAGGAATTTCCAGCAATAGTGGGGTGCTCCAGAACCTGGAGGAAGGATTTCCATCGCACGAGGATCGGCTACGGGGACTCAAACGCGAGAGGTTTGTCGCACGGAGGGTAACACTGCTTATTCAGCAAATCGCCCCGCGGCTAGAGTCTGCAGCGCACCCTGGGAAACGAAGAGATAGCGACGCAGGGATACAGCGCTGCAGTTTCTGCCAGCCGTGCAAGCACCGTACTCAGGGCTGAATTCTGGGTTCGAGACGGGGGAAGGAAGCGGTCCATCTCGGTTCTCCACACCGGTCAGACCACAGAGGAGGCCAGCAGCCACCATGTTGGAAAGCTGACGTCACCATACCTGTTTTCAACTGACCGCAGCTCATTCAGCCATAGAACAGGTAATTTCAGGCTGCAATTCGCCTGCGGCTTGCAGACAGATTGCTAGGGTTCAGTGCCTGGGTGCTTCTTAGAACCTGATCTTATTGGAGCGAACACTGAGCGCGGGGCAGCCGAGTTCCGGCTCCCGGAACCGTCCCGGAACCGCCCTGGCCCAGGGCCGCGGAGCCTGCGGAGGCTGCCTCTTGGACCCTGCTCCTATCAGAGCATACACCAAGCACTAAGCGGCCGAATTCCGGCTCCCAGAACTGAGCCCGCGGGGACTGCTTCTTGGAGCCTACACTTATAGGAGCTTACACCGAGCACGGAGCGGCCGAGTTCCAGCTCCCGGAACTTCCCTGGCCCGGGGCTAGGAGCCCGCGGAAACTGCTTCTCGGTCCGGGTCCTGCTGAGGGCCGGTCAGGACTCACCCGTTGCTTTGGTTGCCCGGCAAGGGGAACGAAATGCTGCCATTCGCATAGGATACCAACATGGCAGAGATTTGATGTCATCAGAAAGCGGCGGAGGAGAGAACTTCATCAATACCAGCGGTGACATAAACAGTTGGTCTCCTGGTAGGGGGGTGAGGCACAGACACCCGAGTCTCCTCAATTTGTCGTCGAGCCAGAGGGGAGGAGCCGGGCCGCCGCCAGCGCCCGGAGCAGGCCCAGCAGCTCGCCAGCGTGGTGACCGCGTGACCCCAATTGGAGAGGGGGCGGAGCAGAGCCGCCACCCGCACCCGCAAGGTGGGCAGACCCGTGACCTAGTGGTACATGGGCGTGGTAGGAGGGGCAGGGCAGAGCCGCCGTTCGCCCTTGCAAGGTAAACAGACCTGTGACAGCCTGGCGGGTCAGGCCCAGTGGCCTGCCAGTGTGGTACACACGTCACCCCAACTGGAGTAGGGGCAGAGCAGATCCTTCTCCCACGCCCGGGTCAGGCCCTGCCGGTGTGGTGGTCACGTGACCCCAATTGGAGTGGGGGCGGAGCGGAACCGCCACCCGTGCCCGCAGGGTGAGCAGACCTGTGACCAAACTGCAGATCAGGCCCAGGGGTCCGCAGGCGTGGTAGGAGGGGCAGGGCAGATCCGCCGCCCGCGCCTCCAAGGTAGGCAGACCTGCAACAGACCGGCGGATCAGGCCCAGGAGCCTGCCAGCGTGGTACACACACCACCCTAATTGGAGTAGGGGCAGAGCAGAGTCGCCGCCCGTGCCAGGAACAGGCCCAGCGTCCTGCAGGCAGGGTAGTCACGACACCCCAATTGGAGTAGGGGCAGAGCAGAGCCGCCACCCGTGCCCGAAAGGTGGGCAGATCTGCGACCGACCAGCGGGACAGGCCCAGTGGCCTGCCGGTACGACAGACACGTCACCCCATTTGGAGTAGGGGCAGAGTAGAGCCGCCGCCCGCGCCTGCAGGGTAGGAAAACCTGCAACCGACAGGCGGATCAGGCCCGGTGGCCTGCCGGCGTGGTACAATCGTCACCCCAATTGGAGTAGGGGCAGAACAGAGCCGCCGCCAGCGCCCAGAACAGGCCCAGTGACCTGCCGGCGTGGTAGCCACGACACCCCAATTGGAATAAGGAGAGAGCAGAGCCGCCGCCCGCGCCTGCAGGAAAGATACGCAAGCAGTATGAAAAGACAAGGAAAGAAAGGACCACAAGCAATGCAGGTCAACGCAACTTTAGAAGAGGTAACAGCTGCAGCAGATGGAATGTCAGATAAAGAATTCAGGATATACATGCTTCAGATGATCTGGAGTATCAAGGAAGACATTAAACAGCAAAATCAGACAATGAAAGATCACTTCGACAATGAATTATGCAAACAAACCCAGGAAGCAAAGGATCAACTATACAGGGAGATAGAGGTTATAAAAAACAAACAAACAGAAATCCTAGAAATGCAGGAAGCAATAAACCAACTTAAAAACTCAATGGAGAATACTACCAGCAGAGTAGAACACTTAGAAGATAGAACATCAGACAATGAAGACAAAGTATTTCAACTGGAAAAGAACATAGACAGCTCAGCAAGACTGTTAAGAAATCATGAGCAGAACATCCAAGAAATATGGGATAACATTAAGAGACCAAACTTAAGAGTCATTGGGATACAGGAAGGTACAGAGCTCCAAACCAAAGGAATGAGCAGTCTATTCAATGAAATAATACGAGAAAACTTCCCAGACTTGAAGAATGAGACAGAATCCCAAATCCTAGAAGCCTACAGGACGCCGAATGTGCAAAATCATAAGAGATCCACACCTAGACACATTATAATGAAGATGCCCAACATACAGAATAAGGAGAGAATTTTAAAAGCTACAAGAGAAAGGACGCAGATTACATTTAGGGGTAAGCCAATCAGGATAACAGCTGATCTTTCAACACAGACTCTGAAAGCTAGAAGATCCTGGAATAACATATTTCAAACACTGAAGGAAAATGGGTTCCAACCAAGAATTGTGTATCCAGCGAAATTAAGCTTCAGGATGGAAGATGAAATTAAAACCTTCCACGATAAACAAAAGGTTAAAGAATTCGCAGCTAGAAAACCATCTCTTCAAAACATCCTCGCCAAAGCATTACAGGAAGAGGAAATGGAAAATAACAATGAAAACCAACAGTGGGAGGTAGGACAGTAAAGGGGGGGGGAAATAATCAAAGAGGAAAACAAACCATGTTTAGTAACAGAAATAAACAAATATGGCTGGAAGAACAACCCATATCTCAATAATAACCCTAAATGTTAATGGCTTAAACTCACCAATTAAGAGACACAGGCTAGTAGAATGGATCACAAAACAAGACCCAACAATATGCTGCCTACAGGAGACGCATTTGATAGGAAAAGACATACATAGGCTGAAGGTGAAAGGTTGGGAAAAATCATATCACTCATATGGACTTCGGAAACAAGCAGGAGTGTCCATACTCATATCAAATAAAATAGATTTCAAGCCAAAGTTAATCAAAAGGGATAAAGAGGGACACTACATACTGCTTAAGGGAACCATACACCAACAAGACATAACAATCATAAATATTTATGCCCCAAACAATGGTGCAGCTATATTTGTCAAACAAACTCTTCTGAAGTTCAAGAGTCTAATAGACCACCATACCATAATCATGGGAGACTTCCACACACCTCTCTCGCCACTGGACAGATCTTCCAAACAAAAGTTGAATAAGGAAACTATAGAACTCAATAACACTATTAATAACCTAGACCTAATTGACATATATAGAGTATACCACCCAACATCAAGCAGTTACACTTTTTTCTCAGCAGCACATGGATCCTTCTCAAAAATAGATCATATATTATGTCACAGGGCAACTCTTAGACAATATAAAGGAGTAGAGATAATACCATGCATCTTATCTGATCATAATGGAATGAAACTGAAAATCAACGATAAAAGAAGGAAGGAAAAAGCATACATCACTTGGAGAATGAACAATAGGTTACTGAATGATCAATGGGTTATAGAAGACATCAAGGAGGAAATTAAAAAATTCTTAGAGATAAATGAAAACACAGACACAACATATCGGAATCTATGGGACGCATTGAAAGCAGTTCTAAGAGGAAAATTCATTGCTTGGAGTTCATTCCTTAAAAAAAGAAAAAACCAACAAATAAATGATTTCATACATCTCAAAAGAAAAAAAAAATGATTTCATACATCCTTGAAAAAGAAGAGCAAAACAACAGCAAAAGAAGTAGAAGGCAAGAAATAATGAAAATCAGAGCTGAAATTAATGAAATCAAAACAAAAGAAACAATTGAAAAAATTGAGAAAACTAAAAGTTGGTTCTTTGAAAAAATAAACAAAATCGACAGACCCTTAGCGATGCTAGCGAAGAGAAGAAGAGAGAGAACTCAAATTACTAGCATACGGGATGAAAAAGGCAATATCACAACAGACACTTCAGAAATACAGAAGATATTCAAAAACTATTTTGAATCCTTATACTCCAATAAATTAGAAGATAGTGAAGGCCTAGATAAATTTCTTAAGTCATATGATTGCCCAGATTGAGTCAGGAGGATATAGAAAACCTAAACAGACCAATATCAATTGAGGAAATAGAAGAAACCATAAAAAGACTACCAACTAAGAAAAGCCCAGGACTGGATGGGTATACAGCAGAATTTTACAAAACCTTTAAAGAAGAACTAATACCAATACTTCTCAAGCTACTTCAGGAAATAGAAAAGGAGGGAGAACTTCCAAATTCATTCTACGAGGCCAACATCACCCTGATACCTAAACCAGACAAAGACACTTCAAAGAAAGAAAACTACAGACCAATATCTCTAATGAACCTAGATGCAAAAATCCTCAATAAAATTCTGGCGAATCGGATACAAAAACATATCAAAAAAATTGTACACCATGATCAAGTAGGATTCATCCCTGGGATGCAAGGCTGGTTCAATATACGGAAATCAATAAATGTTATTCACCACATCAATAGACTTAAAAATAAGTACCATATGATCATCTCGATAGATGCGGAAAAAGCATTCGACAAAGTATAGCATCCCTTTATGTTCAAAACTCTAGAAAAACTAGGGATAACAGGAACATACCTCAATATTGTAAAAGCAATCTATGCTAAGCCTCAGGCTAGCATCATTCTGAATGGAGAAAAACTGAAGGCATTCCCTCTAAAATCTGGAACAAGACAAGGATGCCCTCTCTCTCCACTTCTGTTCAACATAGTTCTCGAAACACTGGCCAGAGCAATTAGACAGACGAAAGAAATTAAAGGCATAAAAATAGGAAAAGAAGAACTTAAATTATCACTATTTGCAGATGATATGATTCTATACCTAGCAGACCCAAAAGGGTCTACAAAGAAACTATTAGAGCTAATAAATGAATTCAGCAAAATGGCAGGATATAAAATCAACACGCATAAATCAAAGGCATTCCTGTATATCAGCGACAAATCCTCTGAAATGGAAATGAGGACAACCACTCCATTCACAATATCTTCAAAAAAAATAAAATACTTGGGAATCAACCTAACAAAAGAGGTGAAAGACTTATACAATGAAAACTACAGAACCCTAAAGAGAGAAATAGAAGAAGATCTTAGAAGATGGAAAAATATACCCTGTTCATGGATAGGCAGAACTAACATCATCAAAATGGCGATATTACCAAAAGTTCTCTATAGGTTTAATGCAATGCCAATCAAAATCCCAACGGCATTTCTTGTAGAAATAGAGAAAGCAATCATGAAATTCATATGGAAAAATAAAAGACCCAGAATAGCAAAAACAATGCTAAGCAGGAAGTGTGAATCAGGCGGTATAGCGATACCAGACTTCAAACTATACTACAGAGCAATAGTAACAAAAACAGCATGGTACTGGTACCAAAACAGGCGGGTGGACCAATGGTACAGAATAGAGGACACAGAAACCAATCCACAAAACTACAACTACCTTATATTTGATAAAGGGGCTAAAAGCATGCAATGGAGGAAGGATAGCATCTTCAACAAATGGTGCTGGGAAAACTGGAAATCCATATGCAACAAAATGAAACTGAATCCCTTTCTCTCGCCATGCACAAAAGTGAATTCAAAATGGATCAAGGAGCTTGATATCAAATCAGAGACACGCCGTCTGATAGAAGAAAAAGTTGGCTACGATCTACATACTGTGGGGTTGGGCTCCAAATTCCTCAATAGGACACCCATAGCACAAAAGTTAATAACTAGAATCAACAAATGGGACTTACTCAAACTAAAAAGTTTTTTCTCAGCAAAGGATACAATAAGAGAGGTAAATAGAGAGCCTACATCCTGGGAACAAATCTTTACTCCTCACACTTCAGATAGAGCCCTAATATCCAGAGTATACAAAGAACTCAAAAAATTAGACAATAAGAGAACAAACAACCCAATCAACAAATGGGCCAAGGACCTGAACAGACACTTCTCAGAGGAGGACATACAATCAATCAACAAGTACATGAAAAAATGCTCACCATCTCTAGCAGTCAGAGAAATGCAAATCAAAACCACCCTAAGATACCATCTCACCCCAGTTAGATTGGCAGCCATTATGAAGTCAAACAACAACAAGTCCTGGCGAGGATGTAGGGAAAAGGGTACACTTGTACATTGCTGGTGGGACTGCAAATTGGTGCAGCCAATTTGGAAAGCAGTATGGAGATTTCTTGGAAAGCTGGGAATGGAGCCACCATTTGACCCAGCTATTCCCCTTCTCGGTCTATTCCCTAAAGACCTAAAAAGAGCATGCTACAGGGACACTGCTACATCGATGTTCATAGCAGCACAGTTCACAATAGCTAGACTGTGGAACCAACCTAGATGCCCTTCAATGGATGAATGGATAAAAAAAATGTGGCATTTATACACAATGGAGTATTACTCTGCATTAATAAATGACAAAATCATAGAATTTACAGGGAAATGGATGGCATTAGAGCAGATTATGCTAAGTGAAGCTAGCCAATCCCTAAAAAACAAATGCCAAATGTCTTCTTTGATATAAGGAGAGTAACTAAGAACAGAGTAGGGTCGAAGAGCATGAGAAGAAGATTAACATTAAACAGGGATGAGAGGTGGGAGGGAAAGGGAGAGAGAAGGGAAAATGCATGGAAATGGAAGGAGACCCTCAGAGTTATACAAAAGTACATACAAGAGGAAGTGAGGGGAAGGGGAAATATAATACAAGGGGGACAAACGAATGTCAGTAGAGGGGGCAGAGAGAGAAGAGGGGAGGGGAGGGGAGGGGAGGGGGGATAGTAGAGGATAGGAAAGGCAGCAGAATACAACAGACACTAGTATGGCAATATGTAAATCAATGGATGTGTAACTGATGTGATTCTGCAATCTGTATATGGGGTAAAAATGGGAGCTCATAACCCACTTGAATCAAATTGTGAAATATGATATATCTAGAACTATGTAATGTTTTGAACAGCCAACAATAAAAAATTTAAAAAAATAAAATAAAATGAGCATGTGGGACAGAGGATGCCATTCCAGTATTTTTTTGAAAATTAAAACTACTACATTCTGCAAAAAAAAAAAAAAAACAAATACCAAAAAACCCCCAAATAACCAAATCTATAAATGGAACTGAACAGGCACTTCACAAAGAAATATGACCAGTCAACAAATATATGAAAAAAATGTTCAACATCTCTAGCAATTAGAGAAATAAAACTACACTGAGATTCCATCTCATCCCAGTCTGAATGGCAATTATCAAGAATACAATTGATAGTAAATGTTGGTAAGTATATGGAAGAATATGTTCACTCATACATTGCTTGTGGAGTTGCAAATTGGTACAATCACTCTGGAAAGCAGTATGAAGATTCCTCAGAAAACTTGGAATGGAACCACCACTTGACCCAGTTTTCCTACTCCTTGGTATATACCCAAAGGACTTAAAATCAGCGCACTATAGTGATACAGCCACATCAATGTTTACAGCAGCTCAATTCACAATTGCTAAGCTATGAAACCAACCTGGTGTACTTCAACAGATGAAAGGATAAAGAAAATGTGTACACAATGGAATATTACTCAGCTATAAAGAAGTATGAATTATGATATTTGCCAATAAGTGGATGGAACTGGAGATTATCATGCTAAGTGAAATAAACCAATCCTCAAAAACCAAAAAAAAAAAAAAAAATGGCGATATTACCAAAAGTTCTCTATAGGTTTAATGCAATGCCAATCAAAATCCCAACGGCATTTCTTGTAGAAATAGAGAAAGCAATCATGAAATTCATATGGAAAAATAAAAGACCCAGAATAGCAAAAACAGTGCTAAGCAGGAAGTGTGAATCAGGCGGTATAGCGATACCAGACTTCAAACTATACTACAGAGCAATAGTAACAAAAACAGCATGGTACTGGTACCAAAACAGGCGGGTGGACCAATGGTACAGAATAGAGGACACAGAAACCAATCCACAAAACTACAACTACCTTATATTTGATAAAGGGGCTAAAAGCATGCAATGGAGGAAGGATAGCATCTTCAACAAATGGTGCTGGGAAAACTGGAAATCCATATGCAACAAAATGAAACTGAATCCCTTTCTCTCGCCATGCACAAAAGTGAATTCAAAATGGATCAAGGAGCTTGATATCAAATCAGAGACGCGCTGTCTGATAGAAGAAAAAGTTGGCTACGATCTACAGTCGGTGGGGTCGGGCTCCAAATTCCTCAATAGGACACCCATAGCACAATAGTTAATAACTAGAATCAACAAATGGGACTTACTCAAACTAAAAAGTTTTTTCTCATCAAAGGAAACAATAAGAGAGGTAAATAGGGAGCCTACACCCTGGGAACAAATCTTTACTCCTCGCACTTCAGATAGAGCCCTAATATCCAGAGTATACAAAGAACTCAAAAAATTAGACAATAAGAGAACAAACAACCCAATCAACAAATGGGCCAAGGACCTGAACAGACACTTCTCAGAGGAGGACATACAGTCAATCAACAAGTACATGAAAAAATGCTCACCATCTCTAGCTGTCAGAGATATGCAAATCAAAACCACCCTAAGATACCATCTCACTCCAGTAAGATTGGCAGCCATTAGGAAGTCAAACAACAACAAGTGCTGGCGAGGATGTGGGGAAAAGGGTACACTTGTACATTGCTGGTGGGACTGCAGATTGGTGCAGCCAATTTGGAAAGCAGTATGGCGATTTCTTGGAAAGCTGGGAATGGAGCCACCATTTGACCCAGCTATTCCCCTTCTTGGTCTATTCCCTAAAGACCTAAAAAGAGCATGCTACAGGGACACTGCTACATCGATGTTCATAGCAACACAGTTCACAATAGCAAGACTGTGGAACCAACCTAGATGCCCTTCAATAGACGAATGGATAAAAAAAATGTGGCATTTATACACAATGGAGTATTACTCTGCATTAAAAAATGACAAAATCATAGAATTTACAGGGAAATGGATGGCATTAGAGCAGATTATGCTAAGTGAAGCTAGCCAATCCCTAAAAAACAAATGCCAAATGTCTTGTTTGATATAAGGAGAGTAACTAAGAACAGAGTAGGGTTGAAGAGCATGAGAAGAAGATTAACATTTAACAGGGATGAGAGGTGGGAGGGAAAGGGAGAGAGAAGGGAAATTGCATGGTAATGGAAGGATACCCTCAGGGTTATACAGTGGAGGGGGTAGAGAGAGAGGAGGGGAGGGGAGGGGAGAGGTAGGGAGGGGGGAGGGGGGAGGATGGGAAAGGCAGCGGAGCACAACAGACACTAGTATGGCAATATGTAAATCAATGGATGTGTAACTGATGTGATTCTGCAATCTGTGTATGGGGTGAAGGTGGGAGTTCATAACCCACTTGAATCAAAGTGTGGAATATGATATGTCAAGAAATTTGTAATGTTTTGAACAACCCACAATAAAAAATTAAAAAAAAAAAGAACGTATTGATGGGAAAAAATGCAAATTGAATGCTTTCTCAGAGTGGGTTAAACTGTGATTGGAAATGCCAGATCAATACCTCATTGCATTTTAAAGAAATGGGTTACCAAGGATCTGAATTATTTGCATATAGAGCACAGTGAAATACCCATGCTCCAAAATTTACACTGATTCAAATTCATATTGAAGAATGAATAATTGAGTTGTAGTACTTCACATAGCACTGCCTTAAAAGTAAGTGTTTAATCTGCACTGTACGTGGCAGACAGAAAATAATAGCTGCCTGTTCTATGGTATTGAATAGATCGAGTTCCTGAAAAACAGATCATAGCCATTCATCCCTATATTAGCATGTTTGTAAGGTAGAGAGAGTTTGGTACAACCCCATAAATAAAACCAATGATTTAAGAGGAAACCAAGCCTGATTCCAATCTGTGACACCATCAGAGAATTATTAGTTGAATCCAATTGTAAGAATCTACTCTTGCTGATTGTTTCTGGAGAAAGTTGCAGTTTTCATTTTAAAACTCATGATCCTAAATATAAGATAGAAACTTGTCTTTGCCAGGCAATGCAAACTTGTTTCAGTAGCAAATTTGCCTTGCTCCTTTCCTGATGAATTTCTCATTCCTTCTCCTCTCTTCTCAAACACTGTGCTCACTACCCAAACTACAATACACATACCATAAGGAAAATTCACCTTCTATTTAAAAAATAAAAGCAGAGAGGAAGAGCTGCATCTTCCCAACATTCAATCCCCAAATGCCCCTGTGTCTCTGAACTTATTCTGTGTACCTCCATCTGTTACTGTGGAACAAGTATCTCTGAATGGGATATTGTTAAGATGTCAGTTCATTCCAATTTGATCTATCAAGTCATTGCAATACCAATTAAAGTTTCAGAAAGTTATTTTGTGGATACCAGCAACCTGACTGTAAACCTTACATGGAGAGGCAAAAGACTTTGAAGAGTCAACACAATAGTGAATGAGAAGAACAAAGTTGGAGGAGTAACAATTCCTGACTTGAAGACTTAATAAAAAGTTCCAGTAATCAAGACAGTGTGATGGCTAAAAAGTAGACAAATATACCTCTAGATCAGAATAGAAATCCCATAAATATACCCACATAAATGTAGTCAACTGATCTCTTTGACAAAGTAACAAAGGCAATACAATAAAGGCAGTCTTTTCTACAAATGGTGCTGATTCACCTGGACATCCACATGTGAAAATAAACAAACAAATAAATAAATCTAAGCTTCAATGTTACAATCATCGTGGAAATTAACTCAAAATGGATCTAAATGTAAAACGCAAAACTAGAAAACTCCCAGAAGACAACATTGGAGAAAAACAAGAGGTCTTTAGGTATGATAAAGACTCAAGACACCAAAAAAAGCATTTCATGGAAGAAGTAATTGATAACCTAGACTTTACTAATATTTTTTAAATTTTTTTATTTGTTTTAATTAGTTGTACATGACAATACAATGACTTTGATATATCATATATTTGAATCAGATGGGATATAATTTCTCATTTTTCTGAGTATACAGGTTGCAGAATCATATTGGTCATGCAGTCACATATATACACAAAGTAATAATAATGTCTGTTTCATTCTACTGTCTTTCCTATCCCCCCATACCCTCCCCTCCCCTCCCATTTCTCTCTACCTTATCTAAGGTAACGCTACTTTTTTTCCTCACATCTTCATACATGTATTTTGTATGAAGGTCTCCTTCCAGCATCCATGCAATTCTCCTTCTCCCTCCCTTACCCTCCCACCTCTCTTCCCTATCTAGAGGTAATCTTCTTCCCATGCTCTTCCTCCCTACTCCATTTTGAGTCACCCCCCTTATATCAGAGAAGACATTTGGCATTTGTTTTTTTGGGGGGGGGATTGGCTAACTTCACTTAGCATAATCTGCTCTAATGCCATCCATTTCCCTGCAAATGCCATGATCTTATTATTTTTTAGTGCTGAGTAATATTTACATTGTGTATAAATGCCACATTTTTTTATCCATTCATCCATTGAAGGGCATCTAGGTTAGCTCCACATTCTAGCTATTGTGAATTGTGCTGCTATAAACATTGATGTGGCTGTGTCCCTGTAGTATTCTCTTTTTAGGTCCTTTGGGTAGTTTGAGAAGATGAATAGCTGGGTCAAGTGGTGGTTCTATTCCCAGCTTTCCAAGGAATCTCCATACTGCTTTCCAAATTGGCTGCACCAATTTGCAGTCCCACCAGCAGTGTATGAGTGTACCTTTTTCCCCCCGCATTCTCACCAGCACTTGTTGTTGTTTGTCTTCATAATGGCTGCCATTTTTACTGGAGTGAAATGGTATCTTAGAGTAGTTTTAATTTGCATTTCTCTGATTGCTAGAGATGATGAGCATTTTTTCGTATATTTGTTGATTGATTGTATATCCTCTTCTGAGAAGTGTCTGTTCAGGTCCTTGGCCCATTTGTTGATTGAGTTATTTGTTTTTTTGGTGTTTAGCTTTTTGAGTTCTTTGTGTACCCTAGAGATTAGAGCTCTATCTGATGTGTGAGGGGTAAAAATTTGTTCCCAGGATGTAGGCTCCCTATTCACCTCACATATTATTTCTCTTGCTGAGAAAAAACTTTTTAGTTTGAATTCATCCCATTTGTTGATTCTTGGTTTTAATTCTTGTGCTATAGGTGTCTTATTAAGGAAATTGGGGCCTAGCCCCACATGATGGAGATTAGGGCCTACTTTTTCTTCTAATAGACGCAGAGTCTCTGTTTTAATTCTGAGATCCTTGATCCATTTTGAGTTAACTTTTGTGCATGGTGAGAGATAGAGATTCAATTTCATTTTGTTGCATATGGATTTCCAGTTTTCCCAGCACCATTTGTTGAAGATGCTATCCTTTCTCCAGTGCATGCTTTTAGCACCTTTGTCTAATATAAGGTAATTGTAGTTTTGTAGGTTAGTCTCTGTTGGACTTTACTAATATTAAAGACTTCATTATCAAGGAAATGGCAAACAAACCATAGATTGGAGAAAATATTTGCAAAAACACATCGGACAGGATTGTTATCCAAAATATACAAAGAATTCTAAAAACTCAACAAAAGAAAAATAAACAATCTGGTTTTAAAAATGGGCAGAAGACCTGGGAAGCCTGTCTCAAAGAAAATGGCAAATAAGTACATGAAATGTTCAGTATCATATTTCTTTGGGGAAAAGCATATGAAAGCAACAGTGAAATACCATGCCCCCTATTAACACGCTGCACCAACATCCAACATACCAACAACACTAAGTACCTGCAGGGACATGGAGCAATGGAAACTCATTCATTGCTGACAGTAATGCAAAATGGTATAGCTGCTTGAGAAAAGTTTGGTAGTTTCTTACAAAATTAAACATACTTTTAATGTATGAGCCATGAATCACCCTCCTTGGTATTTAACCATTGAAGTTGAAAAGTTAGTTTTATACAAAAACGTGATGTCTGTAAGAGCTTTATTCATAATTGTGAAGACTTAGAAGCAATCAAAATATCTCTCCATAGGTAAATGGATAAATAAATTGTGGCACATCCAAACGATGGAATATTATTCAGTGTGTTTTAGCTTTTTCACTGCTGAGATTAAAGGACCTGACCAGAACAATTATAGAGGAGGAAAGGTTTATTCAAGGACTCACAGTTTTAAGAGGTCTTAGTCCATAGGAGGCCAGCCCCATTCTCTTGGGCAGAACATCATGGCAGAGTGTGTGGCAGAGGGAAGCACCTCACATGGTGATCAGTGAGCAGACAAAGAAAAACTCCACTCGCCAGATACAAAATATTATAACCTGCTTGAATCAAATGTATGAAATATGATATGTCAAGAGCTTTGTAATGTTTTGAACAACTAATAATAAAAAAAGAATCAAAAATAAAATAAAAATTAAAATTTATATATATATATATATCCCAAAGCCATGCCCCCAGTGAAACACTTCCTTCAGCCACACTCCACCTTCCTTTCATTCCTATTCAGTTAATCTCATCAGGGATTAATTAACTGATTAGGTTAAAGGTATAGCTCACTCATTTCTCCTCCAAACCTTGTATTGACTTACACATGAGCTTTGGGGGGACACCACATATAAACCATAACACAGTGCTAAAAAGAAATGAGCTATCAAACCAAGAAAAGATGTGGAGGAAACATAGATGTATATTGGTAAGTGAAGGAAGTCAACTTGAATAGGATGCATATTGTATGAGTTCAACTATATGACATTCTTGGAAAAGCAACACTGGAGAGTCAGTGTAAAGATCAGTGGTGGCTAGAGTGAGGTGATGGGAGGGAGATATGAATAAACCAAGCACAGAGGATATTTAGGGTAGTGAAACTATTCTGTATGATCTAATGGTAAAAACATGTCATTACATATTTACCAAAACTCACAGAATGTACAACATCAAGAATGAACCCTAATGTTAACTATGGACTTTGGGAAAAAATGATGTGTCAGTGTAGGGTCATCAGTTATAACAAACAAGCCATTCTGTGGTGATATTGAAAGGCAGAGCTGTGTATGTGAAGGGGCAGGAGAAATATGAGTACTCTCCCTTTGAACTTTGTCTTGAATTTTGCTGCAAACCTAAAACTGCCAGGGGTGCAAAGAACTGTAATCCCAGCCATCGAGGCCACAACCTCAGCAACTTAGTGAGGCCCTAAGAAACTTGCTAAAATCCTGTCTCAAAATAAAAAATAAGAAGAGTTAAAAATGTGGCTCAGTGGTTAAATGCCCCTGGATTCAATCCCCAGTAGAAAAACAAAACAAAAACAAACAAACAGACAAAAAAAAAAAACACTGCTCTAAAAAAAGTCTATAAATTAAGGAATTGAAATTTAAAAACACAAGTAAAAAGTTTGAAACTATATTTACGTCCCAGTCTATACAAAAACTTGTGATAGGAAGATTTGGCCTGGGAGTTATAATTTGCCAACTAGACTTTACATATTTCTGTCTACTTAATATTTCTACAAGGATGAATAATATGATTACAGATTTAACATATTCTCAAACTGAAACTCTTGATCTCTTCCCTCCAAGCCAGCCTCTTTATTTGTTTTACTGTTTTCGGTTAAGGCACAACAGTCTATACAGTTAGCTAACATGGGACTTAAAGTACCAGGGCGGCAAGGAAACTTGTCTGGTTTATTTTCCTATCCACAATGCCAAAAATGGTTCCTAGAACATTAGGCTTAGAAAAGATTGTCTGATGTAGAAATATGAAACAATAAGCCCCACTATATATAATTATAATGCACCAATAAAGTAAAACTAAAACTTCAGAAAAATTTGGGGAGTGGGTGCATTTCCTTGCCTTCAGTTTTCTCATTCGCCATATTGAGGTTATATTTGTTGACAATAGTAAGAAGTGGAGAGAGGTCTGAGAAGGACAGATAATAGAAATGAAATGCCCCATGTGATGCCTGGTATACAGTCAGAAGTGTGTAAATACTGGAAGTAAACATAGAAGTTAGGGCTTTTGTGAAGTAGATTTTTTTTTTCACAGAATTAACAATACTAACAATGGCAGCTCCCTTGTTTATTCTATAAAATATACCAGGAATTATTCTAAGCATTTTATCTGGGTTATCTAATTTACCCTTACACAAACTCTATGAAAACAGGTAGCAGTAATCTATTTCTTTATAAGATGATGCTAAAAACAAACATGCCAATAACTTATCCATGTTTCCATGGCAGACTCCAAAGCCGTACTTTTGCTGCCAATCCCTATAAAGTAAATGCAAGGAATTCCCCAAAATGAATATGGAATTGGATATTAATGATGTATTTTTTCATACGAGGACTTATTTCACAGCTTTCTTCAATGAAATCAAACACGTTCAGGCCACTGGTCCTACAACACTTAGCATTATTACACCACAGCTTAATAATTCCATTTGGCTCCTTTCTTCTCTCTCTGTTCAAACACCTAGCAGAGACACAGTTTTAGTATACCCTATAAATGAACATTGATATCAGTTCCAATCATCCTTTTAGAGAACTTCCACTCTTGGATGTCTGTATTTTGAAGTAATATTTCCTATTTGGTCATGATAGCATTTTAAGAAACTAGCTCCCTTACGGAGAAGCCCAGCTTCATTAGTAAAATTCTTTGGGATGAAACCTGCTTTCTTCATCACACTTGAAAGAGCACTGGTTATAAAAGTAAGTCTTAATAATTAATTTGGCTTTTCTTTTAACCTGTAATGACCTTCATGTTTCATTATATTTTAATTGCTGGGACTGTGCTTTGTCTTAATGTTAGAAACTATCAAAAATATGTTCTGCTTTTTCAAATGATTAGCCACATTTTTAAAGGTGATGTAAGTATATATAATTTATCTTTACATTTTGTTAAATAATGTATTTTATTAATTTAAACATAATGAAGAAAACTAGGTTGGAAAAGACGAGCTGACAGAACTGTTAATCTCAGAGCTTTGAAATGTCAGAATCATATTAACAAAGAAGAGGCCAAAAAAGAAAAGGGAGTTTGCTCATAGGATATGAAAGGACCACGTTTTTTTTAATAATTAAAATTTATTTTGCCACTTTCTTCCATAAAATCAGGCATCCCTAACTAAGTGCTCCTACAGCAATCCATGCCTACCACAATCTTAGCATCAGTTACACCATAGCTTAATAGTTCTATTTGTCTCTTTTCTTTCTCTACTTGAGCACCTAGCTCAAATATTTGATCCATTGTTCTTCCTTATGTCCTGAAATCATAATTATACACATGCATTTTCTCAGTCCTTAAAGCAGTCTTTTAAGATAGATATTATTTTATACAGCTAAGAACACTAAGGCACATAAAATCGAGTAGTTTTCTCAAGCACATTCTGCCAGCAAGTATAGGAATCAGGATTTGAACTCAGAAAGACCTAGAATTCTTAGGCTAAGGTCACTGGACAATGCAGGCAGTTTGGAGCCCAGGAGGTTGAATCTAGTTGGAGGGTACCCTGGGGATGATAGCTCTTGCTAAGTTTTCTATAGGAAGTGAACTTAGAGTTGGATGTTAAAGAACAGGAGGATTTTTACATATGGAGATTGAAGTAGAAGGTGGGCCTTCAAGAGAAAAAGGTATTGCTTGTGTGGAATATGGTGGACTGTTAGCTTTCCCAAAAGGGCCAGAAGGTCTCAGAATTGGAAAGTAGCTTTTAAAGTCAGGATGGGGCACATCATGAGGGTTTCTGAATACAAAAACAAATTTTTGAACTATCGGATTTATAAAGAACTTCTGAATTCTAACCAGTGTTGCTCAGAAGGAGTGCTCAAACCGAAATACTTATGAACATTTCCCAACATGATAGAGGCATTTAGAAAGCACAAGTCATAGTTTTATTATCCTTACTTATCCTTACTTGAGTTTCTATTCCCCTAAAACTAAGGTGTCATTTTATAGAGGCACAGTACATGAGTAATTTGGAAAATCCTTTTGCTTTAAACATGGGCACCACCTTGTGGATAAACAATCCTTAGCATGATGGTTTTGGGGAAAAAAAAAAAAAAAACCTAAATTGAGAGCAATTTCTAGATCTTATGTTTCATGGATCCATTTACAAGAATTCTCTTATACAGAAAGACTTCATGCAAGTGGTTTCATGTCTCTTGATTATTTAATTTGAAAGTTATTTTTGCTGTTGTATTCAATTTATTTGATGGCATAAATTCAAAATTGTGATAATTTACCATTTTACTATGTTATATGAAAAAAAAGAATACCAAAGAAAGAAAGTATAAAGAAAAGGAAAACTGTGTTCATTTATTCTTTTAAGTGATATTAGACCACATCTAATTTTCAGGTGCATGAGTGTCGGTGCTTGCAAAAGTGATTGTGTTCATGTGTGCACGTGTGCATGTGTGTTTATTAAAAACATTAGTTATCTGACTTTAATATGCTCAAATCCCTAAGCCTACTTTCCACAAATTCAGAAGAAAGTAAATTCAAACTCTCTTGAAGCAAGCAATGAGGAAGATAGCTATGAAGATACCAACTCACTTTCTCATGGGCAAAGAAAAAAAAAGTCACTGACTGTATCTACTAAAGACAATCTCTATCATCAGCTAATCTAAAGCAAGGGAAAATAGGAGAGAAAAATGAAGAGAGAAAGAAGAAGATAGAGCCTTGTGATAATAAAGTTGAGCTGAAGAAGGAAGGGCAGGGATGTCAGGGTCTGTTTGTGGTCCCTGTGCTATCTGAGTCCTGCCTTGCTCTCCCAGAGCATGACCAGGCAAGATCTGAATGCTGACCCAGGTGGCCCACATCATCCCCTGTGCAGAATCTCATCTCAAGTCCTACTCTCCTTCCCTTTCACAAATTTCTGGCCCCACATCCTACCTAAATACATTGTGGAGACCAGGGGCCCCAGACTTCTTCCAGTTTAGAGGTTCTTAATTAGAGATTGTGCAAATCAGCTATCACTACCAACCCTCCTTAAGTTGATAATCAGGTGACATGATTGAACAGAGTATTCAAAAGTGCATCCAGCCAGGAAAGCAACTGGACCACTTTATGCCTGAATTCTCACGTAATAACTCACACTGGGAATTGTCACCTGACCAAACCTACTAGCCAGTCTTATCCCCAGTTGGCCAAAATTAGTGCAGTCTCAGCATTTGGTGTGGGGATGAGCTGAGGACCTCTTGTCCAGATAATGGGATTGTCACCTCCCTAGATAGCACTGTTCAACTCCTTCTGACAAGCACAACCCCCTATATTCTGCCACCTGAGAGCCAGGTGTAGGTGGGTGGGTGGGAGGAAATTCTCTGTACAAATGGACCAGTGGACAAGAGGCATTTATTCCCCACCTAAGTCTGCTTCTAGTTGCATCAAAACTGTTTACAAATCTGGAAAAAGCTCCAGCTCTGCCTACATTTCAGTGTCATTGAGGGAAGAGGAATGCCCAGCCTACTTTTTTTTTTTTTTTGGTACTGAGGATTGAACTCAAGGGTACTAAACCACTGAGCCATCATATCCCCAGCCCTATTTTGTATTTTATTTAGAGACAGGATCTCACTGAGTTGCTTAGCATCTCATTTTTTGTTGCTGAGGTTTTTAACCTTTGACATTGGGTTCTAGGCCACTTAGTCTTAGGCATCTTGCATTTTCTGGATTTGTGTTGTCCACTGTTTATGCCTCTGTTTGAGTTGAGTCTCCCAGACTACTGAGTGACTGGATATGTCAAGCCACCCCCACTCAATACTAGGCTCACAGCTCTCAGGAGACATCCTCCCTTCCTAACAGAGATGCTTGAGTGACCACACCTCCCATCTCTCCAGCTTTGAGTGACATGTTGATGGACCTAAGTTTCTGAAAGGATTAAATATAACCTACATTACTATAAATTCAGCTTACCTTAGTTTTCCCTCATAGATGTGCATATTTTAGATCCCTTCCTTCTATGAGTTCTTTGAGACAGATGGTAGATAAATCTCCTGTACTGTAAATCATGAGGAAATTGAACCTTTGTTTTTATTCCAAGAAGCCCAAATACAAATTCTCTGGAAAACTACATTAGAACAACGAGTTACCAAAGAGCAATAGAGCTGAATTTAAAAGACTTCTACAAGTGGGGTTTGCAAATGCTGGTCCTGTTTCCCTAAGTGAGAACCAGCTATTCTGATAGAATTTCTTTCTCCAAACCTTCAGAAGCACTTAGGGATTTTCTGTGCTAAAATGTCTTTTGGAGAAACTTATGTTATAAGATGAGAAAGAAACTGGAGAACAAAAATAATAAACAAAAACCCAAACAATCCCAATATGGGTATCTCATGTGAAGGTGTCTTGCAGTGAGCCTGTTGGATATGTTACACATGCTATGGAATATTCATCTTGTCTCTCTGTGATATCTGCCTTTGCGTTTGGTGTTACTGAGCCTTGGAGGTTATCGTGTATGCCAGTTGTGTGAAATAAGCGCAACTGACAGGATTTAAAGGCCAAGAGTAACCTTTCTAATCCATCTATTCCCCATTCCCTGCCTTAGGCTATGCCTCTTCTGCAAGACTGTACAACATCCTCGTTCCTCTGACAGGAGCTGTGCTTATTTCCTGAATGTCAGTCAAAGCCTCGCTCCTTGAGGAGGTGGAGAAATGCAAGTTTCTCCTTCTGACTGAATGGAAAACAGCTATAGAGAATTTCTAGAATAAGTTGAGCATTTGTATTTTTGCCAAGTGTACTTAACTTTTTTGCTTCTTTACTTCAGTAGTTCAGAAATGTAATTTATGTTTAGATTAATTAATAAAATTAATTTGGAATTAATTATATGTGTAATGATGAATTCATAATTAAAGAAACCTTTCCATTGTGAATGATAGCTATGTGATAGACATTGTTCTAAGTGCAGGGGATACAAAATAGAAGTGCTGAAGCTTGTAGAAATAGGAGATAAATAAATGTGCAATAAGTTAAGAAGTGATAAGCTCTATGAAGAAGACTAAAGCCAAGTTAGGAAACAGAATAACAGGTGTTGGGAAGTGGAGTATTATTTTATATAGGATTGTCAGGGAAGGCCTCTATTATAAGGTAATATCTGAGTATATGTCTGAAGGATGTCAGGAAAGACCATGCTAATATCTTAAGGAAGAGAGGACCGGTTTGGTTGACAATATTTTAAAAAGGTAATGTGAGGGGCCAAGAGAGAAAGCAGGGCCACTAGTTTAGAGGCCATCATAGTTAAGTCTAGGGAGGTAGAGTGGATTGGACTAGAGTGATCATTGCAGTGATTGGATTGTGGACCTGTTTTGAAGACAGAACTGCTAGGAATTCCTGATGGATCAGTTGTGAAGTATGGGGAAAATAAAGTCAAGAATGACACTGAGGTTTTAACATAAATAAATAGTTTCTGTTTTCTGACATGGTAGGTTTGGGAGAGGAGCCTGTTTGGTGGATGGTGGAATGATCAAGAATTCAATTTGGGGCATGTGGGGTTTGAGCTGCCTGCTGGGCATCCATATGACCAGCTGAGAAGGCAGTTGGGTATTAGAGTCTGGAGTTCAAGGTGTGAGGCTGAGGCAGGAGAAGCAAACTGAAGTATCATGAGTATGTGGATGGTGTTAAAGCCATAGGATTGCATGAGACCATCCATGGAGTGAAAGGAGAGAGGAAGCAGCAGGTCTGAGAATGGAGCCCTGGGCATCTCCAAAGCAGAGGTTGGGAAGGAGAGTGGCTTATGATATAGAAGAAAGCCAAGAATAAAGGGGCAGAGGAAATCATTCCAAGAAGGCACACAATCACCTTTGTTTAATGGCTGTTTAAATAGGGTAAAATTAATACTAAGAAATGGCCATTGGAGTTGGAAGCATATACATCACTGATTACCTTGATGAAATCATTTTTTTAATGAAACAATGGGAAGAAAACTTCCAAGGAATGGGTACAAGGGAAACAGAGCAGAGCTAATGGCAGCAGGGTATGAGGACAATTTCCTAGAGAGTTTTATAAAGAAGGGGAAGGAATATGGAGGAGCTGTGGCATCAAGGGAAGGGCTATTTCTCAAGAAAAGAGATATAACAGCATATTTGAATGCCAAAGGGAACTATCATCCAATAGAAGGAGAATAAACAGTGGTGCAAAAAATGAGAGGGGACAATTAAAGGCAGAAGAGGTTGAGATCAAGTGTACAAGTAGAGTGTTGGGGGAAACCAAAATGTGCTGATACAGGTAGAGGTGGGTTGGTAGGTTTGGAGGAAGTCTTTGGAAGGTTAGTAGGTGAAAATAAGACAGGGGAATTGGAGGCTCAAGGAAAAAGGAGCACTTATAACATAACAGTGTGGAAGAGTGAGTTGGCAACATTAGTGTTGCTCATGCTTCCCTGCACATCAAAACCATGGGGGGTGGGTTTGGGGCTTGTCAAAACACTAGTTAAATCACTTTAAAAGTTTTTGATTGAGTAGATCTCGAAGGTACCCAAGAGTTTTAATTTTTACTGGTTTCCAGAAGATGGTGTGCTGCTGGCCCACAGATGAGAATTTGGGGCCCACTGGACTGTTGGGATGAGTGGTAGGGGTACCTCTAAAGGCTGCCTGGTGCCTGAAAGTCATCCATGAAAGTGAATTTGTCAGCATGGTTGTATGTCCTTGTCCTGCCCTGTTCCGTGGCTCAAAAACTGTCAGAAGTAGGCAGTTAGTTGGACTGAATCAGTAAAAGAAGCAAAGAATTGATATCACCAGGATACTTGGGAAGGTTTACTTCTCTGTGATGTCTTTGTATGCTGAAAATGCAATGTGTAACTTTTTTTATTATAAATAGAAAGGATTAGAGGCTGAGAAAGAGTAAAATGAGAGTTTGTGGTTGAAGTTCAGTGTTGTAGGGCTTAGAAGTAAAATGGAATAATAGCCACCTCTGGCCTTAAGGCAAGGAGAAACTTAAGTCCCTTTCCCTAAAATACCTGTTTACTATGTTGTTTCTATGATCTACTAAAGAGCAAAATTCTGAAATGTACTTTGAAAAACTCAATTTCTTTGTATTTTATGTCACAAACTGAATTTTAAGAGGATTAGAATGTTCTTTGAAAATCTTTATATGTCCTCCTAAAAAAAATAAGCGGTAATGTACTGAGCTTTACACATAGGAAATGAGTATTGGTTGATGCATTAAGGAGAAAACTGGGCTGTTAAGAGTGAGGACCACAGCTCACTAATCAAAACAGAGAGAAAATAACTGACTTAATTCAGAACAGTATTGATTCAGATGAGTAGGTTTAGCAGCAATTTAAATTTAGTATATTTACACATTAAGCAGTACTATATAAGTTTTTTTAATGTAGCTGATGATCTTCTTTTTATTGAAAAACAAAACAGATTTTATTGGAGCCAGGCGTGATCCAGGACGTCTTAGCAGCTGGCAGTCACCTACAACTGTTGGAGCTTCTCAACTTATGTTCCCACTATCTTATTCAGGTATGTGAGCTTACCTCCTGACCATGTGCTCTTCACATTCCCTTCCACTGCAGTTGTAAGCTATCCCCCATCAATTGGAGCCCAATTATAGGTAAAATGTGTGTGTGTCGGGGGTGCCCTGTGGTGGTACAATTTCTCCAGAAAACTCTCCTAAGAGGGCAGCTACAGTTCTTGTGTCTGCAGATGTGAATGTTCCCCTCCATCCTCCCTTCCTGCCCCAGGTCTCCACTGCCCTCAGGCAGCAGATTAATTCAATAACCATGCCCAGGCTTCTCTGTGGGACCCTGGGGTGATGACCCTAGAAAGTATCTTGATCTGAAGTAATGTTGTCTGGTTTTGGAAATAACCACTAATATAAGAAAGTCAAATAGTAACAGTAACAGTACAACACAAAAGTCATACATGATTAGTTACCATGTAAACTTCCCAGGCTGTAAATGCTGGAGAAGGAACCGGTAAGCTGTACATCCTTGCTTCCCTGATTCACTGGCCCTGTGAGGTAGGCGGGGGAGAGAGAACATCCATTCTCTGAGCACCTACTGTGTATTCACAGATGTTTCACATTCAGCCCTCACAACAGTTTTGCACATTTTTAAAAACGAAAAATTAGAGAATTTAAATATACTATACTTGCTGGGGGCAATTTGACTGGTAAATGGTAGGTCTTCTGATTCCAAAGGCCTGTTTGCCCCTTGGATGAAAACCCTGTTGGGTAGGAAAATATAGGACATCTTAGGCAGCCTCATGGTTGTGAGACTTTTTTATTTTACAGAAAGCTAAGAAATAATTTCCTATTTTAGGATTCTTCCATTTCCACCACTGGTTTCACTTTGACTTGCAATTATTACAGCATTACAACAGTAATGAATATTAATTTAAAAAAAACAATAAATTAACACAATTTTATTATCTTCATGCATGTGACATAATATTAGAGAGCAGAAAAATCCTGTTTGTTTTCCTGCCCAATTATTTTATTTTCCTTGCTGATCATTTTCTCTAATTCTAAATATGTCCTTTATTATTGACTTCTGTTACCCACTAGGTAGTTTACAAAGCTCTTTCTTATGGAGCATCTTATTTCATCTTCCTACCAGTGCTGGGAAATGGGAACCAGTGCTTCCCAGGGAGACAGTGTGAGGAATGTCAGCCATGCTCACCTCAGGAGCAATTCAAACACAGTATATGAAATTTTTATCATTATCTAGGCACATTTAATCTTGACAGTAAATGTTTAACTTTTTTATCTATTTTCTTTCCTTTTCCCCTCAATATTGTTGGGTGGTATGGGAATGTTGTTTCTAATTCCTTTTTGCCAGTAGCAAATGGGAATCATATAGAAAGGTTACAAGACTTTGAAAGTGCGTATTTGACTTGTGAAATTGAAGTTACTTTTATTTGACATTTCTACATCAAATACTGCAACTAGAGTTTTAAGCATCATTGGCTGATTCACTTTTTCCATGGCAGATAATAATCAGTGATGCATATTGACAAGTTTGATTAGAGTGCAAATTATTATGATGCACATTATAAATGGTGTGTATATACAGGTATGTGTGTGTATGTCTTTACCTATGATTTCCTATAAATGGGAATTGCAAATGAATATTAGAATTTTATGTGCATTTTTCTCTGCCCCATTAGAGGAATTTGTTGAGCTCTTCAGTGACTTGTACTCTTTGGGATTGAACTCTTGTGCTTCTTTAGTTTGCTGAGGTGGAAGTGAAGTTAGCACACAGACATATTTTGTGGCAGTAATTATTCAGGCTTCTTGAACAGTGGTTGAAACTTTCAGTCTTTTCACAAAAATATTTTCATTTTATTTTCTCACATTACTTTCCCTTTTTAAATTATTATTTTTTAGTTGTTAATGAACCTTTATTTTATTCATTTATTTGTATGCGGTCCTGAGAATCGAACTCAGTGCTTCATACATGTGAGGCCAGGGCTCTCCCACTGAGCCAGGACCCCAGCCCATACTTTCTCTTTTGATCTTCGATTATTGCAAGATCTTGAACTTGTAGAAGGAAACATAAACTGTATGAGACCAAAAACATGTGTATGTAGAAAACTTACTACTTTAGTCTTTTAAAAGTACATATTTTCCTTATCTCTCAGGATAAAAATTTTTGTTGTATTAGTCTGCTCTTATATTTTAACACAGTCTTAAAACTATATATATTTACTAATTTTTGGCAATATTACTCAACTGATTTTGAATTTCATGTGGGACCATTTTGTGAAGTATATGAAAATATTTTTGTTAAAATGAAAAATCCCCAGTGCTTAAAATGTATGAAAAGTTATAGCCTGCTAATCAATAAAAGCTGATATATTTCTCCATTCTTGTTTGGTACTTTGTTCAAGTAGGGAGTTTTTGAAACTTTTTTCCTCACTAAATGTCTGGTATTGTTTTGTTGTTCTTAAATTTCCATCTTTTTTGTTTGTTTGTTTCCCTACTGAAACTGTGAAGGATAGACCCATCTTCTAAGACCCAGTGTTATTCTCCAGTGCTCATTAAAAAGCATGTCCAGGGAGAACCCTCAGTGGATCTTCCCTGAGCCTTCCTGGCTACCAGCTATTGTCTTGGCCTGAAACTCCTCTGAATACCTGTAAATATTGCTGCTACCCTTCCCTGCCCTCTCCCCCACCCCGCAAAATAGAAGAGACATTTTGAGTCCACTCTGCTGATTCCTTTCTCTTGCTCATCCTCTGGCAGGCTGCTGAGGGTAGGAACCCCAAACCCAAGCCTCAAGAACAGTACCTCTCATGTCAACAAAGGTAGCTATTGAATTAGCCCCCACCAGGCTGTGAGGCCTTCACACAGGTTCTCAAAGCATGTTTGTGGAAACAAGGGAGAGGCCCATATGGCAGGGAGTTGGCCACAACAGTTAAGGGCCACCCAATCCTGTTAAGCGATTTACAAACAACCATTCAAGTCTGCATTCTTTCTTGCCAGCTTTGCAGTGGGATTCCATAGGACTCTCTCCTGTGTAGGCTGTCATGATAGTATATTGAGACCTTTCAGACTTTTGTCTGCTATTTGAGATTCACAGCCTAGATCTAGTCCCAGATACAATGTGAAAGCTTCTTTCTCTTTTCCTTGTTTACTGGGCTTTTCCAGAAAATTTCACCAGAAAGGTGCACCAATTAATTAAAGAACAGTTCCTGCCTTTCAAACAGGTCCTGGTAAAAGGCACAAATGACCTTGCTTTTCGAGTTTGTGTGTTAACATATATTTTATTCACTGTTTTAAATATTGTTAAGGAAACTCTAGGATAACAGTTTTCAGAGTGATAGGATACAGATATGGATTTCAACATGTCCAATGGTATACTAAGTTTCTTATATAAGTGTCACAAACTTTTTGAATCTGGTTTGGTTCTCCAAACTCTGATTTTTTTTTTCCTAGTCAATTTCATTTCTTTTTTTTTATTTCTTATTTTTTTAGTTGTAGTTGTTACAATATCTTTATTTATTTATTTTTAATAAATTTTATTTATTTATTAAAACTGGGTCTACCCTTCATACTTCCAGCAGGGAAACAAACAAACAAACAAAAAAGATGGAAATTTGCTGAAGATCAAAACCAGTACCTCACAAGGCAAGTGCTCTACCACTGAGCTACAGCCCCAGCCCCTTTCTAATCAATTTCTAACTAACTATTGAACATCTCCAGCTAAGTATCACATTCAAACTTCATGTATGAAAACCTGCCCTTCTCTATACTGACAGTACATTGTTCTGCTTGTTGCCTAAAATCCTGTGACGTTTTAGATGCCTTCCTCACTACCCTATCCAATCAGTCACCAAATTAGATAGAGTCTACCTCACAGATGTCTCTCCCACCTCATCCTTTTCTCCAGCACTAAAGTTACTGCCTTTTTTTAGACCCTCACCCTTCTTGCATAAGGGCTACAATTAGGTCATAATATTCTCCTAAGAGATTTGCTTGTTTCTGTACTCTATCCAGGCCAACCCCTAGTCCTTTGAGCATCATTATCTTTCCCAGGAAAGGGAATCAACATTTATAGGGGACCTATCAGTGCTGAGTGTTTGGCAAGGACTCAGCTTTCCATTCTGTTAAGTAACCTCTTAAGGCAGGTAGGTGTTATATTCTTTTTACAGATGGAATAATTTACATGCCTAAATAAGGTGTTAATCTTGTTTGGAAACTTCCACCAACCACCCTGATGGAATGGTCATGTACAAAAATTCTCAGCTCTATGTCTCTAGCCAGGCTGATTCCTCCCCAGCCTCATCTCTAGGCATAATGCCTTTCCTAGCCCACTTTGATCTGAACCCTGAGACAGAACTCATACAGGACTTATCATCAGGGGAGAACAGGTGGTGGAGATCTTCAGGCTTTCCATCTCCCTTAGAAAATAATGAAGGGCAGGAGTGAGTGGAGAAAACACACACACACACACACACACACACACACACACCCCATGTCCTGTGCTGATACACAAGGTCATAAGATCAGGAGTATTCAACCCTGGACTCTGTTTTGTATCCCATGAAAGTGATGCCTTAGGAGCCATGTGCTTTACTAAAGATGCCATTTTTTTTTGTAGTCAGCTTTCTAAAAACAAAACAAAACAAAACTTTAATAAATGCTTTCTATATTTTGTACCACCTTCCCCAAATAGTATAGGCTATTGCTTGAATAGCTAGTTTTCTTTCTATTCACCAGGTATTACAGCCTTTATAAAGATATGTAACTTGAATGTGTTAATAAGAAAGAACATCACATAGACTTCCAATAAAACAAAGTAGTGAATTCATAAACTCCCTTTGAAAGGAATGTGCTTCTAATATCTATTCCCAGGCAGCAGGTGGCAGTGTGAATCCACCAGATTTCGGCAGTTAATTTAAAGCAAAAATCAGAAAAAATGAAAAGAAAAATTATTTATTTTGCTACATATTAGTCTTCTGACCTAATCAGTAAAAAAGTCATTATTCACACCACACTGGGCAATATGCATTGTAATTTTTAACAAATAATAGGAAACTGTTAATGTGTTCATAGGAAATACAGTTTTGTCTTGGGCTTCTGTGGTCATTTATCACCGCACTTTGTGAAATCACTCATTTGTTCTAATTTGAATGTAAATGACTCTAAGGTTTTACAA
The DNA here is from genome assembly GCF_047511675.1 of Marmota flaviventris. NCBI lineage: Eukaryota > Metazoa > Chordata > Mammalia > Rodentia > Sciuridae > Marmota > Marmota flaviventris. The sequence continues at coordinate 65,212,513 of NC_092503.1, read as the reverse complement.
ATAAGGTGACAGACTCACATAAATGTAATTGCAGGGTTCATCTCCCTCTTTTTATATATCACTCATTAGGTTATGAATTAAATACATCGTATTAAACCAGGGGCATGTCCAATGATGATATTGTAATGGCAAATTACTCTATGCTATTAGAGGTGTATTTTTTATTCATGGACATTAATTTGTCATTAAGCGGCATTAGTTTAGCACTTTTATGTGAAAGACGTGACCTGCAAGAGGAGACGTGCTGCTGGGATGTGAAAGGAAAGTGATGCCAGGGCTGTAGGTAGAGCATTTTATCACTGTAGGGAAAACAGAGAGGGGTGCTTGTTTCGTTTGTTTTGTTTTCTACTTTTACAAGCCTGAGAGAAGATCATTTCCCCCAGACTGAAGGCATTGGTCTGTTTACAGTGTGCAGTTTGGATCATCCAGAGAATCCAAACCCAAAGCATTACCCTGAGTACTAATGTAAAGGGGATGCTGAGGTGGGCAGCAATTAGTCTCCCCCTTCATGAATGATATGTATCTAGCACCCCTGTCTTCATTCAGTTTTACACTCAGGGGACTACAGGAAGAATTGGTCATGTTCCCTCCTTAGTGAAGGTACAAAGGTTTAGAGAATGTTTTACATTATTCTTTCATCAGGGTTCTAGGGAATATTTTGTACTAAAAAAAAAAAAAAGAAGAAGAAGAAGCTGTTGTTATAAACAGTGATTTTACTATTTTTTTTAGCTAAGAAAATATTTTTCTACTTTCAACTTTGAGAAGCTCTGGATACTTAAAATCCCTTCACCAAAGCTGAAAGTATCTGAGCCTTGTGTCCTTCTGCTGTGGCATCATTCTTTGCAGGGTGTAAAGTGCTTAAAAAATGGCTCACCACCTCCAGTTATACTGTTTTGCACCAGTTTTTAATCATATCCTTCCCTCGCTTCACATTGTATGAGCTCAGTATGTTCAGTAATCTTCCCTTGCTTGTTAAATATTGAAATTTTGTATTATAGTAGGAAAAATATATTAGTAGTCTCCCATTGCTTTTGTCCACTGGACACACTTTTTTGAAGTTGGAAATGCTTTCTTTGGGGGTTGAATTTGACACTGAGGCACTTACACAATTTACAGTATTATAATAGAGTATCACTCTTTAACTAAGTAGTACTGCAATGACTTATAGGAGGTTATTTTGCCTAAACAATGTATTATTACAATTTTAATTATTAAACCAACCATATTGCCTAAATACATAATATATAGTGGGTGTTCTGAATAGGATGATTTATCTTCAAGGTTGAGAAGAAGTTATAACTCACACTCATTTTTCTTCAATGTTAAACCATTTTTTTCCTACATTAGAGAAGAAAAATTATTGTACCAAAATATATATTTAATATGCCATAATCAAATACACTAACTGCATGCCATTCCATAGTTCATCAGAGCTGATACCCCTGTGTTTGGAGAAAGTTTGGAAGTATAATGTTTGGAAAATATATTATAAATATAATCTTTTGGATTTTTTTAAGTCAGTGGAAATGATCAGGAAGGGTACAAATGTAATCAGATCTATTAAATCATAGCCAACTACTAATTATTTGTTCTAATCAAGAGTGTTTGCTATCTGGCACAAGTAATCCAGAATATCATATTTGCCAAATATCATTCATATTTGGCTCTGAAATGCATCATAAGATCTTTAGTAGCCATTTTAGGGCCCCAATTAATTTTTTCATATGCTATTATGTTGACTTTCATTTCCCAAACCCACAGCAAAGGATGCCAGAGGCAGGCTTACTGACTGGGGAAGTCATTTTGGCATTTTAATTTTTTATGTGGAAAATCTAGAGCTGATTGTATTTTCTTTGGGAGTTTTTAAAGTCAGGAAGGAAATCTTGAAGGATTTTTCTGATGTTCGTAACTTCTATTCTAACTATTATTAGCTGGGCAATTTTAAAATCACATTCAGTATAATTTTTCTTCTCAAAAATAAAATGTTTTTCTGAGCATGGTAGCACACTCTTGTAATCCAAATGACTCAGAAGGCTGAGGCAGGAGGATTGCAAGTTCAGTCAACTTCAAGTTCAACAACTTAGTGAGATCCTGAACAACTTAGTGAGACCTTGTCTCAAAACAAAAAAATAAAAAGGGCTGGGGATGTGACTCCATAGTCAAGCACCCCTGGATTCAATCCTCAGTACCAGATAAAATAAACTAAAAAGTTTCCAGTGGTTTATAAAAAGCTACAGTTCAGAATCAACAATCAGTCAAACAAGTATCAATTATACTTAATTCCATTATTAGTACTTGGAAATTAGAGGAGGTTAAAAGAAAACCTGTTTCATTTGAGATACTCATTCTCCCTCCCACCTTCCACATACAAATAATTCTACTCCTAGTGGAATATCTACTCTCTTAGCTAAGTCTAAACCACCATTTAACTCCTTACTCCAACAGTTTCCTCCTGTGTTTCCTGTGGTTTCAATCTCTCCTCCATGGTCATCTTCTTTTCAGTGTATAAATAGGATCAATAAGGTGGGAGAAATTTTTCTGCTTTTCTCCTTACCACAGCTCTCTCTCACTACAAAACTGAGGCCAGCTTCTTCGTTTCCTGCCTTCTACTAATTCTTTGGCTCTGTTGAACTCAGTCTTCTGCTTTCATTACTCTTTTCCACCGAAGGTCACCAAAGTCTCCTCACTGTTAAACCCAGTGAGCCTATTGTTGTATCTTAATGTGACCCCCTACAACATTTGAGTCTGGTAGCTCCATTCTCTTCTGCACCTGTCCTTCTTTAGGGTTCTCCCCCAGTTCTACTCACTTCTTTTCAGTTCTTTCGCAAACTCTTCTCTCTTGAGCTCCTTGAATATCACTCCGGGCTGGGGATTGTGTGCTGGTGCTCATGTCCTCTGCTCACTACCACTCTTCCTTGTGTCTGAGGATTTATTTATCCCCTGTCCTGAGCTTCAGCCCTGAGGTCAGCTGGCATTTCCACTTGGTATCCCCACATGCACCTCAAGTGTATGCTTCTCTCCCCCTTTTCATAAGGGACCACCATCCTTTTAGTCACCCAAACCAGAAATCTTGGCATTGAAAAGGTAAGGTACAGGCACCCTCCTCCATCTCCTGCTTACAGACTAGTTTTCCAGTAGTTTCTTTCTTGTGTCCCTAATGTACCCAAAGATAATGTGCCTTATCATTTCTAAGCCAACTGTCTCCTGGATATGCCACAGGAAATTGACTTTCCCAAGTGTGAGCCCAAGCCCCAACCCAAGAGTCATCCTAGAACCTCCCACCTTCCCTGTGCCCCAGACACACCATCTCCAAGACCTTTCAACTCTACCCCTTAACTTTAAATCTTTCTTTCTCTTCCCATTACCACTGCCTTAATCCAGATCTCCATTACTTATTTCCTGGACTAAAAAAACCTCCTGCAAACCAACGAATCTGCCTTCACTCTTATCCTCCTCCAAAATTCTGTTTGATTGATTTTGAAATGTATTTTTTTAATCCATGAAAAATTCCGTTTGATTTTTTTTTTTAAATAACAACCTGATCATGTCACGCTTTTGCTTAAAATCATTCATTATTTAGTGGTTCACTATAGCCTTCAGGATAAGGTTCTCTTAATTTGACACACAAAGCCTACCTTTATTAGGAAACTTCTTGTCCCTTTAGCTTTACTGTTTTGACAATTTATTGCTCAGGTGCGGTGCCACAGGCACTGTGAACTTTTTGCATTTGCCTGTACCTAAACCACATTGCACAAAACCTCCTTCTCTGTGGATTATTTTCCCCTCGTATTGTCATCTTCTGAATTGCTACTTAACCTTCAAGTACTTGGCTCACATATTTCTCCTTTCTCATTGCCTAATCGGTTCACCCAGTAGGCATTAGAGTACTCTCTTCTTTCATTTGAACAGTCTTCTGGGAGGCTGATCACAATGTATTGTGTTGATTTATTTATTTTTCTCCTTGTGATACCAGTGCGTCTCCCAAAGTTGTATGAAACTATGCAAGTTACTTACCCTCTTTGCCCCTCAATCCTTACCTGTGACATATATACAGTATCCTTTATGCAATCTACCCCTTAAGGACATTGAAGGGTTCAATGGTATAGTGCATGCAAAGTATCCTACAACTCAGTGTCCTACACCAGTAGGTGTCCTGGAAACCAGAGCCAATGTAATGGGATGTTTCACTTGTGCTAATATGCTGAGTCAGCTTTGCTAAACTTCAAAACAGCATTTTTCAGCACACGATGACTGGGGCCAGAATTATCCATTGTTGATGATGGCTGTGTTGCTATGCTGCTCCCTGCTAGATTTCCAGCTTACCAGAGACGTTCCCAAGGAGCAATATAAAATTATTCATGAGGCTTGGATATTATGCATACAATTGATTATGAAAATGTACCAGTAACCTAATTGTGGAATTCCTCTGTTATACAGCACAAATATATTTAAATAGGCCTTCCAAAACTCTAAGAATTAGAGCCTGCTGCAGATTTTTTTCCTTGTATTTGTTGAATTGCTGCTAATATTTTGTTTTTATTTAATCAAACTGTATCATATGCATATTTATATTTCTATATGAATATGTAGTTACTTATAGTTGTCCCAACATTTACATGTTTGTATACAAATACATCTATTATATATTTATACATACACCTTCTTATATATTTATACATACAAAAATACCTGGGTTTACATAATTTTATCATATCACAAATAATCTGGCCTGCATTGTCAACGAAATGCTCATTTTTTTTCTCCAATAACAATTAGACATTAGCCCATCGACTCTAAGATGGCATTGAGAACATTTGCAATCCCTGTACATACATGATAAACATGGTAATTTATTTCCCTACATGATTCATCCCAAGGCTATTAAGAGGCTTGGGCTTTGTTTATTTGTTGGTTTGTTTCAACCTGTTCCAAAGGGCCAGCCCTGCACCTCACATCCACACCAGTGCCCTTTATGTTGCTTCCTCGACTTCCAGAGTATCACAATCCTTTCCTGCAGCACCAGGTTGGGTACTCACGTAATATGTTGATTTATAAATAGGTTGTAATCCAAATAGGGAACAGGTGGAATCACAACTGGGTATGGTGTCTTGGATATTAATGGCTTGGCTCAGCAGTGGAATTTCTAAAGCTGTATACACTTTTTTTTTGTCTTAATTATGCATTCATTAAAAGCTTTTATACCCAACAGAATAAAGTAAATATTTTTTGATCTCCATAGTGTGCTCCCAGACTGTAGATTTGCACAGCAGGGTCTTGATAATCTGAATAAATTGTATTTCCCCAAGGAGTTTATCTTTCAAATAAGGTCATAAAGAAATGCAGCTCCCCCATCTTTAGATTTCTCTGTATGCCTTTTCTGCTATGAGTAATATACAGATTGAAAACCAGAGTATATTATAGTAAAACTTGCTTGTGGTCCAGTATAGTATCTCAGTCTGTTCTGCTTGATTATCTCTGGTGAAACATTTTTTAAGTACAAAAGAAATGAATGTTTTTATAAGACAACTATGATTTTTGTAGAAAAATGAAGTCCATAATAGACATTCAGTATTTCCTTCTCTTTGCTTGGCCAGTGAATGAAATTGATGGGATAGGCAAAGCTATAGTTTAAGTAATGTCAACAACATTTTTAAATGGAATAATGATCATGATAGCTGTTGTATGTTGAGCATCTACTATTGGAAGGCAATTTACATACATTTCTAAAGTCCTTTGCATAGATCTGGAATGCAGCATCACTTCTCCCAGTTTTCAGATGAGAAAATTACACTTAGAAAGGGTTTCCACTTTATGAGGCATCTAGATGGGTCAGCTTTAAGTCATTTGCTTTTCCTACCATTCCAAACTGATGCCACTGTGGTACAGCAAAATTGGAACTTTAGCAGTTTAAAAGCTATCAGGCTGTGGTTTTGCATGCTGACACACAGCAGCTCTGCTTACTGACACTTTACCATAGAGGCTTGCAGCACTTAACAGATACCTATAACAGATAACTAACTCCAGTAGCAGGAGCAGGTAAGAAACAAAGAAATGGGTACAGAACAATCCCCCTTTAGGCTTAATGCAGTAAAAGTCCCTAATGTATATGAGCTAAAAGTCCCCAGGTAGTTGACAAACTTGTACCCATAAAAGGAATGTAGAATGTACCCTCCAATAGAATTGCACCAACTCCCTTTCTTCAGTGTATCCCAAACTTGCTTATGTATAAAAAAATAAAAGCTCTGCTATGCTCTGGGCTCAGAATTTGGGAATGATCCTTCTGGGCTGTGGTGCCACTAATAAAGTGTTGCTTCCAGATCTTAGTGTCCTGAGCCTCATTTCCCACTACACCACCAGCACCATTGTCCCTACAATTCACAACCTAATGAAGGAGATGGAAAATACAAAAATAAAATCTCAAATAAATGTATACAGTTGGACGTACATATTTCAGAGTCATAAAATAATGGGATGGCAAAGTACCCAATATTGTTTTGGAGGCTAAAAATAGCATACAGTGTAAAAATTTCTTTCAATAACTTTTTTTCCCTCTTTCTAGGCTGCTGTATTTATCTCCAGTGTAGCTAACATTCCAGACATATGCCTTTATCTAAATTTTTAAGTATTGAAATGTTTAATATATTTATTTAATATTTAATAACTGTTTGTTTAAAATACTTAAAATACTTCACTGTTTTTGAGAAGAATCTATGTTTTATTCTATTAAGAAGTAAAAGTTGAAATTTTCTTGCCTTCCCATTGTACATCAATCAAAACTCACCAAGTAGGAACTTTGTGAAGACAAAAGGGAAGGTCTAAAGATATGAAGAGGCTGTCTGCACCTTGATGCACAGCTGGTGACAATAAGGTCAAACAAATAACACAAGCAGCTCGTGCTATTAAAAGACAAAAGAGGGGACAGTCCTTCAAGCTGGAGTGGGCTGCCTTTCCAAGAAATGAATCTGATCTGATCCTGGTTGTCCCCAGGACGGGGAGAGTATTTATTCTCTGTGTGTGTATGTGGAGGTATGTACCAGGGATTGAACTCAGGGGTACTTGACCACTAAGCCACTTCCTCAGCCCTATTTTGTATTTTATTTAGAGACAGGGTCTCACTGAGTTGCTTAGCACCTTGCTTTTGCTGAGCCTGGCTTTGAACTCTCCTCCTTCTGCCTCAGCCTCCTGAGCTGCTGGGATAACAGATGTGCACCACTGTGCCTGGCAGAACTTCCCCTTTCTTAAGAGCCACTTTCAATATGTTGAATTATTTTAAAATGCTTTACAGATAATAACCATTAGGGACAAAGGACTCTTAAAGTTCTTGTAATACAAAGAAAAATTATAAGACAACTCATTTCCTCCTGAAAATATTTAATTCTCTTTTGACAAACAGAATGGCCATTAGAGTTTTCTGATCATCACTAAATAGCAAAGAAGTAAGGTCCTTTTTCAGCATCTGGAGGGTTCTTTAGCCTTCCCATTGTACATCAATCAAAACTCACCAAGTAGGAACTTTGTGAAGACAAAAGGGAAGGTCTAAAGATCCAGGGTTCTTATGTATCTGGCACCACAAGTGGGCATTCCACCAATTATTTGAAATATCAATATAACCAATTATTTGAAAGACTTGATAACTAGATAGCATCATGAAATAATTTCTTAAGATGAAATCAACACCTGAGACCTTCTTTCTCAGGGAACTGTGGGTGATCTGTTGTTTTGCCCAATCATGAAGACTGTTATTTCTAATAACAAAGAGGAAAACCAGGCTGATATTTTTTCTTCCATGTGAGGTCTCGGAGGGGCCTTACAACTTGTTATTTTTTCACCCATAATCCAACAAACATTTTTCAGTTATAACATTATGATTAATATTTTTCAGGATTCATGAATCCTAAGATGCAAAACATACTTTTTATTACTGATGGTTCCTGATTTAAGATAATTTGACTTAGTATTTTTTGACTTTATAATGGTATAAAGTGATACACATTTAGTAGAAACCATACTTTGAATTTTGATATTTTCCCTGGGCTGGCAATACTGTAGCGATACTGGACATAAACAACAAGCAACAGCTCCCAATCTTGAAGGTAAAAAACACAGTATCCTGTGTGGCTGAGCTATGGTGTTTGGTAGGTTAAGTGTAGAAATTTACTTTCAACTTGTGATATTTTCAGTTTATGATGGATTTGTCAGGAGTTAACCCTATTATGAGTCAGGGAATACCAGTAACTTATTAGGAATACATTTAATGTTGGAAGATAAATGTATGTATGAATAGCTTAATGACAGGTTATTTGATATGTGCTAGGAGATGTGAAGTGGGAGATATTAGAATTGCATCAGTAATAGAATGTCCCAGTTACTTATCATTTCTTCCTTGGTACTTCCTCCTAATAAGCAACTGATAAAATGTTTTCATCTCATTTTGAGTTAACATTGTTAAAAATCAAACCATTCTGGTTTTTGTACAGAGTCAGTTTATCAGGTTATTTGGAATAGTTGCTGGGGAGGTTTTTATAAAAGGAGGATTTCTTGATTTTACAGAAAAGGTGACTTTTCCTTGAGAGGAGTCCTTAAATTATGATGTAGTGTTAACATGCTGTTATAACCTCAAGTTTCATGTGTGTTATTACACGCTGGGCATTGAAACCTTGTCTTCTGACCACCTTTATCTATAGTAAAGCATTGACATGTGATAATTGGGGTGGCATATTGAAGGAGGGATGTATCAGTGAAGGGCATCAGTAATTGAAAATGAAAGGTCATCATTATATTGGTGAAATGCAGCATTGTTAATTAATCACATCTGTTGAATGTTATTACTCAAAGAAAAAATTAGAACGTTATTCAATTTGGTCATCTCAGAGGCTGAAAATTCAAGAAATCAAATGGTATTATGCTTATTTTAACCTTGAGAGAAGTTTAATATTACCTTCAACCCAAGTCATAGTTTTCCACACTGATAGCACATGTTGTTGGTGCTTATTTTTCTTTCACAAGTCAGTGACATTCTCAGAACTAGATGAGGCAACAAGAGAAATAGCTGTTATTAAGATTGTGTTTTGCACAGGTATTCTTAGTGCTAAGTCAAAGCATCTCCATCAGATTTCTGAATCTTGTCAGTTTAACAAGGACTCCTAGAATTGAGGCAGTGTGCTCTGGGACAGATATTGGGGGGGGAACTACAATAGATGCAATCATATGACGACAGATATTTCCTGTGTTCTGTGTAATTCCTGTGCCAAGCACATGATTAAACTGCAGTGCTGGGTGGGCAAGGACTTACTGACAAGCCAGGGAGTCATGGGTATGGCCAAAACTAAAGACTGTGTTTTATTTATTATTTATTTATCTATCTATTTATTTATTTATTTATTTATTTTAAATATTTATTTTTAGGTGTAGATGGACACTACACAATGCCTTTATTTATTTATTTTTTTATGTGGTGCTGAGGATCAAACCTGGGTCCCTCCCATGCTAGGCGAGTGCTCCACCGCTGAGCCACAATCCCAGCCCCAAGACTGTGTTTTAGAAATACAGATTATTGACTCCATTCTTGTATTGCTGTTGGAAGTCAGGATATATGTAAAACTAGGCTGTGGGATATGCAGATCCTCGCCATAAGGCTACACCCTTCTTCCCATCCCAGGAAGTGCAGTTCAATGCAAGTAAATCTGGATGACATTATTTCAAGGGTAAGCTTAAAACTGCTGTAAATTGTAAAACAGTTATTGTGTGAAATTTGGTTATTTATTGTCACTATCTGCTTATTTGAGATCTTTAAGATCTTACCACTGATTGCATTCCATTACACATAAGACCCATGCGGGAACCTCATTCTCTTGCTGCCTTCTGTGGTCTGGGAGAGGTGGCAAAAGGGCCACAGGATCAACTTGTCACCCTCACACTGCCCATTCCTCCCACTTATGTCTTAGTCACCTGATAATTTGCCTCAAAAATGTAATTACCTCAATTATATTTACAATTACAAAAATGTAATTGGCATCAAAAATGTAATTGAATATAACCCAAAATAAGACAGTATTTGCCTTTCCCATGCTTTCTTTCCTTGCCATATTCACTAGTTAATTTGGGGAATAACCCATTTAAGGATCTAATCAGGTAAATAGGCCATATGAAAAGACTGGATTTGGGAAATACATAGGGCTTAAAAATTACTGGACTCGGAAAACTGGTGTTTATTCTACAGCTAGTACAACACCAGGGACATATTTTATGGCTCTTCTGCTATTTAACTTGTCACTCACACTATAAGAAACAAATACAAGGGGGAAAGAAGCCAAATATCCCTCAACCAAAGGAAAATAAATATTATTTAAAACATTCCCCAAAGAACAACAATGTATGCACCATAATCCTGAATGAAAACTAAATTTCAAGCAGGAAACTGTGACAGAAATGAAACCTGTTTAGAAAGAAAAGAGAAAGATTGTCTTTTACTCAAGAGAGTTTCTTGTTGCTGAGCTATAATTTCCATTCAGAACCACTGCCTCTACATGGGTGTTCGTATTTTTAAAATTGCAGAATGTATGAGAACTGAGACAATCTCATAATTAGAAAAATATCATTTGTAAAGATATGAAGATACTTTGATCTGAGTAGTCAATTGACAGAAGACAATTCTCTCTTAGACTGAAAAAGAAAATTTTGGTGGATTTAAAGATTTTTTTCTTCATGGAAGAACAATTACATTCTGCTTGTTCATTAACACTTTCAACTCAAGACATTATTACCAATTTGCCCACTTGGAAAACTCAATGACCACTGACTTTGCCTTTGTGTATATATGTAGGAAGCCCGAAAAGAAAAAGGAAAGTCAAGGGAGGACAATGAAGTATGAAAAGTGACCCAATTTGGGCAAGGTTCAGAATTGGATGTTGGAAAGACATGGAATATTCTGGTTTTGCTTAATTATAAGTAAACAGAAAAAGCTCATGGAAAACTCTTTCGTTAAGCACACATGTATTAAGCATCAGTTCCCAACTAGATACCAGGGATGCATGAAGAGTGAAACATAATCTTGGTACTAAGGAGTTTAAATTTGGTAGAGGAGATAGATCTGTAATCAAAGGTGTTTTTTTTTTTTTTTAGTCTTTTTGTAGTAGCAACTGTATCCTGATCTTTTGGCCTTATCATAACTGAGTAATAATAAAATCTACATTTTAAAACAAGATGGTGATGAGATTGCAGGCAGAATGTTCCAAACAGGAAGCAGCATGTGCAGAATTCCTAAGGATGAGGAAATCTGTTTCCACTGTTCTGTCTGAACATTCTATCTGCAACCCTCTTTCTCTCCATGGCACCCCCATCACATAACCCACTTTATCTGCTTCAGCAATGCACTAGAAATCTGCAGAGAACAGGTCATAAGTAAAGCGTATGTGGTCAATTTGACCCGAGCCAGAGAAGCTGAAAAGGTGAATAGGCTTGTTCATTCAGTAAGTGTGGTTTGAGCTCCTTCCATGTACCCAGAACTGTTTTAGGTACTCAAAATACATCATTGAACAACGCAGACAGGTCCTTATGCCCATAGAATTAGAGGGTTGGAAGAAGACAAACACGATGTAAACAAGTACACAAGTAAATGCAGAAGACAATTATAGATGATGATGAGTGCTGAAAGCAGATAAAGTGGGTAATGTGATGGGGGTGCCATAGAGAGAAAGGGGGTTGCAGAAAAGATGTTCAGACAGAACAGTGGAAACGGAATTCCTAATTCCTTATCCTTAGGAATTCTGCACATACTGCTTCCTGTTTGGAACATTCTGCCTGCAATCTCATCACCATCTTGTTTTAAAATGTAGATTTTATTATTACTCAGTTATGGTAAGGCCAAAAGATCAGGATGCAGTTGCTACTAAAAAATAGTTTGTTGCAGTTCTCAAGGAGAAGGGGACATGACCTCATTCAGGGCCATGTGGCAAAACCCTAGGGTTGTTCAGGAGGCAGGGAGAGTGAGGAAAAAAAGTGAGCAAGAATGTTTATTGTGGCTTCTGAGGAAGGAAGGAGCAAGGCAGGGTGAGCATGCTTATAATTAGTTTGGATAGTTTCAGTGGACTTTTGGCATAAGGGCTATCTCTGATCCTCTGGTATTTAGCACAAGAATCATTAAGACAAAGGAATACTTTCTCTTGAGTGTAGGGGCCAGATAGAGGCAGTAGTTCAGAGTTCTGGGTTGGTTAGTTTTCATATGAAAGATATTTGAGATTTCCAAGAATTGATCATTCCTGGGAAATAGTCTCTCCCCAATAAGCAAGACCCCAGATGCCAGAGCATAAATAATACAAAAATAAGAAAATATGGCTAATAAACATCCCTCCCACCCCCAACCCTTCACCAAATTAAGTTCTGCTCCTCCTTCAGTTCTCAGCTCTGAATGGCTTCTCAAGGAAGTCCTTGCTAACTTTTCTCTCCAGATCAAATATAGGCACTCATAGTTCTATATTCTACTCATTGTAATTTTTTCTCAATTATAAGTTTCCATTTACTTTTAATATTTTAGAATTATGACTCCTTCTTCCAGAAGTCTGTGCACTCTGCAAAACCTGGGCTTGTCTATTTTTGCTCACTGTGTATTGTCAGTGTCTGCCACGGTCCTAGCACATGAAATGAATATGTAGGTGTCTGTCACAGCTGGAGCCAAGCCTGGGTAGGCAGGGTTGCTGCACTATGGGATGTGAAGATCAGCAGGTCCAAGTCAAGAAAAGCTGTGCAGAGTTACTGAGTTTGGACTTTTTCCTATAAGCAACAGTAACCCTTTTTTGAGTTGTAAACAGATGATCAGTATGGTCAGATTCTTGTAAAAAAGAGAGAATTGAGAGTTTGATACAGAAGGCAGGTATGGTAATTTATAACACTGTTGCTGGGTGCCCAGACTACAGATGATAAGGTAAAGAAAAGAAATGCTAAAAAAGAACAGACAGAACTAAATGAATGTATAGAAATGAGAGAAGAATATGTGCCAGTTCTGAGGTTTCTGGTGTGGGTGGCTAGATGAGGCCACTCTCCAATCAGGAGAAGATACAGGTTCATGTAAAATAGTTTCAGTTTGGAAATATTGATTTTAGTGTGGTTGTGGGATATCCAAGAGAAGATATCTTCTTATAAGCAGTTCAGAAAGTGAATCCAGAATTTAGGAAAAGTCTTGGGTTAATAATATAGATGTAGGAAACATTAACATACAGTTGCTTTATAACTCAACTCTGTGGTTTTTACTTTGGCCATCTTCTTTTTCCCTGACTTAATGGTGCACCTTATTCAAGTCTTGGATATCTAGAAAGAGTGCGTTCTTCATGGTGTCTCCTTATATCAGTGCTGAATCATGGTTTGTGGATATCAAACAACAATGTTCAAATATACTTATTGTTCTTTTTTTAAAAAAAATTATTTGTTATTGATGGACCTTTATTTATTTGTTTATATGTGGTGCTGAGAATTAAACCCAATGCCTCACACATGCTAGGCAAGTGCTCTACCACTGAGCCACAACCTCAGCCCCTAATATTGTTCTTGATCTTCCATCCCTCAATCTGCTGTGTACTTTCCATATGCCAAGCAGATATGGTAAGTGCTTTTCATACGTTATCTCTATGAAAATATTATGAGTTGGTTGAATTTTCTATTTTGTAAACGAGGAATATTGGAAGCTCAGTGGTTGACCCAAGTTTCCCAACAACATAAATGTCAGCTAGATTTGAACCAGATCAACCTGACTCCGTGGGCCTTGCTTTTCCCTACCAACTGGGTTGCCTCTGAGTACCCAGTGACTGGTGGTTTGTTCTGCCTTGGATTCAATTATTCTTTCTCTTTCTTTGACATATAAAAGATTTCTTTTTTAAAAGTCTAAAAGTAGATATACAGAAATATTAATAGTGATTATCTCTGCATGGTGAAATAATGAATGATTTTTGTTTTCTTTTCCATACCTTATATGTCCTGAATTTTATGAAATGAACATTTATTACATTTTTAAATTAGAAACATAATGACACTCTTTCTAAATAACAGCAATGATTTTTCCCCAGCCACAGTACTATAGGTGAGCATTTAATGAAATTTTACTATTGCTTCCCACCTTCCTCCATCACATTAATGGAAATCTTTAAAAGTAGAATTATTGATGCTTATTTTGCTTACACATAATCTTAGCCATAAAGACAAGAAGTGATGACTTTGCTTAAAGTTCACAGAGCCCTTCTGACCCATTAGGAGACATGTGTGCTATAGCATCATAGAAGGTGTATTCTCTTTTTCCCTCAACTCCTCACTTTATACAGTTAACTTCTGAGGTGAAAACTATGCATGGCAAGATGAATGGAAACTGCTGATATATCCAGAGAGCACTGGAAATATGGGGACATTATACTTTAGAAGAAGAGAGGAGAAATGAAAGGGTGAGGTTGGGAGCTCCTTCTCTTATAACTGATGTTTCTTTTATACACAAACATATGTCAGTTCCCTTCCCCTTTGGTGTTCAGTTGACCACGGGCATGTATCCATTTAGCCTTCATAATTCTCCATCATTAAACTAGAAATGCTTTATTAGACTGGACTTATACAAATTATATCCTTAGAAATTGACAATATTTCAGACTGTGGACAGTGTTAAACAATTGCCTTAAAAATAAACAGCAAAAAAATGAGCATAACTTTTAAATCCCCCATTAGAAATTTTTTTGTTCTCTATAATTTTGAATTGAGCTGCTTTTAGGTTGTAGGCTTCTAATTAGAAGAGAGCCATTATCTCCATATAAATATTTTAAAATGCTTAATAAAGGATTTTTAACTACCACTACACAATCCAGTCCAAACTCAGTTGTATACACCTTTATGGCAGGAGAACATGTGGGGGAAAAACATTACCCTGGCTCTGTGCCCATCACCTTTTGCTTTGCAGAGCTTGGTTGTTTTGCTTCTGCCCGTGTTCACCTCTGTATGCTGGGTGCTACATTAGAACTGGGGCACCCCTTGGTCATGCCACTGTAATACTTAAAAGGCACTGACTTTCCATCAGGCTTCTAGATGACCACACAGTAATTTATTGGGGTGCCAAATGGTATCCAGGGTCACTTTGTACATGTATTTGCCAGAAGTAATGCTCTTATTCCAAGGAGATGGTCCTAAAGCTCTCAGTAGACTTTCCATATGCAGGGATTACCTATCCTTTTCCTCCCAGAGAAGAAGTTGCCAATCCTAAGAAGTAAGATTTGAAGTTTAAATGTTACTTGAAAAATTAATACTGGAGTCAACTTCTGTGTTCCTTTGATAAAATCTGCTGAATGAGAAGTGACGTTATTTTGATTCTATAGTTTTGAATAGACCCTTAGATATTTGAGTTGTAATGGACTTTAGTGATAATCTGTGGTAAACTTTATTTTAAAGATAAGCATTTAACCTTTTTCAGTTGTGTTGGCAAATAGAGTTGTTAAGAGTCAACTCCTGAAGTCTTCTAGCTTTACTCCTGTTAGGAATATAATTATAGTATTGTCTACCACTGTTTTAGTCACCTCTTTCACCACTATGACCAAAAGATCTACAAGAACAATTCTAGAGAAGGAAAAGTTTATTTGGCTTTCATGGTTTCAGAGTTGATGGATGGCCTACTCCAATACTTTGTGCCCGAGGTGAGGCAGAACATCGTAACAGAAGGATGTGGAGGAGGAAAACAGCTCAGCACATGGCAATCAGGAAGCAGAGAAAGACTGTTCTGCTTACCGGGAAGAAAATATATACACCAAAGGCACCCCTCAATGGCCCACTTCCTTCAGCTATACCCTGAAGAAAGTTATCATCCAATTAATTCCTATCAGAGGTTTAAAGCACTGATTAGGTTACAACTATTATAACCCAATCATTTCACCTATAAACATTCTTGCATTGTCTCACACATGAATTTTGGGGGCACACCTCATATCTAAACCATAACACTCACCCAAATGTATAGAATCTAAAATAGATAAATTTAATCAGGAAGCCGTAGTGATGAAGCCACTGGTACTCTGAGTTGTTTTTTCAATTTCTTTATCATATATTTCATTATTTAAAATGGTACTCATTAGCCAATAAAAATCTAAAATGGGAGCCACACATATAAACTAAAAATTTTCTAGTAGCCACGTTAAGGAAAGTAAAAAGAAACAAATGAAATTAATTATTATAATATATGTCACACAATATAACTAAAAGAAGATAATGTAAACATGGTCAACATAGAAATTATTGAGATATTTTCCATCTTATTTTTCTCACTCTGCACTTGATGTGTATTTATACTTACAGCACATTTCAGTTTAAACCTGCTACATTTCAAATGTAGAATAGCCACATATGGCTAGTGGTTCCCATATTGAGTATCACAGATTTAGCACATATTCACTTAAATTTTCAAATATTATGGAAGCAAACATATTAACATGGAAAAAATATTTTAGAAAGTGTTCTTAATACATTTATTTAACTAGAAAAAGAGGGTAAATTGTTGAACTTACTTAAATAGGTCAAAAGAGTAAAAATAGGTATTTCATGGCATCCTGCATCCCATATGTTGTTGGAAATATTGCTCACATATTAATAATTATAAGGTAAAAATGAGGAGAAATTAGAACATAGCCCACTCTCATTCTACTTAAACTAGGCAAGTTTTCCATCCACAGATGTGTGTGCCATGATGATTCTCACAGGGTTATGTTGACAAAGGTTCCCAGTAGCCACAGCTTTCTAGAGGCACAGTTGTAAAGCCCTGGTTATCAGCTTGAGAGGGTGAGAGGCAGGTAAAATCCTCCAAAATTGAATCATTGCAGTAGAAAGACTCTTAAAAGGTGGGAGAGAATACTAATGGGTGGTCTGAATGTTTGAGGTTAGCAAAAAAAATATTATAAATCATCCACCTTAGATAGATTCATTATTGACGTATTTGGGACAGGAGTCTTTTCTGTGCTATTTCCTCATTTCCTGAAACTTTACATGGAAAAAAAACCTGTCTTTGAATTTCATTGAATCAGGATGAGTTGTTTTTACTTTTAAAGACATACTTGGTTTGAAGTTTTGGAAAAATAGCAGTCAGTCTGTCTTCATATAGTTTGTGTCATTTCTCCTAAATCTCAGTTCACTTGCCCTTACATTACCTTTAGTCAAAAAAGAGAGCTGTAGAATATGGTAAGGATAGTATTTTCTTTGTTGGTAAAACATTTATAAAAAGTTGCAAAGTAACATTTCAGCCAGTGAAACCAGAAAAACCTTTTAGTAAGTACATTTATAAAGCTGTTTTTAAGTATATAGGTTTTGAGAGAGGTAAATTAGGAAAAATTATAAATCCTAGTATATCATTTCTCTGCTTAGAGCCTTAAAAATTGATATTTTTTACTAGGACATCATCATGTATAATACTGGGGTACATTTTAACATAATCAAACATGCATGGAATATAATTTGCTCCCATTCAATTTCCAGTACTTTACCTTTCTTTCCTTCTTCCCTCCTCCTTTTCCCCTTCCTCTACTCTACTGGTCTTGCACCATGAGAGAAGACATTCCACCCTTGACTTTCTGAGTCTGTCTTATTTCACTTAGCATGATAGTCTCCAGTTCCATCCATCTACCAGCAAATGCCATAATTTCATTCTTCTTTATGGCTGAGTAAAACTCATTGTGTATATATACCACATTTTCTTTATCCATTCATCTGTTGACAAGCACCTGTTCTGGTTCCATAACTGGGCACTCCAGTCAGAATGGCAATTACAAGAATACAAATAAATAAATGCTGGTAAGGATATGCGTTTATTGCGGGGGTGGGGGGTATACATTCATACATTGTTGGTGGAAATGCAAATTAGTACCACCATTCTGGAAAGCAGTGAGTGTGGCGAGTCCTCAAAAAAACTAGGAATGTAACCACCATATGACCCAGCTATCCCACTCCTTGGTCTTTATCCAAAAGAACTAGAATCAGCCTACTTTAGTGACACAGCCACATCCCAATGTCTATAGCAGCAGTCCCATTTCTGTCTATAACAGTCCCATTTCTCCTACCCCTGTCATGAAAACCTTAGTGAGTCAATCTGAATTTCTTACCTGCTCTATCTTGGATTGATTTCTAAGAGATCTTTCTTCATTTTTATTTTTTGGCACCCAGGAATTAAATAGCTTTAATTACTTGGATCTGTACAGACTTGCTGACCTCTTTAACCTCACTTTGTTGGAGAAAGCAGTGATCGATTTCTTAGTGAAACATCTCTCTGAACTCCTGAAGAGCCGACCAGAAGATGTTCTAACGCTTCCTTATTGCCTGCTTCAGGAGGTCCTGAAGAGCGACCGCCTGACTTCTCTGAGTGAAGAGCAGATCTGGCAGGTAAGGGAGCTCTGCTTGGGTCCTCTGTTGGCATCAAGAGTGCAAGAGTGTGTGATGTTATTAGAAGTTAAAGGATTGTCACTGTACTGTTGTACATATCTAAAAAGAACCAATAAAGAAAAAAGAAATTATTGAGAAGCAATGACTATTATTTTATCTGGTTTGGTCCTCCATGGGGTCAACCTTTTAGAAGCCCTGCTCCCTTAATGGGCACATGATTGGAGAATACCAGCCCTTGAGGCTCCCAGATCTCAGCTCACTATGGGTGGTGTGGCCTAACGCAAGGCACTACAGGTGAGATTCCTTAGACTCACTGTGGCTTCCAGAAACTCTAACCCAGACATGTTAGAAAAAGGGAAAGGAGTTTTTTTTTTTTTTTTCCTTTGTGGGGGAAATGTTTCTTGAACTGAAGATGAGAAGAATGGATTGTAAAGTGATATTTATGCATATTCAAGGCAAGTGGAATCAGAATAAATTCTGGATTTTCTTGTAAACAATTCAGAAATGTCTTTATTGTAATGGAGAACAACTTGGACCTCAAATGAAATGAAGTTCTGAAAAACTCTCCTTTTTTTTTTTTTTCTGGTTCATTCTGAGTTCATTGCTACTTTCCTAAGCCTTGCATTTTCGTCTGATAAAACATTCTTTACACATTGTGTCACTACTTTGTCTAGTAGATAGAGGGATGATTTGTGTTTTGACATCAGTTATCCAATTTGAATCCTCTTCTCATTCTTTTTTTTTTAATTGTCGATGGACATTTATTTATTTATTTATATGTGGTGCTGCGGATCAAACCCAGAGCCTCACACATGCCAGGAAAGTGCTGTATCACTGAGCCACAACCTAAGCCCCCTCTTCTCATGCTTGAATATCTACCTGGTGCTTTTGGGACACAGAGACCATGCTCCCCTTTCCTCTAATACTGTCTGTCTCACTCTCTGAAGCAATGGCTACCAGGGTGCCAGGCTTCAGGATTTCCTGATCATTTGAAAAATAGCTAAATGCAGAGTACATGGGAATAGTTCCAGTGCTCTGTTGGCTAATGAAACAATAAGTTCCTAAGATCTTATCAAATATATTCAGAGATTATTTTAATTCTGGCAAAAACCGAGTCTTGTAGAGCTGTTAATTATCCAACCATCTGATTCTATTGGATGATGATTCCTGATGCCTCTTTTGCTTCTTTCTTTCTATGAATTTCTTTAATCAGCAACCTCCTTCTTCATTATTTGGAATAATAAGAGCTACCTCCCTGATCCCAAGCTCTTTGCAACCTTAGTGACTTATCACAACAGGCCTAAAGAACAGCTATTACCAGCTCCATCTTTTAGATGATGAAATCAGGCTTCAGTGTCTGACTCAGAATTAGAGCCAAGCCAGCCTTCAAATCCAGTTCTGCTGACACCTGCCCTATCTCTCCACTATTCCATACACTGTCTTGATTTTTAAAAAAATCATAGTTTTTTGCTGTTTCTTGGGTATTTCTGGGGATGTTTATTTAAGCAGAGATTGGAAGTGTCATGAGGATATGATTTTAGTAGACATTTCAAACATAATCATCTGAATTTACTTTGGACAATTCGCAGTGGGAAATAGCCAAATTTTCTTCATTTCCCAAGGGAAAAAGAAAGACTTGGGATGAACTCTGTATTTAATTTTTCCTAACTGAATTGAAATCTAAGTCCAACCATCCTTGTGGCATCTATCTCCTATTGTAGAGAATAAGAGAAGCACTGCCAGCAATCAACATGGAAATGTGCAGACGTCTGAGTGTCAAGAAAATTCCATACTGTCCACTTAAGAGTTATCATAATTGCCTCTCTAAAGGTTACTAATGTTATAATGTAGAATTTTCAAAACTGGTTTCTGCTGCAGGCAATAGTTATTTTTTAGACCTGGTACTCAAGGAAGAATTAAAAGACTCACATAAATATTATCAATTTAGGCATTCAGCAGGCAATAAGAAACTGTTTTTGCTTTATCTTAGTAACTAAGTAATTCCCTCATACTCAACTCAATAGAGAAAAATCAAATCAGACCAGCTATATTGCCTCAAGTACAGTTAAGTTCATCATTTTTGCTGAGGTTATACTAGTAATGCAATATACCATGGAAGAATCTAATATTCAGCCCAGGGTGAAGATTGGGTATGCCAGAGGATTAGTGTCAGGGTGCTTTATAGAAGTGAAACTTGATGGACAGGCTGGAGACAGATCTACAGAATCTCATTAAATAGCTGAATTGTTCATTACGAAACGTTCTCACTGTAATAAAGTGCTCATTGACTTTGACAAATCCCCATCCTATGTCTTAAAAAGAACAGTGAGGCAGAGGGTGTTGAGGAGGAGAAAGGAAATTGGCACAAAGTAGGACAGGTAATAGCAAAGCAGATGGAAGGGTAGTGCTATTTGATTAATATGTGAAACCGGTAGCTTAGGTGAGAGCACAGTAAACATGCACTGCGTTTACCCAGGTGGCAGTTACACTGTGGGCTGACAATGTAATCTGGGACAATCCCTTTTTTGGTGAAAGTCTAATTTTCATTATTCACCAGACTTCACACAGTCTGGCTCTGAAGACTTGTCATAAGAATCTTCAAATTATCCTCACTGAACAAACACTTTTTTTTTTTTTTTGCTTTTTCCTTTCTGCTGGTACTTACCCAGTCCCTTTCCTTGATAAAATGTGCTATAGGCTGCAGTAACCATACCATTCTGTGAGTCCATGAGTCTGTAAAATGCCCCAAGATTCTGCTTTACTTTTCTCTTTTTCTCCATTTTTCCCTCATGAACAATTATTTTCCTCTTTTCCCTAAACTACTTAGTCTGGTGGTTAACTTTACTCTGTGTTCAGAGGTAATATAAAGACTTGCACCACAGTCACACCTTAGATGTGTAAGGATATAGAAGTACTCTCCAAAAATATTGCTCTTTAAAAAAAATTCAGTTCAATTTGGTTCAACAATTGAGTTTTGTATGTCAAGGCCAGTGATTTCTCCTCCAAGTGGCTAGTGGTTACTGGTTGAAAAGAAAGACAAGACTGATGGGTCCATTGGCACTTGCTCATAATCCCAGGATTTGGGAAGGCTGAGTCAGGAGGATCAGAAGTTCAAGGCCAGTGTCAGCAATTTAGGGAGACTATCAGTAACTTAGTGAGACCCTAGAGTCTTAAGTTAAAAAGGACTAGGGATGTAGCTCAGTGGAAAAGTGCCCCTGGGTTCAATTCCCAGAACAAGAAGGAAAAAAAAAAAAAAAAAAACAACAAAGAAAGGCAGCTAAAAATGAGCAATAATTATGAGGCATGAGGTCACTAATATTTTTGACCTGGTGAATCTCCACCAGTTTTATTTTTCTTTCATGATGTATCTCTAATTTAGAACTTTGTTTTGATAGGGTCCTGTTAAATATCTTGTGTTAGATTCAACATATAATTTCAGATACTGAGCTGAGATCCTGCCCCAAGTGACTGAGTGATAGGAGAAATGAGGAGATGCTGGCAAAAGAGCACAAACTTTTTTTTTTTTTTGTAGTGCTGGGGATTTAACCCAGGGCTTCATGCATGCAAGGCAAAGCACTATACCAACTAAGCTATATCCCCAGCTCAAGAATACAAAACTTTGAGTTATGAGATGAACTAGACCTGGAGATTTAACATACAACTTGGGTGGGAATGAATATATTCATTAATTTGGCTGTGGTAATCGTTACATGATATGTACAGGTATCAACGTCACATTGCACACCTTGAATATATACAATCCAAATTTGTCAGTAAAATAGTTTGAATAGAATTTTTTTTTTGTAGTTTTGGGGGATCAAGCCCAGTTAAATAGTTTTAAATAAATAAATAAGCCAGAATATGGCAACTCTTCATTTAAAAGAAAATCTCAGAATGAAATAAGGAAATTATTCCATACCACTCCAACACTTTAGACCTGTGTTCATTTTCACAGGAAGCACTCCCAGTCTTACTTTTCTTCTCAGGAAAGTATATCCCCAGCCTCTTTAACCTCAGATTCTCTTTCACCAGATTAAGAGGAAGACTACCACATTTCATGAGAGTTTATAGAAAATGTCTTAATATAGCATAAATGCTTAGACAAACTAGCATTGGGAAAGGTTTGGATTTCCATCCATCTATTAGTGTTTATTGAACACCTATGAACTGCCCTAAACCATTCTGGAGTTGATGGCAGAGAACAGGTTTGCTAACCCCATTTCCCTGTTCCAGAAGAGGGATCCTTATGATTTTAAGACTGTAAGACAGCTCTCCAAATTATTAGTTCATCTCTGAAATAGCAGAGTATTTTGGAATAGATAGTTTGTGGAAATAAAAATGAATATTTCTTGAACACCTATTGTAGCCAGGCATAGGGTTTCAAACTAGATCCCTAAAAAGCTTTACCAAAATATTGAAGATTAAATTAGACAGATGTATTTTACTTTCATCTCTGAATGTGGAAACATTTTTATTTTCCTTTGATTATTATTAATTTGCTATTTCCCACTTTTAGTAGGAAAGGATTTATTATTTTGTAAGTACTTTCCTTCCTTGGTTAACCTTGGAATCTTATAAATTAATTATTATTAAGTTGCTATTTCCCACTTGTAGTAGGAAAGGACTTTTATTTTGTAAGAATAGTACTTTTCTTGATTGCCCTTGGGATCTTATCAATGCTTGTCTTCCTTTATTAACCTTAGGTTTGAGAGCACCTCTTATTTATATTTGGAGCCTAACTTTGCCTGGACTTATGTGGATAATAATAATAAACAATTCATTGTATGTTGTCAAACAAGGTCAGACTTCAGCAGAGAGTCTGTTTTATCCTAGTTATGTCCCATTTTAATATGTCAAACAGGGTTCATGTAATCTGTTTGAGGGTTGGGTGTGGGGGTAATCCTGTTTACATTTGTCTTTGATTATCTACTCCCAGAGGTTTAGGCTGAACCCATAGTGTTTACATTGTGCATTGTCATTTAATCCCCTTGCACTCCATAAATAATAAATAAAAACAATAATGTAGAGTTTTCATATTACAGTGTATTGAATGGGTAGTAAAACGTCCTGCTATTCTACATGAGGCTGTATTTATTCTAGGAAAAGTGGTATACAAAATGAGTTTGACCTTTTAAAGACTGCATTTTCCGTTATATTTTTGTTGGAAATTTGTTTCCATAAATTATATTGTTAATAATATATTCACTTTATAACTCTAGGGACATAATTGTTCAGAGTGGCCAACAACCTCTAAATCAGTGGTTTTTGTTTGTTTGTCTGTCTTTTACAAGCCCCTCCTAGGCTTTTATCTATACCACAAAATCATCCCCTTTAATGGTTTGATTTAGTCATTTTCCTCAAAAGGAGTCCCAATAGGTGAACTCAAACAAAAAGCTACTAGCCCTGTGTAATTGGAAAGTAGAGGACACTAGTGATGCATTTAGCTTTCATCTTTTTATCTCTTGATGATAAATTGACCCAAATGTACCTCTGGCCTAGGAGAAGCAAGTTCTTCAAGCAGTGCTCTATGTCAAACAATATGATATTTTTAAATTGAATACCACATCCCAGTTTTGAGAATGCTTCTGCATTTATTATTGCTCTGTTTCTCCAATGATACAAGCAGGAAAATTGAGATAACAAACTTAGAAATGAAATTCTTGTCCTCTAATTCTTGGGCTCTATCCATTTGGGTCCATATCTTCTAAATTTACTCAAGAATAATGGACACAAAGATGCATCAAATTAATGCTGTGCCTTTCAAAAAAAATTAAGAAGTGCTTGACCATTGGCTTTCCTGGTGTCATGTACACATATTGAAAGAGTGGTGGCCACTCGGCCTGCCTCCATGTCTGTGTCATCTTGCTGATTCTAATTCTAATCCTTTGTTCCATGTCACATGCCTCATTCATTTTTTTCATTAATTCCTAGTCATTCTTGAGTACCTACTCTGCTCCACCTATCCTATTGAGTACTGCTTTTATCTCTACAGGATGGGTGCTAGAGTCGGTAATGGAAAGGACCAAGGGAAGGGGCGCTGCTTTCATCAATCTTGCAGTCTGATGCAGATCTTTCTGCCTGCTTCTTTCCCACTGTTCCTCATTCCCTCCCAGTGGTGATTGATTTGTGCCAAGAATTAATTTGCTAATTTGGGACATGTTGAAATGATATGGCTACAATGCAAAGTGAAATGTTCTTGTTAGGATGGTTCTGCACCACCCAGCATCCCTTTGTCTTTTCTTCAGTGCCTTGTTTATTGTTAAGTCTCATTCATGTGCATACCCATGAGAAAAGTTGTAAACTTTTCTCAATCCGTGTGGTATACTGCAAGTTAAAGATAATTAGATTATGGGCAATATTTAATTAAAAAATGCTATATGTCCTTATTTATGTCTTCATTTGTTTATTTATTGTGGTGCTGAGGATTGAACCTAGAGGTGCTTTACCACTGAACTACACTCCCCAAATTGTTTTATTTTTTATTTTGAGACAGAGTCCCGCTAAGTTACTGAGGCTACCCTGGAACTTGCCATCCTTCTGCCTAACCCTTCTGAGTCATTTGGATAATAGGCATGCTCCACCATGCTCAGCTAACGTTCACATTTTAAATGCTAGGACTTTGAAAACTAAAAATGGTATAAAATACTGTGGCCTGAGAATTCTTATCCTCAGACAAAATTGTAGTCTTTCATCGTGTTCCCCTTCCTCAATCCTGTTTCATACAGGCATTGTAATATCATTACTGTATTTTTTCCCAAATAAGCATTTTTATTCATGATATCTCATCCTATGTTTTTTTCTAACTTACTATTCTTTTTTAAAATTATATATATATATATATATATATACATACATATATATATATATACATACATATATATACATATATATATATATGTATATATATATATTTTGTTTTAGTTGTAGTTGGACACAACACCTTTATTTTATTTTTATGTGGTGCTAAGGATCGAACTCAGCGCCTTGCACATGCTAGGCAAGCGCTCTACCACTGAGCCAAAACTAATCAAATTTGTCCCATTTCTTAGTTTTCTTCCTGAAACTTCTGTAGTTCTTCCCAGTTACATAGTCTTTTATATAAATGTGAGTGAGGAAATCTCCATTTTCTTCTTAGTAGATGGTAGTGAAGAGAATAAACAGTGGCTGCCTTGCATCCCAAATAATGCTGCCCAGAGGGTGTTTTATCTTCTAAGAGCCCCCAGCTGGACACTAAGTAATGCTGCTATTTCGGGGCTTGGCGCTGGAAACTGCCAGAGTGTGTATTTAGTCCTTCCCCCCCTATCTACGTGCAGTTAATTCCTCTGTGAGGATTCATCCCAAGTAGCTTGAATAGTGGCTTTGCTGCTGTTTGTCTGGGCTGTGTGCCTTTGTGAGACACATGACACGTTCATTTCAGAGGGACCCAGCTAATCCTCAGCACTAGAGCTGAGCGTTGTCAAGTAGCTGTGAGGGCAGTGATTATCAGAAATTACAGGAGACCCAACTTGTATTCAGGTGCTGTTGTTCCCATGAGTTAATAGTTTCTTTTTCTTTCTTTCTTTTTTTTAAGAATGAGCACAACAGAACAAGGTGATTTATGAGATATGACATATTTATGTTCTCTGCTTCTAATTTTCATTGTGATTCATGTTGTTTCCAGACTGATATTTTTGTTGTTGCTGCTGTGAGAAGGAAAAAGATGACTGGAGAATATTACTTATG
The DNA here is from genome assembly GCF_047511675.1 of Marmota flaviventris. Classification (NCBI taxonomy): domain Eukaryota; kingdom Metazoa; phylum Chordata; class Mammalia; order Rodentia; family Sciuridae; genus Marmota; species Marmota flaviventris. Next base: position 65,186,413 of record NC_092503.1, on the reverse strand, counting down.
CATTGGTGGCCTGCAGTAATATTGCTGCTACCTGGGTTATCAGGGACTTAAAAATAAAAACCCAACCATAAGCTATATATGAGGTAGAAACCCTGAGGCTAGGCACAGAAGTCTATCAATAATAACAACAATAATAATTCTTTTCAAGCCTAGAGAGCTTCATATTTTAAAGCATTTTTACACATATTTCACTAGTGTCTCTCATCAGCCTCACTAAGGCTAATGAGGCAAGTTTTATCCAAATTTTGACTAATGAGAAAACCAAAGCTCTCAGAGACTTAGAAGCTTGCACGTTTCATTTCATGGTATAGGCGTAAATGGAGGTCTCACTGGTATTCCCTTGAAATACACCAAATCTGTTAAAAAAAAAAAAAAAAAAACCTCAAAGTACCTTATACATCTTGGAAGTCCGAGGTTTTTATACCTTACTCTACAATGAATGGGCCAGCCATAGATCTCCTAATAAATTACCAGTTTTCATTTTCACCTGTTGTCAACTTTGTGGGAAACTGCAAAATGACTTCAATAAAAGTAGTACAGGAAAGTATTACTAAGGGTCTTTTTTTGTGTCACAGCCCAGAAGATTTGGACTCCAGATGGGTTGATGAAGAAGAATGGTTAGAGAATTCTAACAGAGGGAGGGAACCCCATTCATTCCTTCAAAGTACAGGATGGTAGAGTATAAAACAGGAAAGTGATAAGGGAGAATCACTTTTAAATCCTATGAAGAGATTTAAATCAGTATAAAAGAGAACCTGGAGCACCATTATTTATGTTGCAGTGATATAGACTGCGTGGGAGAGTCTGCATGCTGTTATCCCTATCTGGGACTAAAAATTGCATGGAAGGAATGGAAATTATTAATCATTATGTCTTCATTTTTGCCCAATATATTGAAAACTTAGAAATTTATGCTGCAGAAATTGACAGTTAGATGATGGCTTAGATATGGGGTTTAAGAGAAAAGGAGAAAAATATTAATTTATTGACATTGATAAATGTTAGTCTCTTCCCAACATAAATTAACTTGTGGGCCCATGTCCTGCAATATCAGGCCAATTGAGGGGGCATGGTGTTCATGCTGGTTGGCTGTGTCAGACCACAGTGGATTCCTGTTCTAGGCATTTAAGGGAGATCTAAATTTCCCTGTGAAGTGGCTTAGAGGCCCTAGAATTATTCATATTCAAAAGACATGTCTGGAGAAGTCTTAGCATTTATGTTGGACACTGATGTCCTTACACACTGCCTCTCTACCTCTGCTCTAAGCCTTTTGTTACCAGTAAAAATGAAGAACATCTGGACCTTGAAAAGTGACTATTCTAAGATAATAACTGGGGGGACCATTCATTGTTAGCTTTAATTCTTAGTCTTCTTTTTTGCTCATTGTACACAGTCAATGGTGATGTTCTGCTCCCAGTCCCACCGTCTCTTTTGTGTTATTTTGAGTAGCACTTGGAAATATTGCAAGGAATTTCTGATACTCTGGTAGAGAAAGAATACCCAAGAAGATGAATCCTTTTGGAGAGGGGGAAAAAAAAAGATGTCAACAGGTTCTAAAGGCAGACATCCAAGATTTCTAACATTGTTCCCTTGGTTTAGAGAAAGTATTACAAGTTGGGGTTGGTAAGTCTTACATGTATTATCTACACTTTAAGGACAGAAACAATGAGCCTTGCATGCTAAGCTGAATGGATGTATCTTCTTTGTGTTCTTGTTGATGAGAAATGCCCACACTCTATCTCCTCTGGCCACACAAGGAAATCATGTAATTAAAGAAGTGATGGATGGTATGCTAAAGTTTAAACGTTTTAGGAAGACCTATCTTATTAACACTTTAAAACAAGTGAGCATAATATCATTAATTTTGATTAATTCATTTGCTCTTAATACAGCTTTTAATTTGTAATTCTATGTGAATTACAATGTAATTTGGCATTAATTATACTAAATTGACTGTAAGTCAGCCAATCACAATGGGAAATTATTCACAGCTGAAAATAAAACTAAAACTCTCCATCCAGAAAGGATGACACTTAGCAAAGAGGCAAATACACTTAGGCATCTCTCTCTGACTATGGATTGACATTGGACTAAAGGATTGCTTATTCTGCCCTCTGCTGGGACTACATACTCTTCCGAGTGAAAGCCCCATATCCAATACAAGGTAAATAATAAAGTAAACAAAGGGATTGATTCATCAGGTTTTTCAGTTCCCCTGAAGAATAATTTTGTTCTTCTTATGTAAGATTTAGGCAATGTAGAGGGGGCAACACAGTGTTTTAGAATGATTAATCCCACACCCCTAGGATTCTGAGGGCTAGAATAGGAATTTACTCAAATCGTTCTTCCTTTCATCTTCAAATTTTGTGAACGGGCCAGGAAATCCTGTTTTAAACTTTCGTGCAGTCAGAATCCTGAAGCCACCCACCATTTGACCTATACACAAACTGCCTTCTAGGCAGAAGGAATTCATGCCTTAACAAACCAACCTCATACTGTGAGAACTAACTCCTCAGGAGATGATGGAGTGTGTGTCATTGATAAAGCTTGCTGGAGGTGCCTGTGAACACACTAGAAGTAAAGCAAACTGCCAGAGAAGTTGGACATTTGAGAAAGTGGGAGAGAACAAGGATGGATTTGGAAAATATATGTGTTTGAACCATTTGCCAGATGTCTTCCTTTGAAAATCATCTTGAAAACAAAACTAAACTTTGAGATATTACAGAAAGTCATAAGACAGATTTTGGCAATATTTTGCTTGAAGCCTATCTGCATGTAGGCAGAACTGTGAATTTTGTACATTCTGGGTTTTTGTACATTTGTGGTCAATAATTGACACATAAATGAGGTGTAGCTTTTAGGAAGCAAATTTGGCTAACTATTGCATGGAAACTTCAAGGCTATTTTTAATGACATTTCTCTTGCTTTGTTAACTATATATCCTTGTCTCATAATTCCAATACACTATTAGCAAAAAAATTAGCCTAAATTTTATGATTAAAAAAAAAAAAAAACTACTCTAAATCCTGAGTCAGCAGCCACCCTCTACTGTTTTGCAATGATGCTGACCATAGTTCAAAAGGACATGATCTGGAGCACCATAATCCCAAGTGTTGAAATGAGGCAAGGCCCAAATCCTCCAAGTCTACACGTGTACACACACACACACACACACACACACACACATATACACATGCAAAGCATATGAATATGAATCTTTGCAGCTGAAAAGCTTTCCTTTGTTTTGTAGTACTGTTCTAAATCATAATATTCCTGTGATTAGCTATTTGATCTTAAAATTAAAGATGAAAATAGAAATTAGAGGCTTACTGTGTTACTTCAAGCATCTTTTCCAATAATTACGAAGTATTTTAAGGATTTTAATATCTATGGTTTGTTAACAAAAACAACTATGTAAAAGTACCATTATGCCATTATACCATTTCAATTTTATCTAAATCCTTCTTATATCAAATTTAGCCTGCCTTATCACAGAATTTTTATTCCTGTCCCTCCACAGACCCTTTTTTAAAATTTTTTAATATAGGCATTGGATTGGTGGGTTCCAGTCTCTTCCCTACTACTTGGGGTTCCCAGTGTGGCTTCAGGTTCTTAACCAAAAACAATTCCCATTTGATACATACTCTCTGGTGAATAAACTCTTTTAAGCTCTTGATAGGCATATTATTCTTCAAGAACAGTAAGAATTCAGGGAGAAGAACTAATACTAAAGTGAACTGAGCAGTGGGGTTGAGAGAAAACATTTACAAGGATTCCTGTCCTCGGTTTTATCTTCTTATCATTTAGAATGCTGGCAGAATAAATGGGTCTGCTAATCAAACAGCACTGAGAGGTTAGGTCATTGGAAGCCTTTTTAGTCATTTTGTGCTTTTCAAGAGTGAATTTGTTAGAATTATGCTGAATACCCACTTAAAGCCTCAGCTGATAACCCTACCTGTGTTTTATAACTCTGCACTGTCAGAACTCATAATAAGTCAAACATTCTTTCAGTGGTGCTCATAAGGGAGGGAAAAAAGCCCCACAAATTTAAGAGTAATTTCAGATTGTAAATGAAAAGGAGAGGCACGACTGTTCATTTGCACCAATCATGCCTTCCTTTCATCTGCTCTGATTAGGCCTGGTGCGGTTTCATCAGACTCCTCCATCACCGAGCTGTCACTCCAGCCGTCTGTTGATTGAAAACAATCAAGGCTCTGATGGCACAATTATTCTGACCCTTTAACTAGAGGCTGCTGTGATAATGAAAGGTTGATTATGATAGTTTGTGCCTCTTTCAGTTTGCCAAGAAGGTTAATTTGGGCATCAGACGGATGTTTAATGGGCGCTTGCTGGCTACACTGAGGTAAATGAGAACGTGCAGTCTTGGATATTGCACGGATATAGTTTGGCTGTCAATCATTGTCATTTGGAGTTTGTGCCTCACACTCTGGAAATCACATTTTATTTTTTCCTTGGGATTTAATTTATTCTGTGCCCTGAGGAAGTTCTTTCACTCGGTGACCTTCACAGCAGCTTTCTCTGCCTTTTTTTTTTTCTTTTTTCAAATGGAGCTCAAAGGCACAACACATCTAGAAGAGCATTTTTCTTTCATTTTCACTTAAAAATGGAAACTTTAAAAATCCATCCTTATCACTGCCTTCCAATAGAGCAAATGTTTCCATTCTGATTGTGCAGTGGGGAAGTAGAAGCGACAGGGATGCTCTGGCCAGTTTGCTAATGCAGCAGCTCACACAGTCTGCACTGTTTCTTACACCAACCAGCAAATGTAGCAAGTTCAAAATGGGCACATGGATGGAACTGAAGGCTCCATTCTCCTTCCATTTCTCTCACTAACCTGTCTCACAACTTGGTCTGGGGGATGGGGGACTGAAGTCGTGAGACAGATATTTGTCTGTAGAAGTACTGAGGTTATTAAAAGTTGCAAATTTCAATTTGTATAAATCCAGAGCCTAATCCTGTAGCTGTTTGAAGTATAGAATAAAAACGATGCAGGCATCTAATAATGCCGGTGTTTACAATGTGTAGCTCATACTGTAATGAGTTTTGTAGTTCTTTTCTGCATACCTTTTAAAAAGAAAAATAGAGGAATAGAAAAAAAATAAAAGAAAACCCTTATTTCTATCTCCAAGCTGTGCATAGTGGTCTCATGTTAGGCATCTAACATGAGAGAGCTAAAATCATTGTTCTGCTTTTGTTTGTGTTGTCTTCATTTTTCCCCCAGTTCAGCAGCATATTTTTGCTTAGCCTTGGACATTTTTTCTCATGTGTCAATTGTAAAACAATTAAGTCTATAGATGTTAAAATCACAGTATCATAATTATTGTAATTTTACTTCGAGTGTTCCATTTTCACATTATTTATTCATTGCTTTTTTTAATAAAGCTATTTGTTTTTGAATAGTGAGAAACATTAGGTGATAATTCAGTCTTACCTGAAGAGACTCCTAAAGTGAATTAAACCATTGAATCCAGTTACTGTTTTAATGCCACCCTTATTTAAGCAACAGTGCTTGTTGAAAGTGTTTATTTAAAAGGAAATAAGAATAACAATGGTATCACCAAATTATTCACAACACTAGACCACAAAGACTTTTGTTTTTTGTTTAGCTTATGGATAAAATAACCCTCAGGGATGCTTCATAAAATTATTGATTAGTTTGGTCTTCATTTTTTTTGAGCAATGGAAAATAAAAAGACAATTAGAGAAATGTGTCAATCAACTCAATCAATTTTGAGGGGTTATTTAGAAAAGTAGTGTGAGGTTTCATTTTACTATTACCTTGTGGTATCTGTGACAATGACTGATTTTATAGGCCCACTATGTTAGCAAATTAAAGGGACTCAAGCAAAGGCCATCTCCTCTTAAAGGAAATATGATTTGTGATTTCAAATCAATGTTAGTCTAAACCTGACTGGGTTCCAACCACCACCACCCTAACCTGTGTATTTGTTATGTAGAAGTATGGAAAGTCTCAATAGAGGACTTTCCCCGTGTCTTCCCAAGCCCTCCATGACACACCTATCACTGTTCTCTGTCACTGTCTCTGCCCCTCGCCCCTGGACTGTGTTCCCACCCGTGTGATGTCTCCCTCAGAAGGTCTCACCGAGCATCTGACACTTCATAGCCTGGCATGTGCTGGCAGTTATTCTACATCCAGGACTGGATCTGGTTATTGGGTGCAGTTTTCTTTTCCTCTTAGTCTCCACCTTCAAAGTTCCCTTGCTATTCCTGCTAACCTAATGGAGAATGTCTTTGACCTGTGATTTTCTCTGGGGTTCTCTCATTCAACTTGCACTTATAGATTCCCCACTGATACTTAAACAAGTCCTTTTCTTACCTCTCTTACAGACTAGCTTTTGAATAACCACTATCTTTTACCGTTCCTTCATCCACTGCAATCCCTTCTTTCCTCTTCTGATCTTATCAAGCCACTAATTCTCTCCCTCAGGACCATCTTCTGGCATGAAGACTGCAGCTTGGGCCCTCTAGGCCACTCTTCCATCCACAAAATCCCTTTCCTGTTCTCTCTGCCACTTGGATTCTTACATGTTTGATTCCTGTTTTGAGACTCATTGACATTTACTTGTTTTTAATGATCCTCTTATACTCCAAACCCTTTTATGTTACCGGCTGATTTTGTTGCTGCTCTTTCTTCCTTTTATTCTTTCTTCTTCTTTTTTAAGTGCTAAGAATTAAACCCAGAGCCATAGCACCTGGCTAGGCAACTACTCCATCACTGAGCTGTATCTCCAGCCCAATGTGACTAATGATATAGTGCCCTAAATGTTCTCTGGAATTTTTATTTGGGTAAAAGAAAACTATGGTAATTGTGGTGAAAAGTGTATATTCTTGGATAAAGATATTATTATTGTGTTCTATACTCAAGGTATTACAAGGAGGGAATATTCATTTTCCCAAGTTATGTATACTATGATGGAATGAGGATAGAGAATACAATGTGAAATATGCTGTTTAAACATCAGTAGCCAGACTGAAAATCACATAGTGATGGTGGCCATTGGCTGGTACCCCTTTGCATCCACCAACAGGCTAGCCCTGGCTTCCTCCCCAAACCTCCACACAGCTCGCATGGTGCCTGCTCCACGTCCCATCCCCTTAATAGTGGAGTCTGGCCATGACAATGTTCAGTCTGGTGCTTCAGTTACTGGGGCCCCCACTCCAATCTCAGTGCTTCCTACTTCTCAATTAATGTTTGAAGTGACCTCTGAGGATATTTTCTTTTTATTTGGAGGCTGCCAGCCATAAACCCTTAAATGAAGTTTAGATACTTCATGGGCACCTGAATTCATCATAATACCACTTATTAAAGGGATTTGACAATCTCTGCGTCAGTGACCTGGGGCAGCTGCTTGGGTCTGTGCGGTCCATTTGGTCATATAATTAAAGGTTTAATTTCAGGTGGGGAGCACATGTGCCAGTGAACCTGCTATTGGCTCATTATTCAGGAATCAATTCACAGAGAAATATTCAAAGTCTTGATGCTCTCAGGGTGCTCTAGGGCATGTTTACAAATTAAACAGGTTTTTTTAAACCATAAAATTTATACATGTGCCAGCAAAATTTAAAAGAACAATGAAATGACAATAGGGAAAGATGGGTCTTACATATGTCTAAATCTCTGTCTATAAGAAACTGAATCTTCCAAACTTGTAGGTTTTCTCCCCATCTCCACATTCCATGAATATGTTTTACAGGGACACATCAAGATACTTAAGATCAAGAGTGAGCCTTGAGTTTTATAATATTACTAGAGCTTGGAATTGAATGGCCAATAAGAATGCATATATGTGTACTGAGTAGAATTTTTTTTTTTTGCCAAGTTAATTTCTGGCACATAATGAACACTCAAGAGTTGGAGAAATGGATGAATGAAAAAAATTCATGGTTATATATTTTTTTCCACAGAAGAAAAATATATCCATTGACCCAAGATAATCAATCATTATTTTAGTTTTCTCAAGCTAGAGGGCTAGTTCATATATATTTTTCCTTACTACCAAGTTAATTGAGTTGAGATTTGAGAAGACTCATATGGACACAAATTCAAGTATTTCAATGGGACACCAAGCCAAGTAAAGAAAGTAAATATATGCTGAATATTATGCAAAAATTACTAGATTTAAGTCCCCTCCATCCTTCCTTATTCATGCCTCTTTGACTTGGAAGATTTGGAATTTAACAAAACCACGGAACTTGAATTATGGATTTGAAGCCCTGAATTTACTTATGTGAAAATAGGTTTATAATTAGGTCTAGTTCATAATTCGTCGTCACCTTACAACATGTGAAGTATTTAATACCATATAGCAAGTTTCTTATAATCCACAGCAATCTCAAAATTTATGTCCATGTTTCATGATTCTGTGTTATATAACATAGTCTGAATATCATGATTTTATCATGAATTCAAAAAGACAATTGAATTGAGGAATAGCTCCATCTCTTGGTGGCACATTGTTACCATATTGATTTTTTGTTTTGTCTAGATATTGTAATTTATCAAGTACTTTCACATGCTACCTCCCTCAGTTTTCTGTAGAACCTTATAATGCAGGAAATGTCAGCCTTTTTTTTTACAGATGATGAAACTGAGTCTCAATGTGTTGGTGTTTATGGTAAATGCACAAATATATTGTTACAGAAACAGGTCTTTTGACCTCAAGTCCTTCCTCCTTTTCATTATATCATATTCACCTAGATGGGTATGTGCCAATTAGTTGTAGAAAAAAAGCATTAGGATTTCTCTGGTCATTTCAGCTGACTTCACCTCGATAATGCATCCTTACTGCATGCAGTAGTTGGGAAATAATGTGAGATGGTGTGACCCACATACAGCACTGTAGTCCTGTTCATCAATGGCATACAGAAGTTTTTTTTTTTTTTTCCTATTAACCAAATTGGCTTTCTCTCATTTTCCAGTGTTTTTCCAACAATATAAGCTTAATGTCTTGCTTATCTGCAAAGTCTATTTATCATCCAGTAGGACATGTTGTGTAAGTATATAGACACTAGCATCTGTAGAAGTCTCATGTCATCAATGGGCAGCATGTAATGTTCTGAAACAATCTCAGCTATTGATGAGTAGGTGGATGAGTATTGTCTTTTGGCTCAGAGACAATTATGGGATGCATTTTTATAACAGTTCATGGGTTCTGGTTAAATTTTAGGTAACAAAGAGTTTCACTTGCCCTGCAACATCATTGGCATGCACAGTATTGTTAAGAGTGTCCTCCAGGACACTCTTACCATCTAAAAAGTTTTATGCAAACGAAACGTGGAATGATATATTTAGACACAATCAGAAGGTAAATTTTATGTGAACAGTTTACTAAATATTTGCATTTATGTATGAAATCTCATTCTGGGAATTCTAAATAAATAGTGCCCTGAAGCAGTCACCTTAGAAATTTGAAATGTATGTTCTTTGATTGAGATTATTTTATTTTGACAAGAAATGGTATCTGTTAGGTTGGATAATGTAATTTGATCAAAATTGTTCCAAGGGAGAAAAAGACTGCGGTATAACCCAATTCTCTGCATGTGGGTCTGTGGGAACATGCACAAATGCATGTATTTTGCCTAATACTGATTTATAGACAAAAACCCCTCACCTTGGTTTTTGAAGAGATTTATAAAATCTATTCATGTTATAAAAACCTGTGACTTGAATAGTATTTGTAGCAAATACTTCCACCTATAGGAATCTTAGAGGATTCTTCTTTAAAATGTTTTTGGTAGATTCACAATTGACATATATTTTAGCAATGAAAGAGACTCTCTGACCAACTCATCAATTTTACAGATAAGAAGTCAAATGACTGTCTCATTGTCAGCCATATCTTCACATTGCTCCTTTTAATTAGTTTTTTAAAGATCAGCTCTAATTGGTAGCCAATTCTCACAGGCAGAAAGGGTATTACAGAATATTAACCTTACCTCTTTTTATCAATGAAAGCATAAATCTTTTATTTGTTCTTTAATCATTACAGGCTTAAAGAAGAATCCAGTGGACCAACGTGGTTGCTTTTTTGTTTTGTTTGCTTTGTCTTTCATATTTTCTTATTCAGCTCTTCTCAACCACTTCCACCAAACTACTTCCAAGGGCAAAGGAAAAAATATATGTGCCCTTTCCATTTGCCAGATGTTTGTAATTCTCAGGTAGAAATAGGGGGTTAGTGAACTTGGTTTTGTTTTTTAATGTTTTTATTAGTGCACTGTAGTTATACATAATGTTGGGTTACTTTTGACATAATCATACATACATGGAATATATGGGGTGTTCCATTACAGTTCCCAGTATTACTTCTTTTCTTTTTTTTAAAGAGAGAGAGAGAGAATTTTTAATATTTATTTTTTAGTTTTCGGCGGACACAACATCTTTGTTTGTATGTGGTGCTGAGGATCGAACCCGGGCCGCATGCATGCCAGGCGAGTGCGCTACTGCTTGAGCCACATCCCCAGCCCATACTTCTTTTCTTTCCCCTCTTCCCACCCTCTGTTCCAATTCCTACACTGATATTCCTTTTATTTATTTACTGGTTTTTTAGTTGGCTATTTATAGATATAAATGAAGGAATTCACTGTATTAGATTCATACATATATATAGTATAATTGTGTCGGTTACATTCTACAGTTCCTCCCTTTTCTCATCCCTGCTCCCTCTCTGTCAATCTCCTTCCTCTATTCCACTGACCTCCCCTCTATCTTCAAGGGGTCTGTTCTGGCCCTGCCCCCTATACTGTTTCCTTACTTTGATATATTTCTGCATATGAGACAAAACATTTCACCCTTGACTGTGTGAGTCTGGTTTATTTCATTCAGCATGTTCTATAGTTCTACAGTTCTGTCCATGTACCAGAAAAATGCCATAATTTCATTCTTCTTCTTTATGGCTTATTAAAACTCTGTTGTGTATGTAGACTACATTTTTTTCTCCTCAGTTCTCTGTTGACAGGCTCCTGGCCTGTTCCATAACTTGGCTGTTGTGAATTGAGCTGCTGTAACATTGATGTGGCTATATCACTATAGTATGCTGATTTTTAGTTCTTTTGGATAAATATAGAGGAGTGGGATAGCTGGGTCAAATGGTGGTTCTATTCTTAACCTTTTGAGAAATCTCCACACTGCTTTCCAGAGTGGTTGTACTAATTGGCAGTGTGAACAACAATATATGACTGTACCTTTTTGCCCAACATCCTTACCAGCATTTATTATCATTTGTGTTCTTGAGGATTGCCATTCTCACTGAAGTGAGATGAAATTTCAATGTAGTTTTGATTTGCATTCCTTAATTGCCAGGAATGTTGAACATTTTTAAAAATATATTTGTTGGTCATTTGGTTTCTTCTTTTGAGTAGTATCTGTTTAGTTATTTTCCCCCATTTATTGATTAGGTTATTTGGTGTTAAGTTTTTTGATATCAATGTGTTCTAGAGTTTAATCCCTGTTGGAGGAGCAGCTGGTGAAGATCATCTCCCACTCTGTATGATCTCTATTTATGCTCTTACTTGTTTCCTTTGATGTACAGAAGCTTTTTAAATCTGATGCTGTCCCACTGATTGAGGCTTGGTTTCATTTCTTGGGTTTTAGGAGTCTTGATAAGGAAGTCAGTGCCTGCACCAATATGTTCGAGTGTTGGTACCGTGTTTTCTTCTAGCAGTTGCAAAGTTTCTGGTCTAATTTCCAGGTTTTGATTCACTTAGATCAGACTTTTGTGCAGTTGAGAGATAGGAATCTAATTTCATTTTTCTACACATGGATATCCAGTTTTCCTAGAATCATTTTTAAAAGGCTCTTTTCTGCAACATGTATTTTTGGCATCTGTGTTGAATATCAGATGACTGCAACTATGTGAGTTTGTCTCTGTGTCTTTTATTCTGTTCCATTGGTCTTCATTTCTGTTTTGATGCCAATTTCCTTGCTGTTTGTGTTATTATAGTTCAGTAGTATAATATGACAACAGTTATTGTGATGCCTCAAGCATCACTCTTCTGGCTCAGTATTACTTTGGCTATTCTGAGTCTCTGATTCTTCCCAATGCAATTTAGGACTGATTTTTCTAGTTCTTTGAAGAAGCTATTGGCATTTTGATAGGGACTGCATTGAATCTGTATATGGCTTTTGGCAGTATGGCCATTTACTTGGGAGGTCTTTCCATCTTCTAAGATCTTCTTCAATTTCTTTCTTTAGTGTTATGTAGTTTTCATGTTAGAGGTCTTTCACCTCTTTGGTTAGATTTATTCCCAAGTATTTTATTTTACTTTTTGAGGTTATTATGAATGGGATAATCTTCCTGATTTCTTTCTCAGTGGATTCATTATTTGAGTATAGGAAAGCAATTAATTTATGAATGTTGATCTTTTTCCTACTACTTTGTTTAATTTGTTTATCAGCTCTAGAAGTCTTCTGAAGGAGTTTTTTTTTTTTTTTTTTTGAGTCTTCTAGATATAGCATTATGTCATTAGCAAATGGATAATTTGTCTTCTTTTTCGATTTCTCCTTACCTCTTTTTCTATCTTTATTTTCTCTTCATTTTGCTATACAACTTACCTTTTTAAAAGTCCTCTTGTGTTATGAGACTGAACCAAAGAAAAACTTGGGTCACTTTTTATTTGCCCAACTAATTATCTGGAACTTAAATGTGACCAGTCTAAGGGAGTTTTTATTGTGATTTTTCTAGTCCTATGTCTTTACCCTCTTCTGGGTAAGAGACACATTCAGTATCAAGGGCTTTTGCTTTTGGAGCCCTGCAGTATTATAAAAATGATTATCAGAGCACAATTTTATACAAAAAGTGAAAATAAGAATGCTATCAATCTCCCAACTTCATAAAATTTTAAATGAACAATGAAAGAATATGTTTTATTATCACATCTGCTAAGCTGAATATTCTTTTTAAAATCTGTCAGTTTTTTTTTCCCCCTGACAGTATATGATCTGGAGCCTCATCAGATTTGATTTCACTGAAATACATTTCTTAGAGGAAAAAATAGCCTATGTGTCTTGCATGTCTATAGTCAGCTATAATGGTTAACGTGCAACCTCCCTTGAAAAATCTGTTTTACAAGCAAAATGTTGGCACAATTTTAATTGTAGCACTTGTGTAAGCACTGTTATAATTTTTAATATTCTTCTATGGGAACATTTTCATTGTGCTGGTAGAAGAAAACGCTCTGATCCTGAATCCTTCATTTCTGGTGCTTTGGGGTTTTATGGGAATGCTGTCTTTTTGAACTGAAATTTTTCATTTGGTATTAAAGGAAAGAATGTGAATGTAAGATTTTGAGCATTTATTTAGTAACATAAGCTTTCTTTTCTGCGGCAGTCATTATTCTGGTGTAATATATCACTGTTTGGACCTTACTTGCCTCACATTAAAGAGGTGAGCTTCTGTGCAATATAGCATGGCAAATCCCAACATCTGCTCATTTGTATTAGGGAAACTTTCCATATTTTTAAAGTAAAGAAATGGTACTTATATTAAGAGGGTATTGTGTTAAAGTTTCAGGTTTATTAGAATTCAAGGCATTTTAAAATAGTGTATAAAATAGTCTACTTAATAGCAATCACTGAACTTCCCTTTGAAGACCTGGATGAGAAGACAAGAGAGCATGCTTGATAGTTCATTTAGACAGGAAAAGTTACATCTATGCAGCATTGTTCATTCTATTAGAACATGCTGCTTTGATTCCCACTCCTTGTTACCCAGGTGCTATTTAACATGCCCAGCACTCTGGTGGAGGTTCAGTGTCAGTTGGTTGTTGATTTGCTCCTGTGCCCTTCCTTTGTCCCTTTCTGAAGCTGCAGAACTGTAAGATTTATGCTGCCTTTTGGGCAGTCAGGGGAAACAGGTGCCCTGGTTTTTCTGAATGGGATGTCAGGACTGGCAAGGATGTAGACACTTGTGCCTTCACAGCATGGGCTTCTGCAAAAAGGAAAGCTCAGTCTGCACCTTCAGCAAAGCTGTCTACAAACCACATTTTAGATTGGAGAATAATAATTGCCTCCCCTGGCCAACAGGGCAGAGTAAGGTTATGAAAAAACACCGGTCATTGCTTACTCAGTGTGGGCTGATGAGTTCCATAAGAACATCCTTTTGAGTATAAAAAGAATATTTGTGGACCAAGACAAAGAAATAGTTTTAGATGATGTCATAAAAGCTTTACTTTTTGTTATCGTTACTTTAAAAGATTTGATAACTCATCTGTTGAGAAGCTGTTTTTTAAGAGCACTTGTGTTATCTGTTTGCAAAGCATAAAGATACTTCTGGGGAAGAGCGTACTGATGTGTATTTTGGGATTAATATGACTTGATAATTAATACATTTTCTAGGAATCTGTCAGGGTATGGGTTCTTATTGTTTTAGGGTCATGTTTTATAGCACACATATGTAGAGACATATTTAAGCAGACTTGGACTTCAAAATATCTACTTCTGTAAAAGGATCTAGAATTTTAGATTTCAAAACATAGCCAGGTGTTAGTAGGGCACACATGTAATCCCAATGACTCGGGAAACTGAGGATTGCACGGTCAAGGCCAGCCTCAGAAACTAAATAAGACCCTGTCTCAACATAAAAATTAATAAAGGGGTGGGCACTAGGGAATATAGCTCAGTGGTAGTGTAACCCTGAGTTCAATCCCCAATGCTACCAAAAAATAAAAATAAAAAAAGCGAAACACTAATTTAAGATTCAAAGCATGTCCTTTCCCCTGAAATGCTTGTTCTTTAAATACAAACTCTTTAATTAGTACTATTAATATATGGTACCTATCTGGAAGCAACATGTACTTACTTTAAAGTGGATTCTATTTTTCTAATTTAGAGAATATGTAAGTCATATTTGAACTTGAGTGTGTCTGCCTGGATACTACCTTAAAATAATTATTGATGGTAAAATAATGACAAGGTTGACATAATAGAAAATAGATTATGGAATTTAATAACTGGGTTTCTGGTTGCAGCTTTTCTACTAATTAGTTGCATGACTTGGGTTCAGTTAACTTGTCTGGATTTGATTTCCAGCTATAAAATTGAGAAGCTTGAACCAAATGTATTGTAAAGTTTCTTCTTGCCTGAACAATTTATTACTTATTTGAAAGCTTAAAATACTGTAGTGTTTCTTGCATAGTCAAGAATCTCAAATAGAGTCAGCCAGCACCAAGCATGTTAGGGAGGAAAACAAGGGCTTATATATATGTAAGTGTAGAGCACTGTGTGCTGCATGTGGAGTTCTGAGAGCTTATAAAGGCCTTATAGGAAAACCATTAACGATAAGATAATAAAATGGGAAACTACAGTCTGTGGAAGATAAATAAAGATGTAAAGGAATTGATATTGTTTGTTTAAGAGAAATGGAAATAGCCTAAGAACAGTTGCAAAGAATTTTTCATTTTGAAGCAAATATTTATAGGCAACTATGGGCCAAAGACTGTGCTTATCAAGAATCTGAGAGAAGATAGATGAATGGGGGTCAGATTAAGCTATAGCCAAGACTCCTTTTTGGAAGGAATGATTCTCTATTGGGATTACATGAATTGAGTTAGACAAGGTGCATGGGAAATCCCCTGGTGTTTTTGGAGATGTTAATTTGCTGTTACACATCGTTTAGGAAAATCTCACCTAAGGACCCTATTTCCTGAGCAGTCTTTGTTGAGCCCTCCCAAACTGAATCTGTAATTTCTTTTCCACTCTTGCTGGATTTGTCACCAAAAATGCGGGAGGTAGGACTTTGACCTCATGCTTCTTTTTCTCCCCCATTAAATATTAGAGTTTAGGGTGGTGGAGGTATCACTATGCCAGAATAGATAAGATAAAACAGGATTTCAGCCTCCTCTGAACTATGGTTTTTCAGTGTAGTGTCATCATTTTAAAATCCATCAGTTCTAAGAATAACCTTTTTCAAGCTGAAGCACCAATATATGTTACAAAGCTAACTGTGGTCTTTGGGTTCTGTGATGCTTCAGTGATCAATCTGTCTTCCGCTTACTATAGTCTTCAAGCCCTTAAATGGGTTCCTGGATTCTTTCCACAATCTTGCCCTTAATTAAGCATAGAAGTGAATAGTGTTTCTGTGAGGTTCACAGCATGGAAGTGATTTTGAAATGGCTCATTGTTTTGAAATTTTCTCCCTATTTCTTTCATTATTAGGCTAAATAGAAACTATCTTTGCTTTCAGTTGTTTTTCTCCTTTATATTTTTTAAACGTAAAGTAAAAAGACAGCATAGTAACAATTTTACATTTATTTATGTATTATTGCAAAAGCAAAAGTTCAGTATGTTTAATAAGACTAACTTTATATAATTGATAACATAAGTCAACTGTTGATTTATAGACCATATAGAACCAGAGTCTCAAGATGTTATCTTATCCATACGGTCAAGCTAATTACATGTCCTATATCTTAATTAAGGTATTACTTTGAGTTCTTCTTCAATTTAAAACATTAACTCCAGTGGGGCAGCATTTTATCCTATGGATGGAACAGCTAATGTGGCTTTCTGAAGTAACTAAATTCAGACACCATGGTAGAAGAACACTGTTTTATGAATAAAAATCAATCTGAAACCATCCTAATCAAAGTGTGATCCATGGACCTGTGGCATATGCATCACCAAAGTGCTTGATAGAAATGTAAACTCCTAATTCCACACTCTTCCTACTGAATCAGAATCTGCATTTAACCAGAAATCCCTGGTAATTCATGTGCATTCAAGGTTTGAGTTGGTGGCAGAATAGTTCATTACATTCATCTTTGATCTAGAGGAAAAATAAACCCACCAAATATAGATGACTTGGGTGTTCTGATAATGTAAATAAATTATAATGGTGTGAAAATTATATGAGATCTGTAAAAGTTAAAAAATGTTGGAAAGAAATAAAAATTACTTAGAAAATGCAAACAAATATATATGCATAAAGTATTGTAATATATAATATATAGGGAAATTGGACATGGAAAGAATCATGATACATGTGACATGGGGTGGTAGAGAGAAAGCCAGAAATTAATCAGTAATAGCACACAGAGGTCACTGTTGAATTGCTAATTTGATTTGTTAGAGATTTCCTTAACAGCAGAGCATAGTTGAGGCTTGTGTATCTCTCATGCAGTTAGTGATACTGTTTGGTATAAAGATAAATTGAAGAGTGTTCAGAGATGGGATGGAAGATTAATTATGACATGGGAAGAACTGATTTATGAGGAGAGAGAAAAATAATTAAATGGGCAGCACTATGCTATAAAAAGAAGCTATGGCGACATGGATATTTATCTAATGTTTCTCCAGAGCTGTTTCCTGTGATATCTATATGAAAGATGCAAAACAATAAGGATGTAAGGATGCTGAGAAATTGTTTGTAAAGCAAAGCAATATCAACTGGAATTACTCAATTAAGTTAGGAGCAATATCAAAGATTAGTTTCAGAAAATTTTACCTGGTACACAAGAAATGACCTTGTGCAAGATGACTTTATTCCTGAGAACTTTTGGAAACTCTATGGGCAAAGAATGAAAAATCATTTAGTATGTTGTTGAATTATCTCTCTAGGGAGATAATTGGAACCCCATCCCTTGAAACTTCTAAAATTAGGGTGGATGAAAACTAGGATGCCATACATGGAATGCCCTCTCCACTTCTGGCAGAGACCTGGTGATTGATGAGTGGCATTTTATTTCGCAACATCTTTGATTATTGCTGATGTTACCATATATAGTCCATTTTTTCATCAGGTTGGTATCGAATTAAAATTAAAATACTACTTTCTATGAGAACATCTAGAGAGTGTCAGTTATCTGCCCTCCCTGGTGCCTGCCTCTTGGTACCCAGTGACATTCTTTATCATTTCTCTTCACTCTGTAATTATTAAGGATGCACTTCCCTACACAGCAGAAGCGAATTCATTTCCTCATTCACTTCATTCAGAAGCTAAAAAGACAAGTCCAAAAGGCACCTGGACATTTGGAGCCTTTTGTCAAATGGATGCAGAGACTCTGGAAGTCTGAAATTATCCAGTGCTTCAGAGAACCTAGTGATTCTTTTTACTGGGATGAAAATCTGACACAAGAGTACCATACTTCCTTCTCTCTTCTTCTGTTCGCTAAGTGTCATCTGAACAGGGAAGCCCAGAACCCTAATTCCATAGCTCAGAAAGGAAGTAAAACACAAAAATATTATTTAATGTTCCAATTCATGGCTTTTTTCCTGCTAACTCCTTCAGATCCAACACCATCATTGGTGTTGTCTAGGAAATCTAGTTTAGCATAGGTTCTGCTAAGAATAATTCATATCAAATATATTGACTGCAGATATTATATATACTGTTTTATGTTGGTGGGAACATTTGCCAAACTTAAATATCAAGTCACATTAATTAAATTATTTCAGGTGTTCATAAGTGAATTGTTTTCTTTGATGGTATTTTTTTAAATTAATGTTAATTTTGTTATTTATAATTTAATGTACCTGCTTCCATTTTAAGAAATTATCTTTTCCTATAACCAAAATTTCTTAATCCCTTCTTTCTTGTAAGAGATCTGGAAGGGTGAGTTAAAAAGTTAGTAAGGATTGTATTCTACTATTTTGGTCACATACAAAGATAAACTCTTCTATCCCCTGCTTGTGAAAATGACCCTAAAAAATTGCCAGCATCTTACATGTGCAAATAACAACTGCCTTCAAGGTGAAAACTAATTAACAGAAAATAAGTAAATAAAATTGTCAAGTTGCAACCTTACTTTTTTCCTTCTTGCTTCCTGACTGTTATGCCATCCAAAAGGGTAGGGAAAGTCTTTTTTCTTTCTAAATCATTCTACTAATGTCATACTGATTTTCTCTCACGTACATCCCATGGTTCCAGATGATCTCATGTTTTCTTATTTTTCTCATGTTGGTACAGCATCTTGCCTCATGGGGTTAACATGTTACTTGAACTGAGATGGCAATGATTACCACAGTTCTTCTGTGTCTCTGCTGATATGGGCAGGGGGGGCGCGGAAATTTCCTTGCCTGGGTATCAAAATATTCCAGCATTACAATACATACCACTATTAGGTATAATTGTAATGCACCAATAAAAAATATTCCAGTATTGTACTGTGTAGGAAAAATTGTATTAAGTGTCTGAAAGACTACATGGAGGCCTGTGTATATGTCATTGATGTTGCTTTTTCTTTCTTACCCTTGATTCTCTTCTTATCTCACTTCCCTCTGTTTCAGCTAGCTGTGAGGTGGTTGGAACACAACTGCCATTACCAGTACATGGATGAACTCCTGCAGTACATCCGCTTTGGCCTAATGGATGTGGATACTCTCCATACAGTTGCCCTGTCCCATCCCCTCGTCCAGGCAAGTGAGACGGCAACAGCTCTTGTCAACGAGGCCCTGGAATACCACCAGAGCATCTATGCACAGCCTGTCTGGCAGACCTGCAGGACCAAACCACGCTTCCAATCAGATACTCTATATATCATTGGTGGGAAAAAGCGTGAGGTGTGTAAAGTTAAGGAACTTCGGTACTTTAATCCTGTTGATCAGGAGAATGCTCTCATAGCCGCCATTGCCAACTGGAGTGAACTGGCTCCCATGCCTGTGGGAAGGAGTCACCACTGTGTGGCAGTCATGGGGGACTTTCTTTTTGTAGCAGGAGGGGAAGTGGAGCATGCCAGTGGCCGGACATGTGCTGTGAGGACTGCCTGTCGCTATGATCCTCGCAGTAATTCCTGGGCAGAGATAGCACCCATGAAAAACTGCCGGGAGCATTTTGTGTTGGGTGCCATGGATGAATACCTCTATGCAGTTGGGGGCAGAAATGAACTGCGTCAGGTTCTGCCTACAGTTGAGCGATATTGCCCCAAGAAGAACAAATGGACTTTTGTGCAGTCCTTTGATCGATCTCTATCATGTCATGCTGGATATGTGGCTGATGGTCTTCTTTGGATATCAGGTAGAACATGCCTCATATGTTGGATTTATCTAAAAACACTTTCACTATGGCATAAATGTAAAAGTCAAGCTTTGGTAGTATATCCTTGTGTGATTGAGTTAAGGATGCTATTTTAGCTAATTAACAATCATTTATTGAGCACCTACTCCATAGAGAACAATGTAATTAGAAGTAATTGACCTTTCTATGAATTTATGAGTGATTAGTGGTGTAAAAATTTAAGTTGAAAATTAATGGCCCATCACATCTGTTTTTCTATCAAACCTTCTATTGTTTAAATCATCAGCCCTCAATTCTTGGATTATGTTGCACAATTTGTGTTTTATCTAAGTCCTTTGCTTTTTCTTTCTCTTTTGGCTGCCTGACAAAAAGTCATTTCTTCACAGTCAAGTTAGAAAAGGTAAAAGCCTAGTAAATCCATTTTTCTGGGTATAGCAATGGATATATATTTAGGTATTAACTATGCTGTGTGTTGAAGGAAGGCATTTAAGTTAATGAAACAAAGCTTTTGTATTATCTGTGAATAGTGTTATTCTTTACCATCTGAATCTTTCATTCCTGTTTACCTTCCTATTTTTACTAATTATATGGGAGTACAGTTTGAGCTCTATTTTAATTTGCTTTTTATTTTTTCTTAGACAACTTTTGTTTATGGAAAAAGTAAAAGGAGTAATATATTGAACATGAGCCCATAATCCAGCTTCAATGGTTTATTTGATCATTGCTAATCTTGTTTCATCTACACCTACAAACACCTTCACACCCCTACTGGCTGCCTTTTGGCATGTACAAGGAGTCTGTGGGGCATATGGTATCAGTCTCACAGTGTCAACCTGTGTTTTCATTCCCACTGTGGAGAAAGACCTGAAGTGTTCGCTTTTGAAAGAATTGCCTACAGGGAAGGAAGTTGCATCTTCTTTCAGTTGAGGGATACACAATGTAACCCAAATGCAACTTGAATTTCTGTGTCATCAAGGGGAATAGAAAGATTGATGACGTAAATAGTAAGGGAAACTTTGATGTTTGTACTTAGAGAAAATGATCCCTTTATGAAGTGAAGTTTTCTCAGCTTTCTTCAGTGATCATCTCCAATTTTTTAACAGCTGTTTTGACAAAATTCTTACTCACATTAAATTAAATTTGTTTGTATTTTACTCATTTTGTCCTTTTGTTTTCAATAACCAAGGACACATTCACAGTCTCATCTTCTCTGGTGAAAATTCACTGATTTTGATGTGACCTAACCAATATTAGGGTTTAAGTGCTCAATAAATTAATAAATGAAGTTATGACTAGTAGTATGGAAGAGAGTAAGTTAACAGAACCTAATAATTACTCTTCCTATGTATCAAACCAGCAGTAGAAATGAGTACGTTAGTGTATAGAGATATATTTAAATAAAAACCTTGTTTATCTAGTAACTTCTTTCTTTTTCTTGAAATATATATTTCAACAGTTAAGAAAATAGATGCCAGGACTATATCCTGTTGGTTTTGCTAAAGAAACTTCAACTCACTGCAAATAAGTATTTTCTAATAGAAAGAACAGATTTGTACTTCCTTGTACAACAGAACAATGATGGATTTATGAAATCAATGCAGTTTATGTTTTCTCCCAATTTATATTCATTCCATTGACTCATTTGGTTTCATGTATTATTAATTTACTATATTCCTAAATTTTTCATTGCACCTTCTAAACTTTGTATAAATTTCTCATATTTAAATAAACATTCCTTATGTTTTGGACTATAAAGCTAGCTTTTTAGAAATGCTGGAGTTTCCTTTACATAGTTTTAAAGATAGGACTACTTAGTACCTTTTTCAGTGGGGCTTAAGAAAGCACAGGAGCTCATCTTAGACTAGCTAGATCAATCATCCTGGTATCGAGTTAACTTCCCTTTCAATATGAGCCTGTATGTTTCCTTTTCCATTTTATTAAATCTGTCAATTTATTACATATCTTTCTGCTCTCTCACTTTGTGTTTCTCCTACTGGTAAAGAAAACACATTTTTCTTTGTTCTTCTTTTGCACTAATGTATGCTGCCTGTGTTAACCGTACTTAATGAAAACAATCACAATTTTCTCAGGTTTGTTTCTCCCTACTGTGTACTTGAGATGAAAAACTCACTTTCCTGTGTACAGTACAATACCTTTAATTGGAAAGAAGAGGAAATCACCTGACATTTCTAATACCTTCAGTCATCTGCCTTTTTCCTCAGGCCCAGCTTATAATAAATCAATTGTGAATCTAACCATGAATAGGGAGGGGTGACTAGATTTGCTAATGGGCCCCTTAAAAAAAAAAAAAGACAGGTATACTTCACCATCCCTATCACTGATTTAGAAATGTTAACCTAATTTTTTGGAGCAGATGAAAATGTTTCAGGCTATTTCTTATCTTGGACCAAATAATCAAGTATTTCCAATTTAATTGATGGGGGATTGAGTCATTGGCATCCTTCTGGAATTTTGCAAGCTTTGCCTGAGGTGTAGTATGGATTATAGAATGTGGATTTTAGAGGCTTAGTTCTGTTCCATAGAACACAAAATGAATGTTTCTTTAGAGACTCAGTATTTTCAGCATGCTGCCTCCCTCCTTCCCTCCCCCACTTCTCTTTTTGTCCATCTTGGGTTCAAGACATCTTGAATACTGTCCATAATTTTTAATGTGTGACAAGCAGAGGGAATTCAGGAACTCAGGCTGTATGGCTATACCCATTAGCATTTAATTTAAGATGTTAGAGATAGTCAAATTTTACAAGCTCCTATAGCATTTGACATTGTGACCCAGTTCACAAATGCTCCATACCGTTTCAATTTGAATTCACAGTACTGAAATAAAATAAGCATTAAATATCCTGCAGCTGTGTTTTAAAATACATGCTCTCTGTTGTAAGGTATGGTCTGTGAACTACTAAAAATATCTTTTTTTTTCTTTTAGTGTGTGCGGGAAAATTAATCCTGAGCTCATCTTGCAGAACGACTTATCTTTTTATTTTTGTCTAATGGCAGCAAGATAATGAGAAGCTAGCTACAAAATTAGAGCTTTAAAACTATAAAAATAAGACAAATGTTATTGCATTTGCTCAAAAGCAATGTATTTAATGCTTTATTGATTCTCTTAGTGAATGATACATCCTTATAAAGTATAGTGCTGGGTCGTAGATAAATACAATTAATTCAGCAAACACAATTCTTGCCCTCTAGGAGCTGACAATCAAAGACTTTTTTAGATATTTCATTAATGAAAGAACATATGTTAAAGCTTCTTTAACTCCCTAGAAGCTATGTTTATTTTTGTCTTGATTAAATTTATATGAAGCTTTATTGCCCCATTTTAAAATAACTAATTTATTTAAAACTACTAAAGGGAGTTTGGTTTTTCTAGTATCTATTACAATTAGAACAATGTAAAATTTTATTAACATTTTAAAAATACCATAGTTTTCACTTTCCTTTCTCAGTGCAGATAGTATTTTGCTTACATTTTAAAAATTATGTACAAAATATTGGTAATTAACAGCAGGCATAGTAGAAGTTTTGTTGTGGTGTCCTGAGACAGTAGAGTATGGTCATACATACATGTGAAATTTCCCTACTTCTTATCAATCACAAGATGCTGAGCAGAGTTCCTAAGCTCCCTAGGTCCTATTCTAGACTAGCACTAGAGGAACAAAGTAGAGCCTAGTATATAATTATAGTGCATGATACTATTATGGTAGAAATCTTTGCAAGGTACAGAGTCTTTGCAATGCAGGGAGTAAATATTGCGGGGGGGGGGGCAAATTCCAACCGAACTTGGCCTCAGATTACTGAATACTTTATATACATTCATTAACCCCTCTCCTTCTGGCAAATAGAATGTTGGACAAACCTAGCAATGCCTATATAATTGTTGCTCAGTGTCCATGGGGAGTTGGTTCCAGGACACACACACACACACACACACAAACACAAACACACGCACCACCAATAGGAAAATCCTCAGAGGGGTTTACTTACATAAAATGGCATAGCATTTGCATATACCCAAGTATGTCATTCTGTATATTACAATACAAAGTGTTATGTAAATAGTTGTTTTACTGTGTGATTAGGGAATAATGATAGAGGGAAAACGTCTATAGTTGTTCATTATAGATACATTTCCCCCAAAATATTTTGCATCTGTGGTTGGTTAAATCCATAAATGTGGAACCCATGGACACAAAAGGCTGACCATACCAAGGGTGCTGATCCTTTGGGAGGAGAATAGTTAAGAGGAGGGTAGGGTGTTGACTCAACTCACCAAACATGTGACACACTTGCCCTCTCCATGCCCTACTATCCTTCTCCCACACAGTCTGTTCCACTGTCCCTAACTTCCTCACTGTCTCTGATTTTCCTCTAGACCCCTCCCTTGGACTCAGAGAGGACATTGTCTTCTGTTTTTCAGAGCAAATGTGAGATAATAGAAGAGGTAGTAGAAAGTATGAGAAGACCCATGGGCCAGAGATGGTCTGGAAATGAGTCAAGGGCAGAAGGTTGGGAAACACTGGTAAGGAGGATGCTGAGTGGGGGACTCAGGAAGGAGCCCTAGTATGCAGGATGGACAAGTGGGAGGAGGGGAGGAGTGTTAACAGGAACCACACAGAAGGTCCAGTGAGGAAGAGCTGCCCAAGACCAGAGGGACTTCAAAGTCCAAAATATTTCCACTACATTTTTCAATCAGGAGAAATTCAGTGAAAGCAATCTGGGGAGTTCAACAAGTGGACACTAGAATTTAGTAGTTTAATTTGACTGGAAAGTCAGGAAGTAGAAACCATAGGTCCAAGTTACATTGACAAGAAATCTGGAAAATTCTCTTTTACAATACCCATGGACAGTGTATCATCTAAACTTTCACTGAATCTGATTTTATCAGACAAGTTTTCAATTATTGCCTGGCTTCCCCTACATGAAGAGAATTTCCTGTTCCTAGGTACACACATATTTCAGTCCACATGATAGCAACATTGTTTTATTATAAATGAATAGTATTTTGGCCTTAGGAAGAGAAAAAGGAGATTAGAAAAGAAGGAAGGAAGAGGAAAGTTTAGCTGAGAAAAGAGAGCATAGTTATAAGAGGGTCAAATGAGGACATTTTTTAAGGTTACATGTGCATTAATAAAATTTATAGTTAAGAAAAAGAACTGAGTGGAATTGAAGATGTAGGAAAGAGGGGCACCCATTTGGTTGGTAAATGCGGAGGGCGAATCCTAGGTACCAACAATGGTGATAAATCCTGGGATACAATATTGACAACAGACAGAGAGTCCTGAACAGGCAGGAAGGTATGGGGGGCAGGGATGGGTCTCTAAATGGGAAGAAAAAGACCCTTCCTGCACTAATCCTGGGGAGAAGAAAATAATGATAGGTGTGGACCCAAGCATGTTCACAGATGAGGGACAGGAACCTGAGAGGTTTCCTTGTTGATAGATTCAAGTGAGAGGCAGAATAGACTGTTGAGATTGTGTCATGTCAGGACTAGGTCAGAAAGCCTGAGGAGAGTGACCTGGCAAAAAACTTCAAAGAGTAAATAGAGAAGGAATTGACAGTTTTTTTTTTTTAATTAAGTTTTCAGAGCCCATACTAAGATTGGAAGTTATAAAATTGTGGTGGCCCTATTTGCATATTTCTGTTCTATTTTTTTTTTGGGGGGGGCGGTTCTTAGCAGAGAATTGGAAAAGGCAGATTCTGGATTCACTCACAGTGGAAGGCTTTTAAACTGAATAGCCTAGAGGGTCCTACTGGAAGGAGTTTAGTATGCTGGGATCCCAGTTAGGTGAGAGTCAGGGGCTGAAGGTTTGCTTGAGGGAGAACATAATGCCCTCATTTGTTGTGGCAGTAGATAATAAAACCCTTGTTTGTTGCCCCTGCACACAGTTGTCACATGAGGAGGCCACCAGCCTTTTAGAGGTTTAGTATTTCATAACTTGACATGTCACTTTAAGGTTCATAGTGAAACCAGGTGCAGTGGCACATGCCTGCAAACCCAGCTACTTGGAAGGCCAAGGAAGGGGATCACAAGTTCAAGGCCAGCCTGGGCAATTTAGCAAGCCCCTGTCTCAAATATAAAAAGAGCTGGTGATACAGATCAATGGTAGAGTGTTTGCTTAGCATGCAGGGAGACCCTACATTCAATCCCAAGAACTGCCAAAAAAAAAAAAAAAATTCATAGTGAATTGGCATGTTCATTAAGAATTAAATTTTCGTTGCTTTAGAGTCTAGCAACCAGCTTCTCCCAACAGTTATTTTTTCTCCTCTTTACTTCTACCCTCAGTCTTTACCCTTCCATATCTGAAAGGGATGAAAACTACAACCACACAATTAACTTGAGACAGAAGCCAAATGGGGATATGAACTACTCTGCATTGCTTTTAAATCCAAGTGGTTTAAAAGAAAGTAGTCAGATCACCTACATTTTCAAAAAGAAAACAAAAACATGAAAGTTTCATCCTAAATTCACTGACCTGTGTCCTGAAGATACAGCACTTTGTTTACTCTTACCCTGCTATGCAGAGAGATTTAAAGAGGTTACATGACTCCCCAGATCATGTAACTAACATTCAGCATATATTGGTTTGGGTCAGGAAATTGTTTTCTGAAAGAATCATGTGTTATAGTATAGTAATCTAATGAGCTTTAAAATTGTTATTTTATTTTTTTAAAAAAAGCTCAAACCATTGAGTCTAGAATTTACCTCATGGAGATAATTGGCTTAGTCTAGATGGTAACTCTAGAAATCAAGAGGCTGGGATAAAGGGTAAGCTGGATGGCTTTTGCTAAAACCATGTGGATTATGTCATTTTTTTTATTCCTAAGATGAAGGAAGATGGTTAAAGGTACATCATGGAAATGGGGAATGGTTTATGGAGCTGGTTGACACAGGAGAGAGAGAGAAAAGACCAGCAAGAACCCAGAAAAGCCAATAGAGATACTCAGAGGTGAACTCCAGAGCTTAATCCTAATGTGCAAAATATTTGGAGGAAGGATTCTGATTCCAAGGACTGGGGATTAGAGTGAATTTTGTTGAGATTTTAAAGGGCAGGTGTCCCGTCTTGACATCAGCATTACAGTACATTTTACCATTTCATTTACTTAAAACAACACACCTATGTCTGGAATTTAAGTTTGTACCTGTTCACTTTCAATGACATAAAAATAATATACATTTTAAAGTGTGGCAACCTTTTCATTATATTTTGTAAATTTGAGACCTTTTTTATAGGTTTTGAGTATATTATTTACCTCTTCATTTGTGTGAGTTCCTCAAGTACAACAGAAATAATATGGATGCTAGTTTTAATTTAATGCATGGATTAAGTATCCCTAGATTTGAAATGATAATTTAGTACAAAGATTTTCAACTTTAATTGTTTATATAGCATTATTAACACTCTGAAAATATGGACAGTTTAACATTGTATAAAAATAGATAATAAAAAAGTTTATTCTTGAATTTATTTAAGTATCCATATGATGTCACATTTCCCAAGAGCTAATAGTATATTTAGCTCTGTAAAAATAGCTAATATGAACTCACACTTAATGCCTGGTCATTCTTTGGGTAATTAAACTTTAAATGTGAAGGTTCAGTTTTTTTGAGAATTGGAGCAAGTTTATATAGGAGGAGCTTAAACTATTAAAGAAGGAAAAAGCCCTGGGATACCCAAATAAACTGGGTAGTAATCCTGGCTATTAGAAAAATGAACTCTAATAATCTATTTTAAGACTACAAAATTTATCAATTCAGTATTCCACACAGTCATTTGTACCTTTTATGGAAATGGTTAGAAATGTCAATAAAATGGCTATAGTATTTTAGTAAATTTCCATTTATGGATTGCCTGCATGCTAAACACTCTATCTAATTCCTTTCAAATCTATGAGGGATATATACTCATCTCCATTTTGCCTCTGAGGAATCTAGCATTGGCTATGGTAAATGGCTCTCCCAGAGACACAGTCATAAAGGAGCCCATGTTAATCCTATAGCCTGTTTTAAAACTGTTCCTCTAGATTTTCATGAAGGTGAGCACTGTAGTCTCCAAGAAAGTTGCAGAGAACTTGTGATAGACTGGAGTATTCTCCAACCTAAGAGCATGGAAACGACCAGTTCTTTGCATCCCACTCTGTCTTGGTTACACAGTAGCACTATATTAGGAATCAGAGGATTCTACTCCTAGTTTAGTGTAGAACTCTCTATGAACACAGGTATTTTCTGTCTTTGAAAAACAACAACAAAATGAACCATTAGACTTTTCCCACTCTGACTGAAGTATAATGAGAGCAGTTTTTCTGAGTACTCTATTTTATATACACTGCCAGCACTGACCAGTTGTTGCCTTTTGAACACAGTATGAGTGTTTAGCAGATCTTGGGAGCAGAGACAAAGCTTGCTTGTTTGGCAGTTACTCATCGTCTTCTCTCCAGTATTCATTCATTCATTTGTCACAACATTTTGGGGGGAGTTGTACAGGGAAGCTTAAGAAAAACTGCTTTACTCTTGTCTTGATTATAGAAAGCACTTCTCACTATTGGTAGCATGGTGGTAATTTTTCATTCCTTCTGGCAACTTTAAAAGACTTATTTGACTTTGGGGGAACCTACAGTATATCTCTAAGTCACAGTTCAAAAGTATATGACAAGATTTCTCATTTTCAATTTTGGTTGAAAAGTCTTAACTTTGACTGTGGCACTTCAAAGTTAGAGAAAACTTGGCTTTAAAAATGGAAGCTGATATGAGATGGCATATTTAATGACAGATGTATCTATAGAAAGCTGTTAAGATGCAGATTATCCCCCCTGGGGTGGGGGAGGGAGATCAAAACTGCCAATCTATAAAATATACTCGATAGAGGAAGGCTTGGAATCTATCTTCGCAAGTGCTTTGATTGCAGGGGACAGTATAGCAGCATGTGGCATCATAACCCAGAGCAGACAAATCAGCTTGATGACTTTCAAAGCCAGGAATACTGCTGCAGGCAAGGGTACTCCAGTCTAGGAGAAATTAAAACATATAGAGACTGTTATTAATTCCATATCTATTTTTGTATAGTCAAATCTGTATGCAAATCCTTAGCATCTCATTTCAGCAGATTAATCTAAAAGTGAAGAGTGTTATGTGAAGAGAATGTAATGATAAAGCTCTGCAAATGAGTAACACTGCTAAAGAAATGTGGGCTGCAAACTTGGATGCTTTTTATAAAATTTATTTTTTTGTACTGTGAAGAAATGTTTTTTATTTATATGCTCATTTGTAAATCATTTCAAAAGGAAAGAAATAGAACTGATTTCCAACATTTTCCTTTGCAGTTCTGACTTGGCAAAAGTTACTACACTAAGCTTGCTAGGCACCTCCTGTGGTTTCACATTCTAGAGGTAATCAACCAAATAACTAACTGAGACTTTTATCTTTACTCCCAACTAGTAATCCAATATCTCATTTCTAAACATTGTCATCTGAGTGAAAATTTGTATGTAAGTGTAAGAAATCTAATTACTGAGTGCAAATTAACAAAACATTCTATTATAGATGCATCTATGGAAGCTAGTAAATAATAATTCTAAATAATAATTATCATTATTTATTATACATGGAGATATTGTGTGCCCTGTTTGGGAGTGGGGATATAATAGCTCCATTCTAATCCATTGCTTATGAATTTAATCTATAAGGGGCAGAGTCTGATACATACAGTCATGTAAATATTTTCAAATAGTGTCATAAAGTGGAGAGTTGACTGCAGTAGATACTAATTCTGTCCCATATTTCTAAAACAAGTAGGGAAACTTGCAAAGTTTTAAAATAATAGGTGAGAACTTTTATCTTCTGTTCCCTTTCAATTACAGAAATGATTAAAGGAAAGCTGGACATTAATCCAGTAGCTATGTCCCAGGCTGAAAGCACTGACAATCATTTTAACCTTGAACGTGTATACGATTTGATGGTTCTTGTGTGGTTATTCTGAAAGAGAATTATTGAATATTCCATTTTTAATTGGGTAGGAAAGGAAAGATTGGGAGAAAAGCAACAAACATTAAAATTTATTTTGACACACATCTTGACTACATAGGCATTTTAGGCTCAGCTTTCTTAAATGTGTTTTCCTTTTGTTTCATTTTAGAAATGAGACGTTCAATGAGAAATCCAGAGAAAATATTTTTGAGGGCAAGAATCTCCCTTCTATTCTTCGTTAATTTTCTCTGATGACAAAACTTTTATTGATCATAAAAGTGGTTGAAAGCCTTAGAATTAAAAAAAAAAAGTGTAACCTTCAAGCTATTCCATGATCAAATACGTGAAAGATATAATTTCCTTATAGGGATTGAATCAGAGTAATGATTGGTCTGGGCGGGTTCCCTCATCTTTATGTGTCCATTAGTATTTGTTGATTCTTCCAGCTCAGTTGAGAGTTAGGCACTAACCCTCTGCATCATATTCAAGCTGATTTGAAACTTAACCATGGAGTTGATGGTGAAGACCTATTCAAAGCATTTGAACAGTCAAAGCCAAAATTGTACTGGATAAAGTTAAACGGACTATTTCAGTGCAGGGAGAGAGATCAGAATGGAGTTTGGAATAAACTCCTTCAAAGCAAAGAGATTTTTAAGAACTGCTTTTTAAGCACTGGGGTGAACAAGCAGAAAAGTACTGAGGAAATTTTGGGGGAAGATGGATCGATGTATGTTGTTGAGCACATTCAGTTACTTCTTAGTTTGCTCTTATTCCCTGTGATGAGGCTGTTGCTTATTGGTGCATATCAGTATTAGGTTCCTGCCCTCCCATAGAAATTGGGAGATAGGGTGCCATCTTGCTTATATTTCAAAGGGATGGCTCCCATCCAAGTCCTCGAAGTTTTTCTTGGATTGTAAAAGTAGAATGTGTCTTTTAAAATGATTTTTATCTCAAAGAGGCAGAGAAATAATTTATAAATAACCTTTCTAAAATAAATGTCCTAAGAAAGGTCAGGGACCGAGCAGCAGGAAGTGACTTGAAACTGGGGAAACATAAAGACTTCTTGGTCATTATTATAGCAGTATTATGTTTTTTAATTTTTTTAATTTCTTAAATTTTTTTTAGTTGTAGATGGACAAAATACCTTTATTTTATTTATTTATTTTTATGTGGTGATGAGGATCAAACACAGTGCCTCACATGTGCTAGGCAAGCACTCTAATGATGAGCTACAATCCCAGCCCAGTATATATGTTTTTAATTCAAAAAATTACCATTTGTTAGCCTGGCTCAATTTCAGATCTTTATTGCAAAATTACCTGCTTATTCATGACACTTATTAAAGCAAAAGTGTCATTCATTTTACAGTAGTGTCTAGAACTATGTATAAGGCAATATTTCTAAAGAAAGACATTTTGGGTTCCTGTATTCCTGTTATTTTATTACCTAAAATTTTCTCACTGTATTGTTTTATGTGTTGTTCTTTAGTTTTTACATTTGATGGTAAAAAAATTAAGGTAGGATTTAAAAGATTTTGGACTTCATAGGACTTATTGTATACCAAAACCATGAAAAAAAAAGTGTAGGTCAAGTATCCTCTATCTAAAGTGCTTGGGACCAAAAGTGTTTAAATTTTGGATTTATTCAGATTTTGAATATTTGCCTACACATACAGAGATGTCTTGAAGATGGGAACCAAATCTAAACACAAAATTTATTTTTTTATATATACATATAATTTTACACAGCATTTTTAGTGTGCCTGTATTTTGACTACAATCTGTCATTTGAGGTTGGGTGTAGAATTTTCCACTTGTGGCATCATGTGAGTGTTCAAAAGTTTTCAAATTCTGGAACATTGGGATTTGGATTTTTGAATTAGGGGTGTTCAGCCCCTATGAGGACAAATAGAAGAAATACCTAAAAAGTTTGATGATTTTTTTTTTTTTTTGTGAGTTTTAATTAAACAGAAGGTCTTAATTCTCTTGAATCTAAGCACTGTTAAGGAGGTTTTATAAAAATTGACCACAACAGCTACACAGGAGAATTTCAGATTTGTTCTGTCCAGTTTGGTAGCCATTAGCCACATGTGCCTTTTTAAGTATTTGAAATGTGTCTAATCTGTCCTGTGTCAAATATACTCTGGACTTTGAATACTTGGTATTGAAAAAATATAAAATACTTCCTTATATTGATTTCATGTTGAAATTATATTTTGACTATATAGAGGTAATAGAATTTATTATTAAAGTTCACTACTCCTTTTTACTTTTTAATGTGGCTACTGGAAAATTTATAATTGTAAATGCGACTCACATTTATGACTTTTGTTGTATCTATTGCACAGCACTGGCTCCAAATCCCTTTTGATAAGAATGTCCTTTGCTATATATAGTTGTTCCAAAGAAATATCAAGATATCACTGTGTTAATAAATGGAGAGTATAGCTTTAAAATTGTAAATTTAGCTAGTGGAAAGAATTTTCCATATAACATGTCCTTGGCATATGTTATATAGAGATTTGTCTATGTGTAGTGTGTTCACTCCACTCTTCCCCTATATAATGTCCCTTATTCTGGCCATGCAGAGCAACTTGCCAAAATTGGGGGCCCTTTTGATAACATCAGCAGGCTTGTTGCTTGTTCTCAAATGGAGGGCTTCTGAAACGTTTCTTAAAAATGAAATTGCTTTCCAGGCATGGTGGCACACATCTGTAATCCTAGCAACTCAGGAGACTGAGGTAGAAGGATCTCAAGTTCAAAGCCAGTCTGGGCAACAGTGAGACCTCATCTTAAAAAAAAAAAAAAAAAAAAAAAAAAAATGAAAGAAAGAAAAGAAAGCTGGGAGATGTAGCTTAGTGGTGGTGGTAGTGGCCCTTGGTTTAATTCCTAGTACCACAAAAAAAAAAAAAAAAAAGGAAAAATAAAATATACTATTACTTCATCAATAATAACTTCTTGATCATATCATGGATTCACCAGGAAGTATACAAACAAATCCTTAGCTGTAGCTAATTCTTTTTTCATTGTATTTCATTATTATGCTCTAACACGTTACTTTGTTACAGGTGGAGTAACTAACACCGCACAGTATCAGAACAGACTAATGGTATATGAACCTAACCAGGTAAGAATCATATAAGAAAAGCTCATTAACCTAATTAAAATGAATTTTTAAATATTCCCACAGGAATTAATAATTGGAATGTCAGGTCTGTACCTGCAAACAGTCATCTTAAGCTCATATAGGAATCGTGAGCTTATTTGTGTAAAATTTTTTGTTTACATTTTTGTTGTTATTGTTACAAAATTCCAGTTCCTCTAGTTTGTGCTGTTCATAATGCTTCATTCTTTTAGAGCTTTGTATAATGCA
Organism: Marmota flaviventris; assembly: GCF_047511675.1. Lineage (NCBI taxonomy): Eukaryota > Metazoa > Chordata > Mammalia > Rodentia > Sciuridae > Marmota > Marmota flaviventris. Next base: position 65,153,071 of record NC_092503.1, on the reverse strand, counting down.
GAAAGGATTGATTGTTCTATAGCTGTCCCCTCCTGGAAGGGATGCCATTGTAAGGGAAAAGCATGCTTGTAATTTTATTTTCAAATCAAATAACCAAAAAATATTTAACTTAATATAAACAACATTTTTTAGAACAGTACCTAAAATGCATTCAAGGTAAAAGTCTCTGAAGAGTTGAGTATATTTTTCATCCAATAGCTGGGGCCTAAATCAGAAGCATCCAGATTGTACCTGTTTGTCCACTTTTCATTGTATACTTAATGATGTTTGTGTCCTCCCAAAGAAATATTTTATTCTCTTTTCTTTCTACCAAAATATCTACAACTTTGGCAGATTCTAAAGAATTTTTCCATTTCTATGTTTGACAATACTCACAAGTGATTTGATTTTGAGGTTTATATTAATCAATTGAAGATATTGAGATATGAAACAACAGGTTGACCTTGGCAGTCTGAGTCAGGATTGACTACTAAAGATTTGTCTGTGGTCCTCAGTGTATTTGGTTATCTTTTTATTTTAGCAATTGATTCAGAATTTAATGAAGGCATTTCTCTTTTCACAAGTGTGTCTCCTGATGTCATTAGAAGCTGTAAATTTCAGAGACTAAATGTCCATGGGTCAGCTGTCTCAAGGGGGAGCATTAATTGCAGTTGCTTGAGCTGGGTGCTTACATGGTTAAAGAGGAAGAAGGTGTTAACATTGCTCAAATGAGTTCTGTTTCATGTTTGTACACACATGCTCTTTTTAAAAATTCTGCTGGCATATTGTTTACGGTGGGTACTGGCAAACATCACATCTGCTTGCATCTTGCTCAGAATCTCAATAACTCTATCATTCAGCCCTGGTGCTTATTTCTCTTCTAGGCCTTTGTGGAGAGTCGATAATGCCTGCCATCTGCCACAGAGCACATCGCTACCTGCCAATAGGCAGGCTGGGGTGACCTCTGCTTCCCCACCACTGATTAGTATTCACACGCTAGCTTATTAGGAATGACCCCACCAGGCCTCCCTGTTTCTTTGCCTTTGCAGCGGTTGGCGGCTCACCTGGCAGGCACTGCAGTGAAGGAAGCTAAAGATATAATCAGGGGATGTAGGCAGGCTTTGCAAACCAGATGGCATCTATAGTCTTGTGGCAGGGGACTGGACTGCTAATACAAACATTGATTCCTGATACTATAATGGGTCATTTCATAGAAAGCACCTAAGAAAAGCATCATCAGAGTTTTTAGTTAAATTCACTCAAGTGTAATGTATTAAAGATATGTCTAAGCAAAACATCTAAAGAAAGACTTGATTATTTTATTAAAGAAGATATTTGATTAGAAGGAAATTCTTATTATAAACATGTTCAATGGGGAGCTGATAATGTACAAACAACTGTTTCTCCAGAGTGTATCTTTAAAAGAGAAATTAGAAATGACCTAGTATATATGCCTTTAGTGAATATATGCCCATAGTGTCTATACTATGGTGAATATATGCCTGCAGTGTATATGCCAATGTTTAAACAGACATGCTTGTTGTTGCTGTTTGCTTCTTCCATTACAGCCTTGTGAACTAGTGACGTTCTATGTATTCAAAACATCATATGACTTTTTCTGGTTGAAATCCAAATTTTCCTGGCAAAAAAGGAAATTAGGTTCTTCCTGTGTGTTTAGTGTTTATGGAGAAATAAAATGGCTCAGTTTACTTACCTGTCCATTACTTGGTTGATATTTAAAGTTAAAGTCATATTTGAGTCTCTTCTAATTTTATAATTTATATTATATTTTAAATAAAACTCTTATTTTAAGCATGTACCCTCCTCATTACCAACAGTGACCTAGATAGAACCAAATATTGAAGGTTCCACCATTCCTTAAAGTGCTCATATAAAATTTGACTTTCTACCAATATAAATAAACATGTACCTAGAAATGACTTCTCTCAGTTTGGCAGAAGTTGTAACTGTAAATATATTAAAGGATGCCGATGCAAAGGAAATGTGGGAAGTTTGTTGCTGAACCAGACCTTAGCTCATCCATGGATCTCAGGTTAACTTTGGAGAGAACAGAAAAGCCACTCTAATCTAGCTTATTTAGGGGCCTACATGATTATTATAACAGTGATTATTAAAATAACTTATTTTTTTAAAAGTAGACATGTATTGTACATTTATTATATATCAGACATTTCCCAAGTGCTTTATGTATGTTATCACATTTAATCGACTGGTTCATTGGGTAGGTATTAATTTCCCCATTAACTCCATCAGGTAGATATTGTATCCACAGATGAGAAAATAGGCACAGAGAGGTTAAGTAAATTGCTCAAGATCACACATGCATTATAACCCAGGCATTCTGGACCCAGAAACTTGTTCCTAATCATTATGCCTAATCACTAGCCCCAGTATACCTTAGCCATGGGTTTTCACTCTTAAGTGATTTTTATCAGTAAATTCTCTGAAGTGGATAAGATAACCATCATGAAAAGTTTTAGTGTTTCCCTTATAAAATGAAAAACTGTCTTATAAAATGAAACAAACAAATGAAGGGCCTTATAGAAATCACAAATAGAATGAGAATACATAGTTCTTTTGTACTTGTTCTCATGAAAGAAGCCTATACCTTTCAAGATATTTAAACAATATTCAAATAAAAGTGACTGATAAGGGGCTGGGGTTCTGGCTCAGTGGCAGAGCTCTTGCCTTGCACATGTGAGGCCCTGGGTTCGATCCTCAGCACCACATAAAAAGAAATAAATAAAGCATGATATTAAAAAAAGAAGTGACTAATGAACATTAGGGTTCTCACTACTAATGAGCTATCCACTGCTGTTTTATGCCAAGGAAGCCTCTTATTTCAGAATGAACTTGAATTTCTTTTTTTCAGAATAAGTGGATAAGCCGCAGTCCCATGCTACAGAGAAGGGTCTACCATTCCATGGCTGCTGTCCAAAGGAAGCTTTATGTTCTTGGAGGCAATGACCTAGACTACAATAATGACCGGATCCTTGTGAGACATATAGATTCCTATAACATTGACACTGACCAGTGGACACGTTGTAATTTCAACCTGTTAACTGGCAAGTATCTTGATTAAGTAAATAAGTTTTAAAAAATAAAATAAAATGCCGATTCATGAAGTCGCCAAACTTGTTTTCTTAGACATCCATAGTGCATCTCTAAATGTTAAGTGCATAGTGGGTATAACAACCGTTTTTTTTTTTTTTTTTAAACTGGTTCTTTTTAGCTATACATGACAGTATATATACTTATACAAGCATGGGATATATCCTATTCTAATTAGGACCCTAGTCTTGTGGATATACACTATGGTGGGCTTCACTGTGGTATTCATATATATATACATAGGAAAGTTATGTCAGATTCATTCTATTGTCTTTTCTTTTCCTATCGCTCCTCCTTTCCCTTCATTCCCCTTTGTCTAATTCACTGAACTTCTATTCTCCCTCTCCCCTTATTGAGGGTTAGCTTCCAACTAACAGAAAACATTCAACCTTTGTTTTTTTGGGAGGATTGACTTATTCCACTTAGCATGATAGTCTCCATTCTATCTATTTACCAGCAAATGTCATAGTCATTCTTCTTTATGGTTGAGTCATACTCTATTGTTCTATACATGCCACATTTTCTTAATTCATTCATCTATTGAACAGCATTTAGGTTGACTCCATAGAATAGCTATTGTGAGTTGCTACACTAAGATTTCATCTCACTCCAGCCAGAATGGGAATTACCAACAATACGAGTAACAACGACTTGCTTTTATTATTAACCAGAAAGGCATGCATTATCTTTCACAAAAAAATTGGACTCCAGCACATGGCTGGCATCTCGTTTCTCAGAGCCTGTACTACCTCTGTGCATTCTCATGTGACTAAGAGAAACATGTCAAGACTGTTACCATCGATGAATATTCATATAGGAACTTTGATGCATGGGGGAGGAATGAGGCACTGAAAGAGCTCTTTTTACAGAAAAAATTTATTTTGTATTTCTCATTGTTTTGTTGTCTTATTTCTTGTGAGTTCAGGAGAATGGTCTTCATTATTTGTCACTGTCAAATACTGTTTCTGGGTGTAGTCTCCTAGAAATTAAATCTTAGAGTAGTTCTGTGAATAGGGGTTTGATCATGTTTCTGGCCACACATTCCATCCAAGCATTTCCACAGGTCAATCCTAGCTGTAGCCCATCCTCATCCCAAAGAATGAAAACAAAGCTGAAACGCAACTTCTAATATTTCTTTTTGAAAGTGAACTTTTTTTCTCCTGTCAACTTGCATCATTAACATCCCCAAACAATCAGGTAGCTATCAGGGCTGCTCAAATAATAGGAAAATCACAAACTCAAAATGGTGGGTTAGATTAGTTCCTGAAGACATTTTAATATGCTAGTGAGCATTCAATTAGTCAAGGCTGCTATTGGAGGGCAACATTGGGAGCATAACCAGAGATGTGTATGCTTTGTATTGAGCTCCTGTTTTTTCAAAATGATTTTTGAGGCCCATTACAAGTACTTAACTCTCAGTTGTGGTAGTACCTTAGATCCTCCATCTCTGGATCTGGATTCTGCCTGCTATAGAATCCAGCTTATTTATTACTCCAGTCAGTCCTGTGTCAGCTCATCAATAAAAAGGGACTCTTTCACTCTCTGATGGCCTCCAGGGAAGAATTTGTGTTCGTGAGTTATTTTGTCTTCTTTTTTGAAATGGGAGGGGAAACATTTCATCATTTTGGCGTGTCAGTATCTAGGGATTATCCACACTAGTCCCAGCTCAAGAACTTTAATATAATCCTAAAACTGTTGTGTATGTAAAGAAAGGGAGGGTAGCAACTTTATCATTTTTTTCTGCCATTTGTCTTCATTTAGGGCATGCTAGGGGCATGGTTCTGTTTTATTGGCTTCTTGGGGTTGTAGGTATTGGTTTATAGATGTAAGCACTTGCTTTAAAAGCATTTGTGGATGCAAAAAGAGTTTTGCATTTCTAAAATATACCTTATTTCTGCCATTATAAATTAATGGCATATGACATAATATAGAACTCTTATTATGCTGTATTTAATATTATATTTACTAACTTTTCTGGCTAATAAATGTTTTGACTTGGTTTTGACCCAACACAGATTCATTCTCTGAGAAATAGTAGTTAATTCTCCATAATACTGGAGACAGTGATCAGTTGCTGTAAAAATCTCATGGAGTATACAGATGTACCACAGGGGAAAATTGTATCGTTCAGTGGCAAAAGGGTTAATTAAAATATGTAAGAAACAGATTTCTTTCTTTTTATTATGTTCTCTTTACTTTAGGCCAGAATGAATCTGGAGTTGCTGTCCATAATGGGAGAATATATTTAGTCGGTGGATATTCGATTTGGACAAATGAACCCCTGGCTTGTATCCAGGTGAGTGGTTGAAGTTCCTTTTGAATTTGCTCAAGTGGTTCAGTGAGGATGTTTTGTAGTATAGATATTTGGCCTCTAGACTTCATGCTGTATCCTAAAAACTGTGCCTACTAAACAATTGAGCTCTCTTGAAAATACAGATAGACAGACACAGCTTTGAAACGGAGATATCTTACCCTTTTGTTACAAAACAAAAAAATTTAAACATCTTTGGTAATAGTTTGTCATACTCCCAAAACTTTATGGATACCTCTTTTTCCCCGCATTACCTTATTTTCTGTATCACGGTTTGTTCATTTCCATAAATGGCACTTTCAAAGGTTTTATTCTTTCCTGGCAAAGGCTGTGAATGGTAATAGTTAATGGCTGGTCTGACAGGGACAGCCTCTGCCTCAAAGAAATAACCCTAGCTTGTCGGCATGTGAGCAGCCCAGGCTGGGCAGGTTGCCAGCTGGGCCTTCCAGAACAGCAGTGGCCTTTGTTGATATACATATTTAAGGTATTATTCCTATTATTATTTTATAATCCTTACCATAGTTTTCTATTTTACATGTTCTCTGATAAAATTCTGACATATATTAGCACTGACCTTTTTCCTGACAACCAGAAAAGTATATCCTTAAACTACTCATATTATTTAATCTCATCTTTGTGGAAAGATTTTTAACAACTGCTTCAGGATCTTTAATAATTTAGAACTTTCCAAGCTTTTTATTCTCCGTGTTGTCTAAGTTTTTGAAATTATAAGCATCTCATTGTGTTATCTTCAGTTACATCTCCCGCTCATTCATAATATTGTTTGCTTTTTTTCCTCCTGATTTTACTTGTCAGAGGTTTGTCTGGAAATTCTGACATACTTTTATCATTCATATAGATCAAGCAAAAAAAATGTCAGCAAGGAGAGGTTAGATATGAAAAATACAGCTAACAAGCTTGATGGAATGAATGTGAATTCTAGAGTGAACAGTTAGAATACATTTTTTCTTAGTATACATGAAGCATTTACAAAAACCTGTCACGTGCTTCAAGTTAAAAAAAAATTTCAATAAACTTCAAAAATTAAGTATGATTTAGTTTGTACCTCTAATGCAATGCAATTAACTTCGAACTTAGCAACAAGTTGTGTAAACCCTTGTTTATCTGGAAATAATTAAACCCATAGCCACATAACTTATGGGCTAAAGAAATCATAATAGAACTTAAAAAAAATTCCCAGAACTGTGTGTAAATGAATACATAATTACATTTGTGACATAAATAGAGCTCAATACATTAGAAAATGAATAAAAAAATAAACTCAAAGAACATAGTAGATGATAAAAATAAGAGAAAATTAATGAATAAGGAAATGATGATATAATGGAAAATTATAAATCACATACGAAAAAAGAACATAATATTTGATGGGAGTTAATGAAAGGCTGCCTGGTATCTGCATAACAACAAATAAACTGTTCTCCTCAGGGTGCTTCTAGTCTTCATGCAAGCACATACTTGACAGCTTTCATAGTTCTTTAGCTATTTTTAATTTTTCACTTTTCAGAATTGGTGACAACATTTGAACTGGGCTACAGGCAGAGCTTTACAGTGCTGGACCACTTTTTTTAAGTGGCTTTGAGACCTTGTGTTTGATCATTTTCACAATGGAAGCAAGTCTGGTTTATCGCGAAGTAAATTTGAAAATTTCAGATATATTTTTGGGCATATTTCTACTAATTTTAATATTAAATTATCTCAAGGAATAGAAAACAAGTTGAAGCTATAACTTAATGAAAAAATAATGAAAACTCACTATATATATCAAACTTAGAGGACCAGAGTGCTCCTGTATTTTAAAAAAACCCCACACCTCCTGTTTTAGAATAGTCTTGAAAGTTAGGTTGAAGACATAGAAAATTAAGAAGCAAAACAAAACTTCATAGTCACATCTTTGGTTTTGTCCCCAAAGAGCTTTTCTTTAGAGCACTCACTAATGATAACACTAATTTATTGCTAATGATTTCTGGCTGTTCTCAAACAAGCAAACTTATCCTCAGGAGATGAAAGATTGTGGCAAGTGTATCATCATCATCATTATCATGGTACTGGGGATTAAACCCAGGAGCATTTAACCACTGAGCCACATCCCCAGCTCCCCCCTCCCCATTTTTTTTTCTTGTATTTTATTTAGAGAACAGGGCCTTACTGAATTGCTTAGGGCCTCGCTAATTTGCTGAGGCTGCCTTTGAACTCGCAATCCTCCTGCCTCAGCCTCCTGAGCCGCTGAGCCCCCATGCCTGGCTGTTTAATTTTATTTTGAGACAGGATTTGCTAAGTTGCTTGGTGCCTCCCTGAGTTGCTGAGGTTGGCTTTGAACTTGTGATCCTCCTGCCTCAGCCTCCCGAGCTGCTGGAACTAGAGGCATGTGCCACTATACCGGCAGTATTATCTCCCAAGTATATTTTCAAACCACTGAGGATATTCATGAGTATTCTCAGGATTAAGGTGATTCTAAAAGTGGAGTCAAGGACATATTTAGCTATTTTTTGATACAGGGGAATGAACCCAGGGGTGCTTTACCACAAAGCTACATCCAGTCCTTTCTAATTTTTATTTTGAGATAGGTTCTTGCTAAGTTACTGAGGATGGCCTCAAACTTGTGATCCTCCTGTTTCAGCTCTCCAAGTCACTGGGATTACAGGCCTACCACTGTACCCAGGTCAAAAATGATTTTAATCAGTGTCTGTATTAGAAGTATTTCACCTTTGAGATTATACAACAAAATATCCTATGTATTTTTTTTAAAGTCAGTGCTATGGGTAATTCTATATTCAAAAGCCATTTTGATGAACAGAACCAATCCTTTTGCAAATTCTATATTTATTCCCTTGGCTGGCACACTGGTCCTACAAAGTATAGGTACATTTTAAAAATAAGTTTTTAAAAGTCTCTACTACTGGGCAGGGATTGTGGCTCAGTGGCAGAGCACTTGCCTAGCATGTGTGAGGCACTGGGTTCAATTCTCAGCACCACATAAAAGTAATTTTAAAAAAGCCTGTTGATAACTAAAAAAAAATTTTTTTAAAGAATCTTTACTACTAACTAATGTAAGTGAGTATATGGATAACAGACTTATCATGTGCCTTGTATTTTAGTTTTAACAACTGGTTACTAGTTGTAATATTCTTTCTGAACTAAGGCTCAAATGTTTTATTTTATGGGTGACTATTTCTTTTGATGCATTAAGAGTATTATATTAATGGTTGGAGACACTTACCTGTTTGAAAGCAGGTCACTTGATGGAAAATAGCCAATAGGAGAAGTAAGACAACGGGATACTGGAACAACATTTATGAGAAAACTGTGGCTAGACAGTAGAAGTCTCTGAGTGCAAAACAGGGAAAGTAGAGGGCAGTGATGGTGAAAATCATATGCACACTAAAAATACCTGAGTTTAAAATTTTTATGTCATAAATAATAACTATATAATCCTTAACCCAAGATTGACACATCATTAATCCAAGAGCATGGCCAATAAATAAAGATCATAATGAAATAGATCAGAAACTGTTTCACTAACATGGAGAAGGATTAAATTATTTTCTTTTCCCTTGAAAATGCTAGTCAATAATCTATCCCAGTAGATGCTCCCCTGGACCCTAATTCAGGTTCATCTAACAGTCATTTGTGGGATTCAGCCACCTGGGATGATGCATGAGAAAGCATGCTGTTGCATTTCCTGCTACTGCTCTTAGTACAGACTATGATTCATCACAAGGACAACTCGAAAGAGAAAAGCTGAGAGGCTCTTAATTAATACTTGTTTGAAGGTTGAGATCTGGACTTGTTAGTAATAAAAACTCATGGGAAATATTGGAAATAGGTTCCTGACAAAAATGAAGGTGTTCTTGTTTATTCTGTGGTCATGTAAGAAAATTTCTGGCACAGGAGTTTGACTCTAATCTGGTGTGCCACAGATGACAAGTAGTACATAAGGGGGCAGCTGTGCAAGTGTGCAAGTGATTAGTCTGTTTCCAGATCACTTTTACTGTTCTCTTCATTTACTATTATTTTCTTTTGGCTGGAGATATGCTGCCAATCTGGCTCTGCCTTCTCCCAAATGCCTTCTTTCTGCCAGTTTAGGGGAGTGTTTTGGAGAAAAACTGCGAATGCTTCCTTTTCTCTTCTCAGATTAAATACATTACATCTGCTTAACATATGTAGTCTCTGTTGGCCCAGGCAACTGGACAAAAGCTTTGGATTATTATCTTACTGTTATTTTGCCTTCTAAACATGTACTCAGTTGGAGGGAGGAATATCATTAAGGCACGAAATCCAAGCTTTCTGGGTTGCATCCTTGAGCTCAGATACTCAGCGCCACCACGCAGTATTAAGTCACTTAATGTTGTCTGATTCTGTATTCTTTTCTGTAAATTGAAAATAACACCTAAACTTTCATAATTGTGATCTCTATTTTCTATATTCAATGAAATATTAATCAAAATCCCATTGAGATTTTCCTTTTCTCATGGGGTAGGCAAGTGATACTTGTCAAACTGATGATAAAATTTCTCTAGATGTTGGGTGCAGTAGTGCTGTAATCCCAGCAATTTGGGAAGCTGAGGCAGGAGGATCACAAGTGTGAGGCTAGTCTCAGTAATTTAGCTAAACTCGATCTCAAAATAAAAAAGGGTTGGGGATGTACCTCAGTGGTAAAGTACCCCTCCATTCAATCCCCAGTACCACACACACACACACACAAAAAAAAAAAAAAAAAAAAAAGAAAGAAAGAAAGAAAGAAAATCTCTAGGACAGTAAATGTATATGAATAACCAAGAAATATTTGAAAATGAATGGGAGAGACTTGCCTTTGTCAAAACAACTATAAATGGGATATTGCAAGAAACATTACTGAAACTGTAAATGGGATACTGAAAAAGAACAGCATTTATATTTAGTGTTAAGATAAACTAGTTAGTATCTCTAATACTATTTACTAATGTCAGGACATATTGTTCAATAAATAGTTTGGGACAGTTAAATGTCCATTTGGGGAAAAAAAAAAACACATAGCTAAAAGTCTGGTTTTTCTTTTATTCTACCACTTAGTGATTTTTCCCTTTTATGAGCTTGGATCCCTTAAATTCAAGGGCTCCTTTTTATCTAAAATAATGCATTATTGCGTTAAAGGTTTATGAGTCAATCACATAGATGATAGATGAAGATGTGAGTAGACGAAAATCATTAAAGGAGTCTATCAAGAGGTTTGTGGTTGGATTTTGGTGGGTAGGGTGGCACACCTGTATCTAGAGTTCAGGTGAATGAATGGGACCAAAAGTGGATAGCAATAGGGCAATATCAATGACAAACTTTTATTTTAAAATCATAGACCCCGGGGCTGGGGATGTGGCTCAAGCGGTAGCGCACTCACCTGGCATGTGTGCCGCCCGGGTTCGATCCTCAGCACCACATACAGACAAAGATGTTGTGTCCACCAAATACTAAAAAATAAATATTAAAATTCTCTCACTCTTTCTCACTCACTCTCTCTCACTCTTTCTTTAAAAATAAAATAAAATAAAATCATAGACCCCAAGGGAGAAAAAGTTTTAAATGAGATTAGAGGAAAGTCAAATGAACAGAGATAAAGATGATAGAGGGCTGGAAAGAGCCTAATAGAGTTGACACATGGAGGAGAGCAGCATTTTCCTTAGCAGGGAGGTGAAGTTGGATTCAGTTAGGTGACAGCAGGCACAGTCTAACAGAAGCTGTACCTTATAAGAAAAGAGACAGAACTCCAGCTAGAAGTGGAAATAACCGGGGAAAAATTTCCAGAATCAACTGAACTAATTTTGAACCTGCTACTAAGCTGTTATAATATTTTACTATGTGCCAGATGCTCTGCTAGATATCACGTTTTCACGATAAAGCTGCAAGGTCTTGCATGTTTTCTTCATTTTATAGATGAGAATCTGTAAGCCAATATTATGACACTATCTACCAACTAGTTTGAACAAGCTATTTAATAAGTCTAAGACAGTTTTATTAAGTGAAGGTAATACTGCTAACCTCTTACTGAAGATTAAATGTTTATAAACACACACACACATATTACCTATAAATATGTACACACAGTCTAACACTTAGTAGGAACTTAATAAATATTTCTGGTACCATCCTAAGGTATGGTGATGATGGCATGACCAAGTTTAGGTTCAGGCTTACTTTGAGTATACAGCTTTAAATAATCATCATCTCTTCTTATTTTGTAGGTATTGGATGTAAGTAGAGAAGGCAAAGAAGAAGTGTTCTATGGGCCTACACTCCCTTTTGCTTCCAATGGAATAGCAGCATGCTTCCTCCCAGCCCCATATTTCACATGCCCTAACCTTCAAACTCTTCAAGTGCCTCATCACAGGATTGGCACCATCTGAAAGCCAATGCTCTGTTAATAACTATCATACCAGGCGGAAAAACAAAGGGTGACTGTTGGATACTGGGCATGAAGAGCCTCAGTGCTTAATGCTTCCTTGTTTTGTGTTATAGGTCTTATATTCACATAAATATTAGCAAAAAAAGAACAATTTTCTAAAATACATTATTGAAAACTCCTGTCACTCTTCTAAGTGTATGTCAACATACAATACAATATGTATGACTTTTACTGTGATGTAGCTTAGTGTCAACTTAATGGTACATTATTGTTCCATGGGTCTTTAAAACATTCTTTATATACTTTTTCTAATCAGTGCTGTCTAGGACAATATGACACTGTTGGTAATGCAGTTAATTTCACACAATGGCATCAATGATCTCAAAATCTTCCACACTTACTCCCTTTACTACTCAAACATGAGCTTCTAATTCTTCTTTTTAAAGTTTAACATTATGCAGCCCTGCTCAGTAGAGAGTCAGCATTAGGACATCATAAATTTTTAAGTGCCATATTTTATTCAAGGTGATGCAAATAATAGAAGTACACTGGAACAGCAGTTGGAATATCCAGAATTTTTGCCTTGGTTACTCTGACCTTGAGCCAGAACTTTTTGGTACTGTAGTCTTCCTACCTTTTAAGGAGGATCATTACTGATTTCCATATTAATTCAAAAGAATGTTGTGAGCATTAGGCAAATGCTCTGAAGTACTTCCCCTAAGAAAAAAAATGGTACTCAAATTATGAGGCATTTCACAATCTTGAAAACCCTGTAACTGAATCAGATTACTTTTACGTTTAGAAATTACTAGATAGGATTTGGAAAACATGCTATGAAATAAATGATTCTGAAAAGCATGTGAGACATACACCTTTTCTAACCAGAAAAAAGAACGTTTACCAATACCAAAGATATCTAAATTTCTAAAATCCTTGCTCAAATAATAACTCTTAAATTGAGTCTCATTTTAAATCACTTAGTGAAAAATGACATTTTAAAGCTAAAAAAAAGTAGTTGTACTAATTATGGTACCATAAAGTGCTTTGACATAAATTTGAACTTAGAATTGGCAGTTCTAATAAAAGTTTTCCATTTTGTTAAAGGTTATGTCAATCTTGAGGGCTTGTGGGAATTTTCACCACCACTGATACATATTTTATTACGACCACTTTTAATAATGCATAAGAATTCATTTTTAGGCTAGGTTTTTGGGTTTGCTTTGTCTATGACAAGAAAATAAATAAAACAATAATCACATTTGAACATAAATTCAACAAGTGTAAGTGAGTTTCTTTTTTCCTAATCTCACCAGGACTTAAGGTCATATATATTAAAAGGAATCCTTTACTCTGACCTTTTTCCTTCAGCACTTTAATCATTTAGCAATTCCTCACTTATAGAAAATGTCATTTTATTCACATAACCATATTTAGTAATAAAAATGAATAAAAAAATTTTATCATAAATACAGAATCCACTGACTTTATACACTCTTATAAGATACCTAAAACATTATTTTAAAAAATATATGGACCTATGCAATCTCCTTAAAACACAAATTTTTCCTCCAGCAGTTTACCCTTAACCCATTAAAATCTATTTGTAGAACCAGACTCTACATCCAGGGAGTGAAAGGGAAATGGCCTAATAATCTTGCCTGAAAGATAATGGAAAGGTAGACTTAGACTACCCTTTATTATTTCTGGACAGATTTCTAACTCTCAAATAAAACAAACCAGCATATATTATCACATCCTCCTTGGTGATCCTTATAAAGTATTATTCACTAATATAATCTAGTATTGAAGTCAGAATTTTAAAAAGTTTTGCATAGAGTTGAATGCATCTTTTACAGTAAGCTATAGCCAAACAGTAGCATCAAAAGTAGAATATTTCTTTTCTAAAGAGAAAAAAACCCAGATTGCTTAGAACTAGGCCCTTTTACTCGAACTTATCATTAATCAGAAAAAAAATTCTATAAAACCATTTGGTTGGTCATATAAGCCAAATTCCATTAAATTGTTCAAATATAATATTTTCTATTTAAATATCCTGATTTATCTTCCATTTTGAGTCTGTAAAATTAAAGGCAATTATATTGCATTTTAATTTCTACAGAAACCCCTAAGACTTCCAAAGATTAAAACATCATTTAGAGATTTTAGTTTAAAAACAGAAACAAAAAGTAGTACCACACAGATCTTAGTAGAATATTCTCAGTGTTCAAAGAAAAATGAGCAAAGACATAATTCTCTATAATAATGTAAATGTTAAAATGGAGCAACATTCCTTAAATCTGTAAGAACAAAATGCCTTTTAGGTTATGATTAGGGTACTTTTCATACTTTTTTCCCCATATTTTCCTCACACCTTAAGTACATGTTTATTGTACCCCCTTCAGCCTCTGCAATAGCTGAAACATTTTTATCGTTTTACCACAAAATGTAAAAGCAACAAATTATTTCTCCAGGTAATATGGCTTATTTTTAGTTTGCTTTTCAAATAGTGAATCTGTTATAAAAAGGAAGGAAGTTGAATAATCATGGGAATAATTTACGTCAAATATATAGATTTTATAAACACATAAATTTAATCTTTATTATAGGTACAAATAGCTTATAACTCTGCATATAAAATAAGAATGTCCAAATTTTTTTCTAAAAGCACAATTCACAAATGCAATAAACTGAATATCACATACTAAACATTCTAACAAGTAAAAATTGGTCAATTACAATCTGATTTTGGTAACCTTACCCATACAGGTTATCACAGAGTGAAAACACAACTCTAATTAAATATGTGAAAGAATATGTTATTTTGCTAACTTCCCAAATCAACTGTTCTAAACAAATAAAGCATATTATTTATATTGGTATCCTACACTCTTACCTGACAAGGTAAAGAGATCAGTTTCTGGAAGATGCAGGTTGTTGTAAAAAGCTATCAAAAAGTAGTGGCTTAGTATAGACAATACAACTTTTGATGAGGTTTCTATGATATTTACCTCTGATCTTTTAAATATGAGTGCTATGATATTATGTAGGATTTAGGGACAGATTTCTAAAAGGGTTTCTCAAATGCAGAAGCTTAACTGGTAAAGATTTTTTTAAGTACATGGGAACAGGTTCATGCAATTCTTTAAGAATAAAGAAGCTTTAAAAACTGTAATAAAGGGCTGGGGTTGTGGCTCAGTGGTAGAGCACTTGCCTCACGTGTGAGAGGCACTGGGTTCAATTCTCAGTACTGCATATAAATAAATGAATAAAATAAAGGTCCATCAACGACTAAAAAAATATTTTAAAAAACTGTAATAAAGCATTGTTCAATGGGTAATAAAACCCATGAATGGTCTAAGACCTACAAATAATTTCTTAAATAGACACTGATATAGGAAAAGTCAAATACAGTCACAGATCACATAACAGAGATACATTCTGAGAAGTGCATCATTAGGCAAATATCAGAGTGTACTGACATAAACCCAGATGGTATAAATCAGTCACTTGATGTGACATCTTGATGCAGTCAAGAGATGTGACAAACAGGAGATGTATGAGGCTGTTACCAGTGTAACATGACACCCTATTTTACAGTAAACATTTTTAAAATAAATGTTCTAAAATAATGATTAAAAAGTATAGTATAGTAAATAATATGCCAGTAGTAGTCATTTATCATTATCAAGTATTATGTCCTGTACATAATTGTATGTGCTTTACTTTTATGAGTGGCAGTAATGTAGGTCTGTTTACACCAGCATTACCACAAACAAGTGAGTTATGTGTGGTGCTGTGATGACACAGTGACTCTATCACTAGGCCACAGGACATTTTTAGCTTCCTTATAATCTGATGGGATCACTTTGGTACATGTGGCCCATCACTGACTGACATGTTAAGAAGCACATGACTGTATACTTAAGAGAATACAGGTAGAGACATACAAGTTTTAAACTATGAAATTCTTCTAATGCAAATGAACTCAACACGGAATGATTTTTTGCATAGAGAGGATCCTCCATGTCTTTTTTCCCCTCCCCTATGGAAACCTTCTAATTAAATGAAATTTAAATCATAAGCAAATCCTAATGTCTGATTTAAAGGATGAAAAATCCTTTTATCACTCTGTTGCCCTTCAATCATCTTTTACATCCCATTTGGTATTTTATAGATATTATTTGAGTGGAATGCTCACAAATCCAAAGTGTATACATTTTTTTCTTCCTGTTTAAATGTCCTAAGCTTCTGTATAAATGAAATGTATTTCATTTTGATTTTTATATAAAGTATGGTACTCCCAGCATGAATGAGACCGAGAGTACAATGGACATGGCATCCAGAGAAAACAGCTAAATCTTTTGTTTGGAAAGTGTTAAGTCTGATAAACAAAAACAAAAACAATTCAGTCAAATGGCAGAAAAGCTCTAGACTAAGGAGTCTTAACATCAACTTATAAACAATGGGAAGTTTTTGGAGGTCCTGCAGCTGACAACTAAACAAGAAAGTAGTATTTTAGGAACACTGATTTCAGAACAATGTGTAGGATAAACTGTAGAAAAGGGGACCAGAGGAAAAGAGATGAAGAGATTGTAGTGATCCATGGCGGGGTGTAGGGTGGTGAAGTTTGGATGCAAGGAATTGCAAAAAATAAAATAAAATAAAAAAATGCCCAGGAGCCTGTATAGGCCATCAACTGAAAATTGGGAGCAATCAAAAATCTAAGATGCTTCTGAAGTTTCAAGGCCAAGTATCCCGGGAAAATAGGATATTCCCAGGGTAGAAAATGAAAGCAGGAGCTAGTTTGGGCAGCTTAACATACTGCCTCTTAAGATTTCAGGAAGATGCAACTAGAGAGATTTAAAGAGAAATTAGCACTAGAAATATATCTGAGAGATAAAGTCATGAACTAGTGTTATCAGTCCACTACTAAAAGGATGTTGGGGCAGAACAGAGGAAGAGGATGGGAAAGAAGACTTCTGGTACTCTCAAGACACAGTAGAAGCAGGAAACTTTGCTGAGGAACGGATGGGAAGATATGGGGAAATGTGAACATCACAGAGATGCCAAAGAATGTGAGAAATGAACACACATTCTCATATTTGACCAAAAGAGTTTGTAATGTAATGTTTACATTACAGTGGTAAAAGAAGCAGCCTCAGAAATGACAGGGTACTTATGGGGAAATGAACATTAGAGAAGCGGGCATAAGGTGAAGTCTGGAAGTAGAAGAAGGAAAGATTGTAATAATAAAGGATAAGAGGAGATTTTCAAGAAAAAGAACTGAGCCATAAATTTGTTTTTTCCCCAATTAAAAAAGCAGCTTCTTTAAAATTTGACTTATAGGGGCTAGGGTTGTGGCTCAGTGGTAGAGTACTTGTCTCGCACATGTGAAGCACTGGGTTCAATCCTCAGAACCACATAAAAATAAATAAAGGTATTGTGTCCACCTACAACTAAAATATATTTTTTAAATTTTACTTATATGTAAATAAAAAATGTGTATGTATGTTATTATAGTCTTTTGTTGTTATTGATTTTTAATTACAAACTTCAATTACTCTTAGTATTTACAGATATATGCCCTAATGAAGGATTCCATAACAGTTTTTCTTATCCCTTGAAAGTTTTATACTGTAAATTCTAAAATTGTCCTTGGGGGAACCAAAAAAATGAAAATAAAAAAATAATAACTCACCCCTCTTGAAAAGATATTGCCTTAAAGAGTTAAAACTCCTTTAACTGCTGGTACTTGCAAAGCATACATTATTAGTTTAGTAAGTCACTATTATAATGAAGAGAAAATTATTGTTATGAACTCTATTAAGCAGGCTTAAAGAATATTCCATTTGTGACAGTTGACTTTGGGGAGAAACAGACCATTTATATCATGAAAATAACAAATAACAGCTTTGGAACTCACAAATTACAATTAGGCAACAATTGTAACTAGAGAATGCTGATTGCTTGCTTGCTTGTTCACCTTATTTGTTTATTTATATTTATTTTTAACATTTTTCCACTTGGGGGATGGAACCTAGGGTCTCACACATGCTAGATAAATGCTCGACCAGTGAGCCACACACAACCTTAGCCTCTATTTCATTTTAAGATACTTTCTGAGCCAGAAAAGGGTTAAAAAGTTTTCTTGAAGGATTAATGTAACCATGATAAAGACTACAATTCTAAGAAAGAAAGAAATTATTTCAAAGTTAAACATGACTTGTAAAGACACATTGAAAAAAAAGTGGGCTATGTCATTAGAGAAAGGGAAACAAAATTGAAAGATGTTCTTTACTTTTATCATGTATGAATAATGTAGCAATCATGTAAGTACACCATGATGTAGAGGAAAACATTTTTACATATATCATTTCTCTGATTCCCATAATAGCATTGTGAATTTTGAACATGATTATTTTTTCTCCATGAAGGAATTAGGCTGAGAAATGGTAAGTAACCTGTACAAGGTCACAAGTAGAGCTGGGTTAGAGACCTATGTGGGTTCCTAACACTAGGACTGAAACTTTACCACATCAAGACCAACTGGTAAAACACAATCTGGATGAGAGTTAAAAAGTAAAGAAAAAATAGTTGTGAAAGGAAACTAAATTGGTTCTCTAAACTTACAAGATGCCAAATTATACAAGCAAGGATAGAGATCAGCTGACTTCTTAACTTTTATGTAATCTTAAGAAGTTTCCAGAATATTTTTATTTATTCTTTTTTTTTTAAAGACTCTTATTTTTTTCCACCTGATGTCTTTTAATGACAACTCCAAGCTAGATACTTTTGGAATAAGTTTAAAATCTTTTTAGGTATTATCTGTGTAATCCTTAAGTTAGATTCAGCCTGAATCCTAAGAGAGTTAAGTATACTTTGTAAGGGTTTTATTTATTAACTTGCCTCACACATAGTATAAAGGAAAACAAATATGCATCTCTAAACACCCACCTCCTCTAACAAAAACAAAAACAAAACATACCACCAAAACAAACAAACAAACAAACAAAAAAACACACAAAAACAGAGCAGGTCAGCCAAGTAATTTGAAAAAGTAGCCTATTAAAACAGAAGGTGTAAAAAAAAAAAACAACCCAACAACAACCCACACACACAAAACACATCAATCACAAGACAGGACATCACATTATAGTAAAAAGTCCATGGATGTACCAGAACAAACCCGCATAGTACTCATACACAGAAAACATTTCCAGAAAAGGCTTCTTTAATTTAGTTTAACCAAAATTTCTTCAAACTAGATTACAGTTTGGCAAAGCTCCAAGGATCCTATTACATAGTTACTAATTAATCTTTATTTCCTTATTTATATATTTTATACTTATATAAGAAAAAAATCCCAGAAAGCATTTTTTAACAGATCATTATATAATTAATTAAAAGTAGGAGATGGATTAGTTCAAAGTAGTTTTAGATGACAAGCAACAGACAGGGTGATTCACAAAATATATGCATTGTCATTTTCCAATCTCTGCATCTCATCTTGTCCCATCTGTCCTAGGTGAGATAAAAGTTTTCTATAGGATTCCCTGTTTAAGAAAAAAGAAAAGAAATAAAATATACTTATTATCTTTTTCAGCATTTTTCCACTTGAATATTTACAAATTGAAACCTGTCTGTGGGTCTAACTATCCATCCATCCATTCATTCATCTACCAGATTTATTAAAACACTTTTAAAAAAAGGTACTTTGTATATTTTGTGAGTAAACCTAGATGTTAGGATTAATTCAGTTTTTAAAAGTATGATTGATATACATATATATCAAGTATGGATTAAAAATGACACATCAAAGTTTACTAACCATCTGCAATGACATAATGCTACTAGGTAATGAAATATAATCATGAAATAACTTACAGATAGGAATGGTATGCTTATAACGGGAAGACTTGTTTTGAAAACTAAAAATGAAAATAAACGTTTTATAACCATAAAACAGAACAGTATAATACTTTTAGTATACGCCCTATTTTCTTCTTTATCTTCTTAGAAATAACAAAGTTTGAAACTAAAATATTGTTGCTCCTATTAGATTCTCTAGTATTTCCCTGTATCTGAAATGTGTTTTAGATTTATTGTACCTGGCAGTTATTTCATTAGACTAAATATCTGTGCTATTCAGAATTGTTAAAACCAACCCTCTCGTGTCCCTGCTTGCAAAGTAGTACAATAACAGAACACTTGTTCCCAACAATGTACTATGTTAGGATGTTTCATGTAATCTCTTCAATTTTTTCATTTGCATGAGCTTGTTTAATGACATGACAATGAACATCATTTCTTTAAAGCTATGATTTAAAGTGACCCAATCTTTTCTCTCTGGAAAATAAGAGGCTAGCCACGTTACTGTGTAAGAGAAGAAAAGAGATGTTCTACCTTAGCACAGAAAAACTATTCCCTGACCCTCCTTTTTAAAAATTTCCATTTATTATACTGAAAGATGCAGTCCATTAGTTTGCTAAAGCTGCAATCAGTATAGTCATGTCTCCAAGAATGGTCTCCAATATGACATTATACAATTAAAATTTTTCAACTAAAACCTGGAACATGCATGTTTATTAGACTGTGCATGTGTACACAGGAACACAATTAAAAGCATTTGATTCTGTAATAAACTGTAGGACATAAGAATCCTAGTGTGAGTACTGACTGATCTAAAGTAATCTCTTTAGGAAATATAAACATATTCCTACAGAATTATATTTCTCTAAATAGTCCAGCTATTTGGTTGGGTTATAAGTCTATAAAAAAAATTTTAAAAAGTCTTATCTATTCCCCCCCGCAAATCTGTTTTATCTAATTGGGTTACTTACCTTTATCATATGGCTATGCATGATAAAGTTGACTCAATAAATCTAGCGTCCCTCAAAGGATTATGAATTGGCACTATGGGTTTTATAAAATAAGATACATGAGGCTCTGAAACCCACTTCACGAAGAGAAACACAAGTGTTTTGAGCAATAGTAGTTCTACTGAAATACACAGCTTTCTAATATGGTCTTTGAAAGGAAGTACACAAGAAAGGATGTGTGGATTCTGCTAAGTTTGTTGATAAACCACAGTATTTTTTAATCACACTTTACAAAACTGATAATAATCCCAATACTGAAATATTTTTCAACTGAAAAGAACACATCCCAAATTTTGGGGAATGAGAAAATAGCCATTTTGATAAAATGAAATACAGATTTCATAAACACTGTCCAAAAGAATGCAATTAAATGAGCAAACATACCTTTGTTCAATATTTTTGCCAAGGCCCCATTTCAATTCCGAATCCTTCAGAGATTGAGTGAGGGTAGAAATCAAGGAGATGACAACCTGCTGCTTCAGTGTTGCTACTATCTCTAAAATGCTGTAAACTTGATGACTGTATCTTACACCATAATCCTGGATAAACTGCCTGTGAAAGTAAAACACATCACTCAAAATTCTGGAGTTATTCTTTGAGTTGGTGCCTACATTGCAGTCAGCCATAGCCTAAGCACAAAAATGATCACTTCATGTAATATTATCATGAAAACTATATTTAACATGGAGACTACTATTAGTACTTTAAAATAGAGGACAGAAATGTCCTATTCCTGTGTCATCCAAGACCAGTGATGGTACTGGGGATGAGGAAGGAGCTGGAATCCTAGGAGGATAAATTAAGGGGAAAAAAATCTAATTCCAGAGACTCTATGCTATACTTTCCGCATTAAAATGAGGGGAAGCAAGAAAGAGTGTGGAACACACCAAAAGGGAGAAGAAAGTCAGATATCCTTCGTATCTCTGGATAAACAGTATGCTAACAGGGAAAGCAAAATATTAAAAATAGACCTTTATTTTCTTTAAACTGGAGACTTAATACCCACAGAAGCCTTTATGAATAAAACTATCTTTTAACCCTAAAATTTTCACATCCCATCGACAAAATGAAAGCCATCTAACATAATAAATTGTAGATAACAAACATGGAATCTTTGATCACATAAAATAATTTTCCCTCTCCTTGGACTCCACAATCTTCACAAATCCACAAATGGATCACAACTTAAATAAACTGAATAGTAGATATGTGCCAAAATATAATGAGAAAAAAAAACTGAATCAACAAAGATCCAACATAGAACAAAGGAAATGGACCCTAAATTATTTGTTACGGTGGTAGTAAGATAGAGATATTTATAATGAGGGTAAACTTATAAACCTTGATAAAGAAATATTAAAAAAAATACTGCCCTCACCGAAAGCATAAGACTCTAAAGGGGACAAGGCAGGAAAGAGGAAAAAAGTAATTCTCAAGTGGCACTGTTATTCTTATGAACAACAAACCTACTCCTATAAAGTCCATACCTCACAAATTAAACATAAGAGAGCCTTCTGAAACTAAAGGATCTAAAGCAAACCAGAAAACCAAGGACATATCCTTTTAAACTGTACGCTGAGCAACATGGTTAAGCAAGCTCCGGAGCCCTGTGCACACGCCATCATGACTCCTGTTTCTCACCTTTTCTTCTCAAATACGTGCAAGAATCTTTGAGGAAATTCACAAGTCATTTCAAGTCAGCTCCCTTATCTGTTTCCCTGGCATTTTTATTTTTCAATAAAACAACACAATGTAACAAAACTACTGCCAAAAATATAATAATTGAAATACTATAAATAAGTAGTAACACATTATGTTTTGGATAATTAGTTATTTAAAAAACATGCTGGCTGTCAAATGGCTGGCAACAGTTTCCTTGCCAGTTGGCATATTTTCTAGTTACCTAAACACAGAAGTCAGCTGGGCGGCAGGTTCTCCTTCTGACCCCACTTGGCAGGCTTTTACCACGTACTGTAGGTTCTCGGTGGCCAGCCTTTTAACTAGGAGGAAAATTATAGCATTACACACTGTGTCTGAATTGACCATCTGGATCCTCATTTTTAACACTCTTAATTTAGAAAAAGATGTGTTTTCTTGAAGTATCTACATGTTTTTTTGCTAATTTTCACAATGAAATAGCTACAAATTTTGTTTTGTTCTAGAGTATACTGAAAATGTTTAAGTCTATTTTTGACTCTTAAAATTGAAAATAACACATGAAGATATGTTCTTCTCTTAGAAAGGTGTTCATATTCAAAAATACTACACCAACATAAGCCTGCACACACTGTTACACATTGACAAAAGAAAGCCCTTCAAACCAGCTGACTGATGATAGGCAGATTGATTGGTTTTTAATTTATAAATATATTCCTCCCATTCCTTCAGAAATACATAAAAAGCAAATCAGATACCACCTACAATCTATCTTCACTTAAAATTAGCCAAACATACATAAAAACTACTTATGTTATCTTCCTTTCAAAAGATAACAAAGTCTCAAATGAATATTTGTATTCTTTAAATATTTTAAGAAACACTTTAGAATTGTATGCTTGTATACAATAGTGCAAAAACATTCCTATAATTTGAATCTTAAATGTGTTCCCAAAGGCTCATGTGTTAAAGGTTTGGCTCCCCATCTGTGGTGCTATTGGGAGATGGCAGAACACTTTAAGAGATGGGGCTTAAGGGAGGAACTTGGGTCACTGTGGTGTACCCCTGAAGGAGATATTGGGACACCAGCCCCTTCCTTTTCCTTTCTTTTCTTCCACTACTATGAAGCGAACAGTTTCCTTTGTCATATGTGCCTACCATATGATACACTGAATCCCCACCGGCTCAAAGACAACAGAGCCAACCAATCATGGACTGAAACCTCCAAAATTGTGGTCCAAAATAAATCTTTCCTCTTTTTAAGTTGATAATCTCAGTTATTTTGTTACAGTAATGCAAAGCTGACTAATACAAATATCAAGAAAGAATACAGAAAACCCAACATGTTCTGAATGCTTTTGTCACGTTTTAGGCATATTAAATATATGTATCCAAGGGCGGTGGGAAACCCAGTGTTTTCTCTAAGAATAAGAAAAATTTTAGAAATTGTGACCCATTATAATAGGAATACAAAACATGATGAATATAAACTTAAATTAATTAAATAGGAGATAATGTTTTTTTATGGTATGAAGCTAGTAAATAAAGAACACAACAGTTTACAATCCTAGCGGCTCAGGAGGTCTCAACAAGAAGCCTCAACAGAAGGATTGCGAGTTCAAAGCCAGCCTCAGCAAAAGCGAGGCACTAAGCAACTCAGTGAGACCCTATCTCTAAATAAAATACAAAATAGGGCTGGGGATGTGGCTCCAGTGGTTGAGTGTCCTTAAGCTCAATCCCCAGAAACCCCCCTCCAAAAAAAAAAAAAAAAATGTATACAATTCAAAGGTTTTAAGCATTTTCACAGTTTTGAACCATCATTACAGTCAATTTTAGAATATTTTCATTATCTCAAAAAGAAACTCTATTTAGTATCACCTGACTCCTCTTAATCAACTACTAATTTTCTTCTTCTCTCTATAGATTTAGCTATTCTGGGCACTCATATAAAAAATTGTGTTTTTGTTTGTTTTAAATGCCAACTTCTTTTACTTAGAATCATGTTACAAGGTTCATCCAAGTTACAGTATATATCATCAGTTTTTCATTTCCTTTTGTAGGCCAACTAATACTACATTATATGGATATATAAAAATTTTAAATTATCCATTGGTTAAAGGACATTCTACATTTTATTATACTATATACTATTGCTATGAACATGAATGTTCTGATTTCTATACAGAAGTGTTTTTGTTTCATTTCTTTCTCTATTAGAAAAGTATCTATTCATATCTATTACCCATCTCATTTTTCAATTCAGTTGTCTTTTTATTATTGAGTTTCGGAGTACTTTATACATTCCAGATACAAGTTCCTTATCAGACATCATTTGTAAATAATCCTCACAATCCTGGGTTGCCATTCCACTTTCTTCTTGTTATCCTTTGAAACATAATAGCTTTTAATTTTTATTAACTCCAATTTATCTCCTTTTTCTTTTGTGGTTATACTTTTGTTGTCAGCTCTAAAAATCTGTTGTCAAATCCAAGGTCAGAAAGACTTACCCTTATCCTATGCTTACTTCCAAGAGTATAGTTTTAGCTTTAACATTTAGATTTCTGATTTATTTTGAGTAAATTAGATGTTCATATAGAACTCATTATTGTTATACTCACTCCAGTTTTTTTGGTTACCTTTCTACATATTAATCTTACTGGACTTGTTTTGTAACAAAAATCATTTTTCCTTTCCTGATTTCAAATTTTTCTCCTTGCTTTAACTTTTTGAATCTTTACTATAATGTGTCTGTCTGTAGACGTCTTTGTGTTTTCCTTACCTAGAGTTAGCTAAACTTCTTGAATGTATATATTTTGGAAATCTTTAGCCATTATTTTTTTCCAATATTTTTTCTGTTCCTTTCTGTCCTCTTGGTTCACCTATTATACATATGCTGGTGTACTTAACGGTATCCCACAATTCTCAAAAGCTCTGTTCATTTTTTTTCAGTCTTCTTCTTTCTTCTTAGACTGTTTAATATATATTGATCTATCATCAAGTTTGCTGATTCTTTCTACTGCCAATTTCAATCCACTAGAGAGCCCTCTGGTAAACTTGCCAGTTCAGCTGCTATATCTTATCTCCAGAGTTCACATTTTTTCTTATAATTTCTCTTTATTCATATTCTATATGTGATGTGACATTGTTAATATAATTTCCTTTATTTATTATGTTTTCTTTTAGTTATGTGACTATATTTAAAATAACTCCTATCACATCCAATGTCTGATCCTTTCTCTAGGAGTTTCTGTTGCTGGCTCCCCACCCAGTATATAAATTGTAATTTCTTTTCTTTACATGTCTTTTAATTTTTTTGGTAGAGAATTGGATATCTTTTCTTTTTTGGGTGAAGTCTACTCCTCCAATGGTATAATTGAAATGCCAAGTTGCGGATGCTTTCCCCCAGTGATGTAATTGGCAGGTTTCTCTTTAACTATCCCTTTCTTTGATTACATCCAGCTGCTTAAAGCTCCACTGATTAATTTCTGGACAATAGTTCTATTGTTTTAAATAATGCCCTGGGGCATAAATTGCTTTACAGGCTGATCCAATCAAATTCAGGATCCTTTGACAGGATGCTTTATGGGGTCAGTGTCTGAAATTTATTCTGACCCAAGGGCTTTTTGTTGGCTTTTTCTTTTACTGATTCACTCAACCTGGCTGGCCTATAAATTAGTGTTATATCTCAGATGAAAATTACCAATTTCCCTAATGTATATCACCTCCATTTTCATTGTTTTTAAGAGTACTCAGTATGAATTTTTCCATATTCTGTTGCCAATGGAGACAATTATTTTACAAGAAATTCAAAACTCTGTTCTATGGCTTGTTTCTTGCTTGCTTCCACCCAGGCAAAAATCTCAGAGGTATATCTTTGGTGTTGAGCGTGAAGACAATGGTGCCTACTATTTTGTGCAATATTCATTTTAGGAGCTGAGAATCCAGGAAATAAAGGGAAATAGGCCTAAGACCTCTTGACTTGCTCTTCTTGTTATCAAACACCTGCCCCCAACGGTGATCAGGTCTTTCAGTGCTGCTGGACTCATTTATGGTCTGTCCCACTAATGGGGCTGAGCAGAGGACTGGAACCCCTACCTCTAGGCCATGCTTACCTAGAAAAGAACTTCAGCATTAAGTAGCCAAAGCTACCTATTCATATCCTCATAAATATGAGAAATATTTGTCCTCTCTCTCCTAGGATGATATCCCTCCTATTGTGAGCTGGGGAGAGAGGGAGCCATATATTCTTGGATTAAGTAGTCCTAGAATAGAGTTACTGCCTTGATGTGCTTGGAAGGAACAGGAGGGAGTGGTCTTGGTTCAATACCCGGGACTCTGGCTATTCTTATCACCTTTTAGTTCTTTCCTTAAATAAATGTTTCTCTATTTGTTGTTTATTCTTAATATCCTTTCCAGAGAATTTAAATGCTGTCTTTAAATATTTTTCACCTGGTTTGATGGTTAATTAGTTATGTTATTATGCTAACAGGTATGGGTTTTTGAGTAGACATGTTGTCAATACTTGTAGGCATATACCTAGGAGTGGAACTGCTGATTCATATAATAACTTTAGATTTCTATGATTTTTCAGGCTTTCCTTTTAAACACTGAGACCATAGGTAAGTCACAGAAAATTTTCTCTAAAACTTGCAAATCCACTTCATATTTCTCCTCTGGCTTATAGAGAATACAATACAGAGAATACTATATTCTAACTATATTGAACATGTGATCTATTTACTAGTTAGATGTGAGCTCTAACTAGCGGTCTCCTTAATGATAAAATGTTAGTATCATCAACAATGATTTTTTTGGGGGGGCTGTGACTGTGACTCAGTGGTAGAGCATTTGCCTAGCACACATGAGGCATTGGGTTTGATCCTCAGTACCACATAAAAATAAATAAATAAATATTTAAAAAGGTTTAAAAAAAGACATTTCTTAAAAAAAAAAAAAAAAAATGATAGGTTGGTCAACACTTTATACAGTAGTACATCCCTTATTCTTGGATGACACATTGTAAGACAATTGCCCCAACTGTGATGCCTGAAACTGTGGACAGTACTGAAAACTATATATATTATGTTTTTTCTTATACATACAGAGGTACAATAAAGTTTAGCTTATAAACTAGGCACAGTAAGAGATTAACAAGACAAAAAGAACTATATACTGTAATGAAAGTTACATGAATAGGGTTTCTCTCTCTCTCTCAAAACATCTTCTTAATCTTTCAGCATTCTGTGGCTTTTTTTTTTTTTTTTTTTTTGGGGGGGGGGGATATCCAAATTGCTAGCATCACTACTCTAACACTTTGGGGGCCATTATTAAGTAAATAAGCATTGCTTGAACACACATTATGATGTCTATCTGATAACTGAGAAAACTACTAAATGACTAATAGGTGGGTAGCATATACAGCATGGATACACTGAACAAAGGAATGATTTATGAGATTGTATCATGCTTATTCAGAATGGTACAGAACTTAAAACTCAAGAATTGCATATTTCTGGAATTTTCCATCTAATCTTTTCAGACACTATTAAGAACAGGTAACTGAAAGAACATAAAGCCAAACTATAAGCAAAGGGCAACTGCTGTACTACCTGCTCTATGTTAGCAACTTTGTATTATACAGTACAATAGGATTTCATTGAAATTCAAAGTACACATAAGTTTTTAATGAGGTCAAAATTTCTAAAGAGTCTGAGGGCCATCACTGGATATTCTCTAGTGAGGAGAATGTTACTATGAATAACAGGATTATATATAAACATAACACAACATTTTACACAAACCCAGAGTTGGGAGCATTTAAAATACTGAAATAAATATGGATTTTTAAAAATAGGCATACGTTTTTGAGATAAAACAGAACATTTCAAAGACTTGTTTGAGCTTTCTACTACCACTTTGGGCACTGCCCTCAGATTCTTCAGGGTATGCACTGTACTCATTTATCTTAGCAGTTGAAAGTACTTAGGCGGAAACATTTGAGATTCCCTGCCTTGAACAATCAAATTATAATGGTAAATACACACAAACGACCCTATTTACATTAAAAATTCCTTCAGGATTGAAGTATGACTCCTATTTTACATATTCCCAATAATCTTATTAAAGTGTTGACACTAGGGATTAAATAAGGGATATTTTAAGGCTGATGAGACTGAAAACAAAAAAACTAGAATCAAAGGATTCTCATAAGTTTCCCCCTAAATCAGCACAGATATTCTAGCAGAAACTGGGATAGAAGAAAGTACACTGGCCTCTGACCACTTGGTATTTGAAAAATTGCATTTAGCATTGAAGCTAGATTAAATAAATAGTCTTTTAGATGTTAACAAAGGAAGTAGTCCTTAAATAAACTCTTTCCTTCAAGGGAAAAACAAAACTAAAACAGACCGAAATATGTCAATTTTTAACCATTTTATCCCTAACCTCAACTATTAGTTGGTATTCATTCTTATCCAGGATATAGGAACATATAGAAAATAGCCATACAACCTTTTGTAACCACTCATTTAACTGACGGGAAAGAGTACTTTCCTAACTTGTAAATGGAAAACAATGACAAACACAAGTATATTCACAAACTAACCTTGGGGTTCATGGACCAACACCAAACATTGTAAGATGCCAGGAAGTAGCAGTTCAATATCACAAACATCTACATCAGTTTCTTTGAAGAGTTGGAGAATAAAGACCAAAATGGAAGCTAAGCGAGGAGGGGGTGCTGACCCTTTAAATGCAAAGCAGGATTTCCTGAAAAGAAGCAAAATTTTATTTTTTCTTTTATTTAAAATTTTCAATAAAGCCAAAAAAAAATTACTATATACTGTAATGATACTGACAAATTTACTGTAATGATACTGACAAACGATACTGACAAATCCCCAAGTGGATAAGGCAAAGTTTAAAAAAGCATGTATATTTTACCATGCGATCTTCAAATATCAGCTATTAGAAGCAATGACTGCACATCCTTTCAGTGTGCTATGATGGTCAAAACATAATACAGGGGCTCGCCTGCCAGGTAGGGGAAGGGTGACCACCGACAGAAAAGGCCCAGTGGCCCCCGGCGGGACAGAGCTTCCAATCACTCCTGCAAGGTAGGCGGGCCTGCGACCCACCGGCAGAAGAGGAGCAGCCGCCTGCTGAGAGGCTGAGCCGCCCCCTCCCCCTGCGCCGGCATAGTAGAGGGAACTGGGACCAGACACAGAGCAGGCCCAGCGGCCTGCTGAGGGGCAGAGCCGCCCCCCACCCCCCTCGCCTGCCAGGTAGGGGAAGGGTGACCACCGACAGAAAAGGCCCAGTGGCCCCCGGCGGGACAGAGCTTCCAATCACTCCTGCAAGGTAGGCGGGCCTGCGACCCACAGGCAGAAGAGGAGCAGCGACCTGCTGAGAGGCAGAGCCGCCCCCTCCCCCCCGCGCCTGCAAGGTAGTCGGAACTGAGACCACCACCAGAACAGGTCAGACCTGCAACCGAGAGACAGAACAGGCCCAGTGGCCTGAGGAAGGGTAGAGCCGCCCCCCCCCCACGCCTGCAAAGTAGGCGGACCTGCGACCCACTGGCAGTACAGCCCCAGAGGCCTGCAGAGGGGCAGTGCCGCTGCCTGCGCCTGCAAAGTAGGCAGAACTGCGACCACCGACAGAACAAGCCTAGCGGCCCGCAGAGGGACAGAGCCGCCGCCCGCGCCTGCAAGGTCGGCGGACCTGCTACCGACTGGCAGAGCAGGCCCAGCGGCCTGCCGGCGTGGTAGGCACATTGCCCCAATTGGAGGAGGGGCAGAGCCGCCGCCCGCGCCTGCGAGGGAGACTTTGCAACTATACAAGACCAATATAAATATATAGGGGGAAAATTCAATAGCACAACAGTTTCACCAAGAAGAAAGGAACGCAAACAGTATGAAGAGACAAGGAAAGAAAGGACCACAAGCATTGCAGGTCAACTCAACGTTAGAAGAGGTAATAGCTGCAGCTGATGGAATGTCAGATAAAGAATTCAGGATATACATGCTTCAGATGATCTGGAGTCTCAAGGAAGACATCAGACAGCAAAATCAGACAATGAAAGATCACTTCAACAATGAATTACATAAACAAATCCAAGAAGCAAAAGATCAACTATACAGGGAAATAGAGGTTATAAAAAACAAACAAACAGAAATCCTAGAAATGCAGGAAGCAATAAGCCAACTTAAAAACTCAATTGAGAATACTACCAGCAGAGTAGAACACTTAGAAGACAGAACATCAGACAATGAAGATAAAGTATTTCAACTTGAAAAGAACATAGACAGCTCAGCAAGACTGTTAAGAAACCATGAGCAGAACATCCAAGAAATATGGGATAACATCAAGAGACCAAATTTAAGAGTCATTGGGATACAGGAAGGAACAGAGTTTCAAACCAAAGGAATGAGCAATCTATTCAATGAAATAATTCGAGAAAACTTCCCAGACTTGAAGAATGAGACAGAACCCCAAATCCTAGAAGCCTATAGGACGCCGAATGTGCAAAATCATAAGAGACCCACACCTAGACACATTATAATGAAGATGCCCAACATACAGAATAAGGAGAGAATTTTAAAAGCTACAAGAGAAAGGAAGCAGATCACATTTAGGGGTAAGCCAATCAGGATAACAGCTGATCTTTCAACACAGACTCTGAAAGCTAGAAGATCCTGGAATAACATATTTCAAACACTGAAAGAAAATGGGTTCCAACCAAGAATTGTGTTTCCAGCGAAATTAAGCTTCAGGATGGAAGATGAAATTAAAACCTTCCACGATAAACAAAAGTTAAAAGAATTTGCAGCTAGAAAACCATCTCTTCAAAACATCCTTGGCAAAACATTACAGGAAGAGGAAATGGAAAATAACAATGAAAACCAACAGTGGGAGGTAGGACACTAAAGGGGGGAAAATAATCAAAGTGGAAAACAAACCATGTTTAGTAACATAAATAAACAAATATGGCTGGAAGAACAACCCATATCTCAATAATAACCCTAAATGTTAATGGCTTAAACTCACCAATCAAGAGACACAGGTAGTAGAATGGATCACAAAACAAGACCCAACAATATGCTGCCTACAGGAGACGCATTTGATAGGAAAAGACATACATAGGCTGAAGGTGAAAGGTTGGGAAAAATCATATCACTCATATGGACTTCGGAAACAAGCAGGAGTATCCATACTCATATCAAATAAAATAGATTTTAAGCCAAAGTTAATCAAAAGGGATAAAGAGGGACACTACATACTGCTCAAGGGAACCATACACCAACAAGACATAACAATCATAAATTTATATGCCCCAAACAATGGTGCAGCTATGTTCATCAAACAAACTCTTCTCAAGTTCAAGAGTCTAATAGACCACCATACAATAATCATGGGAGACTTCAACACACCTCTATCACCACTGGACAGATCTTCCAAACAAAAGTTGAATAAGGAAACTATAGAACTCAATAACACAATTAATAACCTAGACTTAATTGACATATATAGAATATACCACCCAACATCAAGCAGTTACACTTTTTTCTCAGCAGCACATGGATCCTTCTCAAAAATAGATCATATATTATGTCACAGGGAAACTCTTAGACAATACAAAGGAGTAGAGATAATACCATGCATCCTATCTGATCATAATGGAATGGAACTGAAAATCAACGATAAAAGAAGGAAGGAAAAAGAATACATCACTTGGAGAATGAACAATAGGTTACTGAATGATCAGTGGGTTATAGAAGACATCAAGGAGGAAATTAAAAAATTCTTAGAGATTAATGAAAACACAGACACAACATATCGGAATCTATGGGACACATTGAAAGCAGTTCTAAGAGGAAAATTCATTGCTTGGAGTTCATTCCTTAAAAAAAGAAAAAACCAACAAATAAATGATCTCATACTTCATCTCAAAATCCTAGAAAAAGAAGAGCAAAACAACAGCAAAAGAAGTAGAAGGCAAGAAATAATTAAAATCAGAGCTGAAATTAATGAAATCGAAACAAAAGAAACAATTGAAAAAATTGACAAAACTAAAAGTTGGTTCTTTGAAAAAATAAACAAAATCGACAGACCCTTAGCCATGCTAGCGAAGAGAAGAAGAGAGAGAACTCAAATCACTAACATACGGGATGAAAGAGGCAATATCACAACAGACACTTCAGAAATACAGAAGATAATCAAAAATTATTTTGAATCCTTATACTCCAATAAATTAGAAGATAGTGAAGGCATAGATAAATTTCTTAAGTCATATGATCTGCCCAGATTGAGTCAGGAGGATATAGACAACCTAAACAGACCAATATCAATTGAGGAAATAGAAGAAACCATCAAAAGACTACCAACTAAGAAAAGCCCAGGACCGGATGGGTATACAGCAGAGTTTTACAAAACCTTTAAAGAGGAACTAATACCAATACTTTTCAAGCTACTTCGGGAAATAGAAAAAGAGGGAGAACTTCCAAATTCATTCTACGAGGCCAACATCACCCTGATACCTAAACCAGACAAAGACACTTCAAAGAAAGAAAACTACAGACCAATATCTCTAATGAACCTAGATGCAAAAATCCTCAATAAAATTCTGGCCACTCGGATACAAAAACATATCAAAAAAATTGTGCACCATGATCAAGTAGGATTCATCCCTGGGATGCAAGGCTGGTTCAATATACGGAAATCAATAAATGTTATTCACCACATCAATAGACTTAAAAATAAGAACCATATGATCATCTCGATAGATGCGGAAAAAGCATTCGACAAAGTACAGCATCCCTTTATGTTCAAAACTCTAGAAAAACTAGGGATAACAGGAACATACCTCAATATTGTAAAAGCAATCTATGCTAAGCCTCAGGCTAGCATCATACTGAATGGAGAAAAATCGAAGGCATTCCCTCTAAAATCTGGAACAAGACAGGGATGCCCTCTCTCACCACTTCTGTTCAACATAGTTCTCGAAACACTGGCCAGAGCAATTAGACAGACGAAAGAAATTAAAGGTATCAAAATAGGAAAAGAAGAACTTAAATTATCACTATTTGCAGATGACATGATTCTATACCTAGCAGACCCAAAAGGGTCTACAAAGAAACTATTAGAGCTAATAAATGAATTCAGCAAAGTGGCAGGATATAAAATCAACACGCATAAATCAAAGGCATTCCTGTATATCAGCGACAAATCCTCTGAAATGGAAATGAGGACAACCACTCCATTCACAATATCTTCAAAAAAAATAAAATACTTGGGAATCAACCTAACAAAAGAGGTGAAAGACTTATACAATGAAAACTACAGAACCCTAAAGAGAGAAATAGAAGAAGATCTTAGAAGATGGAAAAATATACCCTGTTCATGAATAGGCAGAAATAACATCATCAAAATGGCGATATTACCAAAAGTTCTCTATAGGTTTAATGCAATGCCAATCAAAATCCCAACGGCATTTCTTGTAGAAATAGAGAAAGCAATCATGAAATTCATATGGAAAAATAAAAGACCCAGAATAGCAAAAACAATGCTAAGCAGGAAATGTGAGTCAGGCGGTATAGCGATACCAGACTTCAAACTATATTACAGAGCAATAGTAACAAAAACAGCATGGTACTGGTA
The DNA here is from genome assembly GCF_047511675.1 of Marmota flaviventris. Taxonomy (NCBI): domain Eukaryota; kingdom Metazoa; phylum Chordata; class Mammalia; order Rodentia; family Sciuridae; genus Marmota; species Marmota flaviventris. Next base: position 65,119,062 of record NC_092503.1, on the reverse strand, counting down.
CCAAAACAGGCGGGTGGACCAATGGTACAGAATAGAGGACACAGAAACCAATCCACAAAACTACAACTATCTTATATTTGATAAAGGGTCTAAAAGCATGCAATGGAGGAAGGATAGCATCTTCAACAAATGGTGCTGGGAAAACTGGAAATCCATATGCAACAAAATGAAACTGAATCCCTTTCTCTCGCCATGCACAAAAGTTAATTCAAAATGGATCAAGGAGCTTGATATCAAATCAGAGACACGCTGTCTGATAGAAGAAAAAGTTGGCTACGATCTACATACTGTGGGGTCGGGCTCCAAATTCCTCAATAGGACACCCATAGCACAAAAGTTAATAACTAGAATCAACAAATGGGACTTACTCAAACTAAAAAGTTTTTTCTCAGCAAAAGATACAATAAGAGAGGTAAATAGAGAGCCTACATCCTGGGAACAAATCTTTACTCCTCACACTTCAGATAGAGCCCTAATATCCAGAGTATACAAAGAACTCAAAAAATTAGACAATAAGAGAACAAACAACCCAATCAACAAATGGGCCAAGGACCTGAACAGACACTTCTCAGAGGAGGACATACAATCAATCAACAAGTACATGGAAAAATGCTCACCATCTCTAGCAGTCAGAGAAATGCAAATCAAAACCACCCTAAGATACCATCTCACTCCAGTTAGATTGGCAGCCATTATGAAGTCAAACAACAACAAGTGCTGGCGAGGATGTGGGGAAAAGGGTACACTTGTACATTGCTGGTGGGACTGCAAATTGGTGCAGCCAATTTGGAAAGCAGTATGGAGATTTCTTGGAAAGCTGGGAATGGAGCCACCATTTGACCCAGCTATTCCCCTTCTTGGTCTATTCCCTAAAGACCTAAAAAGAGCATGCTACAGGGACACTGCTACATCGATGTTCATAGCAGCACAATTCACAATAGCTAGACTGTGGAACCAACCTAGATGCCCTTCAATGGATGAATGGATAAAAAAAATGTGGCATTTATACACAATGGAGTATTACTCTGCATTAAAAAATGACAAAATCATAGAATTTACAGGGAAATGGATGGCATTAGAGCAGATTATGCTAAGTGAAGCTAGCCAATCCCTAAAAAACAAATGCCAAATGTCTTCTTTGATATAAGGAGAGTAACTAAGAACAGAGTAGGGTCGAAGAGCATGAGAAGAAGATTAACATTAAACAGGGATGAGAGGTGGGAGGGAAAGGGAGAGAGAAGGGAAAATGCATGGAAACGGAAGGAGACCCTCAGAGTTATACAAAAGTACATACAAGAGGAAGTGAGGGGAAGGGGAAAAATAATACAAGGGGGACAAACGAATGTCAGTAGAGGGGGCAGAGAGAGAAGAGGGGAGGGGAGGGGAGGGGAGGGGTGATAGTAGAGGATAGGAAAGGCAGCAGAATACAACCGACACTAGTATGGCAATATGTAAATCAATGGATGTGTAACTGATGTGATTCTGCAATCTGTATATGGGGTAAAAATGGGAGCTCATAACCCACTTGAATCAAATTGTGAAATATGATATATCAAGAACTATGTAATGTTTTGAACAGCCAACAATTAAAAAAAAAAAAATAAATAAAAAAAAAAAAAAATAAAGTTTGTTCCTGCTTGAGTGGCTCGTGATTTGTGCCCAGCCAGACTGCGGCAACTGGAAAAAAAAAAAAAAACCATAATACAGGGATGTATCATGAACTAAATTTAAAGCATCTGGCTTTAAAATGAATTTAACCAAACCTAACTGTTATTTTGTTGTTGTTTTTTTCTTTTCTAGTAAGTCTGATCTCCTCTCTCAGCTCCTCAAGGCTTCAACATTTTCTCTAATGTCAAATTTGCATAAATAAATTGCTCCTCACATTTATTTATTTAGGAATTTGAGAAGGTTCATATCTTTCTAAATAAATAAAAGTCCTGTTCTAGCAATCTGCTTCTTGCTCCAGCTTTACATCTTTCCTTTCTCCAGCAGGTAAAAGAATAAGAGAACTAGTTTAGAATTTTGTATCATCTGTCAAGGCAAGACAAATTTTAGCATTTTAGCTCAGCAGCGATTGTTAAGAATTTAATCTGACTCATCTTTGTATGCCCACTTCTTAGAATAGGTCCTTGGTCATAGCAGGTGTTCAGGGTACATTAAACTGAATAAATGAAAGTGAAAATGGTCACTTTCTAAAAAAAAGTGTAGAAAATCTGAAAATTTGTGAAATACTGCTAAATCTAAACTAGATATCAATACATGTTTGAAAACTAATGATAATTTACATAATGAGACACAGAAATCACTAAGGATTATAAACTCCTTCAGGAAAGGAACAATGTATAGTAATTGTTTCTCTTCCCCATGGCTTTTAACAAATACTGCATATTAGATTCATTCATTCTTTGAGGGTGGGTTTTGTCCATTTGTTCACTGCTGATTTACTAATGTCTAGAACAGACAATAATTGAGCACCTGGGATGTGCCAGGTACAAGTCTAAGAACAGGGATATAGATAAGTTTCTGAAAGCAAGGGACTCATCATCTAGTGGAGAAGTTAGATAAGACAAAAAAAGTTAAGTATGACTGTGTTAAAGGTGCTTTAGCTAAGATCAGTACAGAATTCTCAGGAATTCAGGGGAAGAAGCTCTGACTCAGATGGGAGACTGCCAGAGTAGAGCAGTACAGAAGGCAGGAAATCACAGGGGGGCATCTTTGTATCTTTCCTGAGTATTAAACAAAAACCAAAACCCTTGGGGCTGGGGATGTGGCTCAAGCAGTAGCGCACTCGCCTGGCATGCATGCGGCCCGGGTTCAATCCTCAGCACCACATACAAACAAATGTTGTGTCTGCTGAAAACTAAAAAATAAGTATTAAAATTCTCTCTCTCTCTCTCTCTTTTTAAAACAAACAAAAAAATTAAAAAAAAAAAAAAAAAACCCTGAACCAAAACCCAGGAATTGTTACATCTTGGGGGTCTTCAACTAGAAACCATGAGAAAAAACACTTCCACTGGATACAAGTAAATAAGAAAGTCCATTAATGCAACTAGGATCCTCAATAATGGGGCTTAAAACAGTTCTAAAGATTTAATTTCACTTTAGTGAAACTTTAGTTTATATTAAAATTAGTTGTGCAATGTCTCAAATACAGTGGTAGATTACTACAATCTTGCTGGAAATTCAGAAACAAGTGAGGCAAAACTATTATGAATTTGCAGATTGAGTCATGCAGGGCACACTACTTTAAGAAAGTAAAGAACATCATACAACATTGAGATCTCAGTTGTAGGTTTCATAGATGATAGGCAGGATTTAGTCCAGAGGAATAGCATTTTAATGAAGAAAATGGCATGAAGAATGCTGTGATGCAGGTAAGTATAAAGCATTTTGGAGCGGCAATAACTAAGCTCATAAATGTGATAATTATTTTTGGTTTTGCAGTGGAAGTTGAACCCAGAAATGCTTTTTCACTGAGCTACATCCTCAGCCCTTCTTTTTATTTTGAGACAGGTTTTTGCTAAGTTGCTGAAGCTGGCCTAGTAATATGTTTGGAAAGGTAAAGTGACAGATTATGGAGAATTAGAATATGGAATTAGAATATGGAATTTATTTCACAGGTCAAAGGGAGCCAAGGAAGGTTTGGGGACAGAGAAGTGTCCAAATGCATCAGTATTTTAGGAGAAAAAAGTAATCCAGGTTCATTTTCTATGCTGAACTAGAAGAAAAAGACTAGATCTGGTGAAAGTAGTTGGGAGACTCTGGTATAGACTAGGGGCAATGTGATAAGGAAAGTAAAAATGAAGGAAGTAAGCAATCATTTGCCAAAGGAGAGAGAACAAAGAAGATAAAGCTTCCAAACCCAAGTAATAAGATACTAGGAACACAAAAAGAAGATGAGATTTTAGGTATGGAATCCTGTAATGAGAGGTGATGGATATTGTCAGGTCATTAAAAAACACAGAACACTTTTAATAGGAAAGAAAATATGTATCACCATAGCATCTTAAATGTTAAAAACTAATTTCATGTAAAGCTAAATATTACATGAAAACAAAAGATAATTTCTATTACTGAATTTTCCAGTATTGCAGTTAAAGGATATAAAGTTTAGTAGAAAACCTAAGAAGTTTCACTCATTAATCTATTTAATAATAAAATGGAGTTAAGATAAAGAGTGAACTAATAAAACAGGACTTCATATTAGCTTCCTTTTACATATCAGCATTTATCTTTTCTTTTATAAAATGTAATTACTATATTTTATGAAGTATAAAATAAAATGAATGCTTATCTGTTGAAAAACTATGAAATAACTTTAGGAATATATATGCAAGGAAAATAATGGCTCCATAGGAAAAAAAAAACAGAAGCAATTTAATAAGTATTGTCTTAGGCTGCTATGAGCAAATGTCATTTAAATAATTTCTTAATGTTTCTCAGAAAAAGAAAAGTTTCTAAACTACCAGTATCCTAAATGATTGCCAATATTTTTGAGATACTGTGTTATTTTCTAATAGAGGTGAATAATTTATAGATATATCTATTTTTACTTCTTAGATGTACCTTAAAACTTGTACAATGCATTTCTTTAGAGATGATATCGATGGAATGGTGGCTGAATTCCTCAGTGCCAGCAAAACAGGATGTTGTCCAACATCTGTAACATATGGTGAAGCTGGAAGAAACCGCCCAATATACTGCTCAATAACATTTCCTAGCAATTGATTCAAATAGGCATTTGGATTTTGAGACTGACAGCATATGATACACATGCCCTACAGGGGTGGGAAAAAAAAAAGAAAAAAGAAAGAAATACTAAGAAGTTTTAAAAAAACATACAATATTTAGGAATTTACTAATATAATCCCAGAATTAAATTCATGTCAGAATTTATAACTTATCACAATCAAAATGACATCTGACATCATCAATAGATAACATACATATGAACCTTCAGGAATTGAGCTTAGATATTACATATGCTATGGTATTTAACCAAAAATGCCTATTTTGGGGACATGAACACGGAAGCAGGAGAAAAGAATACAAAAAGAAAAACAACTGAGATTCTCTCTCCTGTCCTCAGAAAACTTGACTACTACTACTACTACTAGTACTAATACTGCTACTACACACACACACACACACACACACACACACATTATAAAATACATTTCAGGTCAGTCTTTTTTATATAGGGCACTGGTCATTTTTGTCTACATTTATGCCAAAACTTTTCCATGTTAAGAAATATGGTAAATTAGGGCTGGGAATGTAGTCAGTGGTAGAGTGCTTGCATGCCTAAGGCCCTGGTTTCTCTTTCCAGCATATGTGAATGTGTGTGTGTGTGTGTGTGCACGTGCGTGCGCGCGCGCACACACACACACGGCTCATAAATGTGATAATTATTTTTGTTTTTGCAGTAGAAGTTGAACCCAGAAATGCTTTATCACTGAGCTACATCCTCAGCCCTTCTTTTTATTTTGAGACAGGTTTTTGCTAAGTTGCTGAAGCTGGCCTTAAACTTGTGATTCTCCTGCCTTAGCCTTCTGCCTCACTGGGATTACAAGTGTGTGTCACCAATCTGGTGATAAATTTTTTAAAAAATAATTAATTGAAGAAGAATGCAGAAGATTAAGACTTAGAGCAATAACAATTTATTTAGAGATTTTTCTCTCAAAAACTGTGCCAAGTACTTTATATTCATTATTTCATTTAAATTTCTCAAAAAACCCCCATTGAGTTAATATTTTTATATACATTTTATAGCTAGGGAAACAGGTTTAGCAGGTTAAAACAAAACTTCGAGTTCTTGTGAACTTTATTGAGCTCCTAACTTTGCTAAACCTGTTTCCATATTCTCTAGATAAGCACCTTCCTTTCCACTCATCTGCCAATTGCTGAGATGAGCAGTCTATACTGCGCTGTGGACTGTTCTTTATCTTTCTGCTGGATGACACATTAAACTTTGATTTATGTACTATCATAAATACAAAATTACCAAGTCAACTTAAAGCTTAATTTCCCAAAAAAAACCTATAGAGTTAATATCTTTATATCCATTTTACAGCTAGAGAAACAGGTTTAGCAAAGTTAGGAGACAGAAATTTTAAAAATCCATCTATGAAAGAGATCACTTAATTACCTAATCAAAATCTACTTTCTCCTTTCCTCCTCAGTTTTCCTTTCTTGACCTCAAATTAAGTAGCACTTATCTTCAATAATGAATGACAGGTCAATATTTCAAACTGACTACTGGACTTCATTACCTAGATATTCCATAAGCTTCAAACAAAAGTTGCTCAAAAACGGATCCTTACCTTCATCCCTGTATTGCCAGAATTTTCCATTTTAGTTAGCAACACTACTAACTGTAGTACTAGTGTGATAGTGACTGGCAGTCTTCAGGAAACTAGGAAGCAATTCATTTTTTTTTTTTCTGTTCCTCCACAATTCATGCAGCAAGTATTTTTAATTGGAGCTCATCAATGTTTTTGAAATCTGCTGCGTGGGCTCTAATCTCACTGCCTTAGTTTAAAAACCTTTAGATAATGTGTAGGTAATTTCAATGAACTAGTATTCTGTATCAATGCATTCTGTATCTCCAATCTAACCTCCTCAGTATTTTAGATGTTAACACCAGAATCATTTTTCTAAAATGTAAACATGATTCTATCACTCCCACTTCTTTGCTCAAAATCCATCAATAGTCCCCATGTCAAAGATGAAATTCAAACTCTTTAGTATGATAATATAAAGCCTTCCCACGTAAGGCTCCTTCCATGTGAATTTCCAACCACAACAGAACTATTTGCTTTTCCCCAATGCGCCTTATTTTTTTTTAAAGCTCCCGCCCTAGTACAAGTTGCTCCCTCTGATAGAAATGGTCCTCAACTCTTACTCATTCAGCTCTTCTACACTCAATATTCTGTACAGTATATTCTCACATCTCCTCCACCCTAGTCTGGTTGATGAATAGATAGCTCAGGTCTCTAAGGAAAATATTGAGCACAATACTATTAAGGGTCTGTGCCAGTTTGACACCCTCTCAACCTCAAGCTTCTTGCCTTTCTAATCTTTGTTTTCAGAGCTAAAGAAAAAGAGAAGTTTAAAACTTGTTCAGTGCTTGTGTCACAGGTACACATGTACCTTGAGATTACAATGTCCGGTTTTTAAATCTGCATTTGGTAAATTATATTTTAAGACAAAGTTTTCCCTTTTATTACTTTAAGCAGCCACACTGCTTATATACCTGGAGATATAAAGGAAGACTCTTCTGAATTGCAGTCAGCATGGGTGCAGGTAATTCCTTCTCTTGCTGTAATACTGTATGTGGTAGCAGTAAACAATCTATGATCCGAAACAGCAATTTCTGGGCTTTAGAGGTGGCAAAAATTTGAGCCCATGATTTAACAAGAATTCCTAATAGAGAAGAGAAACAACAACAGTTATGGTTGTCTCCTAACTACAGCATTTATTATTCCATGAAAAAAATTATGTTTAAAATATAAATAGGTAGTAGGAAGAAACATCCTGGGAGTCAAAAGATATAGTTTAAGCCTGTATTTCACTGAGATAAATTTCTCTCAGACTTCTGGGTTGGGAAAAACAAATATATGAGCAACTGGCATTCATATATTCTGCTTTACATTCATATAATCTTATATTCTTCTATTTCTTTATATTTTTATCTTATATATAATTTTATAGGCTGCCTCAATCTAGTTCACAAGGAGAGGTTTAACTAAATTTAATTATTAAAATAGGAAAAGTAGAAGTTGTAACACCCTGGAGCAATCATTTAGGCTCCTTAAACTTCAGTTTTTACACCTTTCACTTATTTATCATAAAAAAAAAAAAAACACACAAAATTTTGAATCTGGAATAAAAGAAAGAGACTTGATTTCCTTGATGCTAGGAGTCCATCAACTATGTGATGAGAGTAAAACTTAACAAATGAATACGCTTTTTTTATATAGTATGTAATAGATACATAATTCTCACTGGGGTATATTATTGCTATTGAAGCCTCATTTATTGAAAACCAAATTTAAAAAGAGATTAAGTGCTTGTTACAACAGCAGAGTGGTAAAACTACTGCATAAACTTTTACATTTCATTCTACCTTAGAAAGCAAAAAAGATGATAACATTCAAAGTCATTTCCATCAAATAGAAACTTTAAAATTCAAACTCAGAAGGAGAACACACCTGCTTATAGAAGAGTATATTGATGTTAAAAAAAAAACAAACAACCAATAATCACTTCTAAGAAGAACAAACAGCAACATTAATCATCTGTTGTAAAAGGAAGTGCAATAATCAATCACAAAGAAACACAGTGTTCACTTAGCAATATTTTAAATAATGCTAGCTTGCTCCTCATTTTTTAGTGGGTAGAAAATTTGAGTCTGACAGCAATATAAGAAGAACTCACATTCTAACTAACATTAATATATCCATAAAGCAACTGTCATCATAACCAACATTTGAAATGATTCACATCACTCAGGTGTCATAAAGATATTACTTAAAAAGAGTAGATACGGACCAACCAAAAACACATCATCTACCTTTGTATTTCATCTTCTGCAGTGAAAGACCTTAGTTTTCATGAGGCCACAGAAGGGAAAAGTTAATACATTTGATGTTTCAGATTCCTATTTCTTAAATTTCAGCTGATAATATCTGTACATGTGATATTAAAAATGCAAACAAGAACGATGAGGAAAAACTTAAGTCAAAAACTTTGGGAACAGGGTTAGGGCTGTAGCTCAGTGGCAGAGCACTTGCCATGTGTGAGGCACTGGATTCGATCCTGAGCACTACATAAAAGAAATAAACAAATAAAGGTATTCTGCCCATTTACAACTTCAGAACAACAACAACTTTGGGAACAGTTTAAATACATAGTAGGTTTATTTAAAACAAAACAGAACAAAAACAAGTCTTTTTCCTGGCTATAAAGAAATATTATATACTAATACTAAGATAATCTCCCTGTCTAAAGATAACCACTATAAAAAAGTTCTTTTATATATACTTACTTTCTACTTTAGCAATCTTTCTTATTTAAAAACAATAACATGATGTACTACTAATAGATTTATAAATTTATTAAATTCAAGAAATATTTAGCATCTGCTATTACCTACACTGGAGAAATTTTCAAACCAACATATTTTAAATTCACAATACAGTATGTGATGCATACTCCATAAATATTCTTTTTTTTTTTTCTTTTTCAAAATACGAAATGAGGGAAATAAAAATTTCAGAAGTTATGGCTACTACCCTGAATAAGATTAAAAATTAGTAAGGGTATGTCAAGTACACATTTTTAACAATTGAAAAGGTATAAAAAATGCCATAAGATTAAAAACAAATGAAGTGCAATCAGGGAGACTAAGTCTACCTGGGAATGTGGGAAAAGCAGAGACAACTGGGCTGGGCACTGAAAGTTCATGGGTAGAACTTCAACCACAAAAACAAAAGGGCAAAATGGCCAAAGAAATGAGGGTGATCAAAATGAAAGGCATGGAAACAGAAAGTATGAGATGTAAAGAATGAGAAAACAAACTTAAACCACAACAAAACTGGAACAAACACAACCCTGTCTCCCCCTGTACACACTAAAAAAAAAAAAAAAGAAAGGGAAGTTGACGATATTACTGATGGATCAACTCTGCCTTTTCACAAATTATTAGACTACAATCAAGATCCCAGATGTTACTCCTTAACATGGAGTATGGTTTTATCAATAGCATGTGTCTTCTAGTAGCAGCCTTATAAGTGATTAACTCTCCTTTCCTCAACTGGTTTTGGTAGCCCAACCCAACACGCTTTCAAACTTTCCTATGTTTATATTTGCTTTTCTCCACTTTATTCTAAACCTTCTACATAAAGAAAACAGTGTTACCTGTTCCTTATTTATTTTTTTCTTTCTTTCTTTTGCAGTGCTGGGTATTGAACCCAGAACCTCACACATGCTAGGCAAGCACTCTACCATTGAGCTACATCCCCAGCCCTACCTGTTCCTAATTTCTAATGAATAAATGGGTAACACCATAGTTGTAAATTCTATTCCCTGTTTTTGAGATATCTACACAAAAAGAAAAAATATAAACCTATTTGCCACTAACCCCCCCCCACCCCCCGGCAAAAAAAACCCGAGGTTACAGAACAAAGAAGGCCTTCAATTCTTCATAAGTAAAATTTTGCCCCAGGTCTACATATCACAAATCCAATGTCATTTTGTAGTTTCTGATAAGACTATCATATATTCTGCAATATAAAGACATAACTCTGTAATCAATCATACACTTAGCTTGGCAAAAAGCTAAATCTGGAAACATCATAAAACTTTTTTAAGAGACTAATATAAGCCTAAATGCTAAAATGCTAATCTAGATTTTCCTATGTAATATTTATAATAAATTTATAATAAATATTCTAAAATTAAGATGTCTGAATTGCTACCATTGCTTTCACTACATTGCACATCATCCATATTTACACATTTTTCACATTCTCCTTTATCTTTCACAACAAAGATAAAAGGTTTGAGACAGTCTAAATCAGGTTTATTTATACATTCACAAGATTAAAGGGAATAGATATAAGGTTTTGGCCACAGAGAAATAAAAAAACTAAAAAACTTAAATTCTATATAAGAACTTCTAAGGAAATCTTTTTCATGTACCTTTATCCAGTTCCTATTTTTGGTTAGCAACATGGTTTTAGTGAACAAAGATATTCAAATTACTGAATTCCTAAAGAAAGATGAACTCCATTGTTCTAGAACAGGCAGAGAAAAAGATTTCTTTTTGAAAAGGGAAAACACAATATTGTGAGAAACAAGATTTGAAGCATAAATACCTTAATGCTCATATTAAACCTCCTGACCTCGTTCATACAGAGTAGACCATAAAAATAAAGGAAGTGGGGTTTTCTGATGTTTTAAATTCTAATGAAGTACAGGTAAGCATTAACAAAAGCTCTATTTTAGTTATTCAGGTATTCACAACGTAACTTACAGCAGACTACTGCTAACTGTTTTGGTATATTTTCTGTATTGATCACAATTAATTTTAATATTAACACAAACATAACAAACACAAGACCAACATGAGTTATTTTAAGCTAAATCACTGTATTTCAGATTATTATGACTTTATGGAGAATAAGTAATTTCACCAGTATATTTCTGTCCACCCTGATACTATAGGCTCAACATAAGGAAATGATAGTAGGAAAATAATGTCAAGAATACATACCCATCATCCCATAAGTGAGCTGCAGCCCTGCACTGGAAATTTTTTTTCCCAAATAGGGTTTTATGTATTTTAATACTTCACCAAGGTATTCTAAGGACTTTGTGACCATAGCAGACTTATCAGAAAGTGTCTGGAGATTCCTGTAAGTTGTACCAACAGCCTATAAATAAAGGAAAACAATATTTAACTTTCCAGGTTTTATACAATAGGGGCTTAATTCCCTTACCCCATACATACATACCCAATACAGTTAGGCCTTCACCCTTAACTTTCCAATAATGGTTCACAGCAATTAAATTTCACATGAAAAGGACTAAATCTTGCTTTTATAATTAAAATAAAGGTTACAGGAAGAATAAAAAAAATCAATTCACCAATAATTATTTATAGGAGGTTTCACTCAGCAAAGTATCACTGGGGGAAAAAAAAAAAAAAAAAAAACCCACAAAACTGGTGTATAAGAATGTTGTAATGAAATCACATCAAGACTACCAAACAAGGAAGCTCATCAAATATATGTGACTGAGGACTCAAAAATCTCCAAATTCCTACAAGGAAAGCCTATTAGTAATGCTACCATATCCCAACAACAAAAACCTATATAAAGTTCAGCTTTATGATAGGAATAGACATCCCTCTACCTCCCAGAATTTTCTTTATGAGTCTGCTAGTTTAATAACAAATAACAGTAAGGAGGGAAGAAGAGGAAGGGAAATAAGAGAATAACATCAGGAAGGTGGGAATAAGTAAGTAAAGCCACAGAAGAAATAAGAGAAGTTGTTGGATTAGAAAGTTTGAAGAAATTAGTAAAGTTTTAAAATCATTTTTGGAAACTTAAGAGTGGATTTCAATGACCTAAACTAGACCACAAATAGCACCAATACACATAGTTAGGGGATCTCCCCAGCCTTGCCAGCTGCTCTAGCTGCTCTTAGTAGACATGAGGAAGGAGAGAAAGCTGGATTTACTGCACTGACCTAAGGTTGAAAGTTTGTAGGTTTGACCAAAAGACAAAAGACTACAATTGTGGAGGTACTGTTAAAAGTAGTTGAAGTAAGTCTCCAAGGAGGCTAATTAAGGTGGATGGGGGAGGAAGAGCAAACTTGAAAGGATGCTGTACTTGGAAAAAATGGCAGAAGGTCATAAAAGGGAGTGGAAGGTCACTTATGACATGGAGGGATGGGAGTAACATTTCAGTAAAAATTATTTTCCAAAACAAATTAATGAGAAGAGTAGTAGTTCTTAAACATTTGTGCAAATCTCTTTACTGTCCAGCTTAATAGAAGTAGGCTATATTTCTTATTTCCTTCTATATGTGATTCTTATGATCTTACAGAATAAAGAAAATCTTGCCTCACAAGTACATATAGGTGGAAGTAGTATTTTGACAAATTTTTCAAATAACTGTGGAAATTTCTCTTTGCTATTAGACCAAAACTTGACAAGTGGTATTTTTTGGAGGCCAGTCAAAATGAACTATGGAACTAAAGAATCTGAGGAATCTAAAATGATGTCATAAAATGATGTCAGTGGACACTTCATACATTAAGAGATCTTGGCATATCTTGTACTTAGAATAGATCTTTTACCCTTGAATGCTTATTAAAAAGCTTGCACTGGTCATTTGGAAAATTCTGACTCTTGAGTTACACAGCTTCCTGATGTTGACACATTTCATTATTGATATTGGCAAAAAAGTCATATGCATTAATACCAACACCATTCTCATAAAAAAAAGTCATTAAGTATCAGGAAGCCCTCAAGCTCACAATGACAAATACAAGCTTTCCAAAATTCTAATTTTCTTGAAAGCTCAAATTATATTATTAGCAACAGATATTGTCAGTTGTTTTCTTTGAAGTGATGGGCTGGCTTACTTCATTCATTTTTGAAAAAAATGTCTGCCAAATACCCAAGTCTGAATAACCACATTTTGTCAGTTGTTTTTTCAAGATAAAAGCAATCAGCTCAGCTTGCAACTCAAATAATCACACAAGTCTTTTCATTTAGACAACCACATTGCTTTGGCATGCAGCAAAAGTGCTTTAAGTGCACTTTGCATTGTCATTCACAGAATACTAAAAGAATATGTACTCAGGGTCAAGATTTAATAAAATTAATAATTTTATTTCTTCATTAAGGATATTCTTAAGTGAACTAACTGTTTTTCCTGAGTATATAAAAGTGTAAATTATTATGGCTACTAGTATAATCTTAGGACACAGTACTGACTCATGCTAAAGCTTTTGCATGATTTGTGCTATGTCAATATAGTTTTGAGCTCTAGAACCTCTTGACAACGTATCAGTAACTCCCAGGAGCCTATTAACCATACTTTTGAACTTTAGTACACCCAAAGAATCTCAATATTTTTTTATGTTTAGCTCTAATCTCCCCAGACTAAAAGACATGCATTTCTTAGTACCTTGACTATGACAACTTATATCATTTCTGTATAGAAAAGAATTCACACTGCAGGCCAAATGCTGATATCCTTAAAAAGTCTTCCATGTCAGGTAGGGCCTTGGGCCTTTAGAGTTTTAGGGAAGCTGCTCACTATTCCCTGATAAGAATGGCTCACTGTGCCAAAAAAATCTGTACAAATAACATTGCTATATCAAATGCCTATTTTCCTTTTGTACATCTGGAATTCTGCAAGTGCAAGGCAAAGCGGGTGCATGTAACCAGTTCCCAATAAATAAAAACCATGGACATTGAATTGCTGATGACCTTCCCTGATAGTGAATATTTCATGTCTCATCACTACTCCTTGCTGAAGAATTAAACATACCCTGTCTCTCCTTCACTGAGAAAAGACACTTCGAAATTATGCCTGGTTTCTTTAGACTTCACTGCCATGTACCTTGTCCCTTTGTTGTTTGTGCTTTATATGCTTTCTTTGTAACAGGTCATGGCTGTAAGTACAACTATATTCTGAGTTCCAGTCTCTCACAACTCCCCTAGTGAATCACAGAACCTGCAGATAATCTTTGAGACACTTGACAGAACTCTAAACAAGTCGCAAAGTGAACTTCTTGCTTACTTACCCTTGAACCTAAATCATGAAGTTCCTATTTCTCCTTAAGGTATCATCACTTTTCTGGTTACACACAGTATTTATTTCATATCCATTTAATCTTCAATTCTTTCCAAACTCCACTAGTTTCTGGCTGATAACTCCCACACCTTTAAATATATTATTGTTTCTAATTTTCATATAAAAGTCATTTAATCAAATCAGACCTACTTAAAAATCTTCCTACTCTTCGCAGGATAAACTACAAACATCTTATTAAGATGCTCTAAAATTCTTTACCTACTGATTGATCTATCAACAAACTGACACTAAGCATATAAAACCTTGCATCATTTTAAACTCTATATATGTCTTATGGTCTCTGACAAGTGAAAGTTCTTCTGGTTTTTTAAATTTCTAACATGCCTTAGGTAATACTTTGCAGCACCTAGCTAAAAACTATCATTTGTTTAATGATAAAAGAAAAATTAATTTGGGCTAAATTATATTTAGGAAGACTAAATTTAAAGTATAATACAACTCACTGGTAGGACAGCAGAACAGAATGCTTGACTTCCTTTTCTGATCCAGTAGGGTTCCAAGCAAACAATAGGTATTTATTTAATCGTGGGTTGAGCCTCAATCAACAACTAAATGAAGTGCCCAACAGAAATGTATATTTTGCATCTGCATGTTCAATTACTAAATGTTGTTAGTGTTTATACAATATTTTTAATTTTCTTACAATTGTACTTTAACTTAAAACCTATGGAAGAATTAACATTTATGTAAAAAGCTTATTGGTTGTAATTATTTTCAGTGTAGTTAATGCCAACCACTCTGTAGAAAACAATCACTCTACTTTTACTGTGAACAGCTTATAAAAGACACTAATTTAAACACATTAATGACCTCAACTGGACTTAGAAAACAAGCATTATCACAAGATATATTCTTTTAAAATTAATAATTTAAAATTTAAATGGGACTCTTTATTATTTAGAAAAACCAAACCACATGGATTAGACTTTAAAACCCCAATCATACTACATATGAAATAGCTAGTATACTAAGGCTTACAGTGTTTGTCATAGGGCAGTAAATACTCAGCTAGAACCATAATGAACCCTGTACAAGTAATTTTAGTTTGCAAGTGCCCAAGAACATTGCTATCCAGCAATTTCAGTAATAAGACATTCTTAAAATTTTGGGTGGCCTTAGAGTAAAACTTTTATGTAGTACTCTTTAGTTTTATTATTCTTCATTAAATGTAAATTTTCTGCTGTCCTACCAGTGATTTGTACTATACTTTAGATTCAATTTTCTTCCTCCAGAATTTTATAATAGCAGGCAACTGATAATATAATTCAATTTTTAAAAAATTAAATTTATAGAAAAATTTTAAGAACACTAATCAGTACAGTACAATTAGTAACACAATTATACTAATAAATGAAAAATACCTCAAGGAATTGAACAACTGCTTTTTTGGGGTCTTCCGGGATGGATAAATATCCAACTTGTGCCTTTGAGAAAATATCCTTTACTTCTGAGAGTTTAAATAGCAACCTTGTCAATTCAGCCAACTGTTCCACATAATCTTTTTCTGTAAATAAAATCACATATTTATTATATAAAGATATATAATAAAATAAAGTTTTCAATATGCTGAATATATGTATATATGTGAGTGCAGGGGATGTAAATCCTTGTTTATGACATGCTTTTTTTAAAATTCAAATTTCCATAAAATTAAAGAGTAAAAGTTTTTCTCACTTATGAACAACTTAGCCCAAAAGTCATTCATGTAAAGCCAACTGATATAGTAAGATATCAGAGAAAATTTAAAGCCTTTTTTCAGGGCAGCCCTGCTACAAATGGTTGGAAAAAACAATTGAGGAAAAGGTGTGTTCTACAGAAATAGAACTGTATGAAATATTTTTTTAAAAGTAACCAGAGTCACTCAATGACTAATAATAAAGCAGAAGAAAGGCAAAATATCTAATAAAAATAGGACAGAATTATTCACAATTGGATATTTTTCTTTTTGGGTACTCACAGTGTGATATCTGGTAATACTTCAAATTTCCACGTTTTTGTGTGATAAATTTTTTCAGAGTAAAAAAAACTAGCCTGTCACCTGAGGAACAAGTTTTTGTTCTTGGCTTCCAAGGAAACAAGTTCTTTTATCGTGATAGCAGGGGAATTTGTCATATGTAGTCCAAAAAAAAAGTGTGTGTGTGTGTGTGTGTACACACACACACACACACACACATCAAGAAAAAGAAGCAGGGTGCAAAAGGAAAGAATAAATTTCTGCTTACATATACACTTAATTATAAACATACTTTGTATATTTTCTATTAATTTATGTAATAATCTTGGGCTGGGGTTGTGGCTCAGTGGTAGAGTGCTTACTTGCCTCACATATGTGAGGCACTGGGTTTGATCCTCAGCACCACATAAAAATAAATAAACAAAATAAAGTTATTATGTCCATCTATAACTAAAAAATAAAAAAGATATTTTTAAAAAATTATGTAATAATCTAGAGAGCAAAAAGCTTTCCATAGGTACTCCCTCCATGCCTCACCAAATAAATGTATACACGACTCACTTACCAACTGCCTGCTCAGAAATTGCATCAGTAAACAAATCATCAGGTCCAGAGAGATTTTTTATATACATTTGCAAAACACAACGGATCCATGATCTTATAGTTGAGGATTGAAAAGATACACAGCCTGAATGAGAAAGTGCTTCACACAGGGTGCTGTAAAGGCAAGTTGACGCGTATTAAAACAACAAGAACAAAAATGGCAATATATTCCCTGAGTATAGACAGCAAGTAAAGAAATGCAATCTAACATCTCCCATGAACACACTTGGTCTTACTCATCTTTCAGATAAATACACTAACATAGACAGGCATTGCTGAAAATGAATACTACAGATAATAATACTATACTCAAAAAGAAATGCTGGATAAATTTGTGTTGTCATGTGTAATGTTCTAATTTTAAACTTTCCTTTTTCCATTGATGGTATAAGCCAAGGGAAAGGTTGAGGAAGCATATGGGTGAAATGGGAAAAGCAAGGGGCTTATATCTAGATAGGTGAGATGATAATGAAGGAAGCAGAAGCAGCAAGTAGAAGAAACAAAAAACAAAACAAAAAAACATCGAAGTGGCCTTTGGAATAATTAAGCAGAGAAGAGGTCATGACCATATGAGGAATGGGTAAAAAAAATTACAGACAAAACATATGTCTATGAGTATCTCCTGACAAGTTCCACCCCTATCCTCTTCCCTGCTCCTCCGTTCCACAGGTTCAAAGATTACCCCACATGGGATTCAAAAGCAAAATCTCCAAGAAATTTTAAAAGTAATCCTTATTATGAAGCCAAAAACCTGGCTAAATTTGATTTCTAATCTGTTCGTAAGAATGGGGATGGTATACAGAGTTTTGAAAGGGCTTAACATTTAACAAAAAGAAAAAAAAAAGCAACCCACAAAACACAAGCTAGCTTTCCTACTATGACTATTGTAAAATGTTGGTGTATCTGAAAGCAAAAAAAATCTTCCAAATGAGAATATATGTGGAAAAGATAATTTTTCATTTTAGATAATTCTTACCTTACCAGTGCACTGATCTATTAGGGATTACATTAATAAGTATGACTGAAATAAGGACACATACCTATTTTGTAGTAAATGACTTAAATATTTTGCTACAACTTGGGGGCAGATGATATCATCCCAACCATAAAGTTGAATTATTGATATTACTGGCTGAGGCTGAAGATCTGACGGAGCAGTACTTGGCATGTCCGCTGCCAACAAAGTAAAATCTAGATTTAAAATGAAAGAAACTAAGGTGAGAAAAAATTTTAAATTTCCCCTCACCCAATTTATTTAATAGTGATAAAAATACCAAATAATAAAATGTCATATCTAGAAATGTAGAACAAGCAAAAAGTTAAAACTGAACTAAATTCATGTTGTCAAAGAAATTTCTAATAGCATTATCTAGATCTTCAAGAAAGGATCGAGAAGCATCTCTTTCTTATCATTGTGGATCTGTACTGGATTCTTTAACTCAAGCTGGAGGTTTCTGCTTGTATGTCGCCATCAAATCAAAGATACATAAAAAAATATTTCTAGCGTTTACTCTTTTATAATTAAGCTAATTTATTTGTTACTTATCACAGTGAGCAGTTCACTCTTACCTTAGAACACAAAATTTTCCTTAATAGTAATCACTATAATCAATCACACCCCACCTTCTTCAGAACCCAAAGATCTAGGAGCCAAAATTCTTTAATTTAATCATGTTACACAAATAATACTTCATTTTGTGATTTACTGGGAACCCCATCAACTCAATTTGTACTACACTGATTTATGCTTGTTAATCAATTATTTATGAAACACTGCTGTCTATGTAGCTTTCTTCAAATGTAATTTATTCTCCCATACCCCTCATAACACTTGACCTACAGATGAGGTGAGTTTAATTCTTGATCCACATTGCTGTTTCTAGATCATTGTCCCTTTCTCCTTCCCCAAACTCCTACCTTTGAATGTCATATATATCATCAGATGGTAACAGCCACTAATTCCTTCTAACTCTCTTGTAGTCACCTGCACTCTCCTAGTTTACCCCTCTTCCATGCCGAGCCGAGTAGACTGTCGTTCATTATTATTCTCTCCAACAACAACCTTACCATTGATGTTTTTTCCCCTAGTATCTTGGCCCTTCATTTCTTGGCACTCCTCTCCTCCAAAGAATATTCCTCCATTCTACTTTAGACAGTCCCATGGTGATCACAGAAACCTTGGCATTACCAATAACCACAATCTTTCTATAATTTTATTTTCAAGTGCTATACCTTTTGATACCAAATTTGCTTTAGTCTAGGACCCTAAATCCAACAATTCTTTGATTACATCAGGGCCTATAGTCTACTGCACCCACAACTCTTTCCCCACCTTCCTTGTGTTCATGTCTTCCCTTCCCTCTTTAGGGTATTCCCCATTACTACACTCATTTATGTATGCCACCAACTCCCTTGAACTTTTTTTGATTCACTGTACTTGCCTAGGGGGAAAAAAAAGTTATCTGTTTAATTCCACTTCTTGGCCTCCTCCTCACAAGTACCTGCACCAGCATAAATGAGAACAATAATGCTGATGAATATGATTAGAGACTTCATGTGGGGGCCCAACGCCAGCCAGCAGTCCAACATTTCCCTAGTCCATTCAGGCTTCTATTCTCCTAGGCAACTATCACATATCTTCCCCTTCCTCTTTTCTTTAACAGCCAGCAACTCCTCCCTCTAGATCCTCTCTTATTTACTACTTCACAGAGAAATGAGAAACATTATACCAGTACTACCACAACTCCTACCATATTCACCCTGGTGCCTCCATCAGGGCCCATTTACTATCCCTTCTCCTCTTCTACTATAAATGAACTAAGGCCAAGTTCCTCTGTGGGGTCCCTTCTTCTCTTGACACCAAAACAAAAGTGATATTTTTGCACCATCCGATTTTCATTTACTATGGAACATTCTTGTAAGTATTAAATACACTGAAATTTCTTCCACCTTACTTAAAAAACAAAAACAAACCCTCTCTTTGACTCTACTGCTCCCTCTAATTCATTCCCATTTTTCTTAAATGGTGATATTTAAAAATTTTATCTATATTTGTAGTTTGTTATTCTTTTTACATTTTCTCTTAATTCATCTTTAATCTATTTAGTATCCACTACACACAAATTGCTCTTCAAGGTCACAAATGTCTTCCTTCTTGTAAAATCCAATGACCAATTTCAGGGCTCATCTTGCTTGATTCATCAGCAGCATCTGAGATGCTGTTGATCATTTCCCCCTCCCAGTTTCCAAACACTATGCTTTTTTTTTTTCTTTTTACATGCACTCCTTTTTGTTCTCCCTTCCTATTTCTCCTTATCTTAATTTCAGTGTAGAAATATGCTATGGCTCAGGCTTCAAACTTTCACCCATACTTAGACTACTGGTGATCTCCTCCAACATCATGGCTTAAAAGACTGTCTATAAATGGGACAGTTTCCAAATTTAAACTTTCATCTTAAACTTCTTCCCTAAACCCTAGGCTTATTATCTAAGATTCCATTTTAAATGTCTATTTAGATTTTAATGGATATTTAAAACATTGTATCCAAAATTTTTTTAAAAATCTTAATTTTCTCTCAAAATATCTGTTTCTGCCATAATCTTTCTCATCTCAGCAAGTGGCTATAGTTACCTTTAACTTCTTTTATTAACTGTTTGGTTACCTTGCTTGACCCACTTAGCAAATTCAAAATATTTTCTCTACCTTCAGATGAGAAATCTGACCATTTCTCACCAACTCTACTGCTAACACCTTAGTCCAAGCTGATCATTTCTGGGTTATTGCAATAGTGCCTTAACTGGCCTCCCAACTTCTCCCCTTGCTCCCTTTGTCCAGGGTCAACTTGCTAGCTTGAAGGATCACACTGTTTGTCTGCTCAGAACTTACCAACAGCTTCTAATCTCAAAGTAAGAGCAAAAGTCACTATAGTCATTTAATGAGACAAAATGCAACCAGCTTGCTCATATCATTGTGTTCTCTCACCCCTTTCATACTCCATATGAACCTTTATTGCTTCCCTATAGTTTTTCTCTCAGCTCTGGACTTCTACAGAGCATGATCTTTCACTTCCTTCAGGTCTTTGCTCAAATGTTACTCAGGACTTACTGAAAAGTCTATTTAAAATTATAAGCTGGGAGCAGTGGCTCATACCTGTAATCCCAATGGCTCAGAAGGCTGAGGCAGGAGGACTGCAAGTTCAAAGACAGCCTCAGGAACTTAGCAAAGCACTGAGTAACTTAGCAAGATCCTGTCTCAAAATCAAAAACTAAAAGGGGTGGGATGTGGCTAAGTGGATAAATGCCCCTGGGTTCAACCCCCAGTACCACTCACTCACTCACAAATAAAATAAAATAAAATCACAACCTGCCTCTGGCCTTACCCATTCCCTCCTGTATTTCTGTTTCTTTTCACAGGATTTATCACAATCTAACAAATTACACATTTAAGAAATTCATTCTCTTTAGCTCAATTTCCCACTAAGAATATAACCTTTATGAGATAGTCTTGTTCTCCCTGACCCCCCCTTGATAAGTTCCCAATGCTTATAAAAGTGGGTATATATAGTGCTTTTTAAATGAAGGAATGATTTTCTCCTAAATGGTTAGTGTTTATTTAAAACCAAAACCAAACCCACACATTTTTCTTTGTATTTACATACTATTTATTTTCAGAACCTAAGATAGCACTGACTTAATTAATGAAATCCATTTTTGTTGACTAAGTGGCAGCTAGCATGACAAATGTAAGAAAGCTAAGTTATATCAGCTATTAATCTTAAAAAACAATGTACACATTGTTGTGATTAAACTGATTGAATACCAATATATATTTTCACTGATATTACAGTAGTTGGAAACCACTGCCCTGTCATAATTCTTTAATCTATAATTGTAAAATCTTAATTATGAAAATGCTACCAGAATTCCAGATCTTTCAAATTTATAACATTCAGTCTTTCATGTAGTTGCTTTTAACTCAGTTTCTTCATCCATACCAGGGTAACATAAATGTTGGCTTACATCTTAGGCTTTAGAAAATACTATATTTAAATACATAAAATACCTATATAGTTACCTTTAATACATGTAACAACTACACTGATTTGTCTATTCCATTAATTTTTAATATAGTTTGGGCGAAATACATATTTGAGAAGGATAATGATCTCTTATTTTAAGACAACTGGATATATGCAAATATTTGCAAAATTTTGCCTATAATTCCGTATGAATCAGACTTCTCTAAATCCTAAGGACTATGCTTAGACCAATAATCAAATCAAGTATAAATTACAACCTAAAATAGAGGCAGTAAAAGTCAGAATGATAATATTCTATATATTTAATGTCATTCTTATCTTCTTGGTGTTGAAGTGGTATTCATTCTGTATTCTTTACTCTTTACACAAATTAGTCTTATAGGTAGATGTCTGCTCACACAATTTGAAAATAAGTTACTCAAATTAGATATAATCAAATGACACTTTACTTTCCAAATATTACATGTACAAGCAAAGTTTGTGTACATTGTTTTTTAAGATTCAAAATTACTTATTTTTAGCAAATATAATTAATTTAATTTTTTAATAATAAATAAGCCAGTGGGTCCTAATTTAAAAATATATAATTCATTTCATCTTTCTGGCTGTCAAAATATTTATTACACTGTTATAAAGCAAGTTTGTTACCAAGAAAATAGAGGGAAATACTGACAAAGAGTCTGCAAAAAGAGAAAGTAATTAACGAATTAACAATTAATGCTGACCTGCAGCTGCATCTGCAAGTTGTGAGGGAGGCACAATCTGTGCCATTCTCTGACTCTTCAAAAATGAAAAGAAATGTTTCCACAGTGCACCAGCAATTGCAGCAAGGTGGCGCTCTTTAGCCGATAATAAAGACTGCACAATTAGGTCCACATTCTCCCTTTGAAGTTCCTGGCACAATTGTTGATGAATACTCCTAAAAAGAAATAAAAATATAGTTAACAACCAAGAAATGCTTACAGAAATATTAATTAAATACATTTTTTTGCTTTTTTTCATTCATATCATATGAAAACTGAAGGACCGTTTTATATAATTAAAACCTTTATGACAAGACATAATGCATTTCTGGTTATTTGATGGATGAATGATGGCATATTAAACACCATAAAGTTAATGTTAATTACTAATGTCAACCATTAATTATATGCTTTTTAATATGTCAGATCCAAATGAGAAACAGGCAGCTTCAGAACGAAGGTCTGCATTTTGCAACTCATGTATGACAAGTGATTTTACTCAAATCTAGACATGAAAACAATTTTTAAGCCATTTTCTCCTGAAGGTTTCAGGATATAGATACACTAGGAGTGAGGTTAGTACATCTGGCTTGTAAGTGGTATTTTGAATTAAAAAAATTTTCCTTGTTTAGTAAAGACAAGGACTGTGTGCTATTGTATAAAACTGCTGGAGAGTCTTAGTCTTAGTACCTCAGGCCAAAAAAACATAATAAACAGTAAATTTTCCTCTTCATCCCAGTTCCTTAAATTTCGATTCATCATTTAATTCCCCTTTCTATTTAATTAAAATGAAAATTTAGACATTTCTAGACCTTAACAGAAACATCTGCAGGAAATTGAGGTTACCAAAGTAAGAAGGAGAAATACTCAAGAGATTTTCTTAGTGATCTGGAAGAGAAGGTATTTATGCAGTGTACTCAGCAATTAATAATATGATGTATTAAAGGCACAACCATAATATTTTTCCTGTTTCTACTTATATCACAGCCAGATCAACTGAGAGTGGACATAACTGTATGGATATCATCCTCCCATTTGTTTTCTTCAATTATACAGAAAGTAGGGAAAAGTAACCAATAAAAATAAAGCAGAAGACTTCCTTTGACAGAAAATAGTATTCTACTAAGAAAAGTAAACAGCACCTAAAAAGAATAATATTATATTAATCCTAATTCAGTATTCTTTTTTTTTTTTGGTACCAGGGATTGACCTCAGGGGCACTTGACCACCGAGCCACATCCGCAGCCCTATTTTGTATTTTATTTAGAGACAGGGTCTCAACGAGTGAGTTGCTCAGCTCCTCATCCTTGCTGAAGCTTTGAACTTGTGATCCTCCTTTCTCAGCCTCCCAAGCCGCTGGGATTACAGGCATGTGCCACCGCGCCCAGCTCTAATATAGTATTCTTGATGGTTTTAAACAGTTTAGGGATAGTAGACACTAGAAAGAACTATATGAGACAGAACTAATACATACACAGAATTCCACAAAATGACCAACTGGTTATAAGACCACATCTTAGAAGATATCACATGATTCCACACAGGAAGTAAAAAATTGAAGCATAAATTATATAACATTTGGATCTTGTACTCATGTGTACTGGAAATCTGGCAGTCATGGGGTACTACTTAATCCTACTTTAAGTACTGAAAAAAGTGTACAAATTCCTGGGGAAAGAGCATTCAGCAAGCAACTCTCACAAGAGCTAACCAAATATCTGTTATGTCTTCTCAGTTTAACAACTTGACTGAGATGCTTTCAACTTGAACTAGTGGCTAGAGACTGTTTCAGAACCTTTAACTTGGATAAAATGAATAACAAACTCCTAAAATTCATTTGGCAACAAACTCAACTGCCTATATCAACCTAGCAAAGTTCATGAATACATTTCCACACACTGAATTCCAAGTAAAATAATACCACCATTTCTAGTACCCTTTATAGCTTTTTCAAAGTATATTGGTTTCAAAGATAATGAGTAATGTATTGAACTTGGGTAGGACATATATTGTTCACTACTTCTAAATAAGCCACTTTATTCACTAAAGCCTATTCCTTAGGAAGGAGTAACATTTTTGATCAATCCCTATGTGTTAGAAATTCTTTTAATTAAAAATCAGATCCTTAGCTCTCATGAGTACCAATGTCCAACTCAAAATGGATTAAAGACTTATAGGTAAGACCTGAAGCTATAAGACTACTAGAAGAAATAGAGTAAACACTTCAGAACACTGAAATGGACAAAGAGCTTTTGGATCAGACACCCAAATCATAGAAAACAAAAAATAGACAAATGGGATTATATTCAGCTGAAAAGCACAGTAAAGGAAATAATCATCAGAATCAAGAGTAAACTATCAGAACAGGAGAAAATATTTGTAAACTAAGGCTGATATTCAGAATATAGAGTAACTCTAAAAAAAAGTAATTAAAAAAATGGGCCACAGATCTTTTTTTCCCACTTTTAAAAATTTGTTCTTTTTATATATACATGACTGTAGAGTGTATTTTGACATAGAATACATACATGGAGTATAACTTCCCATTCTCGTGGTTGTACATGATATAGTTTCACTGGTTGTGTATTCATATATGAACACAGAAAAATTATGTCTAATTCATTCTACTGTCTTTCCTATTCCCATCCCTTCTCCCTTCCCTTCATTCCCCTTTGTCTAATCCAGTGAACTTCTATTCTTCCCTTCATCTTGTGCCACAGATCTTAACAGCCTTTTCTCAAAATGACCAACTGGTATATGAAAATATGCTTAATTAACATCACTAATCATCAGACAAATGCAAATCAAAATCACAATGAGCCATTTACCTTACTCTAGTAATACTGTATATTATCAAAAAGACTAAAGATAACAAGTGCTGGTGAGGATGTGGATAAAAGGAAACCCTTGCACACTGATGGCTGGAATGGAAATTAGTACAGCCATTATGGAAAACATTATGGAGATTCCTCAAAAAATTAAAAATAGAGCTAACATATGATTTGGCAATCTAAATCCACAAACGAAATGAAATTGGTACATTGAAAAGACTTCTGTACTCTCATGTTCACTGAAACACCAGTCATACTAGACAAGAAATGAAAATAATATAAGTGTTCATCAACTGATGAATGGATAAAGAAATTGTGGTACATATGCACCATGGAATACTATTCAGCCATTAAAAATAAAATCTTGTCATTTTGGACAACATGGATACTACTAGATTACGTGAAGTGAAATAAGCCAGGCACAGAAAGACAAATGCCGAATGATGTCTCTCATATGTGGAATATTAAATAGTAGATCTCAAAGAAGTTGAGTGTAGACTGGTAGTTACCAGATGCTGAGGAGAGTAGGGCATAAGAATGGATAGTTACAGTCAGTTGGAGTAACAGTTGTGGTATGCTACTGCACAGTAGGGTGTTATTTCAACAACAGTATTCTGAATGTTTTTACTGTTAAAAAAAATGATAAATGTTTGAGGAGACAGGTTTAACCTGATTTAAACATTACACAACGTACAAATGTATCAAAATATCACATGAAACCCCATTAATATGAACAACTTTTATATCTTTATATATCAGGGAAATAAAGAAAACTTTCAAGACAACTCTATAAGATAGTTCATTAATCCTCTTTATATGATGAAGCTGATAGCAAAAAAGTTAAGTAATACGCTCAAAGGTCACATGGCTATGAAGAGCTGACCCAATAATCTGAACCTGAATATGACTCTTAAGTCATGTTTCCCTTAAACCCAGAAAGGTTGAGGCAGAAGGAGAGTGAGTTCAAAGCCAGCCTCAGCAATGGCGAGATGCTAAGCAACTCAGTGAGACCCTGTCTCTATATAAAATACAAAATAGGGCTGGGGAATGTGGCTCAGAGTTTGAGTGACCGTGAGTTCAATCCCTGGTATTCCCCCCACCAAAAAAAAGAAGACTTTCTGTTTGATGGTCTGAGTATTCAACCTATATCAGTTTGAATAAGAAGAATGATCACCTGGTATATTAACACAGAACAAACTTGTTTAAGACCTTATAATGATCTCTCTACTCATGAGGAAATCAAAGAGTGATAAACGCAAGAAGTGCCAAGAATATACCATAATGGTGTCTAAGAGAAGAATCAAAATTCTGCACAACAGCCAAACAGTTAAAAATATACCATGCAGTGGCAGACAATTTTTAAAAAAATCAAATTTTCTGAACAAGAAAGCTAACTACACAAAGATGACTGAAAAATAAACAGTATATTAGAAGTGGTCATTGCACATCTACTGAAGGCATATTTACAAAACTAAAATTATGAAAAGAGTTTCCTCACTATTGGCAACAGTGTGAAAGAAAACATATAACATGCATGAAATACTGTAAGGACCCTCATATAGTTCTAGAAGCCACGGCTATTTTATGAGTAATTATCTTACTTTCTTCAATAACCAGTAGACAAATATGAAAGTAGATTAACTGCAAAAAAGGCAAAATGTGATTTATGGTCAAAAAGTAAAGGAAAAGATGTGAAATCTCCCAATATTTGGCAATTTTTGTTTAAGACAGATTTTACATGGGTTAAAATCATTTTGGAAATATACATGTTTAGAAATACACATGAGTAACAAGTCCACTTTACATTATAAAGGATGAAATACAGGATACTGGGAAAGAAATATGCTGAATTTCAAGTTGTTCAAATTGTAGCTCTCATAATAGAAATAACAGCAACATCCAGCATTTATTGGTATTTACCATGAGACCAGCACTGTGCCAACTATTTTATAAGCACTAATTCTCACTCTGTGAGGTTGAAACAATTATTATTCAAATCTTTTAAATGAGAAATTGAGATAAAAAGAAGTAACTGAATTGGGTAACAGATTAACAATGCTACTTAGAGCTAGGTGACATTGGAGAAAAAGGATTCCCCAATTCCTGTTTTCTTACGTCAATACAAACAATCAAGAATTGTTCTACGTCCACTTAACAGGCTTACCGTGAAAACCACATGAAATAATGCCCCGGAGTGTTCATGAGTCCATCTGTATAAACACCCCCACGTTTATACACCCACTTATCCACGTTGTGTCCTATTACTTCTATTTCAGCTCTGTTGTCTTGAGTCCTTTCCTTTCCTCATTATGTTCAAGGGCTTTCCTGATTCCTTTATCTGACTGCTCTTGAGCCCCACTTTCTGAAATGTTTTCCTGTTTTTACCAGCCTGCTGTTTCTTCCCTTGATTTCACATATTCACTTACCCTCCTCACCCCTCCACATCCCCAGACACACACCAGAGACAATGGAACTTGTACCTGACTGGTGCTGCCTGTCAGCCTGGTCTCCAAGTTTTTGACTAATAGTTTAGATAGGTTTTTTGGAATCCTTCCTAGACTACTACTTATAGGGTTTCCTTCTAATCTTAGATTATGCTGGTTTTATCTGTGACTGATACAGATATGATTCTGTATGTTATCTTCTGGGTACTGAGTTGCATGTTTAATATTTCTCATATATTATGCCTTGAAACATAAAGAAAAGAAAAATTGTCTAATGATAGCCCTTTCACTACAAAGAAAAAGCATAATACAATAAATGTGACTGATAAGAGCCAACAGAAAGAAAGGAATTAAAAGCAATAATTGAATGCCTCTTTTAGCTCTATTTCAAACATGGCAACTTTAAAAAATCTATATTAGTGAAAAATATAATTGGAAGTTCTATGTTAAGAAGTTGTTCCAAAACCACTGTGGGTTTGGATTATTCTAAGTATCATATTGATCTAACTAATGGAAAACTGAATGGGAACCAGAATACTCTATAATTACTTTTAGCTCAGCTAAATTCTCTGAAAAACCTTAGATACTTTAAATTCTTTTGCTATACTTGCCCACATCTATGAAATAGAGCTATGGTCTTCCTTATTACCCAGAAAGAATATAACATAGCCAAAATAATGACATTATCAGAAAAAAAAAAAAAAGTTTGAAGCTGGAAGTTACCCTAAAAATCATCCAATCCAATCCTATGTTAAAAAAAAAAAAAAAAAATCAGAAAAGAAACAAGAATTTTTAAAAAGCCTCTAGGTACAAAGAGCCTTTTACAAAGTCTCCTATGAGAGAACAGTAGCTTCAGTGCTGACTCCCAGTCTTGTGCATGCCCAGGTGAGCAGGAACAAGTGATAAACAGGAAACCAGCTGGCAATCAGCAATCCAGGTATACTTTGCAGCACCCCTAAATACCTCAGTATACCTGTGTCGGTGCATATGTGGAGCAGGGAGTGAGGAGATGGTAGACAAATGAATTAATATATGAGATTAAGGCAAGAAGTATGCTGTTTTGGTCATGGAGGGACGACACTGGAACAAAAAGCAATGTTGGCAATGATGCTTACAGCCACATATAATATACCATTAAGGAAAAAAGAGCTTCTCCAGAGATGTAAGGAGAATTATCAGAATGAACTCTTGCCTAGTACAGAGGAAAACAGCTTGGAACACTGGAAAACTTCTGAAACTGTTTTTCATCTGTTATATGGGAACAATGCCCTACTATTCTCCATGGAGCTGCTGAATTATGAAATCAGTGCACTCCAGTGAAAATTCTTTGTAGACCATAAGGCAAGATAATAAGGCACTTTGGTCACATTGCTACTACTTCTAAATCCCAATAGCTGTGTTCTTAGAGGCAGTAGAGCATCCCTAGAAAGACAAGGGCTTTGAGGACAGACATGCCAAGACTATAAACCCTATTTTACCAACTATTAGTTGGATAGACCTTTTTTCATCTAAGATTTTTTTTTTAAATAAGGCAACTGTATTGTTAGCCAAATAATTAAAGATTGTTTATTGAGAATACATACAATAACCCTATTCTAAATGTTTTAACTTTGTTAACCAATTTCTTTTGTAGGTACTATTATTAATGTCATTTCATGAACAAGGAATCTAAGTGCAGAGAGGATAAGTAATTTTCCTGGGTCATTCTGTTAATAAGCAGAGCCGAGATTTGAACCCTAGCAGTCAGAAGAGCTCCAATGCCCCACCTTATAATCACTATGTTATGGTTGTCTCCAATAATATTTATAAACTAAATAAATAATACATGTTTCAAATGTCATATTGCTGTCTTTATTCATTCATTTATATACTAAGTTCCTATTAAAGGTAAATATAAAATAGTATAACAGCCAAGTTGAAATTATAATAATTCTGGGGAGTGTAAACTATAAGGGATCTCTAAGGTCAACTACATATGATTACCTAAAATTTTCCTATGACCCACAATTGAGTTAATTTGCAAGACTAGGAAAACAGAACAAATCAGAAAACCAGTGATGAATCTAACAAATTAAACATTCCTTTTTGGGTTAGCTTCCCATTACTGTGATAAAGTAGCTGACATAGTAAACATAAAGGAGGAAAGATTATTTTGGATCATGGTTTCCTTCTTTTCTTTTCTTTCTCTCTCTCTCTCTTTCTTTTTTGGTACTGGGGATTGAATCCAGGGGTGCTAAACCACTAAGCCACATCCTCAGCCCTTCTGTATATTTTATTTAGAGAAAGAGTCTCACTAAGTTGCTTAGGGCCTTGCTGAGTTTCTGAGGCTGACTCTGAGCTTGCCATCCTCCCAAGCCACCTGGATTACAGGTGTGAGCCACTGTATTTGGCTTGAATCATGGTTTCAAAGGTTTCAGTCCATGGCTGCTTGGCCCTGTTGCTTTGGGCCTATGGTGGCAAAGTCCATCATGGCAGGAACATACGGCAGAAGAGGAGGCCTGGTCAACTCATGGTAGCCAGGAAGCAAACAGATAGAGAAGGGAACAGGATCCTAATATCCCATTCAAAGCATATCTCAGTAACATAATTTCCTTTCACTGGGCCCCATGTCTCAATAACACCATGGACTGTAGACGAAGACTTTTTAAAACATGGACCTTTGCAGGAGATTTCAGATCCAAACTCTATAGCACTATAGTAATGCTGCCTTATGGTCTTAAACAGTAATACTGGTGAAGTGCTTAAAATAGAGTTCTGTCCCAGTCTTAAAAGACATGGCTATCACTGGTATGAAAATATGCCAATAAAAAGTGATAGTTTCTTGAAGTTACCCTTATACTTTCATTTGATCAAAGAGGAATTACTATAGATAAAAAGCAGAGTCAGCAACAATGCTTACACCAAATACAATGCACCATTAAGGAAAAAAGAACTTCTTAAAAGATGACTTATTATATTTGTAGATATATTATATATTATATACATTATATATGTTATATATTTTTATATATACTTTATTGAATATATTTATTTATAGATGATTATGAGTCCCAAATCAATTGAGTTTTTCATTTATATTTCACTACATTTTATGGGTACACTTGTGCAATGAAGTAGTTACGAATCTTGACAATCATCAAAATCATCTATAGAGCTTCCTAAACATATTAATGTCCTAGATTCACTAAGGATATTTTTACATCTTTAGGACCTGTTTTAAGTTTGGATGCAGAATGTCCCCAAAAGGTCTATGTAGTAAAGGCTTGGTTCCCGGAAGGTACTATTGGGATATGGTGGAATCGTGAAAGATCTTTAGGTTATTAGAAGCATGCCCTTAAAAGTGATAGCAGAACTTCGGTGCAGCCTTCTTCTTTTTTTTGCTTTTCAAAATGGACAGTTTTGTTCCACCATTTGCTTCTTCTGTAATATGCTGCCTTCCCTCAAATACTGGGACCAGGTGATCATGGATTAAAATTTCCAAAACTCTGAGTCAAAATATCCCTTTATCTTTATGCCCTGATCATTTCAGGTGTTACAGCAATGGAAAGTTGACTAATACAGAACCTAAGCATACTGTTTTTTGTTTTTGTTTTTTTTAATTCTTAATAGGTCTAGGGAGGAGTCTGTGAGTAAGCATTTCCATCAGCAGATGCTGCTAGCCCACAGAATACAATGAGTAGCCACCCTCCTGGCTTTCCTCACGTATAAACTAGAAATAATATTAGTACTTGCAGAATTAAATTTGTTAATATAGGCCCAACACTTAGAATAAAGCATGGATTCTCTGATTAACAATAATTATTCCATTTATTAAGTATTTCCAATTTAATTCTTGCAACAGATAAGGAAATGGCCATGCAACTTGTAGCCCATGGGTCACATAGATCATATGTAATTCTGTACTGGAGGAGAGCTGCAAAGTACTCTTTCTTCTAATCTGTATCTATAAGTGTGCAATTACCAATTCTGAGAAGGAAGGTCACAGAAGGTAAGGTCAGGTAAAGACTAGTAAGATGAAAAAGAGAAAAGTAAAAGTATAGAGGTATATAAATCCATTTTCCTAACTCTCGAATTCAGCTCATATTGTATGTTCTAGGCAGTAGAGATAAAAAGTAAACAAAATAGAGGGGGTCTCTGTCCTGAAGTTTATATTCTGAGGACAGACAGATGAGTGACAGGAGCTAATATATCAATTAGGATGATCAGGAAATACCTTTTGAGAAGTGACACTGAGCAAAGACCTAAATAAATAAGGGAGGGAATCCCATGCATATATTGAGGAAGCCCATTGCAGAGGGAAGAAAAGCAAATGCCAAGAAGCTAAGATTGACAGAGTCTACAGGCTAAGGGAAAAACAAGAAGGCAATGTGGCTGAAGAACAACTGGTTTCAGAAGGAACAGCAGGTAAATTCAAAGAGGTAGCTGGGTTCCAGATCATGGAAATATTTTCATTAAAAAGCCCCACCTGATGAATATGCATTGTGTGACTTTATACATATGTACATATATAAAACTACCTATCACAAAATTCTCTTTCTCTCACGTTTGAATGCTATTTTGTGCTCTCATCCCATAAAAGTGAGCATGGAAGATCAACATGAGCAAGCCTGACCCATAAGCATCAGTATTATTAGCACAACATATTGCAAACACCCTTGGCAAATGGGTGCTCTACTATACACGCTAAATTGAATATGTTTATTTTGTTGTAGTCTGTTTCTGACAATTATTCTACCTCTGAGAGGGCAGTTTAACCTATGTCAACAAGTAATAAGTCTGAATATAACACAAGAATCAAAGGGAAAGTATCATGCTAGATGTTAAGGTGTAAGTTCACAGCTCTTCAAGATGCCATCAAGGAAATGATTGAGGGTAAAGGCCAAAATTAAGGGTTGGTTAAAGTTCTTTGGAATTCCATAAGAAACTATTAGCACATGAATGTGATGACTCAGGGATTTCTAGAAGAACAGGAGAACAACCATCATCTGATGATGACAACTCATTTCCAAAGGGGTAAGGCCAAGGTAACCTTGCTCTGCTTATATTCAGTGTGGTTCCAATTTCCAGGAAGTCAGGCTTCAAACTGAATAGAAAGTATGTGGGCACAGATAATGAATAAAAGTAAGAGGAGGGACAGTGAATGCAGTGTGAAACTAGTCAAAGTCCTCCTACCAGAGCATCATATGAGAAAGATTATGAGTTAAGATCCAGGATCTTTTGAGTTAAGATATTTGTCCTTGAGGTTAGGGGCAGTCAGAGGTGAGATGATTTTTGTAGACTCTGACAACAAAATGCATACATCTTTGATAAAATACCTAAACTTGTCATAATGATCTTTTAGAATTTCAAATGTGGTTGTCTTCCTCATCAAAGTTGGTAGGGTAAAAGTGAGCATGCACATATGTACTGGATCTTACCCAAAATGTTATGTGTGGAATTCTCAAGAAAAAAGGAGGGCTGGGGATGTGGCTCAAGCGGTAGCGCGCTCGCCTGGCATGCGTGCGGCCCGGGTTCGATCCTCAACGCCACATACAGAGATGTTGTGTCTGCCAAGGGCTGAAGAATAAATATTGAAATTCTCTCTCTCTCTCTCTTTTAAAAAAAAAAAAAAGGAAAGAGTAAAAAAAAAAATCCTTAGAAACTGATGGCTAAAAAAGAAAATAAGAATATACTTATTCTCACTATAGGAAAATAGAGTATGGAATAAGCCCTCATTTGGGGATAGAGACCACCAATCTAACTTAGCAGCAGTGGAGTTGGTAATTACTGGTGATATTAAATGCCCCTCAGTCTTTACTTTCCTTCATCTTCTTGTTCTTTTCTGTCTCTGTCTTGCTTTGATTATTCTACCATTTACAGAAAACTGTGCTTTGACTCCCGGAGTACAACAGATGTGACATTGTGTAACTCTTAAGTCTTGGTGACAAAACAACAACAACAACAAAAACAGAAGGCCATGAAGTTTCTCCATTATTTGCTGAGAAAACTCATTCCTAAGAGTGCTGAAATACCCTGAATAAAGTCCAACTACCTTGAGAACACCTGTCGGAGATGCCACAGGTAGCATTCAGGTCAACAGAATTAAGCCTATTCTTTGGTCATTCTAGCTCAGAGACTAGACATGCTAATAAAAATGCCATCTAGGAACTGGATTCTCCAGCATCAGCACTTCCAGGCCCACTCTTGTGAGCTATCTTATACACTGAATCATCAGAGTTGAGGCTCCAGACATCGTAGAAGAGATGAGATGTTCCTGGCTTTCCAAATCTGTGATCTATACATGTCTGTGAATGTAATAAGAATTAGTTTGACAAGGTTTATTATGCCTTAAAGAAATGGCACCCACTACATTCCTACATACTAAGTAGGAATTAGAGATTCGAAGTCAAAACAGACGCAGACCTGACCTCAAAGAATTCATACTTGGTACAGGGCGGGAGGAAACAAAGAATTTTCTTAGAAATATAACCAAGGAGGTAGTATCTGCAATGAAGCAAAGGCAGATTCAGACAAAATAGCTGGATGAAGTGTCCTAGAAGACATCCACATGATTTCAGAAATCTAGATTAAAGACAAATGAATGACAAAGGCAAGGGTCGTTTGAAGAAAAGCTATTTTTCCACCCGCTCAGCACAAAATAACTATCTCAAATTTATGCTGAGATATTATATAAACATTTATTCTCAATAAATTTTATTCAGTTCTTATTGCTTTTACATTTCATTAATCAGCAGATCTTTTTTTAAAAAGAGTTTCATTTTAATTTTCCTTAGATATAAGGTATTATGTTTATGAATGTATGGAGCCCATCTTCTACAGCTAATTAAAACACTCCAAAAACTAACTTAGCCCTCTCCTCCTGGCAGTCTTTTCTAAAAACAGCAGTCCACAGCAGTGCTGCCATTTAACAACAGATGCAATCTTTCTAAGTCATCTTATGACTTGTGTTTAGCTAATGGGGGAATCTTTGTTTCAAAAGAATTCAGGGGTCTTTTTGTTAAAGCTAAAGACCCAAATATTTTTGAGGTCAAATATTCCATATCAATAGGTTAAGGCTAAATTCTATTTGTAAGCATTTTTTTCTAATTGATGGTAATAAATTCCTAAAAAGAAAGGTCTAATGGTAATGTTGACTGATTCTTAACTTCATCCACCCAAATGTTCCTGTCACAGTGAAATTTGTTCTATAATTTACATTAATGGACTAGGTGTACCAATAAATATCAAAAATGTCCAGTTTCTTAATCCCCCTCCATTTAAATCAAATTCAATTCAATGTCAACAGATTGTACCAATGTATAATTACAATAGCTAATGCATCGGGAAAGGTAGTGTTCTTTGATAAATAATTTTTGAAACCTCTTAAGCATTCTACATCCTCTATATTTCTCTCATGCGCAAGAAATGTAGTAAATTACACAACCAGATACACTGACCATTGCCAATTGTGCTACAGAATTTAAAAACACGATTCTGATTCTCGGCTCCAACAGTGACAATTTTTTTTTTTTTTAATTCCAAAATTTAGTGAAGCAAAAAAGTAAAACAAAACAAAACCTAGGAATGTTTTAGAAAGGCTTTTTTTTTTTTTTTTTTTCATAAAAAGTTCAAACAAACTCCAGTAGACATAATAGCTTAGTCACCACATAATATAATGCTGAATCTTGGGTACATAAATAAGATTTATAAGCCTATAAACTACTTGGAATTAAGTGTTAAGTTTTATGTATACATAAATGTATATAGATCTCATCCCTTTTCTTCTACCCTCCATTGCTCTTTATAAACACCTTCTTTTAAGTACAAGGCAAATGTTCCCTCTTGATTTCTCACCCTGAATTTTCTTCTCCCTCATTTGTGTCTCCCCACTCTGAACCTCCACTGTCCCCAACAATCCAACTACAACCTCTATGTACCAAACACATTAATTCAGAAGGAATGCTTAATCTGAAATCTACAGAGTAAAAGCTGTGACTAATTGATGTATATCAATCATCAAAAAGAAATAAGTATAAACTTGTTTAGAACAAATCTGTGTTTAATAGTAAATAAACTTCTTAGTTTTAAATTATAGTTACTCCAGATAATTAAACATATATTTTTCCTTCAAAGACACTGCTTACTGTTTTTATTGCAGTTCTTTACAAGGGAGAAAAGACAGAGAGGGGAAAAAGTTTTCCTAAAAGATTATCCATTGAGTCAATGATCTGTGGGGGTTTATTATAAAGCTGTTATTAGGCTAAGAGCCCCAAAAGCTTTTATTATATCACTAATTTCTTTTTTGCAAAGCTTCAGCAAATGAACTGATTTATCTGGTTCTGCATACTTGGGGCTTGATACATGCTATTTGTACATGACAGGTTTCATCTGCATAGCACCATTGATAACATTTATCTGCACATCAAAAAGCCCATCTCCTTATGTTAAAAAAAATTCATGCATACGCTGGGATAAGAAATGTTAAAGTGGTGAGTAAAAGATATGAGATATCTCATAAAATGGAACTAAACCATAATAAGCTCACTGCATAACAGTGGTACAGGAGAAACTACGATGTCAAAAAATGGGAAGAACTGGAAAGATTTTTGCTTATGCTGATAAAGTCATAAAGCTTTGCTAGGCATCATATGAATCTTAACTAGAAATGAGAAAAATTAATTGACTCTCAGACAAGAAATGATAAACTTTCATAAAGCTTTATGACCAAAGCAGAAATATGTCAATACAAATTTTAAAACAGTGCCCATTGCTTACAAATGTCAGTAGGAAAATAACCCCTGAAAGATTCTCTTAGGGCAAAAATCAAATGTGTAGATTGACTGTTACTGGGTACACAACTAAAACCTTTTGCTAAAGCTTAAATTTCTTACAGAAAAGTAACTTAGAAAACAGATACAAAAAAGTAACCAGATATAAAGCTTTTATTTCAGGCCAGATGTGGTGGCACATGCCTGTAATTCCAGCTACTCTGGAGGACTAAGGCAGGAGGCTTTTAAGTTGGAGGCTAGCCGGGGTAACTTTGTGAGATCCTGTCTCAAAATAAAAAATAAAAATGGTTGGGGATGTAGCTCAGTGGTAGAGTACCTCTGTATTCAATCCCCAGTATCAAAGAAAAAGTATCTGAGTAAGAGTTTGCTGAAAGGAAGGCATAACCTACATATGTGAATAACAAGATAATAATGAGGTATTTCCAAATTTCCAACAAATGATACATTAGACATTCTTTGGAGAAAAAGTTACCATTTTTCTTTATGAAGAAGATATACATTGAGTTAAACAGTTCTTGTAATTCATCATCTTTTAGAACACGAGGTTACATTAGGCTCTGATCACCTCCTACTCTTACTCTCCCAACATTTGGTAATACAGACAGTGGAGTTAATTTTTTGCCATTCAGGAAGAACTATTGGATTGCTAAACTTGTATCATCATCACCTCTGAAACACAGTAAAAATCACTGTTAGAACCAATGGTTTATTAGATCGAACCCACCATCAACAATGTCAACTCTGCCTGGTTGTGTTAACAGGAAAATGTTTTACGAGTTCCACCACTGGGCATCAATTTTACTTCCAGCACCAGCTATGCTGTAAAACCGTGAACGTAATTTATATGGTGACCTGCGTGTGTGGGAAGCAATATCTAGGTGAAACTTCTCACAGTCTGACAAAATGCTTTGATTTGCACCATTCAGATGATTGAGCAAAAAGAGTTTAAGCAATCACCACCAATAGCCTTTATCTCCAAATGCACTAAAAATTTATTACTCTGTGAGTTCAACCTATTGCTTTAGAGCCTAGCTTGATAGAATAGAAATGATTGGATAAATATTACATTTTCAACTGGTACACATCTTGTCCATTAGGTTTAAATATTGGACAAGCTACGTGTTTAAGATAAACATCAGTCTTAGCTGATTCCATCACACGGTACATTTAGAAAGCCTCCAAATGTTTCCATAGAAACATTTTTGAGCTTATATATAGCTGAGGATACATGTTCCTTGTCAATTAGGAGAAAGTAAACCTAGAGATCCCTGCACTCGTCTTAAAAAATTTACCTTTATCTTTTACTTAGCGTTTAAATACAGCTGACAGTATTTAATATCTATTGGGGTGTATAAAGCAATTGAGTAACCATTCAATATGGGACATAAAGAGAGCTCACCTATTGATCCTAAATAATAGTTTATTCTTCAGGCCTTTCTAGGAGTTTTAAACTACAGATTGAATATCCCTTAACCAAAATGCTTGGGAGTGTTCTGAAATTGGGGTTTTGGAATATTTGCATATATATAATGAAAGATCTTGGGGATGAGACCCAGGTCTAAACGTGAAATTCATTCACTTCATATATATCTTATATAAATAGCCCGAAAGTAATTTTATATGATATTTTTAGAGTGCCTGTGTTTTGGTTACAACCTGTCACATAAGGTTAGTTGAGGAATTTTCCATGGGAGATTATACTCAAAATAGTTTGGGACTTGGAGTATTTCAGATTTTTGGATTAGTAATGTTCAACCCATAACATAGGTTTCATACTCACAGCTTTTCTAATACATTGTTGTATATTAAGGGAAGGGTACTTACCTGGCAACTTCTCTCTACCTGCCTGAGAACGTATACTTTTAAAGGTGACTGGGGTCCATAGTTACAGAGCAAAGCTGCAGGATTACTGCAGTGCAATGATCCTTTCTAGCATCACAGGAGGGATCCTAGGCATATAATCTTCAATGCCTTTGGGCTCCTGAGAGACTACAGTAGCCTTGACTAACCTGATTAGCTCAGAGTTACTTTCTACTATTTTCTAATTTAGTTTGATTAGATACTGCAAAGTAAATAATATTATTTTCAGTTTTGTGCTAGGAAAAAAGAAATGGACTCAGAGAGGTTAAACAACTTGACCACTACGAAATGAAGATGAAACTGCAGCTCAAGTCTGTCTGTTTCCAATGCATTTTCCACTACAAGTCATATTTGTTCAAGACCAGACTAGACTATAATAGTTAAGATATTACATCTGAAGGTTTAAAAAAGTTTCTAAAAAGACAGCAAAATAATATACACACTCAGGATTTTTTATTAGAAGAATATCTTTATAAAGGTCCCAATCACTGGCTTTTATTTACTTAAAAAAATACTATCATTCGAGGATCATTAGGTAAAATGAGTATTAGGCATTAACATTGAGAGTTGACTTCTCTTCCTTAATTAAAGTTTTTAGCCTTGTTTTCATGCACTTTGCCACATCAAATAAATGCTTTGTGCAAAATGGAAGCAAAAAAACTTACTATTTAGAAATAAGTCATCCCATATTCCACATACAAAGCCATTTGTTATAGCAGTACTAGAAGAGACTTAAGCATTTAACTTGAAATGCCTAGCAAGATCTTTTAAGCTGTTTTTCTTATCTTGTTCTTCAAAATTCGAAACTAGAAAATCCCACTTGACTAGAAAGGCAAAAAAAGCAGGCTGTCCCTTCTAGGGTTAACAGATGCTTTTTGTAAGATTTTAGGTAAGATTAACCTCTTGCTCACAATAGGACTGGTTATTGGTTTTATTTTTTTTACTGTCTTTAACTCAGGTAAAAATCAATATAGAGCGAGACAAAGGGCTCTAGAGGGTCTGGCTATACCAGCTTTGGGTTTGGCTCCTGCACAATTCTACAACATGCTGAGGCTGGGAAGGATTAGCCTGCTTGTGTTGAGTAAACCGATGATACTCAATAAACAGTTTCTGTTGTAAACCCCTTAGGACGTGCAAAGCCACACTAGTTGGCAATAGACCAGATAAGCGGCAGAACCAGCTGTAATCTCATTTAGACCTGAGCTGATCCTCCTGTCCTTTCATTCCACAGGATCAAAGCAAACCACTGAGGAGGCAGCTGTATTATAGCAGCTCTGCTTGCTGGATGCAGCAAACATTTCATAAATTCCACTCCTTGAAGCAAGTCTCTACCTAATCTACCCAGAGCTGGGACAATCAATGAATTTCTGAATTCATTAGACTGATTATTACAGGGTAACCATTTTCTCTTTGGAGAAATGTAATAATTGCATGGCAACTTTACAAAGCAGCTGCTACTTCTAACCATTTTTTTTTTTTTTTTAATGAAAGGGCCTAAATTCCCCCCACCCCCCAGACATACAATATCAAATAAAAGTGGTTTGAAACTATTTGGCTTATTATCTTTAACAAATATTAACAATTGACTATCACTCAAATGGAGCCCAGTTTTAACAGTGGCCTATACTTCCCATGTTCAATGACATGAGGGGAATGCAAAACCTTACTGTAGTATAGTCTCATACACTGGCCAAAACTGATGTTCAGAAAAACTGATAGAAAATGTCTCTGCGGTTCATTACAGAATATTATTTAACATTTATTTGTAATTCTTCCATAGAACAGGGCACAGTTTTGAAAGTGTTCTTTAAAATTGACAACATTAGTACTTAAAAATAAGTCAAGTATTTCATTCCTTTTCACCTTTCAACAGCATTGATACTTTAGAATCTCTTTTTACCAGGAATTTCCTTTAAAAGAAACATAAATTTCAAGTTATGAAGTTTTAGAAAGTAGTCAATTCCCAAATTTAACTGGATGTAAAATGAGCAGTAACATAACAGGTATTAGATGTCACATCACAAACCACTCTAAATAATAAACATGGTGAGATGAAGCCCAAAACTGATGTGACAGACTATAAAACATCACCAGTTAAAAATAATCAATTGTAACTTAATGCCAAATATCAATAAGGCAGAGTCATACAGAACTTCTGGTCAGGGAATTGGCAATTTTTTTTTTTCTTTTCTGGTAAGCGTGCAGGCCTTGAGAGAACAAGAATTGCTGCTTTTTTTGTTTGTTTGAGCAACCTTTAAAAATATAAAATATATTCTTACGCTCCACAACTGTACTAAAACAGATCTTGGGCCTGATTTGGCCAGCAGTACCTTGGGTTGCTAACCCATTTGTATATTCCAAACTACTTGTTCTATAGATGAACACCCAGAATTGTTCTGCATAGTGAATAAGTGTCAGCCTCAGAACTCACATCTCCCGAGTCTCACTCTAGTGCTTCTCTACTGCCTCCTAACATTCATCCTGCTTCCACAAGTAAATGATGCCAAGAATCATTTGAAAAACATAAAGAATGCTTGGGAAGTGTCAATGTGGACACCAATGACCACACATTAACTGATCCAACCATTTCCAAACTTACAATTGCTAAACTTAATGACTTACCTTTACTCCATTTATTCTTTAGACTTAAAAAGGTCCCATTTAACATAATCACATAATAACAGCAGAAGTGAAAAATATCAAAACCTTAACTCTTCTAATATTTGCAAAATCCAGATCTTTGTAATAATAACATCATGATAGGAAACTGCAAAACTGTGTAATTATACTTTAATTGTATTGTGAGGCATGCATTAATCACAAAGTTTAAGTACCAAGGATAGAATTATAATAATTCTGTAAAACAAATTTAAGCTAGCTAAGTAGGTCAGAACCACTAACATGCAACAGGAGACCTCTGGGAATTTATCAGTTAATGGCTATTTATGTGCAAATGAGTGCCCTCCAACCCTCCAAAATCCTGTGTAGCTGAAGGGTATTTCTGTTAACCAGGAGCACTGCTTAACTGCAGAGGCATAAATTAAACTATTTTATTGGAATGATTGTTAATTCTTCTACTTTGCTTTTCTACATTCCCCCCTATCTTTCCAGAAGCACAATTTATAGTACATATTTAATAACAACGAAAAAATGTTACTGGTGAGTTTTCAAAACTGATCTCTCCTGACCCCACATAGATACTAGAACTTCAGTAAAATGAACACTTTTTATGCTTCATATCTCCCAAAGTGGACATACATTGCTAAAAATTTTTAAAATTTCAATATAAGCATTATATTAAAACACTTTTAACAATGAACTATAACAAAATCATTTTGTCTTTATGTTCTTATTTTACAGAAGACAAAGAAATTCAATGGAGTTTGAACCTATTAAAAATTTTGTCATAACAGTCAAACTACCTATCAAAGGTACACTTTGAGATAGGAAAAGGGCTTTTTGTTTAAAAAAAAAAAAAACACTAAATGCCTATTTCTAATTTGCCTTAAAAAGAAAATGAAACATTTGGATAATTTTTTTGAAGGGAGTGGTAGAAAGGGAGAATAAAAATTTTCAGTATGACATAAGTATGGTTAAAAGAGAATACTAAACACCCATTAGTACAACCATAACAAACTCAGTACTGAAGTGGCATAAAACTGGTTATTATCTTCTAGATTTTGGATGGAATAACAGTTACCTAAAATTACTGCTTTTAAAGATATAATATTG
The DNA here is from genome assembly GCF_047511675.1 of Marmota flaviventris. NCBI lineage: Eukaryota > Metazoa > Chordata > Mammalia > Rodentia > Sciuridae > Marmota > Marmota flaviventris. Next base: position 65,076,692 of record NC_092503.1, on the reverse strand, counting down.
TGGCAATTTATAAGTTGTAAATTCATTCCCTTGGACCTCTTTCTTTTCCACCATTAACTGAAAAATAAAATATAACCTAATGCTAAGTTAAAAGACAAGTAAGAGCCAAATTAAGTCACACAATATCTTTAAAATTATATTTTATAATATAGTGAAACCTCAGCACAGTAAGCTGGAGTTAAAAAATGAAATGTTTATGGGAACTCTTCTATTTTAAACATCCAGGTAATAAAAGTTTATGGTAAACTCCTTCAAAGATTTAAAAAAAGAAAAGTTCCACTCATCTTTTCACAACAGAGTTTTCTAAGAGCTGTAAGTTAATTATATAGCACAATAAATGATTATATGAAATGTGCTGCTGATCAGTATGCTTGGGAAACATATCACTCCTATACTCAGAGTGTGGCCATGGGCAGTTATCAAGCATCACATTGGACAATGTTTATATATGAAATAAAAAACAAAGGTCTCTGGCCTATTGCTTTGTGTAATACTTAGATGGATAATACATATGACAATTAAGATGCATTTCTGGCCTGAAAACATAATTTTATCATGGGTCTGCTTTTAGCAAGAAAAATATTAACTACACAAAGCAAATTATCACATAAATGTAACCATCTGTTAAAAGCCATCACCCTATTTTGAAAGGAAATTCCTGGAAGCTGTACAGTGAAGGCTCACTTGAGGCTGTCCCCTCTTTTTGGTCTGGGTCAATGCAATGGTCACCACAGAGTCCTCCAGTCACAGACAAATTCTCAGTCAGATCTTTGTGTACTAAGCACTGCCGTAAGGCTTAATTAACCTTGTTCAGAAAGAAACAGGACCTTCTCTTACTGAAGAAATATAGACACATAGTCAGCTCAATGAACAAGTACCAAAATAAAGGGGGCTGTTTCATACTTTGATTATCCTATCCAAAATTACATAGTATCACACAAGGAAGAGAACTGTGTGGGTATACGAAAGTCATTGAAAATTACAGCCTCTGCATTCATATGGATGAAATAACAGATTGACATGACATTAAAATGTTTTGACATCTTTAGGGTAATGAAGCCTAGAGCATCAAGGAGAAAAGATCTAGATCAGAGGAACAGTGAATTATCAGTAGTTAAACATAAGTAAAAGATATATTTTATAGTAAGTCTAACTTATAATTCCTAAAATTTACATAACTGCTTAAAATGTTGCTTAAATATTATTGTCTGAATATATAGAACTAACCTAGATTATCAGATCATTTCTTTATTCCCATAACACTTGGTCATAACTTAATCTAATGCTCTCTCCTTTTTGTATTTTTTTAAAAATTGCCTTATTTTTAAATAGATTTTTGCATCACTAGAGTTTATTACCACAATGGTTTGCCACCTAGTTACCTTACCTAAAGTTCCCTTTGTGTACATTACTCCCAGAGCCATCTATATCATTATTATTCATTCATTGGACACATGTATACTAAGCAACATTATGTGGCATGCACTTTAGCTGGATAACTTGATATTAAAGGTGTGAAACAAATTCCCTCAAAGAGTATCAGTCTAGTGAAAGAGATGAATAAAGATAGATGATATTTAATGTGGTAAATGTTCTGGCTGATATAAACAGAGTTTGGAAAATTAGAAAGATGCTGGCTGGCTGTCCTTGGGTGGCCTGTGAACCCTTAACAGGGCAACTGCATTATTTCCCTTACACGTGAGGGACCAAGTATGGTCTTTCTCTCTAAGAGCCTATGATTCAACATGGGAAAAAGAGGACATGCTCTCTTGATGCTATCCCTCTACTTAAAACCTACAGTCCTTGATTTCCTCCTCACCCAGGTTTATGCTATTGTCCTTATTTCAAAGCACTTTATAATACGGTATGACCTTTTACTAAAGCAGGTATCCCCCACTTTCATCAGACTAACTTCTTCAGCGTCCCCTAAAAAACATTAACCCATTCCAACTTCTAGTTCTTCAGTCACTGTTCTGTTCTAGCATTTTCTTCCTTTCATTCTTCAACAAGCTATATAACTGCTATTTTTATATCACACCTCTTTCAAGAGGACTTCCCTATCCTTTTCCTTATCACATGTGCAAATTTCACTTCTTCCATATCCAATACAAATGCTATTTCAAAATATCTTTCCTAATGCTTCTCTCTTCCTGTTTCTTTCCTTCCTTTTTTCTCCCAACAAATTCTCAAAATATCTTACAGTGTTATCCATTAATTCACTTTGAGCTATACTAGTTATACATATATATTGCCTACTAAAAAAAGAATTTCCCTAGGAATAGAATTGAATCTTTATTTTTGAGCACAAACTGAGAAGCATCATGCACTAGCACAGCTCAATAAACATTATTAAAATACAATAATATCCAACTAATAATTTGTTATATTGTGTATAGTAGCATATATCTCCAACTATAGAGTATCTGGTATATCTGCCATGTCCTAACAAGCATCAGGTAGGAGAACAATTCCATACAAAGCATTCAGGAAACTGCTTAAGTCTTCTTCCTTTTACCCATTCTAGTTCTACCTAGTTACAATTCATTTGTAATCTCTCTTCTCCTGAAAAGCAAAAGAAAATGATGAGAACTCAAATTGCCTAAAGTGTCTGACACACAAAAGGCTGTAGGCAAACAGGCTGGTTAATAATGAACTATGATACGGCCAATAGGTCTCTATTTAAACCTATCTTATACAAACTACCATCTGAATATTTCTTAAGTAAATAATTTCTCTAATGAATATCTAAGTCACTAACTTCTATCCAAAGTAAAAATGTTTGATAATATTAGGAATGCTATTTGGTGTTTAAGAAAATTCTTTCCTAAAGCAGTATGACGATTCTTCAAAAAATTAGGAATGGAACCACCATATGACCCAGCTATCCTACTCCTCAATATTTATTCAAAAGAACTAAAATGAGTACAGTGATACAGGTATGTCATTGTTTATAGCAGCACAAGTCACAATAGCCAATTTATGGAACAATCCCAGATGCCCATCAATATATAACTAGATTAAGAAAATATATATACACACACACACATACATATACATACACACACATACATACATACAATGGAGTTTTACTCAGTCATAAAGAATGAAATTATGGCATTGCTGGTAAATGGATGGAAATGGAGAACATCATGCTAACTGATATAAACCAGGCTCAGAAAGTCAAGAGTTGGATGTTTTCTCTCATATGTGGGAGCTAGAGAAAAATTAGAAGAAAAAAAAGTATGGGTTGGGGGCTCCCACAAAAATAGAGGGAAGATAAGTAAAATAGAAGAGGAGATTGAGGGGACAGAAGGGGAGGAAAAGTGAAATGATTAGACTAAATTATGCTATTTGATGTAAGTATTTCACAGTGAATTCTACCTTAATGTATATCTATCTACAAAGCCCCAATTAAGAACATACAGATAAATAATCAGAAGGAAGACAACTACAGAAGAGGAAGGGAAATAGGAGGAGGGAGGAGGGGAGAGAAAGAAGAGGCACCAGGAAATGAAATAGAACAAATTAAATTCCATGTATGTATGATTATGTCAAAATAATTACAACTATTGTGTATAACTATAATTTTTAAAAATCTTAGGAAAAGATGAGAAGACATAAATCAAATAAAATGTTGATTTCTGCTTAAAAGAAGGTATTTCCTACATGCCATTCTATTTTGTATTTTTATTTTGTTCATGCTATATAAAATGGGAAAAAGAGCTCTACCTAACTAGAAGACAAACTAAGTCCATCTGAGGAAAATTCAGTTTCACCATTCTGGCAGTATAAATCACATTTCCATTTTATGTATCAAATTTAATAAAAAGAAAATTTACTTAAATATTAAAGCACTCAATATATAATTAATACAATTAGAAACACTAAAGTAACCCAATCCAATCATTTATCCTTTAGATAAAAGAATTGAGATATGAAAACTGGCCTGAGGTCCCACGGAGTTAGGGCTGAATTAGGTACAAAAGGATCTTTCTATCACTTCACATCACTTCAATTTGCTTCTTTATATAAATGTGATTTATCCTTGAACCGGTGGTCTCTATCCTAAAATAAATGTAAATACTATATTATCGAATACTCAAGCAGGTAAAGAAAGTATTTAATAATATACAGGACCACAGAGGAATATGAACCAGTAGCAATGTAATCTATCTCCTTCACTTTGAATCTTTATGTTGTTACCAAAAAAAAAAAAAAAACCTGAAAAAAATATCAGAAGAAATGAAGAACTATCTAACTTCAATGACTCTAAACTAAATGTCATACAAAAAAGGGTAAGAGAGAGGATGCATACAAAAATTTAATCTGACTCCTTTTGTTCCAAACATTAATTCCAATGGGAATAAACATACCCATAATAAAATCCAATGACTTTAAATCTTTAAACAGACGTTCATGTTGTCTGCCTGTGCCATTCCAGATGAGAAATTTCAGAAATCAAATCAAAACACAGACATAATTCCTTGAGTCCATATGGAAATAATGAAAAGATAAAATCTTGTTCAATCTCTAAATGAGGCAAAATAAACTTGCTGTCTGAGAAAACAGAAATATTATGGTTATAGCCCAAAACAAAATTTCCACTGTAAGATATTTCTGGAATGGCTGGACCATTAGCTTGACCCAATATATGAAATTTTTTAGGTTTTGGAGACTGCCTACTATTTTGCACGAGTGATCTTTGGAATATAAAAAATTCTATATATTAAATTGAACTAATGGTACAACTATTTCAGAATTTGAAAAGAAAGATGATGGAGATACCAATATTTGGAGGAATTAAATCAATGCTTTTATTACTCCACAAATTCTATGAGAGTAGTACATATTTTCATGTACATCAGAACACTTACTAACAGTTCCAAGACACACTGATTATGTAAGCAATATGCTAACTTACACTGGAATTCCTCTTAGGAAATCAAAAGGCAAGAACTATTAACTGTTATATGTGTACGAGCATAATTTTTGAGAGTATAACATTCATTCATTCATTTATTTATTTATGAGAGAGAGAGAGAGAGAGAGAGAGAGAGAGAGAGAGAGAGAATTTTTAATATTTATTTTTTAGTTTCGGTGGACACAACATCTTTATTTTATTTTTATGTGGTGCTGAGGATTGAACCCAGCGCCCCACGCATGCCAGGAGAACCACATCCCCAGCCCGAGAGTGTAACATTTATATACATAAAACCTTTCAAGCTTTTATACATCAAAAAATACAAAATACATGAGCTGGGGCTGTACTCAGTGGCAAAGCGCTTGCCTAGCAAGCGTGAGGCACTGGGTTTGATCCTCAGCACCACATAAAAATTAACAAATAAAATAAAGGCATTCTGGGCTGGGGTTGTGGCTCAGCGGTAGAGCACCTGCTGGCACGATCAAGGACCTGGGTTTGATCCTCAGCACCACATAAAAAATAAATAAAATAAAGGTAAGTGTCCAACTGCTACTAAAAAATAAATATTTAAAAAAAAGGCCTTCTGTCCATCTACAACTACAAAAATAATTTTTAAAAAATACAGCCGGATGTGGTGGCTGTATATATAAAATACAAATTTTAAATAGAATCACTATATTTCAAACACCTATGATGTACATAAAGTTGATGTAATAAATATATATGCTATGGCAAATTAATATTAAAACACAAGATACGTTACTTGGAGATCATCAGAAAAATAATTCTTCTAGGTTATAAAAAGCATTACATAATGAAATTGCTTTACTCTCCTCTGAAAGAAAATTTTTTTTTTTTTAACTTTCTTACTTTTTCCAGAGCAATCTCTCCCAGAATGCTGTCACTATTTTTCAATCTGGAATTGTCTTCCTGTACCTTCATTTTTCTGTGCTAGACGCTCCATTTCCTGAACTCAAAATATTTCTTGATCTTGACTTTAGTCCTTCACTTCCCTGATGCACACTTCCTCTAATAATATATCTCAAAAGCATAAAGTGAAAATAAGAAAGCAAGTTGCTCAATGTACGTAATATTTCTGGTCCAGTGATGTTTATGTAAACTTTTTTTAAAGCATAAAAGAATGCTATATTGGTTTTGAATTGTTTTTTCAAATTGAAATATCCAAGTATACTGCCCTTAAATGATAAGAATTTACATTTTTTTTTAATATTTATTTTTAGTCTTCGGCGGACATACATCTTTTTTTTTTTTTTGGTATGTGGTGGTGAGGATCGAACCTGGGCCGCACGCATGCCAGGAGAGCGCGCTACCGCTTGAGCCACTTCCCCAGTCCAAGAATTTACATTTTTTAAAAAGTGAAAAAAAAAATAACATTAAGGTGTTAGAGAATGGGAATAGAAAAACAAACAGATGTCAAGAGAAATGTTCAAAAGTACATCAACAACAAAGTGCTATAATAATAATTCACTAAAGATTTTCCATATATGGACAAGTAGCTAAGTTAATTATTTTTTATCATTAGTGGAATGTATGAAAGATGTCAAAAACAATTTAAAAAACTTTCTGAGCTGCAATCTACATAAGCACATGCTTCTATAGACTTGTAATATTTTCCTTATAATATGTGCCACCAATCAACTATACAATATAGTAAGCCTGACTTACTGTCACATATTATTTGTATGGAGTAACTCAGAAAATTCTGTGAGGTAGAGGAGTTTCAAGAATGGTCTATTTAACATTTGTTTATTATTCTTTCATTTATTTGTTTATATGTCTGCCTCACTATGCTGTGGGGCATCCAAGACCAGCAATTTGATTTTATGCATCTCTATTTTCTCCAACAACAATAGAAAGTCTGCCATAGCTGGTACAGTCATTTCTGTTTTTCATACCAAAGCATAAAATTAATACAGCAAAACTCTCTCTTACATCCTAAGAAATATAAACAAAGAGATGTGACCAATAAGGTAGAGTAACTTGTGCATTTACTTAAAGCATAAATGGTATTCTATTCAAGGAATATCACAGAAGTGATTCAGAATGGAGCACAAAAAAAATCTTAATTTAGAGTGGGAAACTCTTAAATTTACTTAATATATGCATGCTTTCATTTCACTTCTCTGAAATCAATGGACAAACAGCAATGATAAAAACAAGTAAAGATCATTTGGTACTCTGTTAAACCCTTGACAGGTATTATTTGTCTGTCCCTTTTTGTTTGCTGGGGATCTAACCTAGGGTTAGGTCTTATGCACGATAAGCTAGGCAAGCACTCTACCACTGAGACATATCCTTGGTCCCAGGTAGTATCTCTTTTATTCTTCAAACCAGCTCTTCAATAGGTAGGTATAAACTCTTTACAGATTAGGAAAACTGAGGTTGAAAGAAGTTATATAACTTGCTGAAAACATTAAAAAGTCTCAGAGATAGAATTCAAACTCATATTTGCAACTTTCTGAAAAATAAAGCTATGCTATTTTCCACTATAAACAAGAAATTATTATGTATATTCAAGCAATAATTAACTGTAGTGAAAACATAGTTCACTGGCATTGACACTGGGTATATTAATAACTCACAAACTTGAACTGTAGCTAAAACCCTGTTAAATAAGCTAAATCCAAATTTTCAGGCTACTAGGATCTTGAAAAATCAGACAGGTACCAGAACCTGAGTTAAAAATAATGTATAACTCCTAAATGTTCACTGGGTTAAGAAAGTGAAAGGTGATACAATAAAATATGACATGTAGCCTTAAACAATGTATGTGTATATATGTTTCTGATATCTTTTTTTAGGAAAAAGAATAAAGTTGTTGAAATGTCCATAGTATAATTCTAATTTTATTTCTCTTCTCTCCTTCAAAGTAAGAGATGGTAAAAAAATCAGTGGGATAAAAGAAGAAATAACAGCAGTTTAGAAGAATATTTTCCAAAGTACTAATAGTGGATCCCTTTGTGGGACAGAGGTTTAGAAGCAGAATGACTTTCATTTTCTAAAATACAATTCTACATTATTTACAATTTTTTGCAAAAAAAAAAAAAGGCTGAAAGACACCTTTACTGGAAAGTGCAGAAAAAGATTAATTTTGAGAAATGAAAGTTAATTTATAAATCTTTCTTTTTTTTAACCATAAACTCCATAGCTTCTTTTTTCTTCATTATTTTAATGGATCAAATTACATTTTGTTATAAAATACATGGGGAAAATTTTGTTTTCTAGTCTAAGATTTTTCTACTAGGTAAAAATTTTCTTTCATAGGATGTGTATAGTTATTTATGTAAGCATGTATGCTTAAACCTTGAATATAATTGAACTCCTATATGATTTTTTAGAATTATAGCTAAGTTTTTATATTTTAAGTCAAATTATTCAAACAAATGCTTTTCACATATAACCAACCAAGTCTATGAAAATCAAAGCCTCCTTTACAGTATTATGCCTGTCACTCTTGGATTTGTGTAGCAGTTACGTAAGACCTGAGAGCCTGCCAAGACAGAAGCACATCCACAACAGTTTCCCATCTAATGGTGAACACTGAACAAAGCATTAAGTTTTCACGAATAAGAAATGGTCAAGTAAACCACGGTACACCCATATAATGGAATATTATGAAGACAACAAAAATAATGTAAATGTTATTTGATATGGAAAGCTGTTAATAATAAATGGGAAAAAACTTCCAAAGAACATTTAATCTCATTTTGGGTGAAAAAATGTATATGAGTAGGAAAGGTATGAAAGGATACAACTTAAAAATATCGAGAGTAGTTCTCTTGGTATAAGTAACTTTTTAAAAACTCATCTACATTTAATATCAGAAATATATAAGGAGTCTAATATTATTAAAAATGATATTAAAGTTTTAGGAACAAAATGAAATAGAGATCTTACATTGTAGGATTTTGCTGATTTTTGTTTTTTTTCAAACCATTTGATTTGTAGAAACATGTGTCTTCCATCCAACCTCCTCCCTAAGAGAGAGATTTATGCAGCATAAACTATATAATCAGGGACTTCTTTTTTACTTTGTATATCAGGTACATTTCAAACTGTGCTGACACTATGGTTGGTAGTCTATTGTTAGATTTTGAAGATTAGCTGTTAGTAACATAATTGAGAGAACCCACCCACCTGAGGCCCCTGAAAGGACAATATTCCATGAAGGGTGTATAGGGGTTTCTTGCCCTGGGTAGTTTCACTTTATAAATGGATTAACCCTTGTTTCTCCAGAAAATTCTGGAACAACCAATTTACTAGTTTTCTATTAAGTATGCTCAAAAGGTGCCCCCTCACCCCAGCTTTTGCATTCCTCCACCAGCAGCTTTGCACCACCAAAGCGCCTCATATTCTTGGAAACCAAGAGAGGAGGCTCTTTTCTTCATTCTATTTTACTGGTTTCCAGGAAAACTGCCAGTAGGAGGCAGCAATGACTGGCTGCAGCAACAGCAGTGGCTCTACTTTGCACAGTAGTTAGCTGCTGGCTTCATTCTTCTGTCATTATATAAGCAAGATGACACTGTTCTCTAATCCAGCCAAAGCTGATAAGTACCATCAACCTGTCACTTCCTACATTTCAAATTCTAACATCACAGCATCAAAGAGTTTTTACATTTCGATTTCTTTCGCTGGCAGCAGCCGGTAGCCTCTCATTCTCCCACGGTGTTCTAATGCTGCATTTGCACACCGGGGTTACTCCCAGACTGAATAGCAGGTCATCCCCTGCTCACTGAGCTCATCTGTGGCCCATGTGCTAGGCAATTTAGATCCAATCAGCCCTTATTTAGCTCAAGAGTAATGAGCAGCATAGTGACACAGACTTAAGCCTGACCCTCAGGACACTGCTCATCAAGCAGTAAAACTGTGACAAAATCATTCATCTTCCACCCGCTGGCAAGAAATAATACTCGCACTCACTGTATTACTTTTCAAGATAAAAAAAAAAAAAAAAAAGTCCTGAATTTTCATGATGTGAGACATTAATTTGCAGAAAGCTGAATTCCCTTAAACCCCCCTGTTGCTCTGAGCTCACCAGGGGGAAATAGGCCTTAGGAGACTGAAATGGAATAAAGAAAATTGCTCCAGCTTTCTTTTCATTTTAAATAAGCCTTAAATCTGACAAGAGATATCCTAAAGAGAGAAAAATATATATCTTGTAAGGTAAAGAAGAAACAATTGAAATTAAGAGTTTCTGATGCTCATTTCACTCCTTGTTTGTTCTCAATTTTGTTAAAATATAGTAAATAAAATTTGAAAAAGAACAATTACCTTTCTGCACAAGGCAGATAGGGAAAGGTATGGTTGTTCTTTATAGACAATATGGTGGCAAAAGTAAATTTGTATCATAAAACAAAAGTGTACTCTGATGTTTTCTACAAAGCACGTGTTGAAGAAATTAGCTTTGGGGTAATACCAGAAGATGGTGTGGATAGCTCAGGATATTTTAAAACTATAATAAATTGACTATAGTGCATTCTGAGGTTTTATTAATCAAAAATAACTAATTATGGGAATAATTAAGAGACTGATTTCCTTCCCCACTGACATGTCACATCATTAAAACAAAACATATCCACAAGATCACTGTACTACATTTATTGGACATAAATGCTTAAATTTTATTTGCTTTTCCTGAATATTTCTCTTATGTAACTCAAGCCACATGGCCAGTTTATCTCATTGAATTTCTTTAGGTCTGGTCTACTTACTTAAGTCACAATTTCAGGTGTTTTTACCTATTTTATAGTTGGAGAAGAGTTAACCTTAGTATACCTGTCACGGAAGAGATTTATCAGCTTTCAGTATATTTATTATGGCAACATATCTTTGGTTTAAGAGACAGCACTGTGTGGTGCCATGAAAGAGCACAGTAGTGAGGCCTTCCTACAAGTTCACTTCTGAATCTTATCTATAGCTTCAAAGATCTGGGTGGTCTAAAACCTGTAGTGAACCATAGGGTTCAGACAAGGAACCACAGCAGCATAAATAAATTGGGGAAAGTAGCTTTCACCTCACCCCAACATCTTTTGATTTGTTACCATTTGCTAAAGAGAAATATTCCAGTGCTTGGTATAGAAAATAATCATGGCACTTATTCCCTAAACAACTGAGCTGAGCTACTTTCAAAAGAATGAAGTATTTTCTCTACAAAGTATATTTCTTTTGTTCCTGTCCTTTTATCCAATGTTCTTCATCCCAATTTGTTTCACAGTGTTCTTTCTCTACCCTTCCTTCCCTCTTTTTCCTGTGTAATCATGAAAGGTAGGTTTTCCTAGATTTCATCACAGAAAAATCGAAATTTTTAGTAACTTGAAAATTTAGTAACTAAGAATCAAAAAAAACTATAAATGTCCATTCATCAACTTCTTGAAAGTAGGAGTAATCTTGAAAAAAGGAATCTAACATAAAAACCATTCACCCACTATAAAATTTTTATAATTGTTGGGAATTAGGGTTTGATATTAAACATGAGCTAGTTTATAACTGGACAGTATAAGATAGGGGCACAGCAAATACAAAAAAAAAAAAAAAAAAACTGAAAAGGGTGGGGAAAATCCATGGACCACTGGATCTTTTCTTTGTACTCAGTATTCTGAATTTCATATGTGGGTCCCTGCTGTGAGTCTATTTTCTTACATTATGATTGAGTCACTCAATAGGCCCTTTCAATGCAGAAACTTCAGTTCTGGGAAATATTCTTAATTTTTTTTTTATTATTTCCTTTACTTTGATTCTTCAGTTCCCTCTTCCAAATACTTTGCTTTCCATTTAACACCAATATAAACAATCTCTACTTTTAGAACCTGCAGAAGGTTTCTGCCAGCCTCAATGGAGTGGTTCTCCAATCTTCCAAAAGCAAGGTAAAAGCTCAAAGGCCTACATATTGCATCTGTTTCCATATTTCAGCAGAATAGTCTGATGCTAACTACTGGATTGGAGAAATAAAATAAAAATGGTCACAAAAAGTTGAACAAAAGTAGATACACTGAGTTTTGCTTTTTCAATAAAAACAAATACCTTTCAATTAATTGGCAAGAATGGATCTCCTAGTATCTAGAGGTCTCTTCTGCTCACAGATGCTCAGGAGGCAATAAGCAGAGAGATGAAATTTAGATTAAGCATTAAGTCTATAACCTGACTATAGATACTGTTGTTTACTATGACGTGGATACTGATAGAATGTTTCTATAAGCAGGTTAAATTTAGGAATAAGTATGAATCATTAAGTAATATTGATGACTAAAACAGTAAAATATGCAATGTTAAAAAATGTGATGGTTAGAATAAACATCTAGGTTTCTCCTTCCTATTTTCTTAGTCTTTCATGTAATAACTACATGAGTGCACATCATTTAGACTCAATTTGATTGAATCACTGATGTATCTCAAGTGTCTATAATAATGCCTGCTATGCTAGTAAGCACTGAAAAATATTAGTTGAATTTATTTTTTGCATGAATATTTTCTGCAGAAAATAATTACAACCCAAAGTAGAAAGCAATAAAGAACATTACAGAGTTAAAAGTACTAAGGAAATTGAGATTCTTTAAGATTGGAGACATATGGACAAGCACACATATGATAGAAGCTTGGAATGAAAGATAATATTGTTCTCATAAAAGTGAAAAAAGATGTGGAACCAACCTAGATGCCCTTCAATAGATGAATGGATAAAAAAAATGTGGCATTTATACACAATGGAGTATTACTCTGCATTAAAAAATGACAAAATCATAGAACTTGCAGGGAAATGGACGGCATTAGAGCAGATTATGCTAAGTGAAGCTAGCCAATCCCTAAAAAACAAATGCCAAATGTCTTCTTTGATATAAGGAGAGTAACTGGGAACAGAGTAGGGATGAACAGCATGAGAAGAAGATTAACATTAAACAGGGATGAGAGGTGGGAGGGAAAGGGAGAGAGAAGGGAAATTGCATGGAAATGGAAGGAGACCCTCAGGGTTATACAAAATTACATACAAGAGGAAGTGAGGGGAAAGGGAAAAATAATACAAGGGGGAGAAATGAATGACAGTAGAGGGGGTAGAGAGAGAAGAGGGGAGGGGAGAGAAGGGGAGGGGGGATAGTAGAGGATAGGAAAGGCAGCAGAACACAACAGACACTAGTATGGCAACATGTAAATCAATGGATGTGTAACCGATGTGATTCTGCAACTTGTATACGGGGTAAAAATGGGAGTTCATAACCCACTTGAATCAAAGTGTGAAATATGATATGTCAAGAACTATGTAATGTTTTGAACAACCAACAATAAAAAATTAAAAAAATAAAATAAAATAAAACAATAAGTTAAAAACTTCAAAAAAAATAAAAGTGAAAAAAGATAAAAAACACACTATGTATAGAATCTATTAAAACTTTATTATGGTCCATATTTGGGATAGGTACAGCATCTCAGTGCTGTTCAAAAATTTTTCTGCTCTCCACTACAGTAGCTACTAACTAACTGTAGCTACTGGGGATATGATATTAATACTAGTGTAATGAAATGGAAATTTTGTCTATATACATGAATTTAAATGGTCTCACATAGCTAGTGACTGCCCTATTGGATTACAGAAATTGAAGTAGATGTTTTCAGAAATGCTATGAGGTAGTTATTTTACAAAGGTACAGCTGAAACTTAGAAAAGTTTAATTTCCTAAGATTGCACTATTAGTAAGTGGGGGGGAGGGGTGACTGGAGCCCCAGGTTAATTGACCCTAAACCCCTTCTCCACTTTTTTTTTGAGGGGGCGGGTACTGGGGATTGAACTCCCGAGCACTCAACCACTAAGCCATATCCCCAGGCCTATTTTATATTTTATTTAGAGACAGGGTCTCACTGAGTTGCTTAGTGCCTCACTTTTGCTGAAGCTGGCTTTGAACTTGCCATCCTCCTGTCCTGCTTCAGCCTCTGGAGCCACTGGGATTACAGGCGGATGCCACTGCATCTAGCTCTTCTGCACAGTAGAAACTATGGGGCACATCTACGAGTTTAAGAAGTAGAGGCAAAAAGTACAAGTTGTTGCACAAATAAGTCTAGTGCCTAGAATCCTGGCTCTATCACTTCTCAGCCTTTTGGCTAAGATCAAGTGTAGAACCACCCCTCCTCACCCGACACGCATACCATGTTTTTAGATTCTATCTTCACTTCTCTTCTACTTATTACCAACTTCTGAAATCACCTTTCTGGTTCCTCAAATCCTGCTAAATAGGTTTCTTATTTCCCCAATCTTTGCCACCTCACTTCTCTGCCTACTGTAACTAGCACTGACTATTTCTAACTTTTGATTTTAACAGTTACTTTCCTCCTTGGATTGATCTCTTTCCTAAGTAGTGTGTTTCGCCTGATGTCAGCTTATTCAATCCTCAAGTCCAGCTCTGTTGTGCTAGCTATAGTTTGGCCTTAATCCTCAACTAGTTTTGACAGGAAAATAAAAGCAAAGGTAAGAAAGACTTAGGAGATTTCTCAAAAAATCGTAGTTCTATTTGAACTAAAACTAACGTAAAAGGAAATCACAAGAAAAAGTTGCAGGTGTAGGTAAGGCCAGAGTGTGGATGGCTTTGAATATCATAATAAAAAATATGTATAGAATGATATATTCAGACATGTTCTCCAAGAAGATAAATTAGTCAAGAAAATATGAAATGAGCATATGCAACAAAAGAAAAAACAGATAAACAGGGCTTCATCAAAAATTTAAAATTTTGTGCTACAAAAGGCAACAGCAAGAAAGTGAATCCAAAAAAACAGAAAAAATTTTTGTCAATCATATATATATATATATATATATATATATATATATATATGGACTTGTATCTAGAATACATAAAAAAAAACCTCTTTCAGTTATTAAAAAAAAAAAGACAAATAAGCCAACATAAAAATGGGCAGAAGATCTGAATAGATATTTCTCTAAAGAAACATCATTAGCTACCAAAGAACTGAACATCAAAATCACAAAAAGATACCACCTCATACCCAACAGGATTATTACAATCAAAAATACACTTAGCAACAAGGATGTGGAGAGACTATAACTTTCACATACTACAGGTGAATATGTAAAATGGTCCAGCCTCATAGAAACAACCTCGCATTGCCTCAAAAAATATGACCCAGCAATTTCACTCCCAAATGTAAAATCATGAAAAGTAAAACTGTCCACACAAGAACACATACAGGCATATTCACAGTAATATTACTATAGACAAAAAGTGGAAACCTAGGGTTGGTGCTGTAGCTAAGTGACAGAGCACTTGCCTAGCATCCGTGAGGCACTGGATTGGATCCTCAGCATCACATAGAAATAAACAAATAAAAATAAAGGCATTCTGTCCATCTACAACTACCAAAAAAAAAAAAAGTTATAAAATAAAAAAGTGGAAACCCATATGTCTAGTAACTGATGAATAGGTACACAAAATGTGGCATATCAATACAATGGAGTATTATTTAGCAGTGAAAAGAATGGAGTACAGGTACATGCTATAAACTTAGAGGAATCTGGGAAATACTATTTAGGTGAAAGGGTTAAGTCACAAAATATGACATATTGTATGATTCTATTTAAATGGAAGGTCCAGAATATGTAAATCTGAAGAAACAGGAAGTAGACTAGTGGTTGTAAAGGATGTGATTTTGGGTATGAAAAAATGGGAAGTGATTGCTAATGGGTATAGGGTTTACCTTGGGGATGATAAAATGTTTTAAAATTGTTATGCTTTTACAACTCTGAATATACTAAAACCAATGAATTATAAGTTAAGTGGATTATATCTTAATGAGGCTAGTAAGTAAAATGTAGTAAATAAAATGTCAAGATATATAAACTATATCTCAGTAAAGCTGTTGAAGAAAATGAGATGGTTTGAAAAGGGAAGGCACTGGAGGCAAAGAGATGGAGGAAAGCTTTATTAATGTTCTATGAAACAGAGGTAATGACAGCTGTGAGACTTTAAAAAAGAATTATGAAATGGTTCTCCCAAAGAAGACATTAAAAAAAAAAAAAAAAGAAATACCAGATAGAGAGAGGACAGACTGATAGACACATATATGCCTAACTTTAAAATTTCTTCTTTTTCTACAGCAGCTCTTAGCAACAGCGAATCACAATTTCCAACAGGTCCATTATAATGAGGCAATGCTCATGTTCCCTGCAATTCTGACTTCGTTCTTTAAAAAGTCTGACTCGTTACACACTTATATATTTATATATATAATAAAAAATATATATATAATGACATTGTGATAGAGGTATTACAGTAGGAGTAGGTAAAGAACCATTTGAGAACTGACACACAAATCCATTGAAAGTGTCAGACATAAGTGTATTAAAAACAATGATTATATGATAGGTTATTTTGAAAATAATAGTAAGGATAATGGTAGCATTAACTAACATTTATCAAATACTTACTAACCACTCTGAATTTATTATCACATTTAATCCTTAAAAATAGCCCAGTGAAGTAGGCACTATTATTATCACTTAACCAGTAAAGATTTAGACACAGTAAATTTTTTCTTACAATATTTTAAACAAATCACTTTAAGTGATGCAGGAAGAACTCATATTTAGGTAGCAGACCTAGAGACTAAATAAATGACTCAAATATTAATTCCTACAGATGAAAAATTAAGACGACAATCTATTTTACAAAATACAAAAAAAGAAAAAGAAACAAACACTACCCAGCTAAATAGTAAGTAGTTTATCTTACTGCATGAATTTATAAAGCATGTGAATGAAACACACTACTCAAAATTATTGCCTGGTGAAGAATAACTAAGGTCAAAATACTATTTATAGAATACATGTAAATAGTTGAAAAACACATGAAATACTTAATAATGTAAAAAACTCTATATTTTATTCATTCCTGAAATAAAAAGATTAATACTGTATTCTCCTAGAGAGATACCTATGTTTTCTCTGATGCAACCAAAGCTTGCATGGATTATTCTTAGTATGCAACATATCTCTACCTTGTTTTTCAAATAAAAACTGGTGACACAGTTTTCCATGGAATTTACTCATGTGCCTCCCCTAAATTATTAGACTACTGCCTCCAAATTTACTTTGGCTTTTTTTTTCTTGGTGGCACCGGGGAGTAAACCCAGGAGTCTGCTACTTCTAGGAACATTCCCAGTCCTTTGTATTTTAATTATTGAGACAAGGTCTTGCTAAGTTACTGAGGCTAGTCTTGCTTTGTGATCCTCCTGTCTCAGCCTCCCAAGTTGCTAGGATTACAGGTGTGCACCATCACATCCAGCTTGTATTGACTTTTATATGATGAAATAGCACACAAATTTGGGGTAAATTGGGATATACCAAGCACACCATGGAAATAATACATTTTTAAAAAATATTTATTTTTTAGTTGTAGTTGGACACAATACCTTTATTTTATTTTATGTGATGGTGAGGATCAAACCCAGGGCCCTGCATGTGCTAGGCAAGCGGTCCACCACTGAGCCACAACCTCAGCCCAATACATTTGATTATTTTAAAAATAACCCATTCGTACTAACACTCAATAACAAAAGGAAGAAAAAAACTTGCATGCTGTAAAGATGATCCATATATTTTTCCTTAAATATCATGTAAATTACTTGACATATAGCAGATCCTTCAGAGAACAGTTGTTCTTGTACTACCTCCTTTCCTGTCTAGTCAGTCCCCAATTCTTCCACTAACGGAAGGAGAAAAGAAAAATCTTTGTTTAGAATAAATGCTACTATGCCAATAAAGCTATTGAGCATAGAGAATATTTGAAGGGAATAATAAACAGACATTTTATGCATGTGTGCATGCATGCACAGACCTCTCAAATACGGAAACAGATACATAACAAATAGGTGATCCTCTAACTTCACAGGAAAAGAAAAAAAAAAGGGATTTAAAATATGTGTATTTTGAAGTCTGGGAAAAGAGGCTTAGTTTTATTGAAGGAATTGTACTTCAATATACAGCATCTCTAAAAAAAAAAAAGTAGTCATCCTCTCTGAACTATGCCTTAGTCTCAACATCTAGCCTTTTAGGCTAGTTCTCAACTGCATTTAGACTTCTTTGAAAATAGGCTCTTGTTTAATACAAAATAGGATGTCAGTTGATCAATAACCATTTGGCTTAAATTCATAAGTCCACAACCTCCCTTAAGTGTTAGAACAAACAGGTACAGAGCCTGAAAATTTATTGTTTCTTTTTAAACTCCAAATGATATTTGCAGATGCCAAAAGGCATTTTAAAATCACTCACCCTTACATTGGTAAAAATGAAAAAGGGAAATGGGGGGAGGGAGGATCTCATGAGGCCTTGTATGTCAAGTTTTTGCCCAGAGCTAATTTTCATAGCTATGTTATAAAACCCTGAAAATAGAGGTTTATAATGGAAATGCTGACAGACCCTTAACTATAGCAGCATGAATGGATATAATTAAAGAAAAGCTTTTGGCTAAACCAACCTCCACAATGAAAGACTTCCATTTTTATATTAACCTCAAATAACAGCAAGTGAGAACTAGAAATGTGTTCCAGAAAGGTAATGTGAAATGTTAAAGATGACTGCTAAAACTACTTGACATTCGAAGTTTTAAACACAGAGGCATTTAGTTAACATAACCAAGTCAGTATTTTCATAATGCTACTTAATCAGCAATAAAGAATGCTCTGGTGAGCCATCAGCTCCAGTTAGCAGAAAGTGGCATATGAAGTTATTATTTCTTAACAGCCTAGAGGGAGCTGCTTCTCCTCTTTAATCAGTGATCTTAGTTCCTTCCCACCTATAATTTCTCTGTCATACAGTTATAAAACTATTACCCAGTTCAACACACACACACACACACACACACACACACACACACACACCCTGCACACACATTTATGCAAGGTCTGGTACCTTATTCCCACCTGATTTTGAAAACAGAAGAGATTGTTAAGGTAAAGTATTTCATTCTTTTCCTTGGCAGGGATGCAGCCAGGAATAAATATCATCAATCTATGTAATCTATCTTCCCTACCTAAACCAAAATTCAAAGAATTTAGCTCAGTTCTCAACTTTAAAGAAAAAAAATAAACCACATGCTTTAATTTTTAACTATTCAAAATGTTTTTTATCTTTATCCTAGTATTAAGAGTATACAGCACACTTAAAAGATGACTCTGAAAAGATCTTCAATGAAGTTCTAGATTTTGGATTAAGAAATTAGGAACATACCTCTGAAATCAAATACCTAAATTACTTTTTCTTATGTTTCCTCTCCTCCCTTCTTTCTTTCTTTTATATTGTTTATTAATTTTTTTGAGGTGTAAGAGTAGGATTTATTCAAGGGTGCTCCCACAGGACGAGAGGGGACCCAACAAGGGTTTCCCTCCTTCTTTCTTTTTAAGGTAAACAATTCTGCATGATTTCTGGGTCTTTCCCCAAAAGACCCCAAACAAAACTCTAGTCAGTTTTGGTCATATCTGCCTTAGAAGTGGTAAAAGCTGTTGGGAGACAAAGAAACTAAGTCATAGTTCCTCTTATTATATACTGTGATCAATCTCACTAAAAAATCTGTGTGCAAATTGCTATGCAAGCTTCAGAAATAAAGGATGACAGTGCCTAAAGTATGTTATCATTAAAACTTGTGTGTTGCTATACCCTCTTATTTACACACTGACTTCATACTTCTCTGTGTTTTATAATTTTGGTAATAGAAGTTGTAAATGATTGGATATTCTTTTTTTAGCAATGAACAGTATAAAACAAAACCAACTACACATTTATACAAGGCATCAAACGTTAACAATTTATAAACATCTGTCTCTTTTTTCATAGGCTAGATAAGAAGATCAGTAGTACTCACTATAATCCCCTGCTCAAGATAGCAAGCCCACAAAACAATCCAGATCCACTTGAAAAACTCATAATAAATGTAAAAAATTCTGTATTGCATTAAGTGAAATTTAGATAGTTGCAATGGTGCTAATAAATCAAAGGCAAATTACTATATATAAAATGTGACTTGTCTGCATATCTCAATTCATTTTTTCCAACTGATTCATTAAATAGGAATCTGCAAAATTTGAAAAATTAAAGTAATCAAAAGTCCCCCAATAAGCAACTATCTTTTTTTAATAGCAAAAACAAAAGGTAAAACCACTCAAAAATATATGAATAGTAGCAATAGTTTCAGGTCTGCAAATAGCTTGCAGACTTCACCCATGCAATTACTTCCAATTTATAAAAAAGTATAGAGATAGGATTAGTGTAGATTTAATTACTTACAAACTATTAGAAGACAACATAAGAAAGCAACAATTGTATAATGCGTTTGAGTTTGAAAGCCAATTCTGAAATTTAACTGTTATTTTAGGTAAGCTACAAAGTCTCCAAACTTCAATTTTTTAAAAAATCTATAAATAGGAATGGAAGTATTAATTAAGAAAGAAGACAGTATTTGTAAAGTGTGACTCTTTCAGAAACATAAGAATTATTCTGGTGTTTCTAGTTACTACTTTTGAAGAATTACCAAGAAAAGTTCTAGTTAGAAGCTTTATAACAAACCAAAGTCAATGAATAAACATGAAATAGAGAAAAAAATCATCTTTTTTTTTTCTTTTGCTTTCTTCATATTTCTATTTTTAAAGCCTCCACAATCTTCAAAATAGGTCTCTTTCTCCTATTACAGTTTCAACTAGCATTTTTAACAGAGTTCTGTTTTCTTATTTTAGAATGTATTTTTGCTAAGGACATTCCACACAATGATGAAAGAATGAAAATGGAAGCTATTTCACACATTATCAGAAACAGTAAAAACTGATACAATATTTTTTGTAGGAAGTTTGGTAATACCCATTCATATTTAAAATTTATACATACCAATTCTTTCTTGGGATTAACCTACACATACTTCCACACATACACAGAGATGCATATAAAGATATTAAATTTAATGTGTTAGAACAAAACAAAATGGTAAATTATAATATAAATCCCTATTTCTGGGGACTGCTTAAATAAAGTTTAGCACATCTACACAATGGAACAATAAGCATTCATTAAGAAGAATTAAGTAGGTCTCCAGGAATTAACATAAAAAGCTGTCTAGGAAATGTGTGAATGTTAAGCCAAAAAAGGAGTTGTTCTGAAAAAAGATCGTCTGTTTTATGTTAAACATACAAATAAATAGGGGGAAATGTCTGGAAGGTTCTCTAAGAAATTTACTTCTGTGAGGGTAGAACTAGAATAGTATTTCTCAATCTCAGCCCTGCTGATAATTCTTTGGCAGCATTCCTGACCTCTACCCACTAAACACCAGTGGTACCCACCTATTTGTAACAACTAAAAATATCTCCAGAAATTGTCAAATGTCCTCTGAGGGACAAACTCATCCCCAACTGAGAACCACTGAACAAGAAAATGAAGAAATGAAGGTGGGAGAAAAAAGTTTATCACTTTATACTTTTTTTAAAAAAAACATTTTACCACAAAAGTATTACATTAACAATGTAAAAAATAATTTTAACAAAAATAAAAATGATTGCCCAGCATTCTTAACTAAAATTTTAAATTAAAAGTGTAAGATATAAGTCTTTGTTTAAAAACCATGTAAGAATAAAATAACAATTGTTGAGAAGGATTAAAATAAACTTATCTTTCAATGGAAAAGGTAGAAAAGTGGTAAATTCTGCCACTGTTTCCATGACTGCTTCTTCTCTACAGGCCCACATGCTCCTTTCCTTTCTTATGCCTATGCTCCTAAATGTCTGATAACAGATGTTACTTTTGTAATGTGATATTAGGAGGGAAGCAGTCTGTTAACTTCAGACATGGTTTCAAATAAATCCTATTTCTATATACAACTTCTACACAAATTTTCAGTGGCAGTGACTGACTACACCGAGTGGTAGTGTCTTAACATAATTTAGGTGGATCTGAAAATACTAAGTCTTATATAGATGATTGGTGTTAGAATAAACTTATGTTCATTTCAAAACAAATGGATTCAGCAGGAAGAATTTGATGATGTTGAAGCTGTAACTTTATAGCAAAAATTTATAGAAACTTACTTTTTTTTTTTTTTCAATGATTCAGTTGAGCCAAAACCTCCTTATGGACACAGAATTACATTTGCTTCAATGTTTCAATAAAAGCCACCTCAGATTTGAGCTCATGGTCTTATTTAGAATATCGATAACATAACTCTCAGTAATTATATTCTTTCCCAAGAAAGAGTAGGGGAAGAAAGAGGTCTAAGAGCATGCTCTGCAATTATATCAGAACTGCTCTGAGTTTAATTTTGCATCTCCTGTTTGCATAAGAGCTTTCTTTTTAAGAACTACTATTGGAAAAAATAGTTTGAAAACTAATGATTTTTGCCAATATATCAGTAGAACAAATACTTCCTTATATATTTGGTTTCTAAGTATGTTGAAGGAGAAATTAATATAAAAATCAAAACACTGCAGAAAAACATACCTGACTCTGGCCAGAACAGCTTGTAGAAAGCTCAACACTGTCCTAAGTTCAGATTCTCGACAGGCTCGTAGAAGCATATCAAATCCATCATTAAGCAGTTTTTCATGGGAAGGACATAAGCAATTGCTGGTCTCAAATACTTCTTGAACACCATCAATGTATATGGAAAGAAGGGTCCAGAGATTATGTCTTTGTATCAGTTCATCATTCTTAGATACCAAGAATTCCTTTGCCTTTTCTCGAAAGTCACAGGAAAATTTCTCAGCCAAAACACCAATGTCCAGATTTTTCTGAGCATACAGTAAGAGAAATGCCATCTGACCCTTCCAAATGAGGGCTCTCTGAGATTTTATAAAGGTTGGCTTGAGGAAATTCAGGAGGTCTAAAACGTGACTTGCTACATCTTCTACCTCTGCAACAGCTGCTAACAGTAGAAAAAGGTTGAAAAAATTCTGTAGACCAACTTCAGTTAATTCTTCCATCCTTTTTTGATGGAATTTAGAATATATTCTGTAAAACATAAACAAATTGCTTTAATAAAATTATTTCATTCACAAAAATTCATCATTTAAAATAAACTTTCTATCAATACTCATGATAGTCTCATTACCGATTAAAAAAAAGAAATTGAAACCCTTTTCAAGTTATGGATTTTAAGTTTGTTCCTCAGTATTACAACTGACAAAATCAAAGTGTTCCACATTTTGTTGTCTTATGTGTTAAGTTTCACATTTTAAATGTGAAAAAGGACTCTAATCACAATTTACTTAAAAAAAATACAAATTGTAAACACTTCTCCAAAGATATCAATGAACATTCCTGACAAAGAAAGATACTGCACTCACCTTCCTTTGACTTGTTTCCAAGGATGAGGGCCATTGTTCTTCATTGCTCTCTTAACAACTTTTGCCAAAATGCAAAGAAAAATTGTATAACTACTGCTGGATTTATATAGGTCAGGATCTTGTTTATCACAACAGCAAGTCTTCACCATTTCAAGCATAGACAAAGGTGACTTGTTATTAACAAGGCCTTTCAAAGGAAGCCAAGAAATACTGAAGGAACTATTCTAAAAGTAAAATAAGACAGATAATAAGTATTAATTTCTTAGTACATTAAATGGGAAATTACAAATTCCAATTAGCTCACTAAAAGTTTAAATTATCTTAAGCACAAAACTATATTTCTGTTACAATACCATTATCATATACCACCTCCCTTCCAAAAAATTCCATAAAACCATAGAAAATCAAGGATATTCAAATTTTGGCTTATCCACAAAATGTGTTTTTAACAGTTGGTTTGTCCAAATTAGAATACAAATAAGATCTAATAAGATATAATCCTTAACACTCTTTTACTTCCGAAATTCCCCAATGTTCTTGTTGTACCATTCATTTTTTACATCAGGAAAATTGTTGGACAGAATTTCCAATGTTCTGGATTTAACTATTTGCATCCGCCTCATATCACTTAACATATTTTTTTTATATTTATATATTTTCTGTAAAATGGTGTAGCTATCTAGAAGCTAAATCATTCACATTAAATATTTTTTTGGCAAGGTTTTGGCAATTTTTTTGGCAAGGTTCTTTCATTGGTAGTACCAAGTGCTTCCTATTATGTGTACTAAAGAGACATACACATTCTGACTTTCTGTAATGTTAAGACTGATGAGGATGTCAGCCTAATCTACTTATTTTAGTGATCCCTGCCTTTAACATTTTTAGCAGCCACTAAAGTTTACTGTCTATATGCATATTTCACTAGACATATAAAATAGTGACTTTATAATCCTACCATTTATTCTAAATTAGCTGATCCAAAATTTGATTTGGCCAAAACATAGTTTTTATTTTCCTTTATTTTCAGTTTTCAAAATGAGGTACTCTATACCTTCCAGAATAATTTTAGAAGTATTATGAACTTGAAAACTTAAAACATATTTGATGTTTTAGTCCATTGTACTCATTATTTTTTCTTAAGCTCGAATTTTCATTCTTTGATCAATGGGAGCTTCTTAAAATCAATTCCTATGTCCTTTTGACATGACTCTAACTTAATTTTGATACTTTCTATGCTCTCTTGTGTCACAAAGTACTCCAGACTCTATACATCTCTGCCTTAGTCTTTTCTCCAACTAGCCTAATATTATTCTTTAAAGAAAGGTATTTTTCACTTTTAATAAGCTCCATTATATATAAAACCCAAACCTGTCATTTATTGGTAATTTTTCCATTATCATTTTCTATCTTAATAGAGAAGTTCACTATTTATACAAAACCCCAATATCCCAAATCTCTTCTTTTTTCAACACAGGTAATGGAATCTTTAAAATTACTCTTTAAATTTTTATATTCCAGACTCATCCTCTCCTTTTAAAATTGCCCTTATTTTAATTCTCATATAAAGATTCTCATAAGCCACAGTATTATCTCGTATAAATACAATGGACTAACTCATGTGTACCCAATTTGTTTACAAAAACTTTCTCAAATACATAACCTAATGTCACATCCTTGCTTTCCAATGTCTCCTGAATAAACTAGAACTCAACTGTAAATTACCTACAATCCTTCATTGTCTACCAGTCTCCCAAAACTACCATCTTTATTCTTCTTATCTATAATCTCTCTCCACTGTCATTCCAGGCCTATTTTTCAGAACTATAAAAATGATAGGAATAGACCTTGTTCTTCCATATCTTCATACATTTATCCATGTTGTTCCTTCAGCCTGTATGATTGTTTTCTTCTGTAGTTGGAAAATTCTACTTATCCCCACAGTGAACGTAAAATATTATGACCTTTTGAAATCTGGTATTCTTTGGCATTTTAACATTTTCCCCAAAATATGTGTGTACCTGCCCATTAACTTATAAACTACTTAGGTGCTAAAGTGGTATCTTATTCAAGATAGCAGTATTTATTCAATGTATCACAAGCAATCAGTTATTATTAGAAAATATTTAAAAACGAGCATTAGAAAAAAATCTTTCTGCTTTAATTTTAGCCACTTTGTTTATACACAGTCTCAAGAGGAAAGAGACACCAGATGCTGTTGTGTATATGCCAATTCTTTATAAACAAGTTTTTTGAAAGTTAAAACTACTCTTGAACTATTCCAATCTACTTTAAACAAAAATTAACTTTTCAAGAAAAACTGATAGCTGCTCATAATGAAAGCATAAAAATCCTCTCAAGGCCAGGCATGGTGGCGCATGCCTGTAATCCCAGCGGCTCAGGAGGCGGAGGCAGGAGGATCTCGAGTTCAAAGCCAGCCTCAGCAATTTAGTGACGCACTAAGCAACAAAGTGAGACCCTGTCTCTAATAAAATACAAAACAGGGTAAGAGATGTGGCTCAGTGGTCGAGTGCTCCTGAGATCAATTCCTGGTTCTCAAAAAAAAAAATTCCCTTAAATATGACATACCGACTCTTCAAATTCCTGGAGGAAATCCCATATTCTAGTAACTCACCAGGTTCTTACTATAATATTCCCATAGAATGGTGACAATAGAAATGTTTGGTTCCCAGAAATCACAAAGTGTCAAACAACATTGAAGATACATTCGTAATTGTTCTTCTAGTATACCATCCTAAAAAACAAACTGAAGTTAGGAAGGAGTAAATGGGCTCTGGAAACATGAACATTATCACCGAATAGTGTGTTGAATAACCTGTAGCTAAAAAGAATATGAATATATATCACCAAATCATAGCCATTCTCATCTTCAGACAAGAATGCCTAAATTAACATAAGGTACATTCCTGAAACAATTTAGAGATCATTAACATATTTGAATAGTGGAAATTACACTACTCCTTTTGACTTTTGGTTCAATTACTTAATATATAGGTGTTTCATAAATGCATCTTGTTAGAAACCCAAAGAATGGATAAGAAATCCATATCAAAAAGAAGTGGCAAAAAGGATCCAAGAATTAAGATGTATATAAATTCAGAGGGCCTGGTCATATGAAGGAAAGATATTAATTAGGAAAAACTTCTAAGTTTTGGCATAAGACAATGGGTTAATGATACTGTTTCCTAAAATGACAAAGTCTAGGGGAGGTGAACATGGGGAGAATCACAGGGCATTTTAGGACATATTAAACGACATACTGATGTAGAGCTCAGGGAGAAAGTCAGAGTTGTTGACATAAATCTGGGTGTTAAGATCATATTAATAATTTTTAGAGTTAAGAGGATAGATACAGTGACTTAAGGAAAGAACAGAGATGAGAAATAAGAAAAGAATCCAGAACAGAGAACCCTTTGATATTCTAACATTTAGATACCGAGCAAATGTAGAAAATTCTATATGCAAAAACAAGTGGACAATAAAAACAGGAATACAATCAGATATTCTGGAAGTCAAGAGAAATATTTCAAAAGAACAGTGGTGAACAGGGTTGAATGCTGCTGAGAAGTTAAAAAATGAAAAGAAATAAGAACCCTTGGAACAATTTTAAAAAATTATTCATGGCTATCATGAGTTAATTGGGTATGGTAAAGACAAGCTCAACTTTGGATGGCTAAGGAGATAACAGGAGTTGAGGAAGTAAAAATATTTAGAGATAAAGTCCTTGAACAGGAGAGAAAACCAAGAGCCACAGCAAAGGGAAAGAAATTAGTTCTTGATAGAACCAGTTACATTTTCAATATAAAAGAAAAGTAGTATGAGAGGTTAAGTACAAAGCAAACATTTTAGGAGATTTGAAGGAAAAAAGAGAAGTTCTGATCAGACTGGTTTCTATTCTTTCAGTGATTTAGCAGGCATGATATTCAACTACATGCACTGGGCCAGAGCCTGTGCTGAATTGTGTGTTAAAAAGAAATTCTGCAACAAATCATTATGGAGAGCAAAAAAGCAAACATTCTAATATTGACTGCCACTTAAGATTTATAATGATGAATTTAAAGTCAGACAAGTCAGTAAGAATGATTATTTTATTTTCTCCAGCAATATTCAGCTATGGGTAGGGGTGGGGAAGGTAAGGGAAGAGGAAGAATAAGCTTTTCCAAGTTTAAAACAAGTCAGACTTAACTAATTAAACATGTTTAAAATGGAGTGACTAAAAAATGGGTTGTGGGATGGGGCTGGGCCTTAGCAGCAGAGCACTTGCCTGATATGTGTGAGGCACTGGATTCGATTCTCAGCATCACATATAAATAAATAAAATAAAGATCTATAAACAACTAAAAAAAAATTTTTTAAATCAATTAAAAAAAATAAAGCCTTGTGTAATCTATATTGTTTAAGGAGAAAAGTCAGGACCTAGAAGAGGACAGAAAAATGAAAATGTTGATGATGATGGGATAGAACAGAAATGAAAAACTATAGGGCATGAGCATGGAAGGAGCTAGGTAAGGTAAGTAGAAGAAACTGTTAGGAGTAAGGACATTAGGACACTGAGAGGGTAGGCAGATTATATACAATAATGTTAGGGTTACTAACAAAATAGTAGATGGGTATAGAAGAAAGTGGTGAGCTTGGTACTAAATGTTTCAATGAATGAGTCACAAACGAAGGGAAAAGACAACATTGAGGAGATTCTTTAGATAAGACCTTCACTCTTAATTATTCACCCGTTAAGATACCTTAAACTTCAAAACTTCTAGGAAAGTTCCTAATCCTCCACTAGGCAGTGACCTTTCTTGCATACTTATATCATAACACTTGTTAGATTTAATGTTTATCTGCCACCAAGCTGAGCTAGCTGCAGCTGATAATGTCCCCAGGGTCTAGTACCTTGCTTGGTTTACCAAAGAGCCTCCATAAATATTTATAAACAAAACTGAGACTCACGTCTGGTGCTTTTATTCACCAATCAGCTGTATGGTTTAGAGAAAGCATTTGGATTCTCTAACAAACTCATTTAACCAAAAAAGACAAAATTTTATCCATTATGAACATTCTCTGATTTTATTGTGAAAACATAAACCTAGATCTAGGATCATATTGGTTTCTATTTATACTATTGAGCTGAATAAAAAGCATACTAATTTTATTATGTCTGCAAGATAAAAAAGTAGGTTATCAAAGTTCATTTTGAAGGGTTTTAGTTGGCATCTGAAACTTGTTTTACCATGTAAAATCCACAAAGACATACTGAAACAATAAAAAGAAGTTTGGGAAAAGCAAAAGTGAACGATATCTATGTATCCGGCATCATAAGACATGTTTTACATGTGTCGGTTCAAGTACATTTCATACCAGCAGTTTTAATATCTTCATTTTACAAAAGGAAAAAAAAAAAGCTGGGATTCATAATTTATAAATAGCTTACTCAAACTCACTTGGTTAGGATCTAGGATTTATGTCCCTAAAGTCTTTGTTAGACAAAACATTCATTCTATGCCAAAAACAGAAGAAAAAGAAACAAATATTTAGTCAATACCAAATTTGATCAAGATTTTTCTTAATTTCAAGATCAAAATTGGAAACAAGGTCTTTTTGAGTCCAGAGCCCATGTTCTTTGTACTATATGCAATCAAGAAGAAATTAAAAATGGCATACCAAGAGATCAATTTTATTTATTTTCTTACTTATAAAGGAAAAGAAATGAATTTTTCCTCCTTTTCTTCCTAGTGCCTGCAGATGTAAATGAAAAGAAATGGTTTAAAAGTACCATTCTCCACAGCTGTGGTTGGATAGGTAATCAATTAGTTGAGTGTGACTTAGAAAATATGTGCTTTGTTAGCCTACAGTCAATTACAGATAGCACGTTATATGTTTTACAGTTTCACATTCTATATATTCAACCATTCCTGTTTTCAACTATTTTCTCTAATTTGAAAAATTCCATTTAAAAAAGTATGTATATGCTTTAGAAATTAAAGCATTAAAATTAAATTAAACAAAGGAATTGTCCCTCTTCAAATTCACATAGGTAAAGCAAGAATACACAGTACTCAGGAGTAGGAGTAGGAGAAATAGTAGATACGCTAGCTCGAATTTATTTAAAAAATTATAATAAAGCTAACATATGGTTGGAAGGAATATCTGAAAACACTTGAGTATACTAATTGCTTCTTTTCTTTTATTTTCCCATCATATACTTATCAGAGAACGAAACAACAATATAATCATGGAAAATAGATGCTTTGCATAAATATGACCAAAACAGATATAGAAACCAAAATACATTACTAATTGTATATATACATGTACCCCTACATCTAGGGTGATTGACTGACTTATCCTGGTTTACTAAGAGCTTTGTTGAATTTGGCACTGAAATCCCAGGCCAATGCAAAGTGGTATGGTTGGTCACCTGACCGTCTTTCAAGAATTACATATTTATCTTCAAAACAGTTTCAATTGCCATGATTAAAATACTCACTAAATTGTAAAAGAACATTATTCAGTGTCAGAATAAGTTTTATCCTACTATGATGTCACAATATACTTAAGAAACACAAAACATCAAAGAAATGTTAAATTAGAAGTAATGAAGAAACAGAGTTTTATTAAGATTCCTGCAAGTTCATTGCTTTGAGTTTTCACAATGGAGCAAGCATATGAAGATTTGAATCCTAATCCCAATACTTCCTAGATAGCTGGGTGAACCTGGAAAGCTGTTCAACCCCTTCGGACTTCAGTCTCTTAGGGTGTAAAATGGAAACAATACTATCACTACTCAAGATTGTTCTAAGCATTAAGTTAAAGAATGTATACTAATTGGTAAGTAATTGTCAATTAAGTAAAATTAAATAATATATGCTTTATACTAATCTAAAGCTCAATGTCTGCTTCAGGAAGATCCATTTTTGCTAGAAAAAAAGATCTGAAACATTATTTGCTTAATTAAAACTACAGGAGTGTTCATCAATTTTACTAGAATATTGTTGTGTATTTGGAAGGTATATATTTTTTAAACAAACCTATCATCCCATAGCAAATGGACTTTTTTCACTGTTGGAAATCGTGTCAAAGTACATGAGTATTATCAGACTTTAATTTACCCGAATGGGGATAAAACAGATATAATCAAACTGATAGCTCTATTCCCAACATATTATTTATTCTTTTTGACCACCTACTGCAACCACAAAATTGGTTTCAAGAACTCCAGTAAGTAGTCCTATACTACTTATAGAATATAATTGGATGCAATCAAGACACAACAACATTGAAGGAATACTAGACTGAACCAGAGGACCACTTCTTTCCAAATATTATAATGACTCCTTCTGTCACAGGAAAGGTATCACTTTGATTTTATGCAAGGCTTAAATTTATAAAGATTCCTGGATTAGTGGTAGTACCCCTACATCTAGGGTGACTGACTGACTTATCCTGGTTTACTAAGAGCTTTGTTGAATTTGGCACTGAAATCCCAGGCCAACACAAAGTGGGATGGTTGGTCACCTGACCTTCTTTCAAGAATTACATATTTATCTTCAAAACAGTTTCAATTGCCATGATTAAAATATTAACTAAACTGTAAAAGAACATTATTCAGTGTCAGAATAAGTTTTATCCTACTGTGTCACATTATACTTAAGAAGTCTTATTCTAAGCAAATCTGAGTTTCTTTTATTTAAAATCAAAATTAGGACACAGTTCAGTGGAAGAACACGTGACTAGTTAGCATGTGCAAAGCACATTTTTCTCTAGCACCAGAAAAATAAAATCAAAATCAAAATTATAGGGAGTCAAAATCCAAAGGGAAAAAAATATTAATTTTCAAGAAACTAAAAATGTTTACAGAGGGCTTTCAACATCTTAGACAAAAAGCAAACTTTTCTATAGAACAGAGATGATGACAAATTCTGTTTCCTATTGTGCAGGATCAGTATGGGTTTCTTTGTTGATTAGTACATATAAACTTTTACAGCCTCCTAAGAAATACTGTGTAACTTAAAACCTGGCTGAACAAAACCATAAAATCATACACTGTCACAGTTGAAATTAAGTATATAAATTATCAAATATGATGGTAACAGAGGTCTAGGTGAAGGAAATTTAAAGGATACAAGTAGTTAATAACTTAATATAAAAATTAAGCTTCTAGTTACTGGCTCAGATATAGTAACAGAAAGATAACACTATCTAGACTTCACTGAAATTCTTTTTACTTGGCTTTAACTAAGCTATGTTAAGGCATAAAGACTGAATAATTAACCAATGCAAATGACAATGACTACTATAAAGCTATTATTTCACAGTCCCACTTTAGTGATTATATTTCTGAAATAAAAAATACATAAAAAACTTTTTGAGTTGCTAAATCATTGTTTTCAAAAAGTGAAGAAAAAGCCAAATTAAATTGAAATAGGAATTTTTTTTTTTTAAAAAAAGGAAGTATAACTAAGCCAAAACTTTTATCACTGTAAAAATTAAGAGAAAGATTCTAAGGATAATGGTTCTACCATTTCTGATACAACTTACTTATGGCAAAGTTTTTGGCATTCTAAGTTAAAATTCTTAGCTCACAATAAAATAATATGCATATCTAAACTAAAAATATCTATGTTTCACCTTAAAAAGTTAATAGCTAATAGATAAAAAATATTTCAAGTAGTTAAAATGATTTTCAAAAATGTCTATTGTAAATATACAGAACAATATAAAGCAGTATTATATTAAAATATTTCTTCTTCATTCCTCTTCAAGTTTTAAACAATCTTCATAAATAAAAAATTAATTTATTTCCCAAATTTAAAATCTTTACTATAATTTTCCATAAACTCTTTCATAAGTGACAACTTATAAAACTTTAAAGAGCTACAATAAAACATGTTTAAAGATGTGATAGCAAATTTAAAACTATTTTAAAAGGAGGTCAAGTCTGACCTCTGGGCCATGAAGCACTGCATTAACAGCTCTGCAGAAAGAAGAATGATAAGGTATGAAATGAGTGCTCAGAAACTAGGACCTTATCAGTTAGAATATGATTCAGGCCTGTAAGACAAATTGCTCAGCAAGGCAAGTCACCTTCCTGCTGTGATGAGGATATAGCTGAATTTCCAATGCCACTAACTATCTCCTTCATCGTGTCTTCTAGTTTGATATCACACAGTCAAGGAATGGCTTATAGTTCTGAAGCATCTAACACTTATTTTGAATACATTTTGTCAAAGTCACCAACTAGGATAATTATCTTTGTCCTTTAACTGACAACTTCAGTGTTGAAAATAAAAATCTTTAAAGGACAGTCACTAAAAGGAACTACTGAGATGGACTGCACAGAATGATTTTATCTCACACTTTTAATAACTAAATTATTATTATTTTGTTTAGTTGTCAGTGGACCTTTATTTTATTTTTTTATATGTGGTGGTGAGAATCGAACCCGTGCTTCACACATGCTAGGCAAGCACTGTATCACTGAGCCACAACCCTAACTAAATTATTATTGAAATCATTTTAAGTGTTTGCTTGATTTTTATAAATAGAACTTATAAAAATTGATCAAAGTCTACAAATTGTCTCATTTTAATTACATACCTGAATACTCAAAGACTGTTTCAGCAGTTCTTCCACAAATTTCCAATTTGATTCCATTTGTCTCTAGAAAGGAAGAAAATAATGCTGCATCAAAATATTGCTCTTGATTATGCATATATTTAATATTATGGTATATTAAGTATAAAATACATTTTCTCTACCATTATAAATCATTGCAATTTCTTGAACATCTAACATTATTTTGGCAAAGATTTGAAAGATTCGGAAGAAAAAAAATCTCCAACTATTCTAATCTAACATAAACCTTATTGGGAGCTGTTTCATTAAAAGTCGTGCTTCTACAGTATTATATTAACAAATATTTAATCTGCTGTCAGATATACTCTAACAGAAAAAACTCTTTACATATTTTTTCCAAGTTTTTTATGCTAAGTATTCATTCATATTCTCCAACTATTCACAAGAGATTTTTTTCCTTAATTTTATTCTTAATGGCTCTGAGACAGTCTGTCTTATTAAACAAAATAACAAAAAAATATTACACAGAAAATAAAGAAAATCGTACACAGTACTACCCTCATTTAGCCAATGATTAAATAAGGCAACTTCAATTATGTGGAATACTCTCCACAATAAGGAAAAAAAATGAAAAGGGACTTTCTGAAACTGAAAACAATTCTGCTTTTCCAATAGGAAAGCCTGGGAGACATTTTCTCGGGACACTGAATTCTTAGAGGTTTAGATATGTAGCCATCAGTTAAAACCAGAAGCAAAGAAAGCACCTTGGAAATACCAGATTATTACAGTGAAAAAAAAAAGGATGAAATTATTTAAGACTTCTTCTGCAAGGCCAGTGGCCTTAAAGATTAAAGGCAGACTCTCATCCTACTCTACCATTTGAGTATGGGGTAAACTCAAATGACAAATAAGGCATGTGCAATATTTATGATTTTAAATAACTGAACAATATTCATATAAAATGTGAAAATCACTAAATAAATATTTATTTAATAAAAGTGCAAAGTTACTATAGTAGCCAGACTCTAAAATGGTCCTCAATGACTGCTGCCTCCTGATATTCATGCTTTATGAAATTCCCCCTCACACCATACCAGGTTGTTCTGTCACCAGTAGAATACTAATACCAATATAAGCGACAGTAAGTCAATTCCCCCTCACACCATACCAGGTTGTTCTGTCACCAATAGACTACCAATACCAATATAAGTGACAGTCAATTCCAAGATAAGGTTACAGGACAATAAAGTTTCTACCTTAACTACACTTTCTTATTGACTAGTTAGATCTGGGAAAGGCCATACTATGAGCATCCATGAAGAGACCCCTCATGGTGAGTAACTGAAGCTTACTGCCAAAACATGAGATTAGAAGTGGATCTTCTAATCCCAGTTATCTTCAGAGACTGAAGTCCATGGCTTAAAGGTTAACTATTAACCTCAAAGATCCTTAGGCAGAATCACTCAGCTAAGCTGCTCCTAAATGCCTCTCAAAAACTAAGTGTTGGGGCTGGGGTTATGGCTCAGCGGTAGAGTGCTCGCCTCGCATGTGCAAGGCCCTGGGTTTGATCCCCAGAACCACATACAAATAAATAAAATAAGTGTAGATAATGATTGTTGTTTTAAGCTGCCACATTTCTGTTATCCAGCAACTACTAATATAATGAGTTATTTTCAGCAAAAAAATTACTGACTTTTTTGAAATACATTCATGTAAGTAAGGTGAACGCAAAAAATAAGTATTTACCAGGAAGGAACGTGGAGTAAAGAATTTTGGCCCTTTACAAAGAGAAGATCTGGCCTCTGGAAGATACTCTCTGAGCCCTTGGAATGTTAAACCTGTTAGGAGCATCTTGATTAGGCCATAGTCATATTGGATAGTCTACTATGCCCAAAAGACCAACATGTGACTTCTCTTGGGGCTTTGGGTCAGCTAACCTGGACACTATGGGCATTCCCTATGTACTTTCAATATACTGATGCCAGGAGATTAATGTGTCCCGACTCCATAGGGAGAGGACAAAAGAAGCTCCACATTTTGTACTCTGCCTGGACTGTCCTATATGCTTCTTCTTTAGCTGATTTGAATATAAATTCTTTCTCTGTAAAAAACAATAACCATGATTTTAATAGTTTTCAGTGATTTCTGTTAGTCCTAGCAAATTATCAAAACTGAGCATAGTTTGGGAAACCCCCAGGCTTGCAACTGATATCAGAAATGAGGACAGTCTTACAGACTGAGAACTGAAACCTGCTAGTTGGCCATAAAACTCTCTCAAAAAGGAGACCATTTTGTTGTATCAATACATATATACTGTGTTAAACTGTGCTCTTAATTCAAATCTAAGTTGATCTGATTCCAATATTCCCTGTTACACCATGCATAAGTAAATGATTGTTTTCCTAGCAAGGCTTTCCTCAGAATTCAGCAATTCATTTTTATATCATGTTATTACTAAGGATAAGTAAGCAGGAACATGACAGGGTTGATATAATTGAAGTTTCACAATTAGTGTTAATGAGCAAAATTTCAATTGTTCTGTCCTATCAAGCCATTTGAATCACAAGAATTATACAGAAGTAGTATAATTCTTACCCAGGGAATTTCAAAAATATGGATCAACACTGTGGCTACGATCTAAACAAAAATTGACTAAAAAGAAAGAATTGGCAAATATATCATTCCTAAATCAAATGTAAGAGAACATATACCAAAGAGACACAGATTTTTCTTTCACAAAAATATTTAAATTGGGCTGCTATAGTGTTTTTTTCTACATACTAAGTTACACCACTATAGCCTTATTTCTAAAAATCAAGTTAATTCAGGTAAGAGATAATTTGGAGCTGTGTTTGCTATTTCTTACCCCACCATTAAAGCTAAGATACCCGTTTAAGTTTTAGTATAGGTAGTAACCCACCAGGAATATAAAATTGATTCCCTCAATCTCCACTTCCAGCACACTGGAATTCTGGGTACAACTCTCAGTTTAAGGTTACATTTTACACCTTTTATCTGGTTGCCATTTCAGATGTTTCAAATACGAGCATCAGCTAGCCTGACTGATTGCCCTATGTTCTTGGCAGGCAAAGCACTGTTAAAACTGACCCCTGCAATACCAAAAACTAATTTTCCTCTTTAACTGTATTTGGTTTTAAAATAGATGACAGGGATTGTGAGAGGATAACACATTTTCATCTAGATTGAGAGGAAAAGCATTAAACAGAATGTTTGAAAATCTAAAGCTTCTAATATGCAAAGTGAGATACCAAATTTTTCTTATAGGCTTATGATAAGAAATTGGCTAATTCTGTGATTTAAATCTACATATAGCAAAACGCCAAACTACAGAAACTTTTAAAATAAAAAATAATTAAACACATCTGAAACCTATTTTAGATGTAAAGATTTTGCATTAATCTTAAGGGCAAATCAGTTCACATTTTTAAAAATGAAATATCCCCATGCTGTCAGAAGACTAGAGGTATTTCTCTGGTGAAGAACACATGACTATTATTCATATCCTCTCCCACATCAGATTATTTTTAAGTTGAATTAAGCATGCTACTGCACAACCCTTTTCTCTAGTATATAGTTGGCTATGCTAACACATCATAAAGAGAAAAAGTAATTTAGGTAATTTTCAAAATTATGATCCAAATATATTTCAGACCCAAATTAACATTCTATATAATTCCCTGTTAAAGACTAAACCAATATGCCTTTTTGTTCAGATGAGGAGTTATCTGATTCACCAACTAGAGACATCTTTGAAAATAAAAGTGAAAATTAATCAGATAGGATGAGAGGATACCAGGAATAAACTAGGAATGTTGGTGGAAAACTATAAAAAAAGACTATCCTTCCAAAGACCTATTTATTAAAGAGGCAATCCTTAGGAGAACTCTAATATTAAGTTTATCTAAGTGATAAAACAGTGTGATAATTAATCACTGTGTAATTCAGTTTCTTTACCTGTAAAATGGGTAAACCACACTTCACTGATGTTAAAAATTGAATAGTCACTGTGAGATATTAAATGTTATAAATGTAACATGCACTTTGTACCAAATGAAAACTGTTACTAACAAAAGGCTTGAGTTTTTCTTTAAAAGCCTTTAAGAAATTCAGAAATATCTTGAACTCTGATAACTCATATAATAAAAGGTTTATTTTACACAAGCATCTACAAATATGCATTACTTATCCTTACTACATGTATCATATGAAATGTTCTTGTTACAAATCTGGCTCTTTCCTTTTAAAACACTCCACATAACTTAAAGAATTAAGATTTTTTTTAAAACGTTAAGTGTCTTGGCAAAAGAAAACTACATAGGAACTGTTGACAAATACTAAAAGATACAAGTTGAGCTATTTTTAAACACAATTTACTAACATAATTCAGTGCAAACAGAAGCAAAATCTCCTCCAAAATTCTTTGTATAAAATGGAAGAGTGGTTTCAATACTGAAACTGTATAGTGATTATACCACTGAAATTCAACATTACAATACTAATAGTTAGGACATATATATTCACGTGGCTAGATTATCTACCACATTGGGAGTATCTGGGGGATCAATATCAACCACTCTTGAAATATACCACTGATTCTAGTAAGTATTACTGCAAGCATTAATAAACTAAAAGCAATGTTTTTTAAAGCAAGGAGATATCATAATCTGTTTCATGTTTTGCACCTATTATTACGGTAGCAAGCAACAGGAACTCAGAAGTGCTTAGCTAATTACCATATTTATATACACTGATTAAAATGAGGAATATATATACTTGGAAGAATGAGTTGGAAAGCAAGATAAATGATAATGTTATATCTTACGATTGAGTGTCTAAAGAATCTGTTATTGCCATCAAGGAATACATTTCATAAAAACATTCAAAGCCATGGTTCTCGTATCTCAAGGAGGATGAAAATCAAACAACTTTTTTAAAAATAAAGATTCTAAAATTTCAAACCGGATTACTGAATTAGGATCTCCAGAATAGACCTAGAAGTCTGAAATCTTAAAAATTCACAGGTAGGGGGCTAGGGATGTGGCTCAAGCAGTAGCATGCTCGCCTGGTATGTGTGCGGCCCGGGTTCGATTCTCAGCACCACATACAAACAAAGATGTTGTGTCCGCCAATAACTACAAAATAAATATTAAAAAATTCTCTCTCTCTCTCTCAAAAAAAAAATGTATCAATATTCCTTTAAAAAATAAATAAAGTTACACAATTAAAAAAAAATTCTCAGGTAGGTTTAACAACTAGCCATGTTTGTGGATCATTCCTACAAAAAAGAACAATTTAAAAAACACACTGGCTTTAAGATTCTAGATGTTTATTTTATGGAACTGATGGGCTGTATGTAATTTCTGAATGCAAACAAAATATATACAAATAGGGCTTCAAATAACTACATCTATCAGCTGGTTTAAGTCACAGAGCTTTTTAAGCAATACTACAAAAGAATGTCTGTAAGTAGACCACAACTAGAAAATAATATAGTAGTTAAAATCTTTTTCTTCCTATCCGAAGCAAACTTCATAGTTACTAAGCAGGTTAAAAGATCTTTAGGAAAAGCATCTCTAAAGAAATCCTGTTCTAGCTAGGGATATTTGTATATGACTATAATCCCAGCTACTTTAGAGTCTAAGGCAGGATGATCACCAGTTCAAGGCCAGTCTGGGCAACTTAATGAGAACTCTTTAAAAAAACAAAGAGGGGGTGCTGGGGATGTGGCTCAAGCGGTAGCACGCTAGCCTGGCAAGCATGCGGCCCGGGATCAATCCTCAGGCACCACATACAAACAAAGATGTTGTGTCCACCAAAAACTGAAAAATAAATATTAAAAAAGATTCTCTCTCTCTCTCTCTCTCTAAAAAAAACAAACAAACAAAAAACAAAGAGGGGGTGGTGGGAATGTAGAACAACCTTGGGTTCAATCCTCAATATCCTCTCCCTCCAAAAAAAAAGCTACTCTGAAGAAATACTTGTATTAAATTATCCACGAAACAAGTAGTTTTGTTTCTGGAGACACATACTTTCCCTCTGCTATTCTTACAGATTTTAGAACTAGATAGAACCTCTGGAACAATTCAAACTCATGATTTTAGGATGAGAGAAGAGAGGAACAGAAAGGGTTACGTAATTTATTCAAAAGTCACACAATTACTTAGGAGAGCCAGGACTCGATAGCATGCCTTTCGTAAATTGCTTTTCCTTAATCAAACAATGAAAATATAAACTTTGTGAGGAGCTGTGGAATACATCTGTAATCACAGTAGCTCAGGAGGCCGAGGCAGGAGGACTGTGAGTTCAAAGCCAAGCTCAGAAACTTAGCCAGGCCCTAAGTAACTGAGTCCCTGTCTCCAAATAAGATATTTTTTAAAAGGGTTGGGGATGTGGCTCAGTGGTTAAGTGCCCCTGGGTTCAATCCCTGGTAACAAAAAAAAAATAGAAACCTTATAATTTTTAACATGTTTGTAGAAACATTTGCATAGATAAAAAGAATTTATTACCATAGAATAAGTTCACTTTTTGTTGTTTCTGCTTATTTTCTTCATCTTAAAAAAAAATACATATTAAGTGACAGTATAAAAGTTAAAAATAAATTAATAAAAGATCTTACCATTTCATCTGGGACTCCATGGCGATCAAACTGATAAAACGATGCTACATGAGCAATAATCCACCAACTAAAACCTAATGGATCCCTGGACTGTATTATTGGCGTAGAAGGTTTTCTTAGGTCACTTGATTTTTCAAACAGTGTTTTAAGTAATTTATTCAACCAGTTCCAAAATGACTATAGAAATAGAGGTAAGGTGATTCAGTTAAATTAGAAAAATATTTCAATCACTTATGACTCAGAGTTTTTCCTCCATATTAATAGTGAGGTATATACACAAATGAGAATACAAAACAAATATATAAAACTTAAAGAATAAATTTTAAAAATACTCTGGTTAAGAATTAGAGCATAACTAATACTTTAGAAAGATTCTACATGTCCCTACAGTTACATCATCTTTTCTAACAGTATTATCCTGACTTTCAGATAAGCATCCCCTTGCTTATAAATATTTGCCACACAAGTACATAAAGCCTACATTACATACTGTTTAGCTTTATTTGAGATTTAAATATATGCTTACATTTGTAAATGATTTGTTTCTGTTCTTCAGTAATTTGCTTCTTTTGCTCAATATTCTGTTTCTGAGGTCAAGCATTGCCATAGTTCAATGGAATATTCCAGTGTATAACTATGTAATAAACCATTTATCCAATTTACTGTTCTCAAACACTTAGCGAAGTTTACTAATTTTTTCACCTATTTTTTGTGGGGGAAGGGGAGAACGGGGGAGTGTTGGGGATGGGGGGGTGTTTCATGTAAAATTTAAATAACAGGTTATTTGGCATAAACCTCTTGAAAATTCCTTTCTAATATCTACAGAATCTGAAGTCATATTCTTTATTTTTAGTATTGACTATGTAATCATCTCAGGAAAGACTGACAATTTTAACTATCATTTTGAATAACCAATTTTTGGCTGCATTATGCTCTTTGATGTTATAGATTTCATAACTTTATTTTTATTTCCTTCCTTTTATTTCTTTAGGTTTGTCATGAAGAAATTATTTCTAACATCTTGTGATGAATTCTTAGTTCACTAATTTTCAGGCTTTTTAAAGAACATTTCCATCTAAAGATGTGAATTTCCCTTTAAAAGTCTAAAGCTTTAACTGCTAGAAAGTTATTATTTACTTTAAAATATTTAACATTTTCTCTTCTTTCACTATGAATTATTTAGAAATATACTTTAATCATGAGTATCTCCTTAAAGTTCAATTTCTATTTTTATACCCTGTTACCAGCCTCAAGAAAATTCAAATTTGTTTTATCTTCCTGATAAATTAAGCCTTTTATGAATATGAAATAACTTAGTGCTTTTTTTGTCCTAAAGCCTAAATTTTTTCTAATATTAGTTTAATACATCACAGCTTTTATCTTTTTTCTATCAACATCAACCTTAATGTATTTTGTATTTTAAATATGTCTTTTGTAAATAGCTTACAGAGTGTACCAACAATACATTTTTTTAAATATAACTTTTAGTAGCCCATTTACAGGTAACATAATGACCAATAAATTTAGTTTTAAATCTAGCATCTTATTTTGTATTTCTATTTGTATACTATTGTACCTAACAATATCTCCTCTTGGGTTCAGTATTTTTCCTACTACTAACCTGTAAGTAAAATAGTCTACTATTCTCTTGATGATCTTAGAAATAAAAACTTGCATTCAAATGTCTTGGTAAGTTAATATACATCAGAAATATATGAGTGTGCACACATACACAAGTAGACATATTTAATTGATCCACCTATGTCATCTCAGACCTTTTTAGCACCAATCAGCCCCTAAACTTCAAACTATCTGCCTCTGCTTTTCTTGCCTTAGGACATTTTCTGGGAATTAATGTTACCCATCTCAACTGTCAGAACATCCCTCCCCTCCTCTCAAATGGCATGGCTCTGAGCTCTGTGTCGTCCCTTGGCTTTTCAGAGTTCCCCCACAAAGGTCAAGCTCTATTTTCTCATACTGATTTGCTTGGTAATACACTCTTTATGAGATGCCCTTTACTTCTTTTCTCAGTTCTCCATTACCCTAACCAGTTTCCTAGAGCTACTGCCAAATTAACTATTCATATGTGAATTACCCAAAGAGAGAAATCCAAATAAAAAATACATTGATTCTCAGTGTTCATATTTTTATCAATAAAAAAATTGTTTTATGTGCAGTTGTTTTAAAACACTTACTAATTACTAAATATATTACAGTTTTATAGAAAACTCACGACTTACACCACTAAATTTCAATCCAGCAATTTATTTCTATCCATCAATCCCAACAGTTGCTTATTTGTCTTTCTAATATTTCTTTTGTGCATGACTAATATTTCCTTATTTTCACTATAATGCATGAAAGCCAAAGTTCAAGTTAATGGAATTCAGGAATGGTTTCTAAAGTTATAAGGCAATTTCACAATTCAACTTACCTAAATTACCACCTACATTTAGTATTTGGTCTCAGTATTTCTTACTTTCTACCAGCTCACTGACACACTTAAAATGTTCATTATATCATATCCAGCATGATTCGATTATTTTTAGCAAGAAGTTCAAACTATCTTATTCTCGGGAATGAAAACTGCTAATTTGAGTGTGAAAATAAAATAGCCTTTAAAAATCTGTGAATCATAGAACTGTTTTAGTTGTACTTAAAAATAAATGACCTCAGACTTTCATTTTTTTTAAAAAATAAATCTAGTTACCACATAAAATGAAGAGCATATAAATAATTTATGTTACACAATACATGTGATTATGCAATTTCTGCTACTTAATGTTTAAAATTAAATATCTTTTGTCTTAAAAATGTAAAAAAAAAAGACTCTGGGCAACAGGATAAACATGCCCACATTAGCTATATGTGATTGCCATTTCAAGACTAGACTGTATAAAACAAGAAAAACTCTAAATTACAAAATTCTTTTAACAAAGTAAAACAAATTGTAAGAAACAGGAAAAAAATGTTAACTATGTCAAAGGAATCAAAAACAAACAAACTGGCAAATAATCAAAAGCAAAAAGTTGTGGAGACTGTAACACTTAAATCTCACTGTAGAATGCAAAAATCTACTCTGACAAACTAAAGTGGAAGAAAAATCTCTCCCCAAAAAGCAGAAATACATTATATTTACACTTATTTGCTGCTAAAATAACTCAAAATTAAATATAGCAATTGTCAATCTGCAAAAATACAGTTGTTATTAAAATTAGCAGCACCAACACCAAATTGTATAAAATTGGGAAGCTCAAAAATTCATGAAAAATCAAAAGTACTTTTTCATATACTATCATCCATTTTAAATGTCATTTCACAGTGAATTGTTTTGTGCACTTCTACCTATAAATATTTTTTCTTTTCCAATAATCTATAATACTTCAAGTAAAATAAAGCCCTTCTCTGAAGACCTGACTCAAAATGAGATGAAAGAAAATTTCCTATTTCCCCTTAATACATCTCTTCCTGAAATAAAATACTATAAAACCAAGTGATAGAAATTTATGTCATATTTCACCCTATATCCTCCAGTTATAACAAATTTTCTGATTAAAATGTTTTCTGGATTACTAGAAGGTATTAAATAATTTAACATAAAATATTCCTGATATAACAAAAATAGAACTTTAAGAGTCCAATTTTGTATTTCCATATTTTTCTTTCTTTTTTTTTAAATATTTATTTTAGGTGTAGTTAGACACAATATCTTTATTTATTTATTTTTATGTCGTGCTGAGGATTGAACCCAGGGCCTTGCACATGCTAGGTAAGTGCTCTACTGCTGAGCCAGCCCTCCACATTTTTCTTTATTATTAATTTGGAGTTAAAAATGAAGTAATATTTTGGTATTCAGTCAATGCGCTGTTTGGTGATTGTTTCTATCTTCCTATAAAGAAGGAACTTAGTAAGATTTTCTTAGCTAAAAACTCTGAATAAATTCAGTATGAAAGTTAGTAAAAATAACTGAACATCATTTTTCCACTTACTTCTGAAAGAGACCATTTCCTTCTGTGGT
The DNA here is from genome assembly GCF_047511675.1 of Marmota flaviventris. NCBI lineage: Eukaryota > Metazoa > Chordata > Mammalia > Rodentia > Sciuridae > Marmota > Marmota flaviventris. Next base: position 65,033,190 of record NC_092503.1, on the reverse strand, counting down.
CTAGAAGATGAATGAGAAGAATCCATAATTCTTTAATGCATGGACATGGGCAATGATGACTCATTAATGCTTCAGAAGGCCTAACCTGTAGAACAGAACCAAAATGGGTTATTTATAAGAGAGCAATAGAAATTTACAGGTCACCTGTCTGTTTTACAAGATTGATTTAGAAATGTATTCTCGGTTAGATAAAATTATTTATGAAAAATACCATTTCATTAATTTTTAAAATAAGTTTCCTTTTTAAAACAAAATTACAGAATAGATTTTAATTTCAACTTAAAAGAAACCTCTGCTTTATGCATCTAGTCCAGAGGTCAACCACCTTTTTCCAAGAAGGGTTAAATAGTAAATATTTTATGACTTTGGTGGAAATACAAGCTCTGTTATGACTCTTCAGCTCTATCTGCCATTATAGTACAATAGCAGCCACAGACAACAGGTGAAAGAAATAGGAAGAAGTGTGTTACTAATAAAAACCTAATTTACAAAATAGGTATTAGGCTATATTAAACCTCAGGGTCATTGTTCACTGAGCAAAATATAATTCTTCTACCACTACCAAAAAGAAAAAAAAATAGGAATAAAGAAAATAAGACTTTCAATGAAAATATTAGAAAATAGATTCACTATAAAGCAAGATAAATTTTTATAAGACATAATAAACATAATTATCAGGTATTTACACAGATTAGTCAATTTCCAAATTATTAAGAATTTCAGTAACAAAATATCTTAAATAAATCTAGTTAATGCAATGTACACTATATTTACAAGTAAATCTACACTACTGAAATTCATAATGTATTCAGTATTTCACATTTAGGTACACACCTCTTACATAAAAAGCATGGTAACAAGTAATAGCCGTTAAAACATTAATGGAAGTTCTTAACAAGTGCAATTAAAAAAGAGAAAAAAATAAAAGGCATTCAAATTTTAAAGGAAGAAGTGTCTGTGCCTGTAGATGACATGCTCCCATATATATAAAAGTTTAAAATTAGAGCCGATAAATTCAGTAAAGTTGTAGTATACAAAATCAATATTCAAAAACACATAGTGTTTCTATAGACTAATAGCAAACTATCTGAAAACGAAATCAAAATGATCCCATTCATAACAGCTAGCAAAAAGAAATACTTAAGAATAAATTTAACCAAGGAGGTGAACAATTGTATGATGTGCAACAGATTTAATGAAATCCCTATCAAAATCTCAATCACATTTTTCAGAGAGACAGAACAATCTTAAAATCTGTATGGAACCAGCAAAGAACACGAATATTCTAAGTGATCTTGAGTAAACAACCAAAACAACAACAAAAAACCTAGAGGCATTAAAATATACTACACAAAGATATAGTAATCAAAATAGTCTGTGCCAGTACACAAAGCAAACAAAGCAATAAAACTGAATAAAGTGTTCAGAAATAATTATATTCATTTACAGCCAATGAATTTTGGACAAAGGTACCAGAATATATAACAAATAACTGTTGGGAAAACTGTATATCCACATGCAGAAGAATGAAATTAGACCCTCATCTCACATATCCAAAACTCAACTCAAATGAATTAAAGACTTAAATGTAGGACCTAAAACTGTAAGAGAAAACATGAGAAAAGCTCTATGAATTGGACTAAGCAATGATTTCTTAGATATGACCACAAAAGTCCAAGCAACAAAAACAAATATACTTACTAGAAATGAATAATCTGCTCAGGAGATAAAACTGAACAAAGTGATGACAAAACATATGGAACAAGAGAAAATAAATGCAAACTATATATCTGATGAGATGTTAATATCCAAAATAGGTAAGAAACTAGAGAAGTCAATAGCAAGAAAATAATCAAATGGACAAAGGATCCTTCTCAAAAGAAGACATACAAATGACCAATAGGCATAGGAAAAAATGTTCAACATCACTAATCATCACAGGAATGCATCTTTTTCTTTTGCTACTGGGGATTGAACTCAGGGGCACTCAACCACTGAGCCACTTCCCCAGCCCTATTTTGTGTTTTATTTAGAGACAGGGTCTCACTGAGTTGCTTAGTGCCTCACCAATGCTAAGGCTGGATTTGAACTCGCAATCCTCCTGCCTCAGCCTCCCAAACCACTGGGATTACAGGCGCACACCACCATGCCTGCCTCATCTTCCATCTTCTGAAATATAAATTATTATAGTCATGATGGGATACAGTATGGAGGTTTCTACAAAATTTTAAAATTATGTATCCAGCAATCCCAATCTTTGGTAAATATCTAAAGGAAATGAAACCAGTATGTCAGAAATATATGCACTTCCATGTTCATTGCAGCATTATTCATAATAGCCAAAATAAGTCTTCTACCTGAGTGTCCATAAATGAGTGAATGAACAAAAAAATTTGTGGTATGTATTTATGTATGTGTACACAAATACACACACAAAATGGAATACTATTTGACTCTTTAAAAAAGGAAATCCTGCTATTGGCAACATCATGGATGAAGTGGAGAACATTATGTTCAGCGAAGAAAGACAAATACCACACATGACCTCACATAAGAAATTTTAAAAAGCTGAACTTTTAGAAGCAATAAGCACAATGATGGTTACAGCAACTGGGAGTGATGAAGGGTTGAAAGGATAAAAGAATACTGAATTAAACCAACACAGTGACTTCAATGAAAAACAGTGTATCATATTCATGTTTTCACCACAGAAGATATGTATGTGATGTAATGCTAATTACATCCAATTTAATCATTCTACAATGTATACATGTTTAAAAATATCATTGTATATGACTAATATTTATAATTTTTTGTCCATTAGAAAATCTAAGTTAATGTTAAAAAATAGTAAATAGCACATTGGTTGATACACATGATTAATTATAAAGACTAAATTTAAGATATTAATAAAAGCATAAAACAATCTAAAATTTTTAAAACTTACAAATCCTAATTTCTCTAAATCTTGATTTCCTACAAATAGGTTTTAAGCTCATAATCCAAAACAAGTCCTGACAATCTACAAATTTCCACTACTTGAAAATGAACATGTCTGAAGCACCTTTAAATCATGATCTTTGTTAAACACTAATTGGTAAGTGCAATTTAGTAAAAACATACAATTTGCCCATAATTCTAGACCTTTTATGAAAATCACCAAACAAAAACCTCTCTTTAAATTTGTCAAATAACTTTTGTTTTAAGTATCCATTAGCAGTAATATAACAGATTAATAAAGGGCTACCCTTTCATTTGAATAGAACTTCTATTTGAATACAAGTTAAATTTACAGACATTTTTCTAAACATCTTATTTTCATTTATTTATTCTTGACCAGAGGAGGAGAAATATTTAAAAAAATAAAAATAAACTAAAAAATATTAAAAACAATCTAATTAAAAAGTGGGCAACAGATCTTAAGAGGCACTTCTCAAAAAAAACATTCAAAATATGTATTAAAAAATGCTCAATATCACTAATTATCAGGGAAATGCAAATCAAAACCACAATGAAATAGCAGCTCACCCCAGTAAAAATGGCTATTATAGAAAAGACTGAAGATAATAAGTTCTGGCAAGAATGTGGAGAAAAGGGAACACTTGCATACTGTTGGTGGAAATATATAGTGATTATGCAAACACTGTAAAGGTTTTCAAAAAAATAGAACTACCATATAATCGAGTAATTCCATCCCTTAATATATATCCAAAGGAAATAAAATTAGTATTTTGAAGAGACATCTATACTTCCACTTTGATTGCAGCACAATTAAAAGTCACCAAGAAACTTTCAACTGATGAATGGATAAAGATAATGTGGTACCTATACACAAAGAATACTATTCTGCAACAGATAAGAATAAAATCCTGTAATTTGCAACATGGATTAAATAGAAGATCATTATGTTAAGTGAAATAAGTCAGGCATAAAAAGATGTCACTCATATTTGGAATCTACAAAAGTTGATTTCATAGAAGTTGAGAATAAGTAGTTACCAGCAACTGTGGAGAGAAAGTGGAAGGAAGGTGAGGAAATATTGATCAGTGTATACTAAGTTACAGTCAAACAGGAACAAGCTCTGGTGTGCTACTGTACAGTAGGGTAATCATACATAATAATAATGTCCTGTACATTTAAAAAAGCTGGAAGAAAGGATTTTGAAAGCTTTTACTATGAATAAATGATAAATGAGGAGACAGATGGTTTAACCTCATTTAAACACACTATATGAAAGTATGGAAACATGTTACTATATTAATATGTACAATTTTCATGTATTTATGTACAGGTTAAAAAATAAATTTCCCTTTTAATTCCCAGATAACAGTAACCAAATATAAAATTAGGAGAATTAATAATCAAACTATTATAGATTAAATTTTTATATATCAAACCACTTGCAATAAGTATTAACTATTACCATTAAGCACCAAAACAACAAGTACTTCTTAAAGTATTACCTTATCATACCTGTTGATTGACAGGCTTATTAAATCACAAAAAAGATTCTCACAATGTTCTTCAAATAAGCTGACATTGGTTAAATTGTCACCTGCCAAACTGACAAACTGATGTCCATATATAACTTGTTCTGAAAAATAAAAAAATAAATTTTCAGTACTTCTATATAAATTTAATAAGCTTCTTCTTTTCCCCTAAAGTCTACCTTTAAAAAGCATTAAAGCTACATCACTTAAAAACAAGAGAGAAAAATTTCACCTACTTTTCTTTCTTTCTTTGGTACCAGGGATTGAACTCAGGGGCACTTGACTACTGAGCCACATCCCCAGCCCTATTTTGTATTTTATTAGAGACAGGGTCTCACTGAGTTGCTTAGTGCCTCACTTTTGCTGAGTCTGGCTTTAGACTTGCAATCCTCCTGCCTCAGCCTCCTGAGCCACTGGGATTACAGGTGTGCACCACCATGCACAGCTCTCACCCACCTTTTTGATCAATAAAACTTCTAAAACATTATTATTTTAACAAATACTGATAAGCTGACCGCATGCAATCATTATGGGCCATAGACCAAACCAAAGTAACAAACAAGCAAAATTTGCACTTATCACAGGAAGTTCACTTCTGTATTGCTTTAAGAAAATATGTGAAATACAGAGTCCCCATGAGAATAAATTATAAATCTGTGTATACTTTTGTATGTTTGTTTATACATGCTCACACATGTACACACACACATATATATGTTAAAAGTTTTTAAGTCTATTAATAAATTGCAAAGCAGATATTGAGGTTATGCATACCATTACAACATAAATAACAGGTTGTTAACCTAAAATGCAAACCACCAAGATTAAGAAATAAATAGGCAACATATGAAATAAAGAATTATTACTTATATATTAACTTCTACTAAAATAGTAAGAAAATTTTAAAAGATAACAGGCAATTAATAAAACAACTATGAACAGACAATAAAATTATATAAAGGTATTCAACTTCACTAGTAACCAGAAAATTCAAAAAAGAGAATATAACTTTCCATGTATTAGTTAGCCAAAAAAATTAATAATGTCCACTACTGGCAAGAATATGTAGTAAAGCTTCACTCATAGTTAACCTATTAGTTCCGACTTACTATACAATAACAAAAAAGAGCAGCATATACAATATTTAACTGCCAACGTGCCACTCTACTTCTAAGAAATTATTTTATAGACTAATGTGCACATAGATTAAAATACGTGTATGCATACACATTTGTATATGGATGTTCAGTGACATATATAATATAAAATAAATGGAAATAACTTAAATGTTTAAAAAGTAGACAAGGTTCAATAAAGTACAGTAGATCTTTAAATGAATAAGCAGAACTATATGTAGTAACATAAACAGATCTCTATAAAACTGCTAAATCAAAGACCATACTGAAAAGTGATGATACTATCTGTAGTTAAAACAAAAACCCAATCCTACCTGTGAATTTATATACATGTACCAATAGATAGTGAATATGGAAAGATAAATAGACCAACCTATTCCCTGCATTAACTCAGGGAAAACGGATTATAACTTTTATTATTTATTTTATTACTACTTAACTTTCTAAAATAAAAATCAGACAATGAAATGAATGAAAGTTCAGATGTCTAAAAAAGAAATAAATCAAAAACCCAAAAACTTACTAAATTTTTCACCCAGCATGTGAAGAATCTCTAAAGCCATCCAATGGATATCTAAGTAGAGATGTAATAAATGCCATGATGGAGGAAAAAGCTGTGAACGACATCATCAAGTACAATTGAAAATTCAGAATACTTTACTAAGTACTCCGTAGTATTTCAAAATATTCCGCCATATACACAAGGGTAAAGAACCAGTTAACCTACCACTACTCAAAAACTCAGGGAAAATCTGCATTGTTCATTGGAGTATTCTTTCAATGAAGATCTTTGAATTGAAAGCAGGATATATTTTTAACCATTGGTTTTAGACCCATTTTGAGGCTGCTCAATAGATTTGTAGAATCTTCCCTGCAACCAATGTCTAATTCTACTAAAGTTGTAAGGCAGTCAAAAAATTTTTAGAAACATTTTCATGACTTTGTTTTTGGAATTTAGCTAGCAAATATATTTTTTCATTTAATGAGTACCCAAGAACTTCTATATTTTTTTTTGGAAAAAAAAAAAAAGAGCTTCAGACTACCATGTAGACATTATAGTCATCTTTTTTTAAGAAGTGGAAGATGAAAGAGGTGGAAAAATTTGTCTCTTAATTTATGCATTAAGATTCAAATGCAATTCTATCTGACTCTAAAGCCAGAATTTTTATCCATTGTGCTGCACTGGGTTCTCAATAACCTTCATCTAGTCTACACTGAGCACCACTATAAAGATAAATACAATGACACAACAAGTTCTAATTAGAACATCAGGTAAGAATGATGCAGAAGCAACTTGTTTTATCATATACACAAACGAAATAAAATGCAAGAATAATAAAACTGTATAGGCACAAAAATTGATAAAAAAAAATAGCAAGAATAAGAAGAAGGAGATAGTTACATATACAATCTCAGGTCATGGGGAAAGCATAGATCATTCAGTAAGATAGGGTTGTTGACTTACCCATTTGAAAAAATTAAAGTAAGATTTCCCACCTCATTACACATTTTAAAAAAATGTATAAACCAAAATATTTCTTAACAACACCATAGATAACACTACAGAATAATCAATAAATACAACTTAAATGATCTACCTGAGAAGTCAGCTTAATTGGTGAAAAAATAAATGGATGAAAATATCTGTGATATATAACACCCAATAAATAATATCTCACATATTAAGTTTATAAAAAACCATAAAATACAGATGCTCAATTAGAAATGCTACCTAAAATAAGACTATTCACATGCAAGATTGATAAAAAATATTAAATATAAAGTCTTAAAAGATGTTTTTTATTTTCTAAGATTTCTGGTTGTTCCAGAAGAACGGTATTTCAGTGTGTGATTTGTTTATTTGTTGAAGACTTTAAGGTCCCATGGTTTAAAAATTCAGTCTTCTGAGCTTCAAACAACCTGTTTTCAAATCTGCCTAATTAAAAAGTCTATGAAAGGCAAAATCTAGTATGAGGACCCTTGTGCACAAACATCTATTTCTGCTGCTTGATAAATTATTCATTTTTATTTTCTTTTACATTTGATGGCTATCCAAGAAATAATAACCAGTGTAATTTATAGAAGACAAAAAAAATGGGGGGGGGGAGGATAGTCCTCCTTCCACAATTTACCCATGGCTGTATTAAATGATATAACTAAAAGCAATTATTTACTTGTTTTCTATGGATTAGACATATTAACCTATGAATTCAGTTGGAACTCTATTTCCTTTATTATTAAATAAACTAATCTCTGATTTTTTTTAAAAAAAAGTGTGAACTCTTTGGAGTTTTGGTATGATTTCACAGAAATACATAAAAATTTGTATCTTACATTTTGTATCTTACATTGACATATTTTCTGAAAAATAAAAAATTACTCAAATTGATGAAGTAAAATATAACAGAAGGAGTTCAGAGTTCAGGGAATCTCAATGTAAACTCATTATAACTTATCATTTATAACCAGTTCCATTTTCATATGGTGAATTTTTTATTAACTATAAACTAGACTACACTAATAATTTGATTTTTATTTTTTTAAAAGCAACCTTCAGAGAGAATAATTATCACAGGTAGGGAAATAAGAACACAATTAAAATTATCTTAATAATATTCCAAAGAGGTCTAAAAAGTCAGAATATTTAAAATGTGGTTTTGAAAGTGTACTTTTTTAGGAGATGTTTAATCATACTACAATATAGGCAGCAGCTTTCACAAATCCTTATCACTGAGGAAGATAAAACAAATTTTAGAGACAGATTCTTTTTGCAACTTTTTCTATATTGTCATGAACAGGAAAAACAATAGTTATTATTTTTAAGCCCTTCATGCATATTAATTTATTTGAATTTTCCAATAATTTTAGGAAATTATACAACTTATATAGGTGGAGAAACTGAAGCAAAGACATTACTTGCTTTGAACTAATTAATAAAGAGGGGACCAGGATCTAATCTCATGCAGTGTTTGTACCAGGGTTGTAACATTGACTGATTTTTCCCATTCTGGAATAAATATTCCCTGTGAGGAAAAAAGTCTGAGAATTTAAAATTTAAATGAAACAAATCAAACCTTAGTCTGGTTTTGATTTAAATATGCTCCCAGATGAATACTGGGAAGTTCAGATAGGTGTCCAATATACAAAAGTAATCCACGAAGTTCATCAACCAACACTGAGGGAAGCTGAGCCTCCAAAGTCTCATAAGGATGGACAGGAACATAAGACTCAGCATCCTGTATTTTCAGGCATCTAAAAAGTAATTGGATACAATAAATAACCACTGTCTGGATAAATATACCCATAAAAATTCATACATTAATCAAACTACTCATCTGTCATCCTACCTGAAGATGAAAACTTTAACATAATGGAGAAATATGACACACTGCTTCCTGATATTATCTGCTTTGCAATGTAGGGTTGATATCTTCCCTGAAACCAAAATGAACAATGTTAACTATAACTTAAACAATTACCAGTGAGCAGTGAAGAAAAATTTTACAGGCTACACCAGCAGTAATTTGGTCTAGTAACTTTTTCTCTTTTTTTATTAGTTGCGCATGACAATACAATGGTCTTGACGTATCATACATTTGAATCAAATGGGGTATAATTTCTCATTTTTCCAAGTGTACAGGTTGCAGAATCACATTGGTTATACAGACACATATATACATATAGCAATACTAGTGTCTATTTTATTCTGCTGCCCTTCCTATCCCCCCTTACCCTCCCCTCCCCTCCCATCACTTCTCTCTACCCAATCTAATGTAACACATTTCTTTTTTTTCCCCCCTCACATCATCATACATGTATTTTGTATAACAATGATGGTCTTCTTCCATCTCCCATGCAATTCCCCTTCTCCCTCCCAGTAACTTTTTCTGCAGATTCCTGTGATTCTTGTACACCCCCACCTCATGCCTCCACAACTGCTCTTAAAAAGGTCAGCAACTGTGTTGCCTGATCTAATGGATATTACCTGTCCTCAGGAACTTGCCTTTGAAGTTGCACTGGCTTCACTGAGCCTACATACTGCCAGTCTTCTTTCTTTCTTGTGTGTCCTTTCTCCTAACTCTTCTTTACTGATTGATCTTTCTTTCTCAATGCTACTACTAATATGAGGTCTCCTCAGGATTCAGCACTAATTCCCCTCCTCTCTTTACATCTCTTCCTACCTATATGATCCTACCTGTTCCTTTATCAATAAATGATATTGACTCCAAAAGTCTTATCTATATCACACACTTTTCCTTTATACTTCAGACCTTGAATGCTAAATTGCCTAACATTTATATATAGACATTACTGTCTGACAGCATGCCCTTACATTGCAAATAATATACCTTTTGATGGCTTCCAAAATCAGTTCATGCTGTGTACATTTTTTCCCTTCCATTAAATGATACCACCAGTAGCCTATATCATTTTTAATTCTTTCATTTCCTTTAACCTCAGACCAATCCATCAGCCCTATTTAGTTTACAACACAATACACCTTCAAACTGTCCATTTTCCCTATAATCCATTTACCTTAATCCACTACAAAAGGACTCCTAACAAGTTTTCCCACTTCCTTCTTTGCCTCCCTTTAATCCAAATACAAAATTAACATATTATTTTTGGTTACTCCATCAAAACCACCTAAAGCTATCAACTATACTTAGAATGAAATTAAAACCAATGATTTATAAGGCCCCAAATGACCTTTAAATAGTTCCTGTCTTTCTCCCAACCTTGACCCATGCTCTTTCCCTCACTTACCTTAACCTTTGTATCAGTAAGAATTATCTAGGTAATTACTACATGTAAAACACTGATTACCACTATAATAAGTAAGAAACAATCACTAAACAAAATAAGAGAAAATGTGATGAGAATTATAGACAACAAATTAAACATAGAACAAAATTTCTAAGTTTGAGTTCAAATAAAAAAAAAATGCCCACTACTTTGGCAAAACTAATAAGACAATAAGTATAAAGTTGTTGTGTAAATACTTACATATTAATCAGCACTTAGGTGAATCACCAATTCACCAATAAAAGTCATATCCTCACCATACTTTGAAGACAGTTTGTTCCCTCCAAAATGCATGGTGGTGTTGGGAGGTAGGGGTCTTTAAGAGGTGATTAGATCATTAAGAGGAATGAATGCTATCTCACAGAGAGTATTCTCATTGTTGGAGAACTGGATTAATTACTAGGACAGTGGGCTGCTACATAGCAAAGCCACTCCTCACATTTTGCCTCTTTTAAATGTGCCCATGATACCATCTACTTTGTTAGGATGCTGCATGAGCCCCTTACCAAATGCAGCTGCCAGATCTTGAACTTTCCAGCTTTTACAATCATACCTAAAAAAACCTCTTTCATGAATTATTTAGTCTGCAATACTCAGTTATAGCTATAGAAAGGGGACTAAGACAATCCTCATTTTCACAATTCTCAGCTTCTAAAAGCAGTACTGCCTAACAATAATTGCTGTGAACTTTTACATCCATGCAAGATGGAGTAATAGGATTATTTATCCATCTCCCACTGTAAACTTAAAAATAACCATAAAAATAACATAAAATAAGTTTTCAGGCATTGCACATAAGACAATACAAGATCGCTATCTCAGAAAGAAGGTGAAATCCATGAGTGCATTGGCTTCTCATCTAAAGAGTTTCCAGGGTGTGGGACAGGGGAGACAGCCCAGAGAGAGCCCACTTGTTGCACTATCGAGATATGAGATCTGAGTTAAGAAAAATCTAAATTTACAGGGGAAAAGTACCAAGGGAGAAAGAAGCCTATTTAAACACCTCTAAAAAATGCAGCAAGGGTCTCCCTTGATTCTTTGATTAAGTACCAATCTGTTCAAAGATGACAAAAAATTACCCAAGGCCACAGAAAAACACCAGAAAACATTTCCCTATAAAGCTTACACAAGTGAACAGATCAAGTTCCCACCAGCAAGAAGAAAAAAATAAAAGACCTCTTAAAATACCAGTCACCAGAAAGAATACTGAGAAGATTCACTAGGTTAATTTACTATGCTACATTAGCATTCACCTAAAGGAGGATTTTCTTGTGCTTTTGTAGTACTGATGATTGAACCCAGGGCCTTGCTACCACTGAACTACATCCCCGTCCTCTCATCCTTTTTTTTTTTTTTGGATACAGGGTATTGCTAAATTGACCATGCTGTCCTAATACTTGGGATCTTTTCACCTCAACCTCCAGAGAACTTAGGATTATAGGCATACACCATGACATCTAGCTTAAAGGGGGCTTTTTAAAAGCCCTAATGAAATTTAAAACAAACTTCAAAAAGAGTCAGTGGATTACAAGTATTCAATAGCAAGCCAGAACAAATTTGACAGAGGAATGTAAGAAAATATAAAAAGTAGCAATTTAAAATCCATAATATACATTATACAATAAAACAGTATTAAACAGATATTCCAAGCAGAAAAATGTGTCACAGAACCAGGAGAAAAACCAATCAATACAAACAGATCCAGAAATGAAAGTGATGAAAGAATCAGCAGTCAACTAACTTACAAAGTGATTACACACATAATCCACATATGCAAGATAGATGGAAAAAAATTTAAGGACAGAAATCAAAGATATTGAAAAAAATCTAAATGGAATGTCTAGAGATAAAAAAATTAAATTTGAGATAATCAAGAGAACATGTGCTACCTTAACTAGAAAGCAACCCTGGAAAGGTAAGGAAGAGGGCAGCACTATAGGCACTGGCAGGAAGGATTCCCACATAAAAGTTGGGAAGAATTGAGGGCCAAGGCTAGCTGCACAAATTTATTATCAATGTTGTGACATACTGCTTGGCAGGGACCACTTGATCTATAGATTATCTCTAATACTGCTAGCCTGTCCAAAAAAGTCTGTCATTAAGAACTTTTTTCCATCAAGAAAAAGAACCAAAGTGTCAGCATGAAAAATAACCACTTAAACAAAGATAGTCATAAGCCAGTATCTGCAGGGATTATTGCCAGTACCCACTGTGAATACCAAAATTTGCAGATGCTTAAATCTTTGATATAAAATAGTGTAGTAATCTGCCCTCCCCCCCGCCCCACAGATGTGGAACCCACAGACACAAAGGGCTGTCTGTAGTGGTTTTAGGTTATTAAGTATATAGTATAATAATCTTAGGTAATAAACACCTTCCCTAAATCCAATTCATTTTAGATACTAAAAGTATTATTTTTGCTCTTTTCACTAAAATCCTTTGATTTGCAGATCCCTTGATGTTTTGAAGTCAAATTTACATTATCCATCATAGTTTTTAAAACACATTGTGATTTCATCCCTTCTAAATTTTTCACTCTCACATAAACTCTGATGTAAACACACAAAGTATTATTCATTCCATACTCCCTAAAACTTTATGCTTTCATATCTTCCATTTTCCTTGCTTTGATAAGCAAATAAACCTCTCTTTGACTAAAAGCATATTCTGGTCATCTTTGGTAGCTGAGCATCACTAATGATAGACACCGGGCTAAGGTCTTACATGTGTTAAGGGATTTAATCATCACAATATCTCACTGTGGTAAGAACTATTACTTGGTGTGAGATCTGCAATTAGCTAAGTTCAGAGCCAGGCTGATCACAAAGTCACAACTTAGAATTCTACAATGCACTAAAAATGTTGGAAAGGAAAAGCAGCTAGCCTGTAATAAAACAATATTGACCTTCAATTTCCTTTAGTACCTTAACTATACCAAGCCCCCTTAAGTCAGTAATCCATTAAATGCCAAAAGAAAAAAAAAAAGCAGAAAGCAGAATTTTGTTACTTTTAATTTCTTGTTTAATTCTCCATCCCACCCAACACCTCCAAAACAAGTAGTAATTCACTTCTGAGAAGTTTAGCTTCCTTAAATCAGTTTTACATTTAAGACCTACACATTTGAAAAAAATGCTATAAACCTTAACCATAACAATATGTAAATGTCATATTTTTTTCTGAATTCTGCATTCACTATATTATGAATTTCTAACCCAACACATCCCTCATATCATGATATCCCAATTACATTCTTACAGACCCATGTGCAATTCATGCAATGGAGCCCATTCCTTTTTGCCACTAAATGCACTTTAACTTACCAAAATCACAGCTGACCTGTAATAAGGTTTCCAAGTTGTATAGCTGTTGCCTAATTTAAAAATGGTAGAGAGAGAGTTAATTTTAGTATAGCTTAAAGCATATTTAACAACTACACAGATAATGTTTCCATGCCTATTAAATAGCTTTAATACAATTTAGTTATGGATGATGTTTAACATTTTGTGAGTGTTTATTAAAAGTCAGATTTAGATAGCAAAATTTTTTAAAGAACAGAAAACACACCTTTGACCTTCCAAAAATTAAAATATGCACAGATCTCAGAAATCTCAGAAAGGTGTATTAAAAGGTACATGGATCTCAGAAATTATTTCAAGTATCTCAGCTCTCAATCAATGAAATACAGTTAATATCTTTAGAAAGTTTGACACATAAAACATTCTAGATCAAAAGTTTTATAAGAAAATGTTACATTGTATTATATAGTAGTTTGAAAAATGCAGTAGTTTGAAAAAAGTAGTTTGAATTATGCAGACTGAAGTTATCATGGAAAGCCATATTCGTTTCCCTCTGATTTCTTGATATTCACCTTCTCTTGCTATTCTTCCTACTTGCCTTCAGTCTCTTTAAATATTAGCCCATATTCATAACTTATGTCGGGATTACAAAGATTCATTCAGCCTATTCTCTCAATAAAACACACAACATGGCACAGATACACTGTCTCTTTAGAAGGTCTTATGGAATAAGAGTGGAATTCAGGACCTCTTCATTTTCATTTAAATGTACCATATATATATATATATATATATATATATATATATATATATTTTTTTTTTTTTTTTAAGAGAAAGTGAGAGAGAATTTTTTTAATATTTATTTTTTAGTTTTCAGCGGGCACAACATCTTTGTTTTTATGTGGTGCTGAGGATTGAACCTGGGCCACACCAATGCCAGGCAAGCGTGCTACCACTTGAGCCACATCCCCAGCCCCCATATATACATTTTTAATGTGTTTTTAGATACTTTGCCCTAAAGTTGAGCAATAAGCACAACTGATTTGATTTAAAATAATCTTAAAATCTAAGTACAGACTGTGTTATATGTAATGAACAACTAATTTAATCCTGCTAATTGTACTAATGACATATAGTTAAAAAAAAAAAAAAATCCCAGCCAGGCACAGTGGTATACACCTGTTAATTTCAACTACTTGGAGGCTGAGGCAGGAGGAACCCTTGAGGCTTGACTATGAAACAACCATAGTTTTAAGAAACACATTATGAAGTATTTTAGGATGAAATGGCATGATACCTAAAACTTATTTATAAATACTGTACAAAAGAACAGGGGATAAGACAGAAAAAATGTGATAAAATCTTGATGCTTATTGTAATGAGAGTAAATGGGAGTTGGTAATACTATTCTATTTTTGTGTATATTTGAAACTTTTCATTAAAGTATTTTTTTAAAAATCTTGCCTAAATAGAGAATTAATTATATTCTTACTATGCTGTTTCAAAGACATATTTGGAAAGTCTGAGTTTATTCTCAAAAGTTCATTGAAAGACTTTGGCTATTAAGTAATAAAGGATTTTAATTTTTCTTCCAAAATTTACAGTATGGTTCAAAGCTTAACTAATTGTTTTCTACAAACATGTCAACTACAAACAAAGATTCTGAAAAATCAATAAAAAGCAACCATTAAAACTATTACTCCAGGGCTGGGGCTGTGGCTCAGTGGTAGCACACTTGCCTGGCATGTGTAAGGCACTGGGTTCAATTCTCAGCACCACATATAAATAAATAAAATAAAGGTCTATCAGCATTACTGCTTAACTACTGTTATTAGTAAGAAAATAAAGTGCGCAACAAGCACAATTCCACTGATGTTTTTGTAATCAGTACAGAAATCACCCAGCAATGTAACTCACAAAACTTATCACCATCTACACGCATAGGGAGTTAAACACACACACACACACACACACACACACACACACACCTGAATAAATTAAAGAGATCTCTAGATGAATTCACTAATGCTGTTTCGGTAACCCACTGAATGCCAAATATTTCCACTGTATCCTCTTCAAAATTTGTTGGTAAAGGATCGAGATTCAAAATTAATCTGAAATATATATAAAAAAAAAAAAAAGCCTGATTTAATCTCATCAATGCTAAATGTCATAATATAGCATGTCCTTTTTCACATTATTTGAATTCACATTATTCATGACATGTAATAAGTCAGGAAATGCACTGGCACCTTACGTATATGGATTACTATGGCCAGATTGTACTAAAATTTCATTCTTGCATGGTCAAAAAATTTAAAAATACAGCTAAAGATCTAAAAGGATTCAAGGGCACACACTCTTGCCTGACTTTACTAGTGATTTTCAGTTATAATATTTCATTCCTTGGGGCAACATTTAACTTTTTAAAACAGTCAAAAGTTATTATGTTTATGTCTAGGGAATAGCATAATCCAAGTTGGGGAATCTCTTTTAAGGTCTCCAACAAGGTATAAATATAAAATCAACAAAAATTATTTCCTTGATGACTGAAATTCCCTCAGTAGGTACTGCCAAAATATTTCAAGAATGTAGTTTTACTGTAATATGAATATACCTGATCAGTGCAAAAATAAGTCCATGACTTCCATAGGTATAGATAGGATTTGAAGTAACTGTGGCAACAGAAATGTGTATGTCTTGCTTAAAAATTATCAAAAAAGCTAGACTATTATAGTCACTAAAAGGAAATACCATTTTAAAAGGCCCTCGTGTTTTATAATTCACTTTGATTAAAAGATAAATTAGTGCCCAGTTCCCCACCCCACGGGGAGGTAGCAGTAAGGTAAAAGAACATCAGTTTCCAAGGAACTCCTCTTTAATACTCAAAATACTTTTAGGTGTGCTCTAACCAGGAAGCCAACAACAGAACTAATTAATTTGCATCCTTATTGATACAATAAGCCTATTTACAAAACATGGTTGGGCAAATGCCAAAGTTTATAATAAACTGAAATGAAAACATTCCTAACAAACTGATGAATAATCAGATAAGGGATAAACAGTCTCTTACTTTTTTTTTTTTTTTTTAACCTACCGTTTAAGGGCTCCACTAGCAAGATAGGATTCTCCAGAAAAATTTTGTCCTAGTCCTCGGTTGTCAAAAGCACAGGAAAAGGAAGGGGGTTTGCACCATTCTGTCCCCAGTTCCAACTCTAAACTGTCAGTAAGGAATGTTGACGCAACATAACAATCATCCATTATTTACTTCATGTCCTGAAATGTTGTGTTTCCTAATGATTACCATTAAGGCTCCAAAGAGAAGTTGTAAAAAGATTCCTGAAAGTGAAATGAGCCGAAAGATTAGGAGTTACATTAGAAAGTTCCTAAAACACTCCATAGCACAAAGGAAAAACAAACAAAAAAAATTTTTACCCTCCCCAGGTTCCTACCCCGCCATGTCAACCCAGATCAAGGCTGTCAGACCAATGCTCCTCCGACTGGCTTTGTGGCACTGATGTAAACTCTGCCTTCCATGTCGGATTCTGCCGGCTGGGACAGGGAAATGTTTGCAGAACGGATCCAGCTTCAGCTCTGAGCCCGCCTCGAACTGCGTGCGCCCTCTCCTAAGTTGCTAAACCTCACTCCGCCGGTATCCAGGTGGCAGGGTGGAGAAAGCTCCCTTGCAGGCTGGGGCAAATTACACCGGGCAACTACTCCGGGCACCACTCCTTCTAACGCGGGTAGGAGACACACACCCGCAGCACTGAAGCAGTGGGTGAGCGGAGCCGGCGTCCGGAGCATCAGGCTGCAACAAGGCCCCGACGACTCCCCTTCCCCCACGGTGCCCGTCGTACCTGACCTTACCTGCAGTCCCGGAGATCTGCTCCCCAAGATCACCTCTACCGCCCCGGAGTTCATGGGATCTAAACCGGAAACAGGCAAAATTCCCGCCAAGGTGCGCCCGCGCTCTGGAAGGGCGGGGCCACGGCGTACCCCGCCCCCGGCTCCCAGTCCTCTCGCGATGTCTTCACAGAAACTCCTTGCTCTCGGCGAGCTCTCGCGAGAGATAAGGATACGCTGCGCGTTTACACCTTTTCTTTCTTCTGTACCTGTAATTGGGACTTCAGTTGGAAGGCGGGGTTTCGTTCGAAAACGAAATTAATAATTGAGGCAAAGGTGAGGAGGGCCAATGAAGACAGGGGTTATCCTCCTGCTTGGCCCAACAACAGCATTCTTCGAGGGTGGGTCTCTGACACACCCAGAGGCATTTCAGCCCCCTTTTTTTTCTGCTCAAGTGCCTGGAAGTCTTTTGTTGCGATGGAGGATACCTTTTGCCCATAGGCTAGACAGGACAAGAAGCTAATCCACTGTTTTGAAACACTACGGGTCCTGTGGCCCTTTAGGTACAAAGACTGTTGCTTACTTTCTTTACAACACATGTGGAGAAGGTTAGCAGGATTTTGTAAAAGTGTTATTTCTTTCTCAGCATTTTGCTTATCTTGTCCACGTGTTCTTTAAGATTGAGACCGCAGAAGTCTTTTCAGAAGAACTCAGAGAAAAACAGAATTTCTAATTCAAATGCCTTTTCTAATTAAGTATTCGGTATTGCCCCAGCTCTCCAAAATAGTTTGTCTTGCCTTCAGTCCTGTATGGGGAACCTATCATAACTCCTCTCTGTTTAAATCAAATAACCACACATTTTCTGACAAATGGGATGAAGTGAGAAAAAAGCACAATATGATCTCTATTCTGAGCAGTTTAGGGCTACTGTGATGGGTATTTATTCTGCTTAGTTGATGTAACATGAGACCTGATGGTTTGTTATGGACTACTGCATCTCACTTATGTTTCATCGTCTAACTGTAGCATGTCGATGTCCTCCAACATTGATTCTAAAGGTATATTGCTTAGATATGAGAATAATGGGACCTGGCGCTGTGTTTAAGAGAATTTGGTCAACAATGGCCAATATATTCATCCTCTGATCAAAGTAGACTCATTTTTTTTTTCTTTTTAAGTGTTTGTTATTAAGTGATTAACTTGCTTTAATCTGTTGAGTGGGATGGAAGAACAGTTCTAACTTAATTTAGTACTATTAACATGTCAGTAAGAATCTCCATCAGGTAATATATGACTTGCTCAAGAAAAGTGTTTGAGGGTTGTTTAATGAAATGGTCATTTACATAGGTGTGGGCAGGATTACCAGAATACAAAAGTGATATTGACATACCCAAAGCTAATAAGAGAGACCTAAGAAGTTAAGGGAGGAGAGATTACCAGGGAGCAGTGAGGTTTATTACTAAGTGTGACAGTCAGGAGCCCCTTATGGTGCCTTCATAAGAACATAACCATTGCCTACCTAGAACCCAACAGGAAAGGAGCTGGAAGTTAATTACCCAAAGTGCTTTCCCCCGAAAAACTCTCCAGTTTCTACTGTTGTTTCTCATTGGCCAAAAACAACATGAAAACAGGGGAAGGGTTGCAGTCCTTACAATTACTTCTGTAGTTGATGGAACAGGTAGACAGAAAATTAGTATAGATAAGAAGACCCAAGTAGCACTCTCAACCAGTTTACATGCCACTCAACCCAATGATAGCAGAGTAACATTCTTGACAATTGCACATGGAACATTCATGAAGATAAACCATATTCCAAGCCATACAACAAATGTCATCAATTTTAAAAGGATAAAGGGCTGGGAATGTAACTTAATGGTAGAGTGCTTCCATAGCATGCTCTCAGAGAGGCCCTCAGTTTGAAATGCAAAGAAAAATGAAATATTGAAATCATACAAAATATATTGTTTGACAATAATAAAATTTTAAACTATTTGTAATAAAGAAGAAAAAGCTCAATTCAGCAATTTAAACATCTATCTTAAGAAGATAGGGAAAAAAATCTAGTGTATTAAAGCTTGAGCCAGCAAATGGAGAAAATAATAACGAGTAGAAATAAATGGAATAGAACAAGAGAAAAAGAGGAAATAAGTGAAAACAAAAGTTATTTGCAAAGAACAACATGTAATTAATAAAACCTCTGGACTTATCAAAAAGAAAAAGAAGACACAAATTAACATTATTAAGAATTATATAGTTGTCATTAATAATTTTATAAACACTAAAAGGAAAAGAAAATTAAGAATATTGTGTCATGGGAAAATGATGAAATGAACAAATTCCTTCAAAGACGTGAACTATTCACACAGCTCACAAAAGATGAAAAGGATAAATTAAATGGCTTTAAAATTCATCATTTGAATCTTCGGTTATGCCCCACTCCTGACCATATACATTCCACACTTCTTAGAATGGCTTTAGTGTTAAATTCTCCCAAATATTCAAGGAAGGAATAATGCCAATTCTATACTAAGTCGTCTAGAAAACAGGATTGAATACTTCAACTCATTTTACAAGGCTAGTATTGCATCAATATCAAAACCTGACAAAGACAAGAAAAAAATTACAATCTGATATCACTTGCCAAGATAGAGGCAGAAATTTTAGAAAGTAAAATTCAGCAATATATAAAAAATGACATATAAGAAAATCATTTTTATCTTAGGAATGCAAGTTTGTTTCAAATTTTAAAAAGCATTCAGTATAACTCATTATATCAACAAATTATAAAAGGAAAAATCACATCATCACAATAGATGAAAAATTTATTTGAAAAAATAAGTATTCATTCATGATAAACTCTGCAAGCTAAAAAATTTTTCCTTACTTGATATGTGATATCTATGATAAATGTACTATTTGCATCATATTTATTTATGAAAATGAATGCTGTCTCCCTAAGATTGAGAACAAGGCAATTTTGGTCTGCTTTTCTCACTTTTTTTCACCTTTTATTGGAGATTATTAGCCAAAGCAATAATATGAGAAAGAAATTAAAGTTAAGTTAGAAGGGAAAAAAATAAACCTGGTCTTCATTCTTAGATGGAATTCTCATAGAAAATCCTAAAGAAGCTCTACAGCTACTAAAACTAGTGGTAAATTTTCAGTTTGGCAAGGTTCAGTGATAATATAAAAAAATTAACTGCATTGTATAGACAAATTAACATTTGGAATTGTAATTTAAAAAACAATACCAGCTGGGCACAGTAGCACTTGCTTCTAATCCTAGTGACTCAAGAGGCTGAGGCAGGAGAATTCCAAGATGGAGGCCAACCTCAGGAATTTAGTGAGACTCTGACTCAAAATAAAAAACGCTGGTGATATATCTCAGTAGTGGAGTACCTCAGTTAGTTCAATCCCCAATAACAAAAATTAAATTAAATTTAAAAAACTATTTAATGCATGGGAATTACTACTTACATACAAATATGTAAAATAGGTGCTTAAATTTGTATGCTGATTACCAAATGTTGCTGAGAAAAATGCAAAAATATCCAATTAAATAGAATGATATAACTAAATGGAAGACTAAATGTTCTTAATATTTCTCCTGAAATGGAAACATGGAATCAATGGCTTGCCAGCAAAAAATCTCAGTGATCTTTTGTGGAAATTGACAAATGCATTTAAAATTAATATGGAAAAGCAAAGGACTTATATAGTTACCGCTGTTGACCGGTGACGAGTCCTTGCTTCCCCGATGTTGAAGAATAACACCAGAGAGCACGCCGAGGCAAGGTCAGAGTAGAAATTAGAAGTTTATTAAAGGACAGCAGAAAAGACTTCTCCCGGAGGAAAAAGGGGACCCAAGAGGTGGAATCCAGTTGGCGGGCAAATGTGTTTCCCTTTTTATAGGTTTGGTGATGGAATGTAGGTTGGAAGGCCCGAGGGGTGGGACACAGGTGGGCCAAAGAAGTAATCTGGTCAGGAAGGACTTCTGAGTCAGCACCTTTTTGCTGGGGGCTGTTCATTAACATTTCTTTGAGGTGGACTTTGGCCTAGGGCCTTTTGGGACTTCATTAACATTCCATGAGTTGTCCTGTGTTTTCTCTGAGTCATTCTCCGCACGGCCTCCATTTTAGATTTCACTCGATATTAGACCCGATTTACCTAACTACACTGACTACCTAATTTTAAATCTGGCTTCAATATAACCTAATAACCAAAGCAGATTTGAATTTTAAAGCAGAAGTAGAAGATTCACATTGTCACTTTTTATGAATTATTATAAAGTTATAGTAATCAAAACAGTGTGGTATTGATCTAAGTATATATAACCAATTGATGTAAGAGTATAGAGAATCCAGGCATAGATACCCCACTTATATATGATCAACTAATTTTTGGCAAAAATAATTTAATGATGGTCTTTTCAACAAGTGCTAGAAGTATTGGATATTGGCACACTTAAGAATGAACTTTGACCTTTAACTCATTATTTACAAAATTAAAATCAGTATGGATCATAAATCTAAATGTAAAAACTAAAATTATAAAACTTTTATCTATTTAGATGGCTATTAAAAAAAGGGAACTGCCAATAAAGAAGGGCAAGAGATAAGCTAGTCCTTGGAAGAAAAATAAAATAAATGTGGTCTGGTATGATGTCTGTCATGAAATCCAGGAGGTATATTTTATGAAAGAATGGGTACTCTGTCAAATTCTACTGAAAGGTGTTGCAGTGTGGGATGGGATCAGGGTCATTCCAGGTGGATTGGGTTGGCATTGAAAAAACCACACAAACACAGAAAAAAACTTTTTTGGGGTTCAGGATGGCTATGCAGCCTCAAGAATCAAGCTCCCATGCTGGAGCGCATGGAGGCAAGACGCAGGCAAGAGAGCAGGCACAACTGAAACCTCCCTATTTACTGGGGAGAAGCCATTCATACAATATTCCACACAAATAAGACAAGGGATTGGATTTCAGAGGGTTCAGTCTTGCTTGGTGATGTCTTGTGGTCAGCAGTTTGACATCTTGGAAAGTCAAACCCATCTCAGGTGTTGTGTGGAGAGAAATGGCACACATACATCCCACAGCCAAATCAATCAGCAGCATCTGCACGGTTCCTCCTACACATAGCTTACACACACAGCCCATGGATGGCTCGAAACAATGAGGTTTCAGAGGCGGTAAGAACTCTATTGGAAATTGGATTAGAGGCCATTTTATGTTCTGGAAAAGAAGTTGTCTGTGTTTTCCTCATGTCCTGAGACTTTCTGTGAGGCTGAATTTAAAGGTGATCGACTCATTAATCTGGTGGAGGAAATTTCAAGGGATGACAGCTTCAGGATATGGCATAGATATTACTGGAAGTTTTTAGTCAAGTTTATTGTGATGATTGTGAGCAGAAAGCAAAGCAAAAAGATTTGAAAAACTTGGGAGCTTGGCTACAAAACTGCAAGAAAAACTAGGGCTTATAATATTGTGATTGTTAAAGGTTTAATAGTCACTAGATGCTAAATACTTCATCCAGAGACAATAGGAAAGATTACTTGAAGGCATCTCAGGAATTGGCAAGGCCACACCCATCTTGGGGTCAAGGTTGTAAAAGTAAAAATTCCTTTGAGAAGTGATTGCTGGGTCCTCCAGTCACACCCTAACACCTTGCTAACACAGAGGCACCTAGGAAGTTGCTTCATCATGCTCAGCTCCTCATGCATTTAGAGACTCTTGCAGCCCTTTTCCCAGGATGCTTGGCACTGCTGGAAACAGTAGTAGACCTTTGTGTCAACTACAAGATGCTGATTCTGCAGGTTTGCAGGATATTGGAGTTGGGTCATGGAGGTTATCACTGAGATTTTAAAGAAAGGCCTGGGAGGCCAGGCAAGGTATAGAGTCCCTGCAGGCAGCCCTTGAAAGGATAATGCATGAAGATTTGAGGAGGAAGCAAAACCTGCAGTAGAGACCTCCAAGTTTAAGAGATGCCAATACGTGGGACTTACAAGGAAAGCTGAAGAATTTGAGTAGACAAGCCAAGAGAGATGCGATGTGATTTGCAACCATCAAGACCATAGAGGCAGAGCTACACAGGCCTTTTGGAAATAGCATTATGATGCCATGTGCCCCAGGTGTTAGACATGGAGCTATGTGACTAGTTTGCTCAGCTGGATTTTGGTCTTGCATTGGTCCCAGCCCTTCTATCTATGCCACTGTTTCTACACATGAAAATATTAAACTATGCCTTTTCATATTGGATATATGTAACTTGCTTTTGATTTTTATGGGAGTCAACATGTGAGTTTGCCTACTGTCTCAGAGGAGACTGTGGACTTGGACTTTTGGGCAATCCTGGAACTGTTGAGACTATGGGTACTCTTGAAAATGGACTAAATTAATTTTGCACTGTGAGATAAGCATAAACTTTTGGGGCAGGTCCAGAATGTTATGCTTTAGATAGGAGGTATGCCCCAAAAGCTAAAGTGTGAGACAATGCAAGAAAGTTTAGAGGTTAGATGACGAGATTATGAGAGTTTTAGCTTAATCAGTGCATTAATCCTCTGAACAGAATCAACTGGATGGCAACTATATATAGGTAGGTATATATAGGTAGGTATATATGGCTGGAGGAGCTGGGTCATTGTATTACCATATAGGAGTGTTGAGTTTATTGTTTCCATTTGGCAAAGAATTGAAGAAGAGGACACAGAGATAGAAAGCAAGCAGCAGGTTTATTTTAACAGAGACAGACTTGTCCAAAGAGAAGTGTTCACAGTGATGGGAGTCCAGTGAGGGTGTCACAACTTACACAGCCAACCTTAGAAACTGGCAAGGGGTAGTGGAGTATTTAGAAAACACACAAACACTTATATAGAGAAAACTGGGACCAGGTGGGACACCAACCTCTAATGGAGGAAAAGTGACCCAGAGCTAGCTCAGCAGGTTTATTATATAGGGTCTCACAATCAGGAAGTTAGTGAATATTGTTGTTTGTGCACTAAAAAAGTTGCAGAACTAGAAACATTTTTGTAGCTATTGTACTATTTCAGTGCTAGGAACATCCTGTTATCCTGCTGTACCCAGGAAGACCATCATCCAGACTTTCTGCAAAGTGGGCAGGCTTGAAGTCTGTAGCACTTGCAAGATATTTTAGTCATCTTGTTATGCTCAGAATTCTCTATCTCTGGCAGCTGGTGTCTGGCTCAAGGTCAGTACTATTATTGTTCTATACCTTTGCAAAGAATTTCCTCAGGTGGGGCTTTACCAGAGCTCCTGGGCAATCTTGTACTACACCTTCACACAGAAAGTTTCTGGAACAAAGTACAGCCATAGCTCCAAGGCAGTCAAAAACCATGATCCAAGTCACTGCTCTCCAAATAGGTGAGTTTTGGCTTGTTCTTTTTATGGAATCTGTAATTTCTTCCTTTCCTTATCTCCTCACCAGTTAATGCTCTCTTCATCATTATTGATTGGTGCTCCATGTGTCCAGCATCTGTTTTAGTTTTTCTGTTGGATCTTCCACTTAGAAGCATGAGTACAGAAGTGTCTGTTTGATTGGGTTCCCTGCTTGTGGACATGAGCACTTTGGTCAACCAGGAAGTTGACCTCATTAGAAAACCCCCTCCATGCTCCTTTGTTCTAACCCTGCCCCCATTCTCCTCACTTGCCATCTTGCTCTGGCTGCCTAGGCCCTTCTACATCTCTCTTAATTGGGGGCATGCTTTTGGGGGTGTATATGTTGTGAACTAAGCTTTGTCTTTCTCTGCTTCCTATTGCCATGTCCCCAGCTGCTTTCCTCCAGCACACCCTACCACCATGATATTCTGCCTCATTTCAGGCACAAAGCAATGGAGCTTGCCGTCTATGGACTGATACCTCTGAAACCTTGAGCCCCAAATAAACTTTCTCTCCTCTAAAATTTTCATCAGATCCTTTTGTCACAGTAACAAAAAAAAAACTGACTAAAAGAAGTTGAGCTGAGTTCTTGTTTTATTTCATCCTTTTTCTCTATGACACATCAACTGAAATTTAGAAGAAAGAGTGGCAGTTAGAGATTTTAGGAGAGAAAAGATGTGTTGTCATATTGGTGAGTAAAACAATTACATTACTATGGAAATATAGTAGAAATGTTAGAGAGACAAAATTATAGTTAAGTCAGCATGGTTTTGTCATTT
This sequence comes from Marmota flaviventris, assembly GCF_047511675.1. Classification (NCBI taxonomy): domain Eukaryota; kingdom Metazoa; phylum Chordata; class Mammalia; order Rodentia; family Sciuridae; genus Marmota; species Marmota flaviventris. The sequence continues at coordinate 65,007,450 of NC_092503.1, read as the reverse complement.
GCTCCAGCAACATTTAGCTCTTTGGTAAAATAGGTAAGAATATATGACCAAAATTGAATGTTGTAATATTAGTGAATCATTCTAAGTTATTGCTTCCTTTTAAGTGGATTAACACAGTATCTATTTGATAATCTGTTCTTATGTTTTCAGGTATCAGACTCAAAGCCAAACAATTCAAATGCAGCTGAATATACCGTATTCCAGAAGGTAATTCCTTCAGTTTCAGAAGGTTTATCATGACTTTAATTGAAATCTTATATAAAGTTTATGGCCATTCCTTTTTATTCTTTAAATAAGACCAAGGATTATTTTACCTCATCATAGTAACTCCTCTTAAAACTAGAATTAGATTCTGCATTTTATTCAAATCTGACTAATATTAAATCCAGTTGTAATTATCTTATCCAATTTGCTACCATTGAGGATATACTGAGCTAGTAGGACTTAGCTATGGCTTTTAGCCTTGTGCTACTAAAAAATATTAGGTTATCTCTATAAGCTACTTATGAGCTATGCAACACACCTTTAGCTTTATGCAACATATGTTAGCTGACTTTCTGTTGATCCATACTATTTTATTGCAGTAATTTTGTGCAACAGACAATGACCGCTTAACCCCTTAAGGGCTACTTCCTGGTATAAATATCATGGTTTAAACAATGAATTCTGTAGTAGCTGGGAGTTTTAGTTGGGAAGAATCCTTTTATATAATAAGAATTTCATATAATTATTCAGGGAATTAGATCATTAAAATATAATATACAATATACAACCTTGAACAGACCTGAGCACAAGACTAAATTTATTATCAATCATCATTTTTTTTTTTATTTGTATAGTTAGCATTTTCTCCTCCTGCAAGTCCTTTTGTTTCATCTTTTGCCTCCATACCTTGGTAGAACAGTTACCCCTCTTTCTTTTACCTTAAACCTCTCCCTTTTTACTTTTCCTAGGCTTGGCCTGCTGTGGTAGGCATCACCTCACATGTCTCCCAATAATATCTTCTACTTGGTTCATCCCCCTTTGTAATTTTCTGCCCTTGAGTGAAGCTGAACCTAAAAACTTGTTTCTAATGAATAGAACAAAGCAAAAAATGAAGACAGATCACTTCCATGATTAGATCACAAAAGACTATGAGTTACATCTTTCTACTAGTTTAACTTGATGAATAAACTGTTAGAGAGGCCCAGATGACAAAAACCAAGAGGAAACTCTGACCAATCATCACTGAAGAAAACAAAACAAAACAAAACAAACAACAAAAAACAAACATTATGAGTGAGATTGTGAAGTAGGATTCTTCCAGAATTGATGTGAGATGACAGTGCTTGGAAGGCATGTAGTAAAGAATTTAACCTTGTCCAAAAAGGGGTCTGGCCTTTGCCATTAACTTTTGGGAATTATTTTAGTCAGTTTTTTTCACTGCCATGAACAAAAGCCTAACAACAATTTTAGAAAAAGAAAAGTTTATTTTAGGGCTCATAGTTTCAGATGTCTTAGTCCATAGACAGCCAGCTCCATTCGTTGGGGTCTAAAGTAAGGCAGATCATCAAGGCCAAATTGTGTACCAGAGAAAAGCAGCTGAAAACATTGCAATAGGAAGGGGGGGACTGACTCCCCTCACCATGGGCAAAATATATACCCCAAAGACATGCCCCATGGACCCAGTTCCTCCTGCCTACAATTAGCACCTAGTTACTGTAGGCAGTTATTTCCTATCAGGAGATTAATGCACTGATTAGCTTAAGACTCTATTTACCCAATAATTTCACCTATGAACTTTCTTGCATTGTCACACACACACACACACACACACACACACACACACACACACATATATATACATATATATATTTTTTCCCGTGGGAGGATATCTCACATCTAAACCACAATAATAGGTAATCTCCAAGCCCTTTCATTGTCCTATATGATAAGAATGGGGCTTAGCATCATACTTTATAGTTCAGTAATATGATTTGGTTTGAGGGTAGGCCATTTCTGAAAAACCAACGAAGTAATTTAAGGTTGGGTCTTGGTTATCAGTCAAAATATGGAGAATGAGATCAACTATATGGATGATTCACCCATTCTGCCTACATAATGAAGCTCACCAGAAACTTTGAACACCGAGGCTTAGGAAAACTTCCCTGGTTGGAAATTTTGTGTGAATATTGTCACATATTGATGCTTTGAAAGTTATATATCCTGACTTCACCGGGAAAAGCAACAGAAACTTTCCCCCAAACAAAAATTTTGTACTATCTCAGACTCTGTCCTACCTTTTTTCTCCCTCAGTTGACTCAAATCTGTATTCTTTAAACCAAAGTCTTCAATGATTTGTATGAATGCTTTTAGCAAATTATCAAAACTAAGTGTGGTTTTATGAAGCTGTAAACCTTGTGATTGGTTTCAAATATGAAAGAAGTCTTGGTGGACTGTCTGACCCCTAATTTTCAGGTGGTTGAAACTCTTAAACTAGCATACTACTAGCTAATGAAGCGAGTAGACACCTCAGTCCCACTGAGCATGATCTATGTTCTGGGTGAAATAATACATTATATTGAAATAGTAAAATTCATGGGTGGGGGCTGGTACTGGGAATTTAACTCAGGGGCACTCACCACTGAGCCACATCTCTAACCCTATTTTGTATTTATTTACAGACAGGGTCTCACTGAGTTTCTTAGTGCCTCGCCTTTGCTGAGGCTGGCTTTGAACTCATGATCATCTTGTCTCAGCCTCCTGAGCTGCTGGGATTACAGGCATACTCTACAGCACCCAGCTGAAATAGTAGAATTTTACTCTCTTGAGAAATTATTGGATAATTTTGGTTGCTTCAAGCCAATTAATTTTGGCTTATTACACAGCAGCAGATGACAAGTGTAACTACTAATACGTTAAACAACAGCAACAACAAAACAAATACAATAAAGGGAAACAAAACTACCTTGCTTAGAGTATCTATTGAGTCACAATGATTCTGAGTAACCAACTGACAATAAGCTACTTTCAGATCTCACTTTATATTTTTCCCTGACCAACCTATTTACAACCACAGTTTGTGTTACTAATTCTGTGCAGATTATTCTAAAATTTATGACTTTATTCAGTACCTCTCCTCTCATCTTCAGATCTGTCAATATAATTTTTGACTTAATCTCTTTTCTTGAATGCCTCAGAAGAAACCCTTCAAATTTGATGTCTAATTTAGAGTGCATCATTATTTCTCCAAAGTCAGATTCTTTTACAGAAATGTCCACCTTTATAAATAGTACCACATTCTTTGATGGCACAAAGCCTAATTAAAGTAGTCTGCTCTGAGCGGGCTAGGGTTGTGGCTCAGAGGTAGAGCACTCACCTAGCATGCGTGAAGCACTGGGTTCAATCCTCAGCACCACATAAAAATAAAATAAAGATATTGTGTCCACCTGTAACTAAAAAATAAATATTAAAAAAAGTAATTTGCTCTGGCAATATTATTTACCTCATCCCCCTGATTATTTCCTCACCAAATATTTTCAGGGTTACTCAGATTCCTCAGAACTCAAACATTTATCTTCATTCTATTACTGCCATCCTAGACAAAGTTTTGAAGAATTATGACTATCTCTCACCAAGAGCTAAAATAACTTCCTAACTTGTCAACTAGTGTATACTCTGCATTTAACTCTCCTCACTGCATGTCTTTCTCTCACTTTACCCCAAGTGATTTTGTGTGGAATATACTTCCTTTCTCCTCTTAGTACTGCATATACTTCAGATCTCTACATGCATCACCTCCTCATGGAAGCTTTCCATGACTTTCCTAAGAATGCTGAATCTGTCTGTCATAGGTACTCACATAGCTCACTCTGGAAGCACTTGCCACAGGTGCAATTTTCTGTTAGCACCTGTAATAACATTTATGTCACACACCACATTGTAAAACTCAAGAAGAAAAGAATCATGCCAGCTTTTAGTATGCATTATACCTTCAAGAAATAGCAATTGAATCTTTTATTTATCTATTTATTTATTGTAGATGGACAGAATGCCTTTATTTTATTTATTTTTATGTGGTGTTAAGGATCAAACCTAGTGCCTCACACATGCCAGGAAAATGCTCTGACACTGAGCTATAGCCCCAGCCCCAGTTGAATTTTTTTTTAAAAATCTTTATTGGTGCATGATAATTTTGTATGATGGTGGGATTCATTATGCCATATTCATATATGCACATAAATTTTTTAAAGAGAGAAAAAAATTTTAATATTTATTTCTTAGTTTTCAGTGGATACAACATCTTTATTTTATTTTTTATGTGGTGCTGAGGATCGAACCCAGCACCCTGCACATGCCAGGCGAGCGTGCTACCACTTGAGCCACATCCCCAGCTCATATACACATAATTTGATTAATATCATTCCTAGTAACTTTCTTTCCTTCCCCTCTTCTCTTCCCTGATCTGTTTCCTCTACTCTACTCATCTCCCTTTATTATTGTTATCATTATGATTATAATAATCATCATTTTATTTTAAATATTTATATACATACTCATTGTGGTATATTTGTATATGGAACTAGCATAATTTGGTAGATTTTATTTCCTAGTACTTCCCCATGCTTCCCTCCTCACTCTCTCTGGATCCCCTTCCTCTATTCTATTGTTCTGCCTTCTCTTTTTATGAGATCCTGCCTTTTTAAATCCCCTTTCCCTCACCCTTCTTGCTTCTGCATATGAGATCAAACTATTGCAAAGGAGGTGACCAAATTTAAATTTGTTAGCAAATTTACTTTTGTTAGCACACCATCCACATTTTCATATATTTGTATACATATGAATTCAGTGAGCAGAGATAGAATTTCTAGAGAGAGGATTTCTTGAGACAGTATATGTGAAATGCTGCAGTGTTTCCTCTGTTTGAGGAGGAACTTAGGACAACCACTTAGAATGAAATGTATCATATCCCTGGCATTTTGGCACATCTGAACTGATTTCTGTCTCAGCATTGACAAATCTAAAGGCAAAAGATTTGCGTGAGTGACTTGTGATGGCAGGGTATGGAGAGAGAACCTGAGAAAGGTTTACTGTCACAGGATAGAGAAACAGTGTGTGGATCCTGAGGGAGGGAACTAGACCTGAATGTGTTGGGAAGAAGCTGGTCTTGAAAAATCTCTGCAGACATCAGGTGGCATCAGCAGAATGAGAGTGGAGTGAATCAATGGAAACCAGGCAGTAGGGGACAGTCCCTTGTAGCTAGCAAAAGGAGGTATAAATTGCATCAAATACCTTCCTTGCTTAAAATTCCTTCTTTTGAGCTTAGAGTGAAATCTAAACTCTCTGTGATTTTACGCCTTCCTATATCCACAGTCTTATCCTATACAACTCTCTACTCTCTCCCAAAGTATGAGACACATACTTCTTTCTGTTCTTCACATACACTATTTTCTTTCCTGTCACCAAAAGCTTCCAGAAGCTGTGCCTCATTCTCTTGCTTTTTCAAGTTCTGGCTCCTTTTCATTCTTGAGATCTTGGCTAAACTTCTCTCCCTCAAAGAGGCCTTTGTAGACCCCTCAATTTTAAATAAATTTCCATAATAATTTGAGTTGGGCAAAACTGCAAGTGGCATAATACTCAGCATAACTGTGACTTAACAAGAAAAATTGTTTCTTTCTCTCGTACATGAAAATTATATAATAAATTTAGATCTTGTGGTACTGAATGTTACCAAAATTCAAGGATCTTTCCTAATAAAATAAAAAGTGATACTAATATTTTTATTTTAAGTTTACCTCATGAGGGCTTCTTTTCCTGTAGCCACCACAGGTATGTCCCAGCTGGCAAGAAAGAGAAAAAATAAGAAGGGAGAGATCCAAGATGGCAAACTAGAGGGAGGCTGCATTCCATGTAGCTCCATGACTGGGGATTCAAGCAGAGGAAATACTGTTTCTCTGAAAAGCAACTGTAGCTGCCCCAAATTCCCCTGCCATTTTTCCCCTATTCATCTGCCACTGTCACCTGCCATTTGCCAGCATATTGCCTGTCTTTTGTGCACAGATTGCAAGTGATTGTCCGGTATTTGTCTGTTTGCCTACCTTTTGCCTGCCCATTGCCTGCTGCCCAACATACACCTGTCAATCACCCGTCATTTGCCTGAAAACTGTCCACAGTCCGCCCCTGGATCACCCACAGCCTGCTGCCCACTGCTGTCTGGAAGTCATTGTCAGTGTACATGTAGGTTTAGTTACTCCCAGCTGCCGCCATCTTGGGACATTGGCTAGGGTCTGGGAGTCTAGGGACAAGGGGCCTGCAGGTTTGCAGCCATTACCACTACCATCTCAGGGTGTAGCTGCCTTAGTCTGGGGACACCCGCCAGGGCCTGAAGATCTATTGTCCAGGTGCCTGCAGGTCTGGTTGCACATGAGGTCTTCCTGATGCGTGTGCTAGTGCCCACCATTTGACTACTTATTTGCAGAGTTGCTCCTTTGTGTGAGCACATCCTGGTGGTCTCTCTGCAAATTGAAATGGCATTGAGATCTTGGGACTGCAGCAAGGTAGAGACTGGGGAATCTGAAGCCCAGATCCATCAGATTGCATCTGGATCTTTGTGGGCCAGTCTGAGCCTGGCAAGCCTGTGAAAAGCCAGAGACTAGGGGCAGTTCCCTGGGAGGCAGGGGCACAGGTTCAAGAAACTGGAGAAAACTGTAGCTGCCCCAAACTGGGCTCTCTCCAGCTCAGTATGTTCTGAAGTTTATAGGGATGGAAGAGTACAACGGGTAGGAAGACTGAAAGAGGGTGTAAGGGTATATGCTATCAGCTTACCCAGCCAACCAGTCCTGAACCCATTGGACTGGCGCTACCATCAAACTTCATACAACCCCACCTTATCCACAGAGAAGGGAAACAGAACATTTGTGAAAGCCAATGGAAGCAGTTGTTCAATTTTCCATTGAGACTTTTCTTTTTTCTTTTTCTTTTTTTGCCCTTTCTCTCACATCTCTACCATATTTGAATCCAAATATTTTTCATGCATCAATTTATTGAGGAATGGAATATCTTAATAGTATATTACAGTTTTGTTGTATAGTCTTATATTTTTACTTTTTTAAAAAAAAATCAATATGTATTTTTTCTCTCAATTATCTGTCTCCCCAGATTCTCTTTCTCATTTCTCTCATGCTAACAGCCAACCTTTATTAATTCCACCTGCAATATTAATATAAATTTTTACCTCTATCTTCTCTCCTTCTCCCTCATAAATATAACCTCCTACACTACTTATGTTTCCTCTTTGTCTATCATTTGGAAGAGTAAACCGTTTTAGCAAACTTACTGTTTATATTGTAGACAATAATTAAAGACATCATTTCTGATTAATGTGACAAAGGTGTAGATGCCTTAATAGGCACTATTTGGTTTAAGGTTATATATTGTTTGCATTAGGTGCTGTTAATATTGGTCTCCCCCTTAAAGGGAGGTACTTAAGACTACAGAGTAGAAACTGTACTACCTCGGATCCATACTGCTAGATGGGAAGGCACATAAACAACATGAAAAAATAAGGGAACAAAGCACCTCAAACAAACCAAGATGTACCAACAATAGAATCTAAAGATAAAACAGAAGACATGTTGTAGGAGTCTAGAAGGTACATAGTTAGACTGATCTTTGAAATAAGGATGGTATCAGATATCAAATCAGAGACACGCCATCTGATAGAAGAAAAAGTTGGCTACGATCTACATTCGGTGGGGTCAGGCTCCAAATTCCTCAATAGGACACCCATAGCACAAAAGTTAATAACTAGAATCAACAAATGGGACTTACTCAAACTAAAAAGTTTTTTTCTCAGCAAAAGAAACAATAAGAGAGGTAAATAGGGAGCCTACACCCTGGGAACAAATCTTTACTCCTCACACTTCAGATAGAGCCCTAATATCCAGAGTATACAAAGAACTCCAAAAATTAGACAATAAGAGAACAAACAACCCAATCAACAAATGGGCCAAGGACCTGAACAGACACTTCTCAGAGGAGGACATAGAGTCAATCAACAAGTACATGAAAAAATGCTCACCATCTCTAGCTGTCAGAGAAATGCAAATCAAAACCACCCTAAGATACCATCTCACTCCAGTAAGATTGGCAGCCATTATGAAGTCAAACAACAACAAGTGCTGGCGAGGATGTGGGGAAAAGGGTACACTTGTACATTGCTGGTGGGACTGCAGATTGGTGCAGCCAATTTGGAAAGCAGTATGGAGATTTCTTGGAAAGCTGGGAATGGAGCCACCATTTGACCCAGCTATTCCCCTTCTTGGTCTATTCCCTAAAGACCTAAAAAGAGCATGCTACAGGGACACTGCTACATCGATGTTCATAGCAGCACAGTTCACAATAGCAAGACTGTGGAACCAACCTAGATGCCCTTCAATAGACGAATGGATAAAAAAAATGTGGCATTTATACACAATGGAGTATTACTCTGCATTAAAAAATGACAAAATCATAGAATTTGCAGGGAAATGGATGGCATTAGAGCAGATTATGCTAAGTGAAGCTAGCCAATCCCTAAAAAACAAATGCCAAATGTCTTCTTTGATATAAGGAGAGTAACTAAGATCAGAGTAGGGACGAAGAGCAGGAGAAGAGATTAACATTTAACAGGGATGAGAGGTGGGAGGGAAAGGGAGAGAGAAGGGAAATTGCATGGAAATGGAAGGAGACCCTCAGGGTTATACAGTGGAGGGGGTAGAGAGAGAGGAGGGGAGGGGAGAGGTGGGGAGGGGGGAGTGTGGAGGATGGGAAAGGCAGCGGAGCACAACAGACACTAGTATGGCAATATGTAAATCAATGGATGTGTAACTGATGTGATTCTGCAATATGTGTATGGGGTGAAGGTGGGAGTTCATAACCCACTTGAATCAAAGTGTGGAATATGATATGTCAAGAAATTTGTAATGTTTTGAACAACCCACAATAAAAAATTAAAAAAAAAAAAAGGATGGTATCAGAAAGAAAGTACAGGAAGTGAAAAACGACTTCAATAAAGAGTTAGAGATCATGAAAAAATAAAAGGAATGAGAAATCCTCAAAATGAAGGAATCAGCAAACCAAATTATAAATTCAATAGAAAGTATCACCAACAGCCTAGGCCACTTGGAAGACAGAACCTCAGACAATGAAGACAGATGCAAAAATTCTCAATGAGATTCTGGCAAATCACATACAAAAATATATTAAAAGAACAGTGCACCACAATCAAGCAGGGTTCATCCTAGGGAGGTAAGGTTGGTTCAAAATAAGGAAATCAACAGACATAATTGATCACATCAATATACTTAGACAAGAGTCATATGATCATATCAATACATGCAGAAAAAGCATTTGACAGAATACAGCACCACTTCCTATTCAAAACACTAGAAAAACTAGGGATAGTAGGAACATACCTCAACATTGTGAAAGCTATCTATTACTAAGCCCAAGGCCAACACCATTCTAAATGGAAAAAAATTAAGTCATTCCCTCTAAAAACTGGAACAAGACAGGGATGCCTTCTTTTACCATTTCAATTCAATATAGTCTTTGAAACTCTAGCCAGAGCAATCAGATAAAAAAATTAAAGGATACAAGTGGGAAAAGAAGAACTCAAATGTTCACTATTTGCAGATGACATGATTCTATATTTAGAAGATCCAAAAAATTCCACCAGAAAACTTCTAGAACTAATAAATGAATTCAGCAAAGTAGCAGGATATAAAATTAACACCAATAAATCAAATACATTTCTTTAGATCAGTGATGAATCCACTGCAAGAGAAATTAGGAAAACGATTTCATTCACAATAGCCTCAAAAACAAAAACAAAATAAAAAACAAAAAAACACCTCAGGAATCAATATAACAAGAGGTGAAAAACCTCTACAATGAAAACTACAGAATGCTAAAAAAAAGGAAAGAAATTGAAGAAGACCTTAGAAAATGGAAAGATCTCCCTTGTTATTGGATAGGCAGAACTAATATTGTTAAAATGGCCATAATACCAAAGGAAAAGGGTTATTCAGATTTAATGAAATTCCTATTAAAATCCCAATGACATTCATCATAGAGCTAGAAAAAGCAATTATGAAATTCCTTTGGAAAAAGAAGAGACCCAGAATAGCTAAAACAATCCTTAGCAAGAAAAGTGAAGCAGGAGGTATATAATACCAGACCTTAAATTATTCTACAGAGTAGTAGTAACAAAACTGGTATGGTATTGGCATCAAAATAGACATGTAGACCAATGGTACAGAATAGAAGACACAGAACCAAACCCACATAAATATGGTTATCTCACACTAGACAAAAGCACCAAAAACAGAGTGAAGAAAAGATAGCATATTCAACAAATGTCCTGGGAAAACTGGAAATCCATATGTAGTAAAATGAAATTAAATCTCTACCTCTGACCCTGAACAAAAATCAACATGTATCAAAGACTTAGACACTAGAAAGGATACCCTGTACCTAATAGAAGAAACAGTAGGCCCAAATCTTCATCATGTCAGCTTAAGACCTGACTTCCTTAACAGGGCTTCTGAAGCTCAAGCAGTAAAATCAAGGATCAATAAATGGGATGGATTCAAACTTAAAAGCTTCTTTTCACCAAAGGAAACAACCAATAACATGAAAAGAGAGCCTACAGAATGGGAGAAAAACTTTACTACATGCACCTCAGATAGAGTAATAATATGATATATAAAGAACTCCAAAAACTTAACACCAAAATAACAAATAACTCAATTAATAAATGGACTGAGGAACTGAACAGACACTTCACAAAAGAAGAAGAATACAAGTAATCAAGAAATAGATGAAACAATGTTCATCATCTCTAGCAATTAGAGAAATGCAAATCAAAACTAAGATTTCATCTCACTGCAGTCAGAATGGCAATTATGAAGAATAAACGCAATAATAAGTGTTGAAAAGGATGTGGGGGAAAAAGGCACACTCATACATTGCTGGTGGGACTGCAAATTGGTGCAACCACTATGGAAAGCAGTATGGAGATTCCTCAGAAATTTTGGAATGGAACCACCATTTGACCCAGCTCTCCCACTCCTCTGTTTATACCAAAAGAACTTAAAATCAGCATACTACAGTGATGCTGCTACATCAAGATTTATAGCAGCTCAATTCACAACAACTAAACTCTGGAACCAACCTAGATTCCCTTCAACAGATAAGTGGATAAAGAAAATGTGGAGCTGTAACTCACTGGCAGAGCACTTGCCTAGCATGTTTGAGGCACTGGGTTCGATCCTTAGCACCACACACACACACACACACACACAAAATAATAATAATAATAATAATAATAATAATAATAATAATAATAATAATAATAAATAATAAAATAAAATAAAGACATTTGTTCATCTACAACTACAAAAAATTATTTTAAAAAGAAAATGTGTTAAATATACACAATGAAATATACCCAGCCTTAAAGAAGAAATTAAATTATGGCCTTCGCAGGTAAATGAAGTGAGAGGAAGAATATCACACTAAGGGAAATAAGCCAAACCCCCCAAAGCAAAGGCCAAATGTTTTCTCTGATAAGCGGATGCTGATCCATAATGGGGTGAGTGGGTATAGGGAAGAATGAAGAGGATTGTGGGGAGTGAGGGGAGGAGAGAGAGTATGGGCATGAGAAGGATGGTGGAATGAGTTGGACATTATTATTCTATATACATGTATGATAACACTACCAGTGTGACTCTGCACCATGTACAGCCAGAGAAAGGAGAAGTTGTGCTCCATTTGTGTACAATGTGTCAAAATGCGTCCTACTGTCAAGTATAACTAATTAGAACAAATTAAAAAGAAAAAAAGTAAGAAGGGGATGTACACTCTTAAGGTCAATTTTAGAAGTTTCTCATCTTACATCTACTTACTGGCCTGAACTTAGTCATATACTTGCCTTTAACTACAAATTAGGCAAACCAGAAAAGACAAACTTTATTCTGAGTTACCATATGCCTAACTAAAAATTATAGAGGTTATAATGGATACAAATGAAAGATGGTGTTTGCTCCCATAATTACATGTAAGCTTTATTTTTTTACAGCATTATGCTATAGAAAGTTTTCTATTTCATAGAAGCCTTATTTGACCATCTAATATAAAGCCACATTGTAGTTTGGGTTGGGTTTGTCATCAAAAGGAGTCCAAGGATGTACTGGACAGTGAAGTCCTTGATGTATGTAACAAAGAATTTCAAGCACATGTCATATTGAGGCAAAGAAATGTATTTAGAAAAGCAAGGAGTTCATATTCAAGAGAGAATGTAAGCTGTCTCAAGAATGGGAAGCAGTGTTGGAATCTTGGACTCTGCCTTTAAAGGAAACTTGGTGAGAGGAAGAAGGTATGTGGTGATGACATTAGCCTGGTGGTCACAAGAGAGTTTATGGTGGCCTGGCAGTTCTTAAGATCCTGACATCTTCTTAATGATCTGATCAATGGGTAACATTAGTATGCTATATTATAGATTCCTTATCTCCCTTTGTTCATTCTATTCTAAAAATACATGCATTACTGGGCTAATTAGCAGTGCATAGGGCAATTTTCGTAAGTGTGTGAAGATTTATAGATTTCACAAAAATTTGGGGATTATAGGTTTGTGGAAGAACTGGCTCAGAGAGTAACAGGCCTGAGTAGAAACATTGGCTTTGAGAATAAAGGTATAAGGAACTTTAGCCCAAAGCTTTCAGATTAAATTTATAATTTCCTTGTCTTTCTTTTATTTATCTTTTTTTTCTATCATCATTATTCCAAGATTTGCGTAGTTAGTGTTCTAGGGTATCAAGAAGAGAAGGAGTTAGATTGTATAAGTTATATCATTCAGGAAACTACCACCTGAGGGCCAAATTTTGTCTGCCACCTGTTTTGTAAGTAAAGTTTTATTGGATCACAGCCACATGCATTGGCTAAATATTTCATATGGCTGCTGTCTTGCTACAATGGCAGAGTTGACTGTTTGCAAACAAGAATGTATTACCCACAAAGTGTAAAGTATTTACTACCTAGCCATTTATAGAAACACTTTAGTAATACAACCCCTGAGTTATATTGATAGATTAAATGAATCACATCTATTTAAAGGCATTAACTTTCTTGGAATTACTAAGATTTTTTTTCTCTGAAAGACAGTAGTAATAAGAAAAAGTGTTTTTAAATTTGTTCCTATAATACAACCATTTACCCTACTCTCATGTCTTCTTTAAATTTCTGTTTTTTGTGAAAGGTAAGAGGAAGTCTTTTTAATTTTTTCACTTAGCATTATTACCTGGCCTATCCTATGTCACCAGTCTAAGAATCAGAGTGCAAGAGCAAGAAGGTACCTCAGTGGTTATTATATGGAACACTCAGGTATGCCACCCAGATTTTTCCTACAGGATAAAATATTTATTTTCTCAGCTACTGAAATGCTATTGTCGGGTCTTTGCTGTCAACGCTTTTCTGAATTGATACAGGTAAAAAGAGCATGCTTGCCCAATGTTGGACATCTCTTATCCATCAGTGCTGGCACAAAAGTATACATGCTATCTTCCTTTATCCTCTGCTAACTTATGAAACCTATGATAGACCATCATAGATTCAGAGCTCATATCTATTGGCTGAAGCCTTATGAGATGGCATTGAAGCCCAACATATCCCCCTGTCCAGCCCTACTTTCCTTCCATTCATTCCATAAGTTGTTCCCAAGAGAATGTCTTAATAAATTTCTTGCATATCAATCTCTATCTCAGAGTTTTCCTAGGGAACTGCACAAATAATAACTTCATTATTACACCAATCTAACCTAATTCAATTCAAAACTGCACCAAAATAACCTTATTCAATTTTCTAATTTTAAGAAGCTGAAATTCTACAGTACAAAGTTGGGAAGAGGAAGAACCTGGAATTTTGGGCCCCAGCGGTCAGTTCCCCCTTTTCACAAAATATACCTTCTTCAATTACAAGAGAACTCTGATACCTGTTTAACACCCTGCCTTCTATAAAAAGAAAAGACTTGATATGTGAATTTCTATATCCTCTTCTTGATATTTTTGACATTGTAATGTCAAGAGATTATGTCAATTCAGTGTCACTGGAATCTGTTATGGGTTAGGGTAGATGGAATAGAGAAACATCATTGTTTAAAAACTTAACATACCTGAGTTTTATTCTCATTTTACACATTTTCTAAGACGTATGATCTTGGCCAAATTTCTTAAATCCTCTTAATATCAGATTTATTATCTGAGACTTGGATGTCAACACTACTTGTTAAAGGCATAAAGGACCTTCTTCTTATTCCACTATGGTAGTTTATTTTATAGGTATTATACATTCTATTTCATTTCATTATATTCCAGAGAGAACTGCTAAGAATTCAAAGACATTTCTATCACTATAATAGTTACAAAAGAATGAGAACTCATGGTTTCTTCCCTTAAGAAATCTCAAATTCTGTCAGAGACAAAATTTGAAACATAAAATAATTATATATGTATATTTATGAAACCTACAAATAAGAAACCAAGTCAAAATGTTATTACATGAACTATATATTAGGAAGTGAGGATCAAGTACATTTAATATGGGCAGACTTTTCAAGCTATCACTTTGTAATTGTCCTCTTAGTGAGCTATAGGTCAAAGGAAACCAAATTGCTGTTTTTCAAATTAGAAAGACTGAAGGAAATTTCCCCTTCCATTATCTACAATTGTAAGGATAAAAAGAATATTAAGTGAAATATTGAAATAAATTTTAGTTTAAATTTTTATATTCACTTTTTTGCTGTTCAATTCTGTAAGTTTTGCAAGTCAAATTGCCACAATTAATGTGCAATATAGTTTCATTACTCCTCCCAAAATTCTGTCATGCAAACACTTTTTAGTCAACCTATCCCTTCTCTTTCTCCAAGTCCTGTTAACTACTCATCTGTTTTTTTCTTTTTTTTTTTTTGTACCTGTATTTTTGTTGTTGGCAGACTATCACATACATGGAATTATGTAGTATGTGGCATTTTGATATGGCTTATTGTATCTTTTACAATAATTTTGCTTTTAATCTATGTCATATTAGGATGAGTTTTTTTGTAGAAAAAAATTCAAAATAAAAAATTTTCAAAATAAAACCTGACTTTATTGGTATTTTTAGATCACTTTCACGTAATGCATTTATTAATGTGGTTGCAATTGAGATTTGCACTGCATTATTTTTCTTTTTGACCTCTGGGTTGATTGTTGCTCTTCCCATGTTTCTTCTTTCTTGAATTCTTTTGAATTATTTGGCTATTTTCAGTACTACATTTTGATCTCATTATTAGCTTTTCCACCATCTCTTTAGTATATTTGCAGTGATTTGCCCGTAGATTACAATATGTATGCTTAATCTTTCAGAATTTAATAAGAATTAATATTTTCTATTTCAGTAAAATATAAAAGCCTTAGGACCCTTTACCTTCTCCTTTTTATGTTGTAGTGGTCATATATATTATTCTATATATGTTGAAAAATTACCCAGATGTTATATTTTTTTATTTTAAGAGTAATAAATACTATTAAAAATTTAAGAGATCACAAATTGTCTATTATATTTCCAAAATATTTATTATTATATGTGTTACTCTTATTTCATTCTCAAAGTTCCTGATTTCCTTCTTGTATCATTTACCTGCAGCCCAAAGAACTTTTGTTAGTATTTCTTTTAGAATTAATCCTGTGGCAATATATTATTACTTTTTCTTCATATGATAATGTCCTCTTTCACTTTCATTCCTAAGGGTATTTTCAGAAAATATATTATTCTGGGTTGAGAGTTATTTTCTTTCACAGTTTTGAAGCTGGCGTTCTATTGTCTTTTGGCCTTAATGTTTTCTGATAAGAAATCATTTCAATAATTTTCTCTTAGTATAATGGGTTAATTTATTTTAGCAGCTTTAAAAAAATTGTCTTTGACTCTCAGCAGTTTTAGAAGGTTGAGTATGGGCATCATCTGCTTTAATTTATCCTGTTTGAGGTTTACCAATCTTCTTTATTCTGTAAATTTTTCTTTCAAAACATTTGGGACTTTTTTAGCCATTATTATTATTTTTTATATATTTTTTAGTTGTAGCTGAACACAAAACCTTTATCTTATTTATTTATTTTTATGTGGTACTGAGGATCGAACCTAGTGCCTAGCACATGCTAGTGAGTGCTCTATTGCTGAGCCCCAACCCCAAACCTTAGCCATTATTTTTAAAAAAAATTTGTTTCTGTACTAATCTTTGTCTTTCCTAAAAGTTCAATTACATGAGTCTTTAGTCTTTTTGTATTCTCCCACAGGTTCATAATGCTCTGTTCATTTTTTTCTTAAATATTTTCCTTTCTGTTATATAATTTCTATTAGTTTTCAATTTCACTAAAATTTTTTGTCATCTCCATTCTGCTTTTACATTCATTTTGTAAACTTATTTCAGATATGTAGCTTTTTGAGGTTCTAAAATTTCTGTTTAGTTCTTTTTTTATTGTCTACTCCTGCAGAGAAATTCTCTATAAACTTCAAGGATGTTCACTTTAACTCTGAGAGTATGCTTATAATAGCTGCTTTAACATCTATGTTTGAGAATTCTGTATTTGCCCAATTTACTATTAGTGTCAGTGTTCAGTTTTCTATTTATGTTATGAATAGCAAGGTGATTTATAAAGAAAAGTGTATTTGACTTAAAGTTTTGGAAGTTCAAGGATATGGCATTGATATCCTTTTTCTGACCCTCTTGTAAAAAATATGTGTTTTTCTTGGAGTTTTGCAGTGCATTCCGTAATGAAGTTTCCTAATTCAGTTCAAGGACAGGACATATAAGAAACTCTTTATATCAGTCAGCTTTTTATTACCATAAGGAGATGCCTGAAACAGACTACTTAATGAGAAAATAGGTTTATTTAACTCACAGTTCTGGAGGTTCAAAGTTCAAACCTCAGCACAGGGTCTGTAGCAAGGACTACCCCTAGGATGCATCACTTTATGGCAGATAGCAATAGCAGGAGTATAAGTAAAAGCAAGCATTATTATATCTTGAATCAAGAATCAGAAAAGACAATGGCAGGGGCTAGGTTTACTTCTTTATAACCACCCTCTCATGAAAACTCAAAGGCTTGCTGGAGAACTTCCTCATACTCACGATGACTTTAGGACTTTCCACCAGTCCCTACTTCTTAAAGATCACACCATATCCCAATACCACCACTTTGGAGCCCAAGCCTTTAATTACAATGCATCTTTCGGGGTACAATTAAATCATAGCACTAACTGAAATTTGATTTTCCTCTACAATTTACCCGGAATTCTTTCAGTTTTAAACTCCTCAGGTATTTGCTTTTTGTAATGATAAAGTGTTTTTAGTTGTAATTGATGGGAAAAGTGTATCTAGTGTTTTATTTCATTTTGTTCAGCACTGGACGTAGGAGAACTTATCAAACATGATTTTCACATTGGACAGGAGGAGGCAGAGGCCCATTAAGGGGATAGTAACTGCTGTTGTAGGAAACAACAAGTTAGTTTACTTCTGTCTCTTTATTAAATAGAGATAACTCCCACCTTGCTGTTACTTTTTGTTGAAGATGTAAGTTGTTAATGTGTGTGGTATCAGTCAATTTAATGTGTCAACAAAAGTTGTATGTTTAAAGGTTATAACAGAGATTACACACTGAACTAGGTCCTCGTTAAAATTGGGAAGATAAAAATGAAGGCAAATCTTTTAAAAATAAACTCTATACATGTTTGTATTGTTTGAACATTATAAATGACCAAATGTGAGGAGACTAGAAGAAACCTCCTTCCCCTAAAACTTCAAGTCAGCATTAGACTCCATGAATTTCAGATTCTAGCTACAGAAAACTTTGATAGTATCTGCTTAGCTCATAAAACCTTCTTTCTCCAAGAATCTCCTTGTTCATGCATTTTCCAGAAGGCTAGAGCCTATAGAATAGTAAAAGACCAAGCCTCATTTTGGCCAACAGAAGATTCCAGCTTCTGAGGATTTGTAATAAGGACTGAAAGAACTTAGCTTATATTATTACTTGCACCTGATCTGAGGTGATTGTGCTTTAGTATATGTGGAACAACCATCTTCTACTATGTTTAGAAATAAGTAGAGAAAACCATATAGCACGAAGAGAAGTAAAAAAGTGCCTAAATGTAGAAATAAAAGACCATTTGACTAAAGAAAGGAGACAATTATACATAATGATAACAAAACTGAAAATAAGCAAAAATTAAACTGAAAGAAGAGCTCAGTCATCTTGAAGCCTTTAACATTTCCTAGTTCTAGGAAATCTTTTGTGGCCTATAAACATTCTTGCCATTTTATTTGATGATATGATCATGTATTATTATAATAATTATCCTATTTTTCTTAAATCATCTTAACTAAGACATTACATTTCTTCCTTAAATAGAAAACCAATACCACAAGAAAACCATGACTTAGATAATTATAATTTGCTTTATATTTCCAAAAGAAAGAGATGATTGAGAGTATACATATATAAAATAACTCTAAGAAGGCATAATCTAGTATGATAATACCATGGCTAGATCTTATCTTGAATATGGGGCATAGCTTGAAAAAATACTATAGTAAAATTGGGCAAGGGTAGGAGCATGTCAACTAATTAGGAAAAAAATTTGCTTCCTAGGATATTTGAAATTAACCATCTATTCAGAAAAAAAAATACATGTTTTTTTCATTCAACAAATATATTTTGAACATTTACTGAATATCAAGTATTGTTGTACCTGCAGAAGAATAAAATGAGGCAGTGCCCACATGGAGATATGTTCTGGGGGCAGTGCAGGCAATAGTAACAAATACAAAATAAGAGTAATGAGGACTATTAAAAAAAAACAGAGCTTAAAGAATGTAGGCATTCTATATGCTATTTTATACAGGAAGGCACAGAATAACCTCATTGATTAGGAATCATTTAAGCTGAGAGCTGACTTGAATGAGCAAGCAAGCCAAGCTGATCTTTGCAGGGCATGTGGGGCATGAGCAAGAGCAAGATTTCCTGTGTGAAGTATGAAAGGGAGAGAGTAGAAAATGATAAGGCCCGGAGAAAGGCCAGATCCTGCTGCCTGTAAGGACTCTAACTTTACACTGAGGACCATAGGAAACCACAGAGCAAAGGAATAAAATAACTGGTTTAACCAAACCACTCTGACCACAATGGGGAGAATAGACCTTGTGCTGCAAGTCTAGAAGGGGGGTGGGGAGCAACTAGTATTCCCTTGGTATACTCTAGGTGAGAGAATCTGTAGCTTAAACCAAAGCAGTAATATTGATATGAAGTCGTCATGTAGGTGGTGCTGACAGAATTTGTTGATTGGTCAGTTGAGAGTTGTGTGAAAGAGGAGTTACTATTGATATTATTTTGCTTGAATAAAAGTTTGAACTTAAACAAATGGGTGACTGAAAATGACATTTATTGAGAAGAACAGTTGTCACAATTTATATGTGGAGTTAGGCAACAGCTGTGTTTTAGGATGCCTATCTGTACCTAACCATATGCTATTTGGAAGATATCAGACACTGTTGTAAGACATGCTTTAAACCTATTAGCTCATTTAAACTACCTTCTGAGATAGATAGATAATATTGTTCCTATTTTGTCATTAAAAGAAGACGTATAACTAAATACAGCCCAACTAGTATAAGACAAAGCTAGGATGTAAATCTAGAGAGCTTAGCTCTGGAATCTTCACTCCTATGGGTCTATATTTGTCAGTTTTCTGTTAATAAAGTAATCTGAGGCAGGCTAAGTTTTACAAAGAAGAGGGCCTTTTTCCTAGAGCACAGTGTTTATCTGAGTAGTTTTTTGCTTGATTTCTTTCATTCCATTGCAGGGAAATGGAGACTGGAGCGATAGTCATCTGTAGGCTCTATTGTGCCAGATGTCAAATGTGCTTTCTTCACTCACATTTTTGGATACCTCAACCAGAGTGGAAGGAATGGCTAGCTGGACTAGCTGGACATCTTTCTTTCTCTTAGTTTCTCTTGTTCTCTTAGTTTCTCTCTTTCTCTTGTGGGAGCTTGAGCATTAAAAATAAGGAGGTCTATTAGATTCCATGATGGCTGTCTTACCCAGAACAAGACAAGAGATCCAGGTGAAATTGTAAGTCTTCTTTCCTCGACTCAGGAGTCAATACAGTGTCATTTCTACTGCACTCTATTGATCAAAATCAAGTCACAGGGTTAGCCCAGATTGAAGTAGAGGGGAATACCCAACAATATGAATTGTGAAAGTCATTGTTCATTGGAGGGGCATTTTTGAGAGCTAACTATCACAATGAGCATATAATTATACATAGTAAAACATAAAGCCTCTGACTTGAAGATTAAAATATAGTATAGGGAAGTTTTTTTTTAATCTTTGGGCACTATTTACTTTCTTTATTAAATAAATGTTAGTTTTTAGAACAACTTTGGATGTTCAGATACACTGAATTCTTGTACTCAGTGTCCCCTGTTATTTGCATCTTATGTTAATATGGTTCAATTTTTCTAATTAATTAACCAATAAACTTATTAACTGAAGTACATACTTTATTTATAGTTGCTTTGTTCTCACCTAAAGTTCTTTTTAGATTTGAGAGTTTCATCTGAGATACCACGTTACATTTAATATCCATATCTCCTCTTGGCCCTAACAGTTTCTAAGATGTTTCTTATTTTTAATGGTCTTGACAATTTTGAGGAGTTCTGATTGAATATTTTATAGAATGCCCCTCTACTGGAATTTGATGTTTTTCTCATGACTAAATGGAGGTTAAGCCACATATACTATCAATATGATACATCATTGATTTTTTTCTCTTGTTTTTAAGAAGATGGGGTCTCCTTGTGTTGCTTATTCTGGCCCAGAATTCCTGGGCTCAAGCAATCCTCCTATCTCATCTTCTGAGTAGCTGGGGTTTTAGGCATGAGCCAAAATGCCTGGTTTTAATATATCACTGTTTATGTTCAGGTTGACCATCTGGCTGAGGTAATGCTTCTCCAGTTTTTTTTTTTTTTTTTTTCCAGCATAAAATTAGTCTCCTATGCTAAACCCTTCCTTTTTTTTTTTTTAAACTATGGAAGTCACTTTATGCTGTATACTTAAGGAGTGGAATGTTGTGCTCTTTTCTCTTGAGGGAGGATTATCTACATAAAATATGTGGTGTTCTTCTGCAAGAAAGACTTGTCTCCTCTCTTCCATCCATCTTTCTTTCTTTCTTTTTTTCTGTATTGGGAATCAAATACAGGACGTTGTGCATCTCAGTTTATTTTTCAATAATTTATTTTCTTATCAGTATGGATTTATGAATATTTTACTTTGGGTTAAATGAGAGTACTATTTTATGTATTTTGTTGCTCAAATAATTTAATATTAGCCATTGGGAACTCTTTCAGATAATTTCTGTGTCTCTTTGACACACCCCAATAAGTGTAATTTTTGTTTTTTTGAGTACTTCTTATTTTTATCACTATAAGATACTACATACTCACTTTATATATTTCCTCAGCCTGTAATCAGTCTTTAGTATAAGGAAGGACCCAAGTTCCTTTTATTAGAAACCAAGATCTGTAGGATGTTTAGTAGCATCCCTGGCCTCTATTAGATGCCAGTACAAACCTTCCTCCTGTAGTTGTAAAAATTAACAGTGTTTCCAGACATTGTCAAATATTCCCCAGTTTAGGAGAGTATGGTCCAAAGTTGTATTCCTCTGTTGTAGAGAGACCTGCTAAAAATTACAATAGGACAATATAGTGGAGAGCAATGGAAGTTGCAAAAGGACCCTCTGAGCCTGTTTAAAGATATTGTGAAAGGACATGCAGGGTTTGCTAGAAGAGGTGACATTTGAACTGAGAACTAAGTTGAAATAATAGTTTTATTGAACACTTATCATAAGCCAGACAAAAATTCTCATTATTTCATGCAATTCCAAACTTTAAAAGCAGACATTATTGTCATTTTATAGCTGACAAAACTAAGGTTCATAGGAATGAAGTAACTTGAATAGCGTGCATGAGCTGGTTTTGAAGGATCTAGTCAGCCAAGTGACAGAAAACCCTGAGGCTACTGACATATTCCCTTCAGGACTATTTCAACCACTTTGTTTATCAAAGTACAATGCCTCTTCATTTAAAAATTTTTTTTTTCCTGCTGAATTCTAGATTCTTGAGAGGAAGAACCATGCATTCTTCATCTTATGTCTCCTAACTAGCTCAATGTTTGCAGTGTGATAGTTGCTATTGATACATGATTGATAAGAGAATAATTAGTCCATGCCATTAGATTTTCTCAGAGATTATGGAATTAACCTATACTTGTTTCTGGAAAAAATGCTATTCTACAACTACTCCTAGTGGAGC
Organism: Marmota flaviventris; assembly: GCF_047511675.1. Lineage (NCBI taxonomy): Eukaryota > Metazoa > Chordata > Mammalia > Rodentia > Sciuridae > Marmota > Marmota flaviventris. The sequence continues at coordinate 64,985,036 of NC_092503.1, read as the reverse complement.
ACTCATTGTTGGGGCACACTAGCTGATTTCTGGTAAATCTTTTCACTATTGTGCCTCAATATTTCCCTCTTGGCACCCCAGTGTGTAATTGGCTGATGTGGTGACATACTCAAACTGATTGTGGACAGTAGCTTTCTGTTGTGGGTTAGAGATGCAAAAGAGGAGTTCTCTGAAAAGGAAAAATCATGCTACATCTCTGATATAAAAAGGCCACCATATATTGTTATTAGTTTCTGCATATAATGTCAATGACATACTTTTGGCAATTCCTTTGTCCCATTATGATTGTTTTATCATTTTAAGGGTCAAATTTGTGAAGAACATGAGTGATTTTTAAAAAAAATTTCTTTCAATTCCTTCTCTTTTCCATTCTAATTTCTATTTATTTATTTATTTGATGATGGTGGTAGTGGTGTACTTCTTCTTGTTTATGAAACAAAATAAGGAGGAAAAATACCCTGTATTTTGTTCCTTTTCTTTTCCCTACAACTTCTGGATATGTTATTTGTAGTTGCTATGAAATTTGAAGAGCCTATTGAATATGAAGTTGCTCTCTGTTTTCAAGACTTACTCTTCCTTTCCTTTGCTAAAATTCTGGTCTAATTAAAAAAACAGTAGATCATAGTTAAATAAAACTGTACCCAGGATAACCTTAATTTCCATATGCAGATTTATCTGCACTGACAGCCACCCCCCCTTACACACACACACACACACACACACACATACTCTCTCTCTCTCTCTCTCTCTCTCTCTCTCTCTCTCTCTCTCTCTCTCATCCTCCTTCTCCTTTCCCTCCTCTCCATCTCCCTATTGCATTGTGTCTGACTGATTTTCAGAGCACCTTCGCTGTTCCCCCCCTCATTCCCTTTCTGTAAAATATCTAGACAGGAAGGAGGTGGCTGCAGAGGCTGAACAAACAATCTCATATTCTGCCTGCAATGTCATCGTTTCTTTCCCCCATTTTAAGGGGCTGAAGTTACCCAGGAAGGGATGCAGAGGAGCTGGAAAGGAAGGGGGGAGCTCTCCAGAGGCAGCTGCGGTCAGGGGCAGGAACTGCCACCAGATGTGCCTGTCTTTCTGGGCTTTGATTCGAAAGGGGCAGCAGGAGGAAATATTGGGAGACAAAAGCCCCGCTTTAAATGATCATTTTCTTTATTTAACATGGCAGCAGACACTCTCTGCGTAGGATCATCATGCCGAGCATAAACTGGACTTTCCCACTTGCCTGGCAGGAGTCAGACAGATCCCTGTTTGCTAAATGAACATCTGAGGTAAGACTCACTGTTTCAGTTACTTGATTTCTTTTTCCAAATCAATTAATTTTCTTAAATATATGTTTCAACCTCAATCACAAACAGTATAGTGGGGACAAATCTGTGTTAATCTGCATCTAAAAGCTAAAGAAAAGCAGATGTATAATATATTCAACTCAATTTGTACAGGTTAGTTACTTTGTCAGTTCTGTGTATGCCGTTTATTTTTTAGGAAAAATATTTGCTTTTAGAATAGTGTCATCATAATCTACCACTGGAGATAATACTGATGTTCAGACTCTTAAAAAAACTTTGCAAAAAGACAGTGAACTACAGATGCATGTACTGTATTTTTAGCTCACATACAAATATTAGAACTCTTATTAAAATGATAGGTTTTTTTTTTTTTTTTTTTTTTTGTAGCAGAGAAGGAATGAATGCTGCATAATTAAGTACAGTATTTAATTTGGCTGTTGTGAAGCAAAAGAATAAGGTAATAATTTTTATTGTACTAATCAGTCTCAAGATGTTCTCTGTGTTAATTGGGTTAAAAAAATTGCAGTACTTATTAGAAATTCTAATTTCACAATGCAGCACTGACAATAAGCTCAGCCAGTGAATTATTCACATCTTTAATTTGCTCACTTAATGACAGTGTTCTGTAATCAGAGTGCAGAGACTGCTGCCTATGCATTATGTATGATGCTCAGGACTTAAATGCAGGACATTATGAAGCTCTCAGTGGTTCAGTAATTAGTTTTCCACAAGACAGGATTTAGATATTCACAGATAAAAGTCCACAGTTGGATAATGCTAAGGCTGAAACACAAAATAACAAAGAAAAGGAAGCTCAAAGTTTAGACTGAAACTTTGTCTCTAGGGCCTTGTCCACTGTGGAAACAGAATCATGCCACCTGAAATAGTTGCCTAGCTCTGATCACATGTTTGAAAACTGTTTTTGAACAAAGTTGTAGCAGGCAAGGCATTTGAACAATTTCAGTGGACCAGAGGGGAAAGATAAAACCTTTTTAATTAGTGTTCACAGAAGCCTTGCAATATATCCTCCTAACAAGTCTGTAGTATGCATAGCAGGCATTCTCAGTATGCTTTGTAACTTACTTAGTGCAAATGCAAATCAGGTTACAATAGTGTTTGGCTGTAATTGTGTTTGTAAAAGGGTTACATGCCCAAATGGAGATTGAGCTTGCTTGTGGTTTTGTTTCGATTGCTTCTGAGGGACGGTTTGAAAATCAAATGAGATATTAAGTAAATCTTGGCATGAAAGGAAGTAGATCTGAATTGTCAGTGCAACTTTGAAATTTCTTATACTTGTCAGTTTGAAGTTGTTAGTTTTTCATTTATGATGCTAAGGTTGTTTTGTCATAAATTATATAGCCTTTATAGACAATTCAGAAGCATTAGCAATACTTTAAAAATGTATCCTAAGTTTGGGGAAACATTTCACAGGATTATTTCTAAAGTTAATGACTAACCTGAAATATTTTAAGTGACTTTTTAAAAAATTATGATTTTGTAAACTATATAGTGTGTTTTTAGGGACTTAAGTATTAATCTTTACTAATAAAGTCTGATTGCATTATCATTTATCAGTCTGTGTTCATTTCCAAAACACACATAATCTTTAACAAAATTCATGTCCAAAATTGGAATACACATTAATGTTCTTTTAAAAAACTGTCTTTTATAGTCAGTTTTTTAAAAGAACATAGAACATTAAAAAAAAAAAAAAGCTGAATAGAGAAACCTTATAAGAAATGAAATGCTTGGTAGAATAATGAAGATGTCTAATTTTTAAACAATTATATTTTACCATGTATTTGAAAAATTCCACACTAAAAGATGTAGAAAGGCATAGTGGCTGACACCTGAGGTCTGAGCTATTAGGAGAGAGATAGGGGTAAGGCTAGAGGATTATTTGAACCCGGGAATTCAAGATTAGGTTGGAAAACATGGTAAGATCCAGGTTAAAAATAAATAAATTAAGTAAGTAAATCAGTCATACCTCCAAATATGACTTCTAACTTCCATAACTGGTAAGTGACTTTACCAAAATAAAAAAGTTCAGTTATGGTGGCACTCACCTGTCATCCCAAGTACTTATTAGAGGGCTGAGGCAGAGGATATAACAAGTTTGAGGTCAGCCTCAGCAACTTGGTGAGACCTGTCTCAAGATAAAAATGAGAAGAACTAGAGATATAGCTCAGTGGTAGAGTGCCCAGGAGTTCAATTCCTAGTACCATTAAAAACAATGTTTTTCACACATGTTTAGGAAACTGTACATGTGGTACTTAGAACATGTATTTGGGTAGGGTATGATAGGTATGCTTAATTGGGGGAAGAATTAGGATATTGGGCAGTAGAGCAGGTAAATGGCTTTGACTTGGGTTTCGATATAGATTAGCATCCATGGATAGGTAATATGTGGCAATTAGGTGATTCCAGGGGTACCTTTGTAGTTGTTTTCTGTTTTAAAGAATGATTAGGTATTAAGAAAGTTAAGATTTAGACCAAGTTAAGATCTATGCCACAAAACTACCATAAAGTTGTTATGGGGATGAATGAGGTAGGAAAAGTGAAATTTTTTAAGATTTGAAAGCACATGACAAAAATAAGGAGCTATTTTAAAGACTATCATGAATCTAAATATATTTCATTGAACCTAGTATTGTTTGTTATAGCAGGGATTCTCACCCAGATTTCTAATGCTTTATAATATAAAAATGTCAAAATATTCACAACAAATAGTTTTAATTTAATTAAAATGCAAAGCCATAAAAAGTATTCTTGTTAAGTATTTTGGAGAGAATAGGAAAGTTTTGAAGTCTTATGAACATAGAAATTTTGTCAGCATTCCAAAAAAGTTAGCAATCCTCAAAATTAGACAATTCTTCTACCTATCACTTAATATTTACATATTAATATGCTTAAGAAATATGTGGAATGTCTACCAGTTACTAAGATTTCAGCCATTTTCTTTCATTATAGATTAGATGAGTCAGATTGAAATCATACCATTAGAATTTTGGAGCTCTTTTCCACCAAAATTTAATCAATATATCAATCAATAAATCAATAACCATCCATTAATATATTCTTTTAACACCTATTGAATATCTATAAAGCTAGCACAAACAACATGATACCTTCTCCTTCTTGTGAGGCAGAATCTTCATATTCCATATGAGAAATTGAAGTCTAAAGAAGTTAAGTAATTTGATTACACCACAAAGCTGCTGAATGGCAGAATTGAAAGGGATCCAGTTTTAGGTTCTCAAGTCTCAATCAATCTTAGATTATCATGTCAGTTCCAAGGCCCTTTGCTAATCACTGAGATAAGGTAAATTTAATGAGTTTCCTGCCCTTAAACTGTTCACAGGGTAGTGCTTGAGTTTCTTCCATTTGGTTCAGCTGCAATTCTTGCTTCTCATACTGTGGTATTTAGACCAGGAGCATTGGCATCATCAGGAACCAGGGTTGAGTGCTTCTTAAACTTTAATGTGGACTTTGACTCCTTTGGAGATCTGATTAAAATGCAAATTATGATTAGTAGATTTGAGTTGGAGCCCTAGATGCTTTCCTAACAAGTTTTCTGGTGATGCAATGTTGCTGTTCAGGAAAATTTTCATTTGGTGAGATCTAGAAATAGTCTTGCTTTTAGTGTATTTAAGGCAGGTCCAGTTCATCTGATTCCTCAATGAGTCCTACATAGTCTTCTTCCAATGTAGAAGTCTTTTTTTTTTTTTTTTTTTTTTTTTTTTTTAGCAAATAGAAGAACTTACAGTGTTTTCCTGACTTCAGCCCTCTGTCACCCTGAATTGCAACCTATATAGTTGTGGCCCTGGCTATTTGCTTTGCTCTGGCTTAGAACTTCTCCTATGGGTCTGATTCCACAATCTCAGTCTTTGCTCTGGCTTAGAACTTCTCCTATGGGTCTGATTCCGCAATCTCAGTTATCTGTTCTGCCTCTGTGGTGACATTGGCCTGGTTGATCATCTTCATCCCATTTTCTCATCAGAATCACCCATAAAGCTTATGAAGCACTTTCAAGCTTTCTCACTGCCACTTCCATACATTCTGATTCTGGGATGGGTCTTAGGAGGTTTTTTTTTTTTCCCTTTTTACAGATTTTCTTGGTTGATTCTGATGGCAGCCCAGGGTGAAAACAAAGGTCCTAAGAGCCCCCTTTTGAGAACTCTTTGGAAAGTGATATTGACATGGCTTAAGTTCAACTTTGCTATACATTACGAATATTTTCTCTGTTTCTCTGTGCTAGTGATGGGAGCATAACACAAGAACACAAAATTGCTGAGCTAGTTTCTGGAAGTCTCTGCTGAGTTATTGATATTTAAATTGGGTGGTCAATGACTCAATGGATGGGTCTCTCCCCTGCTCCCCAGACCAAAGCAATACTATATGCAAACGCAAAGATTTAAAAATGGGGAAAAGTATCTTAAATTGTGAGATATCCATTTTGGCAAGGGTTTAATGAATGGAAGGGAGGAATAGGAAATTAAATTATAGAGATACGTAAAGACTCACTTTTACTTTATTCTAGAATCTGTGAGATTTAGCAGAAGATGGAAAGCAAACTGATTAAATGTGTGTTTTATAAAAATAATTTTAGCATTGAGGCATATGAATTTAGTGGGTCAAGATTGATGTTGAAGAGACTAATTAGGTTCCTGTGATAACAGAGATCAGCGATATGGGGAGGGAGTCTCTTGTCAAGCTGTACACCTGTGCTCTGAACCTAATCTCCTCTGTCTCAGATACTAATGATGTTCTCTTTCACACTTAAATTTTATAGCAATAGCCTGCAATTTAAACCTTACAAATGGCATGGCCTTGAGAATTTCAAGAACTAAAAGCTTTTTTGAGTCACCAATATTTCTTACTTCTCCTGATTATTGTGTCTTATAATGCCCAGACAGCTAGCTCTAGGGTTCTTCCTTACAAGATGCTTAGAGCATTGAAGATAATTATTTGGGAGCAAAATCTTCTCCAGTGACCTAAGAGAATTTGAAGCTAGTTAATAAGCAGCTATAGGAATGTCAGTTATTTGGAGAGTTTTGTCTAGGCCTGTTGAATGCACTACTTTTACCCAAGCTTTGACAAGAGACTTTGTATTATCTTTGACTCAGCTTGATATTTTAGTTTCTGCCTCTGGATTGCTTCCTTTTGTAATAAAAGCTCAAGTCTGCTGTCTTAAAAATCAGTATAGATTTATTGCTTCATCAGCCTTCATTCACTCGCTTGTACATACAAAGCTCAGTTACTTCTTATGACTATACATGTTGCATTATGGAGAATATTTTGGAGACAATAATGCTCACATTCATATGTACATAGGCATTTCATCCATCTTGACTCAGCCTAGTTTCTCTTGGTTCCACTTCTGTTCTGTACTTCCTTGTTCTTAGTTTAATTCTATCTTCTCTGACTCTGAACTCGTACATACTTATGTAAAAATTGAATAATGACCCTCCAAAGATTTTCCCTTTGCAACTCATAGTACTTGTGACTGAAGGGAAAGCGAGGAATGAGAGACAGGTAAGGGAAAAATGAAAGATGGAGACCAGGCAGAGATACCAGGAAAGTTTGTCAGAGCTGACAAATAAAAGCCATCTCTCTATAGCAGAGAGAGGTGAAACAGGCTTGGGTTCCTGGACTTTTATAGGCAGGGCCTAATGCAGGTGGTTAGGGGTCGGGTTGATATGAGGGAGTGGTGAGCCTTTCTCAGAAAGCCCTTGGATGGGAAAGTAAAACTTTTTCCTTAAAATGGCATTGTTGTTCAAATGCTAAGCAAGGACCTTATAGTGACTATATTACCTTTCATGGTCAAAGGACTCAGCAGACATGATTAAGAATCCTGAGATAAAATGGGGAGATTATCCTGGATTATCTGTGTGGGCCCAAAGTAAACACAAAGGTCTTTATAAAAGTTAGGCAGAAAAATCAGAGTAAAAGAAAGAAACTAGGATGTTGTATCCTACTGAATTTGAAGACAGAGGAAGGGCTCTTAAGTCAAAGAATGTGGAAATCCTGTAGATATCAGAAGAGGCATGGAAACAAATTTTACTAGAGCCCCCAAAAGGAACCAGCCCTACAAACACCTTAATGGTAACCCAGTGAGACTGATTTTGGATATCTTACCTCCAGACATATAAAACAATAAATCTACTATTTTAAGCCACAAAGGTTGTGGTAATTTGTTATAGCAGTAATAAGATACAAATTTAGCTTATAACATACCTTTATCTGACTGAACTTGTTTTGCTCCTCAGTTGTCCCACTGACATTTTTATTGTTGCTTTTCTTTGAATAGTTCTCTTAGTGTGTTAGCATGCTTATTCTCTCTGAACTTACCTTACTTAATGACAAAGGTATTATCTGGAAGATTGAGTAGCAGATGGGGCAATTCTGAGGTGAGTGAAATAAATGTGTCTGATATATAGTAGGTATGCAGTGAATGCAGTTTCTGTCTCTTCTGATTTGTTGGAACTTACACAGTGTTGGAAAAATTCAAAAGATAATTTGCATACTAACAGCTTATCGGATAGAAAAGTTTAATTTGGAATTTAGGTTAGTAGATGCTTAGTGTTAATGATATTTCTAGATGAATTGTGTTTTTCTTCAGATTCATTTTTAAAATATTGTTTTAGTTAAGATGGACACAATACCTTTATTTATTTATTTTTATGTGGTGCTGAGGATAAAATCCAATGCTTTACACATGCTAGGCAAGTACTCCACCAATGAGCCATAACAATATTCTCCAATCAGATTCATTTTGAACTTCATTCAAAATATGTTTTGATTTCAAACTCTAGACTTTTGTGGTAAGATATTTTTTATTCATGAGCACATGTACATTGTGCAGTCTAACCTAGCTAAAGCTTAGTAGAACATTCTTTTTTTTCATTCTCAGATGCTTTTTCCACATTCCAACCCATTTTCTGAGTGTGTTTTAAAACACACACACACACACACACACACACACACACACACACTATACTTAATCCAGAAAAGAATTAGTGTTTTAAGCGGAAAAAATGCTGTGAGGATTAAATGAGAATTCAGGTCAAAGTATTTTGTTAAGTCTTTTTCTATACAATATAAATTATTTGTATCTTGTTGAACTTACAAAGTTGAGAATAATAATAAATGTAATTTCTTTGGATCCTCATGGATGTTACAAGATTTGTTAAATTACTAAATTTTTTGAATTACTAAATAAAAGTTGGAAAATTGGGCAGGAGGAAGGGAATGAAGAAGACTTAGAGAAAAGGAAAAGGAAGAACTAAATAAATTAATACCTATTTATCTCAGAAATAGTTCTCTGTATTTGAATCCCCATTCCCCAAACTATGAACAGCTGGCATGTGAACTATAAATTTCTCATATAAGCCTATGTTGGTAACTCTGACTGTCCAATTAGGGCTGGAATTTATTCCCTATATTAGTTTCTTATTGCTGTCTTAACAAATCACCATAAATATAGTGAATTGATAGGGAACCTATTTGTTATTTTACAGTTCTATAGGTGAAAAGTCCAGTACAATGCACCTCAAATAGAGCATTAATCTCCAGGATATATAAAGAATTCAAAAAACCTAACACCAAGAAAACAAATAACCCAATCAATAAATGGGCAAAGGAACTGAAGAGGCACTTCACAGAAAAAATGCGAATAGTCAAAAAATATATGAAAAATGTTCAACATCTCTAGCAATTAGAGAAATGCAAAACAAAAGTACTCACTGCCCTCTAGTCAGAATGGCAATTATCAAAAATACAACCAACAATAAATGTAGGTGAGGATGTGGGGAAAAAGGCATACTCACACATTACTGGTGGGACTGTAATTTAGTAAAACAATGGAAAGCAGTATGGAGACTCCTCAAAAAACTTGGAGTGGAAATACCACTTGACCCAGCTATCCCACTCCCTAGTTTATACTCAAAGGTATTAAAGTCAGCGTACTACAGCTATGCAACCACATCAATGTTTATAATACCTCAACTTAAAATAGCTAAACTATGAAACCTGTGTATTTTCCTAATTAAACTACTGCACTTTAGTCCAAATCAACTTTGTATAGTTTTAAAGAATATTTCCTGTTGCCCTGCTAACTTGATAGAGGGTTTCTGGAATGCTAACTTGATAGGGTTTCTAGAACCAGACATTTTGGGACTCCAGTAATGTATGATAAGTGAAGTTTAGTTAGTACTCAGTGGGAATAAGGCTTAGACACTAACCTTCAGTAGATTGTTTTTTATTCTCTCTGATATCCTGAATAGAAATTAACTTGACATTAGTACTAACTCTCATAAAGTGTGACCAGAGATCACATTTTACTGTTCAAGGGAAATGATTGAAATCTGGGGCAAACTGTCATTAACATCATAGAATTTCTTAAACAATAAGTATATACCTAGAAATAGAAGTTCTGGAGAGAGGCTGCTTGTTTCTGGAAGGCAGGATCCAGATAGAACCAGAACCTTAGCTTATGTCTGAGTACAGTAATCTATGTTCAAGCCCCATCGGTGATGGCTGACAAGATGTAGAAAAATTACTGGGATTCCATGCAAATGAACCAGAGTTCAAAAAGGGAGAATGAATGTAAAATGGAAACCATTGCTAAAGTCCAGATAGAGTGGAACAGAGTGTCCAGCCTGGTGCCTGAGCACGCAGACATTATGGAAGACAAGGTCTTTGGTTAACCAGACAATTTTCAGACCTTTAGGGGCCATGACTCTATGTTTAGTTAGGCCTCATTGTAATTGGCAGAGCCTACTAAATGTTGCTCTTCAGTATCTGTAACTGGGTTTATCCTAAGGGAAACAGGAAGAACATACCTGATCTCTTCAAGTGGTCTGGTGGAAAGGATAATGTCATGAGCCCAGTCATGATTGATTTAAACTAATAAATTGTTTAAAATTGTTACTCTGAATCTAGATGTTGACTACTAAATTATTTCATCATTGTTTTCAATGCTAATTTTTTTTAAGTTTTGACTGAACCAGAAGAAAATTCTAATAGTTCAAGCTCTCTGAAGATAAAATGAGAGACAGTGAGTTCCCTAAAACTTGAAGAATTCACACAAATATCGAGTGACCACTTGATAGATGTGATGCTGGGGGGAATTAAACATGTGACATTTAAATGTCCTTTCTAATTCTGAACCCCATCCAAATCAAGATAATGTAAAAAAATGTCTAGACTTCACAGACATTATTTAGTGAACACCTGGCCTCTTTTAAATTTTAGAAAACACTTATTAATTAGAAAAGAGATATTAAAAAGGGATAATTTTCATTAAGCATGCTTGGCCATTTTAAATTACTTTCTTCAATTTAAAATCCCCTTAATACACTGATTACTTATTAGATAAACCAATAATCTTCTATGATTTGCAGTAAAATGCAAATTTATGCATACATATTTAAATGTAACACATAGTCATATCCATTGAGGATTCTTTTTTTTTTTAAGTATAAAATCCATACTGGTGTATTTTATTACAAAGTTGTTTGTTTTAATACTAGAATAAACCCCAAGATCTGTTCTCTGAGTTGCACTAAATTTCAATGGCCTTTTTTTTTCTTTTTAATATATTTTTTTTAGTTGTCAATAGGCCTTTATTGTTCTTTATTTATATGTGGTACTGAGAATCGAACCCAGTGCCTCACACTCTACCACCGAGCTACAATTCTGGTCCCCTCGATGGCCTTTTTAATTGCAATTAAGCTCACAGTTTTTTCAAAGTGCTTTTAGAAAGGCTTATCTATATTTAAGATGTGTATTGTCCTAGGTGATGTTGTCATCCAAACAATTCTTATGGTGCCTGGAAGACTATGAAGAAAGAAGTCCACAAAAATGTGTTTTATTTGGTGCTTGGTATCTATATCTAAGAGTGGGATCCAGTGAGAAAGAGCTTATAAATTTATGCTATGGTGGCTTTAATTCAAACCTTGAATCACAGGATTTATTTGCTTCAAAAATTATTAATGATGATTCTCATAGCTCATTTTATACAAGAAGAAATAGTCATGGTTGGATCATGTGGCTATTTATCTATTTTATCAAACAGTTCTCTCACATCCTTAACATTCATTTTGATCCTGACAACTTGGTTCAAGTTTTACTCTCCTTTTAAAGAGGGTAGAGTAGGTCAAGATCATATTGTCAATAGATGGCTTCACTTTATTGCTAGATCTTGCAGAGTACTACTTTCCATTATTATTTCTCTATTGACTAAATCAAACCTTATTTGTCTGAGAGTAGGTAAAATAAAATTGCAATTTAGAACAATAAATCTCATACTCATTCATTTGTAAAATCATGTCTGCAAGATTTGGGAGTATTAAATACAGTTTTTTCCCAAGGTATTTGCTTTGTCATATGCAGCATATATTTCATAAATAACATAGATGTCAATCATATATATTATATCTTAATATTTACTGTTTCAAGGTACTTTAAAAATAGATTGTTACTTACATGATATTTTACTTATTGCATTGTGACCATTAGTATTGTTATTGAATATTGTTATATGTAATTAGATCATTCAGGAGCACAAACTTGATAATGATTGATCCCAAAAATTACTCTTAGAATTTAAATTTCATGTTTCATTTACAAATAAATAAATTTATCTCTTGATCTCTATGTGCTTATTTTTAAAAATATTATTAACTACTTGTCTAAAGTTAGGGGTAGGAAGGAATTTTGATTGCAGTCATCTTATATTTTGTATCCTAAAAATTTCTTTGTTTGAGGTAAGAGCATCCTTCTTTCCTCTCAGCCCAGAGTGAGGTTTCTGAAATTTTTCTGTTGCCATCACAGGAAAACCTAGGAGCTCTGTTCTAGGAGTAGATTATATCTAGAATTATATCTAGACTTAATGCTGAACTCTTCGCAATATGCTATCACTTCGAATCTTATAGCAACCCTGAAACTTAAGTATTGCATTATGATTGCTATTCTACGAATGGGAAAATTGTGGTTCTGAGAAGTTAGTTGTGTCCAAAATGTATACATGATGATGTTCTAACATACTCACCTATTTTATTTCTTGTTGAGTGAAAGAAAGAATAAAAGTAAATTTAACTATGGTCTTTACAATTGTATAGTGCTTTAGAAAATTCTGTTTATTTCTTAGCCCATTTTGTGGGATATGTGTGTTCTCTAGAGGACTGATGTAGCAATGATAATAGCAATATTTGTTAAAAACTTGCTATGTGGCAGGTACTCTGCTAAATGCTTCTTATTCATATATATTATCTCATTTATCCAAACAGTCATACTGTGAAGTAGAAATTATTATCTTTATTTTAAGATAAGAAAATTAAGCTTGGAGAGATTAAACAGTTTGCCCAAGGTTACTGCCGGCTAAACCTAAGTAATCTAACTGCAAATTCCTATCTCCTAACCACTTGACTCTTCTGCTTGCACTATACCAAAGGCTTTTCTTGTTCCCTATAGTATAACTCCTCTGTAGGAAGGAGTTCTGTACAAGCACTATGCAATTGAAGACCTCTCTCTGCTATTAAGCACACACTCTTAAATGTTAGTGTATATGAAAATTATCAGTGTTGTTTTCTAAAGCAAAGGTTCCCAGACATATCTGAAGTTTTCAATTAACCTAGCTATTATAAAATGTAAATAAACTAGAGTTGCTTGGTGGGCAAAACCCTAAAACTTGGTGTGTCAATGAGTGTCTAATTAAACAATCAATTATCATCTTTCTTAGAGTGTCCTACAGTGTGTATAACTCATAGACACACAATTTAGTAATGAAAAGTGTCCACGCCTCTGTATTGACAAACACTTCTATCTTAATTCAAAATTGTAATTACTTTCTTACCCTAGCTGAAGTTTTTGCATGTAGGAATCCAGGTAGGGGGTTTGGTACTTTCTTTCTGTTGTCCTATTCAAGTGGTTCTTAAACTGTGGTCCTGTGGGGCAGCAGCAGCACTGGGAAAGTTATTAGAAATGTGAATTCTTGTGCTCTACCCATACTCACTGAATCAGAAACTCTGGGGATGGGCTCAGCAATATCTTTTAACAAGTGCTCCAGGTGACTGATACACATTGAAGTTGGAAACTACTTACCTATCTGACAAATACTTCTTTCCTCATCCTTCCAGGTAACCTTGGTTTCTGTGGTTAAGGCAATGTGTTGGGGATAGAAAGAGGACTGGAAAGTTATGTTCAATTCATTCTACTGTCTAATCCAATGAACATCTATTCTCTCCCCACCCCTTATTCCTTAGCAACCACATATCAGAGAGAATATTTGGCCTTTGTTTTTTTTCGGATTGATTTATTTTACTTAGCATGAAAGTCTCCAGTTCTGTCCATTTACCAGCAAATGCCATAATTTTATTCTTCTTTATGGCTGAGTAATATTCCATTGTGTATATATACCACATTTTCTTTATCTATTTTTCTGTTGAAGATCACCTAGGTTGGTTCCCATAGCTACCTCAAGAATGGGTTCCTAATTAGGATAAGTTATATTCCATGTATGTATAGTATGTCAAAATATACTCTACTGTCATGTGTATCTAAAAAGAACAAATTTAGAAAAAAAGAAAAACGATGGTAAAACATTTTTTTAAAACTGGTTTCTTGCTTCAGGGCTTGGGACTTATTTATTTAAAGAAGATGCTTCTTCTGGTGGCTGCTTTTTTGGAGGCCTTATTAAGAATATACAACATTAGTCTATTTTTTCTCTGTCCATTCTCTTCATTCCTCCTCCATCAGAGAGACTGATAGAAACTCTCTGCTGGGTTCTTAATGCTTTTACAGAGCCAATCAGAATGACCCAGGAGTGCTTTTATTTGATGTGTTTTACAGGGTACAAAGTTAAAACATAAATAAAATTATTCCTTTATAAGAAAGATTGTCTTTTCTCCCACTGAAATCTTGTGTAAAATATCTGTGGATTGACATAGGGTGTCTTTGATAGCTCAAGGAAGGAATTAGATTTTGAAGTCCCAAAGAGTAAGATCTTGGAACCAGAGAACAGTCACAGACCAGATTAGAACAGCTTGAGTATGTCCTACTGAACTATATTTGTATCTGGCAGGTGGAGATATCTCTCCCAGTCTCTCTCTCTCTCTCTCTCTCTCTCTCTCTCTCTCGCTCTCGCTCTCTCTTTCTCTCTCTCTTTTTCTCTCCCTTTTGATCATCATGTGAGTTGCTTCCCTCTACCACACTCTTCCATCATGATGTCCTGCCTCACCCTGATCCCTGAGGAATGGAGCCTGCTGTATATGCACTGAGACCTCTGAAACTGTGAGCCCCCAGATGAACTTTTCCTCCCCTACAGTTTTTATGGTGCAATGGAGTTAATGCCCATGGGGCCGTTCTTGGCTAAATGTGAACAGACCTGGTAGATAAATGCTTCCTCCTTTTAATTCCAGGTGAGAAATTATGAAATGCATGTCCATAAAGCATCTCAGAACATCTCACAAAGTTGATTGATTATTAACCATAAATGTTTCTAACTAGGTAACACATTTTGTGTTCACTTGTGTTCCTTCCTTCCCTATTCATTCTTCCATTCCTCATTCCTGTTCCTTGAGATCTCTTTTCAAATAGACTACCTACTGCAAATATTTTCTCAGGCTTTCAGGAGGACCCAGGCAAAGACAATTATCAATACCAATCTTTCTTATTTTTTATATTTTTAGATAGAAAATAAAATTGTATAATTAGTTCATATAAAATTAATGACAAATACAAAAGGGAATGTCATGAGTTTTGTTGGATTCATTTGAATAATTTGATATCAAGAAGTGAATTCATAAGTGATTCATAAATGTGTTCAATCAATACTGAAATATCATAAAGCTGCCCTCCTCTTGGAGGCAGAGGACCAGCTTAGATACTTTCTATGAGAAATACTGGGGATTTCAGCAGCTATTTAATCAGCGGGAGTAATTTTTTTAAATGTCATCAGAAAACCTTAATATTTGGGGTTCACAAGTACTGATATACCAAAGAGATGACTTACAGTTTGCTTTAATTTAAAAGCAAGTTATTCTTATTCTTACCACAAGAATAAGAATAATATGGGGTTTTATTGGGTGACAGTGATGCCAATATCACCTTCATCTGGTTTTGTGCTACACAGGAGAAGCTATTAAATAAGCATTGGCTTTCTTTCTTTTTTTCTTTTTTCTTTTCTTTTTTTTTAAAGAGAGAGAGAGAGAGAGAGAGAATTTCAATATTTTTTATTTTTCAGTTTTTGGCGGACACAACATCTTTGTTTGTATGTGGTGCTGAGAATCCAACCCGGGCCGCACGTATGCCAGGCGAGCGCGCTACCACTTGAGCCACATCTCCAGCCCATCTTTTTTTCTTTTTCTTTTTCTTTTTTTTTTTTTGGTACTAGGGATTGAATCCAGGTTGTTAACCACCGAGCCACATCTCCAGACATTTTTATATTTTTTTTTAGAGAAGGGTCTCACTAAATTTCTTAGGGACTCACTAAGTTTCTGAAGTTAGCTTTGAATTTGCAATCCTCCTGCCTCAGCCTCCCAAGCCAATTGAATTACAGGTGTGCACCACTGCACCCAGCAGCATTGGCTTTCTCACCCTCAGAAACTCCAGTAGCCAGACCAATGATTCTAAAATCTGCCTATAGATTGGCCATATTAAAATCACTGAGGTATGAATATCTAT
The DNA here is from genome assembly GCF_047511675.1 of Marmota flaviventris. Taxonomy (NCBI): domain Eukaryota; kingdom Metazoa; phylum Chordata; class Mammalia; order Rodentia; family Sciuridae; genus Marmota; species Marmota flaviventris. Next base: position 64,969,059 of record NC_092503.1, on the reverse strand, counting down.
CTGCTAACAAACTGGAAAACATAAAATAAATTGATAAATTTCTGGATACATATGATGAAGATTCAACCATGAGGCTATAAAAAACCTGAATAGACCATTAATGAGTAATGAGATGGAATCAGTAATAAAAAGTACCCCAACAAAGAAAAGTCCAGGATTTGAATGGCTTCACTGATGAATTTTTTTTATTGGTTGTTCAAAACATTACAAAGCTCATGACATATCATCTTTCATACTTTTGATTCAAGTGGGTTATGAACTCCCATTTTTACCCCAAATACAAATTGCAGAATCACATCGGTTACACATCCACATTTTTACATAATGCTATATTAGTGACTGTTGTATTCTGCTACCTTTCCTATCCCCTACTATCTCCCCTCCCCTCCCCTCCCATCTTCCCTCTCTACCCCATCTGCTGTTGTTCAATTCTCTCCCTTGTTTTTCCCCCCCCTTTCCCCTCACAACCTCTTATATGTAATTTTGTGTAACAATGAGGGTCTCCTTCCATTTCCATACAATTTCCCTTCTCTCTCCCTTTCCCTCCCACCACTCGTCTCTGTTTAATGTTAATCTTTTCCTCATGCTCTTCCTTCCTGCTCTGTTCTTAATTGCTCTCCTTATATCAAAGAAGACATTTGGCATTTGTTTTTTAAGGATTGGCTAGCTTCACTTAGCATAATCTGCTCTAATGCCATCCATTTCCCTGCAAATTCCATGATTTTGCCATTTTTTAGTGCTGTGTAGTACTCCATTGTGTATAAATGCCACATTTTTTTAATCCATTCATCTATTGAAGGGCATCTAGGTTGGTTCCACAGTCTAGCTATTGTGAATTGTGCTGCTATGATCATTGATGTGGCAGTATCCCTATAGTACGCTCTTTTAAGGTCCTCAGGGAATAGTCCGAGAAGGGCGATAGCTGGGTCAAATGGTGGTTCCATTCCCAGCTTTCCAAGGAATCTCCATACTGCTTTCCAAATTGGCCACACCAATTTGCCATCCCACCAGCAATGTACAAGTGTACCCTTTTCCCCACATCCTCGCCAGCATCCTCGGGCGGGCGGGAGACGGTCACTGAGTCACGCAGGCAGTGGCTGGAGGGTCTGGACCTCCGCGCCGTGTGACGGAGATTCACTCATCTGGGGCAAACTGTCACCTCCAAAAATCCTACTAATTCCCAGCCGGTCTCTCTTCAGTGGAATTTTGCTAGAAGTTTCTCAGCAGGTAGAATCTAAGCGTATCAATGCGTCTCTCTGACCCCATTATTGAGGAGGTACTGAAAGCACTGCCTCCCCGCCCGCCACCATGTTGGATCCTTTCACTGATGAATTTTACCAAATTTTTAAAGAAGAGCACTTGTCAATTCTTATCAAACTATTTCAAAGAATTTAAAGAGAAGAAATTTAAATTTCTACTAGGACAGCATTATCTTGATCCCAAAATCAGACAAGAACACAACATCACAACAAAAATTCCAATGACAAAAACAACAGCAACAAAATTAAAAAGAAAAAAATATGTTTATATATTTAATCTCTATTTATATTATGTATATGTAGATATGTATATATATTTATTGAGATATATAGAAATATATATACATATCTATATATACATATATAGACAGAAATATATGTATATATAGATATGTGTATACACACACAAACACACACACATATATATATGTTTTTATATATATATATATATATATATATATATATATATATATATATATATGAGAGAGAGAGAGAGAGAGAGAGAGAGAGAGAGAGAGGTATAGACCAATATCCCTGATGAACAAGATGTAAAAATTTATAAAATACTAACTAATTGAACACAATAGAACATCAAAAAGATTATTCACCATGATTAAGTGACTATTTATCCTAGGGGTATAAGGATGGTTCAATGTACCCAAATTAATAAATATATCACATCAACAGAATAAAAAAATAAAATAATTTAATCATCTCACTAGACATAGCAGAAGTATTTGTTAGAATTCTATGTCCTTCGTGATAAGAAGGTGTAGATCATATTAGGCATAGAATGATTGTACCTCAGCATGACTGAGTCTGTGTGTAACAAACTCTCAATCAACATCACGATGAATTAGGAAAATCTGAAAGTACTGCCTTTAAAATCTAGAACAATACCAAGAGGTCTACTCTCATTGCTTTTATTCATTATAATACCAGAAAATTTAGCTAGAAGAATTAGGAAAAAAAAATAAAGTATATAAATAGGAATAGAGGAAGACATATTATCACTTTTTGAAGATAAGATTCTACACATAGAAAAACCAAAGGATTCTACCAGAAGACTATTAGAACTCATAAGTAAATTTAGTAAAGTTTTAGGATACAAAATGGACATATGGAAATGAATAGCATTTTTATATACCAATAACAAACTTACTGAGAACAAAATAATGAAATCAGTTCAAAATAGCTACAAAACCAAAGACTTATAATAAAATTAATCAACAAAAAGTGAATGATATATCTGCAATGAATTAAATTGATAACCTAAAATGGAAAGACCTCCCATGTTCATGGATTTAAAAAATTAATATTGTTAAAATGCCCATACTGCCCAAAGCAGTTTATGAATTCAATGTACTCTCCATTAAAAACCAATTATATTCATCACAAAAATAGAAAAAGTAACCAGTCATAAAATTCATATGGAAGAACATGAGACCCCAGATTGTCAAAGCAATTCTGAACAAAAAGAACAAAGCTGGAGTCATCATGATACCTGATTTCAAGATATATTACAGAGCTATGGTAACCAAAATACTATGGTACTGGCATAAAAATAGATACATAGACCAATGAGACAGTACAGAGATCTCTGAAATAACCCCTGCATTTATAGCTAATTTATTCTTAAAAACATACCAATTTATTCTCCAACATACCTTGGAGAAATGACAGGATTTAATATTCTGAGAAAACTAGTTATATGTATACAGAAAATGGCTTTGTAACTCCTATCTTCAAACTGTAGAAAAAGCAACTCAAAATGCATTAATAACCTAAATATAAGAATTGAAAAACTATGAATCTACTAGAAGAAAACATAGGGGAAACCCTTTAACACATTGGTCTGGGCAATGGATTTTTGGATATAACCTCAAAAGTCAGGAAATAAAAGAAAAAATAGACAAATGTGATTACATCAACTAAAAAGTTTATACCCAGCAAAGGAAACAATCAACACAGTGAAAAGAAAACTTCCAGAATTGGAGAAAATATTTTTCAACTACTCATCTGACAAAGGATTGATATCTAGAACATACATGAAATGCCAAAACTTATAACAAAAAGCAAGTAATCCAGTTAAAAATGAGCAAATGACCTGAATAGATAATTTTTAATATAACAAATACAAATGACCCAGAAATATATGAAAAAATGTTAAATATCATTTAACAAATAAAAACTACAATGAGAATCAACTTGCCCCTGTTAGAATGGCTATTATTAAAAAAAAAATAACAAATTCTGCCAGGATGTGGAGGAAAAAAACCTCATTTTCTGTTTGTAAGAAAGTAAATTAGTGATGTTTTATGGAGAACAGTATGACAGTTTCTCAAAAAACTAAAAATAGACCTACCATAACATCCATTTATCCCACTTCTCAGAATATATCAAAAGAAATTGAAATCAGCATACCAAAGAGATACCTGCACTCCAATGTTTATTGAAGCACTATTCATAATAAGTTGACTTTGAATTCAATGTAGGTGCCCATCAATGAATGAATGGGTAAACAAATTGTGGTATTTATATATAATGGAATATTATTAAACCATAAAAAGTACAAAATCCTGTCATTTGCACAAAATTGATGAAACCAGGGGATATAATTTTAAATGAAATAATCCAGGAACAGAGAGACATGATCCTATTCATGGTTTTATTCATATGTAGAAATTTTAAGAAGTCAATTTGAATTTAGAATAATGATAACGAGAGGTTGGGAACTATTGGGAAAGGTGGATAAAGGTAAATTAGATGAGAGGGAATGAAAACACAGATAGATAAAAGGAAGAAGCTCTGGTGTTCTGTAACCCTGAGGGATAACTGTAGTTCATAATAACTTACTCTATATTATATGAAGATCTAGAATTGGTGAACTAAAAGTTTCCAAAGAAATTTTGAGAAGAAAATGCTAACTACTCTGATTTGATCATGTATGTGTTGAAATATTACACAGAACCTCATTAATATGTACCATTAAATTACTTAAATTAAAAGATTTAAATGTATATATAAGTAAAATGTCAACATGGAAAGCTGTTTTATTCAAAAATGCAAACCACAAAATAAAAAATAACTGAGGAACCTTTTTAAAAATACATGTTTCTGAGTTCTCTCTCTGGAGATTTGACTCAGGGTTTTGGGCAGTGGTAGCCTCTACCTGGCTCATCATGCCTTCTTCACCTCTCTACCTAACTCCATGTTGAGTAACTTCATGTTATACATTGAAATAAGTTCTAAGTGGGAGTATTTATACCATGTAAATTGGCAAATGCTACACATTAGAGCTATTTGCCACCTTAGGGAGCTGGCTATAAAACATTTATTAACATATGACTGGATTAGGGCCACAGACCAGTACAATCTCCCATATAGGTAGGTAAGGAATCTCTTTAGGAATGTTAATGTTTTTATTTTTGACAATATGACTATGACAGTATTATTAGCCCTTTTCCTTATTTTTGCAAATATAATGTTTAATGACTGTCTTTTAACCTATTTATTTACTATTATTGAAATTATTTTAACAAAAATAACCAGTTTGACTTGTACTGTACAATTTAAATAACCTTCTTTTTGGCACCTCAGGTGTTTTCTAAAGAAAAAAATAGTTCACATTAATTTAAACTCCATATAATACTGTTTTATAAAACTAAAATATTTATCTAGTTTAATCACAGTGGTAAGTATGATTTTTTGAACAGAAATTTAGACCATGCTCTCTTAAATGCTATAATTTAATGATCTATCATTATGCTAAACTAGATAATTACCATGGCGATATTTCATTTAGTGTTTAGAGATTGGAGAGGCTGCCCATTAGGGAGGGTGTGTAATATGTAGTCACATAAGTTTTCTCAGCTTTGAATACTTATTCCTGACACTAGTTTACTGATGTTACATAGCTTATCCTGAGGATCAAATGAGATAATGCATATATATATATATATATATATATATATATATATATATATATATAAATTTCTCCATCCCTTTGTTTAACAGGGGCTATAACGGTATCCTTATAGCTTATGATTTTTAAGTCACATAATAACTGATAACTATAATAAATAGTATTATTTTCTCAGTTGAATACAGATTTGAAGATCAAGTAGAAAATTTCCCCCAAGAATATTATCGTTTGGTTTACTAAAGAAAAGTAATAAAAACATACTTCTTATTGTTTTTGAGTTCCTAGGCATTTTTTGTATTTATCATTCTCACAAAAGCCATAGATATTATAATCCCTATTTTTCAGATAAGAGACTGAGAAGAAGAGAATCTTTTCCAAAGGTCACACAGTTGCTAAGTGGCAGAGCTGGAATTCAAACAGATTCCCAAATCCATCATTTTCTCATTAATAACATATGGCACACAATGTGTGGAACACCAGGGGGATTCTCTTGTTAAAGCTGGTCATCTCTGAATTCCATTGTGATTTCAAAGTTTTGTTGACTGAGGGATAAACAAAGTCTTAAGATTATAATTCACTTATTTCTAATTAACAAATTGAGGACAGAGCCATTGTAGTTGTTCTCAAAATAATGTATTTTGGTTCCAAACTAGGACCTCTGAGGGAATAAATGCTCTATATCCATATTACTATAATTGACACAGAATCACTAATTGTAATTTTTATGTTATTAAAAATTGAATTTGTGTAATTTACAGAATTTCTATAAGCTGGAATTTATGTGGTAGTCTTGAAAATTGTGAGATGTTACATTTTGTTTGGAAACAATCATAATTTAAACGCAAGGGTAAATTGGACAGGGAGCACTTTCCTTTTTCATTATTATGTTCATTATTGTGTATGACCCTCAAAATAGGCTGCTAGCTCATTATTTAGGAAGGAGTAGATTTTGTTTTATGGCTAGAGAATAAAATAGTATGTCTCCCCATAAAAACAAATTTAAGTCTTCACAATTAGAATTTACTTGGGTTTTCTAATTAAAAGGTAAAAATAAGCAAAAAATGTGTTCTAGAATTAAGAAAAAACAGAAGAAAGTATAACAAAGTGTTAATTTGGCAGATATGTTTTTAAAAGATTGTGTTTCTTAAATAATCTTAAATGAAATTTTAGGTGCTTAAGGTGAATGGTCGTAGGGAGGTGTCTTCCTAATACTTGAAGTTAATTTTACTTTTTTAGGACAGTTTTATTAGAAATTAAGCATAAAGAACTATACTCACATGTAGTCAATAATGTTTAGATCATCAAGAAACTGTTTCTTTACTTACTTTAATATAATAACTTATATAAAATATTCTATAAGCTTTAAAATAATAAGCAACTATGGGACATTGTTTTTATTTGGGTATTTTCCCTATTTAATCAGTAAGTACTTTTTAAGTTATGAATCAATCACAGTTGCTGAGGTGGAAGACTTGTAAAAAATGTGATTTTGAATGTTGGTCTTAAATAATTTTTACTTTAACAATTAAATCTTTGATCTATATGTAATTTATTCTGATGTAGAATATGTGGCATAGCTGTAATATTATTTTTTCTAGATGACTTTTCCGTGGCATTTATTGAATAATCCATCATTTCTTCCCTTATTTGAGATGCTACTTTGCTACTTTTGTTGTATTAATAATTATGGTGTACTCCTTACAATGGAGCATTGTGTTTTGTCCATGTGCTAGGTAAAGAATGGTAGATTTGTGTATTTTTGATTTCCATCACTCTTATTCTCTTATTCATGTTTTTAAGATTTATTTGTATTTCATTTTTCTCAAACTGTCTATACATATTATTTGTCTATTTTTCTGTCAGGTAATTTATTATCAAACTGTAGATGATCTTTACTGTTTACTGGTTTGTGATAGGAGTTGAACATATTTATTACATCTTGTCATTTTTTCTTTAGACATTGCTTATTGTATTTTTTCTGTAAATCTTTCTCAAATGTAAACCCGATAAAGTTTCCTTTCTTCTTATAAACCTTCTGATTCTCTACCTGGCATATAAACTTCATAATCCTGGTTATTTCCTTCATTATGCATACCATTTTTTAATTTTTTTTGCCGGGACTGAAACTTTTGCAGTTTGTTTCATGGTATTCTACATCCATGCCTCTGACCTGATTCTTCTAGACCATAGGATAAGTGCTCAAAATATTTTGTTGGTATATTATTGTTAAATGAGTATTTGAGTAAACGTCCTCTACCTGGAATGTGCTTAACTTTTATCCGTTTGTTTTAGATTAGTGCTTCTTCTAAGATTTTACTCTTTTGAAATCTTCTCTGACCACACCTAGGCAAGTTTAGGCACTCCTTTTTTCTGCTTAATTCTTTTACCTTAAATCATATATATGACTCTTTTGTAATATTTCTTATATTGTATTGTGATTTCTCATGCACACACACACATTTTTTAACTTCAAAAATTTGAAGGCTGGGATTTTGTATTATTTATTAATTTAATTTTTTACTTGCATTCCTACATCTAACACAACATCTGATATAAAAACTTAATAATAAAATACATATTGAATAAGTAAGTGAAATAGTGTGCTTCCCTCTTTATGTTGTTTTATAACATTTATTTTGTAACTGATTTTATTTTCTTTACATTTGTTTGAATTTGCTCTATGTTTGGAATTTAATTTCAGTCCTGTGCCTTATGCATTAATATTATAGGGCAGCTTATTATTACTCATTTATTCCTTAACAATCCCCCATGACTTTTTACCATTATTAGAATAAATTCCCACTCCAAACTGCTTACCATGGCATGCAGAATTCCTGCATGATAGATCTGTGCATATCTCTCTAGTGTCATTTTCCATTACTTCCTTCCCTTCCAAGAAGAATTATGTTCCATTCACAGGAGTTCTCTTTCTGTATCTCAGATATGAATATGCCAAACACATCCTGACCTAGAAACCTTTGCACTTGCTGTTTTTTTCCATCTTCATGGAAAGATTTTTCCAGATATATGCATGGCTGCAACATTTTTCATCCTTGAAATCTTGGTCCAATTGTCTGTTCAGAGGCCTTTCCTGACACCAAAAGCTAAAATAGCTACCTTCCTCCCTCCCCCACTGCATTAGTTGTTTTCTATCCCATCTTAGCTTATCCTTATAGTTCTTGTAAATAATGAAAATAATTTCATGTATTTATAATTCTATTGTCACTTTTCTCACACTAGAATATAAGCTCCTTGAAGGCATTTTTAAGCCAAGCAAACAGACCTGTCTCATAAAGCCTCTCAAATATTTTTTGATAAATTATGACTAATTGTAATATTGTTTCTTCAACATGTGCTCCAATTTGTTTCCCCCTTTTGTTTTTGCAATTTTTATGACATATACTTAGTTTTACCCTTATTTATATACTTAGCTTTATAGGGATATCTCTAAATAAAAATTCAATTACTTTATGGCAAAGAAACTCAGATCTATTCAATAACAGAAATAAATGCTTAATTATTTGTCTTTTCTAAACTATATAAACAACACATTTCTCTTCATTTTAAAATTAATGATGAACTCCCTCTGCTAGTTTTCTATTATTTTGAATTTTTGTTTAAAACTTTTATTGTTATTCATTTTTTCTGTATAGTTTTCTTTTGCCCACCAGACTATAAGCTCCTGGAGACAGAGGACATGTTTAGTCCTTTGGATACCTGTGGTGTGAAACAGTGATTGAGCAAAGTTTTGAGCTACTCAATTAACTCTGCTTAGTTGTTTTCATTGCAACCAAAGTCAAGATACAAAGAGAGAAGAGCCAAACCAACAAAGCATTATTAATAATTATCATAACATCTGTATAATAAATTTCCTGAAAGAAGGATGTTGGTATTTTCTAAAATCTGTTTTATTATGAAACTTTCTGAATATCTCTCTCTTTTCTTTACTGTCTGAAAACTCTAGTTCATGTTATTGTGATTATAATGACATGCCCTCTATATTTGATTAACCTAGGTAATTCAAAGTCTTCCAGGGCTTCTGCAAAGAGAAGACATTTAGTGTGGGGAGACACTTAGAATGAGACTTATATTCTGGCTGTTTTGTGTTTTTCCTAAATTCAAATATATAAGCCCTACCACCTAAAGTGGTAATGATAGGAGGTGAGGCTTTTAGGAAATAGGGCTAAATGAAGTCTTGATGGCAGTGTCCCCACGTGTTTTAATGAGTATACTCCCAAATGTCTGCCATGTAATGATACAGTGAAAAGTTTGCAGTCTGCATTCTAGAAGAGCACTTCTCCAGAACCTGACCATGCTGGTAACCTGGTTTTGAAGTTTCAACCTCCAGAACTTGCAAAATAAATCCTTGTTTTGTTTTTTAAAGAACACTCAATTGCCAGTAATTTGTCATAGCAGTTCAAACTGACTAAGACAGCTTTTACTAGCAACCTTTGTGATGCAGGGGAAAAAAAGCACACAAGTAAATATTTTAACATCCTAGTGGGGTTAAGATCTCAGAGCAGTTAAATGCATAAACAGGTAAGCAGTACTTTGGGGGTAAGATCTGATAGAAAATGACTTTTCACTGTAATTGAAAGAGATGTTTTTACATGATAGCATTTGTGATATGCTGAATTTATTTGCAGTGTTTATAATATATATTTTATGGAAGTAAGAGTTTTATTATGTGTTTATCAAATTAAAAATTGCCTCTAAGATTGTTCATTGTTTTTTTAAACTTTATCACTGATTATAGATATAAGACCCTTCTATCATTCATTTTAAAGACTGTTTATTAACTCGTCTTTAGGCTAGCTCAGATTGCATATTGCTAAGAAATTAAGTGCTTTGGACAATCGGTAATTTGCATAATTATTGTTTTGGAGATAATTCTGTAGGGAATAGTCTGCATCTATGAATATTTATAAACTATCTGATTTATAAGCATAGAAACAATGAGTATAAGGTATTGTTATCTAGTTTGTTGAAAGATAATAAAATGTCCACAAAGAATGAATGTAATATCTTTTGTATGGCTCAAATGACTTCATGTATAATCATATAATAGGAAAAAAAAGAAAGTAAAGGTAAGTTTTTTATTATTTTTTCTTTTGTTTTCAGAACATTGTCCCTGGAAATACTAAGTATAATATTTTATGTGTGAGTGTATCTCTGTATGGTGATACATATGTAATATGTATCAATAATGTATATCAAATTTTTTATGGGAGTTAATCTAGATCAAGATCTTGCAAACTTAATGGCTATGAATTAAATCTGGCCCAGTGTCTATTTTTGTGAATGAGGTTTTAGTGAAAAAAGTGTTTTTAGTGTTCATTCATTTGCATATTACCTGTGGTTGCTCTCATGCTATGACAGCTAAGTTGAGCCATGGTTTCCAAAGCCATGTCCTTTACAGAGAAAGTTTGTGACTCCAATCTATAGATATTAGTTATATAGATACAGTTGACTCTTATACCCCAGAAATACTATGTCGTTTATTTTTAAGTGGTCCATTCTCTAGATGCTTTTTCTTCCTAACATATGTAAAATCTGAGAAAAGTCTATGCAAGTATCAATTTAACATGATCCAATAAATCTTTTTGATCCTTATTTTCCAAAGGTACTTATCTTAGCATTCAAAATGAATATATATGAAACACATTAATATAAAACCCAAAGATTATCATTAAATTATGTGAATTATATTAGTCCTTTTAAAATACCCAGTTCCTACATCATTAATATCTTGGAAAACTGAACACAAAAGTGGGCATGTCCTTCATAATATGCCCTGTGACCCTCTAGAACCATTCCTTCCATCAAAAGAATAGATTCTAGCAATTTTCTTCCCTCCTTTGCAACTGAGGACAAATGAGGAAGACCAATTTTAATATAACTATGAAGAATGATTTATATCTTTATTAAATGATTCTAGCTCAAGGTAAATATTGAATCAAATGACTCCCAAGTTTGCCTTTTAATTAAAAATTTTTCTGTTAAAATTAATCAAAGGATTAATTTAATTAACCTAAACCAAATATGTTCTTTTATTTATTTATTTATTTGGTACTGGGGATTGAACTCAGGGACATTCAACCACTGAGTCACATTCCAGCCCTATTTTGTATTTCATTTAGAGACAGGGTCTCACTGAGTTGCTTAGTGCCTCACCATTGCTGAGGCTGGCTTTGAACTCATGATCCTCCTATCTCAGCCTCCTGAGCTGCTGGGATTATAGGTGTGCACCACCACGCCCGGCCAAATATGTTATTTTAAAGAACTAATTTATTTATTCTCAGTAATAAAATTAGCTATATTTCTGTAAGATAAATCATAAGAAAGTAGCTGCAAATGAAGAACTAAATAAGTGAAGAAATGAAATATACCATGTTCATATATTGGAAGTCAATGGTGTTAAGATGTCAGTTCTTCACCAATTTCATAGGGTCCATAAAATCCTGAGAAAAATCACAGTAGGATTTCTTTTTCTTTGTAAAAACTCATAAGTTGATTCTGAAATTCATATGGATATGCAAAGGACTCTGAGAATAGCCATGAAAATATCTCAAGAAAGAACAATGCTGCTGGGCTTGGTGGTTCACTCCTATTATCACAGTGACTCAGAAAGCTGAGGCAGGAGGATAACAAGTTCAAAGCCAACCTCAGCAACTTAGTGAGATCTTGTCTTAAAATAAAAAATAAAAAGGGCTGGGGATGTAGCTCAGTAGTTAGATGTCCCTGGATTCATCCCTGGTACCACAAAACCAAAAACAAAACAAAAGAAACAAATGTGAAGAACTTAAAGCTTCCATAATGAAGACAGATGTGCAGTAGAGATACTGATAGTTAAATAGGTTTATTGAACATAATTTAACACATACATGGTCAATCAATTTTGGACAAATGTACCATCTAATTTAATAAAAGAAAAGAAAATATTTAATGAATGGTCATAGGACAACTGGAAAATGAAACTCTACTACTATGCCACACCATAAAAGCATTTAATCAAAATGTATCATAGATATAAATTTAGAACTAAAATATAAAGTTTCTAGAAAAAAGAGAATATTAATGTGGCTTTGGATATTTGAAGATTCCTGGGATAAGACAAAACAAAAAATTAAAAAAACAACAATGACAAACAAGCAAAATCTCTAAAAAGCCCCAACTGCAAAGGAAAAAAGTAGATAAATGTGGTCTTACAATAATATCAAAAGATATTTTTAAGAAAATAAAAACAAGCCAAAGACTAGAAGAAAATATTTGTTATATGTATATGTCAAGTTATAAATATATATAAATAATACATATCTAGAATATAAGAAGTATTCTAAAAGTTGATCATAAGGGCAAACAAGTCAATAAATAATGAATAGACTAGTCTGGACTCTTGAACAAAGAGATGAAAAATAATGACCAATAAGCATATAGAAGGGTATTCAATATAATCATGACAATACAATTAAAATAATAAAATTAAAAAATTAAAAGAATAAAATTAAAAAATTAAATAAAATATGATTTTAATACTCAATTAGTTAAAAAGATTGACAAGAACAAAGATTGCAGAGAGTATGGAAAATTCGAACTTTCTTATTACTCATGAATGTGTAAAATGGTAAAACAATTTAGAAACAATTTGGTAATTTCTTATAAAATTAAAATAAGTTCTACATTGTGATCCAAAAATTTCATTTCTAGACATTTACTTGCCATGGCCCAAGTGGCATTTATTCAGTTTCCTGAATGAGAGAGGCAAGATGATTGAGAAAAAAGACAAACAAACACAAACTATAGAGAAAGTGGGACTCAGTGGACCAACCAAACTCCTGATGAGAGAAAGACTGGCCATGAGCAGGCTCAGTGCATTTATTATATAGGTTTAAACATCAAAAGGACTTATTGTGAGAAAACTTCTTCAAGATAACAAAAACAAAGTTTATGAGTGAAAACAGCCCAATTTAAGTTTGTGCCTATATCTTTTCCACCTCCAGGCAGCTGACATTTGAACTCAAGGCTATTGAACTGATAAATTCCATGACAAACACAGAATTTTTCCCCTTAGAAAGGGCCTCCCCAAATGGGCAGTTTTCTCTGCTCCTTTGCACCAGAAATTCCCAAGGGAGGTGTCACTGCCATCCAAGACAGTTCAAAAGAATGATTCATTAGCCACTCATGAAATGTATTCAAGAGAAATATAAATACAAAAAGAATGCTATATTTATTTTATTCATAGTAAATGAAAATTGAAAACGTGTTTATTAATATGGCAATGAATAAATAATGGCAATAAATACTCAGCAATATAAAGGAGCAAATTACTGAAACCCATAACAACATGGGTGAATTTTAAAAATTTAATGTTGGTTGAATACCATAAACAACCATCTTTCGACTTATATAAAGTCAAAAAGGGGCAAAACTTGAAAACTGGAAGCATTTTGAATTTTCATTAACTGGTAAATGAGTAAACAAAATGGGTCATTCATACAGTTGAATATTTTTAAAAAGAAAAAAGCAGCAAAGAGCATCTGATACAACTTAACTATCTGATGCAACATGTAGAGCATTATGCCAAGTGAACAAATCTAGACACAAAAGATTATAGATTGTCCGATTTCAAATACATATCTGGGATTTTTTAGATACATATTTTTAGATACTCATATCCCATTTCATATACATATATACTTGTTTTCAAGTTTCATTTACTATGAATAAAACAAATATAGCATTATTTTTGCATTTTGACATAAATTTCATGAATGGTTAATGAATCATTGCTTTGAACTGTCCTGGATGGCAGTGACACCTCCCTTGGGAATCTATGGTGCAAAGGTGCAGAGAAAATTGCCCATTGGTGGAGGCCCTTTTTAAGAGGAAAAATTCTGTGCTTGTCATGGAATTTATCAGTTCAATAGCCTCGAATATATATGAGAAATAAAACGAAGTGTTATGGTTTGGATGTGAGGTGTCCCCCAAAATCTCATGTGTGAGTCAATGCAAGAAGGTTCAGAGGAGAAATGTTGGGTTGTGAGAGTCTTAATTAATGATTTAATCCCCTGACAGGGATTAACTGAATGGTAACTGAAGTGGTAGGATGTGGCTGGAGGAGGTGGGAATTGTTTTGTGACTTTGGGTATATATTTGTATCTGGACAGTGGAGTTTCTCTCTCTGCTTTCCAATCACTGTGATGTATGCTGCTTATCTCTGACACCCTCTCCTGCCACAATAATCAGCCTCACCTTGAGCCCTGAGGAATGGAGCCAACTTTCTATGAATTAAGACCTCTGAAACCCTGAGCCCTCAAATAAACTCCTCCTCCTCTTCAGTTGTTCTGGTCAGACCTTTTAGTCACAGAAATGAAAAAGCTGATTAAAACACAAAGCTAATGTTATAAAAGTCAGAACAATATTTGTTTCTAAGTGAGTAATTTTTTTTTATTGGTTGTTCAAAACATTACATAACTCATGACATATCATCTTTCATACATTTGATTCAAGTGGGTTATGAACTCCCATTTTTACCCCAAATACAAGTTGCAGAATCACATCGGTTACACATCCACATTTTTCCATAATGCCATATTAGTGACTGTTGTATTCTGCTACCTTTCCTATCCCCTACTATCCCCCCTCCCCTTCCCTCCCCTCTTCCCTCTCTACCCCATCAGCTGTTGTTCGATTCTCTCCCTTGTTTTTTTTCCCCTTTCCCCTCACCATCTCTTATATGTAATTATGTGTAACAATGAGGGTCTCCTTCCATTTCCATACAGTTTCCCTTCTCTCTCCCTTTCCCTCCCACCACTCGTCTGTTTAATATTAGTCTTTTCCTCATGCTCTTCCTCCCTGCTCTGTTCTTAGTTGCTCTCCTTATATCAAAGAAGACATTTGGCATTTGTTTTTTAAGGATTGGCTAGCTTCACTTAGCATAATCTGCTCTAATGCCATCCATTTCCCTGCAAATTCCATGATTTTGTCGTTTTTTAGTGCTGCATAATACTCCATTGTCAAATTCCTTAATAGGACGCCCATAGCCCAAGAGTTAAATACAAGAATAAACAAATGGGACTTACTTAAACTAAAAAGTTTTTTTCTCAGCAAGAGAAACAATAAGAGAGGTAAATAGGGAACCTACATCCTGGGAACAAATTTTTACTCCTCACACTTCAGATAGAGCCCTAATATCCAGAATATACAAAGAACTCAAAAAATTAAACAATAGGATAACAAATAACCCAATCAACAAATGGGCCAAGGACCTGAACAGACACTTCTCAGAGGAGGACATACAATCAATCAATAAGTACATGAAAAAATGCTCACCATCTCTAGCAGTCAGAGAAATGCAAATCAAAACCACCCTAAGATACCATCTCACTCCAATAAGATTGGCAGCAATTATGAAGTCAAACAACAATAAGTGCTGGCGAGGATGTGGGGAAAAGGGTACACTTGCACATTGCTGGTGGGACTGCAGATTGGTGCGGCCAATATGGAAAGCAGTATGGAGATTCATGGGAAAGCTGGGAATGGAACCACCATTTGACTCAGCTATCGCCCTTCTCGGACTATTCCCTGAGGACCTTAAAAGAGCACATTATAGGGATACTGCCACATCAATGATCATAGCAGCACAATTCACAATAGCTAGACTGTGGAACCAACCTAGATGCCCTTCAATAGATGAATGGATAAAAAAATGTGGCATTTATACACTAAGTGAGTAATTATGCTTGAATAGAAAGAGAAAGAGGAAGCTTTTGGTGTTAATGGAAGCCAGGTGGGGTGGTGCGCTACACCTGTAATCCCAGAGGCTCTCCAGGCTGAGACAGGAGAATAGTGAGTTCAAAGAAGTTTTCTATCATTATTGGGCCAGTGGTTATTCATAAATTGTTGTAATTGTCAAATTTCATGGAATTCTACAATTATGAATTATGTATATTTATAGTATATAAATTGCACCTCAAATTAAAAGAGAAAGTTACTGCAAATTTAGCCTTTGTTAACATGGACAAAAGTAACAAAATTGGGTGTTATCAGATAAAACTTTCCCTGATTTTGAGGCATAAAGGAAGTAGTCAAAGAGAAAGATGCATATTACATTGATTTTATCTTACATTAAGTAGTTGGGGGGACAGAAAAACATTCAGGAGCTTCAAAAGAAAGAATAGTTACAGAAAATTCATTTGAATCTTTAGGTACACAAGATTAGTAAAAGAAAGTAAAATTAAGTGTCTCTAATATTTAGGAGAACACATTCCTGCTGCAGAAACTGTTGCTACTTTTATTTTTAAATGACAAAAATCTAAGAGATTTCTTTTTTCTTCTTTTTTTTTAATACACAATGTTTTCTCTTATTATGGACCATTTTGCCCACATAATTTCTCCCTAAAGAATACTCACCCCTCTCCATCCTATCTTGTTTTGATTTTTAAAAATTTGTTATTTTTACATACACCCCCATGATAGGAGACTATATTTTGACACATTATACATATATGGAATATAACTTATTTTAATTAGGATCCCATTCTGGTGTTTGTACATCATGTGGAATTTCACTGTTGGTGTATTCATATATGAACATAGGAAAGTTATATCTGATTCATTCTACTGACTTCCCTACTTCTATTTACACTCCTTTATCTTCATACCCCTTTGTCTAATACACTGAACTTATATTCTTCCACTCCCCACCTTGCTGTGTGCTAATATCTGAATATCAACAAGAACATTAGACTTTTGATTTTTTGAAATTGGCTTATTTCACTTACCATGATTTCAAACCCATCAATTTACCAGCAAAAGTCATAAATGTCATTCTTCCTATGATTGTACAATATTCCATTATGTCTACATACCACATTTTCTATATCCATTCATCTGTTGAAGGGCACCTAGGATGGTTTCATAGCTTAGCTAATGTGAAATTGATGTGGCTGAAATCACTGTAGTATGCTGACTTTAAGTCCCTTGAGTATATACTGAGGAGTGGTATAACTTGGTCAAGTGGTGGTTTCATCCAAGTTTCCTGAGGAATCTCAGTACTGCTTTTCCAAAGTGGATGCATCAATTTTCAGTCTTACCAGCAGTGTATGAGTATACCTTTCCCCCACATCCTTGCCAACTTTTATTATTACTTGTATTCCTCATAATTGCCTTCTGATTGGAGTGAGATGGTATCTCTATGTAGTTTTGATTTTCATTTCTCTAATTACTAGATATGTTGAATATATTTTCATATATTTGCTGCCCACACATATTTCTTTCAGTGAAGTGACTGCTTAGTTCCTTAGCCCACTTATTTGATTGGGTTATTTGTTTTTTGGTGTTTTATTTATTTTGTAAAATTCTTTGTATATCCTGAAAATTAATGCTCTGTTTGAGGTTTTGGTGGAAAAGATATTTTATCCCATTCTGTAGGCTTTTTGTTCACATTCTTGATTGTTTCTTTGCTGTGAAGAAGCTTTCTAGTTTGATACTATCCTATTTATTGATTCTTGATTTTACTTTTTGCACTTTAGGAGTCTTGTGAAGGAAGTTGGTTCCTAAGTTGACATGATGGAAAGTTGGGCCTACATTTTCTTCTAGTAGGCACAGGGTGTCTTTTGCAATGCTTAGGTACTTAATCCACTGTGAGTTAAACTTTGTGTAAGAGATTTTGAGTTTCCCCAGTACCATTTGTTGAAGAGGCTATCTTTTCTCTGATGTATGTTTATGGTGCCTTTGTCTAGTATGTGATAACTATATTGATGTGGGTTTGTCTCTTTGTCTTCTTTTCCATTGGACTTCATGTCTGTTTTGGTGCTAATACCATTCTTTTTTGTTACTATAGGTCTGTAGTATAATTTAATTTCTGGTCTTTGTGATGCTCCTGCTTCATTTTTCTTGCTAAGGATTGCTTGGCTATTTTGAGTCTTTTATTTTTCCAAATGAATTTCATAATTACTTTTTATATTTCTATGAAGAACATAATTGAAATTTTAATAGAAATTAAATCTATATAGAACTTTTTGTAGTATGGTCATTTTAACAATATTTATTTTGCCTATCCAAGAACATTGAAAATCTTTCCATCTTCTAAGGTCTCTTCAATATCTTTCTTTGGTGTTCTGTACTTTTCATTGTAGAGATCTTTCACTTCTTTTGTTAGATTGATTCCTGAGGGTTTTTTTTTTTTTTTGAGATGATTGTGAATGGGATAGTTTATTTCTCTGAAATAATGAGGAATGAATTGATTTATGGGTGTTAATTTTATACCCTGCTAAAAATCCTAGGAGATTTCTTAGGCATGTAGAGCTCTCAGTTTACAACTGGGAGCCTTATGCATAAGATAGAGTAAACGTTTTTTGAGAATAAAGCCTAAGTTTAATAATCAGTGATAGATAAAAAGTTGCATGATGTATGCTGTGATTTTCTTTCACCTCATTCCTTATTCTACATTAAGTGCTTCTGAGGAAGAGATTGAGACCAGGAACCTTTTGTCCCTCTTAAACATCTATTCAAAATTTCCCTTCTGTTAAATTTACCTGTACTAAAAGGAACATCTTGTTTTTATTTATCTTTCCCCCTCCCTCACAAATCTTTTAATTTATTCTTCTTTTGCTTGCTTTTCAGATCATGGCTAGATTTCTTAGGAAACGTACTCTTCTTGTCTAAGTTATTATGTCTATTAATTGTCATCTCTGTCATGAGTTTTTCATCTCTTTATTCTCAGAATCAAGCAAATGGGAATACACATAAGTGTACAGGAGAGACAAATAATAACTGTTGACAATGTGTAATGGTGTTTTTTTTTCTGTAATTACTGTTCTGATACGTTACATGTGTTTATGAAGAGGCAGGTGGAAGAGCATGAAAGTTTGCTTTTGGAAAGCCATTAGTGTTCTCTTTGACTGAAGTAATTTAAAATGGGCATGCAGTCATCCTCATTTTATTTTGCTGCCCTTCTTATCCCCCCTTCCCATCCCCCCTTCCCCTCCTCTCCCCTCCCATCACTTCTCTCTACCCAATCTAATGTGACACACTTTTTTTTCCCTACTCACAACATCATACATGTATTCTGTATAATACAAAAATTTGCGCTGTTGCTCTTTGTGCTTCCCAAATGTGTACTCTCAGGAACCCAGTGAATACCAAAAGAACTTCACCACGTGTTTCTCTCATATCTAGTTTTTCTCTTACTTTTTAATTCCCTGGAACTTGGGTTACTTCACTACTTCTGAGACTACAGGAATATCCCTTTCTACAACTTCATTTCCTTCTCAATCAAGAACCTACTGTTTCTACTTCACTTGATATTTCTTGTCTTTTTTCATCTGGATTTTTCATGGCCAGCTGCTGGGAGCCATATCTCTTCTGGACTCTCAAATTTGGGACTTTGTGGCATCTGAGTTTCTTTTTTTCTTTCCTTTTAAATTTTGTTCTTTTTAGTTATACATGACTGTAGAGTGTATTTTGGCTGATTATACATACATAGAGGAGAACATATTCTATTTAGGATCCCACTCTTGTGGTTGAACATGATATAAAGTTATCCTGGTCATGTATACAAATATAAGGCTAGGAAAGTTGTGACTGATTTTCCTCCTCTCTATCACAATTCCTTTCAAGAAAGAAACAACTTGGTCTTTAAACTATTCCTGTGAAAGTTTCTGCTTACTTCAAAAGTTCTAGATATTGTTTCTATGTATATATTCAAGTATTTGATTTTTTTTGTTTTGGTGTGTGTGTATTGTAAATCAACTTATTATGTTTTCTAATGCAGTGGTACAAATCTGATTCCAGTGTTCTAGGCACAAAACTCAAAATACCCTGTTAGATTGGAAAATATTACATTTTTTATCCATTTAGTTCAAGAAAATGATACATCCTTTATTATTTTCTAGATCCCATTGTCACTTTTTCATTTCATACTGAACTTTACTTTGTGTGGCTCTCTCCTTATTCCAATTGGGGTGAATAAACTTATGCTCTTAAAATTATTGACAATAATATTAGTAACAATGATTAAGTCTTAGTAATTAGTAATATCACTCTCAACTTTTTTTGTGTGTGTGTTCTAGAGATTAAATCCAGAGGCATGTTACCATTGAGCCACAACCCATTGTTTGTTTTATTTTGAGATAGTTTCCCACTAAGGTGTTTAGGGCCTCGCTAAGTTGCTGAGGATGATTCAGCCATAGAACAGGTAATTTCAGGCTGCAATTCGCCTGCGGCTTGCAGACAGATTGCTAGGGTTCAGTGCCTGGGGGCTTCTTAGAACCTGATCTTATCGGAGCGAACACCGAGCGCGGGGCGGCCGAGTTCCGGCTCCCGGAACCGCCCTGGCCCAGGGCTGGGGAGCCTGCGGAGGCTGCTTCTTGGACCCTGCGCCTATCAGAGCATACACCAAGCACTAAGCGGCCGAATTCCGGCTCCCGGAACTGAGCCCGCGGGGACTGCTTCTTGGAGCCTACTCTTATCGGAGCTTACACCGAGCACGGAGCGGCCGAGTTCCGGCTCCCAGAACTGCCCTGGCCCAGGGCTAGGAGCCCACGGAAACTGCTTCTCAGTCCGGGTCCTGCTGAGGGCCGGTCAGGACTCACCCGTTGCTTTGGTTGCCCGGCAAGGGGAACGAAATGCTGCCATTCGCATAGGATACCAACATGGCAGAGATCTGATGTCATCAGAAAGCGGCAGAGGAGAGAACTTCATCAATACCAGCGGCGACAGAAACAGTTGGTCTCCTGGTAGGGGGGGGTGAGGCACAGACACCCGAGTCTCCTCAATTTGTCGACGAGCCAGAGGGGAGGAGCCGGGCCGCCGCCAGCGCCCGGAGCAGGCCCAGCGGCTCGCCAGCGTGGTGACCGCGTGACCCCAATTGGAGAGGGGGTGGAGCAGAGCCGCCACCCGCACCCACAAGGTGGGCAGACCCGCGACCCAGTGGTACATGGGCATGGTAGGAGGGGCAGGGCAGAGCCGCCGCCCGCACTTGCAAGGTAAACAGACCTGTCACAGACTGGCGGGTCAGGCCCAGTGGCCTGCCAGTGTGGTACACACGTCACCCCAACTGGAGTAGGGGCAGAGCAGATCCTTCTCGCACGCCCGGATCAGGCCCTGCCAGTGTGGTGGCCACGTGACCCCAATTGGAGTGGAGGTGGAGCGGAACCGCCACCTGTGCCCGCAGGGTGAGCAGACCTGTGACCAACCTGCAGATCAGGCCCAGGGGTCCGCAGGCGTGGTAGGAGGGGCAGGGCAGATCCGCCTCCCGCGCCTCCAAGGTAGGCAGACCTGCGACAGACCGGCGGATCAGGCCCAGGAGCCTGCCGGCGTGGTACACACACCACCCTAATTGGAGTAGGGGCAGAGCAGAGTCGCCACCCGTGCCAGGAACAGGCCCAGTGACCTGCAGGCGGGGTAGTCACGACACCCCAATTGGAGTAGGGGCAGAGCAGAGCCGCCACCCGTGCCCGAAAGGTGGGCAGATCTGCGACCGACCAGCGGGACAGGCCCAGTAGCCTGCCAGTATGACAGACACGTCACCCCATTTGGAGTAGGGGCAGAGTAGAGCCGCCGCCCGCGCCTGCAGGGTAGGCAAACCTGCAACTGACCGGCGGATCAGGCCCGGTGGCCTGCCGGCGTGGTACACTCGTCACCCCAATTGGAGTAGGGGCAGAACAGAGCCGCCACCAGTGCCCCGAACAGGCCCAGTGACCTGCCAGCGTGGTAGCCACGACACCCCAATTGGAATAAGGAGAGAGCAGAGCCGCCGCCCGCGCCTGCAGGAAAGATACGCAAGCAGTATGAAAAGACAAGGAAAGAAAGGACCACAAGCAATGCAGGTCAACGCAACTTTAGAAGAGGTAACAGCTGCAGCAGATGGAATGTCAGATAAAGAATTCAGGATATACATGCTTCAGATGATCTGGAGTATCAAGGAAGACATTAGACAGCAAAATCAGACAATGAAAGATCACTTCGACAATGAATTACGCAAACAAATCCAGGAAGCAAAGGATCAACTATACAGGGAGATAGAGGTTATAAAAAACAAACAAACAGAAATCCTAGAAATGCAGGAAGCAATAAACCAACTTAAAAACTCAATGGAGAATACTACCAGCAGAGTAGAACACTTAGAAGATAGAACATCAGACAATGAAGACAAAGTATTTCAACTGGAAAAGAGCATAGACAGCTCAGCAAGACTGTTAAGAAACCATGAGCAGAACATCCAAGAAATATGGGATAACATTAAGAGACCAAACTTAAGACTCATTGGGATACAGGAAGGTACAGAGCTCCAAACCAAAGGAATGAGCAGTCTATTCAATGAAATAATACGAGAAAACTTCCCAGACTTGAAGAATGAGACAGAATCCCAAATCCTAGAAGCCTACAGGACGCCGAATGTGCAAAATCATAGGAGATCCACACCTAGAAGATGAAATTAAAACCTTCCATGATAAACAAAAGTTAAAAGAATTCGCAGCTAGAAAACCATCTCTTCAAAACATCCTCGGCAAAACATTACAGGAAGAGGAAATGGAAAATAACAATGAAAACCAACAGTGGGAGGTAGGACAGTAAAGGGGGGGAAAATAATCAAAGAGGAAAACAAACCATGTTTAGTAACAGAAATAAACAAATATGGCTGGAAGAACAACCCATATCTCAATAATAACCCTAAATGTTAATGGCTTAAACTCACCAATTAAGAGACACAGGCTAGTAGAATGGATCACAAAACAAGACCCAACAATATGCTGCCTACAGGAGACGCATTTGATAGGAAAAGACATACATAGGGTGAAGGTGAAAGGTTGGGAAAAATCATATCACTCATATGGACTTCGGAAACAAGCAGGAGTGTCCATACTCATATCAAATAAAATAGATTTCAAGCCAAAGTTAATCAAAAGGGATAAAGAGGGACACTACATACTGCTTAAGGGAACCATACACCAACAAGACATAACAATCATAAATATTTATGCCCCAAACAATGGTGCAGCTATGTTCGTCAAACAAACTCTTCTCAAGTTCAAGAGTCTAATAGACCACTATACCATAATCATGGGAGACTTCAACACACCTCTCTCGCCACTGGACAGATCTTCCAAACAAAAGTTGAATAAGGAAACTATAGAACTCAATAACACAATTAATAACCTAGACTTAATTGACATATATAGAGTATACCACCCAACATCAAGCATTTATACTTTTTTCTCAGCAGCACATGGATCCTTCTCAAAAATAGATCATATATTATGTCACAGGGAAACTCTTAGACAATATAAAGGAGTAGAGACAATACCATGCATCTTATCTGATCATAATGGAATGAAACTGAAAATCAACGATAAAAGAAGGAAGGAAAAAGCATACATCACTTGGAGAATGAACAATAGGTTACTGAATGATCAATGGGTTATAGAAGACATCAAGGAGGAAATTAAAAAATTCTTAGAGATAAATGAAAACACAGACACAACATATCAGAATCTATGGGACACATTGAAAGCAGTTCTAAGAGGGAAAATTCATTACTTGGAGTTCATTCCTTAAAAAAAGAAAAAACCAACAAATAAATGATCTCATACTTCATCTCAAAATCCTAGAAAAAGAAGAGCAAAACAACAGCAAAAGAAGTAGAAGGCAAGAAATAATGAAAATCAGAGCTGAAATTAATGAAATCGAAACAAAAGAAACAATTGAAAAAATTGACAAAACTAAAAGTTGGTTCTTTGAAAAAATAAACAAAATCGACAGACCATTAGCGATGCTAGCGAAGAGAAGAAGAGAGAGAACTCAAATTACTAGCATACGGGATGAAAAAGGCAATATCACAACAGACACTTCAGAAATACAGAAGATAATCAAAAACTATTTTGAATCCTTATACTCCAATAAATTAGAAGATAGTGAAGGCATAGATAAATTTCTTAAGTCATATGATCTGCCCAGATTGAGTCAGGAGGATATAGACAACCTAAACAGACCAATATCAATTGAGGAAATAGAAGAAACCATCAAAAGACTACCAACTAAGAAAAGCCCAGGACCGGATGGGTATACAGCAGAATTTTACAAAACCTTTAAAGAGGAACTAACACCAAGACTTTTCAAGCTATTTCAGAAAATAGAAAAAGAGGGAGAACTTCCAAATTCATTCTATGAGGCCAACATCACCCTGATTCCTAAACCAGACAAAGACATTTCAAAGAAAGAAAACTACAGACCAATATCTCTAATGAACCTAGATGCAAAAATCCTCAATAAAATTCTGGCGAATTGGATACAAAAACATATCAAAAAAATTGTGCACCATGATCAAGTAGGATTCATCCCTGGGATGCAAGGCTGGTTCAATATACGGAAATCAATAAATGTTATTCACCACATCAATAGACTTAAAAATAAGAACCATATGATCATCTCGATAGATGCGGAAAAAGCATTCGACAAAGTACAGCATTCCTTTATGTTCAAAACTCTAGAAAAAATAGGGATAACAGGAACATACCTCAATATTGTAAAAGCAATCTATGCTAAGCCTCAGGCTAGCATCATTCTGAATGGAGAAAAACTGAAGGCATTCCCTCTAAAATCTGGAACAAGACAGGGATGCCCTCTCTCTCCACTTCTGTTCAACATAGTTCTCGAAACACTGGCCAGAGCAATTAGACGAAAGAAATTAAAGGCATAAAAATAGGAAAAGAAGAACTTAAATTATCACTATTTGCAGATGATATGATTCTATACCTAGCAGACCCAAAAGGCTCTACAAAGAAACTATTAGAGCTAATAAATGAATTCAGCAAAGTGGCAGGATATAAAATCAACACGCATAAATCAAAGGCATTCCTGTATATCAGCGACAAATCCTCTGAAATGGTAATGAGGACAACCACTCCATTCACAATATCTTCAAAAAAAAAATAAAATACTTGGGAATCAACCTAACAAAAGAGGTAAAAGACTTATACAATGAAAACTACAGAACCCTAAAGAGAGAAATAGAAGAAGATCTTAGAAGATGGAAAAATATACCCTGTTCATGGATAGGCAGAACTAACATCATCAAAATGGCGATATTACTAAAAGTTCTCTATAGGTTTAATGCAATGCCAATCAAAATCCCAACGGCATTTCTTGTAGAAATAGAGAAAGCAATCATGAAATTCATATGGAAAAATAAAAGACCCAGAATAGCAAAAACAATGCTCAGCAGGAAGAGTGAATCAGGCGGTATAGCGATACCAGACTTCAAACTATACTACAGAGCAATAGAAACAAAAACAGCATGGTACTGGTACCAAAACAGGCGGGTGGACCAATGGTACAGAATAGAGGACACAGAAACCAATCCACAAAACTACAACTATCTTATATTTGATAAAGGGGCTAAATGCATGCAATGGAGGAAGGATAGCATCTTCAACAAATGGTGCTGGGAAAACTGGAAATCCATATGCAACAAAATGAAACTGAATCCCTTTCTCTCGCCATGCACAAAAGTGAATTCAAAATGGATCAAGGAGCTTGATATCAAATCAGAGACACGCTGTCTGATAGAAGAAAAAGTTGGCTACGATCTACATTCGGTGGGGTCGGGCTCCAATTTCCTCAATAGGACACCCATAGCACAAAAGTTAATAACCAGAATCAACAAATGGGACTTACTCAAACTAAAAAGTTTTTTCTCAGCAAAAGAAACAATAAGAGAGGTAAATAGGGAGCCTACACCCTGGGAACAAATCTTTACTCCTCACACTTCAGATAGAGCCCTAATATCCAGAGTATACAAAGAACTCCAAAAATTAGACAATAAGAGAACAAACAACCCAATCAACAAATGGGCCAAGGACCTGAACAGACACTTCTCAGAGGAGGACATAGAGTCAATCAACAAGTACATGAAAAAATGCTCACCATCTCTAGCTGTCAGAGAAATGCAAATCAAAACCACCCTAAGATACCATCTCACTCCAGTAAGATTGGCAGCCATTATGAAGTCAAACAACAACAAGTGCTGGCGAGGATGTGGGGAAAAGGGTACACTTGTACATTGCTGGTGGGACTGCAGATTGGTGCAGCCAATTTGGAAAGCAGTATGGAGATTTCTTGGAAAGCTGGGAATGGAGCCACCATTTGACCCAGCTATTCCCCTTCTTGGTCTATTCCCTAAAGACCTAAAAAGAGCATGCTACAGGGACACTGCTACATCGATGTTCATAGCAGCACAGTTCACAATAGCAAGACTGTGGAACCAACCTAGATGCCCTTCAATAGACGAATGGATAAAAAAAATGTGGCATTTATACACAATGGAGTATTACTCTGCATTAAAAAATGACAAAATCATAGAATTTGCAGGGAAATGGATGGCATTAGAGCAGATTATGCTAAGTGAAGCTAGCCAATCCCTAAAAAACAAATGCCAAATGTCTTCTTTGATATAAGGAGAGTAACTAAGAACAGAGTAGGGACGAAGAGCAGGAGAAGAAGATTAACATTTAACAGGGATGAGAGGTGGGAGGGAAAGGGAGAGAGAAGGGAAATTGCATGGAAATGGAAGGAGACCCTCAGGGTTATACAGTGGAGGGGGTAGAGAGAGAGGAGGGGAGGGGAGGGGAGAGGTGGGGAGGGTGGAGGGTGGAGGATGGGAAAGGCAGCAGAGCACAACAGACACTAGTATGGCAATATGTAAATCAATGGATGTGTAACTGATGTGATTCTGCAATCTGTGTATGGGGTGAAGGTGGGAGTTCATAACCCACTGGAATCAAAGTGTGGAATATGATATGTCAAGAAATTTGTAATGTTTTGAACAACCAACAATAAAAAATTAAAAAAAAAAAGTTGCTGAGGATGGCCGTAAACTTGTGATCCTTCTGCCTCAGTTTCTTGAGTCACTGGAATTACAGGTGTGAATAACTGTACCAGGTTTTAGTGTTTTAAGAAACTAGATTAAGAGGGAAAATTCAGCTGAAATGATAAAATCCAAACCCACACATTTAACCAAAAGGCTGAACTGCATCCTAGAGTTTAACCTATTTGAAAAAATCTTTCCTAGCTCCCCAAATGAATTCTTAACTCTTCCAGAACCAAATTGCATGCATTTCACATGGTATAGGTTTACTTATGTGTATTGGTACTATTTACTGAACCTTCATTTAACCCCCTACTAAATCTCTATCCCTTCCATCTCAGATTTTTCCTATATACAAGACTGGGATGTATGTGTATATATGTATGTATGTATGTATGTATGTATGGATGGATGGATGAATTGTATGTGTGGATTTAGAGTTTAGGAGACAAGGTTCTAAAAGCTTGATATTTTTGGAGTTAGGTTTCTTCTCAATTACCTATCATACTAGTGAATTGACATCACACCAGAGCATTTCCAATGGGGAAAAATTGCCTTTGAACCTAGATGCACACATAATGCCACATTTCTGTAGTGCTTTGTCAAGATGCATAAGCATAGAAGAAAATTCTTCTGGTAGATGTTCTCTTTTGCAATGCTTAGGGTACTTATTATTAATTAATAATTATATTAATCTCTGTATTATTATTAGCTGAGACTTAGATATCAAAGTTTTAAACTAGTTGGGTTATATATAATCTATCAGAGACATGTTTTTTCTTCTAATTTGAATAGGCTAACTGACTCTATTTTCCTAGGTCTATTAGCTGATCTGATTCCTTGAATCTTATCAATTTTGCAAAAAAGATGTATGAAATATGGAGTTCAAGAGAGTAATGATGTTCTAGTTAGAGACAGAGTTGATCTGAACACTCTCTTTCATGCCTTTTTGAATCTCATCTAAATCCATTATACCCAGTTATCTTTTATGGTATTGAGAGATGCAAAAGCACTGTGTAGATGGAGATAAATAGGTTTTGGTGGGAAGATAGTAGTAAAATTAGTTTTTAATATCAATATCCTTCTAAAATTCCTGTAAGTATTTTTAATGCAGGACTTGTACCGGTGAGAGAATTTAGGACTAGAAAAAGATTTAAAAGTCATGTACATAAACTATTACTAGCCTTAGGTACAGGTGATAGACTGGGTAGTAATATGTATCTGGGAAGGGAATGTATAAGTGTTGTTCTAGCTCTATTACAGTGTACTCTGTGCAAATGATCTAATATCTGTGATCTTTAGTTTTCTAATTTTTCAAATGGAGTTTGCCTTTAGCCATCCCTTCGAGCTTCAAAATTCTACTATTTTAAGAAATTGTTAAAGATGAAAGTTCA
Organism: Marmota flaviventris; assembly: GCF_047511675.1. Lineage (NCBI taxonomy): Eukaryota > Metazoa > Chordata > Mammalia > Rodentia > Sciuridae > Marmota > Marmota flaviventris. The sequence continues at coordinate 64,940,613 of NC_092503.1, read as the reverse complement.
AAGATAAGATACAGTGAATTCTATGTTCATAAATGAATATGCAACCAGTGTAACTCCACATCATGATCAACCACAAGAATGGGATTAAAATTATAATGGGTTGTACTCCATGTACATATAATATGTCAAAGTACATCCTACTTTAATGTATATCTATAAACAAAAAATTCAAAAAAAGGTATATTAGAGCTATAATTACCTAATGTAATTGAGCCTTAAGGCAAATTTCCAGGCCAATAGCAACTTAAGAATGTGCATATTTGAAAGAGATTATTTTTTCTTGATTAACACATGAACTTTTTCTTTTTTATTTCCCCCCTGATGGGTAGTAGGGTGTTTTAAAATGCACTACTCTAAGTAGATTACAATAACCGAGACTAATGATGGTTTAAGCATCATAGAATAAAATGAATGTGTTTTAAGGTTGATATTTCTATGGTAAAAATAGCAACTGATTACAACCTGAATGTGGCATGAGAGAAGCAAAGTCAATTGGTTCCAAGATTGCATACCCATGAGATAATAGTAATTGAAATGTGGTATAAGAGGAAATGGAAATTAACAAGTTGTAATCATATGGATATCTTTATGAGCAGGTCAAAACACTCTACAGAAATAAAATTAATCCTTAGTGTGTTTTTTAAAGGGAAGGTAAGAAAACATATATTATTTTCAGTTAGAATTGGACATCCATTGTTTATTGCATAGGTACATGGCACATTAAGAGGTAGTCAAGTATCAACAATAAAAGCCTATGTTCTAGCATGGAAGGGCCTGCACTGAGCTCTACAAAGCAACACCCACTTGTTATGTGTCTTTGGGAATTGCTTATTTGGGCTCCAGTGTTCTTGCCTACAAAATGGGAATAATAAAAATTATTAGTTGTTTTTGGATTAAGTAATATGTACAAGTGCTTCTAATGATGTCTGCCACATAGTAAATATAGTCAATATAAATTACTAACTACTATTACTACTACTATAAAAATGATATAACTATGTATGTTCACATGAACACCATACAGGGAGGCTCTGGTACATGTAAAAGGGAATCAGTATTTCTTTATTCTTATTTTGGGGGTCCCATTCTACAAGGGTGGCCTTGGGAACACAGGACTATAAGAATACTTGTAGAAGTTCCTAATATGGTCTCCATTACATTGATATTAATGATATAACAATGCATTAATGTTTTTTTTAGTTTTAAAAAATTATGAATTTATTTATTTTAATTAGCTATATATGAGAGCAGATTGCATTTTGATTTATTGTGCACAATTGCAACATAACTTTTCATTTCTTTGTACATGATGTAGTGTCACACCCTATGTGCAGTCATACATGTACCTAAGTAATGATGTCCATCTCATTCCACCATCTTTTCTGGCCCCATGCATCCTCCCCACTCTCCCTCCCCTTTGTCCAATCAAAGTTCCTCCATTTTTTCCCATGCTTCCCCCTCCCCATTATGGATCAGTATCCAGTTATCAGAGAGAACATTTGGCCTATGGTGTTTTGGGATTGGCTTACTTTGCTTAGCATGATATTGTCCAACTCCATCCATTTACTTGCAAATAAGAAAATTTTATTTCTTTTAATGCTGAGTAATATTACATTCTGTATGTATATCACAGTTTCTTTATCCATTCATTTATTGAAGGGAAAATAGGTTGGTTTCACAGTTTAGCTATTGTGAAATGACTTGCTATGAATATTGATGTGGCTGTGTTACTATAATATGCTGATTTTAAGTCTTTTGGGTAGGTATAGACTGAGGAATGTAATAGCTGGGTCAAATGGTGGTTCCATTCCAAATTTTCTAGTGAATCTCCATTCTGCTTTCTAGAGTGGTTACACCAATTTGCAGTCCCACCACAATGTATTAGTGTACTTTTCCCCCACATCTTCGCCAACATTTATTATTGTCTGTATTCTTGATAATTGCCATTCTGACTGGCGTGAGATGAAATCTTAGGGTAGTTTTGATTTGCATTTTTCTAATTGCTAGAGATGTTGAACATTTTTTCATATATTTGTTGATCGAATGTATACCTTCTTCTGAGAAGTATCTGTTTAGCTTCTTAACCCATTTATTGATTGAGTTGTTTGTTTTTTTAGTGTTAAGTTTTTGAGTTCTTTATATATCCTGGAGATTAGTGCTCTATCTCACATGTGTGTGGCAAAAATTTGCTCCCAAAATGTAGGCCCTCTATCAACCTTATTGATTGATTATTTCTTTTGCTGAGAAGAAGCTTTTAGTTTGAGTCTATCCCATTTATTTATTTATTTATTTTTATTGGTTGTTCAAAACATTACAAAGCTCTTGACATATAATATTTCATACATTTGATTCAAGTGGGTTATGAACTCCCATTTTTATCCCGTATACAGATTGCAGAATCACATCGGTTACACATCCACGTTTTTACATATTTATTAATTCTTGATTTTATTTCTTGCGCTTTAGGTACCTTGTTAAGGAAGTTGGGGCCTAATCAGATGTGATGAAGATTTGGGCCTACTTTTTCCTCTATTAGGCACAGGGTCTCTGGCCTAATTCCTAGGTTCTTAATTCACTTTGAGTTGAGTTTTGTGCATGGTGAGAGATAAGGGGTTTATTTTCATTTTGCTGCATATGGATTTCCAATTCTCCCAGCACTATTTGTTGATGAGACTATCTTTTCTCCAATGTTTTTGGTGCCTTTGTCTAGTATGAGATAACTGACTTTTTTTTTTAAGTTTTCGATGGGCCTTTATTTTATTAATTTATATGTGGGCTAAGATTTGAACTGTGGGCTTCACACATTCCAGACAAGTGCTTTTCCACTGAGCCACAACCCAGCCCTACATACACAATTTAAACAGATCAGTTTCAAGCAAGGAAATAGAAGATGCCATCAAAAGCCTACCAACCAAGAAAAGCCTGAGACCAGATGGATTCACAGCTGAGTCCTACAAGACCTACAAAGAAAAATTAATACCAATATTCCTCAAATTATTCCATGAAATAGAAAAGGAAGGAACCCTTCCAAACTCATTCTACGAAGCTAATATCATACCCAAATCAGGCAGAGCACATCAAGAAAATTTCAGACCTATATCCCTGATGAACATTGATGCAAAAATTCTCAATAAACTTCTGGCAAATCTTATACAAAAACATATTAAAAAATAGTGCACCATGATCAAGTGGGGTTCATTCCAGGGATGCAAGGTTGGTTCAATATATGGAAATCAATAAATATAGTTCATCCAATCAATAGACTTAAAGATGAGAATCATATGATCATCTCAATAGATGCAGAAAAAGCATTTGACAAAATACAGCACCCTTTCATGCCTTAATGTTTTGAATACAAACTTATTTATGATTTTTCATTGAAGACATGTGGAAATTAATAACAACAAATTTTTATTTTTAAATTAATTTTATGTTCTTAATGGATGGTGATGGGGATTGGGATAGAGTGTCATAGTTCACTTGAAGTATATTTCTCCTGAGAGGGATCAATAAAAAGCAGATGATTTGATGATTTTATGAAAGATATAAAATTCATGATATTGTAAAAAAAGATAGATGAGAAGCATCAGACCAAAACCTGATGTATATCTTTTGAATTCTACTTTCATTTCCCCTGCTTCAGAATTTATTCCCCATCTCCCTCCTTTTCGCTAAGCCTTCTACTTTCAGAAAAACTCTCCTCCTTAGCACATTAATCCATGACTTTTTGATCCTTTAACATAGTACAAGATTTAAAACATTCGGATTGCTTCTCCCATTTAGATCACCTACTGACTCACCTCAAACATACATATATTACTTGCACTGTTTTAATTTGCACTAATTTATGTGTTTCTTTGGAAACCATATTTTAGTTTGTTGATATGGCATAGATTATCAGTGAGACTGAGAATTCCTTAATGTCAGAGACCATATCTTTTATTCCTATTATACCTAGGGTTCTAGTCATAATGCTTGAAAACATTAATTAAAGACCCAGTGATACTTAATGAATGTTATTGACAGACAAGGCTTTCATGCAATTGAAATAGCAGCTAGCCATTTGAAAGATTTCTGGGGAAAAATCAGAGAAACAGAGGCCAAAGGTATATAAAATTGAGATTTATCCTTATAATGAGAGTAGTTTCACCAGACAGAAGTCTTATTTTTTCTTAAACCTTTTCATGCATGTAAGCATTTCATGTCTTTAAGCATTTTCAGTGCCTTTTTTAGTATACGCTTACAAAATGTGCATGCCTTTCTAAGAAAGATGACCCTAATTGAAAGGTAAAAGAATGCCATAGTTTATATAATGGGGTGTTATATTTTCTTTCTAATATTCTCCAATTATGGAGACCTTTATGATTGTCCTTGTCACCTAACTATGCCATGTAGTGTAATTTTAAAAAATGAAGTCATTTTGTCATTTTAATCTTCTCATGACATATCATCATTAAATTTTCAAAATGTACTTGAGCATTATAAAAATCTAAAAAAAATTATCCATTTTTTGAAAAATATGAAGTGTATTTAAGTCACAAATACAATTTTATATATATCTTTATTTTAAATGGAAAATATGATGGGACACATTTGTATATTAAATAAAACATAAGAAATCCAATCCTTTCCCTTTTTAACTTTTTTTCAAGTAGGGCTATAAATGTCAGAAGAAGAAAGAAAAAAATAAACATATTGTACCAAATCCTGAAGTTTACATAACATGATATTTTTATGATGATTATCATTGACATTAATACTGTCATCATAGAATATGGTGTATAAAAGAGGGTGAGAGTACGAAATATCAGCAAAACAAAAAAAATCATGGATGTAAGTGTATTTTTTCACATATAAGATAACTTTGTTTTTCACATATAAGATAATATCAGGAATTAGTATCAATTAATTATATTCCAGGGGCTGTTTTGTAACTAAGGTTAATGGTTTGGGGCCTGAATTCATTGAGTTATTTTCATTGCAAGCACCTTTCATTTCAGGTATCATATTAACAATTGGATAACTAGTATTCTTTAAATTAATGAGGGCTCATTTGCCTCAGTGTAACTGGAATGGTTTATTTTATTTTCACCTTGCTTCTCTTAAGCATCATTATATTGTGTTCCTTGTTCAGATAAAGAAGGTATCAGGTCTAGTATCAAGAGAAATTCCTTTAGTTTCCAGTTATATCTCATTCAGAAGGAAACACATATTGACCTGTTTGTGAGGACCACTAGAGTATGAAACAGTACATTGAAAAATATCAATAGAAGTCTCCTTAATTGGAATCTTTATATGAATTTCTAGAGTAATTTTTACAGGGAGGTTTTATAGAGAGGCTAAGATAAGAGGACTGAAAGTTTGAGGCCAGATTCAACAACTTAGTGAGGCCTGTCTAAAAATGAAATATAAGAAGGACTGTGGATGTAGCTCAGTAGTAAAGTGCCTTTGGACTCAATCCTCAGTACAAAAAAATGTGTCTCTTTCCCTTTATTTGTTGGTGTATTATATGTAATTCTAAACATCATGACCAGTAAATAACTCAAGGCTGTGTATATAAAAAGCAAAATGGCAAGAATACTGGTAATGGTTTACTTTCCTTGATACTGCTTTCTAATTCTTAGACAATCTGAAATCTGGCAAAAACAGTAATTTCCTTAGACAAATTGATGTGAGGGGGAAACAAGATTTGTATAAGTATCTGGAGAATATCCTGATTATACTGGTGTTTGAGATGCCTGTGATTTAGATGTTCTTTTTCTTTTTTTTAATAGCAAAAGGGAAATGAGAACAATGTTTTGAAAATTTACCCAATATGTTAGTAGTTACATTAAAACAAACAAACAAATATACATACCCCTTCCAAAAATCAGTTCAAATTTAAGTGGGTGGCCACTGGCAAAAGTATACATAAACAAATACAAAGACTGAATTTATCTATATGCAATTAACCATGAAAATATAAAATTACAGAACAATTAAAATACTTATTGTTCTATTCCAGCATTTCTCAAAAGTGTTTTCTTGAGTTGTAATATATATATATATTTCTTGAGTTGTAATATGTATGTAATATATATATATTCTATTTTTGAAGTACTGAAGATCAAATTCAGGGCCCATACTCTACTCCCCCATGTTATCCTGCCATAGATTCTGACTTAATTTGCCTGAAGTGGGGCTCAGGAATGGATAATTATTTTAAGCTCTGTGGGTGATTCTGGTGTGAATATGCATTTGAGAGCTACTGGTTTGCATCATGGATACTAAGAGGAAACCAAAGATTTTAGAATAGATTGGACCTCTGCTTAAACCCTTTCACTGCTACTGGCTATGTAGCCTTATTCAGGGTACTCTGAGATACTCTCAAATGCTTCCTCCTCAGTGATATGGGAAATATAAGCTCACAGATTTCTATGAGAATTACATTTGGCAATTGTTATGGTCTGGATTTGGAATGTCCTTCAAAGGCCTATGTGTTGAAGACTTAGTTTCCAATGTAGCAATATTCAGAGGTGGGGCTTTTAGGAAGTGATAGGATCATGGGGTCCCTGATCTCATGTGGATTAATTCATTGATGAATTACTAATTTGATAGCATTAGAAGGAAGCAGAAGAAACTTTAGGAGATAGAGCCTACTTGGAGGAAGTATGTCACTAGGAGACTTCCTAGGAAGGGTATATTTTGTCCCAGGCTTTTCTATCTCCTTTCTCCCTGCAATAAACTGAGCAGCTTTTCTCTGCCACACTGTTCTTCCATGATATTCTGCCTTGCCTCAGGCCCAAATAGTCAACCCACTATGAACTAAAACATTGAAACTGTGAGCCAAATAAAACTTTCCTCCTTTAAGTTGTTTTTCTCAGGTATTTGTTACAGAGATGAAAAGCTAACACAGCAATGTATACAAAGCTTTGAATATGGTTCAAAAATATTTGTTCTCCATCATGAGAACAGTTTTTTAGTTTCTGGTAATCCCATGCATGGGTGACCTTGTCTTACAATATTAAGTAAAATTAGTATTGCTGTGGTTGAGAATCACTGGTTCAATGAGATTTTCTAGGTCAAAAATGTGGAGAATGCTATAATCTCCCAGTGGCAAGAGGCACTATATCTCCTACATTGAGACAGTAGGGAGTTTGGATTTACTTGAAAAGAGCAGTTAAGTGGGATTTACCAAAGATATTTTATAAAAGAAATAGCTTCACACTCTTAATGAGCCACTCATTTCCTATCTTGCTGTCTACCCTACAGAACTTATTTGAATCAAATGATTCCTTTGAAATCAATGAAAACTGCAGTCTGGATGGGAGAAGGAATGAAAAGAAATAGCTGTGTTAACACTGATTTAACGAAGGTTGCTCAATCCTTTTAATTAAATTGGAGGCAATAAGGGGGTAGATGAAATGATGCAATTGAGTGAGCACCAAAAATGATATAAATAAGTGACTCTGAAGGAAAGTACCGGTAATAATAGGTGAAACTTAGTGGATTGGATAATTTTTAAAAAATCATCTTTATAAGGCTGCACACGGATATTTAGACACTCAGTCAGCAATTTGACACTTAATGCCTAAGGTATAAAATTAAATAAGCGGTTTTCTTAAGTTTCTACTTTATTCACAGCAATCAAATAATTGTAATAACTATAAGGCTGACAAAATATCATTAGAATGTAGAAATCTGGTAGGTGAAATTTTTCTCAGAGACTGGAGAAAATATTGAACTACTTTAAGTTATAGATGGTGGCAGCAAAGAAAAGTAAATGCATTTAAAAAAACAAGTGCTATGTAAAACAGGTCACACTTTACTGAGGCTTTTTAAAACAGGATGATGGAGCTAAGCACAAACTTAATGACATTCATGACATCAGACATATATGCTCATATACTGAGTAGCCTAATATTTAATGTAGGATGGATCATTTTCAAATGTTTGGAAAAGGCCTGCTAACATCTTTTACTACACACATTTAGCAGTATGCATTTTGATCTTCATTCTCCAAATACCTCATCACTCAGTAGAAAAGCTAGGAGGATGAAATTCTTCTTATAGAGGAAGAAAGACAGCCATAAGGACAGATTCTGAGCCAGGAACTGCATTATCCCCATTGTTTCTATTATTTTTCCTAAGCTCATGCATGGCACTCTCAGTTTTACATCTTTGTAAATGGCCAACAATATCTTTAGAAATTTTAAATATAATAATATTTTATGTATGTGAATATGTTATCATCATCATCATCCTCATTATCAATAATTTGTTCAGTATATTCCCTTACTGTTTCAGTGGATTTTAGTTTCCACGTCTGTAAAATGTTTTTGAATATTTTCCTTCTTAAAATGAGTTTGTCAAATAAGTGTATTATGAAATTCCTATATGTTAGTAATATCTGATCAGCTGCTTTGATTGAATCCTAGTTAGAACTAGAGATTGGGAATCAAGACCCATTCCCTTGGTCTTCATTTTGCTCCAGGAGGAGTGTCATGAAGGCTTTAAGTTATTCTGAGCATAGTTTAAACATCAATGCTCCAAATGTTTAGGTGTCCTCCAAAGTCTCTCTAAGATTGCCAAATAAAGGGATCTGTTACCTCCAGAATGAATTTATAGTGATTCATAAACCTTACTTTTATTTTCTTCTAAGGTGAAAAGAAATATTTGGAAATCTGACTGAGCACTTCTTTGTAACAAAATAAAAAAAGAGGGAGCAGTAAATTACTTAGCTTTCTGCCTAATAAATGTCTAAAATTGATTGATTTAATACTTGGGTGGTTTTAGTGGAGCAATATAACAATACAACAGAAACCTGCATATGTGATTTCACACAATATGGGGCACTCATGGACATAGAGCTTTTTTTTTAAACTACTGATCAAGGCCAAGTATATACAAATATAAAGTTTGAATTTCAGAAACACAGAATTAATTAAGGTAAATCTAAGAATGTTGTTTTCTCTTGATATACAGGAATTCTGGTTCACATGTCTTTGACAAAAAGTCATTTACAAATGTCAGTCTTTTCAATTTTCAATCACAGGCATGATTTAATTTCTCTACAAAATGAACAAGGTACAGCTTCTCTCCATTGTGGTTTAAAAGATGATGCTTGTGCTCATAACTGGTAAGCATCCAAGAGAATGGGTTGGCATGCCATCATGAAATTAAGGGAACCTGATCTATCTGAATGGAAGGGGTACCTGTGTACAGTGCTGTGCAAGAGAGATCTCCAAATTTGGGGGCCATGTTTTCTCCTAAAAAATGGTTTTAGTTTTATAAATGACAAGATATCACTTTGTTGAGATAGCAAAACACCTTCCAGAGATCAATAGATTATGTCCTGAAAAGCTTCATGTATCAGTTGTATGTTAATCTATAGACTGGGCCTTAACTAAATTTAAGAATCACTCCATACAATATCTGATATGAAATGTCACTGTCTTCATATGTTCTTTAGGATATGTCTGTAAGTGAAATAGCTGAGATATTTGATTTACTGGGAAAAAGTGGGTCCATCTGAAAGTTGGGAAAATATCTACAATTTTTTTGTATCATTAGTATCTGATTATTTCTTATTTTCCATCTTATGTATTTTTTAAAAATTCTTTTTTTCTTTTTTATAAAGTGATAACTGTTACAGAAAACTTGGAACATACAATAAATATAGAAGAAAGCTAAGGTTGTAGCTCAGCAGTAGAGTCCTCACCTAGCATGTTTGAGGCTCTGGGTTCGATCCTCAGCACCACATAAAAATAAATAAAATAAAGGTATTGTGTCCAACTACAACTAAAGAATAAATATTTTAAAAAGTATAAAAAAATAAAATAACAAAATGATCTGCAATGTCATAATCCAATGATATTCACCATTTAAATTTTTGTTTTAAGCTTTATTTGCATTTTTTATACAAATATTTTTGCTTTTTAATAAAGAACAAACTTATATAAATAGTAACCCATTTTTTAAGACTAACAACATTAGGCATTCTTCCATGTCATTAGAAACTTACCTGAAATATTACTTTTAAAAGTAATATATAGTATTCCACTTCAGGGATATACTGTAATTTATTTGGTTTTTCTGTTACTGAATCTTTAGGGGTTTTCCTCCATATACTTAACATTCTAGTGAAAAGTATTTTAATTCATAAAGGACCTTTTAAAAAGACTAATTTGTTTTTTAGAGCAGTTTTTGGTTCATAGAAAAATTGAGAGGAAGGTATAGGGGTATCACATATATATATCCCTTACCCTCATATACACAGTCTCCTCCACTATCAAAATTGCACAGGAGAATGGTACATTTGTTACAATTGGTCAACCCATATTGGCACATCATTATCCTCCAAAGTCCATTAAGTTTATCTCTTGTGTTGTATATTCTATGGACTTGAAAAAATATAGAATGGGATGTATTCACTACTTATAGCATCATAAAGAATACTTTCACTGCTCTAAAAATTATCCACACTCTTTCTATTAATTTTCATGATTGTAATACAGTATTTTTTTTTATTTTTAGAGTAACATTTGTTTTTACTCTAATCACAAAAGTAAATTATACTCTTGTAGAAAATCGCAGGAAACTATGAAAAGGAAATAAAAGTCAATTTTAGTTTTAACAGCTAGAGAAAAGTATTAACATTTTGGTACATGTTCTTTCCTGTGTATCTCTTTTCCCCCTAATTTTAAAGTAAGATATGTTGATCATTGAAAACATGATAGAGAAATCTGTAATGAAGATAAAATTTTATTAATTATCTCAATTCCCTGATGTTACCACACTTACAATGTAGACTTCATGTAGTCCTTTCTTCTATATGTTTTACTTATTTAAGTTCATATTGAACAGATAAGTTTGTGTTGTGATTTTATGACTTTCTACCACAGTAAAATAATTTCTTCATGTTATTAAGACTCAAATGTTTAATGCTGCTTAATAGTCTATTCTGTGTAAGTATTTTATATTACTTGGCCATTAGCCTATTATTTGACAGCAAGTTTGTATTATTTTATATATTAATATTATTAATACTGCTGCTTTATATACATTAGTACAGTTTTTAAATGCACATTGAATTATTTCCACAATGTTGATTCTTCCAAGTGGAATTAGAGGTCAAATATTATGAACTTTATTTATTTCAATAGTTTTTTATGTGCCTAGTTAATTCATACTGGTACACTCGTGTCAGCAACATAAAAAGGGTTGTTTATCTTCCTATTTTCTTAGGAAGGGTAAATGCAATTTTCAACTTCAATAAGTTATTTCCACATACATGAAAAAGAAAAGATCAAAGATTCATACAGTGGTCTGTGCAGATATTTATTTTATCTTTGTTTTTGGTCTTAAAATTCTCATCTAAAAAATATCTTTCAGAATTAGCCAATAGTGTGAGAAAATAAATAATTATTTTAAGTGATGTCTATGTTAATAATAGTCATTTATCAATCAGGTATTTTTAGCTCCTATACAAGGTATGGCCATATGTGCTGGGTTTATTCTGCCTTTTCTTATTGTATTTAACTCCATGGAAAACTGATTAACTAGAGAGATCAAAGTAGATGAATTTATTAACAAATACTTATTGCATACCCTTTGCCATAGGGAGTTAAGTACTGTTAGTACAGAGATGATTAAGACATAATTTCTGTCCTTGGAACCTCAAAGTTTAGTTTGGGGACAGTGAGTCAATAAATGACTGCAAACCAGAGTGGGCAGTACAGAGCATAGTGTGCTTCCTGTCCAGGGAAGCAAGGAGCAAGAAGTGACCTTTTTTAGGGGGAGATGGTTAGGGAAAACTATGCATTGGAGAAGGCACAAGAGCTGATTCAGAAGGAATGTAGAAGTTGGGTAATATGAGAGGGTGGAGGCCAGCAAGAACTTGCTACTTTGTTCTTGAGATAAAATGAAAGATCCAAGATGTTGAGCATTAGCCTTGATGAAGTCAACAAAAATCCTTAAATAGGTCAGTTGGACAGTGATTTTATGAAATTAAGCTAGATTAACATTACTATGTTAAGTTTAATTAGTACATATTTGTGTGTTTAACAGTACAATAAAATAAATCTTTTTGTAAAGTTGCATTTTTCTGTGTGTAGGAAATACATGCATACTCATTGAAAAATTGTTAAAATATGGAAAAAGAGGAAAATAAATCCAGGCACATTTACAGTTAATATTTTAGTGGACATGTTTTAGAAATCTTTCTAAACATATAAACAACCTTTTAAGAAATGGAATGATATAATGCATATGGCTTTTTATCAGTTTATTTTGCACAATATATTATAAAATCGTTCTCAAAATGAACATGTTAATATTTCATACAAATGTATAATATTCTGTTATATAGATATTCCAAAATTTTTAAATAACAAATTTACATCTGGTAGTATACTTGAGGTGTTTTCCCTTTTTTTACATTAAAATAATGCAATGATAATTTCTTTTATAGTCATCTTTGTTCATTTTATTTCCTTAGGAGGAATTATTGGGCTAAAGATGTATATATATCAAATGCTGCCAAATTGGCCTCTGGAAAGTTTGTATCATTTTATTTATACTTCCACTTAGCAGTGTAAGAGAATGTGACCAAATCTTATTTTGACTTTCTCTTGTAATGTTATTCTGATTAAAATAAAATTATCAGTGTTAATATACTTTAGTTAGGCTTGTGATGAAATTATAAATCAATTGAGAAGAGATCAACATGGTTGTGTTTCTGAATTCCCTTTCAAGAATATTAAATGAAAACATAATAGACAAAATTGAATATAAATAAATTAAAGTAATATAATTTTATATATGTATTGAACAGTTTTATAATGGATTAATAGAAATTTTCACTTAAATATTTTATTAAGGAAATCTTAATACTAAGAAGCTTCATAGTTGTGTTTCATTATTAAATGATAAGTTCATATTGAATAATAAGATCATCCAGTTTAAGATCATATTGAATAAAAAGATCATACAAATGTTTTGCTAACTTAAATGACTTTCCTTTCCAGTACAATAAATTACTGCTTAATTTAGTATCCTAAATTAACCCTTATTAATCTCAAAAAAGATAGCTTTTTAAAATGTCTACTTCACCATTGGAATGTTTCAAACTATGGAACAAAAAAAACCCAAACTATAGGTTTATGTGTGCTTTCATTATTATTGTTGTTCAATATGCAGAATTAAAAAAGATAACTACATTGGTTATCCAAGGTTTATAGCAACTCAGAATTTTGTATTAATATATAAATCAATTCTTTATAATTACTATGCAGTAAGACTTTAGGTATCCAAAGAAACTGTGGTATATATACACAATGGAATGTTACTCAGGATTAGTAGAGAATAAAATCATGGGATCTGCAGGTAAATGGATGGAGTTGGAGAATATCATGCTAGGCGAAGTAAGCCAATCCCCAAATACCAAAGGCCAAATGTTTTCTCTGATAAGTGGATGCTGATCCATAACAGGGAGTGGGGAGACATAGGAGAAATAGAGGAACTTTGAATGGGCAAAGGGGAGGGAGGGAAGGAAGGGTACATAGAAGCAGGAAAGATGGTGGAATGAGATGGACATCATTACCTTAGGTACAACATCCTGTACAACAATAGAAGTGTAAAGTTGAGCTGTAATTGTGTACAACGAATTCAAAATGCATTCTGTTGTCATATATACCTAATTAAAATAAATAAACTAATTAAAAAATAATTTATGAAAAATAAAGATGACTCCTAAAAAAAGACTTTAGGTATCCAGAATCTTGGTGAATGGGTAATTTTTAGATAGCCTTTTTTCTGAATAATGAAATTATCCCTAGAAGAATTAAAAATACTTCAGAATTACCTTTTATACTTCCTTGCCTTATTTAAACAAGCCTCAGATAATTGTTATAAACTATCCTGTTGTATGTCCTCACTCAGGTCCTATTGAATTTTACTTTTACACATGGTAATTAATCTCATATTACTCTGCTGAAAATTCTTGATTCTGCTTTGTATTTTTCAGTCTGCTTCTGCTTTTTGTTAGTTGTCACAATTTTCTCTCAGTGTATCTAGTTCCTCTATTTCTAATTTGTAGGTACTAATCTGCTATAAATAACTATGCTTGTTAAGACTGTGTAAAGCAAAAGTAGATGGGAGTTGAGAAAGGAAATGTTAGTTTTTTCTTAAGTAAAAACAAGCATTTTCCTCTATAAATATATATTTTATCAACATACTCATGGCCCAGAAGTCTATGTTGCTGATTTCTGACTTTGACCAAACTTTGAATAGATAAAGTATTTTCCTCATTCTGAGTATTCTTCTTGACTCACTTTTGCTTGGCATATAGAAAACTATAAAGTCTTTCTCCTATGCTATCATCAGATTAGCATGTAATTGACCTTACATTGCACCAACTGTAGTCTCTGTGTATAAGTTTCCCTAACTTTTTTGATTTTCCAACAATAGTTGAACTCAGCCTGTGAGGTTATGTGAACTTGTGAACATCAGCTTTTGCTTTAACCACATCTTTCCCATTGTTCATGTTCTCTCTCTCTCTCTCTCTCCCCCCCCCCCCCACCAGGGTGTTTAAGCTCATTTGTAACACTACACACATTGGAGAACTAATTTGGTTGTAGCTGAGCAGAAATAGGGGGAGCATTTGGCCAGAGTTACTGGATTAAACTGGAGTTAAACTTTGTGTTTGAATTAATAGTTCAATATGCAGAAATTGTTCTTAGCCTAAAAACAAATTAAAACTGACTGGGCAATGCACTTAAATATGAGGAATAAATACTTAGGAATCACCAATTATGGACATGTATGATATGTCAAGAGCTTTGTAATGTTTTGAACAACCAATAAAAAAAAAAGAAAGTGTGTCTGTTAATATAAACTGTGAAAAACCAAGTTAAAATCAAAGTATAGGGGCTGGGGTTGTGGCTCAGTGGTAGAGTGCTTGCCTATCATGTGTGAGGCCCTGGGTTTGATCCTCAGCACCACATAAAAATAAATAAACAAAATAAAGGCATTGTGTCCATCTACAACCAATTTTTTTTAAAAATCAAAGTCTAATCTTCTAAACAATATTTGATATCAATTAGGGTTTTTTAATACCCAATTTATATAGCATAATTCAGAAATAAAAAAATAATAGTTTTAGAGAGCATAAGAAATGATACTAAGGTATAATGCATGGCATAGAAACATCTGATCCATAGCTCACCCTTTTATTTAATATAAAGACAATCAGCTAAGTAGGTAAATAGATTATTTTGTGATATGTATGAAGTTATTTGTATATATCAGAAAATAAATTAGAAAACTTCTGACTAGTCTGTTCCCCATTTTTATTAAGAATAGGATAAATCATAAATAACCTATCCATTATTCTTCTAGAATTCTTTTTAGAACAGTGCTATTGAGGGCAAGGGACTCTGTGAGCCTCGTGATTATATTTTTAAAAGCCCAACAAAAAAGAATGGAAAGGTTTGAGCATTTTCTCATTCAAATGATACATAAAAAGGAAGCTCTTCCTCAATTCTAGATTAAAGATGCTGGTTATTTTCTTCTCACCGGCAGCACTGCTGATGGGGAGCATTGACCTCTGGCTTTATCCCTTCTGTTATCTGGAGACATGCCATTTTCCCATTTCTGAAAGAAGGGCTTAACACATTATATAAAACTATTACAAAGGTTTTCTGGTTACTATTATTTTTAAAAATTTATTACATAGGTATTAAAGAGGTTTTGGAGAACACTTGTATTTTGGTTTTCTCGTATTTTGATTTTACAATTGTAGAAATAATCACATGAATGTTTATTTATTAGAAAGTATAGTATATTAGGATAAGATGTAAATTATTTTAATGGTAAGAAGACTGATGGTCATATTTATTATGCTTACTGCTCTCTTCCATGAATATCTTTGATGAAGTGTATGGTAATTTATTTTTACTAGAAAAATTTATGCATTGTGCCAATGTTTATTTTATAAACATGGTTAAACCATCAGATTTAAAAAAAATATTTATGCAATAATAGGTTTGAATAATTATTAAGCCACTTATATGTAGTGGTCACCTATCAGATATGTCTGCAAAGTATTTTCAAATACAACAAAAAACTGTGGGATTAATTATTACAGTGCAAAAGTACATTCTAAATCCTCAAATACTATTAAAAAGGCATAGCATGTTAGCATGTTGTGTAAAGCACCTTATGAAGCATATGTTACCATAAAGACACACCTAAATGGATTTGTGGCAGTAAAGGTTAATGTCAAAGAACACAGATTCCAGAATCAGACTGTGAGAACTTGTGCCTCACTTTCTGATTTTGCCTCAGTTTCCTCATCTGTAATAATAGTATTTACCATATGGCGTTGTTGATAGGCTTGAATGAGTGAGCTCACGTAGTGTTTAGAATAGGGCCTCCTCAGGCAAACTTCACATAAATGCTGGCTGCCGTGGTTATGTAGGAAAGGCTGATTATAGTAATACCTTAAGAATGCTTACACATCACTAGTCACAGAGCCAGGTGTTTTATGTACATAAAAGTTTGAATTCTCACAACAATCTTTCAATGCAAATAGTATACTTGTTTTATAGATGAAACTAAAGTCCATAGATAAACTAATTTATCAAAGTCACATTTCTAGCATCTATCAAAGCCATGATTTAAGCTCTGGCCTGTTTGAATTCAAAAGCTGGGATCTTTTTATTAAGTCATGTGGTAATTAAAACGTTTTTACATCATTAAGTTACTTGAGAATAGGCAGACAGTTTTTCAAATACACAGAATATACCAAACAGTACAATGTCTTACTTGTCTATAATTGAAAAAAATCAGAGATATTATTAATCTCATGAACACTTGTCTTTTTACTCCATCTTATAAATACTGGTTAACAATTGGAGAGAAAATGACCATTGTTGCTGAATACATTTGAATTTACTCAGTTTTTCAAACCTCCAATTATATTACTGCTATTGTTTTATAACTTAATCATACTAGGGACCAACTATCCCTGCCCTTTTCTTTTCTGTTTATTGGTTTCAAGGAAGTTGTAATTGCTTTAATATTGATAAGAATGTTATGTTAAAAGTGCAATATAGACAGTTTAATCAACTTCCTATGAAACATCATTTTCAAATATTGAAATGTCCTCAGAAATCATCTTTTTCCAAAATGAATAAGTTTATTTAAAATATAATACATCCTATTATTCACTCTTAGAGAAAGTTCAAATGCAATAGAAAAGTATGAAGAATAAATTTAAAAATTTTCTCACTCTCATCTTAGAGAAGCATACATCATTAATATCCTGATTCAGATTTTTTTCAGACATCTTTCTGTTCTTGAATTATATACATGCAGACATAGAATTTTATGAAAATGGATTATACTATATATAATACATCTTGCAACATTGTCATATCAACCCTTATATTATTATTTTATTTGTTGAATAATTTTATAGTTTTCAATATAGATAAAAATACTGTGATGAGCATCACACAGAAGTGTTGTAAGTTTAGTATGGGGTTTGATCTATTCTCTGTGCATGTAGCTGATTTTTCTTATATTTTTCTGGGAAAATGTCTCCATTATTATAGCAGATTCCTATGAAAGAAGTTCTCTTAGTTCAATTTTGGGGCTTTTTCTCCTCTTAGAGATTCCCTTTCTTATGTAATAAATTGAAACTTTGCATTTTATCTCCTCTTTTGTGGTTCATGGTTTCTTTTTCACTAACACAAATTTGTGTTAGTGAACTGAGGCTTGTAGTAGAAATGGAGTCCTATAAAGTGGTAAGCAGCACACCTTGGATGGCCTAGTATTACCAAGAGACATAGGGGGGAAGTGATAAAGGAGGGGGCATACCTTAACTGATAAATACAGCAATTTAGAGATACATGGATCCCCAAATATCCTCAAATATCTCAATTTTGTAATAAAATGTAAGTTAAGAAAGACTAACTTGTTTTAAAACCAACCTGGCTTGTGACAGGGGCAGTGTGAGAAAGTATCCCCTGGTTTTTCATCTTTCTACTATTCATTCTGTCCCCAATACCATATACAATCTTTGGTCCTCTTCTGTCCATCTTTAGGGAGAATTCAGTTGCAGAACAGGAATGAAGACATGACAGGAACAAAGAGTTCAGGTTAAGGGTAAAATCATTAGTATTAAGGAAAAAGTAATGATAACAATAGATTTTGTCAGTTAAATTAAAAATTTTCATTTTTAAGAGTTCTGTGGCATTTTAAAATTAAAAATTTTCAAATGGTTACTTTAGACTACTAACCTTTAAGTCATTTTCATAAAAAAATATAAAAGAAATGAAAATTATGTGTATAGTTTCTGATATTACATATTTGACTATTAAAGAAAAAATAATAGTATTTTATTATTATTTAATATAAAATGTCAGTAACTCCATATAATATAATGATGGACAGACACATCATTAATTTGATTAAGTAGATTTCTGATATAATGTGAACAGGTCATTATGTATGTATATGAGATAATGTTTATGTTTATATAACAAACCAGTAAAAATGAATACATATCCTTAGAAAAATAAAATTATATAATCACAAAATATCAAGAAGATGTATCATCAAGATCAACACTATTAAATGAAGAAAGGATTATGAACATACAGGATTTAATATGTGGGATTTGTTGCCGCAGTCTGGCTGGGCACAATCAGGAGCCACTTGTCAAAAGAAACTAACTTTATTTTTAGAACCACACACGGCCAAACAAAACAGCCTCTCAGGAAAATCCTCAGAGCCCCAACTGCCACCACCCGCTTCCCACAAGCCTCTCTCTCCCACACAAGCCTCTCTCCACCTCCCACAATCCTCCTGCTCTTGAGGCCGATTGGCTGGGTCATGTGGGCCGAGCCCAAAAAGTCCCCCAATGAGCAGCTCCGTGGTCTGAAAGGGCAGGGAAACAGCCCAATGAGCATCACCGCAGAGGAGCCAATCAGCTAGATGTTGCTGGGGCCGCTGTGAGCCAATCATCAGCCAGCAGCTGGAAGTTTGCTGGCAGCTGGAAGTTTGCTGGGGCCCCTTCGGCTGTGGCTCTCAACAATTTGTAAAGACAAATGATAAGATGAATAATGTAATGAGTAAAGAAATCCAGTTATTATAGTAGGCTGTTAGAGCTATAAAATTAGTAGAATGTTAATGTGCCAATAATAAATTTATCACTTATTTTAATTTTATGTTAAAGTGGAGATATCAATTGAGAAAGTAAAGGGCTTTTTCTTTCTTTCTTTCTTTCTTCTTCTTCTTCTTTTTTTTTTTTTGTGGTGTTGGGGATCAAACCCTGGTTTGTACATGCATGCAAGGCAAGCACTCTAACAACTGAGCTCTATCCCTAGCCCAAGAAAATAGAGTTTTTATGGAGATTATGTTTCACTTCTTTGAAGAAAGAGACACATTTTTATAGTGAACACTTTAGGTTTCCTATATAATATTCTTATGCAAGCTTAGACTCTACTGACAAAAAAAAAAAAAAAGAAACCATGGAATTTTTAAACATTTAATCCTTTTGAATACTTATTAAAATACATAACCATGTTATTATGATACTATTGGCCTTAGAATAAAATTCTTTTTAAAGAAATTTTTTATTTTTTTAGTTATACATCACAGTAGATTATATTTTGACATATTTTACATACATGGAGTATAACTTCCCATTCTTGTGGTTGTACATGATGTGACGTTACACTGGTCATGTATTTATATATGAACAGAAAAGTCATGTCCAAATCATTATACTGTCTTTCTTATTCCCATCCCTTCATTCCCCTTTGTCTAATCCACTGAAGTTCTATTCTTTTCTACCCCAATTTATTGTGAGTTAGCATCTGCATATCAGAGAACATTTGCCTTTTGGTTTTTATGACTGGCTTATTTCACTTAGTATGATAGTCCCCAGTTCCCTCCATTTACTGGGAAAATGCCATAATTTCATTCTTCTTTATGGCGGAGTAATATTCCATTGTACATGTGTACCTCATTTTCTTTATCCATTCATCTGTTGAAGGGCACCTAGGTTGATCCAATAGCTTAGCTATTGTGAATTGAACTGCTATAAACATTGATGTGGCTGTATCTCTGTAGTATGCTGATTTTAAGTCCTTTGGGTATATACTGAGGAATAGAATAACTGGGTCAAATGGTGGTTCCTTTCCAAGTTTTCTGAGAAATCTCCTTACTACTTTCCAGAATGGTTGCACTATTTTGCAGTCCTACCAGCAATATATAAGAGAACCTTTCTCCCAACATCCTCACCAACATTTTTTGTTACTTGTATTCTTGATAATTGCTATTCTTGTTGGAGCAAGATAGAATCTCAGTGTAGTTTTAATTTGCATTTCTCTAGTGCTAGAGATGTTGAACATTTTTAAAATATATTTGTTGACTATTTATATTTTGTCTTCTGTGAAGTGCCTGTTCAGTTCCGTAGCCCATTTATTGATGGGGTTATTTGTTTTTGTTAAGTCGTTTTTTTTTTTTAAGTTCTTTATATAGCTTGAAGATTAATAGTCTAACTGAGGTGCAAATGGCAAAAATTTTCTCCTATTCTATAGGCTCTCTCTTCATTCTTGATTTTTTCCTTTGCTGTGAAGAAGCTTTTTAATTTGACACTACCCCATTTATTGATTCTTGATTTTACTTCTTGAGCTTTAGGAGTCTTGTTGAGGAATTCAGTTCCTAAGTGAACATCATGAATATTTGGGACTATATTTTCTTCCAGTAGGCACAGGATCTCTGGTCTATTTCCTTAGTCCTTGATCTACTTTGAGTTGAGTGTGGTGCAGGTGAGAATTAGGTGTTTAATTTCATTTTGTTACATAAGGCTTTCCAGTTTTCCCAGCACCATTTGTTGAAGAGACTATCTTTTTTCCAATGTATGTTTATAGTGCCTTTGTCTAGTATGAGATAACTTTTTTTATAGGGTTTGTCTCTGAATCATCTATTCTGTATCATTAGTCTTCACATATGATTTTTACCATAGAACAATATTCTAAGACTAGTCTTTACTGAATATTATATTACAGACTTTAGATGCTGAATTATTTCATTATAAGGGGTCTTGCTTAGGGCAAGATGACATTACACATTCTAAGAATAGTTCTACAGTAAGGTTACAGTAATAGATACATACTTATACATATTCATGAATTATATGTAAGTATACATGGATATAATTGCAAGGATATAATGGGTTGTTTAGAACAGTTTCTTAAGAAGCCAAGAGTTGTCAGTTAAATCTTGGCCATGGGTTGGTACTGTTCCAGGTTGTAGGATGCTCATGAAAAGGACAGGTAATATATATTCATTCTCCTGGTAAATTTTTAATTAACACCTGTTTTTTTCCAGAAACTATATAGTGGATAGGCAAATGACTATTACAGGAATTTTAATTCATGTAAACCCAAGTAACAATTTTTTAAAGTATCATTTTTGAACATATATAATAATAAATTGATTTATACATATTTTTTTGGGGGGGAGGGTACTGGGAATTGAACTCAGGGGCACTTAACCACTGAGATGCATCCTCTGCCCTATTTTGTGTTTTATTTAGAGACAGGGTCTCCCTGAGCTGCTTAATGCCTTGCCATTGCTGAGGCTGGCCTTGAACTTGAGATACTTCTGCCTCAGCCTCCTGAACCACTGGTATTACAGGCATGTTCCTCTGTGCCCAGCCTACACATATTCTTGATCCAAACTTTCGATCATGCTGCTGAAAAATTTCAATGCTTAAAAGACCAATGTGTGGCCAGAAATACTTTTTGAGTTGAGTATTCATTCATTTAACACATTTTTGTTTACAAAAAATATTTGTTTACAAACACATTCAATACTTCTAATATTTACTAAGCATGTTTGGTCAACCATGAAGTTTATCAATAAGTTAAAGCTAATGTCTCCTAAGGTGTTATTTGGGCATATCTGAATATTTTTACTTCATCTAATTTATTTTCATCCACAATTGGAATGAGAAAGTTTTACCTGTGAAGAGTGTTTTTATATACAAAATCTCTGCATATTGTCTCCCTATACATTTAGCTCAAAATAGCACATGATTCTCTATCTTTGTTTAATTTTTTTAAGTGAATAAAGCTGGTACCTCCTTTTTTCCTAATTAAATTTGCATGGGTTGTTTGTCTTAGACTTGGAGAATATTCCTAGGAAAATAATTCTGGCATTCAGGTAGGCATAGCAGTTCTGCATTGGAATGAGGGAAATGGGGAAATTTGAATGTTAAGAAGGGACTCCAATTTGCCTGGGGGAGAATAAAAGCTAAGGGACAAAAGAGAAAGTTTGGAAGAAGAAACTACACTGAAACAGAGGGATGGCAGAGAGGGATGGACTTACTTCTCTCTCTTGAACCTGCTTCAATCCAGCTATTCTTCTTCTATGGAGAAAGTCTATGACCATATAAAACTAAATGATCTACAACAGAGCTCAGTATCATTATGGATCACCTTGAAAAATCTTGATATTAGGGGGAAGAAAATTTTCATTTCTATTTCTTGGTGGAGAAGCAGCAGTGCATTGGGCTAGCATCAGTGATGTGGGTAGCCACCTGAATATTGGACAAGGGTTCTTCCTATTCATGTACTTAGGAAGGAACCTGATGCAGAGAAGATGAGTTTGGACATCAGAGTGTGGCCTGTAGATGGGCCACTGGATTGGCACAGGTAGGGTCCTTGATGTTTGTGAATGGTGGTCTACAATAATTATTAGTGATAAACCTGCCAGTTAAACTTGCATGACTTATGACACGTATTAGCAACTGACCCTACTGAACACTTAAATAATTGAAAACTGAGATGAGAGGTATATTCAAGCTATAAATTCTGTGTGGCATATTGATGACTTTTAATACTGTGCTGATGAGTCCTTGGAATATTTGGGTTACATACTAATTTGACCATTGCATGACAAATGTCAATTGCAGTTTCTGTTTGATGATTAGACCAGTCATAAACCAAACTGGATATATCAGATGAAGTTTATTTATTGAAAGAAATGATTTCTAGGCATCTTTTCATCATAATATTCTGAGAAGATGATGTATTTTTTTTTGGTATCCAGGAGTAAATGAAGGATTTTTAGAAAGGATTTTCAAAGGACTTGTAAAAAAATCATGTTACATAATTGTAATGGGATAAATATGAAATATTAGAAAAAAAACTGTATGTATCATTTCAAATATTTAATAAACTTGAACTGCTTTAGTGACATCTGATCAAAACTTTTGCTTATTTTTTTTAGGATTAATTTTTCAATTGCCAATTTTTTTGATCAAAACATTTTGATCTTTTCAGTACTTGATAGTTACTGTAGAATAAGATCCTTAAAGTATCAAACTTATTTTTTCAGCAATTCAATTTTTTTCAACAATAAAGAGGAATAAGAATTCTACTGCTCCCATTTTTCTTTCAATGTCAAACATAAAGCTAAAATTTCATGTAGTGAATTCAAATGGATTTCAATTGTGCTGCTTCATATCAAGGATTTCAAAATGACAATCAAATTCTAATTGCAGAATGCACATACATTTTTACTTTGTAGCCAGCATGAGTTCCCCTAGATGGCTATAACATGGCAAACAGACAAGAGTATGAGGTAAATGAGAAGACAGAAATTAGGAGACAGGGTTGGAGCTGCATCAATCAGGAATTCCCTTGTCCTCTGGAAAGTGATCTTTTGGATACTTTCCTTTATTTCTTGACTTTGGACTTCTTCATCAGCTTCAAAGGTCTCTAGAACAAGATTGATGGTAATATGGTCTGCCCCAGGCTGCTAAAGCAGATTCCAGGGAAGAGACTACCTTTCTGGAGACACTCACGATGCCCAAGAAGCATAAAGTATACCATATGTCACTTCTTGTGCACTTATCTGTGGGTACTATAGTGTGATACTCACCCTAATTTCTTACTTTTCTCTGAGAAGTCCTAGAAAATACTCATTAAGTCATCTAATGGAGACCTTCAACCACAAGACCTGAGTAGATTATCTTTCTGGTCCACTGACTGTACATTAGTGGGTCATAGTTCACCAGCTGGGGATCTCTGATGTAAATCTTACAGAGGAGAGTAACATTGCAGAAATATTATCAGTAAACTCTACTGACAGAGTGAGGTGTTTCTGGGTCTCCTAAAAATACTTTGCACAATTGTAGATGATAAATCTGGATTAATAAGGGTCAATTCAAAACTTCTGGAGGCTCAAATGTGTTCTTTATGGCCTAAGATGTGAAACTATTCCAAGATAGAACCTTGCCAGGACCTGTGCCAAATACATTACACTTGGGCTGTAGAACATTATTAATGTTAGAAATACAGTGTGCATAGCATACAGTATACTTGGCTCTGAATAATCTTCTTCCCCATCACTCTCAGTCTCCCAGTTGGACCCAGGTTGGATGAAATACAATTAATTCTATGGAATTCGAGTAAGTGGTAGTTACCAAGGTTTCTGGGATTCCTTTTGTATGTTCTGAGACCAGCCAGAGGACCAACAGTAAAACTTATGATCTGTACAGTTTCTAGAAAAAGTTAAAATTATTTCTATGACTGATTAACATAAAAATTATTTAAGGCAATATTTGATAGAGTATCCCACTTTCATAAATATCTAACATTTTTCCTCTTTTGTGGATAGAGTGAGAAGAGGGAAAATGTTCAAATATGAAGACTGAGTTATCTTTTTTCTTAATGCATAGATTCAACTGTTTATTATTGAAATAGAGACAATATTAAGATAAATTTCCAAGCAGAAGATTATGTTAAATGTACGTTAGTTTTTCCATGGAAATGGCTCCTTGTTCCCTGAGGAGGCGTAAAAAATAGTTTGCCAAGTGTCTTACAAATGTCGTGGTCCTGAATCTGAATGTAGCCAGGAGATACTTCTGGCAATTGCAAAGTTTTAACATCACCGGTCTATAAAGTTAGCTTATGCCCTAGAGCTAAGGCAAATTCTGCTCCTTTTGCCCTCTGAACTTTCTAGGTTAATTAAAAACGATCATTATTATAGTTTCAGCAGCTGGCATACTAAAAAAATGAGCTTTAGCAATATATTAATTGAAAGATAGAGAGCTATTTCAGAGTCAAAGAGGGAATGTACTTCCTTGACTGTCAAAAGAGTACAAGAATCAGTTCACATGGGGCAAGCCATTGACAAATATCTGCCAATCTCTGTGTTTTGGAAAACTTGAGGTCCATCCTTTTCCAGACAAGTTCCTTATTATTTCTTACTTAATGAGTGTCAGTCATAAAGCAACCACTAAAAGGAACCTATGATTCTGTAACTTATATGGAACCTTTAGGATCCCCAAAGGATCTTAAGAGTGACCTTTCTAATGGCTTTTGCTTACTCTTCTTCCTATCACAAAAGCAGGTAGATCCTACTTGAGAATGTACTGAGTTCTGCTCTTAATAGGCAAGAGATTACTGAGATTTCTTTAATACTGTCAGAATTTGAAAGCCAGTTCTTATTGCTTGGTGGAGGAAATTCTAATTTCCAACTTTTCCACATCGAACTTAGACTAAACGATTTCTGTTTTTTGTTGGCTTGAGGCTGTAGCCTTGTGGATTATGTATTTTGTCATATAATGAAAATGATATAAAGCTATAGTACTACATTTCAAAATTTTGCTTTTACTGTCTCATGATATTTTTAGGGACTTAAAAAAGTAGTATGTTATTTTTAATGTCTGTCTTTCAAATTACTAAGCATAATAGAATCTTCTTTGATGGTGGAAATTCAAGATGAGGAACTTCTCATCATTCTAGTTTCAGATCAGTTTTTCTTCGATATGAGCTCTTTTTTAACTCCCATGATAATGATAATTGTGCCCTCCAGATGCTCCAGTTTTGTCCTTTTGAACATATTGCTGTCATATTATATACCACACTAATTACAGTTATTTGTCTTTGTGTTTTGTGCTGTCATTAGAATGAACACTCCTAATGGGCAGTGTCTTATTGTTCTTGATGTTCCCAGGGTCTAAAAGAGAGTTATAAGGATGTAATGAATAGGAGAAAGAATGAATAACCAATTTGACATGAACTCTAATCAAAGGGTTTTAGTTACTTAGGTGCTAAGAGAATTTCAGAATTATCAAAGTGCTATAGTTTGAATGTCCCTCTGAGACTTCTGTTGAAATTCATTGCCATTGAAACAGTATTAAGAGGTGGGACCTTGAGGAGATGAGTAGATCTTGAAGGTTCTATCCTCATGAATGGACTAATGTCATTATCGGGGAAAGATGTGTTCCTGATAAAAAGGGTGAGTTTGGCCTGATTTCCCTCTCTCTGTCTTGCATGTTCTTGCTTTTTCTTCTGCCATATTAGGACATAGTACAGAGACCCTCATCAGATATCACCCATTGATCTTGGGCTTTCCAGCCTACAGACCCATGAGTTGAATTGAGTTCTATTGTTTATAATTTACCCACTCTATTGTATTCTGTTATGGCAGCCAAAAAAAAAGAAAAAAAAGAAAAAAGGCTAAGACACAAGGCATGCAGCCTAAGACTGTGTTATATTGATGTATCAGTATTTTGTTAATGTCATGCAAAGAAGATATTACAACCTAATTTTTTTTTCTTTTCAAGCTTGTATTTGAAATACTGAAATTCTTTTTTTATGTAATTTTTTAGTTGTTGATGGACCTTTACTTTATTCATTTATTTGTATGTGGTGCTGAGGATTAAAACCAGTGCCTCACATATGCTAGGCAAGCACTCTACCAGTGATCCACAACCCCAGCTTAATACTGAAATTCTTATAATATCTGATTTTGGCGATTGTATTAGATTTATAACCTTGAATGATTATCTGATATGCAGTCTAATGACTAAATATACTGTCATTATTGTACTTAAATAGGCAATAATGTTGTGTTTGGATCTTGAGATTTAATAGATTATGCTTCTAATATCAAATATATTAAAAATTAACTACTAATCTCTGCTTTTATGTAAAAATTACTTTCTTAAGGAGATACTGAAAAATATCCTTAAGAATTTTATTTTTAAAAGTTTAATTTTGAATTCTCTCTGGAAAACTAAGCCATAAGATATAATACTTTAAAAATAATCCTAAGGCATTATTTAGAATCAAAATAAAAAAGAAGAAAGTAATCTGAGTTTTCTTGTCCTTCTTACTTTGATATTTTCTTTTAAGTAAGATCTCTGAAAGATTTCTAATTGGTTTTTGAGAGAGTTACCAAATAGTAGGGGATTGACTAAATATTATATGTCTGATGTGGACTGAAGCTTGTATTTCTTTAGGCAAAGATATTATTCCTAAAAAAGATTATATTTTTATTTTTCTGACATCTATTTACTTATTTTTCATTTGGCTTGGATAATATCTTATATTCATATTGAAGAATATGAAACATGTAACTACATGCAAGACAGTAAATAATCAACAAAATGAGAAATTGTGATCTTCAAAGTACTTTCAGGAATAGATTTAAAAATAAGACATCTAGGTTGTGATATCTAGATGAAGATCACCTACTAGTGTTGATTCTCTTTATAACCTCAAATTCAGGATAGTCCTGGAATATCATTTATGTTTTGCCCTTTTTTAACATTTAAATGAAATTACTATAGTAGAATCTGGAATCTTCTTTCCTAATGATAATTTATTTTTTTGGAATCCACATGGTAATAAGAAATTCCAGGCCTATATCCTCCTATGTTCAGGTTTACCTATAGAAAGCACATGTCTTTCAGAATACATAGTGAAATCCACAGACCCTGTTTCATTGGCTCTGATATGTCTGTGCCATTTCTGAGTCAATCCCAAGATCAGGGACTGAGCTCCTTCAGTTAGCCAGACCTGAATTACATGTCCATTCCTAGAACTGGTAGAGAAGTCACTGCTACAAGAAGTATACTGATTCAGAGAAGAGGAGTGCATGATCACACCAGCAAGATCAAACTTACAGAATTTTCTGGGGTCATCAAAAGGGCAATTATACATTGTGTAGAAAATACAATGAATTTCTGCTACAGAGAGGCTATAATTATTGTTGGAAACATAGTATGTAAATTCACAAATATTAAAAAAATAATGTAGACCAGTACATATTCAAAATCAAACGAGAATTTAGAAAATACACTTTAGGGGCCAGGTGCAGTGACCCATGCCTGTGTTCCCCATGACTTTGGAGGCTAAGACAGACGGTCTAGACTAGCCTGATGAACATAGATGCAAAAGTTCTCAATAAAATTCTGGAAAATCTCAATAAAATTCTGAAAGAGTTATAGAGATAGGAGCATGACTCCCACCTATAGATAATAATCAATATTTTGAACTTTTGTTAATTTCCTTTGGTAATACCACATTGATGTTTTGATGTGTTTTCATTAGTAGTAAAAATTGTAATTTTTTAAAAAATATTTTTATTAGTTATTGATGGACCTTTTTAAATTTTTTTATTTGTTTGTATGTGGTGCTGAGAATTGAATCCAGTGCCTCACAAATACTAGGTAAGCACTCTACAACTGAGCCACAACCCCAGCCCAGAAAATTGTAATTTTTATCATGATACATATGTACAAATTATTTCTTGGGTGAGTTGTTATATATTCTTTTTTATTTTGTGGTTCTCTTAATTTGTAGGGGTTATTTATAAACTTGTTTTGCTAAAATATGTCTCTAGTCACCTTCTAATATTTTAACCAGTCACTTTCATGTTTATGACTAAATTTTTCATTATTATTAATGCTTTTAACTAGGCTTTAAAAATTAACTTTGAATTTTTTTTCCTTGTTAAAAACTATCCTGCTGATGAAACCAAGAATATAATTTTAAGAAAATATTTAATTGTTTATCTACTAAATACAGAGGATTTGTTTCAATGAAGAATTTGTGCAAATAACAACAAAACAACTCTTAGTGAATACAAAAAAAAAAAACTCCCCAAAACAGAGATACAACCCTGCATTCTATCAGACCACAATGGAATAAAATTAGAAATCAGTGATAAAATAAAAAATAGAAGCTACTATAACAAAAGGAGACTAAATAATATACAATTGAATGATGAATGGATAGTAGAAGAAATCAAGGATTAAATAGAAAAAATTCTTAGAGGTAAATGAGAACACTGATACAACATATAAAAATCTCTTGGAAACTATGAAGGAGTAAAAGTTCATTACATTGAGTGCATTCATTAAAAGAATAAAAGTCAATAAATAAATGACCTAATACTGCATCTCAAAGCTCTAGAAAAAGAAGGATAAATCAACACTAAAAGCAGTAGAAGACAGGAAATAATTAAAATCAGAGCTGAAATTAATGAAATAGAAACAAAAGAAACAACTGAAAAAACTGACAAAACAAAAAGTTGGTTCTTTGAAAAAATAAATAGAATAGATAAACCCTTGGCCATGATAACAAAGAGAAAAAGAGAGAAAACTCAAATTACTAAAATACAAGGTGAAGAAGGAAATATCACAACAGACACATCTGAAATACAGAAGATAATTAGAAACTATTTTGAAAATTTATACTCTAATAGAATAGAAAATATCAACAGCATTGACAAATTTCTAGAGATATATGATCTATCCAAACTGAATGAGGTAGTCATACATGCTTTAAACAGATCAATTTCAAGTAATGTAATAGAAATCATCATCAAAAGCCTACCAACCAAGAAAAGCCCAAGACCAGAGGAATTCTCAGCTGAGTTCTACAAGACTTTCAAAGAAGAATTAACACCAATACTTTTCAAAGTATTCCATGAAATTGAAAAGGAGGGAACCCTTCCAAACTCATTTTATGAGGCTAAAATCACCTTGATACCAAAACCAGACAAAGACACATCAGACCAATATCCATGATGAACATAGATGCAAAAGTTCTCAATAAAATTCTGGAAAATCACATACAAAATATTAAAAAGTTAGTGCACCATAATCAAGTGGGATTCATCCCAGGGATGCAGGGTTGGTTCAACATACGAAAAGCAATAAACATAATTCATCATATTAACAGACTTAAAAACAAAAGCCATATGATCATCTCAATAGATGCAAAAAAAGCATTTGACAAAATACAGCCCACCTTCCTATTCAAAACACTAGAAAAACTAGGGATAGTAGGATCATACTTTGATATTGTAAAAGCTATATATGCTAAACCCAAGGCCAGCATCATTCTAAATGGAGAAAAATTGAAAGCATTCCCACTAAAAACTGGAACAAGACAAGGATGTCCTCTTTCACCACTTCTGTTCAACATCATCCTTGAAACTCTAGCCAGAGCAATTAGACAAAAGAAATTAAAGGGATACAAATACATAAAGAAGAACTCAAACTATCACTATTTGCTGATGACATGATTCTATATCTAGATGATCCAAAAAATACCTAATAATGAATTCAGCAAAGTAGCAGGAAATAAAATCAACACTCATAAATTAAATTTATGTACATTCCTCTACATTAGCGATGAATCCACTGAAAGAGAAATTAGGAAAACTACTCCATTCACAATAGCCTCAGGGAGGTGGGGGAAACACCTGGGAATCAATGTAACAAAAGAGGTGAAAGACCTCTACAGTGAAAACTACAGACCACTAAAGAAAGAAATTGAAGAAAACTTCAGAAGATGGAAAGATCTTCCATGATTCTGGATAGGCAGAATTAATAGTTAAAATGGCCACACTACCAAAAATGTTATACAGATTTAATGCAATTCCTATTAAAATCCCAATGACGTTCTTCATAGAAAAAGCAACCATGAAATTTACTAGGAAAAATAAGAGACCCAGAATAGCTAAAGTAATCCTTAGCAAGAAAAGTGAAGCAGGAGGCATCATAATACCAGAACTTAAACTATACTAAAGAGCTATCGTAACGTAAACAGCATGATTTTGGCACCAAAATATACTTGTAGACCCATGGTACAGAAGAGAGGACACAAAGACAAACCCACAAAAATACCGTTATCTCATACTAGACAAGGGCGCCAAAAACCTTCACTTGAGAAAAGATAGTCTCTTCAACAAATGGTGCTGACAAAACTGTAAATCCATATGTAGCAAAATAAAATTAAACCTCTATCTCTTACCCTGCACAAAAATCAACTCAAAGTGGATCAAAGACTTAGGCACTAGAACAGAGACCCTGTGCCTAACAGAAGAAAGAATAGGCCCAAATTTTCACCACATCGGCATAGGATCTGACTTCCTTAACAAGACTCTTAAAGAGCAAGCAGTAAAATTAAGAATCAATAAATGAGATGGATTTGAATTAAAAAGCTTCTCAGCAGAGAAAACAATAATGTGAAGAGAGAGCATACAGATTGGGAGAAAATCTTTACCACATGCACCTCTGATAAAGCATTAATCTTTAGGATATCTAAAGAACTAAAAAAACCTGAATACCAAAGCTGCAAATAACCCAGTCAATAAATGGGCTAAGGAACTAAACAGACACTCACAGAAGAAGAAATACAATTGATCAACAAGTACATAAAATAGTGTTCAGTATCTATAACAATTAGAGAAATGCAAATCAAAACTACTTAAGATTTCATCTCACTCCTGTCAGAATGGCAATCATCAAGAATACAGGCAACAATAAATGCTGGCAAGAATGTGGTGAAAAGGTAAACTCATACATTGCTGGTGAGACTGCAAATTGGTGCAACCATTATGAAAAATAATATGGAGATTCCTCAGAAAATTGGGAATGGAACCACCATTTGACCCAGCTATCCTATTCCTCTGTTTATACCCAAAGGACTTAAAATCAGCATACTGCAGTGATGCAGCCACATCAATGTTTATAGCAGCTTGATTCACAATAGCTAGACCATGGAACCAACCAAGATGTCCCTCATTTAGATGAATGGATAAAGAAAATGTAGTATATATACTCAATGTATATACAATATACATTGGAATATTCCACATATATAATGGAATATTACTCAATTTTAAAGAAGTGTAAAATTATGGCATTTGCCAAGTAAATGGTTGGAGTTGAAGAACATCATGCTAAGTGAAACAAGCCAATCCCACCAAACCAAAGGCCAAATGTTTTCTCTAATATGAGGATGCTAATTCATAATAAGGTGAGGGGGGCACTAGTGAAGAATAGTGTTACCTTAGATTAGGTAGAGGGAAGTGATGGGAGGGGAGGGGTGGGGATGTGGGGATAGGAAAGGTAGTAGAATGAAACAGACATTATTATTGTATGTGTATATGTGACTATGTGACCAATATGATTCTGCAACATGTACACTCAGAAAAATGAGAAATTATATTCCATCTATGTATGATATATGAAAGTACATAAATGCATTCTACTGTCATGTATACCTAATTAAAACAAAAAAAAAAAAATAGAAACAAAAAAAGCAGAAAATGAAATAGTCCTAAGCAGATAGTTCTTAGATTATACATTTTAATTGGCTGGGGATATAGTTTAGTTGGTACAGTGCTTGGCTTGCATGCACAAGGCCCTGGGTTCAATCCCCAGCAACACCAAAAAAAAAAAAGGTTGAGAGGGATTCTCTTTCTCTCTTCTCTCTTCTCTCTCTCTCTCTCTCTCTCTCTCTCTCTCTCTATATATATATATATATATATATATATATTAGTTGTCTATGGACCTCTATTTTATTTATTTATATGTGGTGCTGAAAATCAAACCCAGTGCCTCACACATGCTAGGCAAGCACTCTACCACTGAGCCACAACCCC
Source organism: Marmota flaviventris (assembly GCF_047511675.1). Taxonomy (NCBI): domain Eukaryota; kingdom Metazoa; phylum Chordata; class Mammalia; order Rodentia; family Sciuridae; genus Marmota; species Marmota flaviventris. Next base: position 64,907,859 of record NC_092503.1, on the reverse strand, counting down.
ACCCCTAAGACTCTTTTTTATGTAGACAATTCTCATTTGAGAGACAATGAATGTAAAAACAAACAAGGACTTTCTTCTTTTTTTTGTTTTCTCTTAATTCTACAAGCAAAAATGAGGATACATTAAGCATTTGCTACTAGTGCACATATTTCCCCACTGGTGTTTCAGAGCTCCTAAAAGCATGCAATCTAATCAGAGGATGTTCAAAACCATATTTGCTTGCTACTGCAACTAGTACAGTGAACTAATTTTTTCTGAGATGATTGGCTCCTAACCCGAATTTCTCTTCAGCTACCTCTATCAAATGGAGTTAGAGTCTTTTCCATTGCTGTGAGGTTAATAGCATTTTCAGATTCTAATCTAGTCTCTGGAAAATTGTCTTTTTAAAAAAATTAATCAATAATACTTATTTTTTACACCAGTATGTCAAACAAGGCAGAGTCTTCCATACCAGGCATTTCTGCCACTAACTGTATTATCAGTATATATTCCTACATGACAAAAGTCAATAAACTTGCCATGCTTGCAGGGTTGCCATTTGTTCATGCTTTTAATTCACCCATGTATTAAACTTAGCTTGGAAGACTCGCTGGGAAAAGACATTAAATTCCCCTGAAGCAAATGTTTTCAGGAAAAAGTCTTAAATACATTTTCATGTCTGTATCCTGACTTTTTATCCTTAGGGATTCTGGACAAATGCTTTCTGAAGACAATTTATAATTGCTGCCACAAAATAGTAACCAATCAATATATTTCTTTCAAAAGTTATCTGGAGTCTACATCAAAGCAGATCTATTTAAGAAATTAGGGAGAGTTGTTCTGGAACTGAATTAGAAAATTATATGAAAACAAAGTCTAGTGCCAGAGACACAAGAAATAATGAATATTAGCAATAATGAACTTTACTAATTATTGTTACCTACATTATATCAAAGAAAAATTATAAATTATATTGGAATTCTGGATAGTGCAACATTAATTATAATAACATTTTTCATCGTTGGTTCCACTCTTCTCTATGACAATGTAAATACAAATCAGGAATTGGCTTGTTTCTTTTTGTAAGGAAAGCCAAAAGTCTAGAAAGACTAAGTTTTTAATATATTTACTCCTGGAAGAGATTTTTTATTATACTGGTTATGGATTCAGTTTTTTCAGTTCAATTTAATTAAGCCCCTACTATGGATCAAACACAATACTATAGGTAATATTGTATCCCAGAGGGGTAAAAATATAATTTTTAGTTTCTATTTTAAAGGGGTAGTGATGAAGTATGGGAGCCAGGAATGTGAATTAATTGTATTACATTGTGGTAAAGGCATTAATACAATATGTGGGGTACTTAGGAGGACAAAGTAATTCCTATTGACAAGATCAGAAAAAGCTACCTGGAGGAATGTCTAATTTAGGTTTTGTGAGATAAACAAGTTAGGAAGCAGGTACATGACAGAGAGAAAAGTTGTGCAGAAACTTGGAAGCCAGTATAAGCATTGTATATGAGGAAAATTTAGGATGGCTGCAGTGTGAGATGAAGGTAACTGAAAAAAGAAGGAATTGGAATACTTCTAAATAGAGGCCTGATTTTTTTTTTTTTTTTGATTATCAATGGACCTTTACTTCATTTATTTATAAGTGGTGCTGAGAATCAAACCTAGTCCCTCACACATGCTAGTAAGTGCTCTACCACTGAGCCACAACCTCAGCCCTAGAGGCCTGATTTTGAGAGGGTTTGTAACTGTGTTATGTACTTTTGACATTTCAAGATCAATAGAAAATCATGGAAGAGTTTGAAGAATGAGATAGAACTCTGAGGGAAGGGAAGTTCTAAAGGGTAGAGAAATAAAGGGTGGAAAAGGTTCAGTCTCAGCTGATTCTGATTTGGAAAGCCCTTGGGAGCTCAGCTTTCTGTTAGGGTTACCTGATGATCCCAGGCTTAGGACTAGATACAGGTGTTTCATTGTAATGCAATGGCTTCTGTATAAGCACTAGGCTAGATCCCTGTTGTTCCTCAAGCCTCCTCATGGTATTCTGATTTAGTTCTGTATCTCAGCAAGTGACTGGTAAAATGGTCCCTGTTCTAGAAGATAAGTTGAGTCTTTTTACTGGAATAGTTTTCTATATTAGGTTGTTATTGGTATAGGCTGTGCTGGTAATGATGGATTTGTAAGATAATTTAAGTGCTTTGTACCTATCCAACCTTTGTACCGGTTGTGTCTTAGGTCCCCAATCACAGACATGGATAAAGGTGAATTGGTGAATTTCTTCTAATGGATGAGAAACAAAAATGGTCTTAGAAATTGAGAGCAACTCAACTTTTGCAGTTGAGAAAACTTCAGTAAGCAAATTTCAGCTGTGTTAGTGAAAGCATTATGAATTTCATTCAAAAGTCAGTAATATTTAATGATGAACTTGGAATTTTCCTTTATCAGTCTTCTTTATTGCATATGGATACTTTTAAACTTTTTTTTAAGAGGTAGAGAGAGAGAGACAGGGAATTTTAATATTTATTTATTTTTTTTTTAGTTTTCGGCGGACACAACATCTTTGTTTGTATGTGGTGCTGAGGATTGAACCCTGGCCGCTCGAACCCTGGTCAGGCAAACGTGCTACCGCTTGAGCCACATCCCCAGCCCAACTTTTAAACTTTTAAGGACTCAGGTCACCAGGTCACATTTGCCTTCTTCAAAGTTTTTTTTTTTTTTTTTCCTTGCTGCTGCTGCCTTCTGGTGATCCACCTTCCTCTGGCTATCCTTTTTCTTTAACCTTACTATATCATACTGTTTTATAATGATATGTTCTGTTTTATAATATGTTTATGTATGTTCTCTAAGATTGTGAGCTTCTTACACTGAAATGTATGTTGTTTTTTTTTTCTCTTCTGACATCTAACAGAATGCCTGAATACAGGAGATATTAAAAAGATGGTGGGTTTAATGAATACAAGTATGTCTTTACAAATTAGACGCAATGCCTTCTTTCTAGTATCCCAAAATGTAGAACTATGTCAAGTTTTTGGGATTCTTATTTCATTTTTAAAATGATTTTAAAATTACTTTAATAAAACAAAGCACTATTTAATTTTTTGCTAAAGCCTTATGCTCTTGGAAAAACCACACACACAATTACACACAAGAAAACTATAAAGGATATATGGAAACAATCTGGTTTACGTGGTGGTTATTTATGTGGTATAGAAAAGGAATAAGCTAAATGAAGGGGCTTAGGGGCATGTGTCCTACTTTACTAGTGATGTTTTATTTTAAGTGGGTGGTGAGTAAATATATGCTCATTGTATTATTCTTTTTTTTTCAAACAAGATTGAGGCTTATTGTGTCCAGTTGATACAATATTCCATTTGAGTCAAATATCTCACATTTCCCTGAAAATAGTTTTCCTTAAGACTCCTTAGTTACCAAAGCTGACATATACTTTAAATTTTTTTTATTTATTCTAATTTGTTATATATGACAGCAGAATGCAATTGATTTCATATTACACATACAGAGCACAATTTTTCAAGTCACTGGTTGTACACAAAGTATTTTCATAGCATTCGTGTCTTCAAACATGTACTTAGGGTAATGATGTCTAACTCATTCCAGAACCTTTCCTATCCCAATGCACCCTCCCTTCTCCTTCCTCCCCTTTGCCTATCTAAAGTTCCTCCATTATCCTCATGCTCAGCCCCCCATTGCCATTATGAGTCAGTATTCTCATATCAAAGAAAACATTTGGCCTTTGTTTTGGGATTGGCTTACTTCACTTGGCATTATAGTCTCAGACTCCATCTATTTACCTGTAAATGCCATGATTTTATTCTCTTTTAATGCTGAGCAATGTTCCAATGTGTATATATACCAAAGTTTCCATATCCCTTCATCTAATGAAGGGCATCTGATTTGGATCCACAATTTAGTTATTGTGAATTGTGTTGCTATGAACACTGATGTAGCTGTGTCCCTGTAGTATGCTGTTTTTTAAGTCCTCTGGGTATAGACTGAGGAGTGGGATAGTTAGGTCATATGATGGTTCCATTCCCAGTTTTCCAGGGAATCTCCATATTGCTTTCCAGATTGGCTATACCAATTTGCAGTCCCACCAGCAATGTAAGAGTGTACCTTTTCCCACACATCCTCACCAATACTTATTATTGTTTGTATTCTTGATAGCTGCCATTCGGATTGGAGTGAGATAAAATCTTAGAGTAGTTTTGATTTGCATTTCTCTAATTGCTACAGATGTTGAACATTTTTTTTTTCATGTATTTGTTGATTGATTGTATATCCTCTTCTGAGAAGTGTCTGTTCAATTCTTAGTCCATTTATTGATTGGGTTATTTGTTTTTTTTGGTGTTAAGATTTTGAGTGCTTTATATATCCTAGAGATTGGTGCTCTATCTGATGTGCTTGTGGTAAAGATTTGCTCCCATTCTGTAGGCTCTCTATTCACCTCACTGATTGTTTCTTTTGTTGAGAAGAAGCTTTTTAGTTTGAATCCATCCTATTTATTGATTCTTGGTTTTAATTCTTGAGTTATAGGAGTCTTATTAAGGAAGTTGGGGTCTAATCCAACATGATGGAGATTTGGGCCTACTTTTTCTTCCATTAGGCTCAAGGTCTCTGCTTTAATTCCTGGGTCCTTGATCCACTTTGAGTTGAGTTTTTTGCAGGGTGAGAGATAGAGGTTTAATTTTATTTTGTTACATGTGGATTTCCAGTTTTTCCAGCACCATTTGTTGACAAGGCTATCTTCTCTCCAATATATTTTTTGGTGCCTTTGTCTAATATAAGATAACTGTAATTATGTGGGTTTGTCTCTGTGTCCTCTATTCTGTACCATTGGTCTACAGGTCTATTTTGGTGCCAATACTATGCTATTTTTATTGCTATTGCTTTGTAGTATAGTTTAAGGTCAGAATAGTAATGCTACCAGCTTTACTCTTCTTGCTAAGGATTGCTTTGGCTATTCTGGGTCTCTTATTTTTCCAGATGAATCTCATGATTGTTTTTTCTATTACTATAAGGAATGTCATTGGTATTTTGATTGGTATTGCATTGAATCTGTATAGTGCGTTTAGTAGTATGGTCATTTTTGAAAATATTTATCTTGCCTATCCAAGAACAAGGTAGATCTTTCCATCTTTTAAGGTCTTCTTTAATTTCTTTCTTTAGCATTCTATAGTTTTTATTGTAGAGGTTTTTCCCTCTTTCATTAAGTTTATTCCCAAGTATTTTATTTTTTGAGGCTATTGTAAATGGGGTGGTTTTTCTAGCTTCTCTTACTTAGGATTTGTCACTGATGTACAGAAATGCATTTGATTTATGGATATTGATTTTATATTGATTTATTGATTTTATATCCTGCTACTTTGCTGAATTTGTTTATTAGTTCTGAAAGATTCTGGTAGATTTTTTTTGGTCTTCTAGGTATAGAATCATATTATGGGTAAGTAGTGATAATTTGAGTTCTTCTTTTCCCATCTGTATCCCTTTAATTCCTTTCATTTGTCTAATTGCTCTGGCTAGAGTTTCAAGAACTATGTTAAATAGAAGTAGTGAAAGAGGGCATTCCTGTCTTCTTCTAGTTTTTAGCGGGAATGCTTTCAATTTTTCTCCATTTAGAATGATGTTGGCCTGGGACTTATCATAGATAGCTTTTACAATGTTGAGATATATTCCTGATATCCCTAGTTTTTCTAGTGTTTTGAACATGAAGGGGTGCTGTATTTTGTCAGATGCTTTCTCTGCATCTATTGAGATGAACATATGATTTTTTCTTTGAGTCTATTGATGAGATGAATTACATTTATTGATTTCCATATGTTGAACCAAGCTTGCATTCCTGATGAACCCTGCTTGATTGTGGTGCACTATCTTTCTGATATGTTTTTATATTTGATTTGCCAGAATTTTATTGAGAATTTTGCATCTACATTCATTAGAGATATTGGTCTGAAGTTTTCTTTCTTTGATGTGTCTTTGGAATCAGGGTGATATTGGCCTCATAGAATGTGTTTGGAAGTGTTCCCTCTTTTTCTATTTCATAAAATATTTTGAGTATTGGTGTTAGTTCTTCTTTAAAGGTCTTGTAGAACTCAGCTCTGTATAGGTCCAGTCCTAGGCTTTTCTTGGTGGGTAGGATTCTGATGGCATCCTTTATTTCCTTGCTTAAAATTGATCTGTTTAAATTGTATATATCATCCTGACTTAGTTTGGGCATATCATATGCCTCTAGACATTTTTTGATGCCTTCAATGTTTTCTATTTTATTGAAGTACAAATTTTCAAAATAATTTTTAATTATCTCCTGTATTTCTGTAGTGTCTGTCATGATATTTCCTTTTTCATCATGGATGTTACTAATTTGATTTTTCTCTCTCCTTCTCTTCATTAACATTTTTTCAAAGAACCAACTTTTTGTTTTGTCAATTTAAAAAAAAATTCATTGATTTTAGCTCTGATTTTAATTATTTCCTGTCTTCTACTGCTTTTAGGGTTGATTTGTTCTTCTTTTTCTAGGGTTTTGAGATATAATGTTAGGTTATTTATTTCTTGACTTTTTCTTCTTTGAAGGAATGAACTCCACGAATGAACTTTCCTCTTAGAACTGCCTTCATAGTGTCCAAGAGATTTTGAAATGTTGTATCAGTGTTCTCATTTACCTCTAAGAATTTTTTATCTCCTCCTTGATATCTTTTGCAACCCATTTTTCATTCAACAGCATATTATTTAGTCTCCAGGTTTTGGAGTAGCTTTTATTTTTTATTTTAACATTGATTTCTAATTTCATTCCATTGTGGTCTGATAGAATGCAGGGTAGTATCTCTACTTTTCTGTATTTACTAAGAGTTGCTTTGTGGCATAATATATGGTCTATTTTAGAGAAGGATCCATCTGATGCTGAGAAGAAAATGTATTTGCTCATTAGTGGATAATATATTTTATATATGTGAGTTAAGTCTAAGTTATTGATTGTATTATTGAGTTCTATAGTGTCTTTTTTAAGCTTTTGTTTGGAAGATCTATCCAGTGGAGAAAGATGTGTGTTAAAATCACCCAGAATTATTGTGTTGTGGTCTAATTGACTCTTGAACTTGAGAAGAGTTAGATTGATGAACGTAGGTGCTCCATTGTTTGGGGCATATATATTTATAACTGTTATGACTTGTTGATGTGTGGTTCTTTAAGCATTATAAAATGTCCATCTTTATCCCTTTTGATTAACTTTGGCTTGAAGTCTACTTTATTTGACATGAAGATGGAAACCCATGCTTGTTTATGCAGACTCTGTGAATGGTATATTTTATCCCAACCTTTCACCTTCAGTCTGTGGATGTTTTTTTCTATGAGTCTCTTGAAGGCAGTATATTGTTGGGTCTTTTTAAAAAATGCAATCTACCAGTCTATGTCTTTTGATTTGTGAGTTTAGGCCATTAACATTTGGGGTTGTTATTGAGACATGATTTGTATTTCTGGTCATTTTTGTTTACTTTTAGTATTTAACTTGACTTGGTTTCTCCTTTGGTTGGCTTTTCCTTTATTGTAGTTCTTCCCTTTGTAGATTTTCATTGTTTTTTTTTTTTTGTTTCCTCTTTGTGGAATATTTTGCCAAGAATGTTCTATAGTACAGGCTTTCTTGTTGTAAATTCTTTTACCTTTTTTTATCATGGAAGGTTTTTATTTTGTTATTAAATCTGAAGCTTTGGGGGCACTTTCCTCTCTTTTTTTTTCTTCATGAAGCTTAATTTTGCCAGATATAAGATTCCTGGTTGACATCCATTATCTTTCAGAGCTTGGTATATGTTGTTCCAGGATCTCCTGGCTTTGAGGTTCTGGGTTGAGAAATCTGCTGAGATCCAAACTGGTCTTCTCTTATATATAATCTGATTTTTCTCTCTTGTGACCTTTAAAATTCTATACTTATTGTGTATGCTAGGCATTTTCATTATAATGTGTCTTGTAGTAGATCTGTTGTAATTTTGTACATTTGGTGTCCTATAGGTCTCTTGTATTTTATTTTCCAATTCATTCTTCATGCTTGGGAAATTTTCTGATATTATGTCATTGAAGAGATTGCGTATTCCTTTGGTTTGAATCTCTGAACCTTCCTCTATCACATTAAATCTTAAATTTGCCTTTTGATGGTATCCAATAATTTGGTTTTCATGGTTTCTTATCATCTTGACTGTGAGGTCAACTTTATTTTCAAGATTGTATATTTTGTCTTCATTGTCTGAGGTCCTGTCTAACAAGTGATCTGGTCTGTTGGTGATGCTTTCTATTGAGTTTTTTATTTGGCTTATTGTTTCTTTCATTTCAAGGATTTCTGTTTGGATTTTTTTCAGAATCTCTATCTCTTTCTTGAAGTAATCTCTTGCTACCTGTATTTGCTCTCTTATCCCTTTGTTGATGTTATCTATGGTCCTCTGTATTTGTTCTCTTATCTCTTTGTTGGAGTGATTGATTTTTGCCTGTATTTGCTCACTTAGGTCATTCTTTAATTCCCAGATCATTTTATGTATATTTTCTCTTTCTCTGAAATTTCATTTACTGTGCTATCTATGGATGCTATTGTTGTAGTATCTTGGTTTGTTTGGGGCACTTTCCTCCCTTTTTTTTCATGTTATCTATGTGTCTTCCTCTCTTGTAGTGTACATCTGAGGTATTATAGCTTCTGCCCTATTATCTTATAGAGTCCCTGCATGTTATCAATACCTCACCTTTAAGGGGGAGATCAGTATTATAGCACTCAGTGTACCCAACTGTGCAGCCATAGATCAGTTAGCTTCTATTTTTACATTTACAGTTTTGTCACTATAATCAGAAATGATGAGTTTAATTATTTTCTATCATATAGTCAATAATTTTGCATAATGGTTTACAGTTTCTAATGGTAGAAGAGAGGGGGCTCGGGGGTTGGCTGAGATGTTTATGAGGTAGGATGTGAGAATATACAGGTATTAGATTATATGACTAGTGAAAGGGTAATCATAAGAAGTTGGCTGTTAGTAGGAGAAGCAAGAGAGAGGCAAGACTCCCTGTTACCTCAGCAACAGGATAACTGTTAGCACCCCTAGTAGAGATACCTTTGGTGCAGCCAGGCCCACAGGGACCTTGGTGATATCTTACCAGGTTCTTATTTTTGTTCCTTGATAGAGGCGGCAATATCCCAGTCTTGTGGCGTGGCAGTTCAGCCTCAAGCCTTTATGTACCCTGATGTTGGGCTGTGGAGCCATGCTTTGGTGAATAAGGAACCCCTGTGTGGGGGCGGGCCTCTCTCCTGGCTTCTGGGCTGTGCCTGTATTATTGTTTATGCCTTTTGCACATCCTATTTCTATACTATGAATAGGAAATACTTTAAGTAAGTTGAATAAAATTTTCTCACACATGATAGCCTGTATTAAATATTTTAAATGATAATTGAAGAAGACCTAGGGAAATATAGAGGCTGTTTATTTTTTGTATATTTTTACCTGATGGGAATTGCATTTTGAACATAGAATTTAGTATTGTATTATGTTGAAGTAAATAATCAACATTCCCCCTAAATACTCTGTTTTCTAAATACTCAAAAATTATCAGAGTGCATTCGTGTGAAAACCTTTTGGTATGTGTATGTGTGTGTGTGTGTGTGTGTGTGTATATATTTGGTATGGGAATTGAACCCAGGGACTCTTACCCACTGAGCCACATCCCTAGTTCTTTTAATATTTTATTTAGAAACAGGGTCTTGCTGAGTTGCTTAGGGCCTCATGTTTGCTGAGGCTGGCTTTGAACACATAATCCTTTTGCCTCAGCCTCCTGAGTCACTGGAATACAGGCATATGCCAACATGCCTGGCCTTTTGGTAATATTTTCAAATAGCTTTTAATGTATTGATTTTTTTTCTCGAGGCTTGTTTTACTAAAGCCATGATAAAAATTGAAGTTTGGTACTTAACTAGCTTTTCCTTATTCCTCTATGCCTAAAATATAATTTTGTAAATGAAAGGACTAATTTAATATGGGACTGTTTTAGTAATGGTATAGTGTTAAAGATAACAGAAGGAAGAAAAACTGGATATGAAGGGCAAGAAACACATCATGGAGGAAGCAAAACTTAAATTGGGCTTTGAAGAATTAATAGAAGTTTGCAAAAAGACCAAAGAGTATGGGATCAAAATCATTCATGTAAGGAAGAATTTAATGCAAAAGCTCAGAGATGTGAAAGGTTAAATGGTCTGGTTGGGTTAGTTAGGAATTTTTGGAGTGTAAAATACAAGTGAGAGATACTCAGAGGAAAGTAGAGATCAGAATGTGAAGAATCTATCTTCCAAGGAATCTGGACTTCCTTAGTGATATAAAACTTAAAGACTTTTGGGTGATGGATTCAGGTTTCTGTGAAATTAGATCACTTTTGTGAGATGGGGGTGATTCAGGAAGGGAGGTAGAGAGTTGTCAGAGGCAATGGCTTGGGATGTAGCTCAGTAGTGCAGCACATGCCCAGCATGCCTGAGGCCCTCAGTTTGATCCCTATTACCACAAATACAAAAATAAAAAAGCTTGGGGCAAGGGCTAGGGCTGTAGCTCATGGTAGAGTGCCTTCCTAGATCGTGTGAGGAACTGGATTCAATCCTCAGCACCACATAAAAATAAATAAAAATAATGTGTGCAGCTACAACTAAAAGATAAAAATAAAAAGTCTGGGGCAGAAAAATGAGGTTAGGTTCAGGCAAGTCAGAGGGTGAGGAGAAACAACTGAAGATGGAATCAGGTGACAAGAGGGAATGTAAAGGGGGGAACAAGAGATGAGAAGGGAAAACGGTATAGAGGATCATTAGTAAGTTCATGAAGTCAAATATCCTGAGGGATAATTATCAATTCATACAACTATAGGCAAGTCGTATATTTATAGACATTTGTTGTACAAAACAGAAGGTGGCAAATCTGAATTCCAATAAATATAAATAGATATTAATCTTTAAATGTACATCATGTAAATGGAATATTCAAAGTCATAAGGATGAGTGGATTATTATCAAAAGGAAACTTCTCAGTAAGGAGAAAAAGAGATCGTTTGCTATTAAGGTATGATGATATATTTTTTACCACTTTGATTTCCTATTATTAACTCTAATTGTCAAAAGTATTAAATGTCTTTGTCTAGTTAAAAAGTGTCCTGTTACTGACACAGTGCCTTATCTGTTAATTAGTAAATAATTTTCACTAAAAATTTTTGATGGAAGGAGCCAATATCACACAGAAAATTTAATTCTTTATATGTGAAAAATAGATAATGGCTCTTGTATATTAGGAGAAAGAAAGAAAAAAGGTCATTTTCTTGACCATGAATGATTTTCTTATGTTTTTGGTGACTTTTTTTCTGAAAGAAGATTTGAGGTTTGCGAGGTTAAAACATTAGTGAAACCAGTAGAGAGGTGTGGATCTTTGCCTCTTAGCTTTGAGACCTGTTACTTAAACTGGGAGAATGCAGAGAGATGACAAATCCAACCAGGGGAAATTCATTTTTGATTAGGAGTCAGGGTGAAATATAGGGCAGTCCATTTTGGAATCTGTAGGGTTAGACTGAGATGCTAAGTGGACAGATAATATATAGTGACATAAGACCTTAATTATGTATCATAAGATTCTAATTTGTTTTAAAATTAAAATGTATTTAATATTTGTTCAAATAACTCTACTGCATTTTAATATAATTATTTATAAGGAAATCTCTCACATGTGGAAGCTAGAGAAAAATAAATCTTATTTTTTTTTTAAAGGCGATCTCATGAAAATAGAAGGGATATCAGTAGAGTAGAAGGACACAAGGGGGGAGGGTGGAGGGATGGAAAGGTAATAGTACTGGGGATTGAAATGAACCAAATTTTGTTATATGCATTTAAAAATATGTCAAAATTAACCCCACAATTATGTAGAACTCTAATGCTTTAATAAAAGTATTTAAAATGTGAATTAGTGGAAATTGTTCTGATTAAAATACCGATAATCCACATTTTTAAATCTAAAAGGAGTGAGTGCAATGAACCAGCAGTCTAGCATAGTACCTGGAGAAAAGACTGGTAGTTTCCTTGAATGAATGAATGAATGAATTGCTTCTTGAATATAAGCAAATGGATTGTTTAGGCTACATCACTGAACACTACTTCCACCTAGTGGTAATCTACCTGTAGTGCATAGGTAGTTGCACAAAACAAAGGTCCCTCTGGAAGGGATTATATAGTTCATTTGTAGTGTAACCTCTTGCCTACATTAAATTACATCTCCAACATCATTAAATTTACAGACAAAATCAGCCCTATAAAATACAATTCTAAATTCTCTATGAAAATGTGGTTGAATATTTTGTTTATAACATTTTTGATTTATATAGTTTACTTGAAGTCTTAAGAAAATAATGCCTGAAAATGAAAAAAAGACAATTTACAGATTAAATTACAATTACAGACAAGAAAAATATAAATTGCTAGTACATATATGCACATTACAATTTCATTAAGTAGCAAATAAATCCATTTTTTCCTCTATCAAAATAATATTACAAAAACAAAACAATCCCAACATTCTGCTATAAGGAAAAAATAAGAGCAATGACTTCAAAAATTGTTGGCAGGAGAATAAATTGGAAAAATATTTTTTGTTTAATTTTAAACGTATAGAAAATTTTCAAAAATATGATTAGTATGAAGATCATTTGCATAACTTTTATTCAGATCCATCTACTGTTAATCTTCTACCTCATTTGCTTTGTAATTGTCTTGTAGAACCATTGGAGGCAAAGGTACATTAATTGTGATCCTTTAGACCTGAACTGGCTTTGATGAATTTAACATAAATGCAATAATTTTTATCTAATCTGCCATTCACTTTATAATTTTTTTCATTTGACTAATAATTTTTTATATTAATTTCTTCCTCTTTAGTACAGAACCCAGTCTAAGAACAGCTATTCCATTTAGGTGTCATCCCTATAGCTTCCTTTAATCTGGAACATTTCCACAGCCCTAGTGTGTCTTTTATAACCTTGACATATTTGAAGAATATAGCCTCTTCACATTTGGTGTTTGTCTAATGTTCTTCATTGTTAGATTCTGATTATACATTCTCTGTTGAAATGCTCTCTTTATGTGATGCTGTATTCTTCTCAGAGTATTTCACCAGGAGACACATGATCTCCATCTGCCCTTTCTTGGCAATTTTAATTTTGGTTACCTGCTAAAGGCTAATCTAATTTCTTCACTGGGTAATTTTTTTTCTCTGAGAAAACACTGTAAGATCATGCAGTTTTATTTTTAACTTTTCATAGAAATTCTTATGAGATTTAACACCCATCGATTATTCTTCTTGTTGAAATTTTTTCTATCATGGTTGTAAAAGGCTGATATTTAAATCCAGTGATCCCTTCACATTTATCATTGGTCCCCAACATTCTATTGTAAACACAGCACTCTCTCCTTTCTTCTCCATTGTCCACACAAACTAAACAATCCCTACATTTTAGTTCATTGTTCTCATTGTTTCAGATTTGGCCAGTGGAAATCTCATCACAATCTATTCTTCTAGGTAGCAAAGAAAGGAAAAGAAAAAAAAAAGAAAGAAAACAAATACATATTATATTGTTATATTTTGCATTTAAAAAAAATCTACCAGTATTTTCTGGGAATTGTTCTATTTCCATTGACATGATGTTCCTCATTCTTTTGTACAGCCACATAGCACCCCATTGGCTATTTCTAAAAAAAAAAATAATAATAAAGCATAAGAAGAATGTTTATGTCCATTGATTAAGTAACTTCAGTTTTAGAAATCTCTCTTAATGAAAATTCTCAGAGATGAATATAAAGATTTTTATAAAGATGTTCAATAAAGCATTTATACTGCTAAAATTTTGGAGATAATATACATAACTAACAGTAAAGCAATAGTTGATATATCCATTTAATGAAACATTATACAGTCATTAAAAAGTTCTGTTTTGAGAGCAACAAACATCTCCAAACTATTTACTTGTATTTCACTTATGTAAAATGTACACAAAATAGATTGGAAGGAAATATACAGAAGTGGTAAAAATGGCTCTTCTTCTCAGTGAACATAATGGTTATACCTATTAATTATTTCACAGAGTCTGAATGAAGGACACAAGGAGGCAGAGAGTGTGTGAGTTTGGAAGTATTCTGTAAAAAGTGCAGTGGTGTGGGATGGTGGCTTTGGTTATTATTGTACCATTTAGTATGTTTTTTTTCCTTAATTGGGTAATTTTGATTAACCCATGGTTTCCCACAGAAATGGTCTCATGGCTGAGAAGAACTATTCACATAGCTCCATCATACATATTGATATAACTTAAATTTCCAGTTTTAAAATCTTAAAAATCTGTGTTTGGGTTTCCTACCTTACAGGCTGTCACTTTCTTAACCAAAATATAGAATCCCCTGTCCCTACTGCCATTACTGTCCATTAAAGTGTGACAAAGAAGACTTGAGTTGCTTACATAAGGTACATGTGAGGCCACAGACTTTAAAATATAAACACCATAGTTAGTAAATATTTGACAATGTTAGGACATTCAGTGTTGTTTCCAAATGTATTTCAAGTTATTCGTTATGATCTATAAATTCCTAAGCACTTTGGGTCTTTTTCTATATGGACAACTATAGTGGCTACAGTACTGTAGAAATTAATTCTGAGGTTCATTACCTAGTGACAAGAAGACTTGTGGAATTTAGCTGTGGCTGTAATTATTCTTGGCAGGAAAATCCAACCTATTGAGTTTGGGGGCATCATTATGAGTGCTACTTGATATTGTAAAACATACTGATGGCTGCTGCTGTGCTTTATGTACTTTAGCTAAATTTTTTGACTGCATTTTTACCTTCAGGCAATTTAACCCTGAAATATATAAATTGATAAGTAAAAAGATAAAAAATAAAAACATAAAAAATAAACAAGTGAGTTCTCTCCTTCGCAAAACCCAAGTAATAATAACAAATCAGAATTTTTAAAAAATGGCCTTTTATAAACTAGTCTGGAGAGTTACCTGTTCTTCTTCCTGGGGTTATTTACTTATACATAATTTTAGGGGATTGGTATTTTTTTAAGGAGTATATAATTCCCATTATATTGCAATGAATAGTATAAAAAAGACTCTATTCCTGAATGAGTTATATCTCTCAGTTTTGGGGGTAGAAAAGACATTTGATTTTGTCAAATACTGTTTATTTTCCAGGATTCCAAAGGGAGGGAGAGGGAAAAAATGTAGAAAGAATACTGTGAACAGAAATGTAGCTTTAGGGAAAATTTAGTACATCTGAGAGAAATGTAACTAAATAAAATTTTACGTTTTAAAGAAAATTAATGTTATTAATATTTCTAATAAAAAGTTATATTCAAACATTTAGACATTCACATATTTTGACTATTTCAGTTGAAGATCAAGGTCAAATTTTCTTCTATATTTTCTAAAAAGAGAACTTGTTTAAGCAAATCAGTGGTTGAATAATGTTGTGAGGGAATATTAACTTAGAAGAGCTTAAAATGCCCTTTGGAAGTATTTAGTAATGAAAAGAAAAAAAAACTACCTTGTGTGTGAGGTTAGCATTATTTGGACTAGCAAATAGGAAAATAATATAGAATATTTTTATACATAACAGAAAAATATGTTGTATTAGTGCAAATATTTTAAATATATGTTACATATTATATATGTATACTTACTTCATATGTATTTTAATAGAATACACTGAAATCTAAAACATTAAATAAACCCTTAGTGATTCTACAAATAAATGAGTAATAATTTACTAAGCCCTAAAAATTCTGTCTGCCATGGAAATAAACAGCACAACTTCAACTTAAATGTGCAAACACAGACATTATGGTTTGTCTTCTGCAGTATGTTTGATGAGGAGAATATTTAATTGATATTCAGTAAAGAAAAATATTATTCCACATTTGGCTCACAGCACTTAAGAAATAAGTCTGAAAAAGTATTAAGCTATGACCCAAGACTTTTTTTTTTTTTTTATTGAACTGCCAGTTCTCATTTGAGAGGTCCTTCTGTTGCCCTTTAATGCCCTGGGGTTTAAAGAAGAATAGAGAGAGCCTGACTTAATCACCAGGCCTGCAGCATGGCCACAGTGCAGAAGAGCTGATTTTTCTCAGCTGCTCTAATGTTCACAGTGCCTTTTGAGATGTGTAGGTTCCCAGAGGTGTTTACTTCAGTATAGTCTGGTTTGGGTCTTTTTGAATACTTTTTGTCCTTTTCCTTTTAGGATCTTCTTCAACTCTGAAGAGAATGCTTTTATTCAGCAACTAATCTGCTTCCCCTCATTCCCTTCACATATTGCAAAAGGAAAAAAAAATTACTCTTGAAAATTCTCTTATGAAACTTTGTTAATGATGATGGAGTCTTTAGTAGTAACTCTTCATGAAATGAGTTCAGGTTTTTTCTTCAATCACATTTTTTTTTAAAGGTTATGATTCCCATGAACAGTCACATACACAGGTTAGCCATGTTTTCAAGTTTCAATGAACTTTTTGCCATTCCTTGGTAAATACATTTTTCACTTTTAGAACACTCATTTGTGGTGGATTTGCTCATGACTAAGCTCCAATATCCTTTTGAATTGTGGACTTCTATATACTTTACCCTATAATTTATTCTATGCTTCTAATTTTAGGCCTACCAGTTACCTAAGAATTTATACTTTCATCCTCTTATATTTGCTAGCATTTGAACTTTATTTGGTGGTCCTTTTGTGCAAAGAAGCAAAATAAGAATTAAGTAAGTGAAATCAGTCACACATGAGCATCACTACGTGTTGCAGTAATAGTTTGAGAGCAACAAAATAGAATGTTGAGTATGATGAAGACACAGACTTTTTTGCTATCCAAATAGCTTACTCTTGCCTGCCTAGGTGAGTCAAACTGCTTTGTTAAACCATAATGAATCCACATTCTGAGTCTATATGGTTGTTTTTAAATTGCTGAATACACCATGAAGATAAATCTTGGCCCATTTTCAGATATTAAACGCTCTGTAGGATGATGAAATTGTGTTTCAAACATATGAAATTTTTTCATTCAATTATTGGTTTGAAAGAATAAGATTTTCCAATGTGTGATAAAGAAAATCCTTGGGTTGTTAGGTTCCTTCTTTTAGTTTTTTTTTTTTTGGTTTGTTTTTTTAAAGGAAAACTTTAAGAAATTATATTTAACAGAATTTATTTGAACAAAGAATAGTTCATGAATTGGGCACCACATAGTATCAGAAAAGATTCAGAAAGGCTCTGTCTAACAGTGTGAAGCAATGAGTTTTTATAGGCTGCACATAACTTGCAAAGTAGAGAGATCACCTGGGACATCTGTGTTATTTAGGTATGGTACAAGGCATTTGACATATTTGGGCATGAAAAAATGAAACATTTGTCTTACTTAGGCATGGTATCATGAGTTGATTGCCTATGATTGGCTGAAGCTTGGCTGTTTGTGATTTGAAGCATGACTATCTATTAAAACGAATTCTCATAATTATGTTTTAGGATGTTTATGCACTAAGATAGGTTGCAATTTATTATGTAGGAACTCAAAGTAGGAGACAGCCAGCCTTAGTCTCATGGCTTCCTGCTTGTTGAATATAAGTTGTATACAAATAAGCCTGATTTTCCTTAAGTTTTGAGTCTTATAAGAGAATGAGAGCTCCTTGAAGATAATAAATGAATGAATGAATGAATAAATAAATGTATATATTTCTACCTGCATTCTTCCTAAAAATTTGATAAATAATTATTCTGTGATGATAATCTTTGATCTAGATGATAACGCCCTTAAAAAATGCATCCAGATCCCTGATAGGCAGTTGGAAATATTTGGCATATTTAGATGATCATCACTTAACACTTATTAACTTACCTAGTTTTCCAAATAGTCTCATACCAACATTGTTTATATTATTAAGTCATGAATTCTTGAGTAAATATAGAACTCAACTTTGACCTGAGCCCTTAATGAAATTGCTTTAATATAGTATTTTGTCCTAAACCTTGATTTCAATATCAGAATGAAGATATTACTAAAAAATATTTTCTAATTTGGGCTAAATGCTCAATACTTTTTAATGGGCAAGTTTATGTTATATTTAAAAGATGTTATGAAAGGCATTATATGATATCTAATGTAGAAGTGTGTATACTTAATTTTATAAAATTTAAATGTGTACTCGCATTCAGTGGTTAATTTAATGCTTGGGTATCAAGTAGAACCTGGCTCATGAATATTATCCAAAACTCTTCCTTTTACTTGATTTTAAAATGGTGTATAATTTTTAAGTGAAATATAAATATAAATTTGTCCAACATGTAGTTTAATTAATTAGTTCATTAACTCCTCAGGTATGAAAAGAGTGACTCATTAAATGATTGCTGCTTTCTTTTTATGTTTAACACTAAAAGAGGTATGTTTAAATTCCACATAAAGTGCCTTTTTTGATATGTTTCATACACTTATCTGCATCTCACATCCTTTTAATGTCTATAGAAAATGTACCAATGCCACTAAACGTTAGAATTTGAGTTGCTTATCAAGTCTATCATGTTTGATAATTTATAAATACCACTTTCATTTTGTTTAAAAGCATATGATATGTTTATTTTTCTTTCTAAAACCTAACTTATAGAAAGGCATGGCAACTGAATTTCACTAGTGATCATTTAGGGCTATACTTTCAGAAATTTAAATCAGAAAAAAAAATGAGTAAGTCTTCTAAAGTAGAGCATCACCGTTTGTCTGTGAATTAGAAGGTTTGGGAGATTTTTGCCCCCTCCATAGACTTAACATTTTCTGTTCATAATCATCTTTATTCTATATGTGTTTGTGTGCTATTATTAAGGGAAAAAAATTTTAAGATAAAAAATATGTTTTATTCAGGCTTTGCTAGAGAAACAGAACCAATAGCAGAAAATATCTATATATCTTTAGATCTTTAATAGGAATTGGCCCATGTGATTATGGTGGTTAAGAAGGCTCATGATCTGCCATCTGCAAGCTGTAGAATCACTGAAGTTGGTTGTGTAATATAGTATGACTCTAAAGGTGTAACAAACAGCTGATGATGTAAGTCCTGGTCCAAGTTTAAAAGCTCAAGAAGGAAGAGTGCTCATGTCTGACAGCGAGAATAGATGGATGACTCAGTTCCAACAAAAAGAAGACATTTGTCTTTCCTCCAACTTTTTGTTCTATTTGGGACTCCAAAAGATTGAATGATACCCATCCACACTGGTGAGGGTAATATTCCTTACTTTATCCACCAATTTAAATAACTAATCTCATAAAATTCAGTCTCACAGACATACCCTGAAATAATGTTTAATAGCTATCTGGGAATCTTTTGTCCAGTTAAACTGATATTTAAAATTAACCATCACTAGAATACCCTTGTCAACTTGGCACTCATCTACATTTCCTTAGATCACACCTCATCTACAAGTAAAGATAATAACAAGGTCCTACTTTCACCTAACATGATACAAATATTCTTTGTACAACCACAAATACATTAATCCTTCCCCGGAGGGGACATAACATATTTGAGTGATGTTGACTCTTCTGATGTCCTATACTTAAAACTATAATGTAAATTAGCAATGCTCAAAATCAATGTAAAATTAATACATCTTGTGTTCCATGAATAAGGGAATTAAGAGAGGCAATAAAACAAAGGTATTTTTTTAATACATACATATATATATACACATACATTTATATATATGTGTGTATATATGTATATGTGAGTATATATATATATATGTATATCTATATCTATATCTATATGTGTATATATAAATGTATTCATAACAATATAAGGAGGAAACACTCTGGACAAATACATCCCTTGTTTCTATAACTGGTCACACAGTTATAGCTGGTATATATGACTACCATCTTCTACTGCCCATTCCACATTCTCTTTTTCCTCAGCAAGCACTTCAGGCAGTCGTGATTCTTTACCCTTTACTCCTGAAGGGTCTTGGTCATTATTAGTCCAACCTGGATTAGGTTGTCAATTTCTACTGACCATAATCACAAGGCATGGTAATACTAAAAGATGCCCTAATAATATACTAGGCATACTCTCCCTTTTCTCCATTGTGGAATAGTAGTCTAATTCCCCTTTATAGTTAGAATTAATTGTCTCATCTAACATAACTCCTCTTTTTGTTGGTTGACTCAGAGGCATGAAAAGCACAAAGTGGTCAGTTGGCAGTCTTAACCTCCAATTCAGTGGAATCATTATTCTGACCCCTGATAGTAGTACTGTTCTTTCTGAAAATCAAGACTCTGGGCCAGAAGAACATTAAATTAGTGGAACATGAATTTATAAAATGTTTTCTATTCAGTCACTAGAGGTAATGGTGAGTGGTGCCACTTCCATTTCCACCACTGGTTCCTGAACCTTAATCATAATCTGTAATGTAATTCCTGGACCTATAATCATGAGTACCCATGAAGCCATAGGTGCAGGCAGGGAGACAGAAGGAAATGTGACAGAATTGGAGACTATGGACATATATACCAAATCAATAGCTGCATGCCATGTACCAGGAGACATGAGCACATATCATGTCTCAAAATTAAAAATAATAATAACAAAGATAGCCAACATTCAATGCCTACATTTCTCTAGGAAATTTATATGTACTGAATCCCTACTTTCTACAACAATCCTATGGAACAGATAGTATTATAATCCCCAGTAGTCACACAGCTGATAAACTGTAAAATGGGGATTCAAGCCCAGGAGGCCTGGCCATTGCTTGAGTTCTTAAATGTGTTTTATCTTTACATATTGAATGTATATTTACATTAAAACTTAGTTAACAGGAGGCTAATTAACGAGATCCTCCAAATAACTGAAGTTATGTTAAACTGAACTAACTTTCAAAAAACATAAAGTTAGTTTGAATTTGTGGTTTAGTGAGAGAGGAACATTTTTTCACGTTAGATCCTTATATTGGACATTAAACTCAATGATATGAATGTGGTCAAGACTTAGGTTCAGAATGCATGTTTAAATGTAGTTACTACTTGACATTATATCTTTGGCAGTTCATTTAAAACTTCAAACCCCTAATTTTCTCATCTATAAATGGAAATTAGAACTCTTATGTATTTCTAAGAGATTTCTAGTGAAGACCACATGAAATAGCCTTTCTGAAAGGCCTTCAAAACTGTATACCATCCTAAACTATCATTGTCAACTCTATCAGTAATAAAAATGATATTGACAAAAATTCCAATATACAGTGTGGCCTGGGATAGAGATGTGCATATAGGAAATATGTAACTCTCCAAAGGCAGTTTTGATCTTGTCTGTGATATTGCCTAGCATTTGTTCTTCCCTTTGGACTCATGCTACTTTCAGGTTAACTAAAACTACCCCTACTTTTGTCTTATATGTTCTGAAGCTTGCAGTTAAGCTTCACTGTTGCTTTCAGAAGCCATAAACTCAACATTTCTAAAATTAATACCTTTTTCCTGAAATAATTTCTTACAGTCTTTATTTCAGTTGATGGTAAGAAAAAGTTATCCATGGATGCCATAAACCTGTCAATCTTCCCATTCCCTCAGCTAATCATGTAACTAATGATGCCCATTAGTTACAGTTGTTATATCACAAATATTTCTAAAACAGTTCCTCACTGCCTCCTCTGTTGTCTCTGCCCTAGTTTGGGTCCTTCTTATTCTGATTTGGAATACTAACTATAACAATCTTTTGACAAATCCCTGAGACTCTTCCTCAAATCACATGTCATATAGTCATCAGGGGATAAATATAAAACAAAAATATAATTATGTCAGTATTATAGTACCTTCAGACAGAGCAATCTAATCTACAGGATAAACGCTTTAATGTGGAATCCAATGATCTTTATTATCTGCTTTTGCCTACATCTCTGGCCCTATCTCTCAATAACTGTCATACTTAAAGTCACAGCAACAGTAATTGCCCATAGCTACCTACACACACAAAAACCCCCTGCCTCTAATGTTGTCCTGTAGACACACCTCTCCCCAGCTACATTTTCTCTAGGTTCCATTCAATCTCTGAATACTTAAGACCTCTATAAGAAGTTGTGGATCTTTTAAGAAGTGGAATTCACAGACTTACAGCCTATTAAAGAAGTTAAAATGATATCTGTACAATAAAATGTAGAACTGGTCTTCCCTTCTTTTTCTTTGCCTGTATTCAGTTAACAAACATTTAAGGACTCCTGTACTAATTCCAGGTTTTGTGCTGAAAGATGATTTAGATAAATTCCCTTTTGAGAACATTGATACTCTTTGGATTCTTTTGGCTCTCCAGTTACCAAAGTCTGTACTTCTCTAAAATAGTAGAGGGAACTTAGGAGGGCCTAGAAAACGTTCAGGACAGACTTTACATATTCATTGAACACTAAACTATTAATTATGGTGATGATAGTAAAATATATATTGAGCTCTTATTATGTTTTACATATTATGCCATACCTTTTTGATAATCTCTGTTTTTAGATGAGAATACTAAAGCAGAGAAGTTAAATAATTTGCCAAAGATCAAACAGATAAAACTTAATAGATTTGGAATATAGATATAAACAATCATGACATACTTTCACAAATAATCTAAAAGAATATATCCAGAATGCTTTTGGAGCATAATGAAGGGAATTTTGCCTAAGTATGTGGTTGAGAGGGAAGATGTCACAAAGATGATAACATTAATTTGAGTTTCAAAGCAGAAAGCTTACATTCTGTAAGCCAAGGAAATGGTAATGTATTTCCAATACAGAAGAGTAAATGTGAAGGCCTGAAGATGGGATAGTGGTGATTTAATTTGGAAGAGGGGCAAGTAATTCAGTGTAGAGAATAGTTGTTGCCTTATGAGAGGTAAGTATAAAGATATTCTGGGGTTGTATCATGAATGTCAATTAGCCTGCATCCTCTTAGAAGAGTGGGAGAGAAATGAAGAATGGGGAGGTTGATAATAGTAACAGTTAACACTTTTTATAACTCTTAATATATGTCAGACACTGTTTTAAGTGCTTTACATAATTTAACTAAGTTAATACTCAAACACAAGATGTACATAAACTGATTTTCTTATTTTTATAGCTAAGGAGGCAAGCATTTAGGTTAATAATTTGTTTATGGTTCATAGATAGTAAGTGGCAGACGTGAGAACTGAACCAGATGATCTAGTTTTAGAGATTTTGTTTTGGTTTCACTAACATATCATACCACAATTTGTGGGGTGCGTTTTGAAGAAAATATCTTTGGAGGCAGCAATAAGAAATGGATTAAGTAGGGGAGGGATTGATGAAGAGAACCTCTTGCAGTGGTCCACTTAGGAAATACTGGGGTCTGAATCAGATTTGTGGTTGTAGCCTCCAAAATCAGATTAGAGAATTTAAAGGAACTGTAATTGGCTTGTGAGGATCATTTATAGACTACCGGAGATGTCTAGGATGGCCCTTTCATGGTGGCTACAAGCTTAAATGTCTAAAGGGGGGACAGTTAGATAATTAATTTAGAGTTGGAAACATAACTCAAGGAAGTAGTGAAGATTCACTAGAGGAATTATACAGTGCATATCTAGTCTCAAGAGAGCAGTTGCTCTGAGGTTTCAGTGCATTTCTGCCATGTAAAGATGTGCCCTAATGATGTATTCTAATTCATGAAAGGAGTTTTAAGTTTGAATCTATGAAGAATCTACTGATTTTTAAATGATGGCACATAATTTAAAAGCAGGAAAGCAATCTTGTATGACTCAGTTAAAATAAATCTAGCTGGATTAATACTGTAACAGTCAGTTTGCAATCTCTACAATGATTCTGGATGTTGAGAGACTATTAATGTCTGTGAAGAAGGTAGAGATGAAGGCAAACTGAAGGATAGGTGAAGATGTTAGGGGCTTTGGATGTATTAATATATTGTTGTGGATATCTTTGTGAGTGGATCAGAAAAATGCTTTGAAGCAGATAGTGTAATGAAGTAGAAGACAGAGAAAAGGTCTAAAGAACATATACCAGTAATATAAGATTAAGAGAATTCCTGTTTAAGTGAGATACTCATAATCAATACCATCACTATTGTTGTTATATCTAGTGCTTATTTTGTGCAAAGCATTTAAGTAATTTTACATTTACATTCACTGTCAAGAACCTCACATGCATTATGTTATTGAGTTCTAAACTCTTCGAGGCAGTTATTATTAGTATTACTATTACTATTTAGATGGGGGTAAGTCTTACAACAGGTGGCAGAACTGGGACTTACACCTGGAATTTTATGGTACCAAAGTCTATATTCCTCAACAAATCTAAGCAGGATCTTGGAGAAGAGGGTCTAGAAAATTGCAGTGACTTTTACATACCCATGTTTAAAAAATTAAAATTTTAAATTTGAGACAGAAATTCACACACA
Organism: Marmota flaviventris; assembly: GCF_047511675.1. Lineage (NCBI taxonomy): Eukaryota > Metazoa > Chordata > Mammalia > Rodentia > Sciuridae > Marmota > Marmota flaviventris. The sequence goes on along the minus strand of NC_092503.1, from coordinate 64,883,399 downwards.
ATTGTAAGAATTAATACAGAGATCCGGTGTATGTTTTTATGTTTTCCCCAATGGTAACATGTTGCACAATTACAGTACTACATCATTGTTATAGGATATCAACTAAGATATTGACATTGATATAGTAAAGGTATAGAATAGGTACACCCTATACATCTTTTAGATGTATACCCATTTACTGCTAATTTTTTGGCATAAATATACATGGAATTATTTTTAAAAATTTGTTGTTCATGTGTTCATAATTGGTATATAGAAATTGAATTGATTTTTATATGTTTGTCTATCTATCCCATGACCTTGATGAATTCATTTACTTTAGGAGTTTTTTTTAAATACAGATTCCTAGAGATTTTCTATCCAGGCAATCATATAGTCTGTGATTAGGAACAGTTCGATTTCTTCCTTGTGTATCTGGATGACTTTATTTAATTTTCTTGCTTTATTGTATTGGATGTAACTTTTATAATGTGCCAAAAAAGAATGATGAGACTGGAAATCCTCTTATGATCTTAGTATCAGAGAAAAAGTCTTTTACCATTAATATAATATTACCTATAGTTAAAAAATCACTTTTATAATAGATGCTCTTTTTCAAATTGAAGTTTCATTCTATTCTTATTTTTCTGAGAGTTTTTGTTATGAATGGATGATGACTTTTGTCAAATAATTTTCTTGCATCAATAGATATAATCATGATTTTTCTTAATGTGAGAGATAGCAATAAAATTTTGAACACTGAACTAGTATAGTGTTGCACCCCTGGAATAAACCTCACAATCATAATCCAAGAAAATACATATAATTCTTTATCAATGTTGCCAAGTTATATTTGTAAGTATTATGTTAACATGCCCTTTGTATCTATATTGAGGATTATTGGTCTGTAGTTTTTTGTACTGTCTTTCTATTATTTAGTAACAGGTTAATACTGACTGTAAATCAATTGCAAAGTGTTACCTCTTCTATTTTCTGGAAGACATGTGTAGCACTAATGTTACTTCAATTTAAACACTTGGAAGTATTCCTGTGGAACCATGTGGCACCAGAGATGTGTGTGTGTGTGTGTGTGTGTGTATGTGTGTGTGTGTGTGAGAGAGAGAGAGAGAGAGAGAGAGAGAGAGTGAGTGCACACGCATGCATGCGCATGTGTGAGGGTGTTAAGGAGAAGAGGGAGAGAGAAATTAATTTCCTTTTCTAATGTATACATTTTTAGGTTACTCAAATTATATATTTCTTATTGGGTGAGCTGTTTTCAATTTTTTAGTTTTAATTTCATTCATTTTTGCTCTTATTTTTATTTTTTATTATTTTCTTCCTTCTGCTTGTTCTGACTATGTATTTCTCTCCTTTTCAAGTTCTTGAAGCAGGAGCTTAGATAACTGACCGGTGTGATATTTTCTTCTTTTGTAGGGTATACATTTAGAGTTATAAATTCCCTTGTTAACACTGGTTTAGCTGTGTTGCACAAGTTTTATATTATAGTTTTATTTTTATTAAGGTAAATTTATTTTTTTCATTCCCTTGAGCTATTTCCTCTTTGAACCGTGGATTATTTTGAAATGTGTTATTTAGTTAAAAATGTTTGTATATTTTCCTATCAAGTTTATATTATTGATTTCTAGTTTGGTTCTATTGTGGTTGTAGAACACATTCTGTGTATTTTCAATCCCACATGGTCATGATCTATAATGCTTTTTATATGTTACTAGATTTTGTTGCTAGTATTTTGTTGAGGATTTTTGCATTCACAATCGTAACAGATATTGGCCTACAGTATACTTTTCTTTCTTTCAACTGGTTTTTCAACTGGTAATATCCATTACTCTCAATGATGGTCGCAGATTCCAGTACTTGAGAATGCTATTAACTTTATACCAGTTTTTTTTTCACTTTTTTAGGTTTATTTTATTTTTAGTTAATACATATTGTATATATTTATGGGGTGCAATGTGATGTTTTTATACATGTATGCATTGTGCAATGATCAGATTAGGGGAATTAGTGTATTCATCATCTTGATTATCATTTCTTCATGATGAGAACATACAAAATCCTCTCTTGTAGCTGTTTTGAAATATACAGTACATCACTGGTAACTATAGTCACCCTACTACTTTTTAATTTTATCAGAACAGTGGCCACATTTCTGGAATCAAAACAAGGAGACATAGTACGAAGAACTTTGAAATGATAAGAAAGAGTTCCTACTCCCAGAACATATCATTTGCCGGGCCCCCCACTTAGAAGTCTTCCCTGTTATCTCACTTTTTTCCCAGCCACTCCAGCACATCTCATTGTACACTTGAAGATCAAGTGGCACAGATCTAGGAGTACTAGACAGTCTTTGATGTGTTTTGGGGGGACCTTGAAATAGGATAATTTATGGGATTTCAATGAGTCCTGGGAACAATGGAAGAGAATATTAGAAATTGTGAATTTCTGAATTTTGGAAGCTATTATTTTGCAATAGGATGTCCAGATATTGTGGAGAGGGCCATGGCCTCTGGCAGGAGTCATACAGCTCTCCTGGCCCAATTCTTTTTATAACCTCTTTAGAACTTCAGGGCTTGACACCTCCCATTTGGCATAAGAGAGTCTAGGTCTGTTCTCAGGTGCCAAGACTATATATTTACCAAGATCTTATATTTAGACACTATTAATGCATAAACAAAACAAATATAAAATGTATGATTACATGCATTATATTTAGGGTTACTTGATTTACATATGTAAAATAAATTTATTAGTTTTTCAAATTTTTAAAATTTTAAAATGATCACACACTTAGAGAAATTTGGCTATTCAATGCAAAGACTTATATTTTTCCTGAACCTTTTGGGAATAGATGCCAATCTATAGATATTTTAGCATAATTCATAAAAATAAAAACAGTCTCCTACATAACCACAATACAGCCATCAAAATCAGGAAATTAAATAGATACCTATTGATGCCCAGACCACCTTGAATTTTCTGGTTGTCCTGAGAATGTCTTTTGCAACAAAAGAATTCTGCTTAGGATTACTTGTATTTAGTTATCTTTTTTGTCTCCTTCTAGTTGAACAGTTCCCTCTTTCCTTGACTGTCAGGACATTGACACTTTTGAAGTTGTAGTTCAGTTATTTTGTAGAATGTCTCAATCTAATATTTCTTTGTGATTAATTAAAGTTATCCATCTTGGGCCAGAATCACAGAAGTGACACCGTGTTCTCATTGCATCCCATCAGATGCAGCACAGTCTCATCTGTCCTGTTACTAATAGTTTGCTTTGATCACTCAATGAAGGTGGTGCCTCCCAGTACCCTTACTGTAAAGGCATTTTCCCCTGCAGAAGTATTATGTAGAGAGATCCTTTGTACCTCTCTTTCCTCTTCTTATCCTGAATTTATTTATTTAGTTACTTGTATCAATATGAAATCATAGTTTCTTATTTTATTTGAAGAGTTACAATCCATGATTGCTATTCGTTTATATTTTAATTTGTTCTAATTAGTTATACATGACAGTAGAATGCATTTTAACAAATCATACATAGATGAAGTATAATTTCTCATTCTTCTGGTTGTACATGATGTAGAATCCCTCTTGTTAGAGTCTGTAAACAAGTCTGGATGGCGCCTGGCAAAATGCCAGAGGGAGTGGTTTGTGAAGTAACGCCAGCGAGCCATTAAGTGTGGAGATTTCTTATTGGTTGACTGATGTATCTAGTTTATGCTAATTAAGATAAGCTGTGTGGAATGTATAAATACCACTCCTGTCCTACAATAAACCGCTTCCACTCCTGCTGTATCAATCTACACAAGTTGTTCATCACCCCCCGGTTATTTTGCTGCAGCCGGACTGTGGCACCTCTGATTGTATAGTTATATATGCACATAAGGTGATAATGTCTGATTCATTCTACTATTCTTCCTACACTCTACTCTCTCCCCCCACTTCACTCCCCTCTATCTAATCTAAATAACTCTATTCTTCCCTAGCCCCTGACTCCATTGTGAATTAGCAGCCACATATTAGAGAAAACATTAGGCCTTTGGTTTTTTGGGATTAAGTTCCTATCTTCTGAGAGCAGAGACCATGTCAAGTTTTGGTATCAAGGTAACATTGACTTTGTGGAATGAGTTGGGAGGTATTCCTTCCTCTTACAATTTTTTTTTGAACTGTGTGTGTGGAGAATTAGTATCAATACTTTAAATGTATGATAGAATTCACAGTAAAGTTATCTGGATATGGACTTTTCTTTGTGAATAGTTTTTAATGCTTACTAACTAATTCCACCTATTTATTTTAGGTCTATTTAGATTTTTTAAAATGTTTTGTTAGGTCAATTTCAGTAGTTGCATCATTTGGGAAACTGAACATTTTATCTCAACTATCTAATAATTTTAAGATATTTTTAATTTACAAATAACAATTGTGTAAATTTACAAGGTTTTTATAAGGTTGATATTGATGCCATCCCTTTAATTTCAAATTCTACAGTGTGAGTCTTCTATTTTTCAATAGTTAATCTTGTCAATTCCTTTAATCTTTTTATAACCAGATTTTGGTTTTATCCATTTTGCCTATAAATTCTCTACTTTATTAATTTTTACTCTATTTTCATTAATAACTTTACTATGTTTTCTTTAGATAGACTTTTTTACTTCAGTTTTTAGTATTTATAGATATAAGTTTAAGTTATTGAATTGAGTTTTTTTAGCATACATATTGACAGCTATAAATTTCCCCCTAAGCACTGCCTTAGCTGCTTCCTATAAGTTTTGATATATTGATTTTAGTTTATCTCAAAATGTTTTTAAATTTCTCTTTTGATTTATTTTTTCACCCATTGATTACTCAGGAGGGTATTGTTTAATTTTCACATATTTGTGAATTTTTCAAATTTCTTTCTGTTGCTTATATCTAATTTAATTTCATTATAATGAGCAATCATACTTTGTATGATTTTTATTCTTTTAAATTATTAGGGTTCATTTTGTGACCTAGTTCATGATCTATCCTGGAGAATGTACAATTGAAGAGAGCGTACATTTTACTATGTTAATTTCTACAGCTGCTGCAACAAATTACCATCAATTTGCTGGCTTATTACAACAGAAATATATTGGTTTACAGTTTTGAAGGTGAGAAGTTTGAAATCACTATCACTGGGTTGAAATCAAGGTATTGGTAGATTCGTACTCCCTCTGGAGGCTCTAGGAGAGAATCTGTTTCTTGACTTTTCAATCTTCTGGTGTCTGTCAGCATACCTTAGTTTGTGAGTGCATCATTCCAATCTCTGCCAGTTTGGTTACATTCATGGTGAGAAATTTCTATCACCCTATCTTCTGTTTTACTGAATCTTGCATTTGTTTGTTGAATCCATCTGTTAGCCTTCTCTATTTAGTTTACTATATTTTTCACTTCTGAAATTTTCACTTGATTCTTCTTTATATCTCTATTTCTTTTCTAAACTTTTTTTTTTAATTTGATTTGGGCATATTTTCAATTGCTCAATGAAGCATTTTTCTTAAGGCTACTTTAAAATCCTTATTAGATAATTTAATATCTCTGTATATTAGAGTTCTCTAGAGGAAGAGAATAAATAGGAGGTATCATTATAAAAAGGCAATTTATTAGATTGGTTTATACAACCAGAAGCTGAATAGTCCACAATGGCTTGTCTGCAGGTTGGAGAGCTGGAGGAACCAGTAGCTGTACAGTCCAACATGCTGAAGCTGTAGAATAAGAGGGATATATGATGCTACCCCAATTTGAGACCAAAAGCTTCTGGAAACTCCCGGGAGAATCACTTGCAGAGTTTGCTTTGGAAGAGTGAAGGAGCAAGGATCTGATGTCCTTAGGTAATTGCAGCAGTAATCAAGAACCTGTTCAAGAATAATTGAGCTTGATATGCTGCTGATACCTTGTTCTTCAACTTTTATTCTATCCAAGCCTCCAATCTATTGGACAGTGCTGCCTTTGCTTAGGGAGGATATTCATTTTGCTGTCCCTCATGCCAATCATTCCTAGACACATACTCATTGACATCTTGGCATCTCTTAATCCAATCAAGTGGAAAATTTAAGTTGACCATTACACTTTGTCATGTCAGTATGGACATTTATTGCTTTATCTTTTTCATTCAGTTTGACATCTTCCTGGCCTTTAGAGGTACAATTTTTGTTTTAGTGTTTGGCTGCAGTAGGGTGGTTATTATTTGAACTCTTTATATGGCTAAGCTTATCTTTCTTGATCCTTTTCCTGTGTTTTCAAATTTCCAGATTCTTTACCTCCCCACGTGGTATATATGAGGCAATAAGAAAACACAGGAAACTCACTGTTGTGTTGTTTGTCAGGTCCTGAGTTCCTTTAAAGTTGTTGTCTTCTCTCTGCCTTTCAATTACATTTGTTATTTATGTAATGGGCAGGGTTTCAGTTGTACTTTACAGGAAGAATAGGAAAATTTACATCTATCATTATTTTTTGTCAGAAATGGAAGTTCTATTTACTATTTGAAGTCCTAATTATTTTCTTTTTATACTTATGCACAGTATAAACTCCATTCTTCAATGTTGATTAAAATTCTGCCATTTTTGTTTCTTTTTCTCCTAAGCCATTTTTTTGGGGGAAGATATTGGGTTAATATATGAGGTTTTATTTGACTTTAATTTGTTTATATGATAGTCTTTAACTCTTTTTAAAATTGTTCCTTAATATTGCTTTGTACAAAGATTCATTTCTTTCTTTTTTTGATGTGTTAGTTTTCCATCCCTGTAACAAATTACCCCAAATAATCAACTTAAAAAGAGAAAAGGAACATTTTATTTTGGTCCATAGTTTTGGAGCCTTTCTTACCTCCTGTTCCTCTCCGTAAAGTTTCATATTCCAGTATTTCAGTCCATGGTAGGTTGGCCCTGTTGCTTTGGGCCTATGGTAAGGCAGAAGTGGATGATAGAGGAACCCCATTCACTTCATGGTGGGGTAGTAAAAGAGAGAGGAAGAAAGCAGTATCTCATAATCCCCTTTGAGGGCATAACCCCAATGACCTAAAACCTCCCACTTAGGTCCCACTTGTTTTTTTTTTTTTTTGATACCAAGGTAGCTTAATAACACTAAGCCACATCCCTAGCACTTTTTATTTTTGAGACAGGACCTTCTAAGTTGCTGAGTCTGGCTTTGAACTTGTAATTCTCCTGCCTAAACCTCCTGAGTAGCTGGGATTAGAAGGGAGCACCACCATGCCTGGCTAAGGCCCCACTTCTTAAATGTTTCTACTACCTTCCAGTAACACCAAGCTGAGGACCAAGCCTTGAACACATGGGCCTTTGGGAACATTACAGAACTAAACCATAGCATGTGAGATGTTGGTACACATAATTAATTGAAACTGATTACACACACATATAATGTTCTCAGCAATCAATATGGTTCCTTTTATATTTATTATAATGAGGCTTCTGGTGACTTCAAAAATATAGTTAATTAAATGTTTAATTTTTTAAAATGCAGAAATGAATATTTTTGTCATTGCTTAAATGACTTAGAGAGTGGTCTGGGAAGAATTTAATGGAGAATTTTGAGCTTGAATTTATGAAGTATCTACCTGTCCCTCTAACTTAGACTAAAGATGAATGCAAAATTGAAAAAAAAAAATGCCTGACTAGCAAAATTCAGAGACAACTATATTCTGTATTCAGTAATTTTGGTAAGTTGCTAATTTATTGTAGAACATATGATTTGGATTTTAGATTCTGAACTGCAAAAGCTGATTCAACAAAATACTTATTCTCTGAAGAGTAATAACCATAAAACATGGCTCTCCTTTGCCACTGATTTCACTGAGAAGACTTAGTGTATACTCCAAATTGATAGAAGAGAAGATACTCAGCAGTTTAGTCCAAAAATGGGTAAGAAAAATTGTTATATATATAGTTTAACAACATAACCCCTAAGGATAGTATAGTTTTAGTAAGGATGACCTGTAAGTACATATGTCAGCCAATCCAAATGGAGTCCAAAATCTTTACTAGTATCTGGAAAGTTTTTATCTCCAAAATAATATGAGCTCTCTGTGTGTGTCAGGAATTGTGAATCTAGCCTTTTACAGTGGTTAACACACATTACATCAGACCTCTGCCCTGAAGGTTTTTGTCTATAACATATGTAGGGGACAGCTGTTTGTGTTAAATGGAGGGATAATGTAATTTTTACCTCTTCTTTCTTGTCTGGGCCTTTACTTAAAAGAACATATTCCAGAAGATTAAAGAGCCAAATAATTTTTAAAATCTCTCCATTATTTTCTCTCTATCTGAAGAACTTATATATACTCATATACACATATCTATAAAAACAAGTTGGTACATATATTCCTTTGTGTAATCTGAGAATATTCTACATTATATTTTGTAACTTGCCTGAATGACTAAATATGGTTCTTTTTCATTTTAGTATTTAATATGCTTCCAGGTGTTTATCGTGGACACTATTTTCTCTTTGTGTGTATTGTATATTGTATATTATATGTATTATATATCAGTAACTTCTGTCCATTGAGTATTTCACACATTGGGGTTATAAATCCTATGATTGAATATATATTAGGAATAATTTATCCCGAGTTTTAATACATTTTAATTTTGTATTTTATGTATATAAATGGAATTTTATACTTTGTAATAATTCCTAGTATTTATTTTATTTTGGGTACTAGGGACTGAACTCAGGGAGTACTCAACTACTGAGTCACATTCCCAGCCCTACTTTGTATTTTATTTAGAGACAGGGTCTCACTGAGTTGCTTAGTGACTCTCCGTTGCTGAGATTGGCTTTGAACTCACCATCCTTTTGTTTCAGCTTCCTCAGCTGCTGGGATTACAGGTTTGCGCCGCTGTGCCCAGTGATTCTTAGTATCTAAAAAGTACTTCAATATATTGTTTTCAAGAAAAAGACTGAAAAAATAAAAAATTATATATATATTTTAATTTTTTCTTTTTTTTTAGTTGTAAATGGACACAATACCTTTATTTGTCTTTATGTGATGCCAGGAATCGAACCCAGTGCCTCATGCATTCTAGGCAAGTGCTCTGCCACTGAGCCACAACCCTGGCCCCTAAAAATTCTATATATTAAACCATCAAAAATAATTTTATAAAGTTCTGTTAGCATAGTCTCTTGACATAACTGAAGGCTTTCTCTTCTTCTTGTTATTCTGAATAAATATTCTATCATTTCATCATGACTTTTATTTCTTGGAGTTATTTCTTTAAGTTAGCATTCCTATTTCTGTTTCCTCTAGTTCTCTGCTTATGTCCATATACTGCGGTTTTGGCTTATTGTATTAGAAGTTCATTTCCCTACTGAAATTTGTAAGTGCTATGGAATTTATAAGTATTGTTACTGTTCTTGTATTCTCAGCATGTAGCACAGTGGTGGCATGTAATGTGCTCTCATTCACATGTAGGTTGAAAATCTAAGATAGGGTAATTTGAATTGGAGGAAGGGTAGGCATTGTAGTTAATGGGAGTGGGTGTGAAGGATGGAGAGTACAATGGAAAAGGGAAGAGAAGAAGATAAGAAAGATTAGAGTTAGCAGGAAAGAAAGACCATGAAGGTTGGGAAAACCAATCCACATCAATATGTCCATGCATGAATTTTGGCTTTCAATACAATGAAAAAGGGGAGTCCTTTCATTCTTGAACAAAACAAAGCACACACAATGCCCTTAAATGAAAATCCTTTTCAGTTAATAATCTTACTGCCAACTATAGTTCTTTCTCAATAGGACACCTGATTTGAAAATAATAATCACTGTAAGTGTAGGTAAAGTGTGAGTCAAAGTCAACCTCCTAGGGTCTCACCCTACAAAATAAATGCCAGAATCCTTCTAAGGTGCTTCTTTTTTCCTTGCTGTTTTCTGCTCTTGCTATCTCAAATCTTCTGAGCAGGGCCTCTGTGGATTCCTCCTTCCTACCCAGTTCTTTAGTCAGAGCATCCAGAGCACAGTACAGTAGAAAGCCAATGCCTATAATTATTTAAGTAGTGGCTGATCCAGCTTTTGACCTGATGAAGTACTTAGTTCATATATTGATATACTTAGTAAAAGAAGACAAAATTTTCTTTAATCTCAATAATTAATAGCTAAAACAAATCAGTTTTGCCTTTTATCCTTTGTATTTTTGGTTTTTCTGTTGACTCTTAAGTGGAACAAAGCCCAATATGCTTTTGTGGGACTTTAAAATTGAGCTTAAAAGAAAAAAAAAAAGAAATATCACGTGGAAAGTTGTTCATGTTGCTTTTAGAAGCCTCAAGTGAATTAACTGTTTCAATAGGATTTTTATTTCAATATTATCCTATCACAAGGGCTTAAATAGTTTTCTCTAGCATCCCAAATTGATCTATATGCCATGGTAAACACTTGCTGAGTACTGCTGGATGCTAGACACAGTGGTTGGTGGCACTGGGGAAACAAATATAAGTATGTCCAATATTCATATCCTAAAATACCTCACCACATAGTCAGAAAAGAGGTTAAAAAGTGCCAGAATAATGGGAGTGAAGTAATGGGGAGCTATTATTAGAAAGAACTATTGTTTCTTAATCATGTAGATTTTGGGAGATAGGGCATACTTCACAGTGGACATAACATTAGAACTGGACAAAAAAAAGAGCATGAGACACAGGGATTCCACTGCTAGCACCCTGAAAGCATAGGTAATAGTTGCTGACATAACTTGAAGAATATATTGAACATATTATTAGAGACATTCTGTACCCCAGAACTGATGTCTCACACCCACTTTATATCTCTAAGGGTTATTTTGGTGTTCCAAGAGCTAGTCCACAATGATAGTTTCAACTGGAGACCCTCTTGAACTAATGAGAATTCCAATTGAATTGTTCTCTCTATCTGGAATCATTCTACTGTAAGAATGCCACATAAGGGGGGCATTAAAGAACAAGAGTTAAAGCCCCCCCTTTTTCCCCATTCTCTGGTTATGAACAGTTCTGAGCTGACTTTGGAGGGCAAGTGGGCAAAAATCACTATGAGGGGAGTGAAATAATTCAAATGTAGCAATGATTTCAATGAGCGTATGTCCTTAACATTGAAGAAGTGCTTTCAGGTAAATATAATCAATAATACTTGTAAATTATAATATAAAGAATAAAAATCTCTTATTTTTCTCCCCTGAGGAGCTCACCTAGTATATGCTTATGACACATTACTTATTTTTAAAATTTGTTATTTTTATATATACATGACAGTAGAGTGTATGTTGACATATTATACATACATGGAGTATAACTTATTCTAATTAGGAGCTCATTCTGTGGTTATACTTGAAGTGGAGTTACCCTGTTTGTGCATTCATAAATATAGGAAAGTTATGTCTGATTCATTCTACTGTCTTTCCTTTTCCCATTCTCTTTCTCTTCCCTTCATTCCCCTTTATTTAATCCAATGGACTTCTATTCTTCCTTGCTCCACCTTCTCTCTTGTGGGTTAACATCCACAAATAAGAGAGAACATTCAGCCTTTGGCTTTTGGGGACTGGCTTATTTCACTTAGCATGATATTCTTCAGTTCCATTCATTTACTGGCAAATGACAGAATTTCATTCTTCTTTTTGGTTGAGTAATATTCCATTGTGTATATATACCACATTTAAAAAATTATTTGTTCTTATAGTTATACATGACAGTAGATTGTATTTTGACCAAATTTTCTTTATCTATTCATCTATTGAAGGGCACCTAGGTTCTGTAGTTCAGCTATTGTGAATTGAGCTTCTATAAACATTGTTGTGGCTGCATCACTATAGTATGCTGATTTTAAGTCCTTTGGGTATATACAAGCAGTGGAATAACTGAGTCAAATGGTAGTTCCATTCCAAGTTTTCTAAGGAAACTCCATACTGCTTTCCAGAGTGGTTGCATGGATTTGCAATCCCATCATCAATGTATGAGTGAACCTTTTCCCCACATTCTTTCCATTATTTATTGTTACTTATATTCTTGATAATTGCCATTCTGAATGGAGCAAGATAGAAACTCAGTGTACTTTTAACTTACATTTCTCTTATTGCTAGGGATGCTGAACATTTTTTCATATATTTGTTGACCATTCATATTTCTTCTTCTTAGCCCATTTATTGATTGTGTTATTGGTATTTTTGTTAAGTTTTTTTGAGTTCTTTATATATCCTGAAGATGAATGCTCTATCTGAGGTGCAGGTGGCAAAGATTTTCTCCCATTCTGTAGGCTCTCTGCTCACATTCTTGATTGTTTCCTTTGCTGTGAAGAAGACTTTTAGTTTGATACCATCCCATTTATTGATTCTTGATTTTACTTCTTGAGCTTTAGGAGTCTTATTAAGGAAGTCTGCTTACAAGCTGACATGGTAAAGAGTTGGGCCTTCTTTTTTCTTCTAGTTGGCTCAGGGTCTGTGATCTAATGCCTAGATCCTTGATATACTTTGAGTTGAGTTTTGTATAGGGTAAGAAAAAAGGGTTCAATCTCATTCTACTATATATTACATATTACTTAAGAAATTATATTGACTAACTTTGCAATTCTGCTTTTTGTCTAATAATATAGAATCTTACATTCTTTAATAAATTTAAAAAGCTTTGCATTTTGATGTAAAAGAGAAAATAATTTTTTTCAAGCTTTAACAAAAATTCACAAATCTACCTTAGCCAAGTGTTTAAGGTTAATGTAAGTTACAACATATTTGCAACAAGAAACTCTTTTTTTTTTTTTTTTTTTGAGAGAGAGAGAGAGAGAGAGAGAGAGAGAGAGAGAGAGAATGTTTTAATATTTATTTTTTAGTTTTCGGCGGACACAACATTTTTGTTTGTATGTGGTGCTGAGGATCGAACCCGGGCCGCACGCATACCAGGCGAGCGCACTATCGCTTGAGTCACATCCCCAGCCCCAACAACAAGAAACTCTTGATGTAGCATACTCAGCAGAACACAATATTCCTATGGTATTCTTGCCTAAATTCACAACTTCAAAAGCATCTAGGTCATAGTCTGGGAATATAGTTCAGTGGAGTGTTTGCCTGGCATTAATGAGGCCCTGAGTTTGCAAAAAATAAAGAGGTATTTAGATCATATGAAACAAGGAAAGACTGAGGAACAATTATATATCTGAGGAATCTAAAGACAAACAACAACTAAATACAATGTGAAATTCTGGAGAGAATCCTAGAACAGAAAAAGGACTTTAGTGGGAAAACTAGAGAAAGAATAAGGTCTGTAGTTAACATTATTGTAGAAATGTCACTGTCCTGATTTTAATAATTTTACTATGACTAAGTGTAATATATTGACATTGGTGGGAACTGAGGAGAGTATATGGAACTCTGTACTATTTTTGCAGCTTTTTTATAAAGTCTAAAATTATTCAAAATAAAGAGTTTTAAAAATCCACTTAGATGTGTAAATGCCATCCAAATACACACCTGGAAATAAAGGTAGATTTATTATTTGTACAATAACAGTGTCAGTGATCATCAGTAGTTATTTTATGTTTAAAGATGTTTGTATAAACATGGATTCTATAAAGTTTTAAATATATTTTTGAAACAATTTTATGATGTTAACTTAAAATTTTTATTCTTTCTTTCTTTTGTTTTGGGATGTTTTTTCTTAGTTGTCCCTCTTTAAATTTATGAATATTGTTCTAAGTGTTGTTAACTGTGGTAGATTATAGTGAAAATAGTGTAAATTTTTGGTTTATGAACACATCAACTACTTTTTTTGAGGATTTATGTACTCTATAAGTCCTTGGACATATTATATTAATAAATTTCCTTGCTTCATTTTTATATATATTCTCCCATCCTTTTAACCTACAAACCACAATGTTCCTGCCTTCTCTACTTCCCTCTAGGGGTAAATTAGAGAAAACGTGGTTAGTGAGTGTGAACTCCTGCATAAGAAGTTCAGAAGGGACAAAATAAATTTGGAAGTTTATGACTTTGGTGTTGATAAATATGGATTGCACATGTATTTGGTTTATATATATTACTTTTTTATATATTCTTAATTTTTGTCTAGAATTTCCAACAGGTTGTTTTGAGATTCTCTCTTTTTTGTTCTTTGTTTTTGTTTTGGTTATTCAAGACATAATAGACTGGTGCCAAGTGAAGTTGGTGAGGGCATAGTTGACACTCTACTCACCATGGAAATGTCAACAGATGCCTTCAGCCTCAGTTTCCTCCATGATCCTCCCTCCTTCATCACACACAACCCCTTCCTTCAGATGCCCAGGACTCTTTGTTTCTCTTTTTCCTATTAAAACCCTCTTTATTAGGTGACTCCTTTTCAGAAATCAACGACAGTGAGGAATTAAAATGTTACTTCGTCTGTTTTTGCTTTGGGGAAAAAAAAAAACATCTAAATATTCAAGTCCAGCTAACAGTGGATTATTATTCATTTTATTTATTCTTTCATCTCTAATCTCTCCTTTGAAATTCAGGAGTTAGAGTTAGTGGCATCATATTTGCATAGACTATTTTCATTTGTTAAGTTAAAAATATTATGTATATCTACCTTTTACTTTAACATTACATTTTATTAGATTTACTGCAATTTTATCTTCTAGAAATATAGGCTAAAATGAAATTTAACTCATGTCAATAATATGCATATTTTAATTCATGAGTGAACTATAACTTCTGAAGTAAGTCTATGAATGTATACATGGAATAATTGGAGTTGGAAATTTAATGACTTTTTAAAGACTATCAGTTAATCAAAACTAACTAGTCTTGCTAATTAGTTGACTGTATTATTTTAAAAAAGAGATATGCACTATCATTTCAAAATTCTTATCATTAATAATATTGTTTTCCTACAGGAAGTATAAAACCCACCACAATGGGGAGCTGAATGGTTTCAATAGCTAATGACTGAACTTTTCACCTCAGGCTTTAGATCACATTAGGCTGTGGTTTAAAGTGATTGACAGCTATTTCATAGTATTCTGCAATGAATTGGGGGTCAAAATCATCCAAATTATGAAAAGAAAATGTCCCCATTAGAAAAATATAAAGGCAGAAGTAAAATAACCAGTGTAGTTGAAACTAATTGGCCTCCTTATTGGCATAGTAGTGAACAGGCACAGGGACTGAATTAATCTCTTGAATTCGGTGGCAGATCCTTGCAGGTTGAAATTGTGAATTGGCAGGTTAGCATAAGGGGAGGCTATATCCCCCTAGCATGCGATACTTCTGTTCTATGAATTTCCATTTTGTGGAGCTGTCAATCTGAGGCTTTTGTGAGCATTAAACTTTCTTTAGAAACAACAGCACTAAAAAGAATGACCCTACCTCCTAAACTACCACATAAATCAGCTTGATTAGTAATCTCTATTAAGAGACATTGAGTTTTGAATAGGCTGGGTATTGTAGGTACAGAATGAAGGACTTGGCAGGAAGGGAAGTTTGAACAACATCTGCCCTGCCCCTTCCTAGCACTTCTGTGAGTTTTAAGCCTATTCACAAATGAACTAAATTATAAAAGTGCAAATCGTAGTTCCCCACAAGTAATTCTTTAAATAACATTAAGGGGTGAATATATAGTGCATTTTTAAAAATGTACAGAGAAATACCACAAACTATATTAAGAAGAAAGCCAGAAATGACAGACCTTTATTTATGAGCCCATTAATACCAGCTTTCTTTTAGCTTTCTTCTTTTCTTTAACAAGTGAAGTTTGATCTTGAATTTTTATTCAGAGCTCTGTAAACCAAAGCCACAGATGGGGTATTGCTGTGTCATTTCCATGGCCTTATACAGATTACTGAATGTATGCAGCTGTCCCATACTCCCTTAATAGACCTTCAGCTTTTCAATACATCTTCCACTGATGGCATTTCTGTGGATAAACATCATTTCAGAATGAAACGTGCCATATGTCCTACAGTGTATTTAGGTACAACAAGGCACTTTTTAAAAAAGTTGTGCCTATATTATTTACTCATTTAGAGGATGTGACTTTTGGGATATACGTTGGGAATCCAAAATTTGCTGAATGAGAAAGGAAATATTATAAATAGTTTCCAACTCACTTGTACCTTAGATTTCCCCAAACACATTTTTTTTTCAGATCATAAAGAAATCAGTATTTTATATCCAGGTTTCTCATAATTTCTCCCTCTAGGAAGCATAACTCAATCAAAATCTCAGGTTACTACTGAATAGAAATAGTCCTTTTTATTGAGGTTAAGAATTGCTAGATCAGGGATTTGGAATATATATATGTGTGTTTATGTATGTGTGTGTGTGTGTGTGTGTATTTTTTTCCTTTAGTATAGCTAATTTTAAGAATCATTCCTTCCAATGCATTTGAGTTTTATAGTCCCACAATAAAAATATTATTTGCAAGTTCTATATATATATTTCTATTAAGGGATTAAAATGGGTGATCCAAATGAAAATAAAACATCAGTGAGAAATGTTTATCCAAGATCATTCTGATATCACCATTTGATTCCATTGGATCAAATGCATCTGTGTCACAAGCTCGAATGCTTGCTTGATTATTGACTTGTGGTATTTACATTTTGTTTTTGTATATGTACCATTTTCTTCTAAGAAGGAAAATCCTTAGCTGTAAGGATAATATCTCTTACCACGTTTAATATGCCTTGTTGCTGCTCAGCACAATGTGAGATCTTAGTGCCTGTTGGATTGAAGATTACAGTTATGCCAAGCCAGAAAAGAGATATGTGTTAAATTTCCCTATGAAGTATTTTGTTTTCACTGACAGAATATGCAAAAAATAAAAAAACCCCAAACAGTGTACACTTAACTTAAAGGTGGTATTGCAAATTGTACTACTTTTGTTTCTCAAAGTATTCTGTGTACATTTTCTCATTGTTTTTACATAGCTTTCTTTCTAGAGTAAAAGCTGATAAAACTGACCCTTAGTTCCATTGCCCTAGGAAATTTTACTAGGCAACATTTGGAAGTTTCTTAGAACCCCTAGGGATTGTTTAAAACAGAACTGCCCTTCAGTATTGCATAAATTAATTATTGACATGGTGCTTATCCTAAGCAAAAACAAAAAGCATAATAAAAAGAGAAAATGTCACTCCAGGAACATTGGGAATTATTTAAAATCTCACTATGTATTCAATTCAAAAAGTATGATTCTTTAGGTCATAATCTTTTCTGTGTATGCACTCTCTAAGAAAGCTAGCTGAGACTTTTAATGGTATTTAAAATAATTTAATTTTGTATATTGGCAATTCACATCATCCTTGTAATAGCAATGCTCTTCTTAACACAAAATATACTGCTTTTAGAAAATGGAGACATGTTTATAGTTTGTTTTGCTATCGAGTTTTTAAGAATATGTAGATCGGTGCTTGTAGTTCCATCTCTGACAGCTGTGTGGTTAATTTTCCTGATCCATGGTGTGTAGCTGTCTCTTAAAAGGTGCTGCTGTGTTTGCAGCCATGCTGTCAACATCCACCAGAGAGCAGAGCAGCTCCAACACCCACATCCTTCACGCTAGAAATAGATGGAGACAGTAACACAGCCAGATCCTTGGCCAAACAACGCGGATTGCAGTTCATTTCAAAGGTCAGCGCATATTTAAGCTTGCTTCATTACTGCCACCTTTATGCCTGAGATTTTCATTTTTTTTTTTTTAAAAATCAGTTTACCCAGGTTCCTTTAGCGACAGAAAAATGAAAGTGCTGAGTCCTATTTTCATTTGAAGATATCAAGCTTTTTATCAAATTATAGAGGTGGCGTTTCAGAATATTTCATATCTGATCAAGAAGGAAATCCAAAAATAATTTTCTCTTTATTCAGGAGTCTTTCAGGCAGGAGGATTGCTTTATTTTTTACTTAATATTGTGCTCAAGTCAATCATTTTGAAGTCAGAGAGAAAATAGACATTTAAATACAATCTATAATAAAAAATTTGGAGTTCAATATTTTATTTACATTTTCTAATGAAAACACCACAATTCATATTCTTGGCATGTTTTTACTCATGACCTAGTAAAATAAATTTAAATACTTCTTTTACATTAATGGTGGTGAAAAAGTAAATAATTATAAAACATTTATCTCTAGTTGTCCTTTAAGAATAAAGGATGGTTTATTTTAAATCAAAGTTGTAATTTTCCTATTTTCTTTAAAGTTCCAATATATTTAGGGTGAATATGATGTGTGTGTGTGTTTGCATGTGTGCATGTCTATACACACGCAGACATATATATAGACAGCACATAATAAGGTTTCCAATATTTTTGTCATAAATATCTTTTTTATAGACTAATTCTTTATTTTAATTAAACCAATTATTTTTTAAAGAAGGTTTTTATCTACTTTGCAAAAATGTGACTCTAAAAATGAAAGAAAATCATTCTTATATATAAAATATAAGCCAAAGAGAAATACATTTTTATAATACTGTTTTTTTAAAGGGCTTTATTAATAAAATGAGAAAAAATATATTGTATAAGTGGTTTGATTAATTGTTTGTATTGAACTGCCTATAATTTTTTTAAATGGTTAATATTGTATGTAGTGAAAAGTTTTTAAAACTTAGAGCTGGCATGACAATTTTAGATCATGGAAATTCACATTTCTCTTGTGACATATTGTAGAAACTTAATTATGGAAATATCTTAAAAAGAGTTTAAAAGGATGCCTTGAGGCTGAAGCCTTCCTAAAAGAAATACTCACATGCTCAAATTATATAGTGGAATGTGTGTGTGTGTGTTTGTGTGTGCATATTTTTTTGATAATTTTAACTAGGTTATTTTAATTTTGGCATTTATATATTTCTGAAATGAATATTTAAATATATTATAATTATAAGTGAACAGGGAAAACCATATACTTTAAGAATAACAATTTTGGATTTATAAATAGAGCTTATAAAAATGTTTTGAATATGTCTTTAATAATTAATTTTCATAACTTATTTTAAAATAATTAAGAAGTAAATATAGCTTAAAAAACAAACATCTATTTAGATTTGCACTACTGCACTCAATTCTGTCAGTTGGTTTGAATGGTTGCTTTTTTCATTTGTTTTTGGGAATAATAATCTATAGAAATTTGTGAATAGAATTCAGAAAATATAATAATAGGGCCTTAGGCTAAATAAAAGAAATGTAAAAGGTGACTAAACTGGGGGAAATGGAATCTCAAGTCTCTTGAGTCATCCAGGTGCATCTTTCATTCGAAAAATAGGCTGAACTATTTTCCTCTTTTCTCTTTGTTTTTGGAATAAGGTGGTGCTGATTTTACTAGTTATAAACTATACTGTGACTTAAATAAAGATTTTTTTACTCCTTTTTAAAGTACTGCTTAAAACAACAATGAAAGGAAAAGAAAGCATATGTTAGAAGATTAAATGCATACTTTACAGGAAATAAAAAAGTTATCTTTTGCCAATTATTTGTCCAACAGTACACTATCTTGTTTAACCTTTGTAGTCGTATTGAGAGCTGGGAAAGCACAGAACCTATTGTATAGATAAAAGAATTAAACTTTAAAAAGTTTAGTGATCATTTCAGTTACCTAGCCAGAGCTTGGCTGTAGGTTGTCTGACTCCAAATCCTATTTTTCTTCCTTGCTATGTTAAAAATTTCTATTTTTTCAGTTTGTGGTTTATTTCTTGTAGTCAATTATGTGCATTAAAAAATAAAATTGACTAATGTGTTAATCACAGTGTTCATCCCAACACCATTATTACTTGTAACAGAATACTTAAACCCATTTTAGCACATATCACTGATATACTGATTATAATAATGGTTTTTTCATATAAAAAATAGTGTGTGCCATTTTTTTGATAATTAAAGATAGTCAATTACATGTGATATTTAAAATTGTGGGTTTTAAATGTATTATGACAATTTCAAAAGTAGAATTATAATTTAAATTGATTTTAAAAAGTTTAGTGCATAAAAATACTTTTGAAATACATTATTGTTAATATTTCAAAATCCCTTTTTCAAAGACAAAACTCAAATACCTGGGGATAATAAAGTTAGGTAAACCAGTTTTTCATTCTTCATCATGGTCTCTCTCTACTTTCCTGTTGCCCAAAACTACTATGACCCTGTTTTGAAATGATGCATTCAAAAGCAATATTTCAAAATGTCTTTTTCTTTCGTACAAGTGAGAAATCATGTTTAAATGATGGTGCACAGGTAGAAGTAATCTTTATCATTAGAATTTGAATTAGGTTTAGGTGTAGAGGTAGGTGATCTTTGGCCTCATTTTAGAATTCCAGTTAGTTTTTTTTTTTTTTTAAGCCTAATAGGCCTTTATATACACTACATTTACAACAGTGCAGCAGCCAACAGATTCTTTAAATGCTACTGTGAACAGTTTTTCCCATTATGTAAATTTTCTTATTAATATGAAGGTACTTAGAAGCACAGTAGGAAAACTTAAACTAACTCTTTGCAATCCCATTTATGTGGATTGTGTTAAAATATCAGTCCCCACCCACCCCCCAAATGATCTGTAAACGTATCCTCAGATGTTTAAAAAGAATCTTCTTAGGTTTCAAGCAGAATAATTAATACGAAAAAAGACACATGGATTTTATTAAAGAATATTGTCATTGTCTTTCCCTAAGTTCTGAGAATGTTAGTATTAAAGTTCCTGTCCTTAAAAAGTTCTTTAGTTTCCATTGTAGGCACCTGGAACCCTACGTGGGAGACTGTCAAGAAATTGGACATAACCAAAATATTTTTCATAATTTGTGTTTTTTATTGGAAGCTGTGCATGTTAAAAAGCATACTTTACAGTGCAAACATTTTAGAAGAGATATTTAAAAGTGTTAGTATATTTTTAAAGAAATTTACATTTTCTGAGTTGATTCTATCTGAATTTTTAAATAGAAACAGAGCAGAATCTGCCTTTTTTTTTTTTTTCCACTTGGTCACAGAATAATAGCCCTGTGCAAATATCCAGACAAAAAGATAATGGTGACATCAAAGTTTTCTTGTATTTTTAAAATTTAAATTATAAATGAAGGGCCACTCTGCAGAGACTTCATGAATTTGTTTCACTAAACCACTGAGAAAGGAATATAATTTCTATAAGGAATATGAGAATTTGTTGGCTTTAATTTAGATGAAGATGATGACTTTTTTTTCAGTATTTTTTTTCCTAAGAGTTATTTTGCTATAAATAAAAGGCATATGCTATGTTGAAATCACAAAAAAATTTCAGAGCCCTTCATAAATTTCTACATCCTGTTTTTTACTATTCATTTGAAGGTGACAACTTTTTAAGCTAAGTATCTCCATGGTGTTGTTTGTATGTTTAGAATTATAGACAATATATTTTGTTTTCTTAACATTTCCCAAGATGTTTTAATATAGGAGTGTGCATATGAAGTTGCACTTTATTTTATGAAGGCAGCCTCAAGTTTTACAGTATTTTATAAATCTGCTAGGCTAAAAATCAAAGCCAATCTATGCACCTTCAAATATATTTTAGAAAACAAAATGCTGTTATCTAGAAGCATGATTTTAGTAGATAATTTTTTGAATTGTTTGTGGCTCATATAAATGTATTTTTAGGGAAGTTCTTGTACCAAAGTTCAAGGTCCTGATATTTACATAGTTCCTTTACATAGTGTACCAAGTTGATTTGTGAGGAAATGAAGAGAATTTAAATTAAAATTTCAGGCCATGAATGTAAAATTGCTGGATATTTGCACATAGTACAGGGTTGGGGGAGTTTTTTTTAAAGTTATCCATATGGCAGCAGAACTTTTAATAAACAATAGTTCTAACACAGATTCTTTATGGAAACAGAAAATAGGATTTATGAGGTGACATTTTGAGTATGTTAAGTAAAATGAAATAAGATTAGCTTTATTTTCCTATTTCCCCCCAGCCCTGCGAAGGTTTAGTGGTTGAATTACCACTTATAATTTGTTTTTTTCATTCCATGCATGCATTTCATTAACCTATTGCTGGCTCTGCAGTCAGTCTGCAGAGAAATTCAGCAGAAGGATTTTTGAGCAGATTGACTACAACATACACTGTAGGACGTATTTCAGAATCTAAGGACAATTAATAATTTTTACTGGACTTTACATTAATAATGTGAAAAGTTTCATTTTGTTTAAATGGTATCTTAGAGAATTAATATTATTTAATAGAATATTTTGTTTAAATGACATCTTAGATAATTAATGATATTTAATACTATTTAAGTAAAAGTTCTGAGATATTACTAGACACTCAAAATTTAACCAAGAGATCACTGAAATTATTATACTTGCTTCAGAGTCACAACTAAATTCATTAGTTTTGAAGTTCAGTCCCAGGATTTTTCCACTTACTGTATGAACTATTGCAATAGTAACAAAATTTTTTTTTTATTACAGTTGATTTGTCTCTGAAATAGTTATAAGAGTCATGCAATAAAGGTTGGAAGATACTGCAAAGAGTATAATCATATAGTTTTGTGAATATAAACAAATGTCTCTCATTTTTTTTAAGAAAGAGAACTATCAATTATATATATTTTTGAAATAACAAAATCACATAAATAAATGGTGTTGAAATGCGTAAATTATTTTTCATGTTAAAGTTACCTTTTAAGTTGTAATTTGCTCTGACTTGAATTTTATACATTTGTATTCCCCAACAGAGAATTTTAGCTCAGAATGCCCCAGGTGAGAAGACTGAGATAAAACTGTGAAATAAAAATTTCAGAGACTCTTAAAGTTAAAGGGCCCTTCAATTGTGTATCCAGTAATTACTTCATCCTCTTTAAAATTCCAGCAGTATTTTATACTATTTTGTAGTTTATTATCAGTTTGAGTCAGAGATAATACACATACTACCCCCTGCAAAAAGCAGCCTCCTCTTATGTTGAGTAATGTAAGATAAAAGTTGCATTTTTCTTTTTTGC
Organism: Marmota flaviventris; assembly: GCF_047511675.1. Classification (NCBI taxonomy): domain Eukaryota; kingdom Metazoa; phylum Chordata; class Mammalia; order Rodentia; family Sciuridae; genus Marmota; species Marmota flaviventris. The sequence continues at coordinate 64,860,489 of NC_092503.1, read as the reverse complement.
TTGTTTTGAACTTTATTTTTTCCTTTTATTTTTTAGCTTTCTTTTTGTTGTTGTTGCTTATAGTGAGCTCAAATCTGCCCTATAATTACTTCTATTTGCTAGTTTGTGGTCTGTGATAGAAAACTACTAGAATGCCACTATTTTTCTACATGAAAGACCATCAGGTTCACTTTTTACTCTATTTCTCTATTCTATTTTTTAACAAAATTTTGTAAAGAGTCAGCTCAATTCAGCAAATATTTATGAAGCATCTGACTCTATTTTTCCCCTGGCTCCTAGAACATAAACAGACAAACAAACAGACAAACAAAACAAAGATCTTTGCCTTAAGGAAGTTTCTATTCTGGATGGGATAGGAAAAACATACAAAGAAAAAAGAAGAAAAAACAATAAATGTACTAAAGGCCACCATTGGCTCTAATTGTTTCCCTTCGCTATTCTTTTATGTACTCTAAATCAGACTTTTATCCTTGCCAGTTTTCTGAACTAGGACTGAGTGACTTTCTCTCCCTCCCTCCCTTTCTCTCTCTCTCTCCCTCTCAACATTATGATGTTTAGAGCATTTGTTCTGCTATGTAGTATTTCCTTGCGTGAATGTACCAAATTAATTATTCATATATTTCACTATCAACAAATTTTTTTTGATGAATAACATTGGGTGGAAACAATGCTACTGTGAACATTCATGTTTGTCTTTTCAAGATGGAATTGTTGAAATGTTTGGCGAGGAATGAATTTGGGGTCACAAGGGATGTATTTCTTCAGCGTTGCCAGGTAATGCCAATAATTTTCCCAAGTGATTGTGTCCTCCAAAAGCATATACCTGTAATTCACAAGCTCAGGAAAGCTTGCTTTTGTCATATTACTATTTTTTTTGTAATGTAGTTGGGTATTAAATAATATTGCATCATTTAAATTTCCATTTCCATGATTTTCAGTATTTACTGGCCATCAATATTTCTTTTTCTTTTACATTCTTATTTGTGCCTTTGTTATTTTCCTATGTGGTTTTAAAACTGATTTTAAATTCATTCAATGGGTATTTTCCTTCCTGAATACTAATATTTTGATGGTTAAATGTTTTTCAAGTTTCCCACTTATTATTGCTTAATATTTTACTCTGTTTACAGTGTACTTTAATAAATAGTAGTTCTTGATTTTATTATAATTGATATTTTTCCTTTATGAATTGTATTTTTTATATGAAAATTTCTTCTCTATTCTAAGGTTTTATACTCTCTTGTACTTTCTTCTAAGTGTTTTAGAGGATTGCCTTTTATATTCAAGTACTTAGTACATCCAGACTTGGTTTTTGGTAGGAAGGAATAATTTTTAAATTTCACTTTTTCCCTGTGTAACACCAACTATTCTAGTACCACTTTTTAAAGCGATCATCCTTTTAAACAGGCTGAGAAACCAACACAATTCCAAATCATAGTTCCCTCTGTGTTAGAACTCTTTCTGAGCTCTCTACTCTAGTTCACCATTGGTTAATTTGTCTGTCTTTGTGCCTGTACCACCTTGTCTTGATTGCCATAGGTTTAAGTAATTCTGTATAACTGGTGAAACAATTTCCCTGACCACTTTCTTCTCCTCCTCCTCTTTTTTTCTTCTACACATTTAGACTATCCTTGACCTTTTGATTTAGTCTACTCTTGGCCTTTGATATTCTGCATAAAATTTAGAATTATGTTGTCAAATTCAGAGAAAAAACCCTATGTATATTTTGATTAGAATTTTATTGAATTCATTGATCAATATGGAGAAGTTTAACCATACCCAGTACCCAATTAAATCCCAAGGAGTCACTGAATTTCTAATAAACTCCCTGTTAGACAATATTTCCATGTGCTGTCACAACTCATTGCTGTGGGAATTAAGCATATCTGTGTGATTCAGCTGGAAGAATGCTCTTGGAAGCTTGTGCCTGGTTTGCTCTGGACTTCACCCCATGTTCCTTTTCTCTTGGCTGATTGTACTTTGTATCCTTTCACTGTAATAAATCTTAGCAATGAGCATGGCTATACTGAGTCCCATGAGTCCTGGTGAATGTTAGGGACTCCCTTACATATCTTGTATATTTCCCCATTATATTTTCAACTTTTCCATAACCTTATGTTTTAGTGCCTCTCTTGAGAAAGCCTCTATTCTATCTTCCTTTGTGGGAGGGTTTATTTAGTTCATCTCTTTCAGGTTTCTCTCTTAATAATCCTACTTTTGTTATTTTTTCCTCTATTTCTGCACTTAACAACTCACAAAGCAAATAATTTAGACTATCTCTTCTTTCCATACATGTTCCATTAAAAGTAAAGGTCTAGGACACCAAAGATTGGCAACTGTAACAAAAATGTGGCAGCCAGTATCTGTAAGCAGGCATAACCCATTCTGGATTCAGATTTTATCTTCTTCTTATTTTTTTCACTTGTAAACATTTTTTGCATATATTATTATTACCATTTAAAGGTTTTTACTCCATTTAGTCCCTTGTCCTCCTCAAATGCTGTGCCATATTCCTTTTATACTCTACAGAATGTGGTATCATTGATAATCCAAATAGTCCTATGACCAAGAACCTGGTTTACCTGTGAAGGAAGTAGGATGCTGATGAGTTTTACTTGCACGTATTACCATCCCTTTAAGAAAAAAAAAAATTGGCAAATGTTTCAGTTGCAAGTATATTTGTTATAAACATTTAAAATTGTTTTCAGGGCACAAATTGTGGACTTATGGCATTATTTGATTGCTACTTTCTGTTTTCTTATTTTGAATCAAACATGTTTTTCTTTTTTAAAATTTATTTTTATTTGTTTTTATAGCTATACGTGACAGTGGAGTATATTTTGACATATTATACCTACAAGGAGTATAACTTATTCTAATTAGGATCCTATTCTTGTGGTTGTACTTGATGTGGAGTCACCCTAGTCATATTTCATATATAAGGATAGGAAAGTTACATCCAATTCTTTCTACTATCGTGTCTATTCTCATTCCTTCTCCCTTCTCTTCATTTCCCTTTGTCTAATCCAATGTACTTCTCTTCTTCCCCTCCCACCCTCCCTTGTTGTGGGTTAGCATCCACATATCAGAGAAAGCATTAAGCTTTGGGATTTTTGGACTGACTTATTTTGCTTAGCATGATAATCTTTGGTTCCATCAATTTAATGGCAAATGCCACTATTTGATTTTTCTTTATGGCTGAGTAATATTCCATTGTGTGTGTATATATATATATCTATCTATCTATCTATCTATCTCACATTTTCTTTATCTATTCATCTGTTGCAGGGCACCTAGGTTGGTTCTATAGCTTGGCTGTTGTGAATTGAACAGTTATATAAGCATTGATGTGAATGTGTCACTGTAGTATGCTGATTAGGCCGAACTCTTCATCATGTTGACTTCGGAATTGACTTATTCAATAAGAATCCTAAAGTACAAGAAGTAAAATTAAAAAAAAATCAATAAATGGGGTGATATAAAACTAAAAGGCTTCTTCACAGCAAAGGAAACAATCAAGAATGTGAACAGAGAGCCTACAGAATGGGAGAAAATCTTTGCCACCTGCACCTCAGATAGAGCATTAATCTCCAGAATATACAACAAAATCAAAAAAATTAACATGCACACACACACACACACAATAACCCAATCAATAAATGGGCAAAGGAACTGAACAAGCACTTCACAGAAAAATATGAATGGTTAACAAATATATGAAAAAATCTTCAACATCTTTAGCTATTAGAGAAATGCGAATTAAAACTACACTGGAATTCCATCTTGTTTCAGTCAGAATAGCAATTATCAAAAACAAGTAACAAAAAGTGTTGGTGAAGACGTGGGGGAAAAGTTTCACTAATACATTTCTGGATAGGACTGCAAATTGGTGCAATCACACTGGAAAGCAGTATGGGGATTCCCTAGAAAATTTGGAATGGAACCACTACTGAACCCAGTTATTTTACTCCTTGGTTTATATTTAAAAATCAAACATGATTTCTAAATAGAAGAGATTTAGGAAGAGAGTTTTCAGAAGTTACATTCCCATCCCTTGTTGCATTGATTGTCCTTTGGGGGCGGGGGTGGGGTGGGGAGCAATAGCAATAGTAGCTCTTTTTGTTTCACGTTTTACCATGAGAAATACAATAATAATTAAACAATGGTTAGATGACTTTTTTTCTCCAACAATCTCTCCTTAAAATCTTAATATTTATTCCACAAATATTTAGGGGAATTCCAGATCCTTGTTTGAACCGATTCATGTAGACCTTTTTTATGGAACTTGGTGTTGGTTGTAGCTATGATTCTGTGTATGAACTGAGCAAAGCATGGTTCTGAGAAAGATGTGAATCTTTGGCTCTTAGTCTTAGAAAAGCAGTCATGGAAGGTTTGGGGGCTATAGGATAGTTGGGGCCATTTATATAATTCTGGGAATTGGCTAGTTTGGGTTTTAGAGTAATTAAGAATGATACAGGCTGTCAGTTTAGGGAATAGATCTGTGTTTGGGCTTAAGTTCTATAGATGAAATCTCATTCCATTGGGATTTCCAGAATATTCTTGGATTATAGCAATTAAATATTCAATTAGGCCAATGTGTGAGCATATCCCAGCAAAGTTCTTTGATGGAAAGATTTATAAAACAAAAAGAGAAATTGGGTAACTGGTCCATTGTCCAATGAGCACATATTGATAGCATATTGTTGAGTATCTTTAATAAATCAGATGTTATGATAGGCTCTTTATATTTGATATTTTATTTTATACTTATGAAAACAGTTAAATTAAGCATTATGAATTAAAATTCTTATTTCAGAGATGAACAAATAAGACTCAGATTAAGTAACTTACTTGAGGGTCACATATCTTTTGACTCTAAAGCATTGCCATGTATTTTATACATGTATTTTATGCACGTATTTTATACATGGCAATCCCTTATATGATCTATGAGTCATAGACAGAATTAGCTTTGGAGGAAAGGGGTGCCTTGAGGGTCACCAAGGTAGAAGATTGAACACAGGAGGAACTGCAATAATTAAATGCAATTTGTTGGAACAGTTTAAAGTTTTCCTTGCTCACTCAGCATAGATCCTGGTTCTGAGACAAAGTTGAACCCGTTTGTGAGAATTAAATAGAGTTTCTGAGACCTAGAGCCTGACAGAGCCAATAGAACCAAATACATGTGTAAATACTGAGAAGGATTCAGAACAAATAACTGACCAAAGTGAGAAAGAATTTATAGAAAAGGGGCTTTAGAGCAGAAAGTGTTTTGATGATCTGTAACTTAGCAAATGTTTATCAAATGGCTCCTTTTCTTTCTTTCTTTTTTCAAGGTCTGTATCTTTATTAAAATTTTTTAAATTTTTTTATTTAGTTGCTCAAAACATTACAATGATCTTGACATATCATATATTTGATTCAAATGGGGTACGTAATCTTAATCTTATTTTTCCACGTGTACAGATTGCAGGATCACATTGGTTATACAGCCACGTTTATACATAGGGCCATACTAGTGTCTGTTGTATTCTGCTGTCCTTCCTATACCCCCCTCCCCTCTCCTCCCCTCTTTCTACCCAATCTACTGTGACATGTGCCGCAGCCAGGCTGGCTGGGCAAAATAACTGGGGGGGGGTGGTAACGAAGAACTTGTGTAGATTGATACAGCAGGAGTGGAAGCCGTTTATTGTAGGACAACAGAGGTATTTATACATTCCACACAGCTTATCTTAATTAACATAAACTAGATACAGCAGTCAACCAATAAGGAATCTCCACACTTAATGGCTCGCCGGCATTACTTCACAAACCACTCCCTCTGGCATTTTGCCAGGCGCCATCCAGACTTGTTTACAGAGTGTAACATTTGCCAGGCACCATCCTGACTTCTTTACAGACTCTAACAGACATGTTTCTCTCTCTCTCTCTTTTTTCTTCCCCCTCACACCATCTTATATGTAATTTTGCATAACAATGAGGGTCTCCTACCATCTTCCATGCAATTCACCTTCTCTCTCCCATTCCCACGCACCTATTTAATGGTAATCTTCTTCTTATGCTCTTCCTCCCTGCTCTGTTTTGAGTCGCCCCCCCCACCCTTATATCAAAGAAGATATTCTGCATTTGTTTTTTAGGGATTGGCTAGCTTCACTTAGCATAATCTGCTCTAATGCCATCCATTTCCCTGCAAATTCCATGATTTTGTTGTTTTTTAGTGCTGAGTAATATTCCATTATGTATAAATGCCATATTTTTTTATCCATTCATCTATTGAAGGGCATCTGGGTTGGTTCCACAGTCTAGCTATTGTGAATTGTGCTGCTATGAACATTGATGTAGCTGTGTCCTGTTGTATGCTCTTTTTAGGTCTTTTGGGTATAGTCTGAGAAGGGGAACAGCTGGGTCAAATGGTGGTTCCATTCCCAGCTTTCCAAGGAATCTCCATACTGCTTTCCAAATTGACTGAACCAATTTGCAGTCCCACCAGCAATATACAAGTGTACCCTTTTCCCCACTTCCTCGCCAGCACTTGTTATTGTTTGACTTCATAATGGCTGCCATTCTTACTGGAGTGAGATGGTATCTTAGGGTGGTTTTAATTTGCATTTCTCTGATTGCTAGAGATGGTGAGCATTTTTTCATGTATTTGTTGATTGATTGTATGTCCTCCTCTGAGAAGTGTCTGTTCAGATCCTTGGCCCATTTGTTGATTGGGTTATTTGTTATCTTATTGTTTAATTTTTTGAGTTCTTTGTATACTCTGGAGATTAGAGCTCTATCTGAAGTGTGAGGGGTAAATATTTGTTCCCAGGATGTAGGCTCCCTATTTACCTCTCTTATTGTTTCTTTTGCTGAGAAAAAACTTTTTAGTTTGAGTATGTCCCATTTGTTGATTCTTGATTTTAACTCTTGTGCTATAGATGTCCTATTAAGGAATTTGGAGCCCGACCCCACGAGGTGGAGATTAGGGCCAACTTTTTCTTCTATTAGACGCAAAGTTTCTGGTCTGATTCCTAGCTCCTTGATCCATTTTGAGTTAACTTGTGTGCAAGGTGAGAGAAAGGGATTCAATTTCATTTTGTTGCATATGGATTTCCAGTTCTCCCAGCACCATTTGTTGAAGATGCTATCCTTTCTCCATTGCATGCTTTTGGCACCTTTGTCTAATATGAGGTAGTTGTAATTTTGTGGATTGTCTCTGTGTTCTCTATTCTGTACCATTGGTCTACCTGCCTGTTTTGGTACCAGTACCATGCTGTTTTTGTTACTATTGCTCTGTAGTATAGTTTAAAATCTGGTATCCCTATACCGCCAGTTTCACTCTTCCTGTTTAGAATTGCTTTTGCTATTCTGGGTCTTTTATTTTTCCAGATGAATTTCATGATTGCTTTTTCTATTTCTGCGAGGAATGAAATGGCTCCTTTTCTTGGGGACAATTAAAGCCAAGATGGATATGGTACCTTATCTGCTCTCAAAGAATTTCTCTTACATACATTACCTTACTATATGGTGAAATGGAATAAACACCAAGTAGAAAACAAATACCATAGAGAGGAATGAATACAAAATACAGGTATTTTATGGGTCATAGAACAAGTATGTGATTGATGCATTAATGAAAGCCTTAAAAAATAGGAGACCTATAAAGAAATTATTAAAGACAAGTAAACCTTCTTCAAATTGCTGATATGGTGACAAATTTCATGAGAAAGCAACATGAGGAAGAGTACAGAAAAAAAGTGAGAATAATGAATCCTTCTTGGGAAATAACAGAATAAAGTAGATACAATTTTGCCCACTGAATACTGATTTCTGCCTTCGTAAGACAATAGAAGCTTTATCTTACTCTAGTGAACTTCCAAATCATCTAGTCCTGATAGTTTGTATGTAATGTTGCCTCTTTGCACAATGCCAGGATTGAGCATGTCATCTAGGACTGGCCAATTAGTATCTTTTTTCTTGAACCCAGTGATTGGTTCAAATATATGCCTGTGATGCTTCACTGTAATAGAACTCAATATTGGAGTTTTAATTGAAAATACCCCCCTCCCCTCTGCTGAGCTTGCTAGACTGTGAGAGTGTATCCCCATATCAGCCAGGGAATCACAATAAAAGAAGAGCCTGTCTGAGAATAAAAATTCTAAAAAGGAAGTCAGAGCTAAGGGTCAGGGACAGTGTCCTGAACTTGACCTGAATTTTTGATTATGTGAGCCAATATCTTTCTTGCATCTCCCCTCATATTTTTTTAAAACTTGGATTAATTTGAATTCGATGTAAATTGTAATGAAAAGATCCTAGCTAAACTATAGGCATGGAAGTCCCATCTTGGTAGAATAATCAGTTGAATTAACAGAAGCAGCTTGGCCATGCTGAGACTGGTAAGGTGTAAGGCTGGAGATGTATGGTAATACAAGTTGGCACAGAGCTAAGGAAAGTATTGATTTATTAACAGCTAGGAGTCATTCTAGTGTTTTTTTTTTTTTTCCAATGGTAGATTAATGTAGTGAAGCTTGTAATCTTTGTCTCTTATGGGTAGTTTTTTTTCCTACTGTTTATTCTAGCATTGGTTACATTTATAGCAATGCTGGATTTGTTTCTTATGTAGAACTTAACACTTAAATTGATTAAGGCCCCAAAACTTAGATATTGTGCTTCATTAAAAATAGACAAGAAGATTTTTCCTAGCATTGGTAAGTAGTGAGCACAGCCTCACCAGACACCTCTCAGATGAATTTCATCTTTCCCTCTTCCAAATCCTTATACCACGGAATCACTATTTCTTTTATAGTAACACACCCAGTATGACTTGTGCTATTGCTATTATTCAGCCCCTCCCCACTTATATCAGATTGTAAAAGCCTCCTTTGTGGGCAGGTACTAAATATTATGCATATTTTAGAAGAAAGTTTTCACAATGCCAGTCCACTTTCTTGAATAGAATAGGTAGTCTAATGCTTATGGAAAACATTTTACTTTAAACAGACCATTATCATGTTCCTATCAAGGCAGATATTAGTATTTGGCTTAGAGAATGGTTACCTGTTAGAAAATTTTGTTACCCTTTGAATGATAAAAGGGAGAAATAACTCATGGAAGAGACTTTTGACATTCTGAATGTGAATGGTATGTATCCTAGAACAGGAAATTCTGTGTCTCCACAGACCACATGAAACACTTGGACATTCCTAGGGCCATTTTTTTTTTCTCACTCTTTATGCCTTCTGCTTTCTTTTTATGTTAACACTCAATAATTCTTTTTCAAAACTTGTTATATATGTGAAGATACTCCCTTCTAGAGGAGGTGGAGTTTAATTCTATCCTGTACTCCCTCTTTCCCATTGTTTCCTCTTGTGGGTGAATGAGACTTGGTAATTCATTTCCTATACATAGAATAAGTAAAGGGAAAACAATAACTTTAAAGAATCTTAGGTAAACACTGTCTTAAATAAGTGATGAGAATTAACATCAACCATGATGTCACGTGTATAACATGTACCCCTGATGTGATGTGACACAATAGCAATTTACCTCACTTGTTTCCAAAAGCCTACAACCCCATTAAAAAATGACAGAAAATGTAAGAATAAGGGACTTTTTTGGGAGGGGGGACCAGTGATTGAAACCAGAGGCACTTAATACTGAGCCACATCCCCAGTCCTTTTTATTTTTTATTTTGCCACGGGGTTTCGCTAAATTGCTTAGAGTCTCCTTCAGTTGCTGGGGCTGGCCATGAGTTTTCAATCCTTTTGCCTCAGCCTCCTGAGTTGTTGAGACTAGAGGTGTGTACCAGCACACCCAGCTAGAAAGAGACTTTTGCAGGATATTTGGCTAGCACTGCTTAAGACTGTGGAGGAAATATTGAGAAACTGTTGTAGACCAGAAGAGACTTTGGAGACTTGACAACTACATGCAATGTGGTTCTCTGGATTGGATCCTGGAATAAAAAATAAATAAATTAATGGGAAAAATGGTGAAAGGCAAATAAAGTCTAGAGTTTGACTTTAGTAATAATGTACAAAATCAGTTTCTTTGTTTTGATAAATGGACCAAGCTAATGTAAAGTATTAATGTAAGATGGGGGAAGCTGGTGGAGGGTATACAGGAACTCTTAGAACTATCTTTGTAAATCTGAAGTTATTTCAAAATTTAAAAAAAGTTTATTTGAATAATTGTGAAATATTTTTAATATAAAAAGCTAAGAAAGATATAACTAACACTGTATCCTCTAAACTTAAGAAGAAAAATTACAACTGTAAAGTTTATATATGTCTCCACAGTCTTGATATCATTTTCTTGAGAGGTAACAACTATTCTGAATGTTTTTATCATTTGTGTCCTTATGTTTTTTCCTACCTATTTATAAATCCATATACTATGTATGATATTGCTACATTTTAAACTTGAGTTAATTATAACATATTGTGTATATATTTTTTCAGTTTGTCTTATTCACCCATTAATATAGTTCTGAGTTTCATCTATAAAGTTCCTGCTCCAATCATTCATTCAATAACTGCTTATTATGTTTCATCTACATGTCAGGCAGAGTACTAGGTACTTGGGATTAAGCAGTGAATCAGACATTCCTGGAATTTTTGGGCTCAGAAATGGATATATAAAATGTGTATTGATAAGGTGACAGTCTGATCAGGGAGATATCACACTATATAAGGCTGTACTATGGATATTTGTTTTTAACTTCACTGCTATGTATGAATACTCCCTGTGTTCGAGATTTTATCTTGATGGCCTGCAAGATGCTTTGTTTGATTGAACTAATGTCTTTTAAAATTCAGTGTTAGCTACCAACAGCATTTAAAACTTAAGAGATTTCTCATAATGATGTGGATTTCCAGCTTCTTCTGAGAAATCTGGCTCTATGCTATTACTCTCAGACCACTTTGCCCTTTGCCAGACTACCCTGTTCAACCCACATAATCCAGGAAGTTTGAGATATATGAGCTGCACAATAGGTATACATATGCTTCTTGTTACCCCCATATAATCTAGTAGACATTGTCATTGATAGTATCAGTAAACATGGGAGAGTGAAAATATGCATATATTGTAACACATAGATCAAAATGTTTTCAACTCTGTATGTGCATTTGTAGCTTTTTTTCCCCTTGAAAGAATGATATTTCTTATGGATAAACAAAGCTGTTTATTCTACAGGTTGTCACTCTTTTCTAAATTGAATACTTTAACTGAAGTTCATTTAATTGTTTTTTGAGGGTCTAATAAGTGCAGGACATGGTTGCATCTGCTTAAGTGATTTAAAGAAATACATAGCTTAGTCCCTATCTTCCAGGATCTTGTAGGGTGATAAAGCATATGCACAAATAACTTGGTAGCTCAACATATTTATTGAGCACTTGCTGTGAACTAGGAACAGGGAACTTGTATATTCAAAGAAAATGAGATGAGTAATTTAAATAATTCTTGACCTTTAATAATAATACTTTATTATTATCCAGGGCAGTGGTCCTTAGAGTGGGATATGCTAACATGGAGATTGGTGGGCCCACATGCAAACATTCTGATTCAATGATTGAAGTCAGGTAAAGGCATCTCTTTAGTTTTAACAAGTATCTCAGGCAGAGCCAAATGTATTGTGAAGTTGATAGGGCCTAAAAGTGGCAGAGCTCTTCATTTGTACTGACTCTGTGAATTCTGTAAGTCACTAAGAGTAAAAGCATATTTTAGGTGGAGAGTATGTTTTAGGGAGCCAGGTTTCTACCAAGAACCATTTCTGTGAAAGTACTTTAAATATTATGAAGTGACCTGACTTCTTGAGTATCTAGTAATTTTTTTGTTATTTCTTTTCTTATGCTAAGTATTCACATTTGTATCTGATTTTGATTCAAAATCTTGTACTTTATTCCTTAAAATGACCTCATCAAGTTATATAAGCTTCAGGCTGCCATTCATAGCAGTTCTGGTGCATGTTATTCCTGGATCAATCTTTGACAATTGTTGATCCACGGTTTATGGCATAGGATGGGAGATAAAATATTAACTACCTGTAATGCTAGCAAAATGACATAAGGGTTGTTATTAGAGAATCAAATGTAATACTAGAGATGAACAAGGGAAGAAAATTTAATTTTGACTGGGAATTTTAGGTTTTATGTCTATATCAAGCATATGAACCCAACTCCAGTCTGCCATGCAGTGGTAGTGTGAATAGTTTCACTTATTTACTACACACAGTCTCTCCATAAGGATGTGTTGAAAGAGTACCTAATAGTGGACATCTATTTTTAAAATTTGGATGTTTTTAAATTAACAGGAACCTACCTTTATTAGCAGTCTACTTCTCAGTTACTCTGCCTTTGCACTCCCTACTAACTGTAGCTTTTGAAAGTTGATTTCACTATTTCCCACATCTGCCCCATCTCTCCCTAACCTGCAAGCTTACACAGTTGTTCTTTTTGAGGCAGTCCTCACTGAGGCAGAAAGTAGCTTCAGTACAACCATACAACTGGGTTCTCAGTTTCATCCATAATCTAGAGTTGGTAACCAATGTTAGGTTTGACATCCTGGTCATTTCTGAAAATTTTACCAAAAGCAGAGCTGGGGGCCAGGAGGTGCATTTGTCTGCAGTCTACTTTCATTGCTCTCACTGCTCTTAAATTCCAGAGAAACCCATCCCTGTGTTTTATCTTAATAGCATAATTCATGATTTGGCTTATTCCAACCAGAATTTCTCAGTGCCTCAATTCTTGTTGAATGCCAGTCTGTAACTATTGAACAACCAGGTTAGTATGGAATCTGGGGCTGCAGATGTTATATTTTTTAAAGTAGTGCAGAGACATTGTGACCATGTCCCCTCTTTTATTTGCTGAGAATAGCCCAATCACAGCATTTTTTGAAAGCAATGGATTTCATTAGGACCTTTCTGAAAATGGAGCACAAGAAAGAATTCTTTATTCTTTTAAAAATAAATAGGTACTGTGGTTTTTAAAGTTATTTTTATATTTCAATTAGCAGAGCTTTGGGGTAAAAATGACTGAATGACTGAACAAATTGTGGGTCTTAATAACTATATAATATCTGGCATGCATGAGTGTCTTTTTGCATGCTGGGCACTAAATGAATGCTTTGCATAGAGTACCTTAAACTGTTATGTAGGTATTAGCAAACTCCTTGTACACATAGATGACAAAACTGAGACTTGATATGAATTATATCTTGCTCAATGATGCATAGCAATAAAAAGAGCTGGAATTTGAACTCAGATTGTAGATACTCCAAGTTTATTATCTTTTAGATCAGTGCTATCTTATCTTGTTTAAAGCTGACTTCTCATAGGTCTATCTATATGCTTTTTTATCCATGATCAATTTCCACATATATTCCAGTTGCAAGGTATTGATATAATTATAATCAATAAGTACCCATACAACCCAGGAAAAGGGAACCTTAGCAGTAGTGCCTTAGAAGCCCAGGAGATTATGTGAGTATATTGGAGACAATCCAGGGTCAAGGCAATGCCTGGGGACATTTTCTTTTTTATACTAATTGATATTTTTATCATAGAGCCTCCTCAAACCTGTAGGAATGTTTTCTGTTGACCAGGAAGAATCTTGGTCTTCTTTAGGTGCATGGAACCATTATTTCTACTAACTGTGCAAACTCTGAACTATTGAGACTCCATTTGGGCATATCCTAGTTTATATTATGAAAGAAAAAAAAACAGGGTGGTCAGTGATATAATTTCCTAGGGTTAATATTAAGCATTTTGTTAATTATATCTCTAAATCATAGCTCTATCACTCTGCCATTTTCCCATTTTGAATAGGGAATCTCCATCATGTAATTTGACTTACTTGCTAAAGGGTCCCAGAACCATCATCTTGTGAGGTATTGGGACCACTGAAGTATAATTGCCCAGAGAACTATAAACTTGGTCTCTTTACTAACTATTCATGTGAAGTTGCCGAAAGTGAAGATCATGGCATGGTGGCTCCGGGGAAAAGCTAGAGTCATTTCTAGTGGAATAGAGATGTCATCAAAGACAGAAGAGATCTTTAGAAACAATGCCACTGGCTGTACTTTTACAGCCATGTAACCTGGGAGTATAGATTACCACAGCATGTCAGTGCCAGTATTGTGCAAAAGATATACCTGTGGACTAGCTCCTGCTTCTTTCTCAGTGACTGTTTTATCATCTCATGGACTTGTGTTACCATGACTAGCTATGGGCCTTTTTTCTTTCTTTCTCTTTGAAAGGATATATTTTTGAATAGCATAGGATAAATCCACTAAAAAGCAACTATCTGTAAATCTTCCAAGCTAGATAAGGTTGGGCTTAATTTTCTAGCTTCTTCTACCTTCCTCTGGCATGGGGTGGGGTGGAGTGGGAACAACATAAAACAAACAAACAGTGAACTCCCCCAAAAAGGTTACTGAGGTAGGTAGGCATTCTGAATGTTGCTTAATAGTACCATTGTCTCTTAAGAAACAAAATGAACATTGTCCAAAGCCATGAGGATGTGGATGTGTATCATCCTTTTCTAGACTGCTGGATAACTGTGTTCTTTCTTTTTTCTTTTTTTCCTTTTCTTTCTATTTGGAATTTGAAAAGACAATATTTACCTGTCATGGCTTTGAAATCCCCTGGTTTGAAAGAAAGGATTTATGTGAGCCCTGGGGGATAAGGATTGTGACTTCCTTTTCTCAGGGTCCCACACAGTGTCTGGCATGCAGTAAGCTCAAAGAAAGTGAATCAAACTGACAGAATGTACCTAGTGTGTTTCACGGTCACTTCCGCAGGTCCGTGGACATTTCCTTTTTATACTGAATGAGATTTACATTGAGGCATATGCACATTTATATTTACCCTTTTTTTTTTCAGGCACAGTGCAGCTCCAAGTGCCCTCTGCACGTGTGATTAAATATTAATTAGGCTTCTAATATAAGCAAGTGAGTTCACAGGCCCGAGTGTCACATGAATAATTTATGAGGTACCCGAAGGCTCAGCCTGGAAAGCTGATTGGCCACCTTGGATTTGTATAATTACGAAGTTTCATTATTAACAGTAGAAGCGGTGGAGAGATTTGCCTAGCTTGAGGGACTTTGAAAGCATAAGCTGTCTCATTAGGGAAAAAGGGAATAAGGCAAAATATGCAAACTTGTTAGTAGAAAAGAAGGGGGTGGATGAGGTTTAAACTTAGCTTTCAAACATGACTATCTTTTGTATGCTTTTAAACATATCTATTAAAATTGGTATTCTGATTGATAAGCATGTTTGCTTTAAATTTTTAGTATACTGAGCAAAGCTTCAAAGCTTTTGTCTTAAACTGAAGGCTAGAATCTTTAATATTTTACTGAAAAAGCCACAGGTAGCCTAATAGGCCCTGTGGAGTGAGAGGTGTGGAGGTAAAAGAATGAAGACAGTCCAGGGCTCTTGCTAGAATGTGTGTTGTGCATGCAATTAAATCTCAAGGTCAAACAATTTACAGACAATTACTTTTCTAACATCTTCAGAAATGCCTGCTTACACGTCTTTAATTTTAAATGATACTGATATTCCAATTCTCCCCAAAGGTTAATGCTGACTAAATCCAGCTGTGACCTGACACGATGTGACAGCACAGTGCCTAATTATCCTCTGGATAGTCATTTACTTGAAACCATTAAAGGAATAGGCTGAGAGGAAGATTTAGGACCCTGAAAAAATGTTAGCCTGACTTCTTTCTTCTTGAAGATGGGATGGGCTGAAAAATAAAAATAAAATCCTGCTAAATGTTAGCCATTTGCTTTGATGGCAGAAAATTGTTCATCCCACTCTGTTTTTTTTTACAGGTTAAATTGCTAACTAGTTCATTTTACCCATTGCCTACGGCTGGCGCTAAATGTCAGTGACAAATTTTGTACTTGTCTTGAGGAATGAATTAAGTTATGCACAAAAGCTATAGTGCTCTTTTAAGATGAGTGAATTGCAGAGGGAAAAAAGTTGCTCTTTTGAAAAAAGGATTATTTTGATTAAAGGCCTTTTCTATTGTAGCTGAAGACAGGTAGTGGTTTAAGATAATTCTGACAGTTACCTCCCACAGAGGCTGCAGTCTTTACTAGAAATTTCTCTAAGAGCAATTGTGTCAGATTATATACTATGATTATTATCATAAGACCATTAGTGATGGTGAAAGAAATTACTAAAAAAAAAAAAAAAAAAGAAAAGAAAAACCACCCAGTTTTCATTAACTAGAGTAAAAATCATGGTTTTCTGTGTGAAGTCAGCATTCCATTACTGTTATATATACCTTCCACAGTGAGTTGCAATGGAAATTAAAGAGGAACACATGCTTGCCAAAATGTTGCAAAAGTGAACTCTAGATTCTTAGATAATATTTAGTAGGCAAATATTGGTAGACATCTCCATCCCTCTTGTTTTTACTTAGTTGGCAGTTTTGTAACATCATATTAAAAACTTATCAGCAGTTTGATATCCTGTTATACAGTGGTTTATTATTACTAACTTATGTAAAATGAAGTTTGCATCAGTTCTTTTCTGGTTTTCATTTTCCTTTTTAAGGGTTACTTATTCGATACACAGAGTTTAAAATAGTAATAATTTTGTCAGTACTGAATTATTCTAGCTAAATTTTAGCACTATTGATAAACAAAATTGTTAATTAAAATTAAAAATGCAATTTTTAATAAAATGCTAGTTCAAATAGCAAAATTGTGGGTAGTCAAATGGATAGTTGACCTTTAGTTCTAATTGCTGGATACTTTTTATGTGGTGAGAGAATTTACCTTGATGAACTTCTATGATTAGTATATAATTTCTATTCTGTCCAAAATATTTACTTGAAGAAATAAAAATATTTTGATGGTTTCTTGCTGAAGTAGTAATATGATGTTTCCTAGCCTTATGTCATAAGGGAAAAGTATAGCTGTGTTTTGTTAATTGTACACCATTCTATCATACTGTGAAAATATTGTAGAAAATTTGCTTTTAAAGAAAACTATAGTGATTACTTTTAAAACCTTACTTAAATAACTACTTGCTTGGTATCCACTCTTTAAAATTGCTTTTAAATTAATAAAATGAGTTGTCAAATCAGCTCTTCCAAAGTAATAGATAAACATAGGTGTTTGAACTTCTGTTAAGACCCAGTATTCAGCCTTGGCAAGGCACAGCTTTTGCGACTGAATGGTTTTCTCTTTACCCTTCAGTTCCCTACCCCATTCTCTAACTACTGCAATCCTGTTCTATAATTATGAGTAGTGTGAATGGCCTCTCAGTTGGAGTTGCCATTATCTTCATCCTTCGCAGCAAGAGCTTTACTCCGATGATGTAGAACAAGATTTTGAGGAAACAGCCCAGGCCTCAGTATTAGGGAAAAGGTGTCTCCCAGAATGTTGTTTAGGATAATTTGTATGTGTATGTGTGTGTGTTTCCATGTGTGTGTGTGTACTTGATATGGTGTAGTGTGGTATGGAGAAGGAAGTGCCAGCTAAAGAGGAACAGAATTTTGTCTAGAAAAAAATGATTCTTATATGCTTTCTTGAGTTTGGGTTCACATAATTTCTTTTGCAAATTCTGTAATTGCCGAATGCTCTATCACCAGGGTATGTGTGTCTACATTTTCTATGAGTAATGTTTGTGAACTCTGGACTCTGTATAATGGAGATCACATGACTTATTTATTCACCTTGTTGGAGTAGAGTTCAATAACTTTGCACTAATGTGGTGCTGATTTTTACATGATGTTTTTCCTCTTTTTTCTATATTTATGATCCATATAATTAGCACATAAAAATTATAGGCTTGAAATCTCATTTAGTTTTTAATAAATGAATAAATAAGTTGCTGGGTAGGTTTTGTCTTCAAATTATTCCCACTGTGGCTTGTTGGCATTAATAGGGCTACTGGAAGTTTCAGAGGGAATGTCATTTTCCCAGTGAAAATCATCTCTGTTATCTCCACATATGTGGCTGAGAATATGGACCTACATTTAGAAAGTGTTCAATATTACAAGAGGTGTGTAGTGAATTCTAGAGTATATTTGGGAATTTGCTTCCACATGCAGCTTCTTGTATAATCAATCCCACTGTGTTTACAGGTGAAACCATATTATGCTTTTTTTTTTTTAATAGTAGAATTAGGGTTGGGGATATAGCTCAGTGGTAGAGCACTTGCCTAACACATGTGAGGCACTGGGTTCAATCCTCATCACCACATAAAAATAAATAAATAAAATAAAGATATTGTGTCTATCTGCAACTAAAAATATATATTTTTTTAAATAGTTGAATTAGTTAGAGATGTAGAAACTTAAAGAGTAAAGTCTTTGCTAGGAGGTAGACTGAGAACCAAAGCAGTTTTACT
Source organism: Marmota flaviventris (assembly GCF_047511675.1). Classification (NCBI taxonomy): domain Eukaryota; kingdom Metazoa; phylum Chordata; class Mammalia; order Rodentia; family Sciuridae; genus Marmota; species Marmota flaviventris. The sequence goes on along the minus strand of NC_092503.1, from coordinate 64,842,143 downwards.
TTGTATGTAAATTGGAAATATAATAGCAATGTATCTTTTTGTGCTTTAGATATGAATTCTGACCAGTTTCCTGTTGTCATTGGTCAAAATTTCTAGAAAGATAGCTTGTTTTAGTGATAATCAATATGCAGCACAATATTAAGAAATGTAATTTGATTATTTATGCCATTGTATCTTATTTTGTAGGGAATGTAAATTTTAAAGTGATTTCTAACATGATTTAGTGCACCATAACCCTTTCTTCTAAAAATGTAAAGTGCATCTATGCAGATGTACATTACTGAATATTTTTAAACCTATTTAACTTAAACTATCCCTTCTCCTCACTTCATGGGTGTTCAGATCACATATATGATAGAGGGCAATTAAAGGATGAGTCAAAATTACTGAAAAATAAACTTAATTGTGTAACCATGATATAAATCTTAACTTCATACAAAATTCTCAAATTGTCACTGTGTCTTTCCACTGACTTGTACTTATTGTCACATTTAATGGTCATGGAATACTCTTAATGCAAATGAAATTAATAATATTTCCTATTTAAAAGCAGCATAGTTTATTTATTTCTGGCTCAGAAAGCCCAAGTACACTGTCTAAAAATTCAAACATCATACTGAACTTGCAGACAAGTTTGTCCAACTTAGATTTCCTCTGTGTACAACTTATATTCCCTGTTTTCCCTTGAGCATGTCTCTTCTGTTTTGGCAGAAGCTGTGGTCTTACTCAGACAGAGTCAAATAGTTTGTTGGAGAATGATGGCTGAGAAGACACAAATAAGTGTAGATGTTATATGTCCACTTAATGTTTATTTTACTGTTTCTCTGCGGGAAATTGGAACTTACTTGTAGATGTATGTAAACCCAATGGAGAAACATATTCCTTTATAGAACAAGCAAGCTACTAGTTATCTGTGTTATCATACTAAGGAAAATGACAATAGCATCTATACTTTTCTGAGCACTTATTGTATGATAAGTACTTTATAAGATGCTATTATTTAATCCCCACATGTACTCTGCAAGATAGAATCTATAGATGAGAAATCTGATACTAATACACAATATGTATTATACAAGTGAGTCTATTTCACCATCATCATCTCTTCCTTTCTTCTGTGTTTTAATAGAAACACTCCATAAATGGGAAAAAAGAATAAGTTATTTGGAGTAAAAATTTATGTACCTATTCTTTCATGAGATTCACATTGTGGCTCTGGTTTTTTACCTCCCTCTTTCCCCTCTTGAAATATTTTGCTAAGCTTATCAGAACCTGCATCTGTCTATCAGGTATTTATGATTTTTCTAATCAAATAAGATCACTGAGGACTTGTAGAAATATCATTTAGTGTCATTTTATTTGGCATAGGAGACTTATAAAAGCTGATATGTTAAGATTTTTTTTTTTTTTAGATCATACTTTAGTAAGTACAAGAGAAAATTTAGATGAACTTCATTTTAGATGTTGTCTTTTAAGCCCTTCCTGGGATCTGATTTATGCTGACGCTGTAGGCACTATATAAACAATATGTTGTAGTGCTCCTTCTTTCCTTGTGCTCCCACTTCCATTTCCATCCTAGTAAATCCTTTGAAGGTTTTATTATTCAGGGGTGGGAAGATTGAAGTGAAAGCTACAGAATGATTTAACACTGTGGGAACTTAATCAATAAGAGTGTTGCTGAGAGCTCCCAGGAAAGGGTGTTGTTTTCCATCCAGATGATAATGAGGCCGAGTAGCAGCAACCTCTGGAGGAGGAGTGCTGGGGCAGCGATTCTTTGGTGGTGCTTTTGCTGGTTGCTAATTAATAGTTTTGAGGCCAGTGGGGCACCTTTTGGCCTCTCTGACATTTGCAAGCTTTTCTGTGGCTTGTCCCACATGTCTTTCCACCATCAGGGGTCACTCTCAACTGGATTGGAGTCTGACAAGTCTAATTGGCTCGAATCTATGCAGATTTAAACATCTAGCCCACATGCCAAAAATCTGATGTTTTCTCATGCTGCTTCTGAGTTCCTGGCATTATGGGATTGGTGCATGCCTGAATTATTATGTATCAGCTTATCCTTCTGTTAGCATGTTAAAGAGCAATTAGCTGGATGTGGTGTAAGAAATAGGGAAAAGAACTTCAATGCAGTTCAGTTGTAAATGCCTTTTATATTTAAAAAAAAAAACTGTCAGACCATTGAGCATTACTGGTTGGAGAGCAGATTGAATCGTATAGTCAAATTTTTTTAAAGAGTGAATAATTTCCCTAGAATTGGTTTAAAAAAAAAAAAAAAGAAAAAGATCCTTGCTGGGCAAACATACAAGGATGGTATAATGTAAATCACCCAAACATTCTTGATTTACTTACATCATCTCACTTCTTTTCCCTGATCTTATACTTCTCTTAAATTTTCAACTTTTATTTTATTTTTAAAATTTCAACTTCCTTATAACTGATTTGTGGCCAACTTGCTAGGTAAATTTTCTTGTAGATTGTATTTTGTCACCATTGCCAGTTTATAGGATTCTGAGTTAACTGAAGAATGCTGAGCTAGAAGATGTACTCACAATCAACTCAAGTCATTTGGATGAGACAGCGCATTCCAACTGTTCTTGGAAAAATTTTTTTTAGTTGACTATTATAACATATACAAAATAATATAATACCCATGCTGACAATTGCTCATATTTTGTCATGTTTAATCATAATAATCTTCAGAAGACAATAGCGCAGTAGAGGAAAATATCTTTAAATAATAACATATTTAGAGAAAAGTTAGATGACTTGCCAGTGTGCCTGTTTCTGAGTCAAATTGAATTTTGATTATAAGCCACTTTTCCATAAGAACATTTATGAAAATATTTTTTCAGTAGATTAGTTCATAAAAATCTTTTTAGATGATAGATTAATAGATTGTATATTAACTTTTCAAAATGTGTTGGTATAGTCAAACTATTTAAGGAGTTTTTAAAAGACAGAAATAAAGTGAAAAATTTACCTACATAAGTTAAAAAATTTTACTTAATAAAATTGAAATGTAATTTAACATTAAAAATTTTAGCTCAAATGTACTCTAGAAACTAAATATTAATTTCACTTCTATCTTCTGAAGAATTTGTACCATTTTTGATAAATGATCTGAAGACATAAACTTTTTTTATACTACATGGATTTCAAATTTAATGCTATGAAAGGTCACAAGACTCTGGTTGAAACTATTGGCAAAATTCTTACTTTTCATAAAATGTTGATAAATAAAAATATGTTCAATTCAAATAATAGTTTAAAATATTCAATATTCAGTTCAATGCTAATCTTAGCCTTTATCTCAAGTACTTGAGAAATCTGAGAATGCCTTTTATTTTTTTCCCATTTTAGCATAAAATGTTGTAAGTACAACATTTTTTTTCTAAAGAATCTCTAATTAATATCTCAATGTTGCTCAGGTCTTAAACTCATCTTTAAGTTTCCTCATAGCATATTTACATTTTAAATGCAGTTTTGGAAAAAAATATTATAAGATAAAAAGAAGTGTGTATGTGTGTTTGTGTGTGTGTGTGTGTGTGTGTGTGTGTATGTGTATAGTTGGGTATTTCATAATAATTTAGAATTAATAGTCTCAGTAGAACTGATTACACAGAATATAATTACATGTGTTTTTTGTTTTGAGTTTCTATTCATGTACTATTAGACATACTCAGAATCATAAGCATGGGCATTTAGAGATCAAACTAGCAGAGAACTTAGATATCATTAGTTTAGCTCCTCATTATACATTATTTTATTTATTTTTCTGATTTTTTTCCCAAAACAAATAATTTGAGGTCCATTAATATATGAAGAAATGGGAGAACAGCACTTCAATGTCACTTGTGGATTTATTCCAACATTGAGATTTGCCATTATGAAATGAATAAACATTAATTTTAACATTTTTGTCCAAGCAGTTTTAATGAATAGTGTCCCAATATTACCATATCAAATTAAAATGAGACTACTTGTGTTTCTTGAAGAAGAAATACTTTTAAAAATATCTACTATTTGTCAAGCCAGAACCAGAGATCCCAGTTTGTATGGTGAGTCCTGAACTCGTTGCTCTGGCCTAATTAATATTACTGCTTACCTTCACTCTCAAATCATATGAATATATTAATTGAATGTATGCCTTCTTTTCTATTTGTCTAAACATTCCCTAAAAGAATTAAATCACCAGGAGATTTGGGATTTTAGTTTGTATTGTTCATTAATTAATTATGTGATTTAGGTTAAGTAAATCTACTAAGTCAAATTTGTCAATAGTAAAATAGGAACAGTGTACCTTTCCTAAGTGATAATAGTGTCTCACCAGAACTTCCATAGCTAGTTCATTTAAAATACATAGAGAGAAGTTTTATTATTGCCTAACAAATTTATTTGAATAGACCTTGATTTAAATCCTGGCTCAATGCCTTTACTAAATATGAGTTTTTTGTGGAATTATTTTGGGATGTAAGTGTGTGTGTGTTTTGTTTATCATCTCAAAATAAAAGGAGAAGAGCTACCACCCCTCACCCCTCTGGCACAGACTAGATAAATGATAGAGAGAGGTTGTTAATTTCTCCTTCCCAATTTTATGGGAATAATTGGATAAATGAGCTTATAGTCATGTGAGTGTGGCTTATCATTATTGTTACAGAGTTATGATAAAATACCATGTTTCATCTCTCTTGCTTATTACTTTAATCTCTATGTTTAAATCTTATCATTATATTTTAAGTAAGGAGAAATGATTCTAAATGACTTTATGTGACATGTCTCACTAATGGGGAATCGGAAAAACTATGAAAGATATCAGCTACTTGAACCAAAAGGGATGTGATTTTGGTGGGCTTCAATTGTAGAGAAATGGACCAGAATAAGTTTTGTCAACTATCTGGAAATTAAGGAGAAGCCTAGACAGAGGCAGAAGCTAAAATGGGGAAGGGTAGGGAGGCATGCAATTTGGGCTCTAAATGTATCCCTTGATTTTCTCCATGTTTAATTTGGAATAAAGACTAATTGTTGGTAGGGAATGTGGGTAGGGGTAGGCCTATCACAGATAGGATGGGGAGAAGTGATATGTAGGGTAAGGGAAATTTTAGCATGGATTTCAAGTTTAATGCTATGAAAGGTCACAAGACTTTGGTTGAAACTATTGGCAAATTGTCTTGTTATGCAATGAGTCAGGGAAGAAAGATGTAGGTGGAATAAATCAAAAGTTTATGTCCTGGTTGGTTTCTTTTTGTCAAATTCATTATTCAATGATGCCTTTATATCAACTGCTAGTTAGAAATTGATTTTATGAGGTTTTTTTTTGAACTGGGACACAAATGAGTAGATAATCTCAGATTGTGTAATAGTAGAAGGCAGGAGCTCTGTACCAAGCAAGTTTATTTACCAACTTATACCAAAAACCAAAGAAAATAAATTGTTAAGCAATTATTGAATTTTTTAAATACTTATTTTCCCAAAAAATAAGAGCTTTATTGTAAATGTATCTAGAATGTCTATTTTTTGTATGTTCAAATTTTCCTTGTTGTTACTGAGTTAGAAGGATCAATCTCTCCAATCCCACAATCAGTTGTGACTATATCCATAAAACTAACAATGGATGTACATTTTCAAAATTGAAAGTCATTAAAAAACAATGTAGGCCACTGTAAATCGTAGCCAAAAACAGTTATAATGGAAATCTTTTATCTATGTCTGATTCACTAACATACAATTATTCTGAGAGCTAATAACTTTTTTTTCTTGGAGATAGGGCCCCAAATTCAATTTTATAGCTCATAGTCCCAGTAAATAGAAAAAGTCTGCCAAACCTGCCTTTATAAATCCTTATGATTTCATGTTTTCAACATATGTATTAAGCTAGAAAAAAAATGGGAAGTGAGATTTGATGGTTCTTTACTTGAGATATATATATATATATATATATATATATATATATATATATATATATATGAAGTTTTGTTGTTAATTTTTCTATTGTTTTAGAGATATATATGATATATAAGTAGAATTAATTATTTCAATAAAATACAAGAGTACTTGGAAGAAATACTTGCTCCTCTCTCAAGTCATAATTCAGCCTCAATTATTTGAATAGGCCATCATCAATCCACACTTTCTACTCATTGAGAAGATGGGCTACAATACTCAGTTCCCCCAGTGGTATTATTAGAGGGGAGTACGGAGTGCACTCCTAGCAATAGGCCTCATCGATGCTTCCTAGTTCCAAAGGAGAATTTTACTAAATAAAGCAAGTCTTCTGGTGGAACACTTGAAGGAGAGATCTACTTTTTCAAACTGAGAAATTGAGTTCTTTTGAAGAGTTTCAGAGTCCAATGTTGATAATTGCTTTTAAGATTATTTAGTAATATTTTTGAAGAGTTATTTTTTGTTTAAACATTTTTATTTTTATTAAATTTATTATTAATTATTTAAATTTAAATCAGATATTTTCACTTGCACACAAAAGAAACTGTTTTAAGCAGAAAAGGAATTTGTTAAAAAGGTTGAATATTATCCAGTTATTAAGAGGTATTAAAATTAATCCCTGGAAAGACTAGAGAATCAGACTACATGGACAGGAACAAATCCCAAAGTCATCTTATAGAATGATCTGTTGGACACAGATATGATACCTTGTTGCCTTGATAATATCTGCCCTGGAAGCTGCTACTTGAACTGCTATCTGGCGTATGGATATGGTCACTGCAGCTAACCCTTATCTTTACTAGAATAGAATTCTACATAGACACTAGGATGGTGATGCCTTTGTTTGGCTTTGCTGAACACCTTGCCATTCTGGAGACTAATCCAGAGATTTAAATGATGAAAACCATAAAAATGCAGAGTCTTCTAGTAGGATTGAGTATCTGCTCACTAGAGATGTTCAAGTAGAGACTAGGTGAGCACTTATTAGGAATATCTTGAAGGGAATTCTTTCATTGTACAGTTGGAAATAGTTAATATTTAAGTATCTGTACAACTATTAGTTTAAATCTGGGAAAAGTTTCAGGATATATTTATTCTTCCATTATTAATAGTCTTTACTTTGTTGATCTAGATGAGTATCTGCTGGAATTTGTTTTGCATATGACCCCTTCTAGATGTTCTAGAGATGAATGAAGGTAGGATGTAAGTTGGTGATAAGGTTTGTCCTATCCATTTTATATTCCAAACAGCAACCGCTTCTGACTTAATAAACTCAGAAATAAACATAAAGAGGGAGAGAAAGGGAGGGAGAAGGGGAACAGCAAAGATGGTGGAAGGAGACGTCATCATTATACAAAATACATGTATGAAGATATGAATTTGGTGTCAACATACCTTATATACAAACAGAGATATGATAAATTGTGGTATAAAGGTGTATTAAGATTTGTAATGCCAAAAAAATCAATAAGAGAGCTCATGTATAATGGCATAATTTGGCATGAACATACTTTATATACAGAGTTATGAAAAATTGTGCTGTGAATGGATAATTATGAATGTAATGCATTCCACTATTGTCATGTATGAAATAAGTAAATAAATAAATACATTTACTGTGGGCTATAGACCTCATCCTATTTTAGTGAACAAAAAGTCTCTAACTTTATTAATTTTACAATCTTATGCCAACAACAAAAAATATAATAAAACACTGTCTGTAAGCTAAAAAAGAAAAGAAAAGAAATAAATATAAAGAAAAACCATTGTAGTTGTTATGGACTTCCAATTTAATATGGTTGATTGAACACAAACATTTATCTTTACTCTTCATGAAACCCAATTAAATTGAAAAGAAGATTAATATATATATAAACACAAGGACAAAAAGAACATGAGAGGAGAGGTAAGTAGATGAGAAATGTTTCCAGTTTTGGAACATATGTAAAGTGGTATCTAATGCAGCAAGAGAAGAACACTGATATGGAAAATTGTGAAATTGCAAGCACTAGATAATTCTGAGGTCTGTAGTGTAATGTGGAAATAAGAATAGAAGGAATTATTTTAAATGGTATAGTTGACAGTCAAAGAAAATGGAAACAAACAAAATAAATAATGAGAAAGGAAAACTTGTATTTTAATCTTGAACCTAGAGAGTGAGAAATACCAGAAGGGGTAAGGAGAAAGAACATCCTACCTTGTTAGTAGTTCAGTGATCCTTCATGAAGGAAAATCAGCTCAAGTATCAGAAGATAAAATATTTTTCATCATATTTATATATGCTGCTTTGAGGCTATCATGCTTATAGGAATCTTAAAAGGAATTTTAGATATTTAAATAAAATTTTGAAATGCTTTTATCTCTTGAAAATTAACTCATTCACTTTATTTATTCAATAATTATTTTCCCCCTTGATACTGTAATAAGCTGAGAGTACAACAGTGCACAAGAGAGGCACAATGCCTGTCTTCATGGATTTCATGATCTTGAAATCTTAATTAATTTTTAGTCTTTTAAATAGCAGGTATGTCTTACATGGAGAGACAAATGTTCCTACTAATGTGATAGGCACTTTGCATTTAATCATAGAAGCTCTATAAGGCTTCATTTTTGTTTGTCTTAATAGTAACTATTTTAGATTGGTGTAGAAATTAAATAAGGGATATTCTTGGCTTAGTGCCTGTCACTAAATAATCATTCAATAATTATCAGCTTTACTTAATCATTTTTTTCTTATGATCATGATGTATACTTAGGATTCCATCTGAGCAGATGAATGGAGTGAAATTTAGAGAATTTGTACAACATGCTCAATGTACCTTGGCTTTTAAGTGATGGAATTGAGATTTGAGTCCAAGTCTGTCTTACTCAGACCATATGCTCTCTCCACTCTATTATAAATTTTCTTCTAGTACATTATACACGATCTGCCTTTTTAGGTTAGCTTTACTATTGAGCCAGTATTTACAAAATAATTAGTTATGGTTCCATTGAAAAACTAAGAGGTCAACATTAATAAACTACTATTAATTAAATTACACACTTCATTCAGATTTAACTAGTCCCCTACATGATCACATTGCATTTTGTTGTTATGTCTCTGTAGTCTCCTTTTCTTGGCAACAGTTTCTTCAATTTTCCTTGTTTATGACCTTGGCAGTTTTGAAGAGTACTTGTCAAGTTTTATGTATGAGTGTGTCTAAAGTTTTTATCTTCAGTAGGGTGAATTTATATTTTTTGGGGAAGGGATGATACTGAAGAAATTTAAGTGTCTTTCTCATTGTTTTGTATCAGAGGTTACTTGATATTAACCTTCCTTATAGTCATGATGTTAACCCTGATCACTTGGATAAGTTATTGTTTTCCAGCCTTCTCCACTATTAAGTTCTTCTTTTTTCCTTTTTATGCTCTGTTCTTTCAAGAAATCACTAAATCCAACCTACAACTACACTAAATTTGGGGATTACATTTGTACAATGCCCTTTAATTTATGATGGGGTTACTTATTGATAAACCTACTTTAAGTTGAAATTGTACTTAATGCATCTAAACTACCAAACTTTGTATCTTAACAACACAGTATACTTTAAGGTTGCTTGTTTATCCTCCTGATGAAATGCCTGACTGGGAGCTGTAACTTGCTGCCACTACTCAGTTCTGCAAAAGGTATGGTAATAAATATCGATACCCGTGAAAAGATAAAAATTCAAAATTCAAAGTACTGTTCTTACTAAATACATATTACTTTTGTACCATCAATAAATCCCCAAAATTCCAAGTTATACCTTTGTAAATTGGGGACCATCTCTGTATTATATGAAATTCTTCTGAAAGAAATTTTGTCTCCCTCCCAATTTTCTCAGCTTCCCATATTATTTTTCTAAAAATATATTTTATTTCACATTTTACATAGTAATTGTATATATTAATGGGGAATGGTGCTTGTGACATTTTAATACATGTGTATAATGTATAATGATCAGATTAATGATCTACCACTTAAGACATACCTCCTTCCTTTGTGTTGGGAACATTCAATATTTTCTCTACTAGCTATTTTGAAATATTAATTGTCATCAGTGATAGTTATCTCTCTGTGCTATATAATATTAGAAGTTATTTTTCTTATAAACTGTACTTTAACCCATTAACTATTGTTTCTCCATATCTCCCTCATCTATAGCCTTCCCTGGCTCTGGTAATAACTAACCTGTTGTATTCTCTACTTTGTTGAGAACAATTTTTACCCTACATGTAACTGAGAACTTTTGGTATTTATCATTCTGTACTTGACTTACTTCACTTAGCATAATGATCTCTAGTTCCATCCATGTTGTTGAAAATGAAAGATTTTATCTTTTCTTATAGCTGAATAGTATTCCATTGTGAATATGTACCACATTGTCTTTATCCATTTGTTAATTGATGGGCACTTAGGTTGTTTCCATTTCTTGGTTACTGTGACAATGCTGCAATGGACTTTGGAGTATAGATATCTCTCTGACATGATGATTTCATTTTCTCTGAATGAATAATGAGGAATGAGATTTCTGGATAATATGGATGTCCTATTTTTACTTTTTTAAGGACCCTCCATACTGTTTTTTACTAATGGCTGTGCTAATTTACATGTCCATCAACAGTATGCAAATGTTCCATTTTCTTCCTCTTCCTCACAAGTGCTTGTTATCTTTATAGTCTTTCAGATATTAGTCATTCTTACTGGGATAAGGTGACAGCTCTTTGTGGTTTTGATTTGCCTTCTGTGATGATTCGTGATGTTGAACATTTTTTCATGTCCCTGGTGGCCATTTGTAAGTCTTCTTTTGAGAAATGTGTATTTTGTTTTTGCTTTGGGTTTTTTGTTTGTTTTTGTCTTTTTTTTCCTTTTTCTTTCTTTCTTTTTTTTACTATTGAGTTTGTGGAATTCCTTATATATATTCTGGATATAAACAACTTGATTCATTGCTAATATTTTCTCCCATTCTGTATGTTCTGTATGTTGTCTCTGCACTTGAGAATTTTCTTTATAGTGCATAAACTTTTGAGTTTTATGCAATCACATTTTTGTATTTTTGCTTTTGTTTCCTGTGCTTTTAGGGCCTTGTACAAAAATCATTTTCCATTCCAGTGTCCTAAACATTTATCATATGTTTTCTTCTAGTAGTTTCTGTTTCACATCAGATACTAAAGTCTTTAATCCATTTTGAGTTGATCTTTGTAACTCCTGAAATGTAAGAGTCTAGTCTCATTCTTCTGTATGTGAATATCCAATTTCCCCAGCACCCATTTATTGAAAAGACTATAATTGGCTGTAGATGCATGGTTTACTTCTAGTCTCTCTTTTCCATTCATCTATGTGGCTATTCTAATGTCAATACAGTACCATTGTTATTTTTATTATTAAACCTTTGTATGTGTTGAAGTAGGGTAGCACAATGCCTCCTACTTTGTTCTTTATGCTCACATTGGCTTTGTCTATTCATAAATTTTTGTGGTTCCACATAAATTTTAGGATTGTTTTTATAATTCTGTGAAAAATATCATGATATTTTGATAGGAATTGCACTGATTTTTGTAATCTCTTTAGTTAGTATGGATATTTTAACAATGCTGATTCCACTAATTTGTGAATATGGAATGTCTTTCTTTTTTTGTGTGTCCTCTTCAGTTTCTTTCATCAATATTTTATAATTTTCATTATAGAGAGCTTTCACATCTTTAGCTAAATTTATTCTTGGGCATTTTATTTCTGGATGTTTTGATTACTGTAACTTTGTTATATCTTTTGAAATAGTATTTATTATAGTCAGGTTTTTTGCGGCTTGACCAAAAGACTTGACATGAACAATTTTAGAGGAGGAAAAGTTTATTTTGGAGCCCATGGTTTCAGAAGTCTCAGTTCATAAATAGCTGGCTCTGTTGCCCTGGGTATGAGGTGGGGCAATACATCACAGCAGAATGAAACAGCATAGGACATGGCACCAGGAAGAAGAGAGAGATCCCTGATGATCAAAGACAAATATATTCCCCAAAGACATACCCCCAGGGACCCACCTCTTGTAGCCACACCCTATCTGTCTATAGTTACCACCCAGTTAAACCCTGTCTGGAGATTAATGCTGTGATTAGGCCAAAACTTTCATAGCCAAATCATTTCACCCCTATGCTTTCTTGCATTGGGTCACATATGAGGTTTTGGGGGACACCTAAATCTAAAACACAACATTATTGCAATTGGGATTGCTTTTATGATTTCTATTTTGACTATACCATTTAAAAATCTTTGGGCCAACAGTGCCTAAGGATTCAAATTTTTCTATATCCTCATCAACACCTATTATTCCTTTCCTTCCTTAAATCATAATAGATAGGTATGGTTGAAGTCTCGTTTTGAATTAGATTTGCATTTTCCTGATGATTAGTGAAATTGACTATCTTCTCATATTCCTTGTATCTTCTTCAGAGAAATGTCCTTTCAAGTCATTTGCCTGTTAATCTGATCATTTTAAAAGGAGTTTTTCTTATTGATCTATAGTAATTCTTTATGTAGTCTGAATATTATTCATTATCCCATGTATGGTTTACAAATATTTTCTCTAATTTCAAAGGTTTGCCTCACTTGGTTGATTGTTTCCTTTGTTTCACAAAAGGTTTTAAGTTTGATATAGTCCCAACTATTTTGCTTTTGTTATCACAGATGAATGTCATGGAGCTTTCCCCCTATAGTTTTCTTTAGTCATTTTATTGTTTCATTCCTTATTTTTAGATCTTTAGTCCATTTTATGTTAATTAATTTATTTTTAGTGGTCAATGGACCTTTATTTTATTTATTTATATTTGGTGCTGAGAATTGAATCCAGTGCCTCACACATGCTAGGCAAATGCTCTACCACTGAACTACAACCCAGTCCCCATTTTGTGTTAATTTTTTAAAGTAGGTATGAAATAGGGGATCATCTTTATTCCTTTCATGTAGATATCCAGGTTCCCAACAGTATTTGGAAAAAAATAGAGACTATATTTTCACTATTGTGTGATCTTGGCATACTTAGAAAAGATAATTTCACTATATTCATGAGTGTTTATTTCTGGGATGTTTATTAAATTTCATTGGTCTTTATGTCTCTCTTTATGTCAATACTGTGTTGTTTTGATTACTGTAGCTTTGTAATATATTTTGAAATCAGGTAGTATGTTTTCCAACTTTTTTTCTTGTCTGTTTTGTTTTGAGAGTTCATAAGAACTTTATGATTTTTTTTCTATTTTTCATAAAATACCTTTGGAATTTTTAATAGAAATTACATCGAATCTACAGATCACTTGGGTTATATGGACATTTTAAAATGTTAAGTCTTACAATACATGAACAGCATTTTTCCAGTTATTTGTGAATTCTTTAATTTCTTTCATAAATGCCTTGAAGTTTTCAGTTTGTAAGTCATTCACCTCTTTGATTCAGTTTATTCTTGAGTATTTTACTCTTTTTGATGCTATTATAAATGGGATTATTTTCTTTATTTCATTTTTGGATAGTTTTTAGTTTATAAAAACATTTGATTTTTGTATTAAACACTTTGATGAATTTATTGGTTCTAACAGATTTTTTTTTGTGTGATCTCTTTAGGGTTTTCAACATATAAAATCATATCATCTATAAACAGAGATAATGTTACTTCTTTATTTCCAATTTTGATGTCTTTTGTTTCTTTTTATTCCCTAATTGCTTTAACTGGAACTTTAGTTCTATAACTGAAGTCATAGGACTACCTGTTCTTATAGAAAAATATTTTATTTTTCACCATTTAAATATGTGAGCTGTGAGGTTTTCATGTATGACCTGAAATAAGCTAAAGTAATTTCGTTCTATACCTGGCTTCTTGAATGTTTCTATTATGGAAGGATACTAAATTTTGTCAAATTAAATTTGTCAATTTTTTCTACATCCGTTGAGATGGCCATGTAATTTATGTCCTTTGTTGTAATGGTGTGGTGTATTTTATTGATTGACTTTCAAATATTAAAATGTCATCATATATCAAGGGTTAATCTCACTTGGTGATAGTGCACAATTCTATGCTGATGAATTCATTTCACCTGCATTTTGTTGAGGATTCTTGCATCAGCACTTTTCAGGGATATTGATCTGTACTTGTATTTTGTTTTCTTTGTTCAGCTTTGTTTCAGAGTAATGGTATCCTTTTATAATTGACTTTGGAAATGTCTCCTCCTATTCAATTTCTGGAGGGATTTTTGAAAAATCATCTTTAATTCTTTAAGTCTTTGATGTAGTTCTGTAGTGATGGCATTAGTTTTCAGATTTTTCTTTCTTGGGGAGGCTTTTATATCTAATTAAATCCCATTACTGGTTATATATCTATTTGGATTTTCTATTTATTTATAATTCAGTCTTTGTAGGTTGTATACACCTAGGAATTTGTGTATTTTATCTAGGTTATCTAATTTGTTGGCATAGAATTGTTTATAGTACTCTCTTATGATTGTTTTATTTATTTTTGTAGTATTAGTTATACTTTCTCCTCTTCTGATTTGAGTCATCTCTTTTTTCTTGATTAATCCAGCAAAAATTTGCTAAATTTGTTGATGTTTTCAAAACACCATTTCTCAGATTCTTTGAGTTTTTTTCTATTGTTTTTCCCTTCTATTTTTTCACTTATTTGTCTTTTAATCTAGTTACTTACTTTTTCTGCTGCTACTTTCAGTTTAGTTTGTTGTTTTTCTGTTTCCTTGAGGAATGAAGTTAGTTTATTGATTTGAGATCTCTCTTGTTTTAAACATATTTACTGTTATAATTTTTTCTTAGCACTCTTTTTGCTGCATCTCATGTTTTGCTTTCATTTTCGTTTGTTTTATGATATTTTCTAACCTTCATTGTGATTTCAAGATTGTGTTAAGTTTCACATATTTGTGAATTTTCTACTTTCCTAAAGCTATTGATTTTTAATCCATTCCAATATGATCAGAAAAGATAGATGGTGTGATTTCATTTAAAAATTTGTTCTGACTTGCTTGTGGCCTAATCTGATTCATTTTCCTGGGGAAATGTTCTGTGTTATACTTGAGAAAAATGTATATCTGCTTTAGTTGGGCTTTGTGTTTTATATATGTCTGTTAAGTTGCCTATGGTCTTTTTTAGTCCTGTTTTCTTATTGATATACTTTCTGATTGTTCTATCCACTACTCTTGTATTATCTATTTTTCTCTTCAGTTCTTCATAAATTTGGGTTCTTTCACTAGTTAGGGTATATAAATTTATAAGTGTATATCTTCCTGCTGGATTGACTCCTATGTCAGACCCCCATACCTGTAGGTTCCACGTTAATGGATGAAACCAATATATATCAAAAATACTTGCTTTTCTTTCTTCTGGGGTTATGGAGGGAGTGGGGGCCAGGCACAAGGGCTGGGTGTTGTTGACCCTTTCCTCTTTTTGTGTGGCTCATTGATCTGCCAGTTGGAGGAGCCTAAGACTGAGACTTGTTGAAATAACTCTAAGCTTCCCTTCTAACCACTATAAGGTAGGATGGAATGAGAAAAACTGTCAGTTGGAGTTTTGTCTGCACAAAGCTGACTGATGCACTACCAGGGTGAGGCTGCAGAGTTCTATAGAAGGATTCCATAGGCTGGCGCTTGGGTGGTAATCAGGCTTTTTCGGGTGGTGTCTGCCCTAGAGAGATTAGATCAACACAATTTTAGGGCCTGGCAGTTGAAGATCTCCACTGGGAGTCTGGATCTCATTGGCCTCTCAAAAATTCTACTTGTGGAGCCTGGATGGTTGTGCATACCTATAAACCCAGCAGCTTGGGAAGCTGAGGCAGGAGGATTAAGAGTTCAAAGCTAGCTAAGCAACTCAGTGAGACCCTGTCTCTAAATAAAATACATAATAGGGCTGGGGATATGGCTCAATGGTGAAGTGCCCCTGAGTTCGATTTCCAGTACCTACCACCCCAAAGAAAGAATTTTACTTGTGGGCAGGGAAGCCAATCCTCCACACACTCTATTGTCTATGAACTTAGTCTTCTTAGGCTTAGTCCCTGAGTGTATTCACACCTGTCTGTTCAGATTCCTGATGAGCTTCAGCTGTTCACATGAGCTTCCAGACTCAAAGGAAAAGTGAGTTGGGTTCCTCTTTGTTTTTCTGACTTGAATTCCCTTGGGTACAATATTCTCTGTGATTGTTTCACTTACGTGCTCCTAGGTATGCTCTAAGTCTCATGGTAGGTGTATTCGCTAGGACAGTATGGCAGTATTTGCCATGCTCTCCTGGCTCCTGAAACTGCTTGGCTTCCTCAATATGGCTCCCTCTTCAGTTGTCTGTAGCCAGTTGATAAAAACAGAGCACCTACCTATCTTCCCTCCTTCCCTCCTTCCCTCCCTCCCTTCCTTCCTTCCTTCTTAGTTCTAATCAGTTATACATGACAGTAGAAATCTCTTCAATTCACTGTACACAAATAGAGCAGATTTTTTCACTTCTCTGGTTGTTCATGAAGTAGAGTTATACCATTCATGCAATCATACATGTACCTAGGGTAATGATATCTGTCTCATTCCACCATCTTTCCTACCCCTTCCCTTTGCCTCATCCAAAGTTCCTCTGCTTATCCCATATAATCCCCCCCCATACGGATTAGCATCCACATATCAGAGAAAACATTTGTCCCCTAGTTTTTTGAGATTGACTTATTTTGCTTAGCATGATATTCTCCAGCTCCATCCATTTACCTACAAATGCTATAATTTTATTCTACTTTAATGCTAAGTAACATTCCATTGTGTATATGTACTACAGCTTCTTTATTCATTCATCTATTAAAGGGCATCTAGGTTGCTTCCACAGTTTAGCTATTGTGAATTGTGCTGCTATAAACATTGAAGTGGCTGTATTATTGTAGTATGCTGTTTTTAAGTCTTTAAGGTATAGACCAAGGAGTGGGATAGCTGGGTCAAATTGTGGTTCCATTCCAAGTTTTCTAAGTAATCTCCATACTGTTTTCCATATTGGTTGCACCAATTTGCAATCTCACCAACACTATGTGAGTGTGCTTTTCCTCCACAGCCTAGCCAAAACTTATTGTTGCTTGTATTCTTTATAACTGCTATTCTGATTTAAGTGAGATAAAATCTTAGAGTAGTTTTGATTTGCATTTCTCTAATTACTAGAGATGTTGAACATTTTTTTCATATATTTGTTGATTGATTGTATTTCTTCTGAGAAGCATCCGTTCATATCCTTAGCCCATTTATTGATTGGGTTATTTGTTTTTTGGTGTTAAGTTTTTGAGTTCTTTATATAACCTGGAGATTAGTGCTCTGTTGTGCATTTGGCAAAATTTGCTCCCAAAATGTAAGCTCTCTCTTCACCTCATTGATTGTTTCTTTGCTGAGAAGCTTTTTAGTTTGAATCCATCCCATTTATTAATTCTTGATTTTATTTCTTGTGCTTTAGGAGTCTTGTGAAGGATGTCAGGGTCTAATCTGACATGATGACATTTGGGCCTACTTTTTATTCTATTAGGCATAGGGTCTCTGGTCTAATTCCTAGTTCTTTGATCCACTTTGATTTGAGTTGCATGGTATTGGCACCAAAATAGACATGTAGACCAATTGTACAGAATAGAAGACACAGAGACAAACCCACATAAAGACGATTATCTCATTCTAGTCAAAGACACCAAAAACATTCATTGGAAAAAAGATAGCCTCTTCAACAAATGGTTCTGGGAAGACTGGAAATCCATATGTCCTTTTCAAATAGCAGTCTACAGTGGATTAGCTAAATTCAGTCCACTTTTCTAATCTCAGGGTTTTGGGTTCTTAATCTGTCTATTGTGTTCCTCTCTGTGTTATCCCTTCCCTGTGTGATGAACCAGTGCTGCTACTCTTCTGACTGGCTTGGCTCCAATGTACCTAAATTCTTCTTGGTTCAATGTACCCAAATATCTGAGTCTCTAAGACATTCTGTCTGTCCAGTATTGAATTCTAGTGAAATCTCTCTTTCACTCACCTTTCTGAGAAATAGTACTTCTGCTGCTTGAATCTTGAGCCACAGAGCAACTAGGAATACAGCTTTCCTCTAATCTGCCATCTTGAATCTTTAAAAAAAAGTATTTAAAAACTTCTGTGTGTACTAAATATTACCTTCCTTCTTGTTATATACAAACTCATAAATAATATAACCATGTACATAATATTTAAACTGGTATTTAGTATTATAAGTAAAGTAGAGATGATTTCAAGTACATAGAGGTTGTATATAGATTATATGCAAATACTACATCATTTATAAGAGATTTGAGAGTTCTTTAGATTTTGGCATCTAGGTTGGTTCCACAGTTTAGTTATTGTGAATTGTGCTGTTATAAACATTGATATGGCTGTGTCCCTGTAGTATGCTGTTTTTAAGTCCTTTGGGTATTAACCGAGGTGTGGGATACCTGGATTAAAAGGTGGTTCCATTCCCAGTTTTCTAAGGATTCGCCATACTGCTTTCCAGATTGGTTGCATCAATTTACAAACCTACCAGCAATATAAGAGTGTGCCCTTTTCCCCACATTCTAGCCAACACTTATTGTTGTTTGTATTCTTAATAACTGTCATTCTTACTGGAGTGAAATGAAATCTTTGAGTAGTTTTGATTTGCATTTCTCTAATTGCTAGAGATGATGAACATTTTTTTTTATGTATTTGTTGATTGATTGTATATCATCTTCTGAGAAGTGTCTGTTCAGTTCCTTGGTCCATCTATTGATTGGGTTATTTGTTTTTTGGTGTTAAGATTTTTGATTTCTTTATATATTCTAGAGATTAGTGCTCTATCTCATGTGTGTGTGTGTGGTATAAATTTGCTTCCATTTTGTAGGCTCTCTATTCACTTCACTAATTGGTTCTTTTGCTGAGAAGAAGCTTTTCAGTTTGAATCCATCCCATTTATTGATTCTTGATTTTACCAACCCAAATAATCCTTGTTTCTTCCTTCAAGACTTTTTTTTTCCTCCCTCAATATTCTCTTTCCCTCACATCCTTTAACATTTCTTTAGTTCAGTCCTAGTGTGATGAACTCCCTCAGTTTTAAAGTCTATTTCCCTTTCAATTCTTCAAGACAATCTTGATGCATGTAGTATTCTTGGTTTGCAGTTTTATTTTTCTTTCACACCTAGCATACATCAATCCTTTGCATTCTATACAAAAAGTATTTTTGTGAAAAATCTGTTGATAATTTAATGGCAACTTTCTAGTATATGATGAGTCACTTTTCTCTTGTTGCTTTAAAATTTTCTGTCTTTGACTTTTGTTGACCTTAATGTGTTTTTGCACAGTTATCTTTCAGTTCATTCTGGTTGTAGTTCTTTGAGTTTCCCAAATTTGGGTATCAATTTTTTTTCTTCATATTTGGGGAAATTTCAAGCAGTATTTCTTTAAAAACCTCTATGTTGCTTTTCTTTCTCTTTTTCCTTTGAAAATCCATGTTGTATATTGCAATACGTGTGTGTGAGTGTACGCGCGCGCACACGTGTTCTGAAAGTCCTTTAGGATATTTTTACACTTTTTTACTTTTATGCATTGTTTTCTTTTTTCTCTTCCAACTGAATAATTTGAAATCACCTGCCATCAAGTTTGCTGAATCTTTCTTTTGCTTCATCAAATTTGCTGTTGGCCTCTTCTAAAGGATTTTCAATTCAGATATTGTATTACTCAGCTCCAAAATTTGTGTTTCATTCTTTTTTTTTAATGTTTCTCATTGTTGACATTCTTATGTTCATTTATCATTTTCCTGATTTCATTTTGTTGTTTATCTTTTCTCTCTTAAAAATCACTGCCTTTTTAAAGACAATTATTTTGAGTTCTTAGGCAAGTTACTAGTTCCATTTCTCTGGGGTTGGTTTCTGGAGATTTGTGTTGTTTGATTGGGCCATGTTTCCCTAATTTTTCATGTGCTTTTATTTTTGACTGAATTTTATGCAGATGAAACACCTTCATCTGTCATCCCTTTTGGAGATTCTGGGGACCTTTGAAAACTTTTTTTGGAAGCTATGACTATTCCAGTCTTATGCATGCTATTTCCCAATTAGAGAGACTTGCCAGTAATTTCCTTTTCAGAGCTCTTAATCTCTTGTTTCCTCTGATGTTTGTATATAGTACGATAGGTTCTCTAGTGCTACAGAAAGTAACAAGGTGCTTTTTCAACCCTTTATTTTAGTGGCTCCAAGTGCCTAAAGTATTTAGTTTTCTTATAAGCTCTCCAAATCAGGTGAGACAGAAAGCAGTTTCTTGGGAAACTTCCCCCAAAGCTAGAATACCAAATCATATTCTAGGTTTTTCCTTCTCTTCCAAGGGAGAGGTTATGGGTTGGATATATTCTTTCAATTACACAAAAGCCCTGAATTATCTGCAACACTGTAGGCCATCTAAACTTTACTGATTCTTTTAGTGCTATAAACCATGTAGCACAGAAACTAATCCCTTAAGTTGCCTTCAATCCTTTACTCTTCTCTTTTTCCCTAGGGAGAAGTCCTGAGCCAAGTGGACCTGTGCTGGCTTGTAGAATGGGCAGTCATGAAAAAAAAGGCTCATCTTATCTTTTTTACTGTAGCTGTACGTGGCTTTGCATTCACCAGGGATACTGCATGTTTTTAACTGCTTTCTATAATTGTTACAAAAATAATTTGGATTCTCTATTGTTAATTCAGTGGAAAGAGGGCTGGGAGTTCTTATCCCACCGTCTTATCAATGTCATTTCCGTTATAATGAAGTTTTACATTTTAAGTTTGTGTGAGTTTCTACAAAATATATAATGTATTATATTTTTATAGAATTTATACTATAATAGGAGGAAACAACACTGATACAGCCCATAGTTTTATTTAAAAATGGTTTTACATTTAGTTCTATACAGGTAGAATTTATTTAGAATTTTTTCTAATATGATTATTTTAACTCCGAGTTTGAACTTTCATATAATTAACAGCCAAAAGTTATCCATTGGTAGAGTATCAGTGTCAAGACCTAGAGTATCTAGGTGATAGAATGAAAAATATGACCATTATACAATTGTGAAAGAGCAAATATTCATTGTTTAGAGGGAAAAAGTTCTTGATTTAAGATTTAAAAGTAAATTATTAGGGTTAGTTAAAATTGCTAGAGTTCAACTCCTATTGGAATTTTGTTTAAGAGAATGAGGGATATATATATGAATATATATCTTTTTGCCTATGAATTAAAAATATAATACTAATGCTGTAGAACATAGATTTATATATACACACATTTATATATTCATATATTGAGAATATAGATATTATATAATATGTTGTAGTAGGAAAAAGGGAAAGAAGGTGGCTATAAAAGTCTAAAGATGCAGGAAATCTTAGGCTATATATTATTTCAAAATGTAAGTATTTAAATATTTAGAATGTTGCTGGAAAAAATTTAAAGTGCCCAAGAAACAGACTATGTGATTTTAACACTACATTTTACTTTCACCTTATGTCTTGATATGTGCATATGGAAATTATAAAATTAGAATATTTTTTCTTTGTTTCAAGGTCATTAAAAGATCTATGGAGCAGAGGGTATGTTGTGATATTTAGAGTAGATCCTGGGGGGGTGGGGTGGGTACAGAGCAAAAGGACTTTCTGTTGAAGAAAGTTACATTTTAGAATACAATTTAGAATAGAAATGATCAGAGTAATGCCATTATTGTTACTTATGATTATTAAGTAAATGTTGGATCCAGTTTTTGAAATACCCATGAAATATAGATATTACGAGTTATAAATTTTGCTCTGTTAAGGAGTAATTTACTTTTCTTCAGGTATTTCTAAAAATTTTTATTTCTAAGTGCATATGACTTTATTCTATGCATATGGAGTATATTATCTAGTTATGAAAAAAGGTCCTGCAATATAAGCTGTACAAGATGATATATTATGATTAAGAAGATAGTATTACAACTTTCTTAATATTTTACCTCATTCTCTTAAGAAGGTTTTTATCTATGAATTAAAACAATTCTATACAAATGCAGTAGAACAGATTTATTTTAAAAAGAAATAATAATATTGGGAAATTTTTATAGATGCAAGAATATATTAAATTTAAGTCCATTGAGATACAAGAACTAGAATTTTTGTATTCCATCATGACAATGACATTTTAAAATTAATTTTTTAATTTGTTATACATAACAGTAGAATACATTTATGCACTTTGATATATCATAAATAGATGGGATATAATTTCTCATTTTTCTGAGTGTACATGTTGTAGAATCACTTTGGTCATGCGGTCACATATATACATAAAGTAATAATGTCTGTTTCATTCTACTATCTTTCATATCCCATATCCGCTTCCCTCCCCTCCGTTCACTTCCCTCTATCTAATCTAAGATAATGCTATTCAGTTTTTTAAAAAAGTGGTTTATTGAGGTATAATTTACATGCCATAAAATTCACCCTTTGTAAGTATGTAATTTAATGATCTATAGTATATAAGGTCACATAACTGTTACAATAAACCAGTTTTGGAATTTTTTATTACACTATATTGTTTTCCAAAGTCCATTTGCAGTCAATTCTTATTTTCTCTGCTTTTCACTATAAATTTGCTCTTTCTGAATTTTTTTTATGAATGGAACCCTACATACATAATCTTTGTGTATGACTTCTTTGATTTAGCATAAAATTTTTCAGGTTCTCTAATATAATGGATCCAAAGTCCATATTTCATTAATTGTTTTCCTCAATAACATTCCATTTATGGATATACTATATTTTATTTATCTACTGACTGGTTGTTTGGATTTTGGATTGTTTTCAGTCTGGGGCTTCTATGAATAATAATGAAGTGTATATTTGCCTAGCAGTATCTGTGTGGACACATTTGTATTTTCTTTTTTTTAAAATATTTTTTAGTTGTCAATGGACCTTTATTATTTATTTATATGCGGTGCTGAGAATCAAACCCAGTGCCTCACACATGCTGGGAAAGCACTCTGCCACTGAGCCACAACCCCAGCCCTCATTTGTATTTTCTTGCCTAATTGTTGTAAGACTTTCAGTATAATGTTGAATAAAAGAATTGATAGTGGGAGTTCTTGTCTTTTTCTTGGCATTGAAGGAAGAGCATTCCACTTTTTACTGTAAATATGATGTTAGGTGTGAGTTTTTCATATATGATCTTTATCTTGTTGAGATGCATTCCTTTTATATCTAATTTCTTGAGATTTTTAATCATAAAAGGATAATACATTTTGTGAAATGCTTTTTCTGCATTTATTGAGACAATCAGAAAATCTTTATTTTGCCTTCCATTAATGAAGTGTAAAAGATTTTTATATTTGCATATGTTAAACCACCCTTAACTTTTTGAGAAAATCCCATTTGATCATGGTGAATAATTCTTTTAATTTGCTATTGAATTCACTTTAGTTGTGCTTTGTTGAGGATTTTTGCCCCATGTTTATCAGGGCTTTTCTTTTCTTTCAGTGTCCTTATCCTTTATTAGAATAATACTGGCCTTATGAAATATAATTTTCTCTCAATTCACTTCTTTTTGCAATTTTGAGAAGGATTGACATTATTTCTTATTTGAATATTTAATGAAATTCATCAGTGAAATAATAAGGTCTTAGGCCTTATTCATGGGTGATTTTTTTTGTTAATGAGTCAGTCTCCTTACTTGTATTGGTCTGTTCAGATTTTCTGTCTCTTCTCAGTTTTGTCTTGGTATGTAATCCAATTAATTGGCATATACTTGTACACAGTAGTTCCTTATGTTCTTTGTATTTCTGTGACATAAATTGTAACGTATATATTCTCTTTAGTTATTGACTTTATGTGAGTTTCATCTTTTTTTCCTTAGTCTGGCTAAAGCTTACCATGAATGAATAAGAATTTCTGTTGCTCCATATCCTTGATTGCATTTGGTGTGTTGATGTTCTGAATTTTGGCTATTGTAATATGGGTGCAGCAGTATTTCAATGTTTTAATTTGCATTTCTTAATGGTGTGGGATATGTAACATCTTTCCATGTGCTTCCTTGTCACCTATATATCTTCTTAAGCCCATTTTAAAATTGTTGTTCATTTTTTAATGTTGAATGTCAAGATTTCTTTGTATTCTTCAGATAACTAATTTATTTAAAATGTCTTCTTATATTATTTTATCTCAGTCTGTCGCTTTTTTTCTCATTATATTCACAGTGTTTTCTTTCCTTCCTTTTGATAGTTTGATATTTATTGTTAAACTGTTTGTACATAATTACGTCTCCCTCCACTGGCCACCAACTGGTCTCCCAGGAGGAAAAGGAAGCAAAGATGGCTCTAAATGACTCTTAGCTGCCACTTTGGGCCTTATAAAATGAGACCAGTGTGTTCTACCTTCCACCATGAAGCAAAAACTCTAATTTCCAGTCAGACTTCAAAAGGATGAAGAGAGAGTCATAGTAGAAGGCAAACCCAACGCCATAGTTTTGTTTTCCTCCAGTTACTCTGATAAATTTAGATAGCACTATTGAAATAACAGCAATGCTGGCAGCTAGAATGTTATGGTTAGGATCTTGAATGTCCTCCAAAGGCTCATGTTTTGAAGGCTTGTTCCCAGTGCAGCAATGTTCAGAGACAGGTCTTCTGGGAAGTGATTGGATTATAAGGACTCTGACCTCATCAGTAATACACTGATGGATGAATAATTTGATGGCATTATTGGGAGATGGTGGAAACTCTAGGAAGTAGAGCCTAGTTGGAGGAAGTTTATTGGGGGTCTGCCTTGGAAGTAGCTTGTCCCTGGTCCTTTCCTCTCTTTCTCTGGTGCTTAGCTGCCATGAGGTTAGTACACCCTTCTATCTTGATATTCTTGCCTTGCCTCAAACCAAAATTAATGGCCCGGCTGAAACATCTAACACAGAGATCCAAAATGAATCTTTCTTCATTTAAGTTGGTTTTGTTAGGTATTTTGTCCCAGTGATGAAAAGCTGATGCAAACATAAGGTTAGTATGTTGACTGTGCAGTTTATGAGGGCTTGCTCAATGGTAGAACTTCTTGTTAGGGTTGTTAGCATGGTCAATGAGCAACTGATTTGGGGTGAACTGTTTTCCATAGGCAGCCTAATACTATTTGAGCCAGTCTATTACCTTCTTAGTATTATACAGATTCACAAAGCAGAAGTGCTCTCCAAAGCAAGCGGAGAAGCCAAGAGCAAAGACTGATCCAGTGTCTCCTGCTGCACTTGCAGCCAAGATGCTTTCATTCACATATCTTTTTACTGGGTGGTGATGTATCTCTTTGTCAGAGGAAACCTTAGACTTAGGAGAAAACCTCAGATTTACCAAAATACTGACTATGTCTGAATTCAAAGCCTTATTCTTTGAATGCTTCTTGGTTTAGCAGCTTTTTCACTGCTGTGACTAAAAGGCCCAATCAGTGCATTTGTAGAGGAGAAAAGGTTTATTCAGCATCTCAGTTTCAGAGGTCTCCATCCATAGACAGCAGGCTCCATTACTTGGGACTCAAGGTGAGGCTGAACATCATGGCAGAGTGTTTGGCAGAGGGAAGCAGCTCATGTGGTGATCAGAAAGCAGAGAGAGGTCTCCTTCTACTTGCCAGAAACAAATATATTCCCCATTGCCACATCCCAATTCCCACCTCCTCAGCTGTAATCTACCACTTTAGTTAGCACTCAGTTAATTCCTATCAGGGGATTAATTCACTGATTGGTTTAAAATTCTCACAACCCAATTATTTCTCCTTTGAACCTTCTTGCATTGTCTCACATGTGAGCTTTTGGGGGGAAACCTTACATGCAACCATAACACTTCTGATCAAAGTAAAAACCCTTTCCAGACCCTTGAACAGCATCTGTTTCAGCAGTTCTAGGCTTCTACCCCCTAAATGCTCCTTATAGGTCTTGCCTAGATCTTCTGCCACATGTTTTGCTACATCCACTGTAACTTCATTTGCCAGTGTAACAGTACCCATAGGAAAGCCAAAGATTCTCTCAGGGAATCTAGCTTTCTGGAGGATTCATATGACTTCAGACATCATGGGTGCAAGGCACTTGGTGGTATAGAAACCAGGTCCATCTTTAGTGATGATCCTCCTCTACCTGTTACACCTGAAGCAATTGTATCCTTGGATGTCTTTTTACTTATGATCTCAAACAGCTGTGCTTGTCCATAGGAGAGAAGTAATACATAGGAGAGAAGTAATACAGTCACTCTCTCAAGTCTTTTGCCAACAGCAGCAAGTTTGGCAGCAATTTGATTAGAAAAACAGTGATCTGGGATCCCTACTGTTACTTCCTTTAGTACTCTGTGCTTAAGACTAAGGTCCTCAAAAATATCTTCAATCACCATGTTGGCCTTTTCAAAACTCTGGTAATTAAGTTGCCTATCCAAGTTGCTGAAAGTAGAATTTCTTTCTAATAATATTAGAACTTCCTTATTTATTTTATCAGACAATATTTTGAATACTTGCTGTTCTTGGCCCTTCCCAGCTACAGCATCTTTTAAATGCAGTCTTCAGTCCTTTATTCAGGTGATGCTACCTCCCTGTCAGCCCCCACCAAGAGTAGCTAGGTGCTTAATATTCTTCTACAGAGATCCAAATTTATTTTTCTTGAACAAGACCTAACTATGATTGTAATGGTTAATTTGAATTGTCAACTTGGTTGGATTAAGAGATGCTGATGATTAAAAGGTTCTGGGTGTATCAATGAGAGTGTGTCAAGGAATGATTAGCATGTGGGATAGCCCACTGAAGTGGAGACCCTCCCTAAGCGTGGGCAGCACAGTCCAATAGGATGATGGCTTGGATGGAATAAAAGTTGGAAGAACAAGGAAGCAACAGCAGATGCAAGCTCAGTTCTTCTTAAATGGGTTCTTGATTGCTGCTGCAATCAACTGAGGATATAAACTCTTGATTCTTAGTCTTCCAAAACAGACTTTGCCAGTGATTCTTGAGAAACCTTTGGTCTTGGACTAGGGTAGCACCTTTGATCCCTCTTGTTCTGGGGCTTCAGCCTCTTGGACTGTGCAGCTACAGGTTCTTTTAGCTCTCCAGCTTGCAGGTGGCTATTATGGACTATTCAGATTCTGGTTGCTTAAGCTAACCTAATGAAAACCCCTTTATAATTATACTTCCTGTTGATTCTGTTCCTCTAGAGAATCCTGACTAATACAATGATAGTCCTATAAAGGCCTTTAATCTTTGGTCATTGCAACCTCTTCAAATTTGAGAATTGATGAGATAACCAGCATCATTCCCTTGATTGGATCCAGTCTTTATCACATACTTTATTTTCAGAGGTGCTGGATAATGATCTTCAGTCTGCTTTCACACTTTTTCTTCCACCTTTTTGTTTCCTGACAAATGGAATATTCATGCTGTATGATGCCAATTTTTTCATCAATATTTTATGTCTTTGGAGAGATCTTATCTGCTAGTCCTTTGGAAAAAGTAACTGTAGCTTTTTCTAAGTATCCAAATATTTTTAACTCTGGAGATTTTCATCTTGGTCTTGGGGATTCCACCAATTGGTCAACCAGTTCACCTAAAACAGGGCTTTTAAGAAAAGGAAGCTCACAAAATATAATACTTCACTTAAAAGAAGAAGTCAGAATCATATTGATAGATGGGTAGACACACAAACGATATGAAAAAGCAAAGGAACAAACCATCCCAGACAACCCATAATGCTCCAACAACTTCATTGACATCACATTGAAAGAAGCGTCAGAGAAGGAATTTAGAAAGTTTATAGTTAAACTGTTCAACAAGAGATGATGTAACGAGTAAAATCCGAGAGAAATAGAAAGTGAAGTATCACTTCAATAAAGAGAGAGATTCTGAAAAAGAACCAAACAGAAATCCTTGAAGAAATTAATGTACCAGATTAAAAATTTAATGGAAAGCATCACCAATAGACTAGACCACATTGAAGACAGATTTTCAGGCCTTGAAGACAAAGTATATAATCTTAAAAATAAAGGCTACCATAGAGAAAAGATGTTAAGAGACCATGAAGAGAATATTCAAGAAACATGGGATAACATGAGAAGACCAAATTTAGGATTCATCAGGATAGAGAAGGCTCTGAAATACAAACTAAATGAACACACAATCTTTTTTTTTTTTAAATTTTAATATTTATTTATTTTTTTAGTTTTCAGCGGACACAACATCTTTGTTTGTATGTGGTGCTGAGGATTGAACCCGGGCCGCACGCATGCCAGGCGAGCGCGCTACCACTTGAGCCACATCCCCAGCCCATGAACACACAATCTTTTCAATAAAATAATATCAGAAAAAATCCAAACCTCAAGAATTAAATGGATATTCAAATACAGAAGGCAGATAGGATTCCAAACATAGAAAATCCCAAAAGATCCACTCCAAGAAAACATTATTATGAAAATACCTAACATACAGAATAAGGAAAGAATTTTAAAAGCTGATAGAGAAAAACAATTGGGCACATTGAGAGGTAAACCAATCTGGATCTCAACTGATTTCTCAACCCAGACCCTAAAGGCTAGGAGGTTTTGGAATAATGTATACCAAGCTCTACAAGAAAATAGATGCCAACCAGGAATATTATACCCAGTAAAATTAAGCTTCAGAATTGATGAAATAAAAACTTCCCATGATGAACAAAAGCTAAAAGTATTTATAACTAGAAAGCCTGCATTACAAAACATACTCAAAAAATATCTTGTGAAGAAGACATGATACCAGCAGAGGGAGGAGCTACACCAGAAGAATAGTCAATCAAAAGAGAATTGAATTCAACTTAAACACTAGAAATAAATCAAAATGACAGGAAATAAAAATCATCTCTTAATAATAACACTGAATGTTAATTGTCTAAATTCTTCAATCAAAAGACAGGGGTTGGCAGATTGGGTTAAAAAATAAGACCCAACAATATGCTGTCTCCTAGAGACTCACCTCATAACAAAAACATCCACTGACTGAAGGTGAAAGTATAGAAAAAAAAAACATTCACATTGATCTCATAAGCAAGGAGGAGTTACTATTCTCATATCAGATAAAGTAGACTTCAAGCCAAAATTAATAAGAAGAGATGAAGAAGTTCATTTCATACATCTTAAGTGAATAATACAACTATAAGAAATAACAATTGTAAATATTTATGCCCCAAACAATGGAGCATCTACATACATCAAAAACACCCTGCTTAATATTAAGAATCAAATAGACCACAACACCATAATACTTGGTAACTAACATACCTTATTCATCAAAGGATAGAGCATCCAAATAAAAACTAAGTAAAGAAGTTATAGAACTAAAAATTACAATTAATAAGTTGGACTCAACAGACATCTATAGAATATTTCATTTATCAGTGACTGAACTCACTTTTCTTCTCAGGAGCACATGGAACATTTTCTAAAATAGACCATATTTTAGGCCACACAACAAATCTTAGTAAATACAAAAAAAAAATAGAGATAATACATTGCATTCTATCAGATTATAGTGGAATAAAATTAAAAATCAATGGTAATATACAAAATAACACCTAGAGGATCTGGGGTTGTGGCTCAGCGGTAGAGCACTTGCCTAGCACATGTGAGGCCCTGGGTTTGATCCTTAGCACCACATATAAATAAGTAAATAAATAAAGGTATTGTGTCCAACTACAACTAAAAAAAATTTAAAAAGTAATAACATCTGGAGACTAAATAATACACTTTAGAATGATGAATGGGTAGCAGATAAAATCTCTGGGACACTATGAAAGGTGATCCTAAAAGACAAGTTCATAGCATTAAGCTCATATATTAAATGAATAGAGAGATACAAAATAAATAATCTAACATTACATCTCAAAGCCCCTGGAAAAATAGGAACAAACCAATACCAGAATCAGTAGAAGACAGATAATAATTAAAATGAGAGCCAAAATCAAATGAAATTGCAATTTAAAAAATTCAAAAATCAATGAAAAAAAAATTGGTTTTTTGAAAGACTACACAAAATTGATAAATTCTTAGCCGGACTAACCAAAAGAAAGAGGGGAAAAAACTCAAATTCTTAAAATCTGAGAAGAAAAAAAAAATATTACCACAGATACTACTGAAATCCAGAGGATTATCAAAAACAATTTTGAAATTTATACCCTAATAAGCTAGAAAATCTTGAAGCCATGGTCAAATTTGTAGAGACATATGACCTACCCAAATTTGACTAGGAGGATATAGAAAAATAGATCAATTTCATGTAATGAAATTGAAGAAGCCATCAAAAGCCTATCAACTAAGAAAATTCCAGAACTGGAAGAATTCTCAGCTTAGTTTTATCAGGTCTTTGAGGAAGAACTTGTATCAATGCTCCTTAAATTATTCCATGAAAAGGAAGGAAATCTTCCAAATTTATTCTACAAAGCTAGTATCACCCTGATATCAAACAGACAAAGGCATAATAGGAAAGAAAACTTCAGAAAAATATGCTTGATGAACATAGATGCAAAAATTCTTGATAAAACACTGGCAAAATTGTGTGCAAAAACACATTAAAAAGATAGTTCAACATTATCAAGTGATTTTTATCCCATCAAGATGCAGCATACAGAAATCAATAAATGTAATTCACAACATAAATAGATGTAAAGAAAAGAGTCACATGACTGTGTCAATAGATGCAGAAAAAGCATTTGTCAAAGTACAGCATCCATGTTTGACACTAGAAAAACTAGGGATAGAAATAACATACCTCAACATCATAAAGGCTATATATAACAAACTCAACAAGAAGGCCAATATCACTCTAAATGGAGGAAAAACTGAAACCATTGCTTCTAAAAACAGGAACAAGACAGTGATGCCCATTTTCACCACTCCTATTCAGCATAGTCCTTGAAATTAAAAGGATGCAATTAGGAAAAGAAGAGCACACTCTCTGTTTGCCAGTGGCATGATCCTATATTCAGAAGACCCAAGAAATTCCACCAGAAAACTTCTAGAACTCATAAATGAATTCAGTAAATAAGCATATAAGGATACAAATCAACACCCATAAATCAATTGTGTTCCTACACTCCAGTGATGAATCAGCTGAAAGAGAAGTTAGGAAAATTATTTCATTCACAATGGACTCAATCTAACAAAGGTGTGAAGGACCTCTACAATGAAAACTATAGAACACCAAAGAAAGAAATTGAAGGAGAGCTTAGAAGGTGGAAAGACCTTTCTAAGATAGGCAGAATTAATATTGTCAAAATAACCATACTAACAAAAGTGTTATACATATTCAAAACAATTCCCATTAAAATTCCAGTATGCTCTTCATAGAAATAAAAAAAAAAAACAGTCATGAAATTCATTTGAAAAAAATAAAAGACCTAGAATAGCGAAAGCAATCCTAAGTGAGAAAAGCAAATCAGGAATCATCAAAATACAAGCACTTAAATTGTACTATCCTAACAAAAAACAGCATAGTATTGGCACCAAAACAGGCATAAAGGCCAATGGAACAGAATAGACGCAGAGATAAACCCACCTTGATAAAGGTGCCAAAAACATACATTGGAGAAAAGATAGCAGTTTAACAAATGGTGCTGTGAAAACTGAAAATCTATATGTAGTAGAATTAAATTTAACCCCTCTCACCCTTCACTAAATTTAATGTGGATCAAAGACCTAGGAATTGGACCAGAAATGCTGCACCTGCTAGAAGAAAATGTAGGCCCAATTCTCCAACATGTTAGCCTAGGAACTGACTTCCTTAACAAGACTCCTAAAGTGCAAGAAGTAAAATCAGAAATCAATAAGATGTCATCAAAAAGCTGTTTCATTGCAAAAGAAATGATTATGAATGTGAAGAGAGAGCCTATAGAATGGGAGAAAATCTTTACCACCTGCTCCTCAGATAGGGCATTATATTCTCCAGAATATAAAAAGAACTAAAAAAACTTAACACCAAAATCATCATCATCATCATCATCATCATCCGATCAATAAATGGACAAAGGAACTGAACAAGCACTTTATAGAAGAAGAAACATGAATGGTCAACACATATATGGAAAAATGTTCAACATCTTTAGCAATTAGAGAAGTGAAAATTAAAACTACACTGAGATTCCATTTCATTCCAGTTGGAATGGTAATTATTAAGCATACAAGTAACAATAAATGTTGGTGAGGATGTGGGGAAAAGGTACACTCCTACCTTGCTGTTGGGACTGCAAATTGGTGCAACCACTCTGGAAAGCAGTATGGAGATTCCTCAAAAAACTAGGAATGGGACCACCATTTGACCCAGGTATATCACTCTTTGGTATATATCCAAATGATTTAAAATCAGCATACTACAGTGATGAAGCCATGCTAATATTTATAGCTGCAGAATTCATGTTAGCTAAACTAAGGAGCCATACTAGGTGCCCTTCAACAAATGAATGGATAAAGAAAATGTGGTGTACATACACAATGAAGCATTACTCAGCCATAAAGAAAGCTTTATGACATTTGCCAGTAAATAGATTTATCTGGAGATTATCATGCTAAGTGAAATAAGCCCATCACAAAAAACCAAACGTTGAGTGTTTTCTCTGCTATATCCAAGTTAATCCCCAATCAAAGAGCAGGGAATGTAAAAATAAAAAGAAGTTCAGTGGAGTTGACAATGGGAAATGAAGAGTAGGGAAGAGGGTTTGGAAAAGGAAGGCAGTGGAATGAATCTGATATAATTTCTTATGTACATATATAAATATAACATAGTGAATCTCACGATGGTGTACATGCACAAGAAATTAATTAAAAAAATAAATAGGGTAAATGGCAGATCTGTGAAGTAGAGGAAAGGGAGCAGGGCTTTCAGGGAGGCAAGAGGAAGAGGAGTTCCTAGGGACTGCATTAGAACCTGATATATTCCATGCTTTTGTAATTATGTCAAAATGGATTCTTCTGTCATGTATAAATAAAAAGAACCAAAAACGACAACAAAAAAGAGTCCAAATATAGAATATTCTGGAATAGGTAAACCTATCAAGAAACCAAAAAGATCACTGGTTGCCTGAGTTTGGGGAGCTAGCAGGGAGGGAGGGAGGAATGAAAATATCAGAGAGGACTTTTAGGGCAGTGAAAACATTCCATGTGACACTATGATGACTTCAGTTGTTATACCTGAGTCTCAGTATCATTATATATAAAATAAAGATGATTAAAAGATTAGATAATTTGACAAACACCTAGAATTAATTCATTATAATAATAGCCTCAAAAACTTACATATGCATAAGTGTGTCTGGTGCTATAATTTATTTTTGTTACTAACTCATTTATTTTGATTAATTTTCTTTTTACCTGTCAATTTGTTTTAATTCAAAGTGTTTATTTATTAACCATCACTGAGTGAGATGTGTTTTCTTGAAATTTAAAATATTGTCATTGACAGGTATATTTGACAAAAATACAAAAAATTCCTATAAATATTACTAAATATTATAGGATGCCAGAGTTTATTGATTATATATTTAGCATTGTATTTAGAATTCCTTCCTTACTTATTTAACTTCAATTTTTTTAAAATGAGTAATAAAATTCTTCTTTGTACTGGTAAAGAAACTAAAGTTCAAAAAAGTTATGAAGTCTGCTAAAAGTGACATTGTTGGATCTAGGGTATATACTTTTCTGTAAATAATGGGGATGATTTTTTATGTAAAAAGAGATTCAAATCACCCTGAAATTTAAAGCTTAAGTTTCTAAAAATCCTGCTGCTTTTAAATGAGACAATTGTCTGAAAAGATTGATCTGAACTGCATTTTCTCTTTTGCAGATTCACACAATTTACTACTCTATCTTTTGGCTTTTGAGTTGACACATTATTGCACTTGCTAAGCAACATCATCTCTAATTGCTGCATGTCCCTATGATTTATTATTTGTAGTTGAATCTTGATAAAAGAATTTTTAAACTTTTGAAAAAGATTTTTTTAAACAGAATTTTAGATTTCCAAGGAAAATGTTGTGAAATTAAACCTTTATTTTTTTTCTTGCATAATGAAAACAAATGACTTAATTATTCATTTATGAGTTTTGGACAATTCTTAAGGATTTGCTCAAACTTCATTTAACCAAGTTTTATCTAATTTGGAGTGGTGCTTCTTAGATCTGAATGTGCAGATGAGTCAACTGAGATAATTATTAAAATGCAGATTGTGAATTAGTAAGTTTGTCCTGGTCCTCAGTATATACTTTCTACCAAGATCCAAAGTTTTGCTTCTGTTTCTCATGTCATACTACATTTTGAGTAACAGAGGCTTAAAGAATCAATATTCCATGCTGTATTTGATGATGTGCTCATGAAGCTATTTGAAATTTTTACTGTTTGTATTTTCTTTTAAACTTCTGTGCAAGAGTTTATGTACTGAATTAATTCACGATGGTATAAATGGTTTAATTGATTGTCTTTGTCCTGGTAGAAGATTTGTGGCCATGCTAATGGCAGATAGATTTGACATTTGAACTTGTGTATGTGACTCCTTGAAAAAACCCTGCCATAAGTGTTTCAAGAAATTTGCTTTCAGAGTATATTGTGAACACTGTTTCTAAGTTATAAATTGTAAGTTAATATTTGAAAAAAATTGTCTTCACCCTTAGGACTAGGAGCACTCTTTCCATTGCCCAATCAAGTGGATGGAACAATTGAGATATAATGGTATATTTGCATATAATTAAATATGGTTTAGTGCTTTGGCAACCTAAAAGATATTTTAAAGTGCCTACTTCAGGATTTTAATTTCCTTCCTGTTCCTGCCAGTTTTAACATTGCATTTAACATTTATCATTTTGATATTTTAAAATCTGACATCCAATTTATCATTCTGTTTGCTATTTTTTAAAAATGAAGTTCTTACTATCTCTCATCTTAAAATCTATTTTCTCAGAGTTCCACGATATTTTGAGTTTTACAGCTTTTGGGACAAGTTTTCCCAACTACTTGTCCTAGTTTAGGCCTATTCTCAGTGTGGGTTTCTTCTTGATCTTTACAGTTGAGGTTTCTTATTTTGCTTTAGCCAGTTCTGAAAGGTCACAAATATTGGCTGTTACGAAGATCAAGTACATTATATCCACTCTAGTGTCACTTCTTCATGACTCACGAGACCAGCTTTACCCTCAAAATAGCCTGGCAACCCTGAAAGTGCATGTCATCCCAAAGACATAGTTTTAAAGAGCATGGACTTGTGAGTAATAAAGTCCAGATGGAAGTCAACTACAAATATTCAGGTAAATTTTACCTCTAACCATTACAAATTAATAAAGCCAAATTTGATGATTATGTTGGTATAGTTGTTTTCAAGATCTCACTTTAAAACCAAATTGCTATCTATTTCCTGCAGAAATGAAAGATTACATGACTTTTACAGTAAATGTTACTTAAAATTTTTTTCCCCTAATTCTTGGCAATATATCTGGGGTCAGATGGCAAACCTTTGGATGCTTACTACTTTGGCAGTTCCCCAGAGTTTAGTAGTATTAATGTTTTAGTTTCCTAATAAAAGTTTGAATGTATTCAATTTCTCAAGTACATTATGTCATTTGAAGAGATAGGATAATGGCAAAAAGGAATATAATAACCTTGAGATTTTTAAATATTGATTTTGGAAACACTTCACACTAAAATCATTCAGTATAATTAGTTGATCTCGTTTTCCTATCTATTGTATTTATAATTCTTACAGAAATATTTTAAGGCATAATAGGTTGCCAGCAGGAGCTTAAGTAGTAAAAATGAAGAATGGATGTCATTATGATAATTTTGGGGAACATTTCCTCCAATTCTATTTCTGTATTCAATAACTGTTTAATTGTGCATTTATTGTTATATTCATCACTGTGCCTTTACTAGATTTGTTTGCTGACATCAGAATCAAGTATAACCGACTGCTGATTCATTTTCACTAAGAAATCACACTTGAAGCATATAAAGTTCAACAGATCCAAAACCAGTTTTGCGATTGGTCAGTGTTGTCCATATTCATTTCTCCTTTGAAGAAAATATCTTCCAGCTGTATTTTGATTCTTTTTAAATCTTCTCCCATCAAATATGTCACTAAATTCTTTTAGTCTAGCTTTCTAATTTCTGAAATCATCTCTTTTTTCTCATCTCATTTTAACTATTGCTGTAACTTTCTTATTGTTCTGTGTTCTTATATTCTCTTTCCAACCCTCTACCAACATGAGAAAGCACTTACAGAGGGGAAGGTAGGGAAAAATGTGACTTTCATTCTTCATTTTTGTCCATGTGATGACTGCAATTCCAGCCCTGAGTTTTGAGGAAAGAAGTGCATCAACAAAATGTGATTTAAGCCATTTTCCAATAAGCATGTCCTTTTTATAACATTTTTTTTTCTTCTTCTCATGTACTCCTGTTTGGGAGCCAAAGGAAAATGCAAGAATAGGTTTTTCTTTGGCTGTATAATCAGATGTGTGCTGTATCTCCACTCTATGATATTTTTACTGGACACTTTTGAATATTGAAGCCATATTTTGATTGCTACTAATGTAAGTTTTTATTTTTAAAAGACCTAAGAAGAAAGACTAGAAAGCACAAAACAAATATGCATTTTTAAAATTCTTAAGTGACAATTGCTCCATAATTCAGGAAGATTATCAAACATAATATTTATTATAAATAATATAACAAATATTTTTTTATGGTCAGGAAATCTGTAATGTTATACAGAGATGTTTACTGACTTTTTCAATCAGAACCATCTAGTTGGGTAAATATGAATATGAACCCAGCTTTGTACTTTTCTCATTGAGTTTATGTTATTATTTTTGGGATCCTAGTGGTAGTGTTTCTGCAGACAATCATCATCAGTTTTTCTCCCTCCTTTTTTATTTATGCAGTTATGAAGAAATGGTATGGTAAAAGGTAATTGTTTAGGACTAAGGAACAGTGGATAATAAAAATTTCCTTTTCAGTCAAAGGAAAAAAAAAACTTTCTTTGGTCAGGTTGTGGAAATAGTTACTATTTAAGTTTTTGTTGGGAGTATCTCTGGTTGTTATATGTATCTGGGTTAAAGCAACTCATTGTGAAGAGAAAGGCCAATGGATTGAATAAGATTTATTTCATCTTAATATGTGCAAATCATGTCTTTAGATATATAAATAGGGCATAAATACATGTGTTTATATGTGGGTAAACTTATACATAAAAATAGTAATCAAATAGGTGGGTATTAGAAGTTATTATTTCTGTTGTTATTCCTTTACCAAAGAGGCAAACATCTATACTCCATTGAAAACATGGATTTTTTTCATGTTACTGTTGTAAATTAACTTGTGATGATCTCCACGAAAACTGATGACAACTTATATTTGAAAAATGCAGATAGCATTTATTATTATCAATTGTGATCAGCTACAGTGAAGATGTTCTTTGAAAATGTACTGCTTTAAATTAAAATGCTTAAAAAGTAGGAATAATAAAATAAAATGAAAAAAAAATTCAGGCTTTTCAAAGTTGGGATGTGAATGTGTCCATTTTTAATGAGGAAAATGAGGTCAGCATCATTTGGGGTCATTAAGGAGAACAGAGTATAGTACCAATTAGTGACTATTCTCAGGAGACCATAGTGACACAGTTTTTAATTCTGCTGCCAGGTGGCGCTGTGTGGTAGTAGGTATAGACTTGTGCAAGGCATAAAGTGGTCCTGATCTGACTATTGTGTTACTGACCCTGGTAGCTGATTCTACTGGAAGTGTGAATATAAACTTACTTTTACAAATTTCCAAATCACCTCTATGACTATAGTTAAATAGGTCGTCTTAAAGTTCTCTTTTGATGAGAGGCTTTTGTACTCGTGAGTGTATCTTAAGAGATTCGATAAAAGATTTTTAGTTTCCAGAATGTACTGTCTTTCACTATAACTAGTGCTATGCCTTATAAATACTGTGGTTTAAGAATAAATGATGCAGTGTTAAAAATAAAATTCTTTTGTTGTCAATAGAGAACTTTTTACTTTGGAAGATCAGACTAGTAGGAGTTTAAAGGTAGTGAATGGAGAAAATATTTATAATGTTAGTTTAACATTTATAAGCATACACTTAAGGTGGTTTATTTTTTCAGAGAAAAGCTTTCTATATAATATTATTTCAAAAAGTATATTTTTGCCCCATCATAGTCAATTAAGATCATTCTTGAAACAGTCAACTTTCTGGTTGCTATTTTTCTTTCATCATGATGTAATTTGGTGCTTTCCTCTTTATTATTATAAAGGCTTGACTTAAAAATTACTCTCAAATCAATCTTTACACAGGAAGTTTTTAAGTTCCATGTAAGTAGCATATGTCAGTTCCTAAATTATTTTAATTGTTAATTCAATTTTCTCTATTATGATTATGAATTTAAATCCTTCAAATTTGTTCTTTGAATATAAAATACATATATTGTTTTGGATTTTTAAAAGGTGGCATTTAAAATATATGGGTGTTTTTGCTATCTATAAGAAATAGGACTGTTTTTCTGGTTTCTAACCTTAACTAGTTTTAGAGTCATCTAGGTACTACAGTGGCTAGCAAAACATGTGAATTTATGGATGTATCTTGAATGTATTGATACTTAAGAAGGTTCATGGTTTATGGAGGAAACATTCAGACAGAGGGAGCCATATTTAGCAGTAATTTTTAAATTTTCTGTTAAAATTTATTATGGCAATGTAAGGAAAGTGGAGTAGTGTGAATCACAGATTCTGAATTAGTTTCCTAGTGTCTGTAAAGGAAAATGCCTTTACTGAATGTTAATTAATAGGGACATATTTCTTAGAGTGGTTCTTTTTTTAATATATACATTTATTTTATTTATTTTTATGTGGTGCTAAGGATTGAACCCAGTGTCTCACATGTGCTAGGCAAGCGCTCTACCACTGAGCTATAACCCCAGCCCCTTAGAGTAGTTCTTATTGAATAATCACACCATGCTGGCAGCAAATGAAATCCAATACAGGTTGGACAAGAGCTGTGGCTTCAAGGAGTTTTCAGTTTAATGGTTGATAGAAAATTCTAATTGAAAAGAATTTATGGAACCAAAGGATGCTAATTACAGTGTTATGAGAACAGCATAAATGTTTTACAGGAGAATGGGAGTAAAATAAAATATTGATTCATCCCTATGACATGATACTTAAAAACATCTTTTCAAGATAGGATCTTAATTAGAAAATTTGTATTCCATCCATGTGTAATACTTCAGAATACACTCTACTGTCATGTGTATCTAAAAAGAACAAATAAAAAATAAAAGAATATATGATGGATAAATGCTCAGCATTTATAATTGGAAAATAAGGTAATGTATAACTAAATAAGAGTGTATAACTTATTTCATATATGATGAACTCAATATCTATTAAATAATTGGAAAATATATACTTAAAAGATTTTAATCAAAACGTTAAAAGCAATTATTTCTGGATAGTAATATTATAAATGACTTTTTTCTTTTTTTGCCCTGGAAAATTTTCTTCACCATATGTATTATTTTTATAATATAAAAATGTTTTTTATAACCCAGAAATACATATAAAGACCATGTTTTAGTTTTAATTTATGCTAAAAAGTATTTAAACATTTTATTTTCAATGTAAGTTAGGACACTGACTGATTAAAAGAATTAGGTTCTTTGCAACATTACAAATTTATTATGTCTCTCTTACCCTCAAACTGGGCTAAATATTTCATAGTGCAATGCCATACCTCCTTAAACATCCTTAGTTGTAACTGATGAGTGAATATCTTGTACTTAGCTTTAGACAAAAGCTTATTTTTCTCTTATTATGAGTATCGATGCATAACACTTAGATCTAAGTGAAGGAGAGATGACAGGTGCAATTAATGAATGTGCTAAGTAAATCTTAAACAATGGTTTATAAGCTGTTTTTTTTTGTGACTAACTGGTATCATTTATTGAACAGTTACTCTGAACCAGGTATTGTGTTAAAAGCATTTTAAGTTTGATTCCTGTAACTAACTTGTATGCCAAATATTGTTCTTTCCATTTTATAGACAAGTATCTGAGGCTCAGAAGGCTAATGGATTACCAAAAATGACAAAATTAATTAACTGCAGAGGGAGGAAATGAAACTAGATCTTTTAGACTTCAGTTATACACTTCTAATTGTAAATTAATTCAGGTGTTTGGCCACATAGACAAATTGCTTTCTGGGACTCAATTAGTTTCTCATATGTAAATTGAAGGACTTGGGTAAAGTTGAAGTGTTGCTCAAATTTTCCTAATAAGAATTTACTTTTAATTTTTGAAAATCTTATGTTTGTATTTGGGGTCAGACAAAGGGTTCTAATAATTCTGGTTGCCGAAAGTAGAAACAACTTGGAAATTGACCAGGTAAGCATACCTTTTAAATTTTTGGTAGATTGGAATTGACTGTGTCTGGGATTTCTGGGTCCCCATAGGACTATCAGACAATAATAGTTCGTGTTTCCAAAATGTAAATTTTATTGGCCCAAAAGTACTGTATTTAGCCTTATAAGTAAAAAATGTGTAAGATCAGTTTTAAAGAGAATATAAGAAGAGTGTAACAATATTTTGTATAGGTAGAATTACTTATTTGTTGCAAAGAGACCAATAATATTTAAATGAAACAATTGTCAGGTTAGAAAACAATTCATCATAGTGAAAAAAGTAATGCAATAAAAGGAGAAATAATAGAATCTCATGATGGGAGTATGGACTCTATATTTGAAAATATTTTGCTGAGAACACTTTGATACCAGGGACAGATGAAGTGAATGACCTCACAGGGTTTTTCTAATTTCCGTGATTCCATAGGAGAGCACTCTGGAGGTGCCTTGCTTATGACACTTCTGGATTTACATTTTATCACATAATGAACTGCTGAATGATTTTGGTTGAAATGGTTTCCTTATTATTGTACAAGTCATCCTATTATTGAATGGAGCACCCCTATGTACTCCACAAAGCTCAAAACTGAAACTTGACTGTAATGGTTTTCTAAGTTCATTTCATAATCAGTGATGCAGTGCTTCATATTCATATTCATAAACACTGGAGGTCTTGGGAGCTCCACATGTGACCAATATTATCTGCAATTAAAACTTTGCAATTTGTTTTTATAAAATGTAAAAAATGACCAAAATAGTATAGAAACCATAGAGTGCAGATTTCCTTTTTATTAGTACAATTATTTTTCTTCCATCTATACAGCACCCAATTTAGGGCAAAGACAAAACGAAAGTGTATCTTGAATATGCATCACAGGTTCCAAAAATGAAAAGAAATTGGATTTGGATAGCACTTACTCAATAGACAGATATGATACATGGTAAGAAGGTGCACTGTCTGCCCTGTGATAGATTAAACTACTTTGTAGGAAAATTACTGTGAGCCAGTCACCACCACCACCGTGGCTAAATCTTTAATAAAATTCTCTTCCATATTCAGGAGTGAGGTATGAAGTACACAATAAGCAAAGTGTAGTAGAATGCCATTTATCAAACACTGGCCAGGTCTGTAATCTTCTGCTTTATCCTTTCTTTGTACTTTATTTGTCTTTATTGTTACAAGAAGGAATATTTACCCAGAGCAGTGGGCATGAAACCCAATAAACCTCCTCCTTCTCTTCTTTCCCCTTTTTATATTCCCTTTTGTCAGTTTTGTCAGTATAACTTGTTTGTTTTCATCTAGGTGGTCCTTTGCTTGTTTGGCATTCTTTTCTCTGGCTTTTGTTTTTGAAATGTGCACTTAGGCTATGAGAAATGATATCAAAACTACAGGAAATGCAATGGGAATGCTAACAGCTACCATGAAGGACAGTTGAACGTGCATTTGGTAATGACTCTGAATGCTTTTTGGCAGGATAGAATGGTAAAATGTTGTAGATAGCCCCTGGGTGGCAGTGCACAACAAGTCCTGATGCCAACAAAATCATTTTCAGTATAAAGATTCATATATGTATGTATGTTTATGTGTATATGTTTTTATATACATATGGTATATATGTGTATGATATATGTGTATTATATATATAGGATATATATGCGTAATATATGTAAATGTTTATATGATTGTACACATTAATATGTATGTACTTGTATGTGATATCTATATCTTCAACATTCATATATACATTATATATAAGTGCACTACATATTTATATAGCTGCCTCCAAACTAAGAACTTAAAACAGTAGCTTTCTCTTTGAAAGATACAAACTCTCAAAACAATTTTTCCATGTGTCTTAAATACAATAATGATAATATTGCTAATAATAATCAGTGCTTTATAAAATTTGATGCTAAAAAGTTTCTGGATATCACAGCCTTGTTATGATATCTGAATTGTCTTTGAAACCATGCAGCTGTATGTACAGATGCAGAAGAGTCCAGAGAATAGTAAGCATGTGGCTGGAGGTGCTTTGTGCCCCTCAGTCTGCATGCTACCAGTCTATATGGAAAGCTTAGGGGTAAATTATTTTTAGAAGTATTATAACCCATTTTATTGTTTAAATTGCAATTTTATGTCAAAACATTTATGATCAGGCTCACTCTGTACGCGACTGAAAGACAACAATTATGGAGAGTGATAGGGTAACAATGGTAATGATAACTGCATTTATAAATACAAATAAAATTTAAATTTAAATTCTAAAATAGTAGTTTTGATAGAGATAGCCATGATTCTTGTGATAGAGAAAATTCTTTGAGGGCAGATGACTCTGTATGTGTGTCTATATGTGTGTATATCTCCTTTGCTATAGTTTCTTCCTTTCAATTAAATGTACATATTATGTAGCTGTAGGGATAGTGGTAATAAATAGAAATATTCTATATTCAGATTGACAATTATCATAATTTTGTTACATTATGATAAAACTGAATTTCTGAATAAACTATATAATTCAAACATTAGTTCCTAAAAATTTTGTTCACTTGCTGTTACCTGGTATTGGTCTATTTGCCTGTCACCTGAGAATATACTCCTCATAAAAAATTGATAATTTTCTATATGAAGTGTAGAAAGATGGAGGGAGAGGAAATTTGAATCTTGAGACATAATTCAAGAGTGAGAAGTCATTCTGTCCACTTGGTACCAGTGGGCTTCATATATTTTTACAATTCATGAATTTTCTTTATTTCTAATGTTCCTACCATAAGTAAAATTGAAAAATCTACAGTTCAGTCATGTTCCTTTAATTCTTTATTTTAAAAAAAATTTGGAGCATTAACATAATGGCTATAACAATAAAAAGGGTTGACATTGTGCAATTGCCTTGTGTGTGCATAAAATTAAAACTATACATGTGGGTTAGAAATAGTATCTTCTCTTCACAAGATATCCCCGAGGTCTCTTAAAATCAGCCATACATTGCCAAACTCTATATTTTGTCTTCCTTTGCCCCTTCTTCTCTTCAGCAAAGTTAATAACTTCTATCATGAAGGAAAGAAAATCAATTTATTTATGCCCTACCTTGTTTCAAAAAGAAATTAAGGTGACTTACAAAGATATATAAAATAAATTTAAAACTAAGCGAGGGAAATGAAGCCGAGGGAAAGCCAGAGGAGGAGGGAATAGTGGAGCACAAAGTGTAACTAGGGATCCAAATGCCCTCTGTAAAGCTTTAGGTACTAGTTAGATGTGGATTGCAGGTTTAGTCCTCAGCTCTCTTGCAGCCAACACTAATATGGAGATAATTAATTCCAAAATATAGGCTCCGCAACAAGTGCATAAACAGGTTTCTCAGGAGATGTGCAGCTAGTTCAGAGTACACAGGCTCATGGGAAATTTATCTTCTGGTCTTCACAGAGAGGACACTGTGTAATTTAGGAAATGTATTTGAAAATCTGTTCCAAACACTCACATTAGTACAATGAAAACTGGTTGTGGATTGTATAATTCTTTAGCCTATGGTAATATAATGAAAACTAGTTGTAGATTATGTAGCATGTTGAAAAGCAAAAGTCAGTGAAAGCAAGTCAAAGGTTATTATGCAGCCCACAGTCATCCACTGAGTGTTGAACACTGTAGCAGATTGAAAACAGTAGTGTGCAAGAACCACAGTCCTGCTCTCATCAAACTTATAATCTTTCTCTGAAAGTCAACATTGACAAACTAGTTATATGTGTGATGAAAAGTCCTGCCAGTATTCAAAAGTATTCAACACACACACACACACACACACACACACACGTGACATTTCTAAGAATGCATCTTTTAATTCATATTGATTAGTGGTGAGTTCAAAATCTGCTTGCTGTCAAGAAGCTGATAATTATTCTATTTTTTCTGGGTTGCTAATTGAGAGCAAAGCCACATGCTTCTTGGGTCAGTGGGGGTGAGGCTAGAAATACAATGAGAATTGAGAGAATTTCATAATTAGTGATATTTTATTCATCCACATGGAGGGTTTTGTTTGCATAATTTTTCAATTATGAGTCTCTTATCTTTTGCAATGTGTTTAGCCTTTAAATTTTATTTTTCGGGTATAACTCACATACTTTAGAATTTTTAAACACATTTCCTATCAATAGTAACTATGAAGAGCATGTATCTCACAAACAGATAATAGGTATGTGAAAAAATGTACAACATCACTAGCAATCAGGAAAATGCAAATCAAAGCAACAATGAGATTTCATATCACTCCAGTCAAGCTGGCAGTTATCAAGAATACAAACAATAATAGATGCTGGTCAGGATGTGGGGAAAAAGGTACATTCATACATTGTTGGCAGGACTGGAAATTAGTACAATCACTCTGGAAAGTCGTAAGGAGATTCCTTAAACAACTAGGAATGGAATCACCAAATAATCAGCTATTCCACTCCTCAGTATTTACCCAAAAGAATTAAAATCAGCACAGTATAGTGATATAGTCAAATCAATGTTCATAAGCAAGGCAACTTACAATAGCCAAGATATAGAACCAGCCCAGGTGCACATTAGTAGATGAATGGATTAAGAAAATGTGGTATATATACACAACGGAATTTTAC
The DNA here is from genome assembly GCF_047511675.1 of Marmota flaviventris. Classification (NCBI taxonomy): domain Eukaryota; kingdom Metazoa; phylum Chordata; class Mammalia; order Rodentia; family Sciuridae; genus Marmota; species Marmota flaviventris. The sequence goes on along the minus strand of NC_092503.1, from coordinate 64,797,175 downwards.
TCAGCCATAAAGAAAAATGAGATTATGGGATTTGCTGGTAAATGGATGGAACTGGAAAACATCATGCTAAGTGAAATAAGCCAGACTCAGAATGTCAAGGATAGAATTTTTTTTTTTTGTCATATGCAGAAGTTAGAACAAAGTAAGGGAAAAAACAGAGGTGGGTAAGATATCATAAAAACCTAAGGAAGTCCAGTGGAGTAAAAGAAGGAGGTTGACAGCCAAGGGAGCAAGGACAGGAAAGGGGAAGAAATGTGAACTGAATCTGGCAAAAGTATACTATATGGATGTATAAGTATACAACAGTGAATTTTACCATCATGTCTATTTACAAAGAATCAATCAAAAATAAATAAATAAATGAGTGGAAGAAAGACTAGTAGAGACTGGGGAATAAGTGGAGAGAGGACAGGGAACCAGGAACTAAAACTGAGTAAATTACACTCCATACATATATGATTATGTCAAAATGAACTCAACTATAGTGTACAACTATATTGTATTGATAGAAGAAAAAGAAATTATGTTTCTGAAAAGTGATTGTTTAGAAGGCATAGTTTTTTACCAGGGAAATATATACTTCTATTTGGAAAAAAACATTTTAAGACATTGAAGAAATTTTTTTCATTAACAATTTAATTAGAATGTAATAGTTCTTGTTGTGGTCCTATTTAACCTGTTGTCATTAGTGTTGAGCATAATTTCATTTTAAAATATAGAGATACAACATTTCAGACAGTCTGTTTTTTTTTTTTGGTTCTGTATTTCTCTAAGAATGGCCTTATTTGTTTATTTTTAAAATTATTTTTAAGGCCCATAATTAGATTGCTTCATATGGTGTGCTTCTCTTTTGAATATGTTTGTGAAAGTGTGGGGAGGGAGGAGAAGGTATCTACTGAAATGGTTATAAATCCAATATTATGATAAAAAATAAAAATAAAAAACCTCCCAGCAAATTCTGGCTCCATAATAAGCTGGAAAGCACAACTATTCATTGGTAGCTATTTTCCCACAATCAGGCATGTACTTATAAGGAACCACTTGCTGTTTAGTATGAAATTTTTCGCTAGTGTGGATGGGATCTGGCAACTCCTCTCAAGAAAGTAATACCCAAGTCCAATTATTTTGATTAGCAGTCTTCCTTTGAGGCTTTTCCTATAGCCACAAACCTTTGGTCATATTAAACTCCCACTCCCTCCCTCTCCCTGCTCCCATACCTCCCCCCCAAACCACCACCCCCCCCCCCCCCGACTTTTTTTTCCAGAAAAGCTCAGTGTGGGATAATGGAACTCATCTTCTACACACTGAGATATTAGAAGAATCATAATTTCCCCTTTTAAAGTGGCCATGTCTGTGAGAAATGGGGATAGGAGATAAGCAATAGTTTCATCTCTTCCCTGGATAATACAGAAATCTCATGACCTTTAGAATATTCTTAGAAAACAGTCTTCATGCTGGTCTCCGTTGCCCCCTCACTCCCACCATAATCCTCAGATTTTAACTGTATGTGAAACACAGGGAATTTGTTGCCTTTTCTTCTCTCTCAGATAAATATAAACCCATAGAAATATTAATTTTTTTTTACACTTTTACAGACTGATTCTAGGAGAGTCAACTAACTTGGCTGTGCCTGCTCCTTTAAAACAGCAGCAGCAACAACATCAAAGGTATTCTTCCCTGGGCCATTTTACTATTAAGCTATTTAACTATGTCTTTCTTGGGATTTAGAACCAGTGATACAGAGGTGCATACAATTATTATTATTGTCGTTGTTGTTATCATTATAATCATCATTTCTTTTGGGTATGCCTTTAAACTAATTAGTGATAGGCATGCAGAAAATTAAACATAAAACCTGAAGCTCCATTTATTCTTGTGTACCATTATCTATTGCATGTAGTCATCATTAATTCTTTCTAGATCTTTGGTTTCTTGGCTTATATAAAACCATAATATATAACAGATAAGCAAACTGTACAATTAATTTGAAACATTAATTTTTAAAAACAAAAGATGACTTCCTCTATGGCACATTGGTTTCCTTCAACATTAGGGATTCTTGTTCAAACTCTTGCATAATTAGTTACACCATAAAACTAAATAGGTTTTCTTCTAGATGTCAGGTTTCCTTTGACACAAAATGGTAGGAAAAAAAATTGTTCCTTCAGATCTTTGTATTCCTCTTTAGCTTTCCTTGGAAAGCTCTTTTGCATGACAGAATCCAACAGGGCACATTTCCTATTAGAATCCACTGGGGAAAACAAGTTTTAATTATATTGGAACATTGAGAAACAATGTAAGTTAGGTATAGGAAAGAAAAAAAATACGGTAAGAAGAAAGGAAGAGGAACTAAAGAAGGTGGTAATGATTCAGGGGAGAATAGAAATTGCTCTTAATCTAATTAAAAAGCAAAAGCTTCAACACAGGTTTGTTTTCAAAGCACATGCCTTTTTTATGAACATACTTTTCAAATTCGTAGAAAGTATATGGTATTAAAAACTCCGAAAGACCTGTTTTTCAGGTTAAAAATGTTGCCTTACAAGGTGTGATTTGCCATCTATCTTTGTCTGTTTTCTGTTCCTATAATAGCATACCAGAGACTAGGTAATTTATAAGGAATAGGGATTTGTTTGGGCTCATAATTCTGAAGGCTGAAAGTCTAAAATTGGGATATTGCATGGGACAAGTGCCTATGCTGCACTGTAATGTGACAGAAAAATGGAAAGGCAAGTAAGCACATGTGAAAGAGACAAAACACAAGGGATGAACTTGCTTTATAATAATCTACTTTGAGATAACTAGTGTACACTAATGAGAATTAACCCATTCCTGGAAGAAATGCATTAATCCCTTTAAATGTCAAATGACCCTTAAAAGACCCAGTACTCAATACTGTTATATTGGGGACCAATTTTCAACAAGTTTTGGAGAGAAAAAAATCATATCCAAACCATAGTACTAATTAACTTTTTTTCATGGGGCGTGGTTACTGGGGATTGAACTCAGGGACACTCTAACACTGAGACACATCCCTAGCCCTATTCTTATATTTTATTTTTATTTAGAGACAGGGTCTCACTGAGTTGCTTAGTGCCTTGCTGTTGCTGAGGCTGGCTTTGAACATGGGATCCTCCTGTCTCAGCCTCCTGAACCTCTGGGATTACAGGCCCAGCTAACAGTTTTTATTAAAATAAGATGTTCAAAAAATAGGAAATATTGAAAACAGCATCACATGAAGAAGCAATAGATGCCTGTGTTTCAGTTTTGCTTTTTTAAAAATTAATACATTATAGTTATACATCATATGGGGTTATTTTTGACAGAATTATACAAGTATGAAATATAATTTGCTCCAAGTTAGTCACCAGTATTTCCCCTCTCCCTTCCCTCCTACTTCCCCTGTTTCCATTCCTATATCCTACCATTTTTTTCTATTTATTTATAGTATTTTTAAATGAACACTTTATAGGTGTACATAAAGGTGAAATTCATTGTGGTATATCATATATATACATATATGGATAGTTTGGTCAGTTTCATTCTATCTTTCCTCCTTTTCCCCAGCCCTTCTTCTTCCCTCCTCAATCCCCTTCCTCTACTCCACTGATCTCTCTTTTATTTTCAAGGGATCCCCTGGTCTTTTTTTCCTCCATAATTTAGTCTAGCTTATGCATATGAGAGAAAACATCAACCACTGACTCTCTGGGTCTGTCTTATTTCACTTAGCATGATGTTTCTCCAGTTCCATTAAGAAGTGAGAGTAGTTGTTACTTTTAGGCATCTTTTCCTAATGAATCATAGTTGTGAAGATGTATTATACAAGTTATAGAGATAAGATTTGAAGATTATAGAGATTTCAAGCATAAAAATCTCCTCCTATCCCCTTTCCCCTCTTAAAAAAAGAGATTAGGAGTTTTATCTTTTGGTCAGACATGTAGTTTTCCTTCCTTCCTTCCTTCCTTCCTTCCTTCCTTCCTTCCTTCCTTCCTTCCTTCCTTCCTTCCTTCCTTCCTTCCTTCCTTCCTTCCTTCTTTATGGTACTGCGGATTGAGCGCAGGGCCTTGTGCATGTGAGGCAAGCACTCTACCAAATGAGCTATATCCCCAGACCAAGTTGTAGTTTTAAATGTCCAACTCAATTGATAACCAAAATGAGTGTTTCAAAATCAGTAGGGTAAATTTTGTAAAAGAACAGGGAATTACCAAGTAAAAGGTAAGCACTGACATTAAATACATCTACTTGTTTTTTTTTCACCCCCGTTTTATTTTAATAAAATGATATATGTGTGCCACCTCTGTGTACTATTGGGATACGATGTTTGTACCTAAGAAGTGTTATTGTAATAGGTAGTATGGCAGTATGTGATTTGATCTCCAAGAATGCTCCACATTTGCATCCCTACATTTTACATTGAAAATTTTAGTTCCAATAGATTTTCAAGATTCATTTGTCCACTGCTCGCTGTCATTAGCAACACCAATTTTGAATGGCTATCTGGTGGTGATTGATAATGACAGTACTCTGCTGTGGCTCTCACAAAGTCACACTATTTAGTAAAATTTTTACAGAGTAAATTTTTAATTTTGTTCCTAAGGGTTGTGTACAAGTACAGAATGATATGGGAAGATGGATCAGTTTAGTGATATACATTCATTGATATTTAACCCAGATAGAATTCTGATCAGAATCTTAGAACTGGCAGTATTTTTTAAAGGTTTTTGACTTTAATGCTCCCATATTGTAGGTATGAAAAATAAGGCTCAGAATGGATTTCTAAAGTCCATAGTTATAAAAATTAAAAATTAGAAGTTAGATCTTAAAAACTTAAATTTGTTGCCATTCTTTTCTGGACTTAGGTATCCTTAGTGATATATATGTATTTTTACCTACTTACATATTACTTTATTGGGTAAAAACAGAAGTTATGATTCTCTTGTACACAAAAATTTTTACTGATCACTTGTATAATTAGATAAACAACATTTTAAATATTTTTCTCAACTACAGCATTTTCTTAGGTTTCACTTCCTTAAATCTCAACTTTTGTTAATTTTTGCCTATTTTAGGTTTATAGAACTGTAGAGATGAAAATGCACATATATCACACAGTTCATTACTCTTATTTTATAAATGAAAAAAAATGGGACCCACAGAGATTTTTGTCTCTTTTACTAGGTCCGGTCAGTTAACGATGGAGCTAAGATGAATTCTCACTAACTTTGACTCAGTCCATTGCCCTTATATTCTTCTATGTTGTATTCATTCAATTTTATTTTATATAAAAAATTATATTGTGAAATATTTCAAGCATGCCATAAAATATGAAAAAAAAACAGAAGAGAACAATGCAATTAATACCTATGTATCCTATATTCTGGTCTTTAGAGTCATGTTTTCAGACCATTCTCGTATTTTAAGAAATAAAGCAGACATAGTTGAATCTTTGTAACTCTGCCCCTCTTTCCTTCTCCTTTTTTCTTAATATGTATTTTTTCAACTTTCAGTAAAAAACATTTCAAACATATAAAAAGTTGTAGAATATTGTTATTATTTCAGAATATTCCTGTTGTTCCTTCTCAGCCAATTCTTGCCCTAGTCCACCTAGAACTAACTACTTTTCTGACATTTTCCACCAGAGTGAGTATTGCCTGCTTGAGAATTAAATAATGTGATTGAATGGTATATACTGTGTTGTGTAAAGCTTCTTTCATTCTGCATAATGCTTTTGGGATAAATCTATGCTGTTGGATGTATTAATAGTTACTTTTAATTGCCAAGTAGTGCACCATTGTATGAATGTATCTTGATTTGTCTATCCACTTCCCGTTGGCACATGTTTGCTTTCTAATTTTGCCTATTATGAGTAAAGCAGCTATAAGAGCTACTCTAACTTCGGTATACCTACTGTTTCAGTGTATATCTTCTTTAAATTTATTTTAACTAGTTATACATGACAGTAGAATGCATTTTGACTCACTATACACAAAGGGAGCACAACTTTTCATTTTATTCATTTAACTATAAATTATTCTTATTTCTTAGTTTAAAAATGCATCTCATATAGACAGTATAGAGTAGGGTCTTACAAATTTTAAAGTTTTGTGGTTACCTCTACTTTTAAATTAGAATTATTAATCCACTTAAATTTAATGTAATTATTGTTGTATGAAGTTTTAGATCTACCATCTAAAATTTTGTTTTCTTTTTCTTCCTTCTGTTTATCATTCCTCTGTTCTGTCTTTGGATTAGGATATAATAAAACTATATATAATTACTGGATTATATTAATGTTTTTAGAGTCTTAGAATTCTGTTTTATACATTGCCTTTTTAGCTATATTTGTTAAATATTTTTATCATATATATGTGTTCTTTATTTTGTGTTAGAATTTTTAGGGGTTACTCTAGGGATTGCTATATACAATTTTAATTTATGCAGTTTATTTGGTGTTATTATTGTGTTGCTAAAGTATGAAAACCTTATAATTCTGTACATTCATTTACCACTTTAAACTTTCTTTTGTTCTGTAATTTTAATATATAATGTATCTGCATACATTATAAATTCCACAGTTTATTTTTAAATTTTTATTGGTAGACTATAATTAGATATATTAGTGGGGTTCATTGTTACATATTTATAAATGTGTATAATCTAATTTTTTTTCAGTTTCATTCTGCAGTATCTCCCCTAAGCCTCCTATCTTCTCCATTCCACAGTTAAAAAATACCCTTAAACTGTATGCTTAAATAAATGAAAGGAAAAAAAAGTATTTTATATTTACTCAGATGTTCATCATTTCCAATGCTCTTCATTCCTTTCTAAAGATCCAAGTTTACTTCTGGTATTATTTTCCTTTAGCTTGAAGATCTTCCTTTAATATTTCTTATAGCTTAGAGGTTTGCATCATAGATGCTCTTCGTTGTCTTTCATCTACATTGTCTTTATTTTGCCTGAGTTTTTAAAAGATAATTTTTCTGGATATAAAACTTTTCAACGCCAGGCACTGTAGTGCATGCCTATGATCCCAGCAGCTCAGGAGACTGAGGCAGGTGGATTGCAAGTTTAAACCAAAAGCGAGGTGCTAAACAACTTCACGAGAAGCTGTCTCTAAATAAAATATAACATAGGGATGGGGATGTGGCTCAGTGGCCAAATGCCTGTGAGTTCAATCCCCAGTTACCATCCCATCAACCTCCCCAAAAAACCTTTTCATTGACAGTTATTTTATCTTTATTCTCTTTCACTGTAATAATTGTCCACTTTCTTTGGCTATTTGATTCTGATAAAAAGTCAGTGGTCATTTTAATCTTTATTCTTTTGTACATAATATGTTATTTTCTCTGCTTTCATGATTTTATATTTTTTTCTTTTATTGCTGATTTATAAAATTTATTTATTTATTTTTTTGTAATTTTTGCAGTGCTGGGGATCAAACCTGTGGCCATACACATGCTAAGCAAGAACTCTTACAACTAAGCTACATCCCCAAAAATGTTCTTCATTTTTAAGTTTATTTAACTAATACATAAATCATAAAATTGCATATGTTAATGAAGTTTTATGCAATGTTTTGATATACATGTACATTGTATATTGTTCAAATACGTTTACATATATTTATCTCCAAAAATATTTTTTCTTTTCTTTGTGGTGAAAATATTCACCATAAAATACACATTGAAAAACTTTTCCCCCTTTTCTTCATGGACTCTTGTAACCACTATTCTACTTTCAAATTCTATGAGATCAACTTTTTTAGATTGCACATGAGTGAAAAAGTGCAGTATTTGTCTTTCTGTGCCTGGCTTATTTCACATAATATAATTATTTTCAGTCCCATTTGTGTTGTTGCAAATAATGGGATTTCATTCATTTTATGACTGAATAATATTTCAGTGTGTGTGTGTGTACCTCACGTTCTGTATCAATTCATGATGAATGCTTGGTGGACATTTAGGTTGTTTTTACTTTTTGGCTATTGTGAGTAGTGCTAGAATACTTTTGATTTAAAATGTACATTATAGAAATATAATTATTGCTATATCTGCTTTCTTTTGGGTTTCATTTGCATGGATTATCTTTTTCTGTCCTTGTTTTTCAGTCCATGTCTTTCCTCAGAGATGAAGTGAATTTCTTGTAAGCAACATACAGATGGTTTTGTTCTTATATTCATTCATTAACTATATAATTTTTAATTGAAAAATTTAACCCATTAATTACACTCAAGGTAATTATTGATTGGTAGAATCTTACTACAGACATATTATAACATTTTTTTTTAGTTTTATTGTAGTTCTTTTCTTTATTGCTCTCTTAACACTCTTCCTCTGTAGTTAAGTGATTTACTCTAGTACTATAGTTTCCTTCCTTGCTTATTACATTTAGTTTGCTTATTGCAGATTTTTGGCTTATGCTTGTCATAAGGATTACAGAAATATTTTGATTCTGATGAGATATACAAATATAATAACAACATAGCATGATTATAAAGAACAGAAATAAACAGAAAAAAGGAAAGAAAATATATTACTAAAATGATCTTCAGTTACACTTCATTTTCCCCCATATTCTAAATTTTTATGTCCCAGTTTATATCTTTTATACAGCCTATCTCTTGATATATTAATGTAGTCATTTTTATTTTTGATTTTATAGCTTCCTACTAAAGATATGGTTTATGCACTGTTTATAGTATTAGAACATACTAAATTTGTTTATATAATTGCTTTTACCAGTGAGTTTTATAACATCCCATGTTTTCTTCTTATTCACCAATGATTCTTTCTTTCAGTTCAAAAAACTTCCTTTTGCATTTTTTATAGGATAGATCTGGCAGAGATATGTTCTCTCAGTTTTTGTATGGGAATGTCTTTTTCTCTCTTTCATTCTAAAGGTTAGTTTTGCTGGGTACAGTATTCTATATTCTCAGTAGGCAGTTTTTGTCTTTCAGCAAAATCTTATGCTACTCTCTTCTGGCCTATGAAGTTTTTGCTGAAAAATCTATTTTTAAGCAAACCAGGATGCCTTAATATGTTGTTTCTTTTCTATTGCTTCCTTGAGAATCTTTATCTTTCAACTTTGAGAGCTTGATTATAAGATGTCTTGGGGTAGATGTAGTTGAGTTAAACCTGACTCATGACCTTCAACTGTATTATACCTGGATATTTTTACTCTTATTTGGTTTTAAAAAATTTTCTGTTGGTCTCTGGCTCTTGATTATTTGGGTGTAAAGTGGCCTGAGCACGAACCCTTGAGAGACTGAAGAATCAGTCAGTGAGTTTATTAATCATCCCCCGAGAGCAGATTCAGGAGGCATCTTGGGAATGCAATGTGGCAGTAGCTACAGAAATAAGAAACCCAGAACTGTGAGTTTGCCACTCAGTCTGAGTGGACCTGTCTGAGCCCAGCAAACCTGTGTAAAGGCAAAAACCGGGAACATTTTACCCAGGGGAACAGAGGTTAGAGAGGCTGTAGATAGCTGGACTCTCCCCAGCTCCATGAGTCCCAAGGCTCACAGTAAAATGGAAAACTAAATACAGGAGGCTTACAGGACCCCAAGTACAAAAAAATTACAACAGATCCACACCAAGGCACTGATTATAAAAATGCCTAACATAAAGAATAAGTATAGAATTTTAAAGGCTACAGGGAAAAGTGATAGGTAACATTTAGAGGAAGACCAATATGGATCTCAGCTAATTCTCAACCCAGACCCTCAATTTAGAAGGTCTTGGAATAATATATACCAAGCTCTGCAAGAAAATGGATGCTAGCCAAGAATACTATTCCCAGCAAAATTAAGCTTTAGAATTAATGATGAAATAAAAACCTTCCATGATAAACAGAAATTAAAAGAATTCACAAGTAGAAAGCCTACACTATAAAACATACTCAATAAAATATTTCATGAAAAAATGAAAAATAAGGGCTGGGGTTGTGACTCAGAGGTAGAGTACTCACCTAGCATGTGTGAGGCACTGGGTTTGATCCTCAGCACCACATAAAATAAAGATATTGTATCCATCTATAATTAAAAAATAAATTTAAAAATTCAGGAATTTGTCAAATTGAATCTTGTCTGTGAAGAAATTCTTTAAAAAAATGAAAAATAAAAGTAAAAACCAGCAAAGAGTGGAGCTACACTAGAAGAATAATCAATCAAAGAGAAACTAATTCAAATTAAAAAGAAGAAATAAATCAAAACGACAGGGAATAAAAATCATATCTCAATAATAACACTGAATGTAAATGGCCTAAACTCATCAATCAAAAGACATAGACTGGCAGATTTGATTAAAAAAGAAGACCCAACAATATGCTGACTCCAAGAGACTTACCTAATAGGAAAAGACATCCACAAACTAAAGATAAAAAGATGGGAAAAAACATATTATTCACATGTTTCTTGTAAACAAGCAGGGGTGTCTATCCTCATATAAGATAAAGTGGATTTCAAGCCAAAAAGTTAATCAGAATGGACCAAGAAGGTCATTTCATATTGCCTAAGGGAATTATATATCAATGAGATATAACAATCATAAATATTTATACCCCAAACAGTGGAGAACCAAACAAACCATTCTCAATTTCAAAAATTGAATAGACCCAACACAATAATACCAGGTGACTTTTACATGCCTCTCTCATTACTAGATAGATCCTTCAAACCAAAACTAAATAAAGAAGCTATAGAACTAATGAATACAATTAATAATGTAGACTTAACAGACATGCATAGAATATTTCATCCATCATAGACTGAATGTATTTTCTTCTTGGCAGCACATGGATCCTTCCCTAAAATAGACCATATTGTAGGTCACAAAGCAACTCTTAGCATATACAAATAATATAGAGATAATAACTTGCATCCTATCAGATCACAATGCAATAAAATTAGAAACCAATGATAAAACAAAAAATAGAAACTGCTGTAACAGTTGGAGACAAAATAATATGCTATTGAATGACCAATGAATAGCAGAAGAACTCAGATGAAATTTACATAAAACCTTTAGAACTTAATGAAAATCACAACATAACTTATCAAAATCTCTGGGGCAGTCAAAATCTATGAAGGCAGTTCTAAAAGGAAAGCTCATTGCATTGAATGCATTCTATAAAAGAACAGAAAGTCACAAAATGCATAACCTAACATTACATCTGAAAGCCCTAGTAAAAGGTCAAATCAACACTAAAAGAAGTAGAAGACAGAAAATAATTAACATCAGAGACAAAATGAATGAAATTGAAAAAAAAATTAAAAATAGATGAAACACAAGTTCGTTTTGAAAAAATAAATAATATTGATAAATCCTTAGCCAAGGTAAGGAAGAAAAAGAAAAATCACTAAAAATTTATGATAAAAAAGAAAATATCACTATAGACACTGTTGAAATACAGACAATAATCAGAAACTATTTTGGAAATCTGTACTCCAAAAATGTAGAGAATCATATGTTCTAATCAAATTGAACCAGGAAGACATAGAAAATTTAAACAGATCAATTTTAAGCAATGAATTTGAAGATGTAATCAAAAGCCTACCAACAAAGAAAAGCCCAGGACTAGATGGATTCTCAGCTAAGTTCTATCAGACCTTCAAAGAAGAACTAACCCAACACTCCTCAAAATACTCGATGAAACAGAAAAGGAGGGAACACTTCAAAACTCTTTCTATGAAGCTAGTATCACCCTGATACCCAAACTAGACAGAGACATATTAAGGAAAGAATACTCCGAACCAATACCCCTTCTGAACATAGATGCAAAAATTCTTAATAAAATCCTGGCAAATTGTATACAAAAACATTAACAAGATAGTGAACCATGATCAAGTGGGGTTTATTCTAGGGGTGCAAGGCTGGTTCAACATTCAGAAATTAATAAATTAAATTCATCACATCAACAGACTTAAAAATAAGAACCACATGATTATCTCAATAGATACAGAAAAAGCATTTGACAAAATTCAGCATAAATTCTTGTTCAAAACAATAGAAACACTAGGGATAGAAAGAACATGCCTCAACATTGTAACAGCTACTTATGCTAAACCCTACAACCAACATCATTCTAAATGGAGAGAAATTGGAGTCATTCCCTCTAAAAACTAGAGCAAGACAAGGGGGGGGGGGGCTCTTACATGACTTCTATTCAACATTGTCCTTGAAACTCTAGCCAGAGCAATTAGACAAAAGAAAGGGAGATTAAAGGGATATGAACAGGAAAAGAAGAACCGAAATTATCCCTATTTGCTGAGGACATGATTTTGTATTTAGAAGACCCAAAAAACTCCACCAAAAACCTTCCTGAACTCATAAATAATTCAACTAAATAGCAGGAAGTAAAATTAACACCAATAAAGTAATGGAATTCCTATACACCAATGATGAATCAGCTGAAAGAGAAATCAGGAAAGCTATTCCATTTACGGCAGCCTCAAAGAAAGTAAAATACTTGGTAATCAATCTAAGAAAAGAGGTAAAAGACCTCTATAATGAAAACTACAGAACCCTAGAGAAAGAAATTGAAGAAGATTTTAGAAAATGGAAATACCTCCCATGTTTTTGGATAGACAGAATTAATATTGTAAAAATGGCCATACTCCCCAAAAGGCTATACAGTTTTAATGCAATTCTCATTAAAATTCTGATGACGTTCTTCACTGAAATAGAAAAACCAGTCATGAAATTCCTTTGGAAAAATAAGAGGTCCATAATGGCCAAGAAATCCTCAGTGAGAAAAGTAAAGCAGGAGGCATCACCTTAAATTACTACAGAGCCAATTCACAAAAGCCAATCTTTGGACCAACCTAGGTGCACTTCAACAGATGAATGGATAAATAAAATGTAGTGTATATACAGAATGGAATACTACTGAGCCTTAAAGAAGAATAAAAATTATGGCATTTAGGGTAAATGGATGGAACTGGACAGTGTCATGCTAAGTAAAATAAGCCAATTGCCCCCCAAAACAAAGATTAAATATTCTTTCTGATATATGGATGCTAACCCATAAAAAGGGAGGGGAAGGAGTGGAAATATAGAAGTTCATTGGATTAGACAAAGGGAGATAAAAGGAAGGAATGGGGATGGGTAGAAAGATGGTAAAATGAATTGGAGATTTATTTTCTATGTTTATGAATACACAGCCAGTGTAACACCATATCATGTTCAACCACAAGAATGGGATCAAAATTTTAATGTGTTGCACATCTTTTATATATAATATGTCAAAATACACTCCATTGTAATGTATATCTAAAAGCAACAAATAAAAATAAAATAAAAAAGAAAAGTTTTGTTATTATTTTTTTTTTTAAATAATACGTCTACCCCTGCAGCATTTTCAGGTATTTCTTGAGCCCCCAAAACACAAATATTGGTTTTTGAATACTGTCCAAAAGTAGACTTTCTTCATTCCTGTTTATTTATTTATTTTTTTTCTCTTTCAACTATGTATTTTCAAATCAACTTTCTTGAAGCTCACTAATTATTTTTTTTTCCTTTGGTCTACATTACTATTGATGACTCCAATTACATTTAATTTCTGAAACAACTTCCATCTCTTTGTTATTTTTCTGTTAGAGCATTGAAATATTTCTGTGTGTTTTCTTCAAGCTTTTTGTTTCCTCTAAACAATTGTTTTAAATTCTCTGGGAATTCTCTACTGAATTCTATGTGGTCTACTTCTGGCACTTCATTTTGGCTATTAAGTGAGGTCATGATTGCCTGGAAATGCTTGTTGGTGTTTGATATCTTCTGGATATTGAGAGATTAGGTATTTATTCCAATCTTCTTAATCCGGTTTTGTTTGTGCCTCTCTTTCCAGAAATTATAAGCAGTTCTCTTATTTTTTTTATTTAATTTTTTAATTTGTTTTAATTAGTTACATGACAGTACAATGACCTTGACATATCATACATTTGAATCAGATGGGATATAATATCTCATTTTTCTGAGTATACAGGTTGCAGAATCACATTGGTCATGCATTCACATATATACACACGGTAATGTCTGTTTCATTCTTCTATCCTTCCTATCTCCCCAACCCCACCCCTCCCCTCCCATCACTTCTCTCTACCTAATCTTTTTTTTTCTCACATCTTCATACATGTATTTTGTATAACAATGAGGGTCTCCTTCCACCATCCATCAGTTCTCTTATTTTTCTGTGAGCCAAGAATCACTTCTACTTTTTCATCAGGGAAAGACATCCAGGTCCATATTTGCCAGGAGTCCACTGTTGGTATATTGTTACTTTTTGTACTTCGTGCCCAAGATTGTTCCAAATGTATTACTGGTGTATTGTACAAGGTGAAGCAGGAGGGTACCTAGAGAGGGTAGCCTGTCTACACAAGCGTCTCAATGGTGTCAAGGCAGGAACAGGCACCTTGTCCATAGTTACTGACCTGTCATCAGGAACTGGGGCATTTTGTCCACCCCTGGGAAAAGTCACCATGAATGGACAAGACCCATGTTCTGTGTTATGTACAGCAATCAACACCACCAAGACACACTCTAAATCCATGACCTGTCAAGACCTATATAATATTGGGGCAAGACCAAGACTTACACTCCTTTGGGCTTGTCTATTTGTGAGGTGGTTTATGGCCAAAGATTGTTGCAATTAGCCACAGGTGATGGTAGCTGGAATCAAAGACTAATAGACTGGGGCTGCATATCTTCTTTTGGCACCAGAGTTATTTTATAGGCTCTGTTAACAAAAATGCCTTAGGATGGGGACTGTTAGAATCTGTCCAACATTAAATTATCCAGCTCTATGTTCTAAGGTAAATCCTGTGCTCTCAGCCCAAGTGAATGAAATCTTTCACTACACTATGCTGCCTAAGATTAGGGTAGTGTTGGTAAAGGAATCCTTAATCACCTAGGCTAATGGGAAGCTTTGCCATGCCTGAGTCTTATAGAGATGGACCTGGAAAATATCAGGGGTGCACCAAGGTCCATGAAACAGCTGGTAGTGACGCAGTCCCAACAGGAGTCTGTCTCACTGGAGCACCGGTCTCTCCCTGGTGCTAGAGCAATTCTAAAGCCCCAACTGTGAGCACTGACCTGACAAGCTGTGCTACCTGAGGTTGGAGGTTTGCATGGTGTAGATAATCCCTTGGCTTTCAAGGCTGAAAACAAAACAAAACAAAACAAAACAAAAAAACTGAGTTACACCTGAGGCTCACAATCTTAGGGACCTGTACAGTCTCAGAAGGAAAATGTATGTGGCTCATGCCTATTCCAATGCTGGTAATGAGTATATTGCACTAGGGCTGTCTGGAGTTTCTGTTAGCTTTGGGATGTGTATGGGGATTGCAGTTTCTGCTGGGTGCTGGATTTCACCATGGCAGTCCTGGAATTGGGCTTCAAGACAGAGTCCTATGCAAGCTTTTGTGTTCTGCTTCCTAATGGATGGAATCTTGCTCTTCTCTGTGTCAATCAATGTTGAGGAGGGGTGGCATAGGCAGTCTCTTTTCCATTTGGCATCTCAGTCCATGGGTATTGACCTTGTGGTAGGGGTCCTGGGGCTCTGCTCACCTCAATTCTGGGTTTCCCTATGGTGACTTGCTACTGGTCTTGAAGTCCAAGGCTTGAATGAAATTCTGTCTCTCTTTCCCTCATACTGGAATTATGTCTCTCTCCATTTGGAGTTCTTGAAATTGGCCAAGGTGTGACACTTGCAACTCTTTCCTTCCTGCCTTCTTCAATGTCTTTTCATTTGATTATACTAAAATAAGATAGTATGGTTTCCTACCTGATTTACTTTTTTTCTCTTTGAAATCTAATAATATTTTAAATTTTATTTGAAAATGTTTTATTTATTCTTTTTAGATATACATGACAATAGAGTGTATTTCACATTATATATACATGGAGTATAACTTATTCTAATTAGGATACCATTCTTGTGGTTGTACATGATGTGGAGTTTCACTATTGATGTATTCATATATGAACATAGGAAAGCTATCTGCAGTTAATTCTACTGTATTTCTTATTCCCACCCCTCTACCTTCTCTTCATTCTCCTATGTCTAATTCACTGAACTTCTATTACCTACTCCAGTTTTGTGTTTTAGCATCTGCATATAAGAAAGAACATTTGGCCTTTGTTTTTTTTGGGGGGGATTGGCATGATATTCTCCAGATCCATTCATTTACTGACAGAAGTTATTTAAAAAAAGTCATGGCTATTATTTTTATGGCTGAGTAATATTCCATTGTGTATATATATACCACATTTTCTTAATCTGTTCATCTGTTGAAGGGCACCTAGGTTGGTTCCACAGTTTAGCTATTGTGAATTGAGCTACTGTAAACACTGATATGGTTGCATCACTATAGTATGCTGATTTTAAGTCCTTAGGTATAAGCCAAAGAATGGGATAACTGTGTCAAATGATGGTTCCATTTCAAGTTTTCTGAGGAATCTTTATACTGCTTTCCAGAGTTGATGCACCATTTTGTAGTCCCACCAGCAACAAATGAGTGTACCATTTTCCCCATTTCTTTACCAATGTTTATTATGATTTGTATTCTTGATAATCTATTCTGACTGGAGTGAGATGGAATCTCAGTGTAGTTTTGATTTGTATTCCTCTAATTGAGAGAGATGCTGAACTTTTGGCATATATTTGTTGACTATATCTCTTTTCACGTGAAGAGTTTTTTCAGTATCTTTGCCCATTTATTAATTAGGTTATTTGGTTTTTTGGTGCTAAAATTTTTGTGTTCTTTATATATGCTTTATAATGCTCCCTGAGGTGTAGGTGGCAAAGTTTTCTTCTATAGTGTAGGCTCTCTGTTCATGTTCTTGATTGATTCCTTGGTTGTGAAGGAGTTTTTAGTTTGATGACATCCATTTATTGATTCTTGATTTTACTTTTTGTGCTTTAGGAATCTTATTGAGGAAGTCTGTTCTTGAGCTGACCTGATGGAGAGTTGGACTTACTTTTTCTTCTAGTAGGTGCAGGGTCTCTGAACTAATGCCCAGGTTCTTCATCCACTCTGAGTTGAGTTTAGGTTAGGGTAAAATATAGGGGTTCACTCCATACTATATATGGATTTCCAATTTTCCCAGCAACATTTGTTGAAGAGCTATCTTTTCTCCAATGTATGTTCATGGTGCCTTTGTGTCTAGTATGAGATAGCTGTATTTATGTGGGTTTGTTTCTGTGTCATCTATTCTGTTCCATTGGTCTTCAATTTTATTTTTGTGCCAATACCATGACACTTTTTGCTATTATTGCTCTGTAATATAATTTTTTAAGTTTTTAAAATTTGTTCTTTTTAGACATGCATGACAGTAGATTGTATTTTGAAATATTATGCATACATGTAGTATATCTTATTGTAATAAGGATACCATTTTTGTGCTTGTACATGATGTGTTATTTCACTGATTGAGTATTCATATAAGGCTATAGGAAAGTAACGTCTGGTTTTGTGATGCTTCCTGCTTTGTGTTTGCTTTGCTTATTCTAAACCTCTTATTTTTTCAAATGAATTTTATGATTGCTTTTTTTTCAGTTTCTATGAAGAATATCATTGGAATTTTAATAGTAGTAACATTAAATCTGCATAGTACTTTTGGTAGTATGGCCTTTTTTAGCAATGTTTATTCTGCTTATCCAAAAAATGGACAATCTTTCTATCTTCTGTGGTGTTCTTCAATTTCTTTGTCAAATGTTCTGTAGTTTTCATTGTAGAGTTCTTTCACCTCTTTTGTTAGAATGACTCCCAAGTATTTTAATTTTTTTGAGGCTATAGTTACTGGGATAATTTTTCTAATTTCTCTTTCAGCTGATTCATCATTGGTGTATAGGAATCAAATTGATTTATGGTTGTTAATTTTACATCCTGCTACTTTGATGAAATAGTTTATGAGTTCTAGAAGTTTTCTGGTGGCATTTTTTGGGTCTTGTAAATATAGGATATGTCATCAGCAAATAGGCCTGGTTTGAATTCTTATTTTCCTCTTCATATCCCTTTAATTTCTTTCTTTCTTTTCTTTTTTTACATAATTGCTCTCCCTAGAGTTTCAATGACTATGTTGAATAAAAGTTGTGAAAGAGGGCATATTTGACACAAAACTCTATGTGATTGTTGGTAGCAGCATTGTTCATAAAGTCCTCATACTGAAATAGTCCAGATGTTCATCAGTTGGTGAATTCATGAACAAAATATGGTATATTTATATGGAGCACAGAATAAAAAAAATAAAAAAGGATAGGGCTACCAAAAAATGTAACAACCCAATAAGCTTCAGACATTGTGCTAAGTCAAAGTAGACAGACACAAAAGACTACCTATTGTATGATTTTATTTTTATAAAATTTCTAGAAACTTCAAACATATTTAAAGATAAAGTAAATTATTGTTTGCATGGCTAAGATAGTAATGGGAATCAATTGCAAACAGGTATAAGAGAATTTTAGGGTGATTAAAGTGTTCTAAACTTGAATATTGGTGATAATTGCAGTGTATAAGTTAAAATCATTGAAGTTCACGTTTGTAATGAAATTTTTATGATATGTAAATTATAACTCAGGAAAAAAAGTATATACCACAACACACTCATTAGAATTGTTAAATTAAAAAGACTAACCCTACCAAGTATTGGGGAAGATATGAAACAGCTGTATATCGCATTCATTGCTTCGAGAAAATGTATGGCATAGCAGTACAGAAACAGTTTGATTGTTTTCTTATAAAATTGAATGTATACGTATAATCCAGAAATTCTACTTCTCAGTATTTATTCAAGAGACAATGAAAATATATGTCAACAGAGACATTTATACTCAAATGCTCATAACAAGTTGGTTTACAATAGTTGAATACAGTGAACAACTTATATGTGAATGGATAAAACAAATTGTGTCTTGTCTATATATAGAATATTTTCCAGCAATGACAAGGAGTGAACCACTTGCTGATCCTGACAACAACATGGATTAGTCTCAAAAGCAAAACAACAAAAAACAAACCAAACAAAATTAAAACTGACATCACAAATTACATATCATATGATTCTATTTATACACAGTTCTAGAAAAGACTATATTCTAATGACAGAAAGCACATCCATGGTTTCCATGAGCCCACGTGGGAGGAATGAATTAAAGATAATGAGATAGGAAGCAATTTTGGGAATGTAGCAATCATTCTAGTTCATGATTCTTGTAGGATTTATAGATAAATAGATAGATTGTTCAAAGCTCATCAAAGCTCATAACATTTAGAAGTTTTCTTGTGTATAAATCACATTAAAACAAAAAAAACATTAAAAATACCTTTTAAGAAGAAGTGTAATCTATAAGAGCAAATTTAGTTTTTCATTTCATTTGTTTCAGTACTGGGGATTGAACCTAGGGACACTCTATGACTGAGCTAAATCCCTGCACCATTTATTTATTTATCTATTTTTAATCTAGAGACAGCATCTAAGTTGCTGAGGGTCTTGCTAAGTTCCTGAGACCGATCTTGAACTTGGGATCCTCTTGCCTCAGCCTCTCTAGTAACTTGGATTATAATTTGTGCCACTGTGCTTGGCTATAAAAGCAAATTTTTAATGATTATTAATCTTACCTGACTTATAAGTCCATGTAATTTTTAAAACTGCCAATTTATTGTTTTTTCTCATTTGTTTATTTTCTATGAAACTTTTAATAATGCTTATCAAACTTTGTACTTTTCAGTAGAAAAGGAATATATAACACACGTATGTACTTATCTGTAGTATGTATATAATTTTTTAATATTATGCTATTCAATTTCTAAAACAGAAAAAAATCGATATGAGATTGATTTTTAGAACTCCTAATTTTTAAAAATATTGTTTTAGTTGTTGATGGACCTGTATTTTATTTGCTTATTTATATGTGGTACTGGGAATTGAACCCAGTGCCTCACGTGTACAAGGCAAGCCGCTGTACTGCTGAGCTACAACTTCAGCCCCTAGAACTCTTAACTTTATTTGAAGAAAGTGCAGACTAAGAAGAAATTGTGGATGAATAATAAAAATAATATAAATAAAATAATAATTAAGTCTATGAAGTAACAGATTTTGATAATCCATTATAATACAAAAACATTTTTTCAAAAATTGTGGCAAAAAGAATAAAATTAGAGAAAAAACAATTTTAAATTTATAAACTTAATTCTAATTTGCTTAAAATTACAAATGATATGACAATGTTATATGATTACCTATGTGTTAAAAGGATCATCTAGCATGAAAACAATGTTTTCAGAAGCTGGGTGAAGATTGTTTTATAGGACAGAGACTGGGAGGATAATCAACCAGCCAAGAGGCTATTTGGCCAGTGGGCTTGAAACTTAGTAGTCAGCAGAAGCACAGAAAACTCTCTGTCTTTTGGGACCCCTGATACTGATGATGCTATTCCCTGACCAGATCACTTAGTGGAACTAAAATTAACTGAGTAGTGGTACTTTAGTTATGTAGGTAGGGAAACAGCAGTGGGTTCTGCCACTATATTCGACTCTTCTTGTGAAGTCAGAAGTTGACTGGCCTTGTGTGGAGAAATCAATAAAGCATTTATAACCCTTCATGAAAGAAAAGATTTTTGAAAAGGGAATATGTCGGTTACATGGAGAGATGACCCTGTGTGAAGGTGGGAAGGGTTACAGTAAGCGGATTAAGCAGTAGTGACTACAGGGAACACATGCCAGTATTTTTGATTTATGTTAGCGTTCATGTAGTGAGTGCTATCTGGAGAATAGCAGTGCTTTTCAAACCCTATTGATGAAGCTTTGTACACCCATGGCAGCTTTGCGAAGTTGCTGGAGTGTATTGTGCTGAAGGACTCTGATTGTGTGTATCTGATGATCCTGTTTTTCCTTAAAGGGTGACTGATCTAGTCTGCATTGTTTGGTTGGGTAATATTTTGGCTCAAACTTCCTGCTTATACAAAGATGATTGGTTACTTTTTATCTTTAAAATTCCTGCATAGCCAAATTTCTTGTTGTTCAAATGCTAGAATTAATCGATCAGTCCTCTTCCTTTCTTTTCATTTCTTCCACTTCTGCATGGTAATTTAGAGCATGTTTTAGTCATCATGGCCTATCAAATATATGAGTTTTAGAAGCTGGGTGAAAGTCATTTATTTTAGTCATTTAAAATTTGATTAATATTTTAAGTGCTCTACATTTTTATCATACTTACCATACCCTGAAATTTAAGGTGATTAACTCTAAGGAATAATTGTTGAATTTAGAAACATGATATAGTATAAAAATAGGTATATTGCTATTTTATGAATGTCTTTTTCTCTATGAATGAATTTTTAGCATGTTAGATATTGAGAATATTTTCTCAATATAAAAAGAAGTTGATATGAGACATTGTGCAAGTGGATGGGCCTTTAGGCTGAATCTTTATTGTTGTATATGATTTCCATTGCCAAAGCTTCTTTTTAATTTGTAAATGTGAAATGGACTGAATCAAAGTCTTAGAAGATTCAAGGAATATAATCCAATGTGATATAGAGCAAAATACAATTTAAAATCTAAATAATTCTCCAACTCATAAAACTGCTTTCTGATCTACTTTCTTTTTTAATCATTACAAAGCACAAAGCAAAACTACTGCTGTATTTCTCTCTTTCCAAGATAGGCATCTCTTCTATGCATCTTTTTGGGAAACTTAAAAAACAAAACAAAACAAACAAGAAACGAAAAACACCCTTGCACTGGCTCATTTTGTTTAATGGTCTGGAAATTTGAAAATGAGGTTGTCTGATAAAGATGACCCCCAAGTAGTGACTGTGGCAGTGTGGGGTGTTTGGGAGCAGAGCAAAAATGGCAGGAAGCCTCCTAGAAAAGCAGTGGTACTGAAATAATCCTACAGAGCAGCAAAGTCTTATTTCCTCACACTGAAGCTCTCCTGCTCCAGGTTCTTCCTCTGTCACCCTATTGATGAACAGCAATTTTTAGATAGTCCCTAAATCATCATGTTCTGAAAAACAGATGGATTAACTGGCTTGAGGTCACTCAATGTGTTAGGAGCAGAGGTAGTGTTAAATTCCCAGTCTCTCCATCCCCATCCTTGTACACAACCAAATATATTGGCTGTGGCTACATCAACATTTCTAATGCTTACAAAACACACTCATTAAAATGTTTCTAAATTGATTAAACCAAGTTTATACCCAGTTTCTTTTCCATTCTTTTATTTTAAAAAAAATCCTGGATTGATCAGGTACCACTTACTGTACAAATCTGTAAGGATTTTTTTCCCGCTAATTATACTTCCTAATTCTTGTCTCACTTTTTTATATCAAATGATGATTTCATATCTCATCACTTTTTATCATTAAAATGTCAAATCTGAGATTAAAAGTTATAAGCTTTACCCTGCGTTTTAGAAAAGAAGGTTTTTTTTTTTCCCTTAAATTATTGTGCTGATTCTATGTGAGTTGCCACATTTAAGTAGCAGCTACTCTGATTATATGTGGGAGATGGGAAATCACATTTAACTAATTTCTGCACACAAGAAGAAAAGTGACTTCAGTTGACAACTTCAAACTATTGAATTTACAACAAATCTTTTAACCAAAAACACTTTAAAGAGAGGAAAATATCCACTGAATCACTGAGTATAATTACTTCTTTCCCACCAATTGCCAATCAAAGGCATGAGAAAGAGGAGAAAAAAAAAAGAATGAGATAGATGGATAACTTAGAAAAATATGTGCACACAAAAAAAGTTAATTTTACATATAATTTGAAAGATGAATAATAGGCTTAATTATGACAGCTTCTCTCAAAGCAATAGTTTGTAATTTTATTTTTATTTTTTTAAAATTTTTATTGTTCATTGTTCAAAAGATTACATAGTTCTTGATATATCATATTTCACACTTTGATTCAAGTGGGTTATGAACTCCCATTTTTACCCCGTATACAGATTGCAGAATCACATTGGTTACACATCCACTGATTTACATATTGCCATACTAGTGTCTGTTGTATTCTGCTGCCTTTCCTATCCTCTATTATCCCCCCCCTCCCCTCCCCTCCCCTCTTCTCTCTCTACCCCCTCTACTGTAATTCATTTCTCCCCCTTGTATTTTTTCCCTTTCCCATCACTTCCTCTTGTATGTAATTTTGTATAACCCTGAGGGTCTCCTTCCATTTCCATGCAATTTCCCTTCTCTCTCCCTTTACCTCCCACCTCTAATCCCTGTTTAATGTTAATCTTCTTCTCATGCTCTTCGACCCTACTCTGTTCTTAGTCACTCTCCTTATATCAAAGAAGACATTTGGCACTTGTTTTTGAGGGATTGGCTAGCTTCACTTAGCATAATCTGCTCTAATGCCATCCATTTCCCTGCAAATTCTATAATTTTGTCATTTTTTAATGCAGAGTAATACACCATTGTGTATAAATGCCACATTTTTTTAATCCATTCGTCTATTGAAGGGCATCTAGGTTAGTTCCACAGTCTAGCTATTGTGAATTGTGCTGTTATGAACATCGATGTAGCAGTGTCCCTGTAGCATGCTCTTTTTAGGTCTTTAGGGAATAGACCGAGAAGGGGAATAGCTGGGTCAAATGGTGATTCCATTCCCAGCTTTCCAAGAAATCTCCATACTGCTTTCCAAATTGGCTGCACCAATTTGCAGTCCCACCAGCAATGTACAAGTGTACCCTTTTCCCCACATCCTCGCCAGCACTTGTTGTTGTTTGACTTCATAATGGCTGCCAATCTTACTGGAGTGAGATGGTATCTTAGGGTGGTTTTGATTTGCATTTCTCTGACTGCTAGAGATGGTGAGCATTTTTTCATGTACTTGTTGATTGATTGTATGTCCTCCTCTGAGAAGTGTCTGTTCAGGTCCTTGGCCCATTTGTTGACTGGGTTATTTGTTTTCTTATTGTTTAATTTTTTGAGTTCTTTGTATACTCTGGATATTAGGGCTCTATCTGAAGTGTGAGGAGTAAAGATTTGTTCCCAGGATGTAGGCTCCCTATTTACCTCTCTTATTGTTTCTTTTGCTGAGAAAAAACTTTTAGTTTGAGTAAGTCCCATTTGTTGATTCTAGTTATTAGCTCTGGTGCTATGGGTGTCCTATTGAGGAATTTGGAGCCCGACCCCACAGTATATAGACCGTAGCCAACTTTTTCTTCTATCAGATGCCGTGTCTCTGATTTGATATCAAGCTCCTTGATCCATTTTGAGTTAACTTTTGTGCATGGCAAGAGAAAGGGACTCAGTTTCATTTTGTTGCATATGGATTTCCAGTTTTCCCAGCACCATTTGTTGAAGATGCTATCCTTCCTCCATTGCATGCTTTTAGCCCCTTTATCAAATATAAGATAGTTGTAGTTTTGTGGATTGGTTTCTATGTCCACTATTCTGTACCATTGGTCCACCCGCCTGTTTTGGTACCAGTACCATGATGTTTTTGTTACTATTGCTCTGTAGTATAGTTTGAAGTCTGGTATCGCTATACCGCCTGATTCACACTTCCTGCTTAGCATTGTTTTTGCTATTCTGGGTCTTTTATTTTTCCATATGAATTTCATGATTGCTTTCTCTATTTCTACAAGAAATGACGTTGGGATTCTGATTGGCATTGCATTAAACCTGTAGAGAACTTTTGGTAATATCGCCATTTTGATGATGTTAGTTCTGCCTATCCATGAACAGGGTATATTTTTCCATCTTCTAAGATCTTCTTCTATTTCTCTCTTTAGGGTTCTGTAGTTTTCATTGTATAAGTCTTTCACCTCTTTTGTTAGGTTGATTCCCAAGTATTTTATTTTTTTTTGAGGATATTGTGAATGGAGTGGTTGTCCTCATTTCCATTTCAGAGGATTTGTCGCTGATATTCAGGAATGCCTTTGATTTATGCGTGTTGATTTTATAGCTTGCCACTTTTCTGAATTCATTTATTAGCTCTAATAGTTTCTTTGTAGACCCTTTTGGGTCTGCTAGGTATAGAATCATGTCATCTGCAAATAGTGATAATTTAAGTTCTTCTTTTCCTATTTTGATGCCTTTAATTTCTTTTGTCTGTCTAATTGCTCTGGCCAGTGTTTCGAGAACTATGTTGAACAGAAGTGGTGAGAGAGGGCATCCCTGTCTTGTTCCAGATTTTAGAGGGAATGCCTTCAATTTTTCTCCATTCAAAATGATGCTAGCCTGAGGCTTAGCATAGATTGCTTTTACAATATTGAGGTATGTTCCTGTTATCCCTATTTTTTCTAGAGTTTTGAACATAAAGGGATGCTGTACTTTGTTGAATGCTTTTTCCGCATCTATCGAGATGATCATATGGTTCTTATTTTTAAGTCTATTGATGTGGTGAATAATATTTATTGATTTCCATATATTGAACCAGCCTTGCATCCCAGGGATGAATCCTACTTGATCATGGTGCACAATTTTTTTGATATGTTTTTGTATCCGATTCGCCAGAATTTTATTGAGGATTTTTGCATCTAGGTTCATTAGAGATATTGGTCTGTAGTTTTCTTTCTTTGAAGTGTCTTTGTCTGGTTTAGGAATCAGGGTGATTTTGGCCTCATAGAATGAATTTGGAAGTTCTCCCTCTTTTTCTATTTCATGAAATAGCTTGAAAAGTATTGGTATTAGTTCCTCTTTAAAGGTTTTGTAAAACTCTGCTGTATACCCATCCGGTCCTGGGCTTTTCTTAGTTGGTAGTCTTTTGATGGTTTCTTCTATTTCCTCGATTGATATTGGTCTGTTTAGGTTGTCTATATCCTCCTGACTCAATCTGGGCAGATCATATAACTTAAGAAATTTATCCATGCCTTCACTATCTTCTATTTTATTGGAGTATAAGGATTCAAAATAATTTTTGATTATCTTCTGTATTTCTGAAGTGTCTGTTGTGATATTGCCTTTTTCATCCCGTATGCTAATAATTTGAGTTCTCTCTCTTCTTCTCTTCGCTAGCATGGCTAAGGGTCTGTCGATTTTGTTTATTTTTTCAAAGAACCAACTTTTACTTTTGTCAATTTTTTCAATTGTTTCTTTTGTTTCAATTTCATTAATTTCAGCTCTGATTTTAATTATTTCTTGCCTTCTACTTCTTTTGCTGTTGTTTTGCTCTTCTTTTTCTAGGATTTTGAGATGAAGTATGAGATCATTTATTTGTTGTTTTTTTCTTTTTTTAAGGAATGAACTCCAAGCAATGAATTTTCCTCTTAGAACTGCTTTCAATGTGTCCCATAGATTCCGATATGTTTTGTCTGTGTTTTCATTTATCTCTAAGAATTTTTTAATTTCCTCCTTGATGTCTTCTATAACCCATTGATCATTCAGTAACCTATTGTTCATTCTCCAAGTGATGTATGCTTTTTCCTTCCTTCTTTTATCGTTGATTTTCAGTTTCATTCCATTATGATCAGATAAGATGCATGGTATTATCTCTACTCCTTTATATTGTCTAAGAGTTTCCCTGTGACATAATATATGATCTATTTTTGAGAAGGATCCATGTGCTGCTGAGAAAAAAGTGTAACTGCTTGATGTTGGGTGGTATATTCTATATATGTCAATTAAGTCTAGGTTATTAATTGTGTTATTGAGTTCTATAGTTTCCTTATTCAACTTTTGTTTGGAAGATCTGTCCAGTGGCGAGAGAGGTGTGCTGAAGTCTCCCATGATTATTGTATGGTGGTCTATTAGACTCTTGAACTTGAGAAGAGTTTGTTTGATGAACATAGCTGCACCATGGTTTGGGGCATATATATTTATGATTGTTATGTCTTGTTGGTGTATGGTTCCCTTGAGCAGTATGTAGTGTCCCTCTTTATCCCTTTTGATTAACTTTGGCTTGAAATCTATTTTATTTGATATGAGTATGGACACTCCTGCTTGTTTCCGAAGTCCATATGAGTGATATGATTTTTCCCAACCTTTCACCTTCAGCCTATGTATGTCTTTTCCTATCAAATGCATCTCCTATAGGCAGCATATTGTTGGGTCTTGTTTTATGATCCATTCTACTAGCCTGTGTCTCTTAATTGGTGAGTTTAAGCCATTAACATTTAGGGTTATTATTGAGATATGGGTTGTTCTTCCAGCCATATTTGTTTATTTATGTTACTAATCATGGTTTGTTTTCCTCTTTGATTATTCCCCCTCCCCTTTACTGTCCTACCTCCCACTGTTGGTTTTCATTGTTATTTTCCATTTCCTCTTCCTGTAACGTTTTGCCGAGGATGTTTTGAAGAGATGGTTTTCTAGCTGCAAATTCTTTTAACTTTTGTTTATTGTGGAAGGTTTTAATTTCATCTTCCATCCTGAAGCTTAATTTCGCTGGATACACAATTCTTGGTTGGGACCCATTTTCTTTCAGTGTTGGAAATATGTTATTCCAGGATCTTCTAGCTTTCAGAGTCTGTGTTGAAAGATCAGCTGTTATCCTGATTGGTTTACCCCTAAATGTAATCTGCTTCCTTTCTCTTGTAGCTTTTAAAATTCTCTCCTTATTCTGTATGTTGGGCATCTTCATTATAATGTGTCTAGGTGTGGATCTCTTATGATTTTGCACATTCGGCGTCCTGTAGGCTTCTAGGATTTGGGATTCTGTCTCATTCTTCAAGTCTGGGAAGTTTTCTCATATTATTTCATTGAATAGATTGCTCATTCCTTTGTTTTGGAGTTCTGTACCTTCCTGTATCCCAATGACTCTTAAGTTTGGTCTCTTTATGTTATCCCATATTTCTTGGATGTTCTGCTCTTGGTTTCTTAACAGGCTTGCTGAGCTGTCTATGTTCTTTTCAAGTTGAAATACTTTGTCTTCATTGTCTGATGTTCTATCTTCTAAGTGTTCTACTCTGCTGGTAGTATTCTCCATTGAGTTTTTAAGTTGGTTTATTGCTTCCTGCATTTCTAGGATTTCTGTTTGTTTGTTTTTTATAACCTCTATCTCCCTGTATAGTTGATCCTTTGCTTCCTGGATTTGTTTGTGTAATTCATTGTTGAAGTGATCTTTCATTGTCTGATTTTGCTGTCTAATGTCTTCCTTGATACTCCAGATCATCTGAAGCATGTATATCCTGAATTCTTTATCTGACATTCCATCTGCTGCAGCTGTTACCTCTTCTAAAGTTGAGTTGACCTGCATTGCTTGTGGTCCTTTCTTTCCTTGTCTTTTCATACTGCTCGCGTTTCTTTCTGCTTGGTGAAATTGTTGTGTTATTGAAATTTTCCCCCTATATATTTATATTGCTCTTGTATAGTTGAAAAGTCTCCCTTGCAGGGGCGGGCGGTGGCTGTGCTCCTCCTCCAATTGGGGTGATCTGTCTACCAAGCTGACGGGCCGCTTGGCCTGTTCTGCCAGTGGGTTGCAGGTCTGCCTACCTTGCAGGCGCTGGCGGTGGCTCTGCTCTGCCCTTACTCAAATTGGTGTGTGACTACCACGCCAGCGGGCCGCTGGGCCTGTTCCGGGCGCAGGCGGCGGCTCTGCTCTGTCCCTACTCCAATTGGGGTGACGTGTCTGCCACGCCGGCAGGCCGCTGGGCCTGTTCCGCTGGTCGGTCGCAGGTCTGCCTACCTTGTGGGCGCAGGTGGCGGCTCTGCTGTGCCCCTACTCCAATTTGGGTGACGTGACTACCACGCCGGCGGGCCGCTGGGCCTGTTCCGGCCGCGGGTGAAGGCCCTGCTCTGCCCCTACTCCAATTGGGGTGCTGTGACTACCATGCCAGCAGGTCGCTGGGCCTGTTCCGGGCGCGGGCGGCGGCTCTGCTCTGCCCCTACTCCAATTGGGGTGATGTGACTACCACTTTGGCGGGTTGCTGGGCCTGTTCCGGGTGCGGGTGGCGGCTCTGCTGTGCCCCTTTGGCTTGATGATAAAGTGAGACATACTCGGGTGTTTGTGTCTCACTTTCTTTACCAGGAGACCAACTCTTTCTGTCGCTGCTGGTATTGTTGAAGTTATCTCCTCCGCCGCTTTCTGATGACATCACATCTCTGCCATGTTGGTATCCCATGCGAATGGCAGCATTTCAGCCCCGTCTGAATCCTGTTGCCACTGCCTATGAAGGCTCGGTTGGTATTTACCTCCACAGTATTCAGCAGGACCCAGACCGAGGAGCAGTTTCCGCGGGTTCTTTAGCCCTGGGCCAGAGCAGTTCCGGGAGCCGGAATTCGGCTGCTCTGGGCTCGGTGTATGTTCTGATAGGAGCAGGCTCCAAGAAGCAGTTTCCTCGGGTTCTTTAGCACTGAGCCTGAGTAATTTGTCTGCGAAACGCAGGCAAATGGCAGCCTGAAATTACCTGTTCTATAGCTGAATGAGCTGCGATCAGTTGAAAACAGGGATGGTGACGTCAGCTCTCCAGTTTGTAATTTTTTAAAGATTATTATTTGTGAATGTGGACACAATAAAGTTTGAAAATCTTAATAATGTTAAGATTTTAATCTTAATTATGTTAAGATTTAATCTTAGTAATGTTGTGAGCTCTCTCTCTCTCTCTCTATATATATATATGTATGTGTATATATATATATTATATTTATATATTAAATATAAATTCGGGTAATTTCTGAACATCTTAAAAGCCATTCAAGGCTCTAGGTTAAAAAATGTATTTACATTTCTAGAAAAAAATCTAGAATAAAAATTAAGAAATACATATTTTTAAATAATATTGGCTGCAATCTAAGGATTTTTAACTAAATTATGTGCCTCTGGTTGCATTTTTCCCAAGAAATATATCATCTGCTAATTCCCCAAACTACTCTAACTTTTAAAATCTTTATTTCTTTTATGTCATTACTATACAGGGTTCTTAATTGATTTATGTCATCATAAAATTAAGTAGAGAAAGGAATTGTGAGAAATCATTTAAAATTTGAATGCAACTCTTGACTGTTAGATTAATAGAAACCAACACCATCCTAAAATGTAAAACTACTATTATAAATTTCCAACTATTATCAATATTTAATGTAAATATTTAATAATTTCTGGTTAGAAGACTTTCCTTATATTTGACCTAAAGTTTTCATATTTTAGATTAAGTAGTGTTTCTTTTGTTGTTGTTTTTTATCATTGCTGGAGATGATCCACAGCTGGTCAACATCTTCTGGATGAGACTGCTAGGAGATGTACATTTTTTTCTTTAATCAACTAAAATATGTAGATAATAGGTTGTTTTGATTGTGTATTTAGTCTTGATCAGCTTCTAACAGATTTTGCTGTGATTTAAACTCCTTGAATTTCAGTTTACGAACCAGAGTTTCTTTGGAACAAGCAAAACATGTTAAAATAGCAATTACTCTCGTAATTGCAGATAGCGGAAAGTTCCTAGATTTTTGATGCTCTTATTCTAGGTTTGATTTTCAATGCATTTTGATTGCCTCCCTCAAATTTCTTTGCATTTTTTGTAGCTACATATATATTTTAAACCATATTTAGAGTTTTAAGCTCATCAGGAAAAATTAAAGGAAAAAAAAAGTCAGTTGGATGGAATGAAAAGATGAGAAAGAAAAATTCTCCAGTCTCTAAAGAGGCCTTTTAAAGAGCTTCATTTAAATAGAAACATTTTCTTGATCACTTTGTGTTTATTTTCAGTTAGAATGTTAATGAAACTTCCTTGTAAATTTCTTGAAAATCCCACCTGAATTATAGTTAAAAGGGCTAAGCTTTCATCATGAAAGAATAAGGTTTTTTTTTCTCCCTACCCCACCCCTTTTCTTTCTAAAAATGAATGAAAGTTTTTCATATTTCTGTGTTATGCTTAAACTAAGTTGTTCATTCTCTCAAAATGTTCCTCAGTGGATAGAGTTTCTTCAGAATCTTAGTAGGTTACTCAGGGTGACATATGCCCTAGTCAAAAGGTCTCTATCAGTTCTCTTCTTTTGCCTAATTATAAACTTACGTATTGACTTCATGAACCCTTTCCTTAAGACACTATGTTTTTAATTTGAGGAGATCTTTAAATTGACTTTAGTAAAGTTAACAATTAAAAATAGCAATTCTTAGAATTATTTTTGCCTATCTTAATTCATAAATTATTTTAACATTTCATATTCTGTTGTTGCAGCAGATGATACAAGTTCACAGTTTTACAAATACACGTGATAAACATAATGCAACAATATTAGAAATCAATAGTGTGTGTTTTATTGTATACTGTACCTAAAATATACAAGAGGGTGACTTACAGAAATCATTTATTCCCAGTCATGATTGATGACCTCATAACTCATGAGTGATGGGGCAAAGCAGAGCCCCAAACGAGTTATGAAATGTCATCAATAACAAGTGGAAACAAATGATTTATCCAGTGTCACAGACCATTGTATGTTCAGTTTATGCAACAGCAGTTAATGATAAAAACACCCCAAATGGGTGCAGCTTGTATTTTATCTGTCATGAATGCACATACTCTTCCTACACTATTTTACACTAGGTTAGTGCTTATTGGCCATGAAGAAAATGATCAGGTATGAAATAGGAATGTGGGTTGATGGAGAAGATATGGTCTTTATATATATAAATCTGATTGGAATCTCTTTCCACTCGACTAGTCTCCCCCTGTTTTTCCTTGTTTCAATATCTATCCCTTTTCTAGAAAAGAAAACACAAAGGGGCTATCTGCAGCAATGTAATTCATAGTTTCTTTTTTTAGTTGATATTCTAGGAGAAAGAAGAGTTAGCATTATTTTTAAAATTACAAGACATTATATGAATTGAACACTATTTTCCCCATTTTTTTGAGTATGTAACTTAAGACCAAGGAGTTTTATATCACCATATTCAAATGTAGTAAGAGACTTACTACTAAACTATTTTATTTTCCAACTTCATTCTGTATATGTTTGGAAGTTCTGCATGTTTCATATAAAAATCTTATTAAAACATTTATGTTATTTATATTCTCATTGAATATTTAGTTTCATTGAGGTTAGGGAATACTGGTGGTTATTGAAAACTTATTTTTTAGGTTAGTTTGATACTAAAAAATTCACATTCCAACTCAAAGTTGATGTTAACTTTTGGAAAAGGATGCCATTTAAAAAGAGTGTCAGGTTTGTTCTTTTGAACTGAATTAAAAGTCTGTTTCCTATGACACTGTCCTTAAATATTTATAATACCAACTCAAATTTTAAATATGACTCTTTTTAGATAAAACTTTATCAAATGAATTTTAGAGAGTTTAATGTGTATCATGTTTCACGGACATGAAAAAAGTTAAGCAGATCTAGCTTCCATTTAGACAAAAGGTTAAGAAAAGTTTAAATATAAAGATATCTTTGTGAATTGGGAAATGATAGAACATGCATACAGTTTGGAGATATTGTATGAGAACAAATGTGCCATGGTCCACAGCTCCCTTTTGATTTCTCTAGAATAGACCTCCATAATGTACTCTGAATAGGCCCTCTTCATTAAATATCCATTGTCATCATTGTAGTCTCAGTGAAAGTTTTCTCCTTGAATTACCTACTATAAAATCTTACCTGATTCTCTATTTCCTCTTATCTCCCATCAACACATTTTGCATATGGTAGCCTTGAGTAAAAATGCAGTATTCTCTGCTATACCTCTTCAATGTCTATGCAACACTTTTAGGACAAATCTAAAACTTTCTTAACTTCATCTAAAACTGCAGCTGTATCATCTCATCCCTGTATAAGTCTCCAGTCCCATCAAGATCCGTCTTCCTTTCCACTTTAGCCACATGCTTTTAAAAATTTATTTGTTTATTTATTTCCATTTCTCAAAGGGGCTGAGCTCCTTACCGCATTAGGGCCTTCTTTATATTAATTACTTTTGGATGGATTTTCTTCCCTTTGCCTAGCTATGGACTGCACATTATTCAGGTCTCTACTAAAACAACTTTCTTAGAGAAGTCTTCCCTGAATTCTGATATAAATTAGACCCTACCATAATCTTTCATTTTTCTTTTCCTTTACAATGTTTATCACAATGTTAACTGTTTATCAATTTGCTTATTTTTTCAGTATGTCTCCTCAACTATGCTTTAAGTTTTTATAGTGGAGAACACTCATTACTTTTCCCAGTGTCTAGCACAACGCTCAGTACCTAATAAACCCTTAATAAATTGTTTTTGAAAACATAAGTTCAGGCTTGAAAATAACACTATAGAAGTATCAGCTTCCTTTGAATTATTCAGTTATTGATCAACTACTACACGAAGATTATAAAACCAATGCTGTGGAGATTTACTAAAAGATATGAGAAATAGCTTTTACCCTTGAAAAACTGATACTAAATATTAGTACCAAAAATCACTTCAAATATTTATTGAATAGTTGTAGGTAAACTGGTTGCAGAGATAACATTGGATGTTTTCTTGATATTGGTGAATTGTTTGTCAGTTTAAAAACGTGAGGAAAAGATTAGCAAGTGGGAATGAAATGAACCTTGCTATTTCCTGTGCTGGACCATGCGTATATAATCATTAATAATCATGAAGGCAGAAATTAGTAGAAAGGTTCAATGTCTTACCTGAAGTTCTTTCATCAGAGTTTCCAATTATATAAATGACAGAACATATTTTTTTTTTTTAAAAATCTGTTCTGTATCTATTACATATGCTATAATTACAAACATCGATGTCCTACCTATCTTGGTCCTAGAAATTTTTAGCAATAAATATTAATTTGTTTCAAGAGATTGAAGGTTGTTGATTGAATGAGGATATTGTATGAGAAGCTAATATAATGAGTCATTTTCAATTGCCATTTTTAACAGAGATTAAAGAAGAAATCTCACGTAGAAAATCTCATTTCTGAAGGTATAAATGGGGATGTATGGCTTGAGGATATGGGCTCTTCTGTCAAGCTAGTTGAAGGCTGCCAAAATGGGATGCTGTATTTGTAGAGGAAGGGGAGTTGGATTAGGACATTGAGTATCTCAGAAAGTATAATATTATGTGGGAAACTGGAAAGAACTAAATCAAATCTCAATTATTTGGCTTCATTATCATGCTTATATTTATTCCTACTCCCTGCTTTGTTCATTCTTGGTTATTAGGGAGTTCTTTTTATTTCCTACATCTTTTGCCCAAACCTCTCATTAGAGTGTGTCTAATTACATTGAAATTATCCCTCAGCTTTACAAATGTGGCAATGGAGCTAGATGATTCCTTTTTGGACTGGGTTGGGAGTTAACTGGTATCCATAACTGCAACAGATGTTTGATAGATTAGGACCCAAATATGGGTTTCCTAGACTTTATCTATTGAGCCTGTCCACATATTTGGGAGTTTGAAATTTGGTAGTTGTTCATAGGATGTGGTAATTTGTGTTAACTGTCTCTTTCTTGTGGTTGGGCAATTCTATGTGATGACAGCCTGGTAGGAAAAAGAGATTCTTGCCAGGTGCAGACATGAAGCCCAAGCAAACTCACAAGAGATGCTAGTAAGAAAAGAAACTGCCGTTCTCTATTTTCACCTCTCTACTGGCCATCTAGATTGCCCATGTGTAAACTTTACCTTTAAAGTCATACGTGAGCTATAATTTTACTCTGATTTCATCAAATAAGAATGTTCAGGAAATGAGAGGAAAAGGAGAAAATACAATGAAATTCTTTGTCATCCAGAACACAGCTCTTAGGACATTAAAGCAATTGAGTGGCTGCAGGTAGTTGAGAAAGACTGGGAGGTGATATCATTATAGGTCCTTTCACTTGGCTTTCTAAGTGAAAGGCTATGTGAGCCAAGTCAGGCTCTCTTCATTGAGTCTAGGAGCTTTTATTCTAGAAGATTTCATTGTATATATCAAATTAGGCTGCCCATTTATTTTAGTTAGTAGGACCTTATGGTGAATTAGTAAAAATTCATTCTGATGATTTGTTCAGCTGTAATACTTGTTATGGTAACCACATTCTTTTTGCCTCTTGAAGTTAAGTTTCTGTCACCTTCAGATCCCCATTAATGTTAAGGAATCAGTTTCTGAGGATGGCTATCACTGTGCTTTACTGAAGATATTTCATCTCTGAGGACAATTGATTTGTCAATGTTTTTGTGAAGGAAGTGTTGTTCTTTGTACCTGGGAGAAATGAGAAGTGGTCGCATATGATAAATTCACTCCAACATTTCCCTTTTCCAAGTTTTGTGTTTCCTTTTCCAGATAATATGAAGGTATTTCCAGCATCCCTACCAAATTATTTTAGGACATTAATGAGTTTAAATTTTGTGTAAGTAACTGATTATATGCTGACAATTGACACAAATATAGAAAAAAATAGGGTGTGACATAAGGAGTACTGGCACTCCTTTACAAAGAAACAGCATCAAATAAGGTCATTATACAAGGTAGAACCAGCCTCATCAATCAGGGAGCCCTTTGCTGACTATAGGAGGTTCAGTAGGATTTTGGGGAGCTGTTTATTCAAAGATATCTGAATGATCCCAGTTATCACTTTTAAATTCTCAATGTTTACTGTTTCTTAAGCAAGTTTATAATCTTCACATGACTTTGCTGTAATTCAGCAACTTAAAGATCAGATTATTTTGATTTTCAGCTAACAAGTGACAGTAGTTATGAAGAGACTCTTTTAAGGCAGCTAGAAAAATTACCTGTTTTCTGCTGAAGTTTTATGTTAGAGCATGCTAGTTTTCTTTTTGTAATTCTCCAATTCAGTTATAAGCCACTAACCTACCTGAGTACCTTTGGATTCTAATGCTCATTGTACTATGTTTTGGAAGCCACCACTCATTTCACTAAAGTTGTACCTTCAGATTCTTGGCAGAAATCTTGATGGAGTGATCGGAAACACTGTGTGAATGCACTCAGAGCCCTGGGTGATGGCATTATCAGATATATTTTCTAACATATTTGACCTTTTCTAGATTTTAGAGCCATTAAAACCTAGGAGCAAATTTTACTTCATTCTAGATGTCACAGGTAGTAACTGAACTAGCAATTTTACTACTGGTGACCAAGTTCTACTGATATTAACCTGTATGGCATTCAGGTCCTCACTTCTTTTAAGAAAACTCAGATTCTTACTTTAAGTATTTTATCTACAGTTATTCCTGATAAAAATTCTATATTAGTCAAGGGTTAATTTTCTGATAACAGAAAATATTTCAGCTGCTTTAAGCAAAAAAGACATTAAAATAGAAGCATGGTTACAAAATGTAGAAATTTTAGAGGATTAAGAATTATAGTGGGCCCCTAGAGCTTCTACAAGAACAATGTTCCAGAAGAGTTCTTCCAAGGAAATCACAAACTCCACTACAATTAACAGATTGGGAAATCAAGAATCTCCTACCAAAACTATAGACTTGGAGCCATGGCACAACTTCTAGATATGACCCAAAGAAAATGAAATCATCACAACTTCTCTCCCACTTAAATCAGTACCAAATTCAAGTGTCATTGCTGGTGTATCTAACTGATAACACTTGAACTACATCTAGAATTCCAAACTCAAGGAAATATAGGAAATGTAATTTCAGATCTTTGGCCTCTATCATGAAAATTTTTAATAAATATTTATTACTTTTAAAATTCATGATAAACTCTCAGAATTTCGTTCTTTTATTTTAAAAAATAAAGTGTATAATAGATATTTGAGTACACTATACTTTTGGGGGTTTGGGATAGATTCATGACTTGTGTTCTTTTTATTGTGGTTCTTGTTGGCAGAGAATAGTTTTATGCACATGAATTTTATTTCCAATTGTCCTGTTGGCAGGTGTCTAAAGATTTTTGCACCTAATCCACTAACCTCTAATTCTCTTGCATGTTCTTAAAGTGAACAGTTCTTATTACATGAATTTTTGTAACAAATTGTATAATTCTTGTGCTTTTTCTACTTGTTAAACATATTTTAACATTCTGCACATAATTAGAAAAGCATAAGAATGTAGTAAAAAGAAGAATGCTTTGTTCTTTTATGTTCTAAGAAGAGGATACTTCTATTCAAAACATCTTAGAATGGATGTCAACTTGGGTCAGTCACAACTTCATGTGTACTGTTTAGTTTTATGAAGATTGCATTGTTTATTATTAAAATAAAGAATGTGAGAAAGCAAACACTGATGAGATCCACAGATACTTATATAAATAATAGTGAAAATTTATATATTGATTTTAAGTGCTTAATTCAAACCATAACTCTTAAAGAGTAGTTAAAATATCGGCAAAGCTGTACAAATGTTGGCTTTTCATAGAAGATTAGGGCTAAAAGGGATCTTAGATTTAGTCTAACCTCATATCATTCCTAGGAATACTGAGGAATAGAAATGAAGCAGATTTTCAGAGTCATAACATTGGTTAATTGTCAAGCCAAATTAAAAGTCATTGCTTTTGATGTACAGTTCAGTCTGGAAGTCTAGTTACTATAAACACCATTTTTTTTTTCATTTTTAGTAGTCATTACCTATCCGTCCTTTATCCCATGTTTCTTTCAAAATACTAAGAAAATAAAAATATTCAAATTAGTTTCAATATTGCAATTTTTGCCACTGTTTAAAATGAAGGTTTTGAAGAAGATTCATAAATGTTGTTTGCAGAAGAATTTTCCCTACAGTATCAGTGTATCAACATGTTTTAATTTTTATTCTCTTTTGTTGCCCAATAGCTCCTTTTTCATATTCATTGGAGTGGAGCAGAGGTGGCATCTGGTGATTAATTAGTTCAAATGTGTTAGTTCCCCAAGGATAGCTGTTAGATACTTTCCAGGTCATTTAAAAAAAAAAAGAAATCTATTGCTTATGTTTACAGGTGGTGGCACACTGAATTTAGATTGGTTGTAAGGCAACAATGAATTTGCTATATCTGTAAATCTCCTTGTTATTACTCTGTTACAATAATCTCCAACAACAATTCAAGTTTACATTTGGTAACAGATTTATGAGCACTTGTCTCTGACTCTATATTCCTAGGTATATGTATGATTGCATGAATGGTGGGAGTCTACATTGTGTACAACCAGAGAAATGAAAAGTTGTGCTCCATTAGTATACAATGAATCAAAAGGCATTCTGCTGTCATGTATAACTAATTAGAACAAAACAACAACAACAAAAACCATTCTTTGCATTTTTCTTTTCCTTCTTTTTCTTTTCACCTCTTTTCCTATTTATTTATTCACTATGAATGTGTGCACATGTGCCTGTTACTGGGATTTGAACACAGGTGCGCTCTACCACTGAACTACATCCCCAGCCCTTCTTCTAATTTTTATTTTGAGACAGGGTCTCGCTAAGGCTAAGTTGTCTAGTCTGGAATTAACTTGTGATCCTCCTGCAAAGCTGGTATTACAGCGTATGCCACAGTGCTCAGCTTCTTTGCTTTTTCTTTTTAGATTCTTATCATAGCCTGTATCATGTGGGTCCAAAAATGTTTTAGTTTCAAATTCCTAGAGAATTAATTCCTTCTGAGTCCTGAAGAATTTTAAGTTAATTGAGTGCATTCTGTAAATGGTTGGCACTAATCTTATATATGACTGTGGACAGCATTAGATCTAAATCATTCAATTTATTTCCTAAAGTTTTTCTCCATGCAGTATTGGCATTATCTTACATGATAAACTGCACTTTGTTCTTTAATATATTATTGTATTGTTTTTCATGTTTGAAAATTAGTGCTGGATCTTGATACTGAAACAATAGCCTATACAACATTCAGTAAAGCTAAAAAGGTTCTTGGCAGAAATCTTGATGGAAAGATAGGGAACACTTTATATGAATGTATTCAGAGCCCTAGGTGAAGATATTATCATATATATTTCATAATGGATTTGGCCTTTTCTATGTTTTAAATCTATTAAAACTAAGAGTAAATGTTTACTTTGCCTCAACATGGAAGGAACAAGTGTTGAGTCTAGTTATTAAAATACACTATTATAGGTGCTGAGAGGCCTAATTCCTAGGGTCTAGTAATAGAGATAACGTATTTTCCTGAAGCACCCTCCATATGACTAATGTGCTGGGTCCTTCAGGGAACCAAGAGAAGTAGAAATGGGCAAAACCATGATGATCTATCAGGGAAAGAAAAACACTCTCATTAACTATTTTCCCTCAACCATAGGGAAGAGTGAATTGGAGTTCTGAACTGTAAGGTACACCCTGAATAATTATGAATGCTAATATCCCCATTCTCAAAGGGCTCAAAATATGGCTATTGGTGAAAGCAAAATCAAATTTTGTTATTTCTTGTCTTTTTGTTACTACCTAAAAGAGATCTCATGGGGGGAATGTCACCTTTAATCCTTTCCTGTGTCCATTATGCATTTATTGAACTTCTTTAATTACAATCTTGAAAGTGTCAAGTAAATAGATTAAAGACTGCCAATATTAATTTTTAAGTGTAGCACTGTTTCTCAACCTGTGAAGAATTTATCTCCCATCTTGCTCAGAAATCAAAGGCAGTAGCTCAGTGTTTCACTTTTTTTTCCATTTTAACTCTGATTCATTATTGTAAATAGAGTGTAAACTAATTTCATAAAAATCCACTAGAGATCTGTTGAAACTATTCTTTGGTTCATTTTTAATCTCTCTCTCTCTCTCTCTCTCTCTCTCTCTCTCTATATATATATATATATATATATATATATATAATCTTAGTGCTTAATGCTTAGATTTCTAGAAAGAGAAATTTCACAAAGTGTATCCAAGAAATGCAATTTGCCCCCTCATTACTTATAGTTATAATCACTACCAAAAGCTATTTGAAAAATCATGAATGTGCATTCAGCTCTGTGTTGTGAAATTAAACTACTTAATTACTGACTTGTAGATTAATATTGTCTTTTCCTCCCCAAAGAAACTATCTCAAGTCAGAGGAATGTAATGAAATAACCACCCCATGAAACCCCAAAGAGACGGAATATTTTAACTGACACTTTCCTTGTTTCTCTTCTCTGTCCTTTGGTAGAGGTGGAATATTTTCAAAAGAAGTCTGAGCAAACTTCTAAGTATTCAATCAACCCTCAGGTCCAGACTGTAGATGTCGTTCTACTCTGTTCCTGACAGTCTCAATACTGGACTTTTGTTAAGACCATTAATCCACCAAGGCTCTTAAATCAAGCAGGAGAGATATTCATTTGTGGAGTAGCTAACAAACAGACAAACAAATAAGAAAAGACCACTGTAGAACTTTGAAGCTTATTAAGTGGCCAAGGCATCATGATGGATATTTATCTGCTTGTGGCTAAGGTCTATGCTTTTGAAAGTGGTACCTTG
This sequence comes from Marmota flaviventris, assembly GCF_047511675.1. NCBI lineage: Eukaryota > Metazoa > Chordata > Mammalia > Rodentia > Sciuridae > Marmota > Marmota flaviventris. Next base: position 64,756,988 of record NC_092503.1, on the reverse strand, counting down.
TGCCAGGGTAATTGGCAAATATCCTTGCGAATCCAAGGAGGTGCTTCTGTGACTGGTCAATAATAATGTCTTTAAACCATTGTGAAGGGTATCCAGACATCATAGTTGCTGAGTCCATATCTAGATTTTTCAAGGGACATTGTATTTCATCAGAAGTTAATTGGTAAATGAGATAAATTTGATGAACTTGCAAATAGAACTTCCTAGAAATAATTGATTTTCAGCATATTGACATAGAACTAGTCTGAGCCACCATCTTCACTGACTTGCCTGCAATAACCCTGTCCCACTGCTTTCATTCTTCACGCTCTTACCAGTTCATTCTCTCAGATGGGCCGTTAATCACTTCTCATTACTCTTAAGATGATTCCCCTTGATCTTGCCTCTTCTTACCCTACCAGCTCACTAGGTGTCCATCCCCACCTTCCATTCTTATGTTCCAGCTACTCTGTTTCATCCAAATCCTTCCTTTCTTGGTGCTTGTACACATGTCTCCATTTGGTCAGAAATTTTCTCTCTACTCTTTTCCCTGGATAACTCTCATCACTCTGATTTCATATGTAATGGCACTTTTCCTGCAAGAACTCCTCTAGTTCCCAGGACTAGGTTAAGTCTTCTAGTTACATGTCCTTTTTGCACTTATCAAGTGAAATAATTAATGCTGTTTCACATATATTAAAGCAATTTCTATTTGTTTATTATTATAGGAACTAAAGAAAGATTATAAATTTCTTTTGAATAGACAGAAATTCTGTTGTTGGTAAGAGTGACAAAATATATAGATTTTAAGTGGAACTTGAATTAGAATTCAAGTTATTCCTTTTTCTCAATCTGGTATCAGATTTAATCTCAAGCAGATATCCTGGGTAAATCTTAACACTAAGTGTGAATTTTGCAATATAGAAAAAAACAACATCTGATATAATTAGGTAAAAGTTATTCATATTTGAAAACTTTAGTCTATAATTGAAAAACTATGAGAATTATTTAGAGTTAAGAACGTTAATAGATGCCAATGGTGGTGTCACTTATGTAATTTCTAAGTTTTATTTATTTTTTCTTCTTATAAAAAGAACATAAATTTCTTTTATGCTCTATTTTCTCACAGTTTGGAAATTTGTGGACAAATGCCTTCATTCCATTCAAGTAGCACTTCTTCACCTATAACACTGGTAAACATGAAAAGATTGGAACTCAGGCACTCAAGTTATATGCCAAAAGATTTTTTTTAATTTAAATTTCTCATAAATACTTAATTGGTTGCTCAGGAAAACTAATTCAAGAAATCTGGTACTTTTTTGTTGTTGTTGTTAGCATTCAAAGTGCAATGAAAAAAGAAGGATATATGCTAAAACTTACGTGTGGAACTGATCTTAGACTATTGATATTTCCAGTGAATTTGAAATATTCCACTCAGTTTTTTAAGTGAGAGTGTTAAAAAGTCATAATCATTGAGTTAAAACTCAGTTTTAAAGGGTAAACAATTATTTAATTTTTAAACTAAAGTTTATTTAATGGGTTAGACCTGACGTTTAAACACACCAATTTTAAGAAAGTACATTTGCCATTTTACAGATGGGCAAGTCTATTAGTGAGTTCATCCCTAAGAAATAATTAGCTTAATGAATATTGTTTATTTAACTTTTAAAATAAAATATGAAGAGAGGTAGTACTGATTTCATATTTGAGTACTTTTAGCTGGTACAACATAGTCCCTAAGTGTTATTTCAATGTTCTATTCAGAGGTATGATAACTTCTTTCTTGGCATATAATGTATTTATCAAGTGTTGATGCCTTTGTATAACAGTAATTTTAAAATGTACATTGAACCTATAAGTTTACTTATGAACATTGTTTAAGATTAATAAAAATACTAAGTTAGAATACATGTTACAATGCTTTATTGTTATGAAGATAGGACCTGTATTTACAATAAAGTCCAGGATACTCACAGGTATCCTTAAGACTTGAATATGCATAAATTAGAAAATAATTACTTGTAAGTATATTCAAATTTTGACAGTGGTAGATAGGGTTCAAGTTATAAGAAAAGAGAAAGCATGGCATGAGAAAGAACTTTTTGAGAGTTTATGCAGTTTGGATCTGGACTGTCCCCCCAAGGGTTATGTGTTGAAGTCTTGGTCCCAAATGTAGCAATGTTCAGAGATGTGGTTTTCAGGAAGGTGACTAAATAATGAGGCTGTAACTTCATCAGCAGAGTACTCCATTGATAGATTTGTATTCATGGCATTACTGGGAGGTGATAGAAACTGTAAGAAGTGGGGAAATAATTGGAGGACTTAGGTCACTGGGGACATGCCCTGGAATAGTATATCTTGTCCCGAGCCCTTTCCTCTCTCTTACTCTCTTTACTTCCTTGCTACCAGCAGATAAGTAACTTTGGTTCACTACACACCCAGAATCAATGGAGCCCAGTGGCCATGGACTGAAATCATGAGCCAAAATAAGGCTTTTCTCCATTAGGTTGATTTTTCAGGTATTTGTCTAACAATGATGAGAAATTGAGTAACACAAGAGCCAAGACACGAGTTTTCTGTTCTCATCACTGAGCTTGATAAGATCTTGGGAAAAGTCATTGCCCTCTCTGGGGCTTTACTTTCTAATCTGTAAAATGGGAATTTCTGAGTCGTTGAACGCAAGTTTTCTTTTTGTTATGTTTTTAAAAAATGCTTTTTTAAAGTATCAGAACTTTTAGCACAGGAAAAAGAACACAATTCTAATTGTAAGTCATATATATTTGATGCTGTGTAACATTTTTGTAATGTTTTTATTAATTAGAAAGCTCAAGCTGTATTATCCTTTTTTATCTGCAGCTTCAGTATCATGCCTGCAGCTTCTTATTTCTGTTTCATAGAATTCTCTACTTCTTTGAAGTCTTATCTTTGGGGTTATATTGATTTTTGTATTGAAGTTTGTAGGTAGCTACATTCTCCATTATAGAACAGCAACTAGACAAATGTATTGGGGTTATCTTCCTGAATATGAAGCCAATCTTGACATAGGATAAACATAAAATTATCATTCAAACTGGCATACTTTTAGGAGTGAAATGGAGGGTTATTAATAATTATGAGGACGACAGTTATACAGGACTATTAGGGAAGTTTTTAGGGAAAAGAGGATGGTTTTAATGTGTTACATACTGTTTTGCATAGTGATCTCCTTTATTTATTCTCTACTCTTTTTGAGATAGAAAGAGAAAAGATTTGGGTTTGAATAAAAGTAAATTTTGATTCAAATAGGTAAATTACAGGTTTTGCTTTTCATATGTAAAGTAGAATAAATTAGCAAGTAGGAAGGCTCAAATTTGGCCAGAAATTCTGAAAAAGACAATTATGTATAATCCAACAAACCCGCTGAAATATGTAGTTCAGTTCCTTATCTTGCTTACTTCTCCATGAAAGGTCAAAAGTACCTCCTACTGTGATATGTCTGCAATCCCTGAAAGATTGATTAAATTTCTATATAATGTGGAATTGCTGAATCTAGTGAACCATAACTTATATAATTTGTATTGTACTTTACCAGTCACCTTTTAAAAGTGTTGAAGAATGAAAGTTTCTCTTGTAAGCAAGGAAATCTAAGAAATACTTGCTTTCTTTTTGCTAGCTTTAGCAGTTGGTTTGACTTAAATCAAATTTTGTGTGGATTTCTTAAAGAGATTAGAATGCAAGAATTGACAATTTTCGTATTTAAATTTTGGAATGGAAATGTCTGAGAATAAAGAAGATGGATTTTGTGTTATGTGAGATATATAATATTTTCTAAAATAGTGAAAGAGTAGCCAAAGAGACATTTGAACACTTCCTTTGCAAACTCCTAATTCAAAAGGAATTATAATATGGGGAAAATAAAGAAAATCTCTACTTTTGGAAAATTTTATCTATTCTGAGTTCTTATTAAATAGGACGTATTCCTGAAGCAGGAAAGTCAGAGAGTTAGGAAAGTCAGGGAATAGCAATTATTTCTATCCTATACATTATACTCCTGGACATGTGGATAATTTCCTTATTTACCTCTTCTCCCCCCACCACCACTGTCACCTTCCCCCTAGTTTATTATTCTCAACTCACTTCAAAGCTTGATGTGGGGAAGTGACCCAAAAGTATAAGATCTTCAAATAAATCTAGAAGATAGACCATCCTGCATGTCCAATGAAGGGTCTTGGACAGATGTGGGTGATTCTTATTTCCTAAGTAGCAGAGCTTATATCACAGCTCCTTGAAAGCTACAGAGCTCTTTTGAAGATACCTGTGATGGAAACCTTCAATAGAAGAGATATCATCCAATAACAACAGGGGGAAATAGCAACAACATTCTGGTCATTGAGAATAAAATCTGAGCTCCTTTACATGGTCTACAAAGTCCTTCTTCATCTGTTCCACTGTTTTCTTCATTCTCCTTTCGAGTTCCATTTCATACTATATATTCCTCCCGCCTTAGATATCTTTACATTTCTAGTGTTTGTCATGCTTCCAGTAGTAACAAGTCTTTTAAACATTTTATTTTATTTTATTTTATTTTTTTTTTAATTTTTTATTGTTGGCTGTTCAAAACATTACATAGTTCTTGATATATCATATTTCACAATTTGATTCAAGTGGGTTATGAGCTCCCATTTTTACCCCATATACAGATTGCAGAATCACATCAGTTACACATCCATTGATTTACATATCTTTTGTATCCGGTTCTCATACCTTCAACTCTTTTTACTTGGCTAAGTCCAAATTATTCTTTTGATACTTTTCAAATATCCCTTCTCCACGAAAGTCTTCCTTGACTAAGCCAACTCTCTATTCTTTGTATTAGTTTTATATTGTCGTGAAACCAGTTAGCACATATTTGTCTGCTTAAGACAACATAAATTACTTATTTCATACTTTTTTTGGGTTAGGAGTCTGCCCACAGTTTAGCTAGATTTTCTGGTTAGCTCTTACAATACTGAAATCCAGGGGTTGGCTGAACTGTCTGTTCTCATTTGAAGCCCAGAGTCCTCTTGTAAACTCAATGACTGTTAGTTAAATTAATTTCCTTGCAATCCCATCTTTTCTTGCTGGATGTTGGCCAGGGACTGCTTTCAGCTCCTAGAAGTTGTCTATACTTCTTTGCCACTTGACTCCCTAGAAAGATCAAAACATCGCTGTTGGTTTCCTTCCAGGACAGCAAGAATGCAAATTTCTGATGCTACATCTTCTTTTAAGGCTCCTCTGATCAGGCCAGACCTACCTAGATACACCAATAATAATCTCCCCTTTGATGAACTCAAAGCCAACTGATTAACTAGTTACCTTAATCATGGGATAGATACCCGATCGTATTGACATGTTCTGTCCTTTCTAAAGGGGAGAGGGTTATACAGTACATATACTGCAAGGTCAGGGATCTTGGAGGCCATTTTAGAATCCTGCCTACATCAATGCTTCCTATGCCATATGCCTTCTCTCTTTAACCACAAAACTCAGTTCAATTGTACTTTTTTTTTCCTGTAATATGATTAATGCAAGTCTTCTTAACTAGTACATTAGTTAATAAGCTTCATGAGAAGCAAGAACCCTTTTGGGTAACTTTTGGAAGGGCTCTAACCTATTCATGAAGACTCTACCTTCATGACCTAAAGCTTCTCTTGATAACATCACATTGAAAATTAGAATTTCAACATTGAATTTTGAAGGAAAATATGTTTAATTCATTGTAACATGGGAGACTCGGATCTTATAAAACCAAGAGGACATCAGAGAGGTTAGTGTAAAGACACAGACAAGATGAGACAGAGAGAGAGTGAGAGCCAGTGAGCGAGTAAGAGAGATCGATTTCCTTTGATAAAGGCTTGCTTTCTCTTGTCCTTAATGTCTTGTAAATGTAGTAGCTTGTTCCACATAACCCATATATTTTGTGAACTCATCAAACCATAGCTATGAAGAGATACAACAAAACTTTGGAATTAGCCACACCTACAAGTGGGGCAGGCTATGTCTTTCTAAAGTGGGTGAGAAGATTATGTCTTTACTTTTGAGAGATAAAATATTTCCTATCTATATTAGAGTCCTCCAGAGAAACAGAACCAATGAGATGGGTATCACACACACAAGTGTGTGTGTGTGTGTGTGTGTGTGCATATGCACACATACACACATACTCGTATATGTATGCATATATACACACATATATATGTACCTGTGTATATATGCATATTATGTGTATGTATATACACACACACACACACATACACACGTGAATGAATTGACTAATGTGATTGTGAAGGCTTCATGTGTATGGAGACTGATGAAGGACAGTAGGCTAGAGACTCAGGTTAAGGGTTGCAGTTCAAGTCCAAAGGCAGTCAGCTGTAGAACTAAGGAAGAACCCAGGTTGTGGATGAAATCTGAGAGTATTTCAGATACTCTCTGATACTTTCAGATACTCTCCACTAGAGAGTGGAGAATGTTGTTTTTCTCTAATGAGGTCACTCTTTAACTCCACCCACAGACTTTTTTTTTTTTTTTTTTTTGGTACCAGAGTTTGAATCCAGGGGCACTCACCCACTGAGCCACATTCTCATCCCTTTTTTATTTTTTATTTTGCTAAGTTGCTTAGGTCCTTGCTAAATTGCTTAATCTGGCTTTGAACTTGTGATCCTCCTGCTTCAGCCTCCTGAGCACTGGGATTACAAGCATGCACCACTGTACCTGGCCTACTCAAATTTTCAAATGATTAGTCAAGTGGTTCACTCACACTATGGAATGTAATTTACTTCATTAAAAAAATCCACTGATTTAAATGTAAATACTATTCAAAAACACCCTCCAAGAAATATCCAGAATAATGTTTGTCCAAAACCTGGGCATTCTGACAATGATATATTGACATATATAATTAGCCATTATAATGACCCTATGATTCAGTTTTGTATTTACCAGTAAAATTACATAATTTTGTTTTGTGAAACTCCAGCTATTACTAACTTAGACATTACTTCTTCAATCTAGAAATTCTGTCCCTTAGAGGCTACAGGAACAAAGTTAAAGGGTTTTAAAAAAATTATTATTATAATTCTTAGTCTCTTAGAACATCTATTTTTTCATGAAGTAAAACACATTGGAAGAATTAGAGAATAAGATCTATAACATGACTAAATGGCATTCTTGGGAACTGAAATGATCTTAAATTAGCCCCTCATTATAAACTTAATACATGCCTACAAGATGTCATGAGATTGAATGTATTCAGCTTATGTGAGGTTATATTTAGCTAGTTTTTTGAGCATCTACTGCATGCTAGGTACTGTGTTAGAAAAGAATGGGACAAAGGTGAGTAAACATGATTTCTACCAATAATGAAATTTGGAATCTAGTGAGTATATAGATAAGAAACACAAATATGATGAGTCCCATTTGTTGAAGATGTGATAGGGTTGGAGAACGAAGAAAGGTGTGGGGAGAATGAGAAGCAAATAGTATACCTCTAATGTGGAGAAGATAATAGATAATAATAGATAGATGATAATAGATAATAGAAGACTGGCAGAAAATAGATAAGACTATTATATATTCATGGTCTTGTATTTTAAAGACTTATGGCTTTAGATTTTGCTATGATGATCTCTCTAGATGACGTCTCCCATAAAATATTGAATTTTTTGAATTTTGGTACTCTTGAAAAGATATGTACACATGCACAAACATACACACATACACACACACACACATGCACACATGGAGGTTTGGTAGCCACAAATGCACCAGGCTTTGAAAAATGATATACCTTTTAACTCTAGGTAACCTGATAACCTTGATCTTTATAGAAAACCCCATGGTTCTTACCCCTTGTTGATAGCTCATGTCTGTTATTGCTGTGATGCATTTGCCAATGAATGTGACACTTTTAATACTAGACCTAAGGACCCAGATTGCCTCTGTGGATATCTGTGTGGAATTATCTGTCACGTATTGGGATCAAGTTCATATTATGGTTTGTCTAACTCAAGAGTGCAAGAATTACCTAAATATCCATTCATTGTCTTTGGAATATCAGAAAACTAAAAGTTCTTTTCAGTGCTGATATCTATCACAGTTTGGAATACATAGTGCTCAATAATATTTCTTGTGCAAATGAATGAATGGATGAATGATGTCAATGATTTTAGCTATTTTCAAATTTGAGTTCAATTAGTAAATGAATAGGCCAGATTAAGTGACATAAAATGGAATCACTGGCCTAGGACAAGCTATAAAGGATAATTCTAGAAACAGATAATGAAAGGCAGTGAGACATGAGTACATCTTGTAGCTAGCAGATTGCAGCTCATAGAGGTTTCTGGAGATTCCTATGGATTATAAATATTAGTATAAAGAGCTCTTCAAGGACCATTGGCTATAAGAATAGTTGATGGACAGTCAATAAGAAGGAAGTAAGAATTTAGTCATGTAAGTGGAGCTTTGGGAGTAACCATTTAGTTCCTAAAGAAGTAGAGATACAACATCAGGATCTAGTCTTTTTGGATTATACTAGTCAGGAATGGTAACAGGTACTCAGACATGCAGTTAGGAGGGAGTAGGTGAGGAGAGTTGTGGTGGTAAGACATAGACCTAACCATTAGATGTACAAGGTAAATCAAGGACATTACATCACAAAATAATTCAGGGGGCAAGTTGCTAGGATTACAGCTCAAAAGAGCTCAAAATCATAAGTAGGTTGACTTGGTCCTGATTTGCTATCTCAATTTTCTATAACTTCACTAATTTTGGAAGAGACTGGGACCTTGATGCTAAATTGAAGCTACTTCTGGAATTACAGAAACTTCAACTGTGGCAATGGACTTCAGTTGTGGCCAAGATGCTAATTCAGCCAGTCAGAAGACACTGTTCCACAATCTCCCATGTATTCTAAGGTTCTCAGAAAAAATGGGGATTGTTTCTTCCCATGTAGAGGACACAACGAAATTCTGGGCCCCAAGTACTGCACAAACTATTTGAATATGAAGCTGAACATATGAAATCCTAGGATTGACAAGAAGCTTTGTTCTGGGTTCAGAACCACAGAAGAAATGTTGCCACAGAGATTTTCAAGTTCCTTGACACTTTTAGCCCTTCAATTTTCCCTGAACTTCTTGCTTATTCTCATTAATTTGATTTATATTTTCCTGCTTCTGTAGAATGAATGCTCTGTGTTCTGACCATTCAGTCAGAACTATCTTTGTGTCAATAAATGATGAATGGCTTTTGTAATTTGGAGATTATGTAAGTATGGTAATATAATGATTTTATTCAGATTTAATTTTATTTACAGCTTTAAATTTGAATAAATTCAAGCTGTGGAAAAAATTTGTAAGAAAAATACAATGAACTCTCTTGCAACCTTTGTTCACATTCAGTAATTATTTTTAATAATTTTTAATTTACTTTGGGATGCAGTATGTTGCCAAGGGTGGTCTTTAACTCCTAGGCTCAAGTGATCCTCCTGACTCAGCCTCTTGAATAGCTGGAAGTTTGGTGCCTGGCTTTAATTCATGAATTAACATTTCATCATATTTGCTACTTAGATATCTACATTTAGATATCTATATCTATCTATATATCTTTATATATGTGTAAAAACACACATATGTGTATACGTGTATATTAATATATACATATATGTTTATGAACATATTGCTGGAAAATTTAAATGTTGCAGACTTTTGACTCCCAAATGCTTCTGTCTCTATCTTGTAAATATATAGACATTTTCCTACCTAACTATGGTACCATTATCATGCCCTAGAAATTTTGTATTGATGCAAAAAAATTGAATATAAATTTATATTGTATATAGACTACAATATAGTCTATATTCAAATTTCCCAATTGCTTTAGTAATGTACTTTGTAAATTTTTTTTATGTTGACTTTTAAAATATCTAATTTTGTGGGGCATTTAGAAATAAAACTAGAAACATGAGATTTCTAGGTTATTTGGGGAAAAAATATATATATATGGTAAAAATGTTTGTGCAGTTTTGTCAAGAAAGTAATTGTTTTCATCTTTCCAATGATAGGAAAGTTTCAACTATCATTCAAGGATGTGTCAGAAAGTCTGGATGCATAGTAATAGCTTTTACTTAATGGAGATATAGTGAATATTCCCACTTAGTTTAAAGTAGATCTTCACTTATTGGATGCTAGCTTTCATATTTAAATTGTATTCATACTTGATCTTTTGGCCAAAGCAGCAGGAGACCAGTTAAAAAAATCCATTCCTCTTAATTTAAAGGCAGTGATTAAAGGAGATTCTGAGCTTTGAAACTGTTGTGAGTATTCTACTTAAGAAAATAAACACTAATTGAAAGGGCTAATCAAAAACTCATCATCCTGAAGGGCACTTAGATGGTTCACAAGTATGCAGCTTAGGCAGACAAGGTGCTCTTATGAAGACCTCCTCATTCTAAGTAGAGGGACCTTAAGCTATGCATTAGATGAGTTTGTAATGTGTTAGACTATTTATGACAAAATATATCTGCCATTGACTTCATAATTTTGCATAGTTTGTAGGAATAATTCATATTCAATCAGAAATAAAACTTATTATATTGTAACATTTCTTCAAGAAAAAAATCTTGAAGGAAATGCCAATCTGTAGTCTATGTGCACTTAATTCTATCATACAATATCTGCAAATATTTTGTAAATAAGTAATGATTTCTCAGAAGTTGTACTCTTTAAAATGATTAATGAATGATTAAATTCAGTCCCCTTTACTGCAGATATACAAGGGTTCTTCCTTTCCTGGTGAGTTACCTTCATGTGATAAACCATTACCCCAGGGACTTAACCAAAATTCAGAGATTTAAAAAAAGCCATTTTAAAATGCTTTCTCAGATAATTTTGCATGAGTCAGACAATTTCCTAAGAAGTAAAACTTCCTGTAAATGGAATTTTCCCCTCACCGACTATAAATCAATACTTGTTGGCTCTAATAATGAATTGGTTAAAAAGATTCTAACAACTGTGATATGATAAGAAGGTCACTGTTGGATTGATAGTGGGGGAGGGTATCTACTGATTATCTGGGAAGCTTACATTTGAGGCTGCTGCTGTTAGTGGAATTTTGTGGGTCAAGTGAACATGTTTAAAATGGAGTTAAGTGAGTAAGACTGGAAAGCAGTTCATGTATATAGCTCAAATAATCTGACATGAATGTTTAAATACTTATGAAAAAATTCATAATTGGTGTGCATGAAAATGTTGTGAAGTTTGGTATCAGGAAGAATTCGGTTTCCTTCACTGGATGTTAAAGCATCCATTTATAGCTGCTCCAGTGTTGCCTTCAGTTTAGGTACTCCCATTTGACTTTTTATTACTATTATATTGAATTTAATAAAATGCACAACTTGTTTACTTCTATCAGATTCTAAAATACACAATACACAATTTTATTTTTTTCAAAAGCTTTTGCTACATTTTGATGCTGTAGAGGAAGGGATATCCTCAGATCTTATTATGATAAACTTTAAGGAGGTATAATTGTATTCTTTCATTTTATCAAAAAATTTTTTTTGGTATTTGGGATTGAACCCAGGGTGCTTAAACACTGAGCCACATTTTCTGCCCTTTTTGTATTTTATTTAGAGACAGGGTCTCACTGAATTACTTAGCACCTCGCTAAATTGCTGAGGCTAGCTTTGAACTCACAGTCTTCCTGCCTTTGCCTCTCAAGCCACTGGGATTACAGGTGTGCACTACCACACCTGGCTCATTTTATCAAATTCTTTGTAATGAGCTCTAAGTTTGATATAGAATAGCTACTATTGGTTTATATTTCTTTGGAAATGTATCTCATAAAGATTTTCTGGCCAACAAGTAATATTTCCATATGTTTAGAGGGGGCATGTTCCTTTTAGGTCCCTGATACATATGTATGATTGCCTTAGTCCATTTGTACAGCTATAACAAAATATCAAAAACTAGGTAATTTATAAATAATGGAGATGTATTTCTCACAGTAATGGAATCTGGAAAGTCTAAGATCAAGGTGTTGGCAGATTTTGTATTTAGTGAGGACTATCTCCCTGATTCATAGATGGTACCCTCTTGATGTGTCCTCACGTGGTTAAAGAAATGTTGGGGTATATCTTATGTCTCATATTCTATAAGAACATTAATCAATTCATGAGGTCTATGTTCCCAAAGGTCCCATCTCTACATACCATTAACATGTGAACACAAATCTTTGTACCTTCTGTTCTCAAACTTCTAGTGAGCACTTTGCATGGAAATGGAGTTTATTAGATGCTGTAGGATTCTCTTCATTCCAAAATTCCCCTCTTCAGAAATCCAAATGAGACCTTATTTGGATTTAGAAAGTTTTAGAAAGCCTCTCCAAGACTTCCATGAAGAAATTATAAAATCATCTTTTACCTTGAAGTATATGAAGCTAATATACAGGTAAAAAAGTACTTTATTATTCAATTGGCATGCTTTTAAGAGTGAAAGGAGTTACTACTAATAATTAAGATAACAAATATAAATTAGAACTGTCCAGGTAAACCAGAATGTATGGTCATCCAGTCATAACAGTATCTACTATATAGGATTCTTGTGAAGAGTCAATGACAAAATCATGTATAATACCTAATTTTCGTGTGGGAATCATTCAATAAGTTGTAGTTGTGTTGTTATTTTTCATACCTCCTACTTTGGCCATCAAAGTAGTGAAATCACAGTGAGTTTTTTATTCTCTATCTTTTAATAGATGGTGGTGGGTCTAGTACTGAGGAAATGAGAGTTTAATAATCTAACATACAGGGTTCCTTTTGAGAGCAAAAATAACTTTATATATATTTTGTTATATCTACAGTGATCAATACCACAAGAAGGGGAATTCTGTTTAAAAAAATTTTAAATACTAATCAGTCCATTCTGCCTCTTATATACACATCTGATCCTTACCCTAATAGTTACTTCTATAGGAAGCTATTTCTACCAAGTAGATATATCTTAGCTCTTAGGGTTTATTAGGACAGGAAAAAATTGATAATAACAAGTTCAGTAAATTAATAGCTCTTTAAGGCAGTAGTTTTTCTATTACTGTTTCCATATGCTTATTTTCATACCTAGTATATAGTAGGTAGTTAATAAATATTTGTTGAATTAATGTAAATATGAATATGTAGATCTCAATAGCTAAAAATCAACATCATGAGCTAATAGCTTCTAGTGCTACCCTAAAACTAAAGCTCTATCATAGCAGAGGACTTTCCTGAACTCCAACTAGAACTTTTGGGGTCATAGAATCAAGCAACTCAGTGATTTTAGAGCTGTAGTAGGTGCCAAGTCCGGAATTGTCTGCTATTTAGATTGCTGCTCCTTGTTAATTGATTATAAAAAGTAAAAAGCTCAATAAAGCTAATCTGCCAATTATCTCAAAAAGCCCTCCTGCTGTGCATGCTACCAATTTGAAACATGGAAGTGCTGTGTGTAGGTTTAAGTGCTGTATGAGATATCAGATTGTTTATTAATATTCAACATCTTAGTTTAAGTATTATTGAGAATTGTATACAAATTCATTTGTTTTTGTATATGAAAACAGAAAATATCAACTTTACATGTCACATCACTTGTACAGCACAGAAGTGATACCAAAAGACTCGTATTAACCTTTTTATCTGGCACTTGTTATCAAGTTGGACCTGGCAGACTATGCAGGTACACTCTATATCATTTATCTTGTCATTTAAAGTGGGTGCATGTTAATTATAATGGACTTTATATGGTTTATGAGACTTTAATGCTTTTGAAATGAATTGAAAAAATGTTTTTACTTTTTTGAAATTATGATTTTCATGTATATACTGTGAAAATGTATCATATGACAACATAAATGGTCAAAATGGCATAAGCATATCCAGAGGATGTTGAAACTCCAATCATAATATGGAGCCAATTAAATTTAGCATAACTTTAGGTCAATTTCTGAGTCTATGCTAAGTAAAAGCAACCCTCTTCTGAGGTTGGGGAGATATAATAGATGAATGATTAAGATTTGCATTTTTTTTCTAGCGTAGACCATCTTTTTCCAAGAGATAAGAGTTCATGGCTAGCTCATAGGGTTGACATAATACACTTCATTCATTTCACAGTGTAAAATTTTTGCTTAGCCAGAAGCAGGAATAGTATTACATACCACAGAGTTAATCATCTACAATAGTTAATAATGTTAAAGACATTTTAGTATGTAAGTCACCAGAAGTGTAGAGAAGCAAATACTGCATGTTGAATATTGTTACTACCCTCAGTTTAAGGAACTAAAACAAAGAGACGGTTCTGAGTGGGTTCTAATTTCTGCTCTAGATCCCTACATACTCTGACCTGAGCCATTTTACTTGTCTCCATTTCATTTTCCACATCTATAAGATTAGGAAGCAATAGTGGATAATTGAAAAGCAAATATAGCTGCACCAACAAGGTAGAGGGAACTGTGACCACGCACAGAGCAGGCCCAGCGGCCTGCTGAGGGGCAGAGCCGCCCCCCACCCCCCGCGCCTGCCAGGTAGGTGGAACGGTGACCACCAACGGAAAAGGCCCAGTGGCCCAAGGCGCGACAGAGCTTCCAATCACTCCTGCAAGGTAGGCGGGCCTGCGACCCACCGGCAGAAGAGGAGCAGCGGCCTGCTGAGAGGCTGAGCCGCCCCCTCCCCCTGCGCTGGCAAAGTAGAGGGAACTGTGAACACTCACAGAGCAGGCCCAGCGGCCTGCTGAGAGACAGAGCCGCCCCTCCCCCCTGCACCGGCAAGGTAGAGGGAACTGTGACCATGCACAGAGCAGGCCCAGCGGCCTGCTGAGGGGCAGAGCCGCCCCCCATCCCCCGCGCCAGCCAGGTAGGTGGAAAGGTGACCACCAACAGAAAAGGCCCAGTGGCCCAAGGCGGGACAGAGCTTCCAATCACTCCTGCAAGGTAGGCGGGCCTGCGACCCACTGGCAGAAGAGGAGCAGCGGCCTGCTGGGAGGCAGAGCCACCCCCTCCCCCTGCGCCGGCAAGGTAGAGGGAACTGTGACCACGCACAGAGCAGGCCCAGCGGCCTGCTGAGGGGCAGAGCCGCCCCACACCCCCCGCGCCTGCCAGGTAGGGGAACTGTGACCACCGACAGAAAAGGCCAAGTGGCCCGCGGCGAGACAGAGCTTCCAATCACTCCTGCAAGGTAGGCGGGCCTGCGACCCACCGGCAGAAGAGGAGCAGCGGCCTGCTGAGAGGCAGAGCCGCCCCCTCCCCCTACACCGGCAAGGTAGAGGGAACTGTGACCACGCACAGAGCAGGCCCAGCGGCCTGCTGAGGGGCTGAGCCGCCCCCCACCCCCTGCGCCTGCCGGGTAGGTGGAACTGTGACCACCGACAGAAAAGGCCCAGTGGCCCGCAGCAGGACAGAACTTCCAATCACTCCTGCAAGGTAGGCGGGCCTGTGACCCACCGGCAGAAGAGGAGCAGTGGCCTGCTGAGAGGCAGAGCCGCCCCCTCCCCCTGCGTCGGCAAGGTAGAGGGAACTGTGACCACCCACAGAACAGGCCCAGCGGCCTGCTGAGGGGCAGAGCCGCCCCCCACCCCCTGCGCCTGCCAGGTAGACAGAACTGTGACCACCGACAGAAAAGGCCCAGTGGCCCGCGGAGGGGCAGAGCTTCCAATCACTCCTGCAAGGTAGGCGGGCCTGCGACCCACTGGCAGAAGAGGAGCAGCGGCCTGCTGAGAGGCAGAGCCGCCCCCTCCCCCCCGCTCCTGCAAGGTAGTCGGAACTGTGACCACCATCAGAACAGGCCAGACCTGCAACCGAGAGACAGAACAGGCCCAGTGGCCTGAGGAAGGGTAGAGCCGCCCCCGCCCCTGCGCCTGCAAGGTAGGCAGAACTGCGACCACCGACAGAACAAGCCTAGCGGCCCGCAGAGGGACAGAGCCACCGCCTGCGCCTGCAAGGTCGGCGGACCTGCTACCGACCGGCAGAGCAGGCCCAGCGGCCTCCCGGTGTGGTAGGCACATTGCCCCAATTGGAGGAGGGGCAGAGCCGCCGCCCGCGCCTGCGAGGGAGACTTTGCAACTATACAAGACCAATATAAATATATAGGGGGAAAATTCAATAGCACAACAGTTTCACCAAATAGAAAGGAATGCGAACAGTATGAAGAGACAAGGAAAGAAAGGACCACAAGCAATGCAGGTCAACTCAACGTTAGAAGAGGTAATAGCTGCAGCAGATGGAATGACAGATAAAGAATTCAGGATATACATGCTTCAGATGATCTGGAGTCTCAAGGAAGACATCAGACAGCAAAATCAGACAATGAAAGATCACTTCAACAATGAATTACATAAACAAATCCAAGAAGCAAAAGATCAACTATACAGGGAAATAGAGGTTATAAAAAACAAACAAACAGAAATCCTAGAAATGCAGGAAGCAATAAGCCAACTTAAAAACTCAATTGAGAATACTACCAGCAGAGTAGAACACTTAGAAGACAGAACATCAGACAATGAAGATAAAGTATTTCAACTTGAAAAGAACATAGACAGCTCTGCAAGACTGTTAAGAAACCATGAGCAGAACATCCAAGAAATATGGGATAACATCAAGAGACCAAATTTAAGAGTCATTGGGATACAGGAGGGGACAGAGTTTCAAACCAAAGGAATGAGCAACCTATTCAATGAAATAATACGAGAAAACTTCCCAGACTTGAAGAATGAGACAGAACCCCAAATCCTAGAAGCCTACAGGACGCCGAATGTGAAAATCATAAGAGACCCACACCTAGACACATTATAATGAAGATGCACAACATACAGAATAAGGAGAGAATTTTAAAAGCTACAAGAGAAAGGAAGCAGATCACATTTAGGGATAAGCCAATCAGGATAACAGCTGATCTTTCAACACAGACTCTGAAAGCTAGAAGATCCTGGAATAACATATTTCAAACACTGAAAGAAAATGGGTTCCAACCAAGAATTGTGTTTCCAGCGAAATTAAGCTTCAGGATGGAAGATGAAATTAAAACCTTCCACGATAAACAAAAGTTAATAGAATTTGCAGCTAGAAAACCATCTCTTCAAAACATCCTTGGCAAAATATTACAGGAAGAGGAAATGGAAAATAACAATGAAAACCAACAGTGGGAGTTAGGACACTAAGGGGGGAAAATAATCAAAGAGGAAAACAAACCATGTTTAGTAACATAAATAAAAAAATATGGCTGGAACAACAACCCATATCTCAATAATAACCCTAAATGTTAATGGCTTAAACTCACCAATCAAGAGACACAGGCTAGTAGAATGGATCACAAAACAAGACCCAACAATATGCTGCCTACAGGAGATGCATTTGATAGGAAAAGACATACATAGGCTGAAGGTGAAAGGTTGGGAAAAATCATATCACTCATATGGACTTCGGAAACAAGCAGGAGTATCCATACTCATATCAAATAAAATAGATTTCAAGCCAAAGTTAATCAAAAGGGATAAAGAGGGACACTACATACTGCTCAAGGGAACCATACACCAACAAGACATAACAATCATAAATATATATGCCCCAAACAATGGTGCAGCTATGTTCATCAAACAAACTCTTCTCAAGTTCAAGAGTCTAATAGACCACCATACAATAATCATGGGAGACTTCAACACACCTCTATCACCACTGGACAGATCTTCCAAACAAAAGTTGAATAAGGAATCTATAGAACTCAATAACACAATTAATAACCTAGACTTAATTGACATATATAGAATATAACACCCAACATCAAGCAGTTACACTTTTTTCTCAGCAGCACATGGATCCTTCTCAAAAATAGATCATATATTATGTCACAGGGAAACTCTTAGACAATATAAAGGAGTAGAGATAATACCATGCATCCTATCTGATCATAATGGAATGGAACTGAAAATCAACAATAAAAGAAGGAAGGAAAAAGAATACATCACTTGGAGAATGAACAATAGGTTACTGAATGATCAATGGGTTATAGAAGACATCAAGGAGGAAATTAAAAAATTCTTAGAGATTAATGAAAACACAGACACAACATATCGGAATCTATGGGACACATTGAAAGCAGTTCTAAGAGGAAAATTCATTGCTTGGAGTTCATTCCTTAAAAAAAGAAAAAACCAACAAATAAATGATCTCATACTTCATCTCAAAATCCTAGAAAAAGAAGAGCAAAACAACAGCAAAAGAAGTAGAAGGCAAGAAATAATTAAAATCAGAGCTGAAATTAATGAAATCGAAACAAAAGAAACAATTGAAAAAATTGACAAAACTAAAAGTTGGTTCTTTGAAAAAATAAACAAAATCAACAGACCCTTAGCCATGCTGGCGAAGAGAAGAAGAGAGAGAACTCAAATTACTAGCATATGGGATGAAAAAGGCAATATCACAACAGACACTTCAGAAATACAGAAGATAATCAAAAACTATTTTGAATCCTTATACTCCAACAAATTAGAAGATAGTGAAGGCATAGATAAATTTCTTAAGTCATATGATCTGCCCAGATTGAGTCAGGAGGATATAGACAACCTAAACAGACCAATATCAATTGAGGAAATAGAAGAAACCATCAAAAGACTACCAACTAAGAAAAGCCCAGGACCGGATGGTATACAGCAGAGTTTTACAAAACCTTTAAAGAGGAACTAATACCAATACTTTTCAAGCTACTTCAGGAAATAGAAAAAGAGGGAGAACTTCCAAATTCATTCTACGAGGACAACATCACCCTGATACCTAAACCAGACAAAGACACTTCAAAGAAAGAAAACTACAGACCAATATCTCTAATGAACCTAGATGCAAAAATCCTCAATAAAATTCTGGCGAATCGGATACAAAAACATATCAAAAAAATTGTGCACCATGATCAAGTAGGATTCATCCCTGGGATGCAAGGCTGGTTAAATATACGGAAATCAATAAATGTTATTCACCACATCAATAGACTTAAAAATAAGAACCATATGATCATCTCAATAGATGCGGAAAAAGCATTCGACAAAGTTTATGTTCAAAACTCTAGAAAAACTAGGGATAACAGGAACATACCTCAATATTGTAAAAGCAATCTATGCTAAGCCTCAGGCTAGCATCATTCTGAATGGAGAAAAATTGAAGGCATTCCCTCCAAAATCTGGAACAAGACAGGGATGCCCTCTCTCTCTCCACTTCTGTTCAACATAGTTCTCGAAACACTGGCCAGAACAATTAGACAGACGAAAGAAATTAAAGGCATAAAAATAGGAAAAGAAGAACTTAAATTATCACTATTTGCAGTTGACATGATTCTATACCTAGCAGACCCAAAAGGGTCTACAAAGAAACTATTAGAGCTAATAAATGAATTCAGCAAAGTGGCAGGATATAAAATCAAGACGCATAAATCAAAGGCATTCCTGTATATCAGCGACAAATCCTCTGAAATGGAAATGAGGACAACCACTCCATTCACAATATCTTCAAAAAAATAAAATACTTGGGAATCAACCTAACAAAAGAGGTTAAAGACTTATACAATGAAAACTACAGAACCCTAAAGAGAGAAATAGAAGAAGATCTTAGAAGATGGAAAAATATACCCTGTTCATGGATAGGCAGAACTAACATCATCAAAATGGCGATATTACCAAAAGTTCTCTATAGGTTTAATGCAATGCCAATCAAAATCCCAACGGCATTTCTTGTAGAAATAGAGAAAGCAATCATGAAATTCATATGGAAAAATAAAAGACCCAGAATAGCAAAAACAATGCTAAGCAGGAAGTGTGAATCAGGCGGTATAGCGATACCAGACTTCAAACTATACTACAGAGCAATAGTAACAAAAACAGCATGGTACTGGTACCAAAACAGCCGGGTGGACCAATGGTACAGAATAGAGGACACAGAAACCAATCCACAAAACTACAACTATCTTATATTTGATAAAGGGGCTAAAAGAATGCAATGGAGGAAGGATAGCATCTTCAACAAATGGTGCTGGGAAAACTGGAAATCCATATGCAACAAAATGAAACTGAATCCCTTTCTCTCGCCATGCACAAAGTTAATTCAAAATGGATCAAGGAGTTTGATATCAAATCAGAGACACGCCGTCTGATAGAAGAAATAGTTGGCTATGATCTACTTTCGGTGGGGTCAGGCTCCAAATTCCTCAATAGGATACCCATAGCACAAAAGTTAAAAACTAGAATCAACAAATGGGACTTACTCAAACTAAAAAGTTTTTTCTCAGCAAAAGAAATAATAAGAGAGGTAAATAGGGAGCCTACACCCTGGGAACAAATCTTTACTCCTCACACTTCAGATAGAGCCCTAATATCCAGAGTATACAAAGAACTCCAAAAATTAGACAATAAGAGAACAAACAACCCAATCAACAAATGGGCCAAGGACCTGAACAGACACTTCTCAGAGGAGGACATACAGTCAATCAACAAGTACATGAAAAAATGCTCACCATCTCTAGCTGTCAGAGAAATGCAAATCAAAACCACCCTAAGATACCATCTCACTCCAGTTAGATTGGCAGCCATTATGAAGTCAAACAACAACAAGTGCTGGCGAGGATGTGGGGAAAAGGGTACACTTGTACATTGCTGGTGGGACTGCAAATTGGTGCAGCCAATTTGGAAAGCAGTATGGAGATTTCTTGGAAAGCTGGGAATGGAGCCACTATTTGACCCAGCTATTCCCCTTCTCGGTCTATTCCCTAAAGACCTAAAAAGAGCATGCTACAGGGACACTGCTACATCGATGTTCATAGCAGCACAATTCACAATAGCTAGACTGTGGAACCAACCTAGATGCCCTTCAATGGATGAATGGATAAAAAAAATGTGGCATTTATACACAATGGAGTATTACTCTGCATTAAAAAATGACAAAATCATATTATTTACAGGGAAATGGATGGCATTAGAGCAGTTTATGCTAAGTGAAGCTAGCCAATCCCTAAAAAACAAATGCCAAATGTCTTCTTTGATATAAGGAGAGTAACTAAGAACAGAGTAGGGTCGAAGAGCATGAGAAGAAGATTAACATCAAACAGGGATGAGAGGTTGGAGGGAAAGGGAGAGAGAAGGGAGAATGCATGGAAATGGAAGGAGACCCTCAGAGTTATACAAAAGTACATACAAGAGGAAGTGAGGGGAAGGGGAAAAATAATACAAGGGGGACAAACGAATGTCAGTAGAGGGGGCAGAGAGAGAAGAGGGGAGGGGAGGGGAGGGGAGGGGGGATAGTAGAGGATAGGAAAGGCAGCAGAATACAACAGACACTAGTATGGCAATATGTAAATCAATGGATGTGCAACTGATGTGATCCTGCAATCTGTATATGGGGTAAAAATGGGAGCTCATAACCCACTTGAATCAAATTGTGAAATATGATATGATATATCAAGAACTATGTAATGTTTTGAACAGCCAACAATAAAAAATTAAAAAAAAAATAAAAAAAAAAAAAATAAAGGAAAAGAAGGCAGATCAGTGGTGTTCTGCCGACAGGGGCGGGGCAGAGAGTGAAGGGAGGAAGACATTACACAGTCACAAGGAAACTTTGGGGTTGATGTTCATTATCTTAATTGTGGTGAACATTAGATGGGTGTATACATGTCAAAACTCTTCAAAATTGTTCACTGTAAATATTTGCACTGTAAATATCTATCAATTATACTTCAATAAAGCTGTTAAAAAAAAAAGAAAAGCAAATATAAACAATTACATTCATGTTAAATCATCTTTTAGGCATGTGAACAGGATTAAAACTAATTTAAACATTTGATCAATAAATAATTATGTATGCTCTTTCCCACTGTTTTATGCATTCTGACAAGTAAAGGGCAATTACATGCCAAGAACAGTAGAAAAATATAAACGTATTAGATCTATTTCTGGTTTGAGCAGTGAGATTTCTTAATAAGGAAAGTTATTAGAATGCTTTATGAAGTTTATGAACTTGTAATTTGATGAGACTTTGTCAGACTCATCCTTTCACAGTTTCATAATTGAAAGGCTTTTGCCTACAGTGGAATGTTGAATCAGATATACGTAGGCTTAATGGACTAACTATTTTAAAGATTGGCCATGGCTTATGCAAAATATGAACAATCCTTAGAACATTTTAAAGGCTTCCTGCCACAAATTGCTTTTGCAATTTTCATTTCATTTTTAACTATGAAGTTAAGACATTGTTAGTTATTTTTATTTTAAATTGCTCCTGCTGTTGTTCTCCTACTAGGAAGTAGCCACTATTCTTTTCCCTTTTCTTCTGGCCATTGTAATCTTTCTTACATGAATAAAAACAAAGTGGTTTATTTTTAAAAGATTTTTTAAAATCCTCCCTTTCAGTTGCAAGGAGAATGCCTTGCCATTATCAAATTGAAAAAGGTATAATGTAGTGTAGTTACCAGTGAGTTTTATCAATGAGTCTTTTCCTTGCTGTTCTTATATTCCAGAAACTCTTTCTCCTGCATCCTTTAACATGTGGCTGAAAAAGTTGGTTTTGAAAACAAAGTACATGTAGAAAGGCAAGTGATTGATCAAGGAAAAAATTAAAATTGGATACCAGTGGCACAATCTTTTACTTTGTGGCCCACAAAAGTCCTGATACAAATTAATTGTTTCCAAGATTCTTAGACCTTCATCAATCAGATGTAAATTGCACTATGCATGATTGGCTGCCTTTCCATTCTGGAGTTCCCCATAGAGAGCTACTGGCTGCCAACTGCTGCAGAGACACTACAGAGCTACAGAGACACTGCACAGCAGCGCCCTCTCTGTGGCTGTTCTGGGACCACAAATGGGGAGATGGAGCTGAGTTAAAACCACAGTTGTGTGCCTTAGGATGCATCCAGCACACTTTCAGAGTTTTCTTTTAGCACACGAGAGACGTATTTCAAACTAGGTCTGATGTTAGTCAAACCTTGTGTGATGCATGTTTGATTTTTAAACATGGTTTCAGACCAGTCTAAGTATGCTATAGCACAGAGCATCTACCAGATAGCAGAAATTAACATGAAATTAATCTCAAGACTGATTAGGGAAAAATAAGTGTAGATGTTCTCAAAAACAGATTTCCTAAGCTACTATATGCACCTTTAGAGGAAGCAGTAATAATAATAGCTGGAACTTAATTAAAGTAACATAAAAGACCCCAGCTAGGAGACCTTGTGACCATATTTGTAGCTGAGTACTGAATTTAGCCCCAAGAAATATGAGATCTACTTTTCATCTCACAGCAATTTACCATTTCAAAAAACTTGGATTAAGGGGGTTATTAGAAGCTACAGAGTTGCTTTACTTCATATGTAAAGAAAGAAAGGTTTGAAAATGTAGAAGGGCACCTTTTCAAAGAAACTTCACAAGTAAATTTAAACATATATTGGGAAATGAGGAAATTGGAATGACCTAGATATATATGAAATGTAGATTTTTTAATCATAAGGAATTCATTCAGATCTTCTTAGATTTGTCTTCAGTGTAAATTATTTGTTTGTGAATTGCAATGTTTAAACCCTCATAAATGCTATTTGAAAGAAGAAAAGTCCTTTCCAAAAAGTGATAACTGACCCTTACTGCCAGGGTCAAGGACTCAGATGACCTGGGTTCATATTTTAACTTAGCTCCTGTGTGACTTTGAAGAAGTACTTTGCCTCTCATATTTTAGTTTCTTTATCTATAAAATGGGTATTGTAATAGTTAATGTCTTGGTAGTTGCATGGAATTGAGGCAATTCACTTGTAATAGTGCTTGATACCTAGAAAATGTTAAACATGTTTTAATTATCATTATCTTATATGTATTATATCTTTAATTGAAACATCAACAGGAATTCCATGAATTTCTGCTTCCATAGCCTGTATCTGTTTGCTATTGAAAAGTTCCTTTCTAATTACACTGTCAACTCTCTTTACCAGATAATAATGTTTATTTCCCAGTGTTTGAGAACTAACTAAATAAATAATTAAATTAAATAAGATGATATGCATGAAAGTGCTGAACAGGGTCTGATTCACAGTAGGTTCTGAATAATTATTAGGTTTTTAGATATTTTGCCTTCTGCATGGGGAAGGGAACCAATATTTAATGTTCTGAACAAAACACTTTTTCTCCAAACCACTGAAGCTTGAAACACTGTATAGAATTGTTATTTTTTAAAATTTTCTCCTCCTCTCCCATGGCAGTGCTCTGTTAGCAATCTGGAGCCATCATTTGAAGGTATCTCAGTGCTGACAAAAAATCTGCTAGTGTCTATAAGAAGTAGGATGTTACAATGTATCATTGAAGTCAATTGGCCTTAAAAGAAAGATGGTGAAGTATATAAAACACCTGCTGAGTACTTTAGAAGTCTTGTTATTATTGGATGGACATGGGGAAGCTAGCACTAGTGTTGAGAAAACCCACTATCCAAGGAATTGCAGGAGGCCTTAGAGATAAAGGCAGCCTTCAGTTGGAAATCATTAAAGAACAGAATCCTTAAGTCCCACAGCCACAGGAGCTGAATGATGCTGAAACCCACATGAGCAAGGAAGCAAATCTTTCCCCAGTCCAGCTCTTAGTTAAACAACCAGGTTTGGCTAATCTTGTGAGACTTTAATGAGAGGACCAGGATAAGCCATTCCCAGACTTCAAATCCACCAAAATTGTGAGATAATAAATGTATTTTGCTTTAAGTTACTCTCTTTGTGGTATTTATTATGTAACAATAGATGGCAAAAATATAGATTTTCCCCTCCTTTAATATAAAGGCATAGTCCTTGCTTTCTAAGAAAATGTGCTGTAATTCAAATGTTGGTGACTTTTTGGGTTGGAATTTACCAAGGCATAGTAGGGACATATACATTCATAAGAACCATACTTACTGCTCTTGTATCAATACCTTAAAAATTGAGTTTGAATCCTTGATCTTCCATTTACCTATTTGGTAAATGTATTCTCTCAGAGCCTTGGTTTCTTTGCCTATGAAATGGAAATAATACTATATAATTTTTAGGATGGTTGTAAGGATTTCTGAGATAGCCCATAAAGAATGGTTAGCATAATGCCAACTTAGTAAGAGATACCAAATAAGTAACTATTTTTATTAACAATATCTGGGGACTGCACCATAGTTTAAGGATTTGTATAACACCTTTATAAATAGTACATTAAAAAGTGGAAGTGAAAACAATAACTATTAAATGCACTCTTACAATGATTTTTTGATTATGAAGACTTCTTTCATTTTGATCATGAAAACAGAGATTTGAGTCATTGATGTTTAATATAATAAGACACAATGTTATTGCTTAAAAGATGGAGTTGTAAATTAAAGAAAGAGCTTAAGAGTAATATTTGTTCAGGAGACTTGTGAAAAATCAATATCATGGGTTCAAAGGAAAAGAAAACCTAAGCCTTGTTTGGAACTATACTCAATATCCATTTAAAGTCTAATATTATTTTAGAAGACCTTTTTTCCATTTTCTGCTAGATACTACCTCAGATCAATGGAAAAACTATTCTAAGAAATTCTGATGTTTCTTTTGCTTTTACATTTAATACAACATACATTTTGTTTAGTGTATTTTATGAGATGCCAGAAGATCTGATTTGCCTGTAGTCAGCTTTCTATCATTGTGACAAAATACTTGAAATAATCAAGTTATTAGTAGGCATGTGTTATTTTGGCTCATGGTTTCATAGACTTTGGTCCATGGTCGGTTAGACTTGATGCTTTGGGCCTGGGGCTGCAAAGTAAATCATGGTAGTAGTGGCAATAGTCAAGGTTTACCTCATGGTAGGCAGAAAGTAAAAGGAGAAAGGGAGGAAGGGGCTAGGGTTCAAAGTCACACTCCCAGTGACCTAAATTCCTCCCACTAGTCCCTGCCTCTTAAAGGTTCTACTGCCTCCTGATAACAATACAAGCTGGCAACAAAGCTTTCAATATATAGGCTTTTGAAGGACATATAAGAGCCAAACTGTAACATATTCTATGAAATAAATATTTTTGTCTTTAAATTAGTTCTTTTTTAAAATTTTAATTTGTTATATATGACAACATAATGCACTACAATTCATATTATACATATAGAGCACAATTTTTCATATCTCTGATTGTACTCAAAGTAGAGTCACATCCTTCGTGTCTTCATACATGTACTTAGGGTAATAATGAACATTGTATTCCATCATCTTTCCTACCCCTGTTCCTCCACTTTCCCCTCTTCTTTTCCCCTTTGCCATATCTAGAGTTTATTTAATTTCCCCACCCCCCACATATTATGAATTGATATCATTAAACTAGATAAATCATTTGACATTTGTTTTTTGGGGATTGGCTAATTTTACTTAGCATTATTTTTTCCAAATACAACCATTTACCTGCAAATGCCATGATTTTATTGTCTTTTAATGCTGAATAATATCCCATTGTGTATATATACCACATTTTCTTTATCTATTCATCTGATAAATGGCACCTAGGTTGGTTCCACAGTTTAGCTACTGTGAATTGTGCTGCTATAAACATTTATGTGGCTGTGTCCCTGCAGTATTCTGTTTTTAAGTACTTTGGGTATAGACTGAGAAGTGGGATAGCTGGGTCAAATGATGGTTCCATTCCCAGTTTTCCAAGGATTCTCCATACTGCTTTTCATATTGGCTGCACAGTCCCACCAGCAATGCATGAGTGTGCCTTTTCCCCCACATCCTCTCCAACACTTATTGTTGTTTGTATTCTTTATAGCTGCCATTCTGACTAGAGTGAGATGAAATCTTACAGTAGTTTGATTTGCATTTCTCTAATTGCTAGAGATGTTGAACATTTTTTCATGTATTTGTTGATTGATTATATATCATCTTCTGAGAAGTGTCTGGTCAGTTTCTTGGCCCATTTATTGATTGTGTTATTTGGTTTTTGGTATTAAGATTTTTGAATTCTTTATATATTCTAGAGATTAGTGCTCTATCTGATGTGCATGTGGTAAAAATTTGTTCCCAATTAGAAGGCTCTCTATTTACCTCACTGTTTTTTTCTTTTGCTGAGAAGAAGCTTTTTAGTTTGAATCCATCCCATTTAATGATTCATGATATTAATTCTTTCAGTATAGGAGTCTTATTAAGGAAGTTGGGGCCTAATTTGACATGATGGAAATTTGGGTCTACTTTTTTTTCTAATAGACACAGTGTCTCTGGTTTAATTCCTAGGTCCTTGATCCACTTTGAGTTGAGTTTTGTGCATGGTGAGAAATAGGGGTAAAATTTCATTTTGTGGCATATGGATTTCCAGTTTTCCCAGCATCATTTGTTGATGAGGCTATCTTTTCTTGAATGTATGTTTTAGGCACCTTTGTCAAATATAAGATAACTGTAATTGTGTGGGTTAGTCTCTGTGTCCTCTATTCTGTACTGTTGGTCTACAAGTCTATTTTGGTTTCAATGCTATGCTGTTTTTGTTACTATTGTTCTGTAGTACAGTACAAGGTCTGTTATAGTAATGCCACCTGCTTCACTCTTCTTTCTAAGGATTGCTTTAGCTATTCTGGGTCTCTTATTTTTCCAGATGAATTTCATGACTGCTTTTTCTATCTATATAAGGAATGTCATTCAGAGTTTGATTGGAATTACATTAAATCTGTATAGTGCTTTTGGTAGTATGGACATTTTGACAATATTATTTCTGCCTATCCAAGAACAAGGTAGATCTTTCCATCTTCTAACGTCTTCTTTAATTTCTTTCTTAACATTCTGTAGTTTTCATTGTAGAGGTCTTTCACCTCTTTTGTTAAGTTTATTCCCAAGTATTTTTTTTTTGATGCTATTGTAAATCAGGTAGTTTTCCTCATTTCCCTTTCAGAGGATTTTTCACTGATATACAGAAATGTCTTTGATTTATGGGTGTTGATTTTGTATCCTGCTACTTTGCTGAATTCATTTACTAGTTTAAGAAGTTTTCTGGTGGAATTTTTTGGGTCTTCTAGGTATAGAATCATATCATTAGCAAATAGTGCTAATTTGAGTTTTTCTTTATCTACCCGTATCCCTTTCTTTCATCTGTCTAATTGCTCTGGCCAGTGTTTCAAGAACTATGTTAAATAGAAGTGGTGAAAGAGGGCATCCCCGTCTTGTTCCAGTTTTTAGAGGGAA
Organism: Marmota flaviventris; assembly: GCF_047511675.1. Classification (NCBI taxonomy): domain Eukaryota; kingdom Metazoa; phylum Chordata; class Mammalia; order Rodentia; family Sciuridae; genus Marmota; species Marmota flaviventris. Next base: position 64,728,813 of record NC_092503.1, on the reverse strand, counting down.
TGCTTTTACGTTTTCTCCATTTAGAATGATGTTGGCCTGGGGCTTAGCATAGATAACTTTTACAATATTGAGATATGTTCCTGATATCTTTAGTTTTTCTAATGTTTTGAACATGAAGGGGTGCTGTATTTTGTTGAATGCTTTTTCTGCATCTATTGAGATGATCATATGGTTCTTATCATTAAGTCTATTCACATGATGAATTACATTTATTGATATCCGTATGTTAAGCCAAGCTTGCATCCCTTGAATGAACCCCACTTGATTGAGGTCTACTATTTTTTGTATTTGATTTGCCAGAATTTTATTGAGAAATTTTACATCTGTGTTCATTAGAGATATTGATTTGAAGTTTTCTTTTTTTGATGTGTCTTTGCCTGGTTTTGGAATCCGAGTGATATTGTCCTCATAGAATGAGTTTGGAAGTGCTCTCTCTTTTTCTATTTCCTGAAGTAAATTGAAGAGTATTGGTGGTATTAGTTCTTCTTTAAAGGTCCTGTAGAACTTGGCTGTGTATCCATCTGGTCCTGGGATTTTTCTTGGTTGGTAGGTTTCTGATGGATTCTTCCATTTCATAAATTATTTCTTTGTATTTCAATACAACTAACTGAAGTTTCTTTCTTTTGGGAAATAAGATTTGCCAAAAATAAATAAATAAATAAATAACATATAGCATCCCCAATCTTTCTCTTTATCCATTCATTTATTCACTTACTTATAAGTGTTAATAAGCTGGCTGGCTCCATTGCCTTGGACCTGAGGTTAAGACAGAACACCATAGTGGAATGGAGTGACAGAATAAAGCTGCTGGCCTCATGACAATTGAGAAGGAGAGAGAGAAAGAGAGAGAAGAAGGGAGCAGGGACTAGAAAAAAAAGACCCTTTCAGAATGTACACCCAGAGGTACCCCCTACTTACATCAACTAGGCCCCACTGCCTACAGTTTCCACCACCTCACAGAAAAGGAGTCCATCCAGTTATTGGTGGTTTAATCCATAAGTGAGGTCAAAGCCCTCATGATCTAATCACTACCCCAAAGCCTCACCTCTGAACATTGGGACACCGGGGACCAAGGCTTCATCATGTGAGGTTTTAGGGGATAATTCATATCAAAACCATAACAATATTCCATGTCACACACTGTAATGGGTAGTAGGAATATGGGGTCAACTGTAAAATGCCCTATACAACAACTTTTTCCACTGTCCCAGGATTTAAGCCCCTTTCTTTCAACTGTAGTTCAACAGTAGTTTGCCAGAATTTTATTAAATGTAGGGTCTTTAACTGGCTTACAGAAAGAACTGAGGAATGATATTCAGTATTTCAATGCAAGAAATACCTTTGATTGTTAATCTCGTTTCCTGAAATTCAAAGCTGTACAGGGAAGTATAGTGAAACAAAAGTAGCAAGGAATACAAGTGAATATACACATAAATATTAAATTGAAGATAAAAACTAGATTTTGTTATTCAATGTTTCAATGTATCTTGGTTCTTCCCCATCAACAAAATGTTGCACAACAAATTTCAGATATATACATATTGATGAGTGTCTAATAATTTAAGTTTTTTCTTATGTTTGGCCTTTAGACATATAAACTTACTTATTTTTTCATGGCTAAGGATATATAAGAAACATATAATTCAGTATCCACAAATGTACAATTATCCACTGCTATTGGTGTATATGTATGAGCAGAAACATAGATGCATTACATATAGTTTTACAGAGCTGATGGCCACAGGGATAGTTCAACTTGAGGAAGACAGATAATTATTCTATGAGCTTTATGTTGCCTTTTCCTATTGGCTCCTCCCTGTTATGGAATTATACTTTCCACCCCACTGATGTTAGACTTGGCATGAAACTTACTCGGGTCACTTCAATATGTTGAAAACGATGTACACTACTTCCCAACTGATGTATTATAAGCCACCATGTTGTTCCATATCATTCTTAACCTTCTGCCATAAGAAGACATGAATGTTAGCAGTTGCTCCTTCAACTTTAGTTTTTTCAGTTAAGAGGATTTTATTAGGACTGCAAACCCAAAATGATAGATAACATGAGCAAGAAAAAAACATTGTTTTTAAGTCATTGGTATTTGGCAGGGTTTGTTACTTCAAAACAATTTATTGTATGCTGTAGGTTACTGACAAGTATAATAATTAATGTATAGTTTCTATAGGAGAAGAATGAAATTTCTTTATTTAACCCGTGTCTTACATGATCTTTACAATCATTTTATGGGTTATAAGTGATCATATCTCCATTTCACAACTGAGAAAAATGCAGCTTATTAAATTTGCCCAGGATTATCTAGCTGATAAGATATATGAAATATGAGCAGAAACATAAGTCTACCTAATTTTTAAGTCTCACCCACAAAGTACTGCCTCTTGGGCTTTAGAATTAGATATCATATAGCACAATGTGTTCATTTTACAAAAGAGTAACTCAGGTTTTCAATTGCCTGACATATATGTAGTTCCACTAGCTAGATAAAAGCTGAAACTTAAGCCATTAATCTCTGTGAGCTAGAACTCAAACCTATAATCTATATTCATGGTCTAGTACTCATGTGTATATGGCTCTATCTATACACATGTCTGGAAAATGATTCTTTTTTATATGTGGACTATATATATTGGATACATCATATTTATATATCTTTTTGAGATTAGAACAATAAACCTATGATTAAGAATTAATTATTGTGGGACTGGGGGTGTGGCTCAGTAGTAAAGCACTTGCCTCCCACATGTGAGGCCCTGGTTTCGATCCTCAGCAGCACCTATAAATAAGCAAATATAATAAAGGCATTTTTAAAAGAATTTATTTATTGTAACATCTATTTTTACAAATATGGTATCCTATTACTTAGAAAAGAAATGAAAACATTTTGAGTTTTTGCATATTAAAGAGTCAATTAGGTTTATATGTTGTAGATTCAAGAATGTTATATAGTGTTATTTATAATTGTTTTCCTTTTCTTTGATATATAAAAACAAATACAGGATAATTTATTTCCTAAGATGACTTGAAATTTAGTCTTTAATTTCTTGTTAACATTGCTATAAAAATTAATTATTCATTATTTTTATCCAATTGAAAATGTCATTATACTATATTTGGAGAAATACTTTAGCTTTAATGAATGAAATATACACCTCTACCTTTTCTTAAGTTAGGCATATTTGCTTAAAAATAAGAGAAACTTTAAAAAATATTTCTTTTATCAAATCATGTATCAGCAAACCCCCATAAATATATAAATGTGCCAGAAAGCCTAATAATAGGCATTTTGTTTACATATTTTTATCTCAATTATCTATGCCCATAGGACTCATTCAATCAATTTTTCACTAAGTAGTTTTCAAAATATAATTACTCTTATGGGTAGGTCTATGAACAGCAGTGTCATTTACACTATAGTTCACTAATTGCACTTCGAAGCTATTATAATGAATTATACCAGTACATTCTTCAAGAAGATCAGTTAATGCTAATCATTTGTATCACATATATCACTTAGAAGAGATCCATCCATAAAAGCTTTTCATTTACAGCCTCATTTCTTTTTAATTCTCTTGTAATGCAAGCTATAGCTGTAAATATATACAGTATGTGCTTCTGTTAACTATTAACCTGGTGGACTGATTATGAATTAAGAATTAAAATTTAGAAATAAATGATATTCTAAGGTAGGAATAAAACTATTTATTTTATCCCATTTAATAATTATTCTCAAAAATACTAAAATATCTATATAACTATATAATCTACACATGGATCAAATTTTAAAAGTTTAAATAAAAATCTCATTTTTCCTAATTTTTAAAATCATTTGTTTAGTGTTTACAGACCACATTTTGATATTTGTTTCCATGGCAAGAGAACTGGTTTTTAAAATTATGATAGATCAGAAGATTGTATAGATAATTTATGCAGGCACAAGATGACAAACATTTTATGGTAAAATAATAAGATAATTTTGTAGGCCAGTATCATGACAGAAGACATAAATATAGTGACAAAAACTGTAGAAAAGCCTCCTTTAACATATTATTTCTTTATAGGATTTACATGTTAAGTTAGATAATTGTTTTAGAAATTGAGAAATATTCTTAATGAGAATTTATTTTGTTATGGTTTCTTATAGTATAGTAAAAAGTAAGTATACTTTGAACACTGCAGATTGTTTATGAGATATGTTTTCTATTCAAAACATTAATTTTTAAAAATAATATTTATTTTTATGTAAAAAGTTCATGTTGTCTGTTGCCATCATTTCAATTTCTGACTTTACCTCATAAAATCAGGATGGAAGAGAAAAGGAGTGAATGCTGACAAAAAATATATGTCTAATAATTTATACAGTTCAAATTCCACATACCTTGTTTAATCCTCCCTAAAACAATGCTATTGTCTCCATTTTACTTATAGTGAAATTGAGGCTCAGAGAAGTAAATTGTGGCCAAGATCACAAAGTTGTATGAGATAACAGTGGGCCATAAACCCATTAATTCTGCTCCAGAATTGTAACCTCTATGTTAAAGGTTGGTGTGTGTTTATAAATATTGAGATGTGCTTATAACAGGTTATGATACAAAGTCTACTCTCAAAACTCCATTTTGTTCTGTAGCACAGGGTCAACCAACATACAAAATTAAGTGTTTGTTTTTGCTTGATATTTGTCAGACTTATACAGGGGGAATGGATCAGTACTCTTCATCAGCTCTTATAAGCAAAACAGCTGAAAACAAAAAATAAAATAAAACAAAACAAAATTTAGTAGTTTTGTCTCTAGATACCACATTTTAATCCTTGTAAAAAAAGTCAACATTTTAAAAAGTCGCCTTTTAACTGATATGTTTAATCATAGAGCAAAATATCATTTTAAAATTTATCAAATATAGATGTAAACCACTAAATAGTGAAATAGCACCCCCCCCCCCTTTTGATACTGGGGATTGAACCCAGCGGTGGTTTACTACTGAGTTACATCCCCACTATTTCTTATTTTTGGATTTTGAGACAGGATTTCATTAAGTTGCCTATGACCTGGCTAAATTGTTGAGGCTGGCCTTGAAATTACAGTCCTCTTGCCTCAACCTCTAGAGTTGCTGGGATTATGGATATGTACCATTATACCCAGCTAAAACACTGTCTTTTAATAAAAGCCTAAAAATAGTGCATCTGACCTATTAAATAATAAAATAACCATTTTATTCCATTTAAATAAAATGTAATTGTTTCATTTCATTGCATTCTTGTTGCTGCTATTTTATTTTAAAATACTTTTGGTGTTTGGGATATACATTGTTTTTTATTGTTTGTTTTTTCAGTAGAAATTCAGAGAAAAGTTATTTTATCTAGCATTTTGAAATGTACATGGAAGTCAAGATTTTAGTTTCCTAGAATGTGATGTAGGGACCAAACTTAGCCTTTCATCATAACTTAGAAATTGAACAGAATAATTAAACAGTGTTTTTCAGATTTTGAACAACAGACTATACATGACAATGATCCCAAGGAAATGAAACCTTTTTTTTTTTTTTCTTTTCTTTTTTTTGTCACTGCAACCGAAAGACCTGACAAGAATAATGTAGAGAAGGAAAAGTTCATTTTGGGTCACAGTTTCAGAAGTTTAGTCCATGGTTGGCCAACTGCATACCTCTTTGCTCCAGTTGAGGTAGAACATCATGGCCACAGGATGTGGTGGAAGAAATCAGATCAGGGCATGACAACTAGGAAGCAGAGACAGGTCCACTCACCAGAGACAAAATATAAACCACAAACCCATGTCTCTGGTGATCTTCCTCCAGGGAAGGACAATCCAAATAGAACCTACTTGTTTTGATGAGTTGAGGATCTAGAATTATGAGTTTAGGGTACTCAAAACAGAAAATTTGGGGCAAAATATGATAGGAGGGATCCATATAGAGGGAGATCTGGAGATATATCAAGGATTCCCCATTGAGTCTTTAACAGACTGTGCATATTGGGGAGGACATTACCTGCAGCCACAGACAGAACCTCTAGGAAAAAGGAAGCAGAACAATACTAAGGATTTCACATAATGGATAATGACTAGCTTATGTTCTTTCTAGCCAGAATGGAAAAACTCACTATATATGCTTTGAGTAGAGTCCTTAGCATGGTATTACTTAAGAGTAGATTTAGTTTGATCCTACACTAAAGACTTTCCAGAACTTGTGCTAACAAACTTGGAAAGCAAGCCTCAAATTAATTGCTTCTAATTAATTTAATTACGTACTGAAGCAGTGGTCAGCCTTATTGAAAAGTAATACAACAAAATCTTCCACCCAGAAATGTAATAAAGTGTCTCACCTTCAATGAAAAATTATTATTTATAAAAGATACAGGAAAGCATGACCATAACTAGGAGTAAATTAATAAACAGAAACAGACCCAGAAATGGTAGAATTATCAAACAAGGAAGTGAAAACATTATGATAAAATCTGTATGTTCCAGAAAGGGGGAGCTGATATGAACATGACAAGGAAATAAAAAAATGATATAATAAAGACCCAAACTGTTAGATGAAAAAATGCAACTGAAATTTATAATTAACTGAAATTAATTGTGAATTAGACATTATAGAAAAACAGTTAACTTGAATTAAAATAATAGCAGTAGAAACTATCCAGTGTGAAACATAGAGAAAGATGACTGGATTAAAAAAAGTGTAGGGGGGGGGGATCCAACATGGCGGCGAGTGGGGAGGCAGCGCTTTCAGTACCTCCTCAATAACAGGGTCAGAGAGACGCATTGATACACTTGGATTCGACCTGCTGAGAAACTCCTAGCAAAATTCCACTAAAGAGAGACCGGCCGGGAATTGGTAGGATTTTTGGAGGTGACAGTTTGCCCCAGACGAGTGAATCTCCCCCACGCAGCGCAGAGGTCCAGACCCGCCAGCCGCTGCCCGCGTGACTCGGGAACTGTCGGCTGCCTGCACGCGGCCCCCGCGTCTGGGCTGATAGCCTCCGAGGTGCAGCGCAGCAGGAGCGGTGCAGGGACTCTAGGAAGAGGTCTCTCGCCAAGCCTTCATGAAATAGCTAACCGGGAGCTGAAACCAACCAGAGACAGACCAGTCCCACCCCTCCCTTCGGACACTCCGGCAAGGAGCCTGGGGCTCGCCATAGCAGAGAGGTGACATCACTGGAGTTCCGCCAACGGAATTCCTTCCCAGCGGAATCCACGTTAGCAGGTGTGTGACTCCCACCCCCTCCAGATACAAGCAGCCAGGAAACCTCGGGAATCTCTCCGGGGGCGTGTCTGTAGGGAAGAAGAGGGGATTCCCGATCCCCACCTCCCCTTAACACCAGCGGCAACACCCAAGATCTTAGCCGCCAGTTTCTGGGGGCGTGCCCACCAAAGGGGTCCGGAAAAATTAAACTGTTGGTTCCCAGATCACCCCACCACAGCACTGGGGCTTAGATGAATGACAGAGAGGGTGTTCATCATTCGGGATATAGGACACGCGGTGGGGCTGCAAGTGTAATCAGATCCTTGGGGAACCGCCTCTGGTGAACAGGACCTGGCTGGCTGGCTGGCAGGAGGAACAGGGGGAGGGGCCGGATAAGTGAAAGGGCTCTGGACTAACAGGATTGAGAGACTCCCAGGAGCCGCCTTACAGGGATTTCTGTCAGCACATAGAGGGCAGAAGCTCGGCTTGGAGGGCACAGCTCCGCCTACTGGAAGAGAAGAAAATGGGATTCAGCTATAGAACAGGTAATTTCAGGCTGCTATTCGCCTGCAGCTAGCAGAAAAATTACTCAGGCTCATTGCTAAATAACCCGTGGAAACTGCTTCTTGGAGCCTGCTCTTATCAGAGCATACACCGAGCATGGAGAGGCCAAGCTCCGGCTCCTGGAACTGTGCTGGCCCAGGGCTGAGGAGCCCGCGGAGACTGCTTCCCGGTCCGGGTCCTGCTGAGTACTGTGGAGGTGGATGCCAACCGAGCCTTCGTGGGCAGTGGCAGCAGGACTGAGACGGGGCCTGTGGGGGCCGGTCGGGACTCACCCATTGCTTTGGTCACCCGGCGGAGGGAACGAGATGCCAGTGTTCGCAGGGGATGCCAGCATGGCAGAGATCTGATGTCATCGGAGAGTGGCTGAGGAGAGAACTTCATCAGTGCCAGCGGCGACGGAAACAGTTGGTCTCCTGGTAGGGAGGGTGAGTCACAGATACCCGAGTCTCTCTTGCTTTGTCATCGAGCCAGAGGGGAGGAGCGGGGCCGCCGCCCACGCCCACAAGGTAGGCAGACCTGCGACCAACATGCAGATCAGGCCCAGCGGTCTGCGGGCATGGTAGGAGGGGCAGGGCAGAGCCGCCGCCCACGCCTGCAAGGTAAGCAGACCTGCGACAGACCGGCGGATCAGGCGCAGCGGCCTGCCAGCGGCCTGCCAGCACACTTCACCCCAACTGGAGTAGGGGCAGAGCAGAGCCTTCGCCCGCGCCCAGAACAGGCCCAGCGGCCGGCCTGTGTGGTGGTCACGTGACCCCAATTGGAGTGGGGGCAGAGCGGAACTGTCACCCGTGCCCGCAGGGTGGGCAGACCGGCGACCAACCTGCAGATCAGGCCAAGCGGTCCGCGGGCGTGCTAGGAGGGGCAGGGCAGAGACTTCGCCCGCGCCTGCAAGGTAGGCAGACCTGCGACAGAACGGCGGATCAGGCCCAGGAGTCCGCGGGCGTGGTAGACACCTCACACCAATTGGAGGAGGGGCAGAGCAGAGCCACCGCCCGCGCCTGCAAGGGAGACTTTTCAACTATACAAGAGCAATAGAAATATATAGGGGGGGGAAAATTTCAAAAACACAACAGTTTCACCAACCAGAAAGAAACGCAAGCAGTATGAAAAGACAAGGAAAGAAAGGAACACAAGCAATGCAGGTCAACTCAACTTTAGAAGAGGTAACAGCTGCAGCAGATGGAATGTCAGATAAAGAATTCAGGATATACATGCTTCAGATGATCTGGAGTATCAAGGAAGACTTTAGACAGCAAAATCAGACAATGAAAGATCACTTCGACAACGAATTACACAAACAAATCCAGGAAGCAAAGGATCAACTATACAGGGAGATAGAGGTTATAAAAAACAAACAAACAGAAATCCTAGAAATGCAGGAAGCAATAAACCAACTTAAAAACTCAATGGAGAATACTACCAGCAGAGTAGAACACTTAGAAGATAGAACATCAGACAATGAAGACAAAGTATTTCAACGTGAAAAGAACATAGACAGCTCAGCAAGACTGTTAAGAAACCAAGAGCAGAACATCCAAGAAATATGGGATAACATAAAGAGACCAAACTTAAGAGTCATTGGGATACAGGAAGGTACAGAACTCCAAACCAAAGGAATGAGCAATCTATTCAATGAAATAATACGAGAAAACTTCCCAGACTTGAAGAATGAGACAGAATCCCAAATCCTAGAAGCCTACAGGACGCCGAATGTGCAAAATTATAAGAGATCCACAACTAGACACATTATAATGAAGATGCCCAACATACAGAATAAGGAGAGAATTTTAAAAGCTACAAGAGAAAGGAAGCAGATTACATTTAGGGGTAAGCCAATCAGGATAACAGCTGATCATTCAACACAGACTCTGAAAGCTAGAAGATCCTGGAATAACATATTTCCAACACTGAAAGAAAATGGGTTCCAACCAAGAATTGTGTATCCAGCGAAATTAAGCTTCAGGATGGAAGATGAAATTAAAACCTTCCATGAAAAACAAAAGTTAAAAGAATATGCAGCTAGAAAACCATCTCTTCAAAACATCCTCGGCAAAACGTTACAGGAAGAGGAAATGGAAAATAACAATGAAAACCAACAGTGGGAGGTAGGACAGTAAAGGGGAGGGGGAATAATCAAAGAGGAAAACAAACCATGATTAGTAACATAAATAAACAAATATGGCTGGAAGAACAACCCATATCTCAATAATAACCCTAAATGTTAATGGCTTAAACTCACCAATCAAGAGACACAGGCTAGTAGAATGGATCACAAAATAAGACCCAACAATATGCTGCCTACAGGAGACGCATTTGATAGCAAAAGACATACATAGGCTGAAGGTGAAAGGTTGGGAAAAATCATATCACTCATATGGACTTCGGAAACAAGCAGGAGTGTCCATACTTATATCAAATAAAATAGATTTCAAGCCAAAGTTAATCAAAAGAGATAAAGAGGGACACTACATACTGCTTAAGGGAACCATACAACAACAAGGCATAACAATCATAAATATTTATGCCCCAAACAATGGTGCAGCTATGTTCGTCAAACAAACTCTTCTCAAGTTCAAGAGTCTAATAGACCACCATACCATAATCATGGGAGACTTCAACACACCTCTCTCGCCACTGGACAGATCTTCCAAAAAAAAGTTGAATAAGGAAACTATAGAATTCAATAACACTATTAATAACCTAGACCTAATTGACATATATAGAGTATACCACCCAACATCAAGCAGTTACACTTTTGTCTCAGCAGCACATGGATCCTTCTCTAAAATAGATCATATATTATGTCACAGGGCAACTCTTAGACAATATAAAGGAGTAGAGATAATACCATGCATCTTATCTGATCATAATGGAATGAAACTGAAAATCAACGATAAAAGAAGGAAGGAAAAAGCATACATCACTTGGAGAATGAACAATAGGTTACTGAATGATCAATGGGTTATAGAAGACATCAAGGAGGAAATTAAAAAATTCTTAGAGATTAATGAAAACACAGACACAACATATCGGAATCTATGGGACACATTGAAAGCAGTTCTAAGAGGAAAATTCATTGCTTGGAGTTCATTCCTTAAAAAAAGAAAAAACCAACAAATAAATGATCTCATAGTTCATCTCAAAATCCTTGAAAAAGAAGAGCAAAACAACAGCAAAAGAAGTAGAAGGCAAGAAATAATTAAAATCAGAGCTGAAATTAATGAAATTGAAACAAAAGAAACAATTGAAAAAATTGACAAAACTAAAAGTTGGTTCTTTGAAAAAATAAACAAAATCGACAGACCCTTAGCCATGCTAGCGAAGAGAAGAAGAGAGAGAACTCAAATTACTAGCATATGGGATGAAAAAGGCAATATCACAACAGACACTTCAGAAATACAGAAGATAATCAAAAACTATTTTGAATCCTTATACTCCAACAAATTAGAAGATAGTGAAGGCATAGATAAATTTCTTAAGTCATATGATCTGCCCAGATTGAGTCAGGAGGATATAGAAAACCTAAACAGACCAATATCAATTGAGGAAATAGAAGAAACCATCAAAAGACTACCAACTAAGAAAAGCCCAGGTCCGGATGGGTATACAGCAGAATTTTACAAAACCTTTAAAGAAGAACTAATACCAATACTTTTCAAGCTACTTCAGGAAATAGAAAAGGAGGGAGAACTTCCAAATTCATTCTATGAGGCCAACATCACCCTGATACCTAAACCAGACAAAGACACTTCAAAGAAAGAAAACTACAGACCAATATCTCTAATGAACCTAGATGCAAAAATCCTCAATAAAATTCTGGCGAATCGGATACAAAAACATATCAAAAAAATTGTACACCATGATCAAGTAGGATTCATCCCTGGGATGCAAGGCTGGTTCAATATACGGAAATCAATAAATGTTATTCACCACATCAATAGACTTAAAAATAAGAACCATATGATCATCTCGATAGATGCGGAAAAAGCATTCGACAAAGTACAGCATCCCTTTATGTTCAAAGCTCTAGAAAAACTAGGGATAACAGGAACATACCTCAATATTGTAAAAGCAATCTATGCTAAGCCTCAGGGTAGCATCATTCTGAATGGAGAAAAACTGAAGGCATTCCCTCTAAAATCTGGAACAAGACAGGGATGCCCTCTCTCTCCACTTCTGTTCAACATAGTTCTCGTAACATTGGCCAGAGCAATTAGACAGACGAAAGAAATTAAAGGCATAAAAATAGGAAAAGAAGAACTTAAATTATCACTATTTGCAGATGATATGATTCTATACCTAGCAGACCCAAAAGGCTCTACAAAGAAACTATTAGAGCTAATAAATGAATTCAGCAAAGTGGCAGGATATAAAATCAAGACGCATAAATCAAAGGCATTCCTGTATATCAGCGACAAATCCTCTGAAATGGAAATGAGGACAACCACTCCATTCACAATATCGTCAAAAAAAATAAAATACTTGGGAATCAACCTAACAAAAGAGGTGAAAGACTTATACAATGAAAACTACAGAACCCTAAAGAGAGAAATAGAAGAAGATCTTAGAAGATGGAAAAATATACCCTGTTCATGGATAGGCAGAACTAACATCATCAAAATGGCGATATTACCAAAAGTTCTCTATAGGTTTAATGCAATGCCAATCAAAATCCCAACGGCATTTCTTGTAGAAATAGAGAAAGCAATCATGAAATTCATATGGAAAAATAAAAGACCCAGAATATCAAAAACAATGCTAAGCAGGAAGTGTGAATCAGGCGGTATAGCAATACCAGACTTCAAACTATACTACAGAGCAATAGTAACAAAAACAGCATGGTACTGTTACCAAAACAGATGGGTGGACCAATGGTACAGAATAGAGGACTCAGAAACCAATCCACAAAACTACAACTTTCTTATATTTGATAAAGGGGCTAAAAACATGCAATGGAGGAAGGATAGCATCTTCAACAAATGGTGCTGGGAAAACTGGAAATCCATATGCAACAAAATGAAACTGAATCCCTTTCTCTCGCCATGCACAAAAGTGAATTCAAAATGGATCAAGGAGCTTGATATCAAATCAGAGACGCGCCGTCTGATAGAAGAAAAAGTCGGTGGGGTCGGGCTCCAAATTCCTCAATAGGACACCCATAGCACAAAAGTTAATAACTAGAATCAACAAATGGGACTTAATCAAACTAAAAAGTTTTTTCTCAGCAAAAGAAACAATAAGAGAGGTAAATAGGGAGCCTACACCCTGGGAACAAATCTTTACTCCTCACACTTCAGATAGAGCCCTAATATCCAGAGTATACAAAGAACTCAAAAAATTAGACAATAAGAGAACAAACAACCCAATCAACAAATGGGCCAAGGACCTGAACAGACACTTCTCAGAGGAGGACATAGAGTCAATCAACAAGTACATGAAAAAATGCTCAACATCTCTAGCTGTCAGAGAAATGCAAATCAAAACCACCCTAAGATACCATCTCACTCCAGTAAGATTGGCAGCCATTAAGAAGTCAAACAACAACATGTGCTGGCGAGGATGTGGGAAAAAGGGTACACTTGTACATTGCTGGTGGGACTGAGATCGGTGCAGCCAATTTGGAAAGCAGTATGGAGATTTCTTGGAAAGTTGGGAATGGAGCCACCATTTGACCCAGCTATTCCCCTTCTTGGTCTATTCCCTAAAGACCTAAAAAGGGCATGCTACAGGGACACTGCTACATGGATGTTCATAGCAGCACAGTTCACAATAGCAAGACTGTGGAACCAACCTAGATGCCCTTCAATAGACGAATGGATAAAAAAAATGTGGCATTTATACACAATGGAGTATTACTCTGCATTAAAAAATGACAAAATCATAGAATTTACAGGGAAATGGATGGCATTAGAGCAGATTATGCTAAGTGAAGCTAGCCAATCCCTAAAAAACAAATGCCAAATGTCTTCTTTGATATAAGGAGAGTAACTAAGAACAGAGTAGGGATGAAGAGCAGGAGAAGAAGATTAACATTTAACAGGGATGAGAGGTGGGAGGGAAAGGGAGAGAGAAGGGAAATTGCATGGTAATGGAAGGAGACCCTCAGGGTTATACAGTGGAGGAGGTAGAGAGAGAGGAGGGGAGGGGAGGGGAGAGGTGGGGAGGGGGGAGGGGGGAGGACGGGAAAGGCAGCGGAGCACAACAGACACTAGTATGGCAATTTGTAAATCAATGGATGTGTAACTGATGTGATTCTGCAATCTGGGTATGGGGTGAAGGTGGGAGTTCATAACCCACTTGAATCAAAGTGTGGAATATGATATGTCAAGAAATTTGTAATGTTTTGAACAACCCACAATAAAAAATTTAAAAAAAAAAGGCAATCAAAAAATATATATATATATAGCTAGGCACAGTGGGGCATTCCTGAAATCCCAGCAGTTTGAGAAGCTGAGGTAAGAGGATCACAAGTTCAAAACCAGCTTCAGCAACTTATTGAGACCCTAAATAACTTAGCAAGACCCTGTCTCTAAATAAAATATAAAAAGGGACTAGGAATGTGGCTCAGTGGTTAAGTGCCTCTGGGTTTAATCCCCAGTACAAGATAAACAAACAAAGAGAAAACAGTATACAAAAATAAATTATGAATCAAAATCCTTAGAATAAACAAGGATCCAAAAAATAAAGGGTTGATTAATTTAGGAAGTCCTTTTAGTAGAATTTTTTCATTGCCATTTAGTTTTCTAACATCTCCTGTCTAAATTGCATAGCATTATCACATCTTTATTCTAATATCTCTCTTGCTGCTTAAAATTATCACTCTTTTATTTCAAAAGGTGGCTCCTTATTCTTTGATCCACTAATTGGCTTTATTACCCTAGAACCTCTTTGCCTTCTCTGTGTGTTGCTTGATGATTAAAAGAAAAATCAATTCATTTCCAGTATTTTTCACTCCTCCTTCCCCATTTTCCTCAGTTCTTCTGGATATTTAAAGCGGTAGCACACAAAGAGTCCACCTCTAAAAGAAATTTTAGTTCTTTCAGCCATTGGCCTCATGAGACCTCTTATTAAATATTGAGTATAAAAGTAATTTTGAAACAAGGACTTTGTGCCATGAGCCTGTGAAATTTTATGGGATATAGGAATTCTATTCTTTTATGAGCCAATTTTCTAGTAACTAAAACAAAACTTCCAGAACTTCTTTTTATTCAATTACCTTATCACACTGATTTTCCTAGAATCAGGATTTTTAAATTTGGGCTTCACAATGAACTCAGGATGAGAGCAAAAGTTACATTTTCAGTTTTATTAACTTGTAATGAAATTTAATCATTCCTTCAGTTAAGAAGGTAGGCAAAAACTACAAGTGGTATTAGCAGTACTTGTGACTTTGGTATTAATACAAAAAGTTGATATTTTCATGTTGTATTAACAATTATTAAATATCACTGAAAATTCTTTATCCTATCACTATTTCAAAGTTAGTATTATTAGAATTGCTGTTACATATTGTTATTAAATGAAGCAATAAAGAATAAAAATTTATTTTCATGCTAGTTGACATTTTAATATATTTGGTTTTTCATATATAATCTTATATATATATCCTTTCGTGTATTTAAAAATGTTATCTAAGAAGATCATGGCATAAAACAGTTAAGAACTTCTATACTAGATAATAGTGCAAAATGATTGTGAAGGAAGGCTTATATTGGTTTGTCTAAAGTACAGGTGCCTGAAAGTTATAGTGGGCAAATGATTTTCTTAGTGTTCCAAGGTGACTCCTTTGAGTGCCTCATGCAAAATAGTTTTCTCCATTCAATATTATTATATATTGGTAGAAGACTGAAAGACCAGTTTTCTGTCTACTGTGATGGAATTAACATGAGGAACTAACTCAAAGGATTACAAGTGCTTAGAACTAACTCAAAGTGGAGAAATACTCTAACATAGAGGACAGATCCAAAGTGGGGGCAGGAACCCGAGGTTCAAGTCTGACTTCATACTTCATGTAGGTTCTCTTTGTTGTATTTAGTACTGTCATCTGCAAAACAAAGGAATTGTATTTGGTGTTACTTATGTATGTATTTATTTATTTTTTACTTTCTGCTATTATGTGAGTTTTCCTATGCATGTTGCTGATGTTAGTGCCACTGAACATTTAGAGGCGCTTTTCCACTGTTCGGGTGGATTCAACCCAATTCTTTCATTCTTTCTTATTCCCTCTTAATCCTTGATCTATACACCTTATAGATTGGCTGGTTAGGATTAGGAAGCTAGAGTCTAGTTTATAGGTGTCTATCCATTGGTGGCTTTCTCTGACCATTACTTTTCTATTGGATAATTATAATAATTACTGAGATCAGTGAAGATTGAATAAAACAAAACAAAATAGCATATGGCACACTGTTGAATGGAATCAGACACACAAATACATCTTTAATCAATCTTACACCTTGATGCCTCTCAGAATGTAGAAAACTAAATATCTCATAGAAGACTGTACCTTACAACTTTGAATTGTCATCACAATCCTCTTTGAAATTGGGCTCACCAGCCCCTAATAAGCGCAGATGTGTGAGTGTGCTTGCATTAGTATAGTGATAGTGGGACCCAGTGAGTCCTTGCCTGGAGTCTGTCTCTTAGTAATTTATTAACAATAATCAATGACTTGGGTTAATGATAGAGTATCATGTAAGAGGCTCTGGGTTCCAATTCTAGCATCAAATAAACAAATAAATAAAAATCATTACCTTCTCCTTGTCTTTTTTTTCTCCTGCACTCATTTTGTTCTTTTTTGTGCTCTTTTTGGGTTAAAGTGGTATTATTTTTTGCATGTTATAAATATTTAAAAAATGATAACCCTTGAATTGTATTTATTATAATGGATAATCATGCTATGGTCACTGCCTCAAAGACAACTCATTTTCATTGGTGACAATGCATTGTGTGTATGTGTGTGCACATGTATGTGATATTTATATAGACACATAAAATATTTATAAATGCACCCAATTATATGTTACTATTATATTCAGTGAACTATGCTGACTATATATATGAATTCTAACAAAACTTTCTTCTGCTTGCAATCAATGATAAGGTAAGTTCAGTTTAACAGTATATACACTGAAAGCACTCAAGACAATTTAAAAGTATAAAAATGCCTGCAGAGGATATGAGTATATTGAATTTCCTAACTTTACTGTTTCTCAAACTATAGTCTAAGCAACTAGTGTAATCTAATTGTAACAACCTAGAAATATATAGGATTTTATTTTAATGTTAAAAAGGTCAGTATCTTTGGAACCCAAAATCTTTCCTGTCTTCTTTCCTTTGCTGGAGGCTCACTGTCAAAGGATTACAAGATATCTTTAATAAAAAGTGGAATTTTATAAAGTTAAACTCATTTATTCATCTTCCATATACAGCTAGGTTCTTTTTATGAGTATTCCCTAAATATATGGGAAAGCAATATATACTTTATTGAATGAGAAGTGAAATTTATAGTAATATACTTGATATGAATATAAGATTTTTTTCTGAGGCAATTTTTTTGAACTTTAACTATTATTGAACATTATATCTTTTTATTAGTTCCAACCTTATTCCAATATTTTATTACTTCAACATGAAAATGTTTCAGTTCCCTGAATAGTCTTTTACTAGCTTCTGAATGAAACAGTTTCATTTTCTGATTCTCTTGGGATTTGTTAAAACTTTGTTATCAGATGCATTTTAATTAAAAATTCTAAGTAACCTATTATATTCAGGGAACTATGCTGACCATTTAAGGGAAATGCTTTTTGAAAAAGATATTTACCTTTATTCAGTTCTTAATATGAGAATATAAATTTATTTCAGTAAAATAAATGCAACAATTACAAAACAGAAACATATCAATGACTTTAAAACAAAAAGTAAAAAAAAAAAAAAGAATAACTGACTATATTAGGATTTGGGGCCAAATGAACATTTTAGTAAAGGTAAGAAATTTTCACTGATATTTTTTAAAAGTATTTTTTAGTTGTTGACAGACCTTTATTTTTTTATTTATTTGTATGTGATGCTGAGAGTTGAACCCAGTGCCTCACACATGCTAGGCAAGCACTTTTCCACTGAGCTACAACCCTAGCCCTTCACTGATATTTATAAAGAACTTGCCTGCCTCCCTTTTTTTTCTTTTTTTGGTTGGAGAAAAAATAGTCTCACAGGAAGGTCAATATACTTACTATCACTCAATAGTTAATGCTAGAGTAGAAAATATAACTTGAATCTTTTGACTATAGTTCAATATCAGATTTCCCAAGAGCCTTTGGGTGGACTGGACATATCTTTCAATGTTGGGTTAACATGCAAAATTACTTGTAATGTGATCATATTAAAGTGACTGGCCAAAGCACTTTTATTTGAGAAGGAAGTAATTTGAAATTTAAAAAATATAGATAGGCTTATTTAGCACTTCTGTTATAGGAGAGGTTCAACAACAATAATGTGACTATTATAATGCCATTTCTGTAATAATAGCACGTCTGTTATAAAACATCATCATTATAAAAATGCTATTATAGGAAAAGCTCTGTTATTTAGAATTGCTTCAGCAATGAAAGTGCTAAAAAATCTTCTTATATTATAGAAAATCATTCCAAATTTTCCTTGCTTTGCGATGAAAATTTTATTCCAAATCTTACTTGATTCGCCTATAAAATTGTTCTTATATTTTATTCTGATGACTCTGAAGCCTGGGCCAGATTGCTGCTTAGGACAGGAAATGGCTTGATAGACAAAGTCTACTTGGTCAAATAAGGTGATTTTATGTCAGTTTCCACACGGTCGAGAGACATTTCCTTCTTTGCTTTATTCACTCTCAAGTATGTTTAAAACACACACACACACACTATATATATATATATATATATATATATATATATATATATATATATATATGTAAAACACTGCATACTAATTTTTAATGGAAATTTTAGACAATTTTGTTTTACTCAAATTAAGTAGTTATAGTTATAATCTTGTTTTTATAGTGTATCCATTGTACTAAGCAAAATGACGTACTATAATTGATTAGAAAAAAATAATCCAATTGTAAATTATACCTAATTTATACTTTATATAATGGACAAGGTAAATTTTAGCAATAATGGACTGGATAAATTTTAGTAAACTTCATGGTATAAATACAAAGAATGAAATGAGGGAAATAGATTTTTATTAGAAATGCATTTAAAAGATATGTCTCTTTTCTTATGGTATTGAAATAATAAGTGATTTTTTTGCATTAAGCTATCCTTTTTAGGAAATCATTTATAGGACTTAAGAAAAACAAGCACAAATTCTCTTGCAACCACTATTTTATCACATGAAATTATAGGCCCACAGATTTTTAAGGAAATAATAATTATGCCTCTGGTTTCCATACATTTTTAAACCTCAGAAAATTATTATGGAAATGAAATTTTATTAAGAATATACAACATTTAAACAAATAAAAATGACATTTCACTAGCTTAAAATATCATATATATATATATATATATATATATATATATATATATATTACAGTGTTTTCCTGTTATCAAATTGTTCAGTGAGTTCAATATGATCTGATTGTCACATATTTGGAAGTGAAGAATATGTATGTTGGTTATCTCCTCTGTCTGCCTCAATGGATAATTTAGTTCTGTATTATGAACTGGTTGTGCAATAGCAAGAATTTCCTAAGTGACACAGATAACTTTCCTTTAAAAGAGTGTGTCACAATTTTATTCTCTTTAAAGAACAGATAACAGAAGTTATCTGAAAAAGCAGAGGGAGGGAATTTTGGTCTAAAGGTTGTATTAGTAACTGTGACTATAAACAGATCACATTATTTACTCAACCAGAGTGCCAAGAACAAAAAATGTGTACTAAAATGATTTTTAGTCTCATATTTTCACAACACCCATTATTATTTGTACACTTGATGTACAACTCACTGACTGTCAGAGAGCATATGTCCTGCAATTAGTTAACTACATGGCATCCATGTGCTGGGGCAAAACACCTGCCAGAATGGCACCCAAATAACATGACTTGAGGAACAGGAAAAATGACATATGTGGTATAATATTTATATTTGCCACATTTAAGTTATGTTTTCAAAATCAAAGTTATAAAAATAGAGGAATAAATATTTTTGAAATTAAGTTAGAATCATATTTGTGAGAAAGTCCCTAAAATACCAAGTTCTTTAGAAAAGATTTTAAAACTATTGGCCAAATCTAATGAGTCATTCAGTATTTGAAACCTGTCTGTTCAGGTTTCACTAAGTAGTTACTCAGTATCTACCTACATTTATAAATCTTTAAGCATAAGGAGCCCCTTGCACCCTGGGGCAGTCCATTATGTCCTTTGCCAATCTTTGGGAAATCCTTCCTTAAAGTGAGTTGAAATATGTTTTATAGAAACTTGTACCACATTCCAAGTTCTAGTCCTTGGATTAATTCTGAACAAATCTGAATTTTGTCTTTATGGTAATTTCAGATACTTGGTCATTCTCATATTTAATTTACTCCATTGAAGGCCGGATATCCTCATTTCCTTCAATTATTTTCCATTTATTTTGGTTCTGT
Source organism: Marmota flaviventris (assembly GCF_047511675.1). Lineage (NCBI taxonomy): Eukaryota > Metazoa > Chordata > Mammalia > Rodentia > Sciuridae > Marmota > Marmota flaviventris. The sequence continues at coordinate 64,708,406 of NC_092503.1, read as the reverse complement.
TATTCTTGCTTCCTTCCAGAGTTCCCTAAGCTTCTATAACCCCTTGTGTGGTACTTGGGCTGAAATGCAGACCTGGATATGGTTTGACTTCATAGAAAATAAATGACTAAGTTTCACATTTCTCCTATAGATGAAAAACTTCTAAATTTCTTTGAACTAATATTCCATTAATTATGCTATTTTCTGCACTTGAATTTATCACTTTGAGTTATTTTCATAAAAATGCAGTTTTTCTTCCAAATACATGTATATTTTGGCAAGTCCAACTATTTCAGACTTTGCTTTTATGAACTGCAAAGGTGAATTGAAATCTAATATGCATAAATTTAGACTTCTCCCATTTTAGCCCATCATTTCTATTTCTTGTTCTATCATCCATTATATATTTCTTTATGTAGCTTTGTGATATGAAAATGTGATAAGCTTTTGTTCAGGTAAAAAATAAAGGGAAATTGTTCAAATCACTACTAAAAACCCTTTAGTTATCAATATTTCTCTTGTTTAGGTACAATATATCTACCACATTACTAGAATTTTTCAGTTTCGTTTGCTATTATTAATTGTTACAACTGCACTTACTGAACCCACATTGTTATTTCTCTAACATACTTACACACTATCATTTCTTGACATTTTTTATGTGGTTGAAATATTAACACAACAATTTTAGGTTTTTGGATTTTCTGAAATTAAAAAAAAAATGGGGGATTTAATTTTTTTAGTTCTGGGTAAATGCTTACTAGCGTAACAAAAACAATTTGGACAGTAGAATTTGCCTTAATGAAATTGCCAAAATCTAAATTATGTTCAGCTTTCAGCACCTTATAACTGGATTTGTTTCTCAGGGGTTCATTTTCATTAACTAGTCTCACTGGAGACAGGTATATAATTTGTCATTTTACCAATTTGTAATAAGACAGACAACAAAGATCGTCATATCTTGTATGGATTTCTATAACATTACATTTTATTCATAAGGGTATCTATGTAGGCATGAAATTTAAAGGAAGAAGGCAGCAGCTGCAATATCCTCACTCTGGCCACCTTACTTTAGGAATGAATTGTCCAAGTGTATAAGGCAAAATGCCTCTTTCCTTATGTTCCAACTCCTGACTCTAGTTTCCAGTTTAGATATAACAATCTCTCTCAGATTGACAAGTCTTTCTTGCTGTGTTAATTCATTCAGTCAAGTCTTGCTGTTGTCTGGGAGACTTTCTTCTCTTTCAGATGACTTTGTAGATCTCAGATTAATTCCGTTGCATGTCAGACTTTCAATTATGGAGGAAAACACTTTTCTTTGTACAACCTGGAAGAAACAGAAGACCTCTATAGCTTGTTGGCTGTAGGCATAGGCAGAATTTTGTTATCTGACATATTTTACTTTTGTGTTTGGCTTGTAAGTACTTTTTAGAGGGTGATGACAATGTTTTCATTAAATATATGCATTCTTGACTGCTCTTAAAACTTTACAAGATTTGGTGACTAAAGCTCCCTATGTAAGCAATTGGCTGAAATGGAATAGTATTACTTGCTCTAGACAGAGCCAGTGCTCCCAGTTCACTACATTCCCTGATAATCTATCTTGCTCAGTTTGAGTTGCAGAAACTTGAATATTGTCTTGGTACTTGGTCCACTCTTTTCTTTACAACTACCAAAAATACTCTCCAACTTTTGATCTTTCTGAAAGATATTTCTAACTATGGCCAATAATCTTATTTGCTAATTCTATTAATACTATTAAATGTAATATATCAGTGTACAGACATTTGAATTTGTTGGGAAGAGCTACATACTGTTTTACCTTTTAGTGTCTTTAATGAATTTTTTTCCTTTCTTTTGCATTTCCTATCCACTAACATTGTATCTGTAATATCAAGTGGTATGTATAGTACTTATTTAATCATCTTACTTAAATAAATTTTCCATAAAAATAGTGGGATATTTATAGCAGTGTGAAAATTTGCTTAAGTACTTAAGTCTAATCATATTATAAAATTTTCTGTATAAGCTTAATAATATATGTATGACACATATGTTTGTATTTAATGAAAAAAATAACAAGATATGACAACTTTGCCAGAAATATGTGCTAGGCAATATAAATAAAATACAGTTGTAAAAATACAAGCCAAAATGTTTGACCAAATGAGTAAGAAAAAAAATGAAACTAACAAGAGTTCTACTTAGGAATGTTGATTATGATTTGAATGACAAAATAAATCAATATGAAGAGATGCTTTATAGTTCAATAAAAAGATGACTTTGGTTCTCAATAAATTGAAAGCTGGCTACTTTACTTTTAACCATATATGATTGGGCAAGACTCTTATGTACTGAGCCTCAGTTTTCTCAACTATAGAAATAAAATTATGAAAGAGTCTTATTCTTTTGAAATCATGTTCAGTAGTTTTTGGGGTTCTGGTAAAAATGGAATGTGAGTGAATTCAGCTTTGCAATTTCTATATCCCACATGTTTTTGCCCTTAACTTTCAAAGCATCTTTTAAAATTCTTACATTTATTTATTGTGAATTGCTTATGGATTAAATATAGCTTCTTCTGTTGGTTAGACTTTTCTAACTTGTAACAAGCTATTTTGAAATATTAGCAACATACCATGGTTGTAAAGACAGGAAAGAAAAAAAAAGAAAAGAACAAAAACTCTCCATTTTCAATCTATTCCTCCTTTTTGAATTTTAGTGTTCCATTTTTCATATTTCTATACTGCCTATATATTAACATATTAATTTAATTCTTCTTCTTCTTAGTTATTTGGATTTTTATTCTTCAAACTAAAGGTATGCATGGTTTATGAACTATGTTTACAATATTAGAGCATTCTGATTTTTTATGACGTTACTCGTACTAGAGAGTCTTTTACCATCCACCATTTCACCATTTTCTTCTTACTCATTAGCAGTTTTTTTTGTCTTTTTTCCAGCTTGAAGACTCCCTTTAGTATTTTTTTTCTTTGTAGGACAAGTCTGGTGGAGATACATTCTCTCAGTTTTTATTTGGAAATGTTCTTATCTCTCCTTCATTTCTAAAGCATACCTTTTTTGTGTATGGTATTCTTGGTTGGAAGTTTTTTCTTTTTTTTTTCCCCCATCCATACCTTGAAAATCTCATGCCACTTTCTGCTGGCCTCTAAGTTTTCTGCTGAGAACATCTGTTGTCTCGTAAATTTGCACATTTTTATGTGTTATTTGTTTCTTTTGCTGCCTTGAGAATCTTCTCTTTATCTTTTCCCTTTGAGACTTCTGTGGAGAGACTTGGTTGAGTTAAATTGGACTAGTGTTCTTTGACCTTCCTGTATCTGGATATTTGTAGCCTTCTCTGGGCTTAGGAAGTTTTCTGCAATTATCCATTTGAATAAGCTTTTTACCCCTTAGGCATTCTAAAGTTCCTCTTGAAACTCATTAACCTGAGTATTTGCTCTTTCAATGCTGTCCCAAATTTCCTGTAAGCTTTCTTCAGTCTTCTTCATTTTCTTTTTTCTCCTCTATTTTTTCAAATGGACTGTTTTCGAGCTAACTATTTCTTCTGTTTGAGCTATTCTGCTATTGATGCCTTCTATATGTTTTTAATATTGTTTATTATCTTTTTCAGCTCAGGAATTTCTCTTTGAATTTTTAAGTTGCTTCCATCTCTGTTATGTTTCTCCATTAGAGTATTGAATTATTTCTACATGTCTTGTTGAAGCTTGTTGAGTTTCTTTAAAATAGGTGTTTGAAACTCTACCTCTGAATGTTTGCCCATACTGGTTATTATCTATTTAGTTTTTAGCACTTTTTTTGACCATTAAGTGAGGTCATGGTTTCCTGAAAGTTCTTCTTGTAAAGTCATCAGGGCATTGAAAGTTTAGCTATTTATTGCAGTCCTTATAATCTGGCTTGTGTGTGTGTGTGTGTGTGGGGGGGGCACGCACGTGTGTGTGTGTGCCTTTTTTTCCACAAAATCTAAGCAAACGTTTATTTCCTCTGAGTGTGTGGCCACTTCCATTTTCAGCACTAGATGGTGTCCTAAATCCAGGTTAGCTGTGAATATGCTGTTGGTGTGTTTTCTCTATTTCAGCACTAAAGGGTGATCCAAGTCCAAGTTTGTCCTGATCCACAGTTGATATGTTGTTCAGTATAACTGGGGGAGTACCTCAAAAGGATATTTCATATCCCTGCAAGCCTCTACTTGGGGCCAGATGCCCTATGTTGGTTACACTTTTCTACACTGTCCCTTGAGGTCAGGTATACTGCAGGAATCTGTCTTGCTCTGGTCAGAATCACCATGGAGTGGCCAGCCTCACACTTCTGAGTTACCCTTATAGCCACCAACACCACTAAGCTGTGACATACTTGTATCCCATAACCCACCAAGACCAGCATAGCACTAGGGTAGGACCAAAATACACACTTCTATGGGCTGTCTACTGCTGAGGTGGACCTCTGTGGCACAACACTGCTGCAACCAGCTACAATGATGCTGAACAGAATACAAGTTCAATACACTACAGTGATGTCTCTCTGTCTTACACCAGGGCTTTTCTAGAGGCTATGTCTGCTGGCACTGGTCCAGGGATGGGGGAAGTAATTATCTGCCTGTTAGATTTTGCCAGCCTGACAATGAGTTCCAGGGCAAACCCTGTTCTATCCCAAGAGAATGGAGTTTTGCTTTATGCTATACTGCCAGAGGCTGAATAGTGTTGATGGAGGTAGTTTTATTGTCACCAAAACTGTCAGTAAGATGGGTCCTACATGAGTCTCACAGCCAAAAGAACCTGTACAGTCTTAAGCATACACCCAATCCCATGTTATAGCTGGCAGTGATGCTGGCTGAAAAGCAAGTCTATCCCCTTAAAGGCACAGGTCTCTCTTGATGCTAAGGCAGGTATATAAGCTCTAGCTCTGGCCTGCTATAGGAATTTTTATTTTTTTCCTGGCACTAGATCTCACTGTGTTATGCTTGGTGCTGAGCTCCAAGGCAAAGTCCTATTCTCACTTTCATGTCCTGCTCCCCAGTGGGTGAAATCATAATTCTCTCTCTGTTGCCTGAGTTGAGGAAGTATGGGAAAGGAAATCCATAGCTTCCTGGGCCACACAGTTCAGTCTATGGATCCTTACCTGGGGCCTGAGGTTGTGGGCTTTGCCTGGCACTGGGTTTCACCATAGCAAACCTGGTACTGGATTTCAAGTCTAAGGTCTGGTATTAATTCCCTCTCTCTTCCCCAGGTGGGAAGAATTTCACGCTTGGATTTGGAGGAAGGATTTTTTGGATAACACTTCTCTGTTCCTACCTTCTTTAATGAGTCATTATTATTATTATACCAAAACCAGAAACTATGGTCTCTCACTTGGCTTCCTTACTTCTTGGATTTGGTGCGTAAATAGCTATTCAAACTGGTATAATTGTGAGGAGACAATAGCTAGAGAATCAGCTGTCATCTTGTTCCACCCTTGAAGGATTTTTAGCTGTAACTTATGTCTCTCTCTGGGAAAGAACGTGGCTATAGTACAGTATTAGTTGTATAACTGATCATTGAAACCTATCATTCTACACTCATGCCTCCTACAATTGGCATGTAAAGGATCCTTTATTTCTCCCTATGTCTTATTTCCCTCAAGGTGTCCTTGGAAGTCTTCTACCCTTTTGCCCTCTTGCTAGGGTCCTAAATCTGTCCTGCAATTCCTGTATGGCTATGAAGATGGCTTTATGAGAGAAAGGAAAAAACAATTCCATGTAACTGGAACACACACACACACAAAATCTATCTGTAGTGTGTGTGTGTGTGTTGGGGGGAAAATAGTGCACCAAAGAATCCAAGAGGGCTGAAAGGGATGACTAGCATGACTGGAGAACTGGGAAAGTGATTTGTTTAAAAAGTAAAGGGTAGACAATTATTTGAACTCGGGATTTAACAAGTGCCTCAAATGAAAAAGAAATGAAGAAAATTTTTATGTTTGTTAGTATGCTTTTGATTGCTGTGACTGACATACCTGACACAAAATATATAAAGAAGGCAGATTTATTTTGGCTTATGCTTATGTATGTTTCATTCCATGATTGGGTGGCTCCATTGTTATGGGACCGTGGTGAGGCAGAACATCATGGCAGGAGGAGCCCGTGGTAAAGGATGCTTCTCAGTTCATGTCAGCTAAGAAGCAGAGAAAGAGCAAGGAAAGGGCCAATGATGGATATAGGTCCCACAGTCATGTCCCAGTAACCTTTTATAGCCATGTCCCACCTGCCTAAAGTTACTACACAGTAAGTAGTCCATTCAAATTATGAATTCACCAAGTAAATTAATATGTTGATGAGATTAGAGCCCTCTTAATCCAATCTTTTCTAAAAACCCCTTTTCTGGAGATTGCTGCATTGCCTAACACATGAACTTTTGGGGGACATTCCGGATCCAAATGATTACATTCTGCCCCTGGCCCTCTAGAGCTCACTATGCAAAATTCAGTCTCTTTCCTAAAGCACTCATAGTCTTAATAGTTTTCATATTGCTTAAAAGTCCAAGTCTAAACTCTTCTCTGAGACTTAAGGGAAACTCTTAGCTGTGAACACCTATAGAAATCAAAAGCAAATTGTATACACTCAACATATAATGGTACAGAATAAACATTCCTATTCCAAATGTTAGGAAAAGGAGCATAAAATAAAGATAGGGCTAAAGCAAGATGGAAAACTAGCAGGACAAACACATTGTGACCTGTATATCCATGTCCAGAATCTGGGGCACATGTGGAAAGATGTGAACTCCAAAAGACTTGGGAAGCCCCACTCCTGTTCCCTTGCCAGTTGCAACCCACAAGACCTGTCTTTTAGGCTGGTTCTGCTCAATGCTTACAGTTTTTCTTGGCAGCTTTTCTCCAAGTTCTTGGCATCTCTAATTTCTTGGGGTCTCTGTTGCAGCTTTAACTTCACTCTCACAGTTTCACACATTACCCTCTCAGGTGATGCCTGCAGGGATTTTAGCCCTGCTGCACTCTGCCTGACTTCCTAGGCCTTTCTTTGAAATCTCTGTGGAAGTCTCCATGACCTCCTAACTCCAGCATTTTGCTTTTCTGCAAAACCAGCATCACATGGACAATGTCAAGGTCAGCTGCTGGCTGGAGCAACTGCAGTGACCTCTTAGTGCCTGGAAAACTGAGCATGGCGAAATGAATTTTGGCGAAACAGCTTTCTATTCAGCTCTGTGAGAGTGGAGTGTGCAGGTACTCTCTTCCCAAAGCAGTCTTCAAAAGGACTTTCACTTTTATACCTTTAAACCTTCAATAGGTATGATTTTGCTAACTCCCAAAATACCCTTAAAGCATTTCCCTGTTGTCTCCTTGCAGAGTACTTGGTTTTTCTTTAGTGGTGCTTCAACAAACAGACCTTCCTTGGCTTCTTTTATAAGTGTTTCTCCCTCCAAACTGCAAGTATTTCAAATATTTCTGCTCTACTTTTAGGTCATGATTATCACACTGAACCTAAAAGCCACCTACAATACTCCTACTACTGTCTAAATTCTGTAATACCTTGAAATTTCCTTTGCCAAATTAATTAGTCCATCACCTTTAAGTTCAACCTCACAGAAAGTCATAGGGCACAGAAAAAATGTAGACAAGTTAATTGCCAAAATATAACATGAATGGCTAACCAATTCCCAGTAGAGTCCTTGTTCCCATCTGCAACTTTATGAGCATAGTCTCTACTGTCTGCACTTCTATCAACATTCTGTCTTCTTGTACAACAGTATCACCCATTAAGTTTTGCTTACATCATTCTAAGACTTCTCTAGCCTCCATCTTCAAATTTTTCAAACTTCTCCCACAAACCAGTTCCAAAGGCTTCTGAACCACATGATCAGGTATAGCCACAGTAAGAACCCCACTTCTAGGTACCAATTTCTGTGTTAATACCAGTTTCTGTGGAATCAAAGTACCTGACACAAACAACGTAAAGGGGGAGAGATTTATTTTGGTCCACATTTGCAGAGGTTTCAGTCTATTGCTTAGGGCCTAAGGCAAGGTAGAGGACAGTAGCAGTGTGGTGAAGGAGTCTGCTCAGCTCATGACATTAAGGAAGCAGAGAAAGAGAAAGGGACTTGGGACATATAGAATCCCCAAGGCCTACTTCCTCTAGCCACATCCTACCTAAGTTAGTACACAGTAGTTTATTTACATTATTAGTCCATTGATGGAGATAGAAACCTTATGATTCAATCATTTCCTAAAAGCCCCACCTTTGGACTTTGCTGCATTGCCTAACACAAGAACTTTTGGGTGACATTATGGGCTAAATCACAGTTATTTAGCCCATTTATTTGCATTTCTCCTTTCTCCAGAATCTTAGCCCATTAAGTCCTGACTGCTATGGTTTTCTCATGCTCTTTTATTTATTTCTCCAGATTTCTTAGACTAAAGAAGGCTCTGAGGCATCATTATATAACCTTCTTCTTTGTCTCTGTGGCTTATGCTGTGAATTTGTAAATAGACTACGGTGAAATGAGTGGAGAATGTCTTGGCTCTCCCAAATGCCCTCAACTCCAAATTGCTGGGATTGCTTCTTAAATGTCTTTAAAACTTTTCCTAAAACAAACCAACAAACAACACAAAAACAAAAAAAAATCCCAAAGAAGCATTAATTAGACTTTCATATAGTTTCTCAAGAAAAATACTAGAAACTGGAAACATATGCTGCATCTTCAACTTTGATACCAAATCTTACATATAATATGTAGAATATATATAAGTACACACATACACACACACACACACACATATACATATGTAATATGATATAGTTATAGTCTAATTAATTCATCCTAAAATATTAATGTTTACCCAGAAATATATTAAAAATTATATATTGAAAAAATTATGCATAGCATTTATTCCAGAATTGTAATGTTGATTTTACATTTGAAAACAAATTAATATAGTCCACCACATTAGAAAATAGAAATGCCATATGACCATCTCAGTAAAGTTAGCAAAATCACGAGATTAATTCATCATCAATTAAAAACTTTTAACAAACTTGGGGAAGAGAACTTTTAAAATTTGACATAGAGTTAAAAATCTCCACAGGAAAATCATGCCTAATGGCAAAATATTAAAATCTTTGTGTGGAGTTAAGAATGATATCATAATAGTGCTATCATCATATTTATACAATGTTGTAATGCTGTACTTGCAATAAGGAAAGAAAAATAAAGCAAATCATGTTTTAAAAGATTAAATAGGAATTTCAATAAATATGCTTGGAACATATCAAATAAAAATCTATAAAAGTATATTAAGGATTAATATGTATATTTGGCATGGAGGTAGAATAGGGAAACAGGGAATCATGGCAATATAGGGAGATATCATTTAAAAAATTACTATCATCTGTATCATTAGTCCACCACACAAAGTTAATATATATGTGGCTTCTTGACAATGCGAAGGTGGTACTTATACAGATGTTGTCTTTTCAAATAAATAATACAAAGAGAATTGAATAGTAATAAGGGAAATAAAAATAAAACCTGTCCCTAATTCATATCTTAATTAAAACCAATTCCTAGAGACTTGTACACTCAAATGCCAAGAAAAAATAATGCTTACACAATAATATTGAAGAATGTATTCAGGACTGTGAGTTAGTAAATGCTGTTTTTTAACAGTACATGAAATCCATTAATCATAAAGGAAATGTTAATAAATTGGACTACATTTTAGTCATTGCTACTAGTCATTACCATGTCGTGTTCCCTTGACTCATCTCTAATTTCAGTTGTACCAATTGGATTGATAGTGCCATTCTGGCTCAGACATCTCTGGGACTACATCTTTCCTCATGTGCATTGTGCATATAGTTTTGGCTCCATGGCCTTTAGTACTTCTAGGAAATCTCCTGACTATTGTGCAAACAGAGTTTGGGAGTGTAGTATTAATATCCCTCAGCACAATCCTCAAATAGCAGAAAAGGAGCTGAGATAAATGCTTTGGTTTCTTGTTCTCCAAGGCAGTCTGTTCAATTCTTAGAAGGTTCTGGTGGTATTATGGCCTGCTTGCTACAGTGATGATGTCAACAACAATTTTTATATTGGTTTTTCTTTTTATTCTAATTCTCCCTTTTTGCAAACCTGTGTGTACCTAGGATCATTTCTCAAACTACCTATACACAAGTGCTGGCTACAAACAAATACAGTTTTGGATGAACTCAAACAACATAAAGTTAAAAGTTTCTTTTTTGAGGGGGCACTGGGGCTTGAACTCAGGACCTCATGCATGCTAAGCAAGCATGGTACCACTGAGTGATATCCCCATCCCAAGAGTTTCTGTTTACTAATGGCATTATTAAAAAGTGAAAAATTTTCCCACCTAGTGAAAACAGATATTTCCAAAATTGTACTGGAAGAAAAGCAAGTATGCTGAAAATTTACAAAAGAGAACCTCTATATGTAAACGGAAAGATAATACTTCACAAAATGGATTTGTACTTTGAACACTGATGTCACTGAAATTATAGAAATGGCCAGTATACATAAGTAAAAGGTACTCAATTACTAATTTGAGTAAAAATGCAATAAAATGTCACTACATACCCATTGGAATGGCTTCAATTCAGAGTAATGATAACACTAAGTATTAGCAACACAATTTCTCCTACACACCTAGTGGCAATGTTAATTGAAATAAGCAATTTGGAAAACTTGGATCATCTACCAAAGTTGGAGATATGCATACCATTTGACCTAGTAATTTCATTCCAAGATACATACTGTGGAAATATATGCACATGTGCCCCCAGAGTACATTGTCTGTAATAGTCAATAAATGGAAAGGATACAAATGTCCAATTACCCTAGAATGAACAAAAATATGTATTGTAGGTAATACAGTGATATAATGTTGTAATGAAAATGGCTACATGGCAGTGATCCCAACAATATATATGTGTATATCTATACTCTATATGTGTATGCATATATGTATACATATGTGTGTATAATGTAGATTTAAATATAGAAGAATATGTACTATATAGACAGATTGAAATTTGAGAAAATTTCTGATAATGGAGTAAAATAAGAATTTTCAACTTTTTTGCTAAGTGATTACTATGATAAAGCACATTACTGTTAAACTATATTTTTGAATTTTGATTCCCAGGGATGCTAGATTACTGAATTTAGTATACCCTACTATCTATTCTAATGATTAAATACATGTAATACCTTTGATATATTAAAAATCCACAGAAAATCAAGTTGTTTTTAGTGTATTTCAGCGGCTCATTTACTTAGTTGCATACTAAAGATAGGCAATGACAGAATGACTCTATCATTCAGATCTTGAATTCTAATATTTATCCTGAATACAACATTCTTGTGTTCCAAATTCTCTTAATTTCTCATATAAAGACTTCCTTTTTTAGAACGAATAAAAGATCTTCTTTACTGAAGAAGATAAAGATGCCTTAACAAAAGAATAAAATCTATAATTCTTAAAACAAATATGTATATAAAAAGTGTTCTGTCCCAAAATAATAGCATTAAAACAACATTAAATAGCATTATTATGTTGTTGATACCATTTTTTATTTGTTGGTTTGTATTCAGTAGTTGTATACAAAATGAAGCTCACCTATCTAGTCTTTTCTGATACTTTGTTCTTTAAATTGCAATTAGTGTCAACATTCTAGATTCAGTTAAGTGTATTGATGAAACTATATGCTACATTCTTTTGGCAATTTTTCTCAGTTCAGAAAATTTTGGTCAGGGTCTAACTGAGTTGTGTCAATGTCTTAGGCCAACAATTTTAAACCCAGTATGATATTTGGTTTACTCCTATATAGTAGGTGTGGGCAGGGACTTAATTTCATGAGTAAAATTTGAATACTCTTTCATTTAATATTTTTATGCATGTTTTTTCTCATATTCTTGAGTTCCCTTAAGATAAAATTCTATTCACACAAGAATTTAATGAATAAAATAGAGTTTAGGAAAATCAAAAGAGAGGGCATAAATTACATACTGTATATTTTCTAACTCAAAAGCTAAATCCCTCAGAAATTCTAATTCTCTCCTCTTAGCCTTTTAGTCATTGTTTTAGTCAGCCTTTTAACTGCTATAATTAAAAGGCCAGGCCAGAACAATTGTAGAGGAGGAAAAGTTCATTTGGAGTTCAAGGTTTCAAAGGTCTCAGTCCTTAGATGACTGGCTCAATTCGTCAGGTCTCAAGGTGAGGTAAAACATCATGGCAGAAGACTATGAAAGAGAGAAGCAATGCACATAATGATTAGGAAGGAGAGAGAGACTCCACTCACTAGATACAAAATATATACCTCAAAGGCACGCTTCCAAAGCCTACCTTTTCCAGCCATACCCTACCTGCCTTCAGTTACCACTCAGTTAATCCTGTGAGGATTGGGTTAAGACTCTAAACCTTCTTTTTTAATATTTTTTATTTTTGGTTGTCAATGGACCTTTATTTTATTCATTTATTTATACACAGTGCTGAGAATCAAACCTATGCTAGGTAAGTGCTCTACAACTCAGCACAACCCCATCCCTCTAAACCTTCTTGCATTGTCTCATGCATGAACTTTTAGGGGACACCTCACATCCAAACCATAACAGCCATTAGTATCCTTTCTACCTGGTGTTTTCTTGGCCTGTATATCATGAGATTTTTTTTTAATTTCTAAAAGTATTTCATTCTTTCCAATTTCTTCTTAGTAATCCTAAACAAAGTGATGCAAATTGACCCTGTATGTAGAAGAGATAGATGCAGTTTTAAAATAAAAACTTTTATGGTTGTTTTCCTAAAAAAAAAAAAAAATCTCAGGGTTAAAGGGGAAATGTGAAAAGTGAAGTTAAAGGAGCAGTAAAGTTTTATGTGATCACCAGCTTGTTAGTGTTCTTGTTAGCTCACTGAGCAAACTTTGATCCATATTGAGTATTGCTTTCTGTTTTGGAATTTTGCAAGTTGCTTGTGTTAAACTGTGGAGAGAGGAGCAGAGGAGAGGGTTGGAAGTTCTCTATGTAGGCAATATTGAATGCAAATTCAACAGTGACATTCAGATTACTGCCATTGTGATTCTGAGCAGATAATTGTTCTGAGCTACAAACTCTTCATCTGTATAATGGAAGTAAATAAAATAATACCCAACTTCTAGATTGTTGGGGCCAGATATATACCTCAGTACTTCATACATACTTTTTCCTCTTGAGCAGTTTCCCTTCACATCACTTTTAGTCTCCATATCCACCTCATAGCTAATAAAATAAAGGGGAAATGATAACTTTCAGAGCATAAGCTACATCAATAAACAATTCAACTAGTTTATATTGATCACCTACTCTATCTAGAACTGTGTTGGATAGACAGGGAATGGAATCAGGAATTAAATTCAGTCTCTGTTGAGGGCGTCTATAGCCTAGAGTCATGAATTCTCAGGATCAGGCAGAATCTTAAAAGCTATGTAGTGCAACTAGGTCTTCAGCACATTATACGTGAAATAATTAAGGAGTGAAACACAACAGTTGCTTATCAGGTGCTTAAGAGATTCAAAATACACAATTGTATGGTTGTTTCCTAAGAGTAAACTTGGATGGTTAACCGAGGCTCCCCACTTTATTACATTTTCAGTTGACCATAACCTGCATTTTTGGGGTACAGCCAGTGTCTCAGTGTCTGTAAAAAAGCACATGATAAACAAATTTCTTAAAATTATTGATGAATTTCCTAGAAAGCCAGTTTATTACAGTAATGATATATTGACCCTAATTATATCATGTCCTGTCTTCTGAAATATACATTTATGAGTATCTTGTTTCTATGGTAGTTTGAAATCTTTTTTTCTCACAAAAGGGACAACTTTGTCAATAGATGATAATGCATATGTGGTAAGCAATGTATAGAGTAATAAGGAAAAATGACTAAAGTTACAAGTAATGGGAAATCAATTGTATTTATAATATAATACCTTTCTGGTAGTAGAATAATTATTTACCAGTTAAAAATGAAAAAAGTACATGTTGTTTCTTTTAGTTTTCTTTATGAAATAATAGAGTATTTGAGGGAATATTCCTTTAGTACCTATTTTTTGAGGACTTTCTTATATTGTCTTTCTACCCATGGCTCAGGGAGAAGTCTCAAAATTAGAAAGAAAGGCATAAATAAATAACTGTAGAATGTTTATATTTTTCCCTTTTCTTTAAATATATGTTAGTTAGTTTTCTAAATTATCTTTGAGTACTTAGAAAAACATAAACAGTGAATTCCACATGGTTTCTTAATATTCTTATTTGGTTATCTACAAAATGTGGGAGACAGAAGTAGCTTATGGGGCAAAGAAGATAATACAGCTCTTCCTTTAAGCAGCTTGAAATCTTGTTGGAAATACAAAAATAAAACCTTGAAAAAAACTTTATCAAATAAAGATGTCAGTTACTAAGAATGGATTCAACATTATGGCATTTGCCAGTAAATGGATGGAGATGGAGAATATCATGCTAAGCAAAATAAGCCAATCCTAAAAAACAAAGGCCAAATGTTTTCTCTGATATGTGGATGCTAATTCACAATAAGGAGGTGGGGCACAAGGGATGAATAGAAGTATTTTAGATTAGGTAGAGGGGAGTGAAGGGAGGGGATGGGATATGGGAATAGAAAGGACAGTAGAATGAAACAGACATCATTACCTAATGTACATATATGACTGCATGGCCAATGTGATTCTACAATGTGTACAAACAGAAAAAATGAGAAAGTATATCCCATTTATGTATGCTATATCAAAGTGTATACATGCATTATATAATAGTATATAACTAATTAAAACAAATTAAAAAATTATTAAGAAGTCATCTACATAAAAATAAAAAAGAATGGATTCAACAAACAGTTGTAACTGGGCACAGTGTAAGCTGGGTGTTTGAGATGCCACCATTGGAGATCTTGCCTTTGTGGCATTCATAGGAAGAGCCACATAGCAAATGGTTGTTTCACTTGAATTGACTATGTATAGATACCAGGGGATGCATATGGATGTAAAGGGAAGAAAAGAACAAGAAATAGGGAGGTGGCTTTGAGATTTCCTAAGAAGATGATTTCAGAGTTTGCTCTAAAATTGAGAAAAATAGTGTTAGGTACTCCACTACCTGTGGCAGGAATTAGGAAAGAGTTGATAGGGGGATAATGGTGGTGAGGTAGTATAGAATAACAACAATATGTGTTACAGAAGAACAATTTGGCTCAAGGAAAGTGGCAGGCTTCAAGTTTCTTTTTTGTTTTGTTTTCTTTTTGAAAAATTTAGTTGTATCTCCTTCTATTCTCAATTTTTCCTTATCTTAGTTCCCTACAGACAAACATATCATAATATTTGTTATTAATCTTTTAGGAATTTATTTCTATTTAATCCAAAGTGACCAAAGACTAGAGGATATTCTTTGATTATTGCATGATGAAAACAGTTCAGAAAATTGTACACTGCCATTCAGGAGTTTCCCCTGCTGTAATGTTCTTTATCATCTTTGATGTGTAGATACAAGCTCACCCTGATGTTCTGCAGGCAATGGATAGTAAAAGAGAGGGTGTATCTTGCACAGCACATTTTAGGGCATATATCACTTCCATCTACATTCTACTTGTCATAAATAATCACGTGACCTCTAATTTCAAGAAGGGTGGAAAATATAAACTTATATTTTATTACTCATAGGGCTTTTGAACAATAAGAATAATCTGAATCTATTTATTTATTTATATTTGTTCTTTTTAGATATACATGACAGTAGTATGTATTATGATGTATATTTTGATGTATATGAGGCAAGAATCTGTATGCCCAAGAATGTTATCAGGGAAGTCAGAAGCAACTAATCAGCCTAAGGATATATATATATATATATATATATATATATATATATATATATATATATATATATATATATAAAGACACACACACACACATACATACCATACATATATGTTTCATAAGCCATGAAGACAGGCTTCTTATTTTTTTCATCTGCTTTCATTTTCCTCATACCAACCCTTGGGTTCAGTTATTATGTGATAAAGTCTAAAGAAAAAAACTTATGTTTATGGAAGTTTTCAAATGTATTTATATATGTAATTACATTCTTCTATTTCAATTTTGTGTGTTACTTTCCATTTAAACTCAAAGGTCTATTAAAAGAGGATAATTTTTTTCTCATTTTACTCACTTTCTGCAAAGTCAAATGTACAATGTGTTTCTTTTATAGTTGACTTGAAGTGCAAAGCATAGATTTGTTCTGAATGTCTGATTCACTGTTTTCAGATTGTTATTAGTTTTTCTTCACAAAATCATTGAGTGAAATGAAGATATTACCTATAAGTAAAGGGGGGTGTGTTTGTGTCCATTTTTTTTTGTGTGTATATGTATGTCTGTGTTTACTAAGAGTATTGTGAGGGTAGGTTTACAGCAGTTATTAATCTAAAATAAACACAAAATATTCTTTGATATCAAGACTTTTTTCTAAGTAGTACCTATAATTATTTTTGTGTGTGAATGAACGATAGCAGAAATGTGATTACTGTGGTTTTATAGCTCAATAAATTACCCTTAGTGTGTAGGAGATTGAGTGTTCCTTAATCAATGAATAATTAATTATTCCTTTCTGATCTCAGTAATATCCCACAATAATAGGTTACATATGTAGCCTTGTTCCTTTTGAGGCTGCAGACAGAACTGTAAAATTATTGGGCACAGTTTAATTGCCTTTTATAGTTACAATGAGAAGAGTACCTATCTATACTTGTGTGTGTGTGTGTGTGTGTGTGTGTGTATGATCCTGTCTAATAACAGGGAACAAAACATGCTTTCCCTTTTAACATAAATAAATTGTGCTAAAACATAGTGGAGGCAAAGAGTGGAAGCAAAGAGGTATACTTTTGGAAAATGCATTCATAGTACATATTCCATGATGGACAAATTAAGAGAGTTCATTAAGAAATTACAAATGATGGGCTGAGGTTATATCTCAGTTGATAGAGCACTTGCCTCACATGCACAAAGTCCTGGGTTCAATCCCCAGTACCACACGCACACACACACACTCTCTCACACACACACAATTTACAAATAATGTATTTATTTCACAGATAACAATTTTTTTTTAATTTTTTATTTTTGGTTGTTCAAAACATTACAAATTTCTTGATATATCATATTTCACACTTTGATTCAAGTGGGTTATGAACTCCCATTTTTACCCCATATACAGATTGCAGAATTACATCAGTTACACATCCATTGATTTACATATTGCCATACTAGTGTCTGTTGTATTCTGCTGCCTTTCCTATCCTCTACTATCCCCCCTCCCCTCCCCTCCCCTCTTTTCTCTCTACCCCCTCTACTGTCATTCATTTCTCCCTCTTGTATTATTTTTCCCTTACCATCACTTCCTCTTGTATGTACTTTTGTATAACCCTGAGGGTCTCCTTCCATTTCCATGCAATTTCCCGTCTCTCTCCCTTTCCCTCCCACCTCTCATCCCTGTTTAATGTTAATCTTCTTCTCATGCTCTTCGTCCCTACTCTGTTCTTAGTTACTCTCCTTATATCAAAGAAGACATTTAGCATTTGTTTTTTAGGGATTGGCTAGCTTCACTTAGCATAATCTGCTCTAATGCCATCCATTTCCCTGCAAATTCTATGATTTTGTCATTTTTTAATGCAGAGTAATACTCCATTGTGTATAAATGCCACATTTTTTTTATCCATTCATCTATTGAAGGGCATCTAGGTTGGTTCCACAGTCTTGCTATTGTGAATTGTGCTGCTATGAACATCAATGTAGCAGTGTCCCTGTAGCATGCTCTTTTTAGGTCTTTAGGGAATAGACCAAGAAGGGGAATAGCTGGGTCAAATGGTGGCTCCATTCCCAGCTTTCCAAGAAATCTCCATACTGCTTTCCAAATTGGCTGCACCAATTTGCAGTCCCACCAGCAATGTACAAGTGTACCCTTTTCCCCACATCCTCGCCAGCACTTGTTGTTGTTTGACTTCATAATGGCTGCCAATCTTACTGGAGTGAGATGGTATCTTAGGGTGGTTTTGATTTGCATTTCTCTGACAGCTAGAGATGGTGAGCATTTTTTCATGTACTTGTTGATTGACTCTATGTCCTCCTCTGAGAAGTGTCTGTTCAGGTCCTTGGCCCATTTGTTGATTGGGTTGTTTGTTCTCTTATTGTCTAATTTTTGGAGTTCTTTGTATACTCTGGATATTAGGGCTCTATCTGAAGTGTGAGGAGTAAAGATTTGTTCCCAGGGTGTAGGCTCCCTATTTACCTCTCTTATTGTTTCTTTTGCTGAGAAAAAACTTTTTAGTTTGAGTAAGTCCCATTTGTTGATTCTAGTTATTAACTTTTGTGCTATGGGTGTCCTATTGAGGAATTTGGAGCCCGACCCCACAGTATATAGATCGTAGCCAACTTTTTCTTCTATCAGACGGCGTGTCTCTGATTTGATATCAAGCTCCTTGATCCATTTTGAATTAACTTTTGTGCATGGCGAGAGAAAGGGATTCAGTTTCATTTTGTTGCATATGGATTTCCAGTTTTCCCAGCACCATTTGTTGAAGATGCTATCCTTCCTCCATTGCATGCATTTAGCCCCTTTATCAAATATAAGATAGTTGTAGTTTTGTGGATTGGTTTCTGTGTCCTCTATTCTGTACTATTGGTCCACCCGCCTGTTTTGGTACCAGTACCATGCTGTTTTTGTTACTATTGCTCTGTAGTATAGTTTGAAGTCTGGTATCGCTATACCGCCTGATTCACACTTCCTGCTGAGCATTGTTTTTGCTATTCTGGGTCTTTTATTTTTCCATATGAATTTCATGATCGCTTTATCTATTTCTACAAGAAATGCCGTTGGGATTTTGATTGGCATTGCATTAAACCTATAGAGAACTTTTGGTAATATCGCCATTTTGATGATGTTAGTTCTGTCTATCCATGAATAGGGTATATTTTTCCATCTTCTAAGATCTTCTTCTATTTCTCTCTTTAGGGTTCTGTAGTTTTCATTGTATAAGTCTTTCACCTCTTTTGTTAGGTTGATTCCCAAGTATTTTATTTTATTTTTTTGAAGATATTGTGAATGGAGTGGTTGTCCTCACTTCCATTTCAGAGGATTTGTCGCTGATATACAGGAATGCCTTTGATTTATGCGTGTTGATTTTATATCCTGCCACTTTGCTAAATTCATTTATTAGCTCTAATAGTTTCTTTGTAGACCCTTTTGGGTCTGCTAGGTATAGAATCATGTCACCTGCAAATAGTGATAATTTAAGTTCTTCTTTTCCTATTTTTATGCCTTTAATTTCTTTCGTCTGTCTAATTGCTCTGGCCAGCGTTTCGAGAACTATGTTGAACAGAAGTGGTGAGAGAGGGCATCCCTGTCTTGTTCCAGATTTTAGAGGGAATGCCTTCAATTTTTCTCCATTCAGAATGATGCTAGCCTGAGGCTTAGCATAGATTGCTTTTACAATATTGAGGTATGTTCCTGTTATCCCTATTTTTTCTAGAGTTTTGAACATAAAGGGATGCTGTACTTTGTCGAATGCTTTTTCCGCATCTATCGAGATGATCATATGGTTCTTATTTTTAAGTCTATTGATGTGGTGAATAACATTTATTGATTTCCGTATATTTAACCAGCCTTGCATCCCAGGGATGAATCCTACTTGATCATGGTGCACAATTTTTTTGATATGTTTTTGTATCCGATTCGCCAGAATTTTATTGAGGATTTTTGCAACTAGGTTCATTAGAGATATTGGTCTGTAGTTTTCTTTCTTTGAAATGTCTTTGTCTGGTTTAGGAATCAGGGTGATGTTGGCCTCATAGAATGAATTTGGAAGTTCTCCCTCTTTTTCTATTTCCTGAAGTAGCTTGAAAAGTATTGGTATTAGTTCCTCTTTAAAGGTTTTGTAAAACTCTGCTATATACCCATCCGGTCCTGGGCTTTTCTTAGTTGGTAGTCTTTTGATGGTTTCTTCTGTTTTCTCAATTGATATTGGTCTGTTTACGTTGTCTATATCCTCCTGACTCAAACTGGGCACATCATATGACTTAAGAAATTTATCAATGCCTTCCCTATCTTCTAATTTATTGGAGTATAAGGATTCAAAATAATTTTTCATTATCTCTGTATTTCTGAAGTGTCTGTTGTGATATTGCCTTTTTCATCCTGTATGCTAGTAATTTGAGTTCTCTCTCTTCTTCTCTTCGCTAGCATGGCTAAGGGTCTGTCGATTTTGTTTATTTTTTCAAAGAACCAACTTTTACTTTTGTCAATTTTTTCAATTGTTTCTTTTGTTTCGATTTCATTAATTTCAGCTCTGATTTTAATTATTTCTTGCCTTCTACTTCTTTTGCTGTTGTTTTGCTCTTCTTTTTCTAGGATTTTGAGATGAAGTATGAGATCATTTATTTGTTGGTTTTTTCTTTTTTTAAGGAATGAACTCCAAGCAATGAATTTTCCTCTTAGAACTGCTTTCAATGTGTCCCATAGATTCCGATATGTTGTGTCTGTGTTTTCATTAATCTCTAAGAATTTTTTAATTTCCTCCTTGATGTCTTCTATAACCCATTGATCATTCAGTAACCTATTGTTCATTCTCCAAGTGATGTATGCTTTTTCCTTCCTTCTTTTATCGTTGATTTTCAGTTTCATTCCATTATGATCAGATAAGATGCATGGTATTATCTCTACTCCTTTATATTGTCTAAGAGTTTCCCTGTGACATAATATATGATCTATTTTTGAGAAGGATCCATGTGCTGCTGAGAAAAAAGTGTAACTGCTTGATGTTGGGTGGTATATTCTATATATGTCAATTAAGTCTAGGTTATTAATTGTGTTATTGAGTTCTATAGTTTCCTTATTCAACTTTTGTTTGGAAGATCTGTTCAGTGGCGAGAGAGGTGTGTTGAAGTCTCCCATGATTATTGTATGGTGGTCTATTAGATTCTTGAACTTGAGAAGAGTTTGTTTGATGAACATAGCTGCACCATTGTTTGGGGCATATGTATTTATGATTGTTATGTCTTGTTGGTGTATGGTTCCCTTGAGCAGTATGTAGTGTCCCTCTTTATCCCTTTTGATTAACTTTGGCTTGAAATCTATTTTATTTGATATGAGTATGGACACTCCTGCTTGTTTCCGAAGTCCATATGAGTGATATGATTTTTCCCAACCTTTCACCTTCAGCCTATGTATGTCTTTTCCTATCAAATGCGTCTCCTGTAGGCAGCATATTGTTGGGTCTTGTTTTGTGATCCATTCTACTAGCCTGTGTCTCTTAATTGGTGAGTTTAAGCCATTAACATTTAGGGTTATTATTGAGATATGGGTTGTTCTTCCAGCCATATTTGTTTATTTATGTTACTTAACATGGTTTGTTTTCCTCTTTGATTGTTTTCCCCCCTTTACTGTCCTACCTCCCACTGTTGGTTTTCATTGTTATTTTCCATTTCCTCTTCCTGTTATATTTTCCCGAGGATGTTTTGAAGAGATGGTTTTCTAGCTGCAAATTCTTTAAACTTTTGTTTATCGTGGAAGGTTTTAATTTCATCTTCCATCCTAAAGCTTAATTTCGCTGGATACACAATTCTTGGTTGGAACCCATTTTCTTTCAGTGTTTGAAATATGTTATTCCAGGTCTTCTAGCTTTCAGAGTCTGTGTTGAATGATCAGCTGTTATCCTGATTGGCTTACCCCTAAATTTAATCTGCTTCCTTTCTCTTGTAGCTTTTAAAATTCTCTCCTTATTCTGTATGTTGGGCATCTTCATTATAATGTGTCTAGGTGTGGATCTCTTATGATTTTGCACATTCGGCGTCCTGCAGGCTTCTAGGATTTGGGATTCTGTCTCATTCTTCATGTCTGGGAAGTTTTCTCGTATTATTTCATTGAATAGATTGCTGATTCCTTTGGTTTGGAGTTCTGTACCTTCCTGTATCCCAATGACTCTTGAGTTTGGTCTCTTAATGTTATCCCATATTTCTTGGATGTTCTGCTCATGGTTTCTTAACAGTGTTGCTGAGCTGTCTATGTTCTTTTCAAGTTGAAATACTTCGTCTTCATTGTCTGATGTTCTATCTTCTAAGTGTTCTACTCTGCTGGTGGTATTCTCCATTGTGTTTTTAAGTTGGTTTATTGCTTCCTGCATTTCTAGGATTTCTGTTTGTTTGTTTTTTATAACCTCTATCTCCCTGTATAGTTGATCCTTTGCTTCCTGGATTTGTTTTTGTAATTCATTGTCGAAGTGATCTTTCATTGTCTGATTTTGCTGTCTAATGTCTTCCTTGATACTCCAGATCATCTGAAACATGTATATCCTGAATTCTTTATCTGACATTCCATCTGCTGCAGCTGTTACCTCTTCTAAAGTTGAGTTGACCTGCATTGCTTGTGGTCCTTTCTTTCCTTGTCTTTTCATACTGCTTGCGTTTCTTTCTGCTTGGTGAAACTGTTGTGTTTTTGAAATGTTTTTTTTCCCCCTATATATTTATATTGCTCTTGTATACATGAAAAGTCTCCCTTGCAGGGTCTGGTGGCGGTCTTCCTACCTTGCAGGCGCGGGCGGCGGCTCTGCTCTCTCCTTACTCCAGTTGGGGTGTCGTAATTACCACGCCGGCAGGTCACTGGGCCTGTTCCGGGTGCGGGCGGCGCCTCTGTTCTGTCTCTACTCCAATTGGGGTGACGAGTGTACCACGCTGGCAGGCCACCAGGCCTGATCCACCGGTCGGTTGCAGGTCTGCCTACCCTGCAGGCACGGGCGGCGGCTCTGCTCTGCCCCTACTTCAAATGGGGTGACGTGTCTGTCGCACCGGCAGGCCACTGGGCCTGTCCCGCTGGTCGGTCGCAGGTCTGCCCACCTTTCGGGCACGGGTGGCGGCTCTGCTCTGCCCCTACTCCAATTGGGGTGTCATGACTACCACGCCAGCAGGTCGCTGGGCCTGTTCCTGGCACAGGCGGCGACTCTGCTCTGCCCCTACTCCAATTGGGGTCACGTGTGTACCACGCCGGCAGGCTCCTGGGCCTGATCCGCCGGTCTGTCGCAGGTCTGCCTACCTTGCAGGCGCAGGCGACGGCTCTGCCCTGCCCCTCCTACCACGCCTGCGGACCGCTGGGCCTAATCTGCAGGTTGGTCGCAGGTCTGCTTACCCTGCGGGCACAGGTGGCGGTTCCGCTCTGCTCCCACTCCAATTGGGGTCACGTAACCACCACACCGGCGGGGCCTGATCCGGGCGCGGGCGAAGTCTCTGCTCTGCCCCTACTCCAGTTGTGGTGACGTGTGTACCACGCTGGCAGGCCGCTGGGCCTGACCCGCCAGTCTGTTGCAGGTCTGCTTACCTTGCAGGCGTGGGTGGCGGCTCTGCCCTGCCCCTCCTACCATGCCCGTGTACCACTGGGTCGCTGGTCTGCCCACCTTGCGGGCTCGGGTGGCGGCTCCGCTCCGCCCCCTCTCCAATTGGGGTCACGCGATCACCACGCCGGCGAGCCGCTGGGCCTGCTCCGGGCGCTGGCGGCGGCCCGGCTCCTCCCCTCTGGCTCGACGACAAATCGAGAGAGACTCGGGTGTCTGTGCCTCACCCCCCCTACCAGGAGACCAACTGTTTCTGTCGCCGCTGGTATTGATGAAGTTCTCTCCTCTGCCGCTTTCTGATGACATCAGATCTCTGCCATGTTGGTATCCTATGCGAATTGCAGCATTTCGTTCCCTTTGCCGGGTAACCAAAGCAACGGGTGAGTCCTGACCGGCCCTCAGCAGGACCCAGACCGAGAAGCAGTTTCCGCGGGCTCCTTAGCCCTGGGCCAGAGCATTTCCGGGAGCCGGAACTCGGCCGCTCTGTGCTTGGTGTATGCTCTGATAAGAGCAGGCTCCAAGAAGCACTCAGGCACTGAGCCTGAGTAATCTGTCTGCAAGCCGCAGGCTTATGGCAGCCTGAAATTATCTGTTCTATGGCTGAATGAGCTGTGGTCAGTCGAAAACAGGGATGGTGACGTCAGCTCTCCAAGATGGTGGCCGCTGGCCTCCTCTATGGTCTGACCGGTGTGGAGAACCGAAATGGACCTCTTCCTTCCCCCGTCTCGAACCCAGAATTCAGCACTGAATACGGTGCTTGCACGGCTGGCAGAAACTGCAGCGCTGTATCCCTGCGCCACTATCTCCTCCTCGTTTCCCAGCACGCGCTGCAGACTCTAGCCGCGGGGCGATTTGCTGAATAAGCAGTGTTACCCTCCGTGCGACAAATCTCTCGCGTTTGAGTCCCCGTATCCGATCCTCGTGCGATGGAAATCCTTCCTCCAGGTTCCGGAGCACCCCACTATTGCTGGAAATTCCTAACAAGATAGCCTTTAGCCGTCCTGACTTGTCATACTCCCACACAGTGACGCGGCACACGGGGGCAATGCACTCCCCTCGCCGCCATCTTCCCCATCAACCAACAATTTTTAATTTAAACAGAATATACCCGTTTTCTTTTTGTGTATTTTATGTTTATGTTTTTTAGTTTTTAAACAATGTTCATATCAGTGGAGTGTGATAGAATGGAAAGAATACAAGACTTGTGTTTGTGCATCATGGGTTCAAAATGAATCTCATTCCCTGTGTACTTTGTGACATTTGATATTATTTTCAAGTCTGATTTGTTTCATAAAGTAAATGTAATAATATTTCATACAAAATTGTTGAGGAAATGATAAATTCTCTGTGTAATTTCTTCATGTATGGTTCTTAGCCTCTAGGTAAGTTATTATATGACACACACATATACACACAAACACACACCTGTGGTAGGGTCTTCTCTCCCTGACACAATTAAAAGGAGGGGCATGAATGAACTTCTTTCTTTTAAGAAACCACTTGAAATTCCTGTAGAAGGAATTCTAGTAGAATAGAGCTGGATGTTTTATGGGAAGATTGCTAAAGTTCAGCTGGTGGTGTCGGTAGAATTATGGATTCTATAAGCTGAGGGAGTTAGTTCTTATTTTACTCTTAGCTCAATCTATCTATGTATCTATCTATGTATCTATCTATCTATCTATCTATTAAATGTACAGTGAGAGAAGTTTGAAAGTATCAGCGTTATAGAGATAGAGACCAGATATATTTTCATTATACTTTCTTTCTCATACAAGACAATTCTACTCAGATTTCAAATGTGAACTGCTTCACATTTAGTCTCTGTTGAAGGTTAGTTGCTGTCGTGAGCACAGAAGAGATTAACCTGATCAAATTCTGTAGTCACTAAACATCTTTAAAGGAAGACTATATTCCTTTAAGAAAGAAATAAGGGTCACAAGTTAACAGTAAGCCACACAAGTCACAGCTTTCTCAATTCATTCAAGGAGCAAGTATGCTTCCTTTAATAATTTCCAAGTTTTCCCTAATGAACTTCTAGAAACTTAGTGGCTTAAACAAGTCGGAATTTATTCTCTCTCAGTTCTAGATGGTAGAAGTCCAAAATCAATATTTTGGTTTGGCAGGACTATCTCCTCTTCAAAGGCTCTGCAGGAGGATTCTTCCTTACCTCTTCTAGATTCTGGTGTCTCCAGAAATTCCCTAGCTTTTGCCCACAGCACTCCAATCTTTGCCTCAATCTCACACAGCTTTTTTTTTACTGTGTGTCTACTCTTCTTTGCTTTGTAAGGCCATTATGACATTTAATTTAGGGCAAACCAGGGTAATCCAGAATGAATTTATTCTAAATTTTAAACTTTCTCCAACTTTATTGAAGTATACCAGATATTTGATAATTATCTATCTATCTATCTACACACACACACACACACACATTTATTTATTTAATTTTGTTTTATACTGGGATTGGATCCTAGGGGGTACTTTACTATTGAGGTACAATCCCAGCATTTTTATTTATTTATTTATATATTTATTTTTATTTTGAGACAAAGTCTTGCTAAACTGCTCAGGCTGGTCTCAAACTCCTAATCTCTGGACTCTGCCTCCTGTGGTGCTAGGATTATGGGTGTGAGCCACCATGACTGGCAATAATATTATACATTTTAATGGTACAATTTGGTGATGATTTGATATATGTATTTATTGTGAAACATTTACCACAATCAAAGTAGTTAACATATACACTACTTTACATATGCATGTATATGTGTTATGTGTGTATGCATATATGTAATATATATATATATATATATATATATATATATATATATATATATATATATATATATATTTGTGCCTATATATGTAATACATATATATGTATGTAATATGTATATTTGTGTCTTTGAGGAGAACACTGAAAGTATCTCTCCTAGTGAATTTCAAGTGTATAGAATATAGTTAACTGTATCATACTGTTATACATTAGGTCTCCAGAATGATTTTTTCCACAAATGAAACTTTGTATCCCTTGATCATAATAAATATCATTGTAGCCCCAGTCTTTGGTAAATATCAGTTCTACTGTTTGTTTCTGTAGGTTTTACATTTTTTGATTCCACATATAAATGAGATTATGCATGAGATTTTGTCTTACGCATCTGACTTATTTCAAGTAGCATAAAATCTTCTAGATTCATTCATTTTGTGGCACATGTTGGGATTTTCTTCCATTTAAGAGAGAATAACACAGTAGTCAAGCTATGGAACCAACCTAGGTGTCAGATGAATGTATAAAAAATATGGTACATATAAACAATAGAATGCTACTCAGTCATAAAGAAGAATGAAATTATGGCATTTGCTGGAAAATGAATGGAACTGAAGATTATCATGCTAAGTGAAATAATCTAGTACCCCCCCCCAAAAAAAAAAAAAAAACAAAAAAAACAAAGGCCAAATGTTCTCTCTGATATGGAAATGCTAAGCCACATATTCTTCTATGAAAGAATAGAAGTCCACTGGATTAGACAAAGGGGAATGAAGGGAAGGGAGGAGGAGGGAAACACAATGGACAGTAGAATTAATCCGACATAACTTTCCTATCCTTGTATTTAAGTAAACAACCAGAGTAATTCTGCATCATGTAAAACAACAAGAATAGAATCCTAATTAGAATAATATATACTCCATGTATGTATAATATGCCAAAATAGATTCTACTGTCATGTATATCTAAAAAGAACAACAACAAAAAAGGCCAAATAATGTTCCATGTACCAATTTTCTTTATTCATTAATCCTTTGACAGACATTTATATTGTTTCTTTATCTTGGCTATTATGAATTCAATGAACATAGGAGTGCATAGGAGATCTCTTTGAGATACTAATTTCATTGTGTCTTTGATATGTGCCCAAAAGCGTGATAGCTAGATCATAAGGTATTTTTTTAGTTTTCTGAGGAACTTCCATACTGTTTGCTATAATAGCTGTACCAACTTACATTCCCATTGAAAATGCACAAGAGTTTCCTTTCCTACATATCCTTGTCAACACTTATTACCTTAATTTTTCTGATAATAACCATTCTAGCATGTGTGAAGTTATTGTGTCTTCATTTGCATTTCTCAGATAATTAATGAAATTGAGCATCATTTTATATACTGTTTGATCATTTGTATGTCTTTATTTGAGAAATGTCTTTTCAAGCCCTTTGTCAACTTTTAAACTGAGTCCTCCTCCTCCTCCTCCTCCTCCTCATCTTCCTGCTTGTTATTAGGTTGTATAGATTCCTTATTTAGTTTGGATATTAATGCCTTATGAAATACAGTTTGCAAATATTTCTTCTTTTTAGTTTGATGTAATTTCCCTTGGCAATTATTGCTTTTGTTTTCTATGCTTTGGTATTTTGTTTTAAAAATGCCTGAACCAATGTCAAAAAGCTTTTTCTCTCTGTTTTCTTTAATAGTTTTACAGTTTGGGGTTTTATTAAGTTTTTACTCCATTTTGAATTGATGCTCATATATCATATGAGATAAGGATACAATTTCATTCTTCTCCATGTGAATTATCTAGTTTTCCCATACCATTTGTTGAACATACTATCTTTCACCATTCTTTGTTCCTAGAACCCTTATTGAAGATCTGTCTACTATAGATTTATGGATTTATTTCTGGACTTTTTATTCTGTTTCATTTGTCTGTCTATATGTTATGCCAGAATCATATTATTTTTATTATCACAGCATGCATTGTGCAATGCATTGTGAATTCAGAGAATGTAATGTCTCCAGCTTTCTTCTTACTAAAAACATCTTTGACTATTCAGGGTCTTTTGTGGTTGTGTATGGATTTTAGGATTAGTTTGTTTTATTTTCTGTAAAGAATTCTACTAGCATTACGACAGATATTATATTGAATCTATAGATCGATCACTTTGGATAGTGTGGACATTTTAACAATATCCACATCTCCAATCCACAAGAATAAATATCTTTCCATTTATCTATCTTTAATTTCCTGCATCTATGCATTGTAATTTTCCATATATAAGTTTTTCACTCTTTTAACTAACTTTATTCCTAAATATTTTATTTATTTATTTTTTCTTGTTATAGTGAATGGGAATATTTCCTTCATTTTCTTTTCAGATATTTGTTGTTTGTTAAAATTTAATTGATTTTTATATCTTCATTTTTTTCTGCAAATTCACTGATTTTATTTATTAGTTCTAACTTGTTTTGTGGAGTCCTTTGGGTTTTCTACATACATGATAGTGACATCTGCAAAAAGAGATAATTTCACTTCTTCGTAATTTGGTTGACCTCTATTTCTTTTTCTTGCCTGATTAGTATGATGAGGACTTCCAGTGCTAGGCTGAATAGAAGAGGTGTGAGTGGGCATCTTTTCCTTGGACAATATCTTAGAGAAAAAGCTGTATCTTCCCACTGATTATGATGTTAGCTGTGGAAGTTTCATATATGGATTTTATTGAGCTAAATTCCTTTTGTATCTATTTTGTTGAGAGTTTTTATCATAAATAAATATTGATCTTTTTCTGTATCTATTGAGAGATTAATATTTTTACTTTCATTTTGTTAATATATTTTATTGCATTGATTAATCTATGCATGTCAAACCATCCTTGCATCCTAGGGATAAATCTCACTTGGTCATAGTGTCTTTTAATGTGTCATTATATTCTATTTGCTAATATTTTATTGAGCAGTTTGTATCTATCTTTACTAGGAATATTCACTTGTAGATTTTTTTCTTATTTCTTTTAATGGCTTTGATTTTTGGTGTCAGGGTGATTCTGATCTCCTAGAAATAGTTAAGAAGTGTTCACTTGTCTGGAAGAGCTGAAGGAGGATTGATATTAATACATCTTTGACTGTTTAATAGAATTAACCTGTAAAAGTCATCTGGTTCTTAGTTTTTCTTTTCTGTAAGTATTTTGAAAACTCAATTTCCTTGTTTGTTATTTGATAGGTCTTCTATTTCTTCTTGACTCAGTTCTCAGAACTTATCCCATTTTATTAGATTATTTAGTTTGTCATAGCATACTTATTCAAAATAGTGCCTTATGATACTTTTTATTCTTGAAGAACCTGTTGTAAGTTCTCCCCTTTCAGTTATGATTTTCTTTATTTGAGCTTCTTTTAATTTCTTAATCCAGGCAAAGATTTGTAGGCATTTTTATCTTTAAAAAACTGTCAGTATTGGTTTGTGCATATATTAATGCTCTGAATTATTTCTTCCCTAATCTTCATAATTGCGATCTTTCTTCTAAAATTGGGCTTAGTTTGTTATACTTTTTCTAATTCTTTGAGGAGTAACATTAGATTATTCTTTGAGATCTTTCTTTTCTTTTTGGTATCGAGATGGAACTCAGGGGCACTCAGTCACTGAGCCACATCCCCAGCTGTATTTTATATTTTATTTAGAGACAGGGTCTTACTGAGTTGCTCAATGCTTCATTTTTGCTAAGGATGTCTTTGAACCAGTGATCTTCCTTCCTTAGCCTCATGAGTCACTGGGATTACAGGAATGTGCCACTGCACCTGGCCTGGCAAGATCTTTTCTTTTTGAATGTAGGTATTAATCACTATAAATTGCCCTCTTATTAAAACTTGTATCCCATAGTTTTGTTTTGTTGTCTTTCAAGATTCTTAATTCAATTACATCTGCAAAGATCCCTCTTCCTAATAAGACAACATTCCCAAGCTCTAAAATTTGGATACGGACATAACTCTCCGTGGGCCACTATTCAACTTATCACAGTCCCTCTATTTTCTAAATAAATAATAAACAGCTTGTTTTAGCTCTTATTTGTGGATAGCAACTTCTCTAGGATTTTTGCAAACATTGTGTGTCCTCTACTTTTAATGTTATATTTATTTTGGCAGAAGACAAACCATTTTTAATATGCCTTTTAAGTACAGTAAATAATAGTCAGAATTTTATATCTTGTTTTTCTCCCCAGAGATTGGAAAAGACAGTCATTAATAGAAGGAAATCTAAGAGAATATTCAAACTCTTAAAGATAAAGGGTCTCTTTAGAAGTTGATCTTATTTTTTATGTGTTCTTTTAAGAAATACATAACAATGTTACCCAGAGTTTCCCTTGTCTTTGAATCTTATGAGGAATTTTTTTTTTATCAAGTCATAAGTTTAAGGAAAACGGGGAGGAGAAAGAAAGAATATTTTCCCCATTTGCACTAAGCAAACACTGATGTGTTCCTCTGTGTATAAGTGTGTATGTGTATATGTTTGTATGTTTTTGTTATTATAATTTTAAGCAAATTTGGCAAGAATATTGACTTATTTGTCTTAGGGTTATGGTACTTTTAGTCCACATGAATATGCAGCTAGAAATGTTAAAAACTACTGTTTCATTTTTTTATTTTCTGAAAATTTTTTTATTTTATTTTTTTAAAATTTTTTTTGTTGGTTGTTCAAAACATTACATAGTTCTTGACATATCATATTTCACACTTTGATTCAAGTGGGTTATGAACTCCCATTTTTATCCCGTATACAGATTGCAGAATCACATCGGTTACATATCCACTGATTTACATATTGCCATACTAGTGTCTGTTGTATTCTTCTGCCTTTCCTATCCTCTACTATCCCCCCTCCCCTCCCCTCCCCTCCCCTCTTCTCTCTCTACCCCCTCTACTGTAATTCATTTCTCCCCCTTGTTTTTTTTTCCTTTCCCCTCACTTCCTCTTGTTTATAATTTTGTATAACCCTAAGGGTCTCCTTCCATTTCCATGCAATTGCCCTTCTCTCTCCCTTTCCCTCCCACCTCTCATCCCTGTTTAATGTTAATCTTCTCATGCTCTTCCTCCCTACTCTGTTCTTAGTTACTCTCCTTATATCAAAGAAGACAATTGGCATTTGTTTTTTAGGGATTGGCTAGCTTCACTTAGCATAATCTGCTCTAATGCCATCCATTTCCCTGCAAATTCTATGATTTTGTCATTTTTTAATGCAGAGTAATACTCCATTGTGTATAAATGCCACATTTTTTTTTATCCATTTGTCTATTGAAGGGCCTCTAGGTTGGTTCCACAGTCTTGCTATTGTGAATTGTGCTGCTATGAACATCGATGTAGCAGTGTCCCTGCAGTATGCTCTTTTTAGGTCTTTAGGGAATAGACCAAGAAGGGGAATAGCTGGGTCAAATGGTGGTTCCATTCCCAGCTTTCCAAGAAATCTCCATACTGCTTTCCAAATTGGTCGCACCAATTTGCAGTCCCTCCAGCAATGTACAAGTGTACCCTTTTCCCCACATCCTCGCCAGCACTTGTTGTTGTTTGACTTCATAATGGCTGCCAATCTTACTGGAGTGAGATGGTATCTTAGGGTGGTTTTGATTTGCATTTCTCTGACTGCTAGAGATGGTGAGCATTTTTTCATGTACTTGTTGATTGATTGTATGTCCTCCTCTGAGAAGTGTCTGTTCAGGTCCTTGGCCCATTTGTTGACTGGGTTATTTGTTTTCTTATTGTTTAATTTTTTGAGTTCTTTGTATACTCTGGATATTAGGGCTCTATCTGAAGTGTGAGGAGTAAAGATTTGTTCCCAGGATGTAGGCTCCCTATTTACCTCTCTTATTGTTTCTTTAGCTGAGAAAAAACTTTTTAGTTTGAGTATTTGTTGATTCTAGTTATTAACTTTTGTGCTATTGGTGTCCTATTGAGGAATTTGGAGCCCAACCCCACAGTATGTAGATCGTAGCCAACTTTTTCTTCTATCAGATGCAGTGTCTCTGATTTGATATCAAGCTCCTTGATCCATTTTGAGTTAACTTTTGAGCATGGTGAGAGAAAAAGATTCAGTTTCATTTTGTTGCATATGGATTTCCAGTTTTCCCAGCACCATTTGTTGAAGATGCTATCCTTGCTCCATTGCATGCTTTTAGCCCCTTTATCAAATATAAGATAGTTGTAATTTTGTGGATTAGTTTCTGTGCCCTCTATTCTGTACCATTGGTCCACCCACCTGTTTTGGTACCAGTACCATGCTGTTTTTGTTACTATTGCTCTGTAATATAGTTTGAAGTCTGGTATTGCTATACTGCCTGATTCACACTTCCTGCTTAGCATTGTTTTTGCTATTCTGGGTCTTTTATTTTTCCATATGAATTTCATGATTGCTTTATCTATTTCTACAAGAAATGCCATTGGGATTTTGATTGGCATTGCATTAAACCTATAGAGAACTTTTGGTAATATCACCATTTTGATGATGTTAGTTCTGCCTATCCATGAACAGGGTATATTTTTCCATCTTCTAAGATCTTCTTCTATTTCTCTCTTTAGGGTTCTGTAGTTTTCATTGTATAAGTCTTTCACCTCTTTTGTTAGGTTGATTCCCAAGTATTTTATTTTTTTTTTGAGGATATTGTGAATGGAGTGGTTGTCCTCATTTCCATTTCAGAGGATTTGTCGCTGATATACAGGAATGCCTTTGATTTATGCATGTTGATTTTATATCCTGCCACTTTGCTGAATTCAATTATTATCTCTAATAGTTTCTTTGTAGACCCTTTTGGGTCTGCTAGGTATAGAATCATGTCACCTGCAAATAGTGATAATTTAAGTTCTTCTTTTCCTATTTTTATGCCTTTAATTTCTTTCGTCTGTCTAATTGCTCTGGCCAGTGTTTCGAGAACTATGTTGAACAGAAGTGGTGAGAGAGGGCATCCCTGTCTTGTTCCAGATTTTAGAGGGAATGCCTTCAATTTTTCTCCATTCAGAATGATGCTAGCCTGAGGCTTAGCATAGATTGCTTTTACAATATTGAGGCATGTTCCTGTTATCCCTAGTTTTTCTAATGTTTTGAACATGAAAGGATGCTGTACTTTGTCGAATGCTTTTTCTGCATCTATTGAGATGATCATATGGTTCTTATCTTTAAGTCTATTGATGTGGTGTATAACATTTATTGATTTCCGTATATTGAACCAGCCTTGCATCCCAGGGATGAATCCTACTTGATCATGGTGCATAATTTTTTTGATATGTTTTTGTATCCGATTCGCCAGAATTTTATTGAGGATTTTTGCATCTAGATTTATTAGAGATATTGGTCTTTAGTTTTCTTTCTTTGAAGTGTCTTTGTCTGGTTTAGCAATCAGGGTGATGTTGGCCTCATAGAATGAATTTGGAAGTGCTCCCTCTTTCTCTATTTCCTGGAATAGCTTGAAAAGTATTGGTATTAGTTCTTCTTTAAAGGTTTTGTAAAACTCTGCTGTATACCCATCCGGTCCTGGGCTTTTCTTAGTTGGTAGTCTTTTGATGGCTTCTTCTATTTCCTCAATTGATATTGGTCTGTTTATGTTGTCTATATCCTCCTGACTCAATCTGGGTAGATCATATGACTTACGAAATTTATCGATGCCTTCACTATTTTCTATTTTATTGGAGTATAAGGATTCAAAATAATTTCTAATTATCTTCTGTATTTCTGAAGTGTCCGTTGTGATATTGCATTTTTCATCCCGTATACTAGTTATTTGAGTTCTCTCTCTTCTTCTCTTCGCTAGCATGGCTAAGGGTCTGTCGATTTTATTTATTTTTTCAAAGAACCAACTTTTAGTTTTGTCAATTTTTTCAATTGTTTCTTTTGTTTCGATTTCATTAATTTCAGCTCTGATTTTAATTATTTCTTGCCTTCTATTTCTTTTGCTGTTGTTTTGCTCTTCTGTTTCTAGGATTTTGAGATGAAGTATGAGATCATTTATTTGTTGTTTTTTTCTTTTTTTAAGGAATGAACTCCAGGCAATTAATTTTCCTCTTAGAACTGCTTTCATTGTGTCCCATAGATTCCGATATGTTGTGTCTGTGTTTTCATTTATCTCTAAGAATTTTTTAGTTTCCTCCTTGATGTCTTCTATAACCCATTGATCATTCAGTAACCTATTGTTCATTCTCCAAGTGATGTATGCTTTTTTCTTCCTTCTTTTATCGTTGATTTTCAGTTTCATTCCATTATGATCAGATAAGATGCATGGTATTATCTCTACTCCTTTATAATGTCTAAGAGTTGCCCTGTGACATAATATATGATCTATTTTTGAGAAGGATCCATGTGCTGCTGAGAAAAAAGTGTAACTCTTGATGTTGGGTGGTATATTCTATATATGTCAATTAAGTCTAGGTTTTTAATTGTATTATTGAGTTCTATTTTTTCTTTTTTTTAAATTTATATTTTTATTAAATTTATGCATATGCACAGTTTTAAAAGTTAAATAGTTTTTTTTCCATGTGACTATTTTTTATTGGTTATTCAAAACATTACAAAACTCTTGACATATCATTTTTCATACATTCGATTCAAGTGGGTTATGAACTCCATTTTTACCCCAAATACAGATTGCAGAATCACATCAATTACACATCCACATTTTTACATAATGCCATATTAGTAACTGTTTTATTCTGCTACCTTTCCTATCCTCTACTATCCCCCCCTCCCCTTCCCTCCCATCTTCGCTCTCTACCCCATCTGTTGTAATTTAATTCTTTCTCTTTTTTTTTTCCCCTTCCCCCTCAAATTCTATAGTTTCTTTATTCAACTTTTGTTTGGAAGATCTGTGCAGTGGTGAGAGAGGTGTGTTGAAGTCTCCCATAATTATTGTATGGTGGTCTATTAGACTCTTGAACTTGAGAAGAGTTTGTTTGATGAACATAGCTGCACCATTGTTTGGAGCATATATATTTATGATTGTTATGTCTTGTTGAGCATTATTATCCCTTTTGATTAACTTTGGCTTGAAATCTATTTTATTTGATATGAGTATGGACACTCCTGCTTGTTTCTGACGTCCATATGAGTGATATGATTTTTCCCAACCTTTCACCTTCAGCCTATGTATGTCTTTTCGTATCAAATGAGTCTGCTGTAGGCAGCATATTGTTGGATCTCTTTTTTTTTTTTTTTGATCCATTCTACTAGCCTGTGTCTCTTAATTGGTGAGTTTAAGCCATTAACATTTAGGGTTATTATTGAGATATGGGTTGTTCTTCCAGCCATATTTGTTTATTTATGTTACTTAACATGGTTTGTTTTTCCTCTTTGATTATTTTTTCCCTTTACTGTACTACCTCCCACTGTTGGTTTTCATTGTTGTTTTCCATTTCCTCTTCCTGTAATGTTTTGCCAAGCTAGTTTTGAAGATATGGTTTTCTAGCTGCAAATTCTTTTAAATTTTGTTTATTGTGGAACGTTTTAATTTCGTCTTCCATCCTGAAGCTTAATTTCGCTGGATACACCATTCTTGGTTGGAACCCATTTTCTTTCAGCGTTTGAAATATGTTGTTCCAGGATCTTCTAGCTTTCAGAGTCTGTGTTGAAAGATCAGCTGTTATCCTGATTGGTTTACCCCTAATTGTAATCTGCTTCCTTTCTCTTGAAGCTTTTAAAATTCTCTCCTTATTCTGTATGTTTGGCATCTTCATTATAATGTGTCTAGGTGTGGATCCCTTATGATTTTGCACATTCAGCGTCCTGTAGGCTTCTAGGATTTGGGATTCTGTCTCATTCCTCAAGTCTGAGATGTTTTCTCGTATTATTTCGTTGAACAGATTGCTCATTCCTTTGATTTGGACCTCTATACCTTCCTGTATCCCAATGACTCTTGAGTTTGGTCTCTTTATGTTATCCCATATTTCTTGGATGTTCTGCTCATGGTTTCTTAACAGTCTTGCTGAGCTGTCTTTGTTCTTTTCAAGATGAAATACTTCGTCTTCATTGTCTGATGTTCTATCTTCTAAGTGTTCTACTCTGCTGGTAGTACTCTCATTTGAGTTTTTAAGTTGGTTTATTGCTTCCTGCATTTCTAGGATTTCTGTTTGTTTGTTTTTTATAACCTCTATCTCCCTGTATAGTTGATCTTTTGCTTCTTGGATTTGTTTATGTAATTCATTGTCGAAGAGATCTTTCATTTTCTGATTTTGCTGTCTAATGTCTTCCTTGAGACTCCAGATCATCTGAAGCATGTAAATCCTGAATTCTTTATCTGACATTCCATCTGCTGCAGCTATTACCTCTTCTAAAGTTGAGTTGACCTGCATTGCTTGTGGTCTTTTCTTTCCTTGTCTTTTCATACTGATCACGTTTCTTTCTGCTTGGTGAAAGTGTTGTGTGATTGAATTTTCCCCCTATATATTTATATTGCTCTTGTATAGTTGCAAAGTCTCCCTTGCATGGGCGGGCAGCAGCTGTGCTCCTCCTCCAATTGGGGTGATCTGTCTGTCACGCCGGCGGGCCACTTGGCCCCTTCTCCAGGTCACGTGTTCTGCCTACCTTGGGAGCAATGGCTGAGCCCCTTCTCCAGCAGGGATGATATGTCTACCACGCTGGCAGGCCGCTGGGCCTGTTCTCCAGGTTGCAGGTCTGCCTACCTTGCAGGTGCAGGCGGCGGCTGTGCCCCTCCTCCAATTAGGGTGATCTTTCAACTAGGCCGGCGGGCTGCTGGGCCCCTTCTCCGGGATGCGTGGTCTGCCTATCTTGTGGGTGGCAGCTGGGCCCTTCCTCCAATTGGGGTGATGTGTCTACCACGCTGGCGGGCCACTGGGCCTGTTCTCCCGGTAGGTCGCAGGTCTGCCTACCTTGCAGGCGCGGGCGGCGGTTCTTCCCCTCCTCCGGGGTGATATGTCTACCACGCCGGTGGGCCGCTGGGCCTGTTCTGCGGGTCGGTTGCAGGTCTGCCTACCTTGCAGGCGCGGGCGGTGGCTCTGCTCTGCCCCTCCTCCAATTGGGGTGATGTGTCCACCTCGCCGGCGGGCCGCTGGGCCTGCACCGCGGGTCGGTTGCAGGTCTGCCTACCTTGCAGGCGCGGGTGGTGGCCAAAACTACTCTTTTAAATCTCAGCAGGAGTCAATAATGGCTCTGAAAGAGAATAAATTAAATTGAGTATAAATGTGACACGTTAGTATAGAGAGACAAAAAATGAGATAGTATGTATGCTCATATTCTTCAAAATTATATGCACACCCCGTGCACAGAGGCAGCTACATATTTGACCTTCCAATATATATACCTCTCTATCACCCTCAAATGATCTCTTATATATCCAAAAAACCTAACTATTTTCTTTCACTGTGACTTAATTTCATTTGTGTGGACCTACAGCCATCTGAGATGACTGTCAAGGACACATTTGTGTATGATTATTTTTAAACTGAGCTAAAATTCATCTAATATAAAAATAACCATTTTAAAATAGACAACTCAGTGGCATTTAGTACAGTCACAGTGTTGTACTACCATTCACCCTTATCTTGCTCCAATGTATTTTCATCTTCTCAGAAGAGAATACCATATTTATTGAGCAATCACTACCCACTCTCACTTTTCCTAGATTTTGACAACCACAAATCTGCTTTCTGTCTGTGATTTATATATTCTGGATGTTTTCTATAAATGTGATTAATTCATTTTGTAAACTTTGTGTCTGTTTTTCACTTAGCATAATATTTCCAAGGTTCATCCATACTGTATATGTATTAGTACTTCATTGTTTGTGTGGAAGAATAATTTTCCAGTGTATGGATACACCACATGTGTTTACCTGTTCAGTTGATGGGTGTTGAGGTCCACCTTTTGGCTGTTGTGAATAGGGCCTCTATGAGTATTCATGCAATTGTGTTATATTTGTTTGCATGATTTACAATGTATATGTCCCATTCTGTAAGTTTTCTATTCAGCTGTTAAGTCTTTTTTTCTTCCTTTTTTCTTTCTTTCTTCTCTTTTTTTTTTTTTTTTTGTAGTACTGGGGATTGAACCCAGGACCTCGCACATGCCAGGGAAGTAAGTGCTCTACCCCTGAGCCACATCCCCAGCCCTCAATTTAGTTTTATGATGGTATTCCTTTATTCAAGAAAGCCTTTAATTTTGAGGAAGTCAAATTTATTTATTTTTTCTTTTGTTAGATTTTTAAAAAAGTTATATCTTACAAAATCCATGTTCATAAATGTTTACCTTTATTTTTCTTCTAACAGTTTTAGAATTTTACCTATTATCATTAGATATTTAGTTAATTTTGATGTAGTTTTCATATATGCTGTGAAGTAGGGGCTCAGGTTCATTATTTTACATGAAGATTCTATTTTGCCTTTAAGATATTTGACTACAAGTTAGTAATACTGGTCCCAAGCCTTGTGTTCAATGACCTTAAAATATTCTTTTTGTCATTGAGCTAAAGTTCTAGCTCTAAAACTAATTAATTATTTGAATATAAGCTCCCTAAGAAGTCTACATATCCTCAGATTTGTCCCTTTTTAAATGGAAACTGAGGCCACCAAAGACATAAAGGAGTTAGTTTTTTATATAGAAAACCTAACTCAGGATAGGGTGCTTTTTGATGAAATTCTGAAACAAAGTAAAGCTGTATTTAATGGACTTGATTCTCTTGATGATACACTCAGAGTTTATAATACTCAGTGTTGTTCCTTGTCTGCACAAACAGAATCTAGAGATGTTAAATTTTTGTCATTTGGCTTCTAGATGTCCTTGGCAAATGCTCCCCTATGGAATCCAGTTCATCTCCAATCTGTCAGAAGGCATCAAAGATGGTTTTGACTCCTTATGTCCTGGGCCTATGCAAAAAATGTGAGTACAGTGAAATAATGAGGACAATTTTCCTGTTGTTTTCAAAAGTGATTTTAAATGCTAGATTTAACTATTTCAGAACATAGTTACTTAATGGAATGAACTCACTGTTTCCAGATTGAGGACAGAAGGATAAAGTTTGATTAAGATTAGAAAATATCTTTCTTGATATTGTTTAATGTGTGCAGGCTCATAATTTGCCCAGAAAATATTTTGATAAAAATGACTTTTAGTTAAATATAAGAAATTTAATACATTGAAGAAAAAACAATTCTTTTCCACTGTAGTTATAAAGTAGCTTAACTATTATCAGATTACAGACATACCTTTATTCACATGTGAAAAGTTTTCCTTGCAGACTAGCATTCATTTTATCTATTTTTAAAAACATATTAAGTCAGGTCTCCCCTCTGTTTCTGGGTTACTATTATATCAAAAGGAGATTGGACCTTTGGAAGAATTACTAGTTAAGCTAGTAGTTACATCCATAACTTAGACCTCTTAATGGCCTCAGGAAATTAATTTTGGTATTGTTGAATATAAGGTGAGATCTGTA
The DNA here is from genome assembly GCF_047511675.1 of Marmota flaviventris. Lineage (NCBI taxonomy): Eukaryota > Metazoa > Chordata > Mammalia > Rodentia > Sciuridae > Marmota > Marmota flaviventris. The sequence continues at coordinate 64,668,815 of NC_092503.1, read as the reverse complement.
CTATGTAAACATTGTGAAGATGATTATTTCTCGATTTATAGGATGCATTAATTTGGGGAGAAAAAATGATTATTCTCAATAAAGAAAAAGATTTAATATTTATGTGTATATGTGTATGCGTGTGTGTGTTTTTGTGTGCGCGCACATGCACATGTGTGCACGTTTATCTCTAGGGATTCTGACGGTGATATCATAGGTATGTTGGTAAATTTTGAATCAGTTGTTGAGATTCCATTGCTCTTTGATCAGTGTTTATTTGATTGAAAACTAGAAAAAGTCCAAAAGACAAATTAGCTAAATTTGGATAAAAGTGTAAATTTTACTAATTCCGTGTGGTTAGATTTTGTTTGAAAATGAAAAATTGCTTCTTTTCTTTTTTTTTTCTTCTTTTAACTAAACATATCTATTTCACTGAGCATATTAGGCATTCCTGGTCTATGATATAACTTTCTCTGCTTATATATTTATTTGTGTGTGTATGTGTGTGTGTGTTTGGTGCTGGAGTTGAACTTAGGGCCCCATGCATGCTAGGTCAGTGCTCTACCCATCCCTTCTCCACTTTCAGTCAGTGCAAAGTGGGTTGACACAAAAGCCTCACCATCATCCCGATATGTTGTCTTGTTCTTTTTTCCTGGGCTGACTCCTTTTTTTTTTTCCTGAATTCTCATCTTCTTTTACTGTTTTTCAGTGAAGTTCATTATATAAAAGATTCCTGAGAAGAATAAATAGGAGGTAAATTTTTTGTTATCTTGAATATACCAGAATATCTTTATTCTAGAATTATACTTGATTTATAGTCTAGCTAGCTACTGAATATTAGATTGAAAACAATTTCCCTAAAAAAATTGAAGATTTCTTTTCATTGTATCATGGTTTTAGTGTTTAATCCAGAAACCTGACCTTATTCATATTCCTGTTTCTAAATTTTGGATTCTCCCTTTCATGTTAAAATATTTCTGTACCTGTTGAGTTACTCTTAGTTATTTCTCTACATTTAAGAGTAAGGCCTTAATAATTTGTTGGAAAGTCTTCATAATGAGGTGGATTAACAGGCCAGGTTTATTATAATGTGAGGAAGTGGTAATGTGGCCTTTTAATTGAGAGCATAAACCTCAGGTATACATATGTATTCCCTGGGTCTTTCAGTTTCTTTAAAGGCCTTCTCCACTCTACTTGGAGAGTAAAAGCATAGTGATTGATGTAGGTCTCACTATTCAGTATAGGGATTATTTGCCTTTTATTCTCTCATGTCATGTTACTCAATAAACTGCCTTCTGCTGTATAAACTTACACAGAAAGTAAACCTCTGAACTTTTATTGGAGTCAGGGAAATAATATAGCATTTAAATGTTTTTCCAGAAAAAAATTCAACTAATCTTGATTTATACATACCTTTTTCCACCGCCATTTTTAACATTTCACATTCAGAGATACCTGGTATTTTCATATCCTGAGATATTTCAGATTTTTGAAGTAAAACTTCCATCTTCCTGTTGGCCTCTTTTAATTCAAGTTGAGGTTTCATTTTTATCTGGCTCACTGGACAGGTTACTATTTATCTACCTACATTCTGATATTCAGGAATATGTGGTGTCTTATCTAGTATCTTCTCCACTCCTATTATCTTTATACTCTGGGTTTACAAATTTTAAAGTTCTTAAGTAGGGGGTGGTGGCAGGTTCCTTTAATCCATGGTTCTTGATAATGCTGAGGCAGGAAGCCTGCAAGTCCATTTTGGGCAACATAGTGAGACTCTGTCTCAAATATAATTAAATACAATTACTTCACTGTTAGTTTATTATAGCTTAAAGGATGTTAGTTGATTGTGGTTTTTAAAGGATGAGGAACAAATAAATAGAGTCATCCACTGTCTTATGATTAATCAGAAGTTCATAAAATATTTGAAAGCCATATATGGAAAAAATAGCGATACTTCCATAGTGTGACATTAAAACCATTTTTAATATTATCAATCTACTACTACAATATTTGCAAGTGAAAGAGGGCTTAACTGCTCTGAAAGCATGAAAGTCTGCTTTTTCCACCTCTCATACTGTTTTCTCACTCCTAGAGCTAATTCACCTGAAATCTTTACAGAACTTCCTGCCTGAATTCTTCAGTTGTACTTCACATATCCTTCTATCCCTACATTTATTATATTTTCCTCTAGCTCTTTATTTATCTTCTTTCCCACTAGGTCCCAACATCTTGTGGCAAATATTAAATATTATTCATCTTCGTATTTTCTGGCTTAGCATGGTGCTTGTCATATAGCATGGGTTATCCATGAAAGTTTTCTGAAAAATATTCGATGAATGTGTTAATAATTTGCCTAAATTTTCAAGGAACTCTTAACATTCTATACCTAAAGTAATAACTTTCCAGTCTTTTCCTTTTGTCCTTCACTCCATTATCCCTCTTTTTTTATCATTTCCATTCCCAACAAGCAAGATATACTCTTAGTCTTCACTTGAACTACAGGTACAGATTATATTTCAACATGTTTTTATTGTCCACCTAATTTTTAGAATTTAACTAAGCATGTTTAATCATTTGAGGTGGATTTACTTGTCAAAATAATTTTCTCAAGAATGAAGCAATATCATTTTTCATATGTTGTCCATTTACTGGCAATTTTGCCTGTTACTGTTAATATGGATGATATAAAGTAGTGGTCAGGCTTAGATGCAATTTTAATTTAATTAAAGAATTAATTACTACTAATGTGTTATGTGCAGGATATTGACATTGTTTGGAAATAAAAATGAGTAAGGAAAATATCCTGGTATTAATGAATTCACATTATAAGTGAGAAAGTATAATGGTGCCTGTTAGAAGGGTGAAAAAAAATAGTTCTATGATAATCGAAAAGAGGGCCCCTCACAAATGAGGGGAATCAAGAAAGGGCATTTTGCAGGGAAGTAACATTTTATATGTGCTTTGAAGAATGATGAAAAGAAGAAAGAATCCAATGTGAAAGCATAAATAAGTGGAATAAGAAACAGAAAGAAAGAACAAGTGTGTTTGGTAATTATAAGTAACTATTTTATTTGGTCAGAGAATAGAAGATATATAAGGATAAGTGGAAGAAAGTGCTAAAAAAAAGTAGGCCAAGGGCTGCGGTTGTGGCTCAGCGGCGGAGTGCTTGCCAAGCACGTGCGAGGCCCTAGGTTCAATCCTCAGCACCACATAAAAATAAGTAAATAAAGGTATTGTGTACAACTACAACTAAAAAATAAATATTAATAAAAGTAGGCCAAATACATTTTGGAGAGGATAATGAATGTGAGGCTAAGACTTTTTGGCTTAAAAGCCATGAGGGAGATGTTGAAGGTTTTAAGTCAGAAGATAGTAATATTTGAATCAGTATAGGAGAATCTTAGTGAGGCAGATGGATTAGGAGAGGGGAAATAGAAGGAAATACCCTTTATAAAGCAACTTTTAAAACATGGGGACAAATAAATGAATTTCTGAGAAGAGTAAAGACAATAATTGAAAACAACTTTTACATATATATCTATTCATTACTATCTACATTATTATTCACTTGCTTACTTATTCACTGTCTCTCCCTTCCCAGTGGAATACCATTTTCCTGATAATAAAAGTGTCATCTATCTCTTTCATACCTAACCTGAATATCTAGAATACTGCTTGCAATACTGCAGTTACTCAGAAAATGTTTTTGAAGGACTTAAAGACCTGGAGGAGTAAAAGTCGATACAGAAGTAAAGTCAAATAGTCTGTAAACAAGTTAAATGAAATAAATTAAAAGAGACAATAATCTCAATTAGTATAAATGGAGTGAACTTTAAAGACAAAAATGGTCAAAATGGATTTTAAAATTTCAGTTATATGCTATTGGAAGATTCATTCTGAAAATATAAAGATATAGCAAAGGGCGGAGGATATAGCTCAGTGGTAGAGCACTTGCCTTGCATGCTCAAAGCCTTGGTTTTAGTCTTACTCTGCAATGCAAAAACCAAAATAAACAACAGACATAACAATGATGAAAGTAGAAGGACATGAACAGTATGGTAGATAAATAATAATCAAAAGATAGGTACTATCACAGTATTAATTTCATGTGGAATAGATCTTTAGCCAACATGAAATTAAATGGAACATACAAATATACGTATGTATTAGTCAACTTTTCATCACAATCACTGAAAGAGATAACCATAGAAGAGGAAAAGTTTATTTTGGGCTCAAGTTTTCAGAGGTTCAGTCCATGGTTGGTCAGCTTCATTGCTCTGGGCCTGAGTTGAGGCAGAAAAATCATGGCAGAAAGGTGGGAAGCAACTCATGGCAGCCAGGAAGCAAGAGAGAGAGAGAGAGAGAGAGAGAGAGAGAGAGAGCGAGAGCGAGAGCCAGGGACAAGATATATAATCCCCGATTGATATATAACATACTACTACAGTGACCTGCTTCTTTAAGTCACACCCTATCTGCCTTCAGTTGTCACCCATTTCAGTACTCCTTTTTAAATATTAATTCCTCTAATGGATTAATCTATTGATTTGGTTACAGCTGTCCTACTTTAATCAGTTCAACTTTGAGAGTTTCTGTATTGTCTCACACATGAACTTCTAGGAGACACCTTATATCCAAACCATAATAAAATATATATGTAGATGAAGAAGTTGAATATACCTAATAATATTATTTAAACCATATAAAGATAATGGATAGACAGAACTACATGAAAGACTGACAAATGCACAGCCCACAAGGATTTTTAACACACATTTTTTTCAGTAATTGACAGAAACTTCATCTTATGTGTCTATATAGAATTTATGTAGACATTTCTTTTCAAACATTCATATGATAAGTAGTTAGGCTAAATGGGAAAAATGAGCACATTACAGACTGGAGCCTATAACGTAATAACATAAGCTAAATAACAACAAAAAATGGAAAATTATATGGCTGATGTACAGAGGGAATTGGAAATGAAAGTGGGCATTGGGGAGAAGAACGGAGAGGGTGAAGCATCTAGGGCCCAAGTTGAAAAGTGTTTGACTTATGTTCTAAGGTTTGAAATGCAGAAGTAACACATTTAGACTGTGTTAGAAAGATCCTTTTGATGAGAATCTGGAGATAAAGATCGGGTTGAGACAAAGATCAGTTTATCAGTAGTTGAAATATGATAATGGAGACCTGACAGACTCAGCAAACATTGAGAGTATTATTTGGTTTTGGTCAATGATATAGACAATGAAATTGTTAATATAGGGTGACTCACTGAGTGGAAAAATATCAGGATGGCTCTCTGGTTTCTCTGATAGGGTGTTGCTATTAACCAAGACAGGATCTATAGCTGGAAGGTACCTTCAAGCAGATAACATGTTACACTTAGGTTTAGAATAATATTTTTCTTAAAAATTACTATTCTAATTTAAAAATGTATTTGTTAATATATTTTTAAAATGCATACCTTTTTATTTTAGTCTTTTCTCCCCTCAGGTAACATGGTATTTCTGATTTATGTATATAGAGATCACCTGCAAAAGAGACCTTTAACTGGAATTGACAAGTCTGAGTTTACATCTTGTATCTTTCTATTGCTGTGTGTCCTTATGTACTAGACTATGATGTTGTGTTTTTGTTAAATAATAATTTAAATAATTTCCTGGGTATAATAAATTTCTTACCCAGTCTTTAAAGAACCTTCTTTGAAAAACCATCCCCATTTAGTTGGTCTCTAATATGTATGATCTAGATCAGTATGTTTGTGTTACCTCTACTGGTTCAATGCCATTCCACTAATATTTGATACATGTCAAAAATCTCATTTAATATTTCAGGTTCTTTTCCTCTTTTCATAATTAACCTTTTAAAAATTGACAATAATCAAATTAACAAAAATTATTTCAAAACAATAATGATGAATGATGATGATAATGAAGATCATAATGATAAAAGTTGAGAAATTCTTATGCCTCGCGTTAGCCATTTAAAATGTAATCCTTACAAGAATATCATATTGCATCTATATTGAAGAAATTGGGGTCTGATAAATAGCTTTCTAGAGGTCATATAATAAGTAAAAGATGGGCCTGGAATATAATTCCAGACTTATATTCCAGGCCCATCTTTTACTTAGGGATTCCAATGTTTGCATTTCTATTAATTGTGCAAAAATTTTTTAAATTTTTTTTAGAGAGAGAGAGAGAGAGAGAATTTTTTAATATTTATTTTTTTTAGTTTTAGGTGGACACAACATCTTTATTTTATTTTTATGTGGTGCTGAGGATTGAACCCTGAGCCCCACACATGCCAGGCAAGCACGTTACTGCTTGAGCCACATCCCCAGCCCAACTGTGCAAAATTTTGAGAGAAATTTGATCTGGATTTGATCAATAAAAAATAGCTATTTACAAAATAGCTTTCTATATTGATAGTATGTTTTCTGCCTTGAATTTCTCAGACAATACAGTGTATATCTTGTGAGTCAGACAATGATTGTGTAGCTCATGCACAGTAGGAGTTGTGCCTGATGTAGAAGATAAAAACAGCAAAAATTCATTTACAATATCCATCCCCTTTTGGAAAGATACTTTTTTGTCCAGTCTTTTAATCAATATAATCATTTAAAAAGATTTGATAATTGTAGCTTTTTGTATATTTTCACTTTTTTTTTAATAAGTGGTAAGTTGTGGCTTACAGCATGCCTTGGAAGTTTTTCTCTAGGAAATATACCACATTCTATGTTAATTCAGCAAACAAATTGAGTTCAGTGAAGATTGTTTTAAAGTGTTATATTAAGTATCATTAAATATTAAGTATTGTTATAATGTTAGTAATTGTGATGTATTTCCTAGGGTACTAGAAGTATATGATGACTTATAATTACCATTAAATAATAGGTTTTCTAATATTGAACTTACTGGATGTCATAGTTATGTTGGGGTTTGTGCCAAACAAGGGTCAGCTTCTGAAAATCCAATTTCATATTTTTAATTTTGTAAAATTAAAAATCATCTGCAAGTTGTCCTTAGCCCTTGCCATATTCTGGGAAAGGGTCCAAAAGTTCTGTAAGATCATATGGTACATTTTTGCTTAGTGTTAATACTAGTAGCAATAATAATAGGAGTTTACTGTGGCTAACTATGTACCATGTGCCAGAAATTGTGTTAAATGATGTACATGTTCTACTTAATCCACAAAACAGCATCTTGTGTTAGGTTCAGTTATTATTCCCATTTTATAAATGAGGAGCATAATCCTCAGAGAAGCTAAATAACTTGCTTAGGGTCATATAGTATGTGCCAGAACAGAGATTTGATCATATGTTTTGCTCAAGTGTGTTCAGAGGCTCTGTAAATGGAATTTGCAGTTTCAGAGAGTAGTGGAGGCACACAGAATGGCCATTTTATTCTGTGTCCTGACACTTGGGTCATCATTCATGACAGCTTGATGCATACTTACTGATTCCAAGTGTCAGTTGAGAATAGCTGATGCAATGGCCCCATAGCATTCACATTTGTTGGAAAATTCCATGTTGATCTTAAAAAAAAAAATACACTCGCTTAAGCTTCCGAGGTTGGCTTTTTCGGTCATGGTGCATAATTTTGAGAGTTGGGGTGTTGGCATGCCTGAGGTGTGAAGATGATGATGTACTTCCTGTAGGCATGAAGAAACTCAGAAATAAAGGAAGGCCACTGAACTGTCATTTGTTGTTCTTCCTACTCAGGCTTTTAAAAAAGAAACTAAGGTCAATTAACTGGGAAGCTTAACCTCTCTTAGCTTGTCTCTTTTTTGCATAGGCTTTTAGCCTTTTAAATAAATCATTTTTCTCTTTTCTCCCTCCCAGCCCCCTATCCATTTTGAACACGTTCTTGGATTTCTCATGCTGGGCCTAAGGAGCAGACTGCTTATATTCAAGAATGATTTGGAGGGGATAAAGTGTGCAAGATTTTGAATTCTTGCCATAAGTCCCTGGCAGACAGCCAGGCAGCCTCAGAGGAATAAGGCTAATGAAGGGAGGGTAAAGAAGATCCGGGAGTGCGGCTGGTAATGCAGCATTCATTTAATTGGGAGCAGGTACCGGTGCAAACTTCTCCATTTTAATTGGAAAAAGGGAAGGGGATTGTTAAGGAAGAAGGAAAAAAGAATGCATAAAGTTTTCAAGCCGAGGAGCCAAAGGCAGCCCTGTCTATGCCAGAGAAAGAACTCAATTTAGGGCAATTTGCTCTGCAAGCTGGGCTGCAGCCTCCCCTGGGAATAGGGATGAGGAAGAAAATGAAACCAAAAGAGAACTTGATAAAATCACCTAGCACAGACAATCTCAGTAGAATAGGTTTTACTGAGTTAAATCTGCCCCAATCAATATGATTCTTTTCATATAAGTTACAAATAAAAAGCCACAAGATTACAATAAAAATCGAGACAGGAGCGCTGCTGATGTTGCACCTGGGAGTCTTAAGAACTTGTTATGGAATATATGTTTTTGCAACTGTAATGTTTGTTTTTCTTTTCACCCTGGTCATGCGAATCAAGTCTTTTCTTTCCTGCTGTATCCGTGCAGTTTTATATATTGTTTTTTAAAACATCAACAGAGGTGACCCTTTCTACTTAATTTTTCTTGCCCTAGAGGTTGGGGGTCCGTAGTTTTTTTTGGTTTTGTTTTGTTTTGAAGTGTGTTGAATCTAACATTGGACTGATATCTAATGCTAATGATATATAAAGAAATTCCTTCCTATTGTATTTTTTTTGTGACATAAGGCTTCATAAATCTATGCATAAAATAATAAAAGAAAGGCAAGATTTTGTGTAAAAAGAGAAAACTGTTTTCTGATGCATATATGAAAATATTAAAGTAAAAATCTTGTGATTACATATTTATTAATCATCAGTTCTAAAAAACTCCAAATAATATTTCACTGTGTTGTAGAAATAGGGGTTTTGAGCAGCTGATGGTTTTAATGTAATAACTTTAATTTTGATCCTTAATGATTAAGAAGGCAAAAATCCAAGCAAAACATTTTAGTCTTTCTTCCATTGCAGTTGACTAATCGAAGAAGATCTTGGGAGAGTAGAATCTTTATTCTAGTATGTGAAATTACATTTTTAAAAATAAATATAAATGGCTTATTGAGATTTCAGATTTCCTTGAAATTTTGTTTTGTTAAATTTTATTTTGTTTTATTAAATTTCTTTAAGATATTGCATTATGGAGAATGGAAAAAAAATAAAAGACTATGGTGCCTCATTGAGATAGTAGAATCCGTTTTCAGTCTGGTTAGTAATATATTTATTGTTGATATTACCTGAAAGAGGATTTGAATGTGAACAGTTTATCTCTGATAATTTTGCTTGTGAGTTGGGAAATATTTTGCTGTTAAAAAACTATGGCTTGCTTCTTTTATTTTATATCATTACTAGAAATTTATAATTAGAACTGAAAAAAAAAGAAAAAAGAAAAAGACTGAACAGAGGAAAATGGGTAACATCTCAAAATGTGCTACAGTCAACACCCAAAATATTCCATATCTTTTTCTTAATACATGTTGGATAAATGAACCAATTGGCCCAACAAAAATATTTATAGAGGACTTTTCTGTACTAAGTCTGTGGGACATGTAAAGATGGAAGCAACACAGAACCTGTCAGGAAGCAACTTTCTAAATGAGAAAGCCAGACAAAAATACAAAGGACGAACAAAATTAGATGACAGAAGGCAGATGTTTCCAAACAATATGTATATATCATGAAGTTTCACACCATACTTTTAAAATGTTGTACTGTTAATATCTGAATACCTCAATATGAACAACCTATTTCAGATTTGGGGAGGAGTCAGTAGATCCAGATTTCTTTGTTGAAGTCTGAGAGGTGTTTATGGAACTAATGCACTTGACCTGCCTTGTTTTTAGAAGGGCAGCAGAGGATGCAGGTGACTACACCAAGTTCAGAATATGATATACATTAATCAAGATATGCAACTGGGAGGAGAGAGGCAGTTGCAAATGTAATTAAGGAATTAATTAATTCTCTATAAGAATCTCTGATAGAGATTCTTATAGAGAATTAATGGAGATTATTCGAGATCACATTTTGGAAGTTTGTAACAGAATGTGTATTTATAGTACAGAAATATATAAAGATTTTGATTACAATTTTAAAGAAGATAATAGTATACTTTTAGGAAGACTGACTTAGAGGCAGCATGTGGTGTAAATCTGAGGACCTCACATTTATTCATGATTCTATTTTTTCCCCACGTGACCAGATATTCCTTTTCTCCTGTGTTAACACTACACTAATAGAATCTTCATAAAGCTACTTCACAAAGATTCATCTGTCTCTACTGACAGTGACCCTCCTCTCCACACAGCTGCGAGTCCTGAATATCACAGAAGTACAGAATGGGGGAAACAGTAGGGAGAAAGGCTCATTCCCTAACCCAAAGGTGTACTTATGTCTGACTGAGTTACCAGAAGACTTCCCTGAAAACATTCCAATAGCTTCTGTCTCTTAGACCTTCTAAAAATCAGTAAATCTCTCAAAGGACAGTTCTGTCACCTCCTCACTTTTACCTCTGGAACCCAAATGGGTCAAGCACAGAATGAAGCCATTTCTTTCATCATTCTTGTCTACACGAAATTGATGACTTCTGGTCCCCAATAAAAATTTATCTTCTTTCTCAATTATAAAACAAAACATTCACATAAATCCATGGTTAGAACTGGCTGGTATGTGTTTAATGAGTGAGTGGGTCTTCTCTTCAGCTCAGTCATCTCAAATGCTCTGGTTGACTCTGATTCAATAGATTGTTATTTACATGGTCCTTTGTAAAAATAGTGAATTAGGAAATTTTCTCTTATCTCATTCACAGTATTTCCTTTTTAACACCATATTTAAACGTTAAAATAACTTTGAAAATGGGGAAGACTTTTCAATTGTTGGTCCTCTTTGTATGATAAGTGACTTGTTAGCAACTTTTAGTTCGCTTTATAAAAGGGGACTGTGGGTTCTTCTGCAATGTCATTTCTCAAAATATGCCAATAGATTATTAACTTTCTTTGCTCATGTATAAAAGGCTTTGTTCGGATAATCTGGGCATATTTTGGTAAAAAGCAAAACTACTCATTTAGAGTTTCTTCAATGGGACCTAATAATTACCAAGTTGAAATGCAATTCAACTGTCAAATTATTATAGGTACGTGTATTTATTTGCAATGATAATATTTTATAGTGTTTTTGTTTCAATAGTACCAATGTGACAGCTGAACACCTCTTATAGAAAATTCATTAATTAAAAACTTATTTGGGTATCAATTATGCATGAGAATTTTTTGTTAGTTTACATACAGCTTTGTAAAGTTTTTGTATATATTTTAAGTGAAGATATATCTGCTGGGAAGAACATACTGATGAAATCCAACATGTTTGTTTTTTTTTTTTTTTTACAGACAATACTGATAGCTACATTAATATAGAAATAAGGGAGTTCAAGTGTCAAAAACAAGCTACATCATTTATTTTATGAGATAATGCTATATTCAGATTTAAGAAACATTTATGGAGCTCTGAATTTGGCAAGATACTGTGGTTTTATTTCATGTTTATTTTTTAACCTACCTTTTGTCAGACTAGGAATGAGTACTCATATTCACATTTTAAGGATAAGAAAAATGATATCTGCATAAGTTAGATGGTGACTCCAATCTAGTGAGAAATAAGGTGAGGCTTGAAGCCAGGGTTCCCTGATGCCAGGGTGGAAGTTAACTAATGATTTTGCTATCATTAAATTCTCTATCCCTGGAGGTATTCTATTATTTCAAAAGTATCAAAATCAACGTTCTTATTAGTTTCTACATATATTTGATGGATGAGGACAATATATGAAAAATGTGTGTTCTTACTTAAGATCCCTTAAATATTCAAACAACAATGTGATAAATAGCATATTTCCTTTTTCATTATTATTTTTTAGGTGATAAGAGATTATTAACAACTATAATTTTATTATGATGCCTTAGATACTTTTAGTTTTGTGCATCTTAAAATAATTTCTAAACTTTTCCACATGAATACTTTTTGTTTATTAATACTATGTTTCTTTTTCTCAGGTTTTTACTAAAAATCTTCCAACCTACAAATGAACTTTAAAAAAAAGAATATAATGGACACATGTCTTTTATCTAAACTCATTTTGTACCAATTTACCACAATTGCAGTCTCACTCTGTCTCTGTCTGCCACATGTAAAGAAAGATTTTTGCTGAAGCATTTGAGAATCTGTTGCAAATACTATGATAATTCCCTTGTAAGTACTTCAGTGTCTATTTTCTAAAGACAAGGATATTTTTCTTCATAACCTTAATGCTGTTGTGAAATTCCAAGTATAAAACACTAATGAAGAATATTACCTATCAATCATTTTTAAAATTTCCCAATTATCTAATTAACATTCCTTATGGTTGTTTCATTTTCTTTTCTACTTTGCCTCTTTCCTTCCCTTCCTTGTTTCCTTCCTTCCTTTTTCTTTTGCATTTAACATTTCCAACTTTTAAAATTTTAATCTGATACATAAAAACATGAAAAGTATGCATAGTAATGTATACCATGTAATGTTTAAATCAGATTTAACATATGTATCTCCTCTAACATCATTTCTTTCTGGTGAGAAATTTCAAAATTTCTTTCTTTTAGCTTTTGAAAGATTCAGTGTATTATCATTATCTATGATTACCCTATTAAGCAATAGCACTTGAGACTTCTTGTGCTTAGCCATTGATTAATCTATCCCCATCCCCCACTCTTCCCTACTCTCCCCCACCTCTGGTAAGCACCATTCTACTTTAGTTTCTGTGAGATTAACAGTTTTAGATTCTACATATGAGTGAGATCATGCTGTGGTTCTTTGTTTGCTTGGCTTTTTCAGTTAACATAGTTATCTCTTATTCAATCCATGTTGTGATAAATGACAGAATTTATTTTAAAAAAATTTATGGCTGAATGGTATTCCATTTTGTGTATGTACCACATCTTTTTCTTTATCCATCCATCAATTGATAGAAACTTAAATTGTTTCCATTTCTTGGCTAATGTGAACATTTCTGCAATAAATATGGGAATATGGATGTCTCTTTGACACAGTGATTTTTATTTCCTTTGGATATACACCCAGTACTGGTACTGCTGGATCATATGGTAGTTCTATTTTTAATTTTTTGGAGGAACCGCCTATCATTTTCCCTAAAGGCTGTACTAATTTGCATTCTCACCAATGGTGTGCAAGCGTTACCTTTTTCTCTATATTATTGCCAGCATTTGTTATGTTTTGTCTTTTTAATAGAAGCCATTCTTATTGGAGTGAGATGATATCTCATTGTGCTTTTGATTTGCATTTTTGTGACTAGAGTTTGTTTTTCAACTCATGATTCAAGCAAGGATCATTCAATACTCTTAGTTGTCCTAATCTCTTTTAATCTAAAATATTCCTCCTTTTTGTCTTTTATGACTTGAGACTTCTTTTCTTTGGAATCAGGGATTGAACTCAGGGGCACACTGAGCCACATCCCCATCCATATTTATATTTTATTTAGAGACTGGGCCTCCTGACTTGAGACTTTTGAAAAGTTCAGGCCAATTGTTCTCTATTATGTCCATTGATTATTTCTACATTTTTGTAAGCAGATTTAACTTTTTTTTTTTGTCATTAATACCAAATGGATCCTCAGTGTATCATGTTAGGAAGTATGTAATATTGATTTGTTCCATTATTGGTAATGCTTTATTAATTAATTAAGGTGGTTTATTTAATTATATGATTAAGATGAATTAAAATGGTGTCTTTGAGATTCTTTCATTGTAAAAGTAACATTTTCTCTTTCAATTAATAGATAACTGGGTGAAGCTTTAAGATTTTATGAATATTCTATTCTCAACAACATTGTATTCAGTATTTTTAGTTCATGATGGTCTTTTCATGAATCAGTTATTACATTAATGTTTGCAAAATGGTGATTTCTATTTATATCATTTTACATTGCAAATGACCTTCTTTAAGGAAAAAAATCTCTCCTTTCCTGTCTTTAATTTTTAAAAATACCATTATCTTTTTAAGAATTTATTTTTATATTTAATATATTGTCATCTGTTACTACTGTTTTTTGGATGCTCAAATTATCCTTAAAATGTGTAGTAGAAATCCCTCATGTTCAACTCTGTGTCCTTTGATATGCCCTTAGCAATCTTAGAGCTCTTCCTTTTTAGAAAGATATTCCCAGTTTACCTTATGCTTTTCCTACCCATGACCTGAAATCAATTATTGCCCCAAGGAATCCCTGTTTTTTACAGTGGGAAACTGTATTTAGAAACAAAGATTTGGGTTCATGCTGTGCTTATTATTTCTATGCACCTTTATGGGATAGAACTAGAAAAAAAATACACACACACATATGCATGTGTGTATATGTGTGTGTTCACATATATTTCCTATACTGAACATACATGTGCATATGTATATAATCATATACATATGTGTGTACATACCAAGAAAAAAAATATATATATTCTATATTAAAAGCTATATTGCAGGGTTCTTCCACATGTTTCTCCAATGTTTGGTTTGAATTTTTCTTTTCCACAGTGAGAATCCTGACTTTTAACAACATCAGTAATCAATATATTTACTCATTTAATGTATCCTACAGTAATCACAAAATATTTTCAGAATCACTACACTAGTATTCCTACCAACAGCAAACTTGCTAATAAGCAAACTTAAATATTTTTGTCTTTAAAATATATCCTACTAGGGTTCATAGTTATAATACTGTGTTCAAAAATTAGCTAATTTGTGTATATGCATGTATGGACTCATGTTATAAATTCTATATATAGCTAAATTAGTTTGTCTTTGTATGTATTCAGTGTTGGCGTTTTTAAATTAAATTTTTTATTTTTGGAGAGAGTTTATGTGCTCATATATCACATGCTATACATATTGAGGACTGGTCATAAAAGTTTGATTTTTTTCTCTTTCTCTTGTTCCTAGGTGTCATCTTTAGTTAACCATTTTCATTAGTTTGTATTATATTTTCCCTTTGTCTATTTTGCAAAAATAAGCAATATGAATACAGACAAACCTCCTTAATGTATTTCTTATTTATTCTCTTCATTCTTACATAATTATTGATATTTTTTAAATTTAACAGTATACATTGTTAATCACTCCTTGTGAGTTTACTGACATCATTAGTCTTTTTATATAGATACAAAAGACTCCATTGTTTGGAGATATAGTAGTTTATAAAATTATACTGCTACTAACTGTGGGAATTTAAGTGTTTTCAATATTTTGCAATTATGTTTAATATTCCAATGAATATATTTATACACGTGTTTTTTTGTAGTTCTGGAAATTTATCCTTAGAATAAATGACTAAGAGTAGAATTGCTGAATCTGAAGAATATATTTGGTTTTTCTAGATATCACCAGATTCCCTTCCATCAGGGTGGTATAAAGTAATGTTCTCACAGATATTGTATGAGAATGGGTTTCTTCACAACTTCGGCAGCAGGGTGTATTGTCAAGCTATGAATTTGTGTGGATCTTGATAAGTGAGAAATGGTTAATCAGCCTATTTTTTCTGCACAGTTTTACAAACTAAGTGACTTTGAGCATCTCACCAGTATTTTAGAGATGTTTGTATGTGTTTATGTTCATGTATTTTGCTCATTTTTCAGAGTTTTTTTATTATTTTTGGAATATGAACATTTTATCTATAATATATATGTTGCATATATTTTCTCACCTTTAATGATTCTTTCCTGTTTACTTAGAGTGTTTTCCCTAAAAAATGTTTCTTTTGAAACATCTCATATAGTTTAATTTATCCTTAATGTATCTGAACTATTTCTAAAAGTTAGAAAGTCTTTCTTCATAGTGAGGTTATAAAGGAATTAATCCATATTCTGTTCTAGTGTGTGTATGATGTCATTTTTTATATTTAGATATATTTTCCATTTTAGTTTATTCTGATAAATTTGAGGTATTGATCTCATACTACATTTTTCCAAAAGGATATCCAGTATATTAATACTTTTTTTTTTTTCTGTACCGGGGATTGCACTCAGGGGCACTTGACCACTGAGCCACATCTCTAGTTCTATTTTGTATTTTATTTAGAGACAGGGTCTTACTGAGTTGCTTAATGCCTCGCTTTTGCTGAGGCTGGCTTTGAACTAGCAATCCTCTTGCCTCAGTCTCCAGGACCACTGAGATTATAGGCGTGCACCACTGTGCCTGGCAATACCTTTTATTTAAAAGTAACTATTTTTTTCTCAGTGATGATTGGAAATGCCAACTTCTTATATACAAAATTTATGTATGTTCTCAAGTCTATCCTTGGACATTCTCTTTGGTGCCATTCATACTTCTATAACACCCAGTCTTAGTTATGTTTTAACATATGTTTGAGCTAGGGATTCTTTATTGGTCCCTTTGATGGCTTTTTCCTGCCTTTTTAGCAAAATTATTTTTTTACAAAATTATTGAATAAATTTATCTGATTTGAAAACACATTATTCATAGTGTATTTACAGAGTCTGTTTTTATATTAGCATAGTGATAATTGATCTCCGTATAATGTTAATTCAAACTACACAAGAACAAAGATATTTTTCCATTTATTCAAGTCTACTTTTCGGTCTGAAAATATTTTAAAGTTTTCTTTAGATATATTTTTCATATTACTTGTTAACTTTAAGTACTTAATTCTGTTTTTGGTAACCATCATAAATAGTGTTTCTTTTTTATTGTACTTAGTAACAGAAAAACTAACTGAAACTTTGAATGCATGTAGTATATCAATTTGTGTATATTCATTCTATCTCTCTTTTTACAATTCTGAATTTTATCTTTGGTCTCAGTTTACTCATTGAAAAAGTTTTGAATTTTACATGTATACTGTAATATATCATGTAATATTGAACTAGGATGTTTTAATTCTTCTTTATATCATTATGCCTCTGTTTCCTTTTATTTCACTGATTAATATCTCAAAAGAGAGTCTATTCTTAGAGGAGTGAAAATTTTTATCCCGTTACTGACAATGAAGGTAATTGTCTATAGTATTTTGTGGGTGAATTAAGTTGTTTATTAACTTTGGAATACACACACACACATTTTTATTTTATTGAGAATGGGCAGTAAAATTTGTTCAATTTCCTTTCATTATTTCAACACCTATAAACAAAATTATGTGATTTTTTAAATGTTAACATTTATTAGCACTATGAAATCATTTATTAACACTATGAAATATACTAATAGATTTCCAAATATTAAACTATACTTGCATTCTTGGCATAAATGCCACTTGGCTTTGATGTATTTTTTTTCATATGTACTTTTGTACTCTGTTTGCCTATTTATTTATAATTTTGAAGAGATATTAACTCATTTTGAGTTTGTATTTCTAGGTTTAAATATCAAGGTTTTGTATACCTATCTCCCATCCACCTCCCCCCACCTCTAAAAATAAAAAGAATTGGGAAATTTCTTTCCTTTCCCTATTTCTGGAATTATTTTATAGCAATGGACTTATTTTTATCCTTAGAAGTTTGTTGCAATTTCCTAATGAATTATCTGGACTCAATAATGTGTATATGGCATAATTCCTTGATAATTTTCTATATTTCTGTAGAAATTCTTTTGTTCATAATTTCAGTATATGTTTCCTAGGGAATTTTCAATTTTGTTTAGCCTTTCAAGTTTAATTCATTAAGTTGTACATAGTAATGAAAGGATTTTTTTTTTTAATTTACCCTTTTTTAATGGTGACTTTCTTTCTCACAATTTATTGTTTTGTGTACTTGGGCATCCTTCCATTTGGTGATTAGATTTGCCAATGATTTCTTATTTAGTTAATTTTTATTACAAATGCTAGCATTTATACTATTTTCTGTTTTCAAACTTTACAATATTGGCTTTTTTCTTTGGTTTATTTTTGTTTTTCCTAATTGTATAAATTAGGAATTTAACTCATGTTTTTTCTCTGATGAGTGAATTAATTTAATCTAAGAAATTCTGATGTGCAGTGTTTTAATTAAAGTTGCTTTTTAAAACACCTGTGATTTTATTTTGGTCTCTCCCCTTTTGTTCAAGAAGTAATTACCGAAGGGCTTTAAAATTGAAGTTAGAATAACCCTAAAAATATTGCTATATTTTTTATATTTCATGTCATTGTAATTCTGGTTGTATTATTTCCTTCTAATTGAGCTTATTGGGATTTTCATAATGGTCAAATATATGTTCAGTATTTGAAAAATGTTCCAGGTGTCTTTAGAGTAATTCAAACGTTTAGTTTTCCATATATGAAGTTGAATTTTCTCTAGCTATCTATCACCTACCAGTCAGCTACATATTATCTATCATCTTTTATATTATTTAGTTTTTTTATATCCTTGTTTTTTTCTCCACTTCTCTGTAGAAGGTGAGGGTTCCAATCTCCTTTCAATAATACATTTCTGTCCATTTCTACTAGCATCATTGGTTGTTCTGTTTTCTGTAACCGGTTAATATTTATTTGGTGAATAGAAATTTATATCTCATATATCATTGTGAATTTTGATCTTAATATTATAAAATTATCATTCAAAAAATATAATTTAGTGCATTCTGGACTGGATTGTGTTTTTTTCTATTGTTAGTATTTCAACTATTGCTTTCTAATTTCACAATTTGCTGGTATACTATTTACTTTTAACATTTTTGAATCAATTTGTTTTAGGTTTTTCTATTGCATACAGTGTAGCATTTAATTTTATTTTGTAAGCCAACCTGGAAATCTTTTCCTATTAATAAATATGCTTAATTCATTCACACTTACTGATATGACTTATGTTTTTGTCTCACTTGCTGTATATTTTGTATTGGATTTTTAACATTAAATGGCACATTCTTTTAATTCATTTTGTTTTTAAATTTAATGATTAATATGCTTATTTGATTTCCTTTTCTGTCTCTCTTGCTTTCAATTATTCAGTTTGATTTTTTATTTTTGTCAGTACACATAACATTTACATTCTTATAGATTTGTCTACAGGTCTTGCTGTATTTTGTTTTCTACCTTAGATCTGTAATTAAAAATGTTGAATGCTTATTGACAGTCTGTGATATTTTGCAGATATCTCCATGTTGAATGAGGTTCCTAGACATAAGATCATATACATTTAAAATTCTCACTAGACTTTGTTTGATGGGCCGCTTACTTAATTGCCTGAATTTTTTGAAAATTCTCTGTATATTTCTGTATGTTTTGTTTAAAGAATTCTTATTCTAAAATACCTTTCTTTCTGTTATAAATTCCTTGATCATTTTGTCCAGAAATGTTAAGAACTGCCTTTATCTTTAAAATGTAATAAATTTGTTACCGCATGTCTATGTTGACCATTCTGTATCAACTTTTCTAATCACAACTTGAATCTTTTCAAAGTACAAGGCATATCTTCTTTCATATCTGGAAAATTTTCTTGGATTATAGTTTTAAATATTTGTCTTATTCTTTTTTGTTTCCTTGTTGGCTCCAATTGTATGTGTATAGGACATTCTTGTTCAATCTTGTGTATCTCTCACTTTCTAGGCATTTTTACTCTTGATTTCATTGTCATTCTTTTGATCGTTTTTACTCATCTCCTTAGTGCTTCTTATTACACTTTTAGTTAAATACGTTTTTATCTTAGTCACGTTGTAAATTAGTCTTTCTAAGATAACTTTGTCCTTTTCTTCTGTTTTTTTTTTAAATCTTTTTTTTGGTTTTCCATCTTAATTTTTTACCTTTCTGTTTCTTAAAATTATAAAGTTATTTATCAATATCAGAAAATGCTCTTATGGCTATTTGTTTCTGATTAAAATATTAGATTACAGGTTTTCTCCAAGTCTACATGGGAAAGAAATTTAATCAATTAGAATAATTTTATTTTAATTTTCTATTTTATTCTTATAGTAACCTTGATTACTACTGATAACATTTCCTATTGACTTTTTAATTTTATACTTCACTTTATAAGTGATAACATGTATTTAGACATGATAGGGAAAATGGGTAGCTCATGTGTGCTGTCTTCAGTTAATATTATGAAGTATCATTTATTTAAGAGATTATATTTCTGAGAAGGGGAATTACCTGTCTTTGATTTTGGGAGTTTTGTTTTCTCACCTATGGGCTCTTAAGTTCTCCCACTTATTTCTCTCTTTACTGTTAACACAAAGCCATTAAGTAACAATGTCATTCCACTTGGCTATCATCTCTATAATTATTTATTTTTAAGTCCTTTCCTCTTGACTCTCAAAGAGTAACTCTTCTGACAGACCTGGTAGCAAATCTGTTCTCAATATTTACTAGTTCAGTCTGTAGTTTTTTTTTTTTTTTTTTTTTTTGTGGTAGGGGCCAGGGGATTGACCCTAAGTATACCATTGTGAAATATTTCTTCCAACTCAAAAGGTACATACTTTGGGAATAGTACAAGAAATTTCCCTGTTTTGCTGGGGATGGTGGCATAGGTCTATAATCCCAGCAACTTGGGAAGCTGAGGCAGGAGGATTTCCAGTCAGAGCAACTAAGTGAGACCCTGCCTCAAAATTTAAAAATAAATAAATAAATAAATAAACAAATAAAAAAAAAAAAGAGCTGGGATGTTGCTCATGGTGGAGTGTCCCTGGCCTCAATCACCAGAACTGCCAAAAGGAAAACAAAAAAATCCCTTTTTTTCTAGTTGTATAATTCCTGTGCAACTGAGTCAGAGGAGGTGCTAGAAAAAATAAATTATTTCACATTTTTCCTCTAGCTAGTTTTAGTTATGCTGAGAACCTTTGGCATTTCTTCCTGTGGTCTTAATTTCCATCTAAACTGATTTTAGATTTTAGATTTTCTACATTCACATTTGTGTTTTAATCATACTTCGTGAGAGGTTTCTTAGGGACTTTTGAAAAGTAAGCATTTAAATCACGTTCTGTTTAAATTTTAATCACATGCAATTTGTTATTTAGATGATGTTTAAATTTTCACTTAAGACTGCTTTATACATATATGTTGCATAATAGCTTTAAATATTTTTAAGTCATATGTCCTTATCACAATCTGCCACTGCTATCTTGGTCACTGACCTTACTTAAATTGTTTGTTTTATCATTTTAGTTGAAAAATATGCTGTTCCATTAATAATCAGAATCCTAGTTGAATAAAAATATATCTGGGATGTAGTCAGAATAAGGAATACAGTTATAATTACAACTTTTGACTTTTTTATGTTATGTTCTCATATTTGATAGAATCATTGGTTGAGAAATATTTCTGACTGAATATAATTGAACAGTGTCATACAGTGAAATTTAAAGTGCTAACTAGGAAAGACTTTTTAAAAATGTCATTTCCTTCATAAGCAGATAATAAAGCATAACTTTAATTTTATATGAAGAAATGGATCAAAGACCAAATTTATTCCTTATATTATAAGTATTAATTTCAAAAATTACTAACAAAATATTTCAATGAATAAAGCAATACAAATATAAGGTTGACTTTATAAATATTTGAGTAGAAATTAGCAGCTAAAAACTAGCAGTATCTAGTTTAATTGTAGTTCTCTGAACTATCATGTTCTTAGAGTTGTCAAATATCAGGTTTATCTTTAATGTGTTGCTTTAAATAACATAGTGCCTTCTCTAGTAAAGATCTAATTGTGGATGTCAGGATTTGATTACCTAATATGATCTATTCAAGAAAAGCAATTGGGAAATGAAATGGGTTATTTTCCTATACTCATTGCAGTCATTTGGTTTCCTGTAATTGGTACCAAATTTTCCATCTGCCTTGGTCTTCTGTTAATGATTTCAACTAAAACCATCACATTTTCTGCCTTTGAATTTGTGCTACAATAACCCTTGATTAAATGTCAGGTTTTTGTTTTCATTGTCTTACTTTTTGTTCCTGTTTACATTTTTGACAGCCTTCTCTCTCAACTGAATACTGTTATCACTTCTTTATTTTAATCCACTCCCAAGCTGCCTATATTATCACCCCTGTGTTTCAGAACTCAGATTCTTACCCTTTAATCCACTAATTGGCTTTTTACCCCATCTCTTCGGGTCTCCTCTTTGTTCATCTGACCCTTCTTTCTGTTGCACAGCCTGCCCACCAGGCTGGAGGTCTTGCCAAGATCTTTTTAGCCTGTGCCCTCTTTCTTCACCCAAAGGACTTTATTATTTTTCCCTCCACTGTCCCAAAAGTTTCTGTGAATATGACATCCATTATAATAGTTTTCTAGAATAAATGGCACATTTCCCCATCTTCTAATAAGGTTTTTGAAAAGGATATTTATTTTGTGAAGTCAGTATCTTTTGGTTAAGTATATGTATTGGTTTCAACATCTGGGAATACATATATAATTAACAAACAATTATTTCATCCTGTTCATTTTCATTTATGTTTTCCCTTTGGTAAGAAAACAGTATATGCTTAGTATTCATTCAATGAGTGTTTTTTCTTTAATACGAATGTAGTCAAAATATTGTTATGGAGAAATAAAATTTATAGTTACCCTTTAGTGAATTTGAACATGTGGCAAAATAAAATGTATGAAAATGAACCAAGACACTATATTCTTTATAAATTTTACATAAATATAATGAGTGCTTAATTTGTCAGTTTGTACTATTTGCAATATCCTCTTAATATATTCTGTGTAATAGGACTATAGCTATGAATATAGCACAAATTATGTAGGAGGGTGTTAGTTTACATACCAGCAATATAATTCAACCACAGCTGAAATGTCTCAAATGATCAAAAATTTTGAAAACTGCATTATTTTCTACAGATCTGTTAAAGGTATATTTTATTTATTTTCACTGTAATATTTTTTTCATATGCACAGACTGAAATAACTCTGGTTTCCATTATAAACTTGCAATTTGGACAGGCTGATTTAATTCATTGAAGGTAATTTTTTGAAGTATCTGACTTGGTGGGAACATGTTACCATGTAGTTCATCAGGAAGAAACATGGTAGGGATTCAAGACTAGTAAGAGTTTCCAGAAATTATGAATTTGTCTGCATAATGGTAAGTTTTTGGTCAAGGGGAATAAAAGAATGCAGCATATGATCTGATGTGAAAGAGAAAGTGTCAGGATGAAGGGTAATTAGCATACAACAAGTGAAGGAGTCAGTGGATGAATCAACAAAGATGAAAGTAAAATGGGACTTCAGCAAATGCATTTAATTGTTTCTGTTTGGTGAATTGAGTATTTAGGATGACTATTTCCAGCAGACCTGGAGAAGTCAAATTAGCACTAGTTTCCAGAAAGAATAACAAAAAAGAATTTTTGTAAGACCCAAAGTCTTACATTACAATTAGCAAACTGAAAATATGATTTATCAGTAGACTTAAGGAAAAATAAATATATGGAAATAGATCAGACTCGGCAGAATGTCAGGGTTAGAAATAGTGCTTTTCCATGAATATTTAGAAGTTCAAGTCTGACTAAAAACTATATATCAGTAACATATAAAAAATGACATGTAATTTTTGTATAGTTTCACAAATAAAAATTCCTCGAAGTAATATTTATTAGCTAGCCTCTAAACATTACCATGTGAATGTGTTCTTCAAATGTATCTTCAAGTATATTGATTTCTACCTATCTATTATGGGCATCTCTCCCCTGTTTTATCTATACATTTTGACTAGAAACTCTCCTTGAACAGGAAGATCTTTGGCCAAAAAAGGATCTAATTAAGTGATTAACAGTCTGTGCTCTCTGAATGAAGGCTTATTATATGTAGAAATATAATTTAAATATCATATCAAGGGCTGGGGTTGTGGCTCAATGGTAGAGCTTTTGTCTAGCATGTGTAAGGCACTGGGTTCAAACCTAAGCACCACATAAAAATAAATAAATAAAATAAAGGTATTGTATTTTTCTACAACTTAAAAACACACACACATAGATATGTACATATCATTATAGTGAAAATAAATAAATAAATATAAATAAAATAAATAAAAAATAAATTATGTATATATATATGTGTGTGTGTGTGTGTATATGTGTATATATATCAACAAGTTAAGAGGAGTGGGTGTGAAAATTGTTGCTTGGTTTCTGAATCTCTGAATGTTCTAAATCTGTTCTGTTCAATATAGTAGACACTAACCACTATACTATAGTCAGATGTGCTATAAATCAGAATATACACTGGACTTTTAAGTGTGGTACATAAAAAATAAAAAGTATCTCTTGAATCACATTTTATATTGATTATTTCTTTGAAATAATATTTGAGATGTGTTTTAAGTAACATAATTAAAATTATTTTTTCTTTTTTATTTATTTGCATGTGGCTACTGGAGAATTTAATTACTTATATGACCCACATTACAAACATATTGAAAACTGCAATTTCCAAAGGATGCCGAATTTTTTAAAAAAGAATTTAAATTTAATATGCTCTGGTTATTTCACTTAGGTTAAACATTAGTTTAAGCTTTTTGTATCATTTTTCAATTATATTTGGTACATACTCTGAATTATATGTCTATGAATCTCCTTTCTAAGAAATATTCCATAGAGTTCAAACAAAACCAAACCACAAGGCCTGCATAGTGGTGAACACCTTTATCCCAGCTATGTGGGAACTGAGGTAAGAGGATCTGAAATTGAAGACCAGCTTGAGTTACTTAGCAAGACCCTGTTTCAAAAAAGGAAAAAAAAAATTAAAAGGTCTGATTACCTAGCATGTGTGAGGCCCTGTGTCAATCTTCAGTAATGAAAACCAAACCAAATCAAATGAACAAATAAAGGAAGAAATCTAAATGAAAGCTAGTTAGTATTATTGGTATCAAAATATTAATATTAGTATTCTAAAACACACTTTTATCTTTCCTTTTAAAGTATTCCAACACAATTCTTCCTGGAGTGAACTAGAAGTTCATAAACTTGGTGATATTAACTTTCTTCTAGTTCACTTTTTCTTTTTCTCACCTTTTGAGGGAGAATCACAAACTCAATGCTTAAAAAGATTTGCTTAGACAAGAATCCAGAGGAGATCATCCAGAGGGTCCTGAACTGAATTTGCATATGTTTATCATGAGACCAGGGAATATGGGTAATGCTAGGAAATTTCTTAGAATAGCCATTTGGAATTGAATGTCTATTATTTCTCTTCTCACTGTCCTTATTTCTTCACTCACTTTCCTTATTGAAAAGATACTTTAAGCATCTATATTTTTGTTATGAATTGTATTCCTTTGATTGCTTTCTAGATAATTTGTACTACCTCTTTCATTTCCATTTCAATCCAAGGCTTAGTAAGGAATGGGCCTTTAATTTTCATGTCTGCAAGAATTTTCTTGCTCCAGCATATAAATGAATTTTACTTTTAAACCCGATCAGATACTTTTGTTGTATAATAAGAAAATTTAACACAGCATTTTGGTGAAATTATTGATATACTTTAAACTTTCTCATTTTGAGTCTTCCTTTTCCTTATACTTTTTCCTATTTCAATGCCTTTTTCAGTTTTTTATTCTACTATAATTTCAGGTTGATTCATACGAACTAACACTATTTCACCACTGTTGTTATTACAATAAGACTCTTCTTTCTCTGTACCTCTTTTTAAAAATAGTACATGAAATATTTTCCCCATCAAATTCACCATTTTACATTGTACTGTCATGTGTAACTAATTAAAACAAAAAAATTCACCATTTTATTCTTTGCTGTACATTTTAAACAATGATTTTATTATAGATATTTTAAAAGTGTGTATCACCCTCTGCTAAATGCTTTTTTCCACCTCTGAGTTAGTTTTTAAAATTTGTTTGGTCAAAAGAGGGTTAAGAAATAGTAGCTGCTATAATATATCCATGACTCTTTTGGTCTTTTTAATCTTCATGTTTCTTTTACAAACAGGTACTTTTCTTCTATGTGATATGCAAATCTCTCTGCTCCTAAGAGCAACTGCATGGGGATATGTGTTTCATCTTAAAACAAAGACCAAGAAAAAAATAATAATATGATGAAGTTATTCAAAGGATTTCAGAAACAGGTGTTCTAAGTCTACACTAATTGGATTTCAGTTAATTATTCCTTTTACTTTAGGGAATATAAGTAAGGAATATAAAAAAGAAAGTACCTGAAAAACTTCACTGACATGCTAATTGCTCTAATATTATTTAACCTAGGTTCCCCACCCCCTCCAAAAAAAAAAAGAAAAAAGGGGGAAAAAATCCTTTAATGTAATTGAAGTCTTTTAATTATGTTTTTCATTTCTAGATTTCAAGATACAAATTATAGATTTTTTCATATACCACAAATTTCAGAGTGTTATGGCTAATCCAAGTTTTCATCTATATGTATTTTTAATTTCCCATTGCCATTTTATAGAAAATATTTTGTAGAATTTAATGAGTGGATTTCTCACTAACCTCAGGAAAACCAAAGTAATTCTCTCTTAAGCTTTGGGTAAAAAATTCTGCAGCTATTTGCTTTTAGATAAATTATTGGTTCTCCTTTAATCTCACTTCCCTTTTTGTAAATTGAAGAGTGATTTTTATGTTACTGTATCCATTAGTATTGCTCAAAAGTGTGGATTGAGTAATAAGGGTAGGAAAGAAATGAGAAGTTTGTGAAAGATATGAGTTCAAAATGTAAAACTCTGTAAAGGCTTGCATTTTGTAGCTGTTGTTGGTTAATGGTCTTCTTTAAAAACAGAAAACCATATCTCTTGCATATTATGATGCAATAAATACTTTCTTAAACAATGAATGAATGAATGAAACACATTGAAGGAAGCAATGGATGACTAGAATGAGGATACCAGGTTTATCTCTAAGTAGATAGTAGATACCGTAGATATTAGTAGAAGGAGAATGAATATATCTTCTATGTATATTATTTCTTGTTTTTTATTTGTAAAATAAAACTAGAACTATGGCTTCATGATAAATAATTATCCATTAACTTTACTCGCAAAAGTAGAGAGTTCACTGGTTAAGTGAAGTAACTGTAATTATGTTCATAGAACATGCTAAGTGATTAAATAATTTGTTGAATAAATGTAGATATTAATTATAAATTTATCCTATTGCTCAACAAAAATGGGCTCCATGTTTTAGACATCTTTTTCATTTTTAAGTGTCATGCCTATTCCAATTCAATTCTCATGTATCTGGTGAAGTTGGTATGTTTACTATTGCATTCACTTTTATATTTTAGCCATCTCTGTATTAGTTCAAATACAATTCTGGGCTTAGTTCTAATAGTGGCACTCTTTTTCCAAAGTCTTGAACTCAGTGCCGCCACTCTAACTAGTTCTAGTAAAAGATTAGGGGCAAAGTAAGCATAGTAATCTGACATTACTATTGTTCAAGTATACATGAAATATTACTTTCTACTTTCTCAATTTCTTCCTTTGTATTTCCACAATATAATTAACTTTTAAATTAGTGTTTGCACATGGTGAAAATAATTCAGATGGTTCAGAAGATCACATTTCTGAAGTGTTTGATCTGACTTTCAAAGGTAATCATTCTTAGTTTCCATTTTTAATTTATATGTAATGATTGCCATTATATTTTTAAAATATTACTAATTTCTTGATTTGTTATTTTGCTAGTATTTCTTGAAAACTAATACTAGGAATTCCAAGAATTTAGCATATTGATTCCCTTCTCCCTTTTAATAACTAAATTCTTATAGTTATCATTCTCACACTGACAAAATTTGATGTATACGTTTAATTAATATTCTAAACTTTGTAGGTTGTCTTTAAATTATCAACAATGTAAATGACATTTAGTTATATATTTACTATTCAATGTTAAATTAAAATTTGAGTCTAGGCCCACAGAGAAGAAATAAATGGCCTGAAAAGTGTCAAAGTTATTACATTTTTAAGTTACTTTAAATTTTCTTCACTACTTCTTGGTTATAATTAACAGAAACTTTCTCATGTACGTGGTCACCTGATTGTGTATCTTTTTTTTTTCTTTTGCTGAAGAACACTATTAATGTTTCATTAGAAATTTCATAGTATATATTTTCCTGTTTTGATAGTCCAAAAATATCTTTTATGTCCTGACAGTTGCTTGATATATTAACTTGGACATAAAATATAGAATCAAAATAATTTTTCCTCAGGATTTTGAAGGCATTGATCTATTGTATTTTAATGTAAATTTTGAACTGAAAAATTTTTATATTTTGAATCTCATTCCTTATTAAGTAACTCTTCTCTATCCTCTGTGAAAGATTTTAGGTATTTTTTATTTAACTTCGGGTACTGAAATTTAACTAGTGTCTACTTTGCTATGTACTTTATTCCCTTACTCAACTTGACACTTGTGGGGGTAATTATGAATACTTGTTTCTTTCTTAATGAACTTTATTTTTGATTCTTTTGATTTTTTTCTTTCCTCCCATTGTTTTAATTCTGCTCAGAGATTTCTCCTCCTTTTTCCCCCCTTTTATTTTTTTCATTGTTTTTTTATACTACTTATTTGTTTCCTGGTATAGTTAATTATTTTATTCCTTTCATCCACTGAATATTGTCTTTGATAATTGCTACATTTAAAATTTTGAGACTCTTTCTGCTTTTATAAATAAATTTTTGTCTTGACAGTCTGTTTTCTTTTAATGTATATTTCCCCTTAATTCAGTTTAATAATGTGAATTATATAAACATGATATAAATTTCTTCTATTTCTTGAATTATTATTTTCAAGGTGAATGATACTGCATGTTTATCTTGATTACTCACTTTCATGCTATTGGAGTTCTTCTGAAATCAGATTCCAGGTCAGATTCTATTTTTGCTATTGACTGCATGAGTAATTGAAGACAAGTTATGTAACCACTCTAAATTGCAATTACTTTATTAAAAAAAAAGCCTAACAGAAGTGATGTTGTGATTATTTAGCATAAAATTAGGACACAATTCATTTCAAATTTTCTAAAATGCCTTCTATTTCATTAATGGTGTAGCTATAAACTCTTATTTTCCAAGTTATAATGTATCAATGGGACTGGTATAACTCCACTATGAACTTGATGGACCTTTTATGCATCATATTCCTATTGAATATTCAACATATATTTCTGTAAATGAAGAAAGTAAATATTTTTGGCTTTGTGGGTCATTTGAACTCTGAAGTAACTGTTCATCTCTGCTGTTAGAGCATATAAACAGCCACAAACAATGCATAACCATAAGAGTATGGCTCTCCTTCAATAGTTCAAGAGTGGTCAAAAGGATGAATTTGGTTTTCAGACCATGATCTACATACAGCAAAAATAAATCATGTAAACACATGCTATCTGGAATTAGATCTGGACCTGGAGTTGATTTTAATACTACTTACTTATGAGACCTGGATTAAGTCATATAATTTTTCTAGGTTTAATTTTTCCCAATACATAGACTAAAAGGGAATAGAATAAATTATCATTTAAACTTATTATAGTTCTAAAGTTATTATTCTGTAAATTAGTAGGAGTGTAAAAATCTTAATGCTCAGTATATAATGATGATATATCATGCACTACAGTTGATGTTATTTTGAGAAAAAGTGCTAGGTCTAATGTTTGGTTTCAACTTATGTAGTTAAACTTTTCAATACATTCGTGTTGTTGATTCAGAAATAATAGCTACCGATACATATGAAATTATGCAGTAAATAATGAAACATGTTTTAATGGGTGTTCTATTGTGTCTGAAAAATAAATTAGGAACACACTGTTTCAGCTTTCTTTAATTAACTAAAGTAAAATTTAAAGCGAGATGCTAGTGGAGACTGCAAAATATTTATCACTAAATTTAAAAATATATATAAATTTCAAAGGAAGCAACATATTAGTTACAATAGTAATTAAAAATGTCTATATGGTTTATGATTGTAATATTTTTAAAATATTATTTAAATCTAAGTTAATAGCATTTCTTTTTCAATCTATAATCAAAGATAATATAGGTGCCTATTATTTTTCTCATGCATCTTAGAATAAAAGAAACTAAACATCTCAAATTCAAATTGAAATTTGAAGTTAAATTTTGATCTTTTCTTGAAGTAGTACAATTATTTTTCTTCTTTTTAACATGCTTACTTAAATTTGTAATAATCTTTTTATAAAAGTCATTTGTGTATTCTACTCCTTTCCTTCCCTCCCTACATCCCTCCCCTTTTCCTTCTTTTACTCCTTCCTTCCTTCCTTTTTGAAATGTTTTTTAATAACTTTGAATAGATGACTATTAGGATTTTGTTCTGAGTCTCTTGGAGGCCAAAGAAGATTAAGATAAAGAAGCAATTGTAATACATTCTAAAGAATGAAGAATGTTATGACACACAAGTTAGTTAAGGATACTTTTAAGATTCAATTGTGAAAAGAAAAATATTCTTGGTGAGGTGACAATAAACTGAGATGCAAAAAATGAATGGGAAGCATGATATACTTGGTAATGGAGTTTAGTAATCCCATATCTTGGTTAGAGACCCTCTTGTGTTTGAGTATGAGAAGAATGGCATGATGGGCACATGAAAGCCAAAGGAAGTGAGATAATATGTCACAAATTTGCCTGGGTGGATTCATGGATGAATTGAACTCCTCTGAGAAATTAGGAAATATATTGTCAACCCAATGTGAGTTAGTGGAAAGAATATGTGTTTGGTGGAAGGTAGTTCATATTTGAAAGCTCGTTTTAGTTTATGTTTGTAACTTGGGCAATGGAACCTTCTTGATTCTCAATTTCCTCATTTACACAATGGAGTTCATAACACACACTTTAAAGGAAGGTTATAAGAATTAAGTGAGATATTCACATGAAAATGTCTGCCATGGGATTTATACACAATAAAAATTAGTTACTTATTCTTTGTTTCCTGGTAGATGAGAAAATTAAAAGATGTGTGAAAAATAAAGTGTTCTGGATTGCAATCAGAGTGCCCAGAGATAGGTTATGCAAAGAATTTTTAAGTATCCTGCCTATCCTTTCCTCCCTGACTACTTTCTTCCTCCCTTGTGTTACCTTTTTTTCTCCTTGCAGTTAAATTTTCTGTATGAGAAGCAGTAACTTCTTCCCAATCACTGGAGGGCACTTTCAGTCTATTTTCACAGTTCCTAACGAAGTGTGAATTCCATAATTCTTGATTCTGATTTAAAAACAAAAACAACAACAATACAACATAAGACGGTCTCTAACCAAGATATGGTATTGCTAAACTCAGTTACCAAGCACAAGCTTCAAGGTGTGGAGCTTTGGGTTGTGGGAGTGCTTCTGAGAGCATTCACAAAGTGCAGAAGTATACTTGGACTAAGAGCTCCACTACCTGGTAGCTATGTCCCTGCCATGGGACAGTCTAAAAAAGTTGAAGAGATTGGCCTTTTTTGGCTCCTCTGGGAAACATTGGAAGTATTTCAAGTCTTATTTTGATAGTAGTCAATAGTATTTACTGCAATTGTATGCTCTGCTGATTATTAGGCTGATGTTTCCCAATATCTAATCTGTTCTTCCATATTTAGCTTCATATTCATTTTTCAAAGTAAACACTTGAGTAAATAATGAGGTTAAGGGATATTATATAAATTGAAAATTAGTTTTACCATCATAATTTGTCTGTGAAAAATTTCTAATGATTCATATATCAATCATTCTGAATATCTAAAGTAAATCCAGATTAAATTTTAACTTCAGAAATCTTTAGCTTCTATGTAGCATGCATTTTGCATATATGTATAGTTTTTAAAAACTAGAACTTAAAAACCTGCTTATAATTTCCAAGTCAGATTTTATTAAGAAATTATACATTTTATTACATGCATTGATATTTAATGTTTAAATTTTATATTTATGATTGTTATAATTAATCTGTAATTGACACATAGTTTGTTGTTTGTTTTTATAAAGTGAGAATCATAAATATTAACTTTATTAATCATTGAGTCTTTTGTCAGTTTTCTTTACAGGGTTTCTAGTTTGCTTATCACTTCCATTTGTTTTGTTTGTTTGTTTTTGGTAATTAGTTCCTCAATGTATCCGCAAATACCCTAGCTAATTTAACTACTAGTATTTTATGTTTTTGACTCTTTACAAACATACTCATTTTTGCTTAACACAAAAACTACAAGATATAAATTAGAATTTATCATTTCTGGTCTTTTTTTCTGGGTGATACAGTTAGGAAAATAGTGACAAGCAAAAGAAAACTCTTGTATTCTGTAAAATTAAATAGCACTTCTTTTTGTCGAGAAAGAAAGTTAAAATAACTTTAGTGGTACATAATGATGTACATAATTTCCTGGATGTATTTCCAGAATTCTTCTTAACCCTTTCTTCAAAAAGCCATATTTATTATTCCAATAAGACAAAGTGATCACATAGGGCCAAGAGGTCCTGCTCAAAAAACTTGTATATTTTATATAATATAGGAGGAGTATGAGCACGATAAGATCGGAAACTGAAACTGCAATCATTTCTAAATGAAAATTATGTGACAGTTCATCAGTACTTAATGCTAACATTGGTTGATATTAGCATGAAGAATTTAGCAGTTATTTATCATAACCCTGTGTGTGGTTAGTACTCTGAAATACTTGCTTAGAGCAGAACAATGTTTTAATGGCAACATGAACTACAGCTTCAGTTTGAAATATTAAATAAATGGAAGTGTCAAAGGAGAATTTGCTTTTGTTGTCTGGAATCTGTGTGTGTGTGTGTGTGTGTGTGTTATTGTTGTTGTTTTTCACATTCTTTTAAAAGTAACCTCCTACACCTTGCATGGATTGGTTTTTACCCACACTTTCGTAAGACATGGCTGGGCTCCTGCACCAGATGCAGGTGTCCCCTTGTGCTGTCAGCCAGGAATGATTAATGAGGATTTGCCCCTTCTGAAAGCAGTCTTTGGAGCATTGTTCAGGGCATCTGTGGAACTGTCGGGGGAGACAAGGACACAAGTGAACAACCAATTATTTGGCCATCACTGAGGCAGCATGAAAAAGACATCAAATTGGACAGAGAAGCAATGCTTTTGTTTGGGGGATCAAATATTATTTTTAAGGTGTTAACAGTAATAATACAGAAATTTCATCTTGTTTTAAAGAATTTTGTTTAGGTATAAACTTAATCAGAATTAGATTTTTTTTTCTTTAAAGCTAATTGCATTGTTTGAAAGTAGTATAAAAGGAATAAAACATCATAAAATTGATCCTTAAGTGGTTGCCTATTGTATAAAGATATATCTATATCGTTTTGCTCTGCTAGCATTGGAAAACAAGAGCTAAGTATGCACCAGCAAGGAGGATCCTCCATGCAGAGCTCCTAATTGCTGGTCATAGTCCACAGGGAAGAGGG
The DNA here is from genome assembly GCF_047511675.1 of Marmota flaviventris. Classification (NCBI taxonomy): domain Eukaryota; kingdom Metazoa; phylum Chordata; class Mammalia; order Rodentia; family Sciuridae; genus Marmota; species Marmota flaviventris. Next base: position 64,635,444 of record NC_092503.1, on the reverse strand, counting down.
CTTTTATAAGTAATCAGAGGGTCAAAAACATTGCTCTGGAATGCTAAAGAAGAAAATGAAGAAAAAAAGAAAACAAACAAGCAAAACAAAACAAAACAAAAACCTCCCAAAGCTAGGAAATATTTCCAATCCTATGTTCAGCATTTGTATGTTTCTTTTTTTTAGTATGGCATGTACACTTAAGTCTTAGTGAGTAGACAGAGGTTTTTCAGACTGTCACATTAGGTCTGTTATTTAAGTCAAAAATTTAAAAATGATAACATATTTTGAGCACAATTCAAATTTAGATTAAGAAGTTCTTTCAGAAAAGTTTTTTCTTTTGTGCTCTGTCCAGTTAGGCCTATTGTCTTTAGGGTATTAAGAATTAAAAGCCAAGTCCTGAAACCTTTAAAACTGTCAAGAAGCAGATAATGATATTTTAATATGTAAAAAGTAATGGTCAGTAACAACTTTAATAAACATGTTTTATATAACAAGAGCAAAAAATATCTACTTAACTTTTTATTTGGTAGGTTAATACTTTTAACAACTTTTTTTCCTCAATGAAAAGAAATTTAATCACAGAATAATTAGGAATCACATTATGATTAAAGCAGGGGTTAAAGGAGTATATATAAAGCAAATGTCTGAAAGGAAATTGAGTTTACAAGTGATTTCTGGAAGAATACCTTACTTTTTCATTCTTAAATAAATTTCTCTTGTACCTGCAGTGATCTGGCTGCTTATTGATTTATATTTGCTATGTAAATTCCAAATTACATAATTTTCTGCATTTCTTAATCCAGTCTGAATTTCCTTTATCTTATTGTTCAACTATATAAGACTAAAATACACACTCCTATTCAAAAATTGTCCTACTTAGATACATGCATTTCTATATGTATACAGGCAAATGGGCTATGCCCAAATCATGAGAACCATTTAAGGTTATTATAACTAACAGCTTTGACTTGAAGTAGGCTGAATAAATAAATCTAATCTAAGTGGACACTAATACTGCCTCTTTTCCATGTCATGAAAACAGCAGTTTCAAACTGTTTCCCATTTACTACTTACATTAAAATTATCTCAGTCAGAAAGATAGAGTAACTCAATTATTTTTTATTAGTAACCTTATTTTTAAATGTGTTTACAGATTCCCTGACTTGTAATAGCTCAGAAACATTGAATATGGGCTGGCTATGTTGGTAAATGATTCATTTCTACAAATGGAGTATTGTTGTATAATTTTTTTCCCCATGCAAATTCTGCTCTGAGTTTTTGAACCTCAAAAATACATTTTTGTAAGCAAGAACTGTTCATTAATATGTAGAAAGTCTCAGTAAATTTGTTTCATCTTTTTCCTATTTATTTTATTTATTAACTCATATCTTCTTTAGATTAAGAAGTTCTTTCAGAAAAGTTTATAATTTATAATTTAGTCATTTACAGTAATTTTTAATGATCTGATCCAAGACAGATTCTTAGGTAAGACTGCTGATTTCACTTCTATTGTTTTTGAACCAATGATGATGATCTTGTAGCATGGTGCTCCAAATTGATCATTAAAAATGGCATGTTTTTCTAGAATGTTTATAGTAAGTATATGATAAGTAAAGTAAATGCTAAAATTCATCTACAATATATAATCTAAATTGAAAGTGATTTTTTTATGTGTATATGTCATACTCAGTGTTTCTACTAGCTTTCAATTTTCTAATACTTTGCCAATGGTTCTTTGAATATTTGCTCCAGTTCCTTCTCTGTGTACTGATGTTTCACTATATTGGATCAGTCTTTTATGGATTATTATTTTCATATTAAAAAGTTGATAACAATTACTGAGACAGGCATTTATGAGAATCTTGGCTTAGAAAATCAAGAACTTCCTGTTTTAAAGAATTCCAAGAGGATGGGGAGAAGATGGCGGAGAGGGGAGTGCATTGCCCCCGTGTGCTGCTTCACTGTGTGGGAGTATGACAAGTCAGGACGGCTAAAGGATATCTTGTTAGGAATTTCCAGCAATAGTGGGGTGCTCCGGAACCTGGAGGAAGGATTTCCATCGCACGAGGATGGGTACGGGGACTCAAACGCGAGAGGTTTGTTGCACGGAGGGTAACACTGCTTATTCAGCAAATCGCCCCGCGGCTAGAGTCTGCAGCGCGCGCTGGGAAACGAGGAGATAGCGACGCAGGGATACAGTGCTGCAGTTTCTGCCAGCCGTGCAAGCACCGTACTCAGGGCTGAATTCTGGGTTCGAGACGGGGGAAGGAAGCGGTCCATCTCGGTTCTCCACACCGGTCAGACCACAGAGGAGGCCAGCAGCCACCATGTTGGAAAGCTGACGTCACCATCCCTGTTTTCGACTGACCGCAGCTCATTCAGCCATAGAACAGGTAATTTCAGGCTGCAATTCGCCTGCGGCTTGCAGACAGATTGCTAGGGTTCAGTGCCTGGGTGCTTCTTAGAACCTGATCTTATTGGAGCGAACACCGAGAGCGGGGCGGCCGAGTTCCGGCTCCCGGAACTGTCCCGGAACCGCCCTGACCCAGGGCTGCGGAGCCTGCGGAGGCTGCTTCTTGGACCCTGCTCCTATCAGAGCATACACCAAGCACTAAGCGGCCGAATTCCGGCTCCCGGAACTGAGCCCGCGGGGACTGCTTCTTGGAGCCTACACTTATAGGAGCTTACACCAAGCACGGAGTGGCCGAGTTCCGGCTCCCGGAACTTCCCTGGCCAGGGGCTAGGAGCCCGCGGAAACTGCTTCTCGGTCCGGGTCCTGCTGAGGGCCGGTCACGACTCACCCGTTGCTTTGGTTGCCTGGCAAGGGGAATGAAATGCTGCCGTTCGCATAGGATACCAACATGGCAGAGATCTGATGTCATCAGAAAGCGGCGGAGGAGAGAACTTCATCAATACCAGCGGCGACATAAACAGTTGGTCTCGTGGTGGGGGGGTGAGACACAGACACCCGAGTCTCCTCAATTTGTTGTCGAGCCAGAGGGGAGGAGCCGGGCCGCCGCCAGCGCCCGGAGCAGGCCCAGCGGCTCGCCAGCGTGGTGACCGCGTGACCCCAATTGGAGAGGGGGTGGAGCTGAGCCGCCACCCGCACCCACAAGGTGGGCAGACCTGCGACCCAGTGGTACACGGGCATGGTAGGAGGGGCAGGGCAGAGCCGCCGCTCGCGCTTGCAAGTTAAACAGACCTGTGACAGCCTGGCGGGTCAGGCCCAGTGGCCTGCCAGTGTGGTACACACGTCACCCCAACTGGAGTAGGGGCAGAGCAGATCCTTCTCCCATGCCCGGATCAGGCCCTGCCCGTGTGGTGGTCACGTGACCCCAATTGGAGTGGGGGCAGAGCGGAACCGCCACCCGTGCCCGCAGGGTGAGCAGACCTGTGACCAACCTGCAGATCAGGCGTGGTAGGAGGGGCAGGGCAGATCCGCTGCCCGCGCCTCCAAGGTAGGCAGACCTGCAACAGACTGGCGGATCAGGCCCAGGAGCATGCCGGCATGGTACACACACCACCCTAATTGGAGTAGCGGCAGAGCAGAGTCGCCACCCGTGCCAGGAACAGGCCCAGCGTCCTGCAGGCGGGGTAGTCATGACACCCCAATTGGAGTAGGGGCAGAGCAGAGCCTCAACCCGTGCCCGAAAGGTGGGCAGATCTGCGACCGACCAGCGGGACAGGCCCAGTGGCCTGCCGGTACGACAGACACGTCACCCCATTTGGAGTAGGGGCAGAGTAGAGCCGCCACCCGCGCCTGCAGGGTAGGCAAACCTGCAACTGACCGGCGTATCAGGCCCGGTGGCCTGCCGGCGTGGTACACTCGTCACCCCAATTGGAGTAGGGGCAGAACATAGCCGCCGCCAGCGCCCAGAACAGGCCCAGTGACCTGCCGGCGTGGTAGCCACGACACCCCAATTGGAATAAGGAGAGAGCAGAGCCGCCGCCCGCGCCTGCAGGAAAGATACGCAAGCAATATGAAAAGACAAGGAAAGAAAGGACCACAAGCAATGCAGGTCAACGCAACTTTAGAAGAGGTAACAGCTGCAGCAGATGGAATGTCAGATAAAGAATTCAGGATATACATGCTTCAGATGATCTGGAGTATCAAGGAAGACATTAAACAGCAAAATCAGACAATGAAAGATCACTTGGACAATGAATTACGCAAACAAATCCAGGAAGCAAAGGATCAACTATACAGGGAGATAGAGGTTATAAAAAACAAACAAACAGAAATCCTAGAAATGCAGGAAGCAATAAACCAACTTAAAAACTCAATTGAGAATACTACCAGCAGAGTAGAACACTTAGAAGATAGAACATCAGACAATGAAGACAACGTATTTCAACTGGAAAAGAACATAGACAGCTCAGCAAGACTGTTAAGAAGCCATGAGCAGAACATCCAAGAAATATGGGATAACATTAATAGACCAAACTTAAGAGTCATTGGGATACAGGAAGGTACAGAGCTCCAAACCAAAGGAATGAGCAGTCTATTCAATGAAATAATACGAGAAAACTTCCCAGACTTGAAGAATGAGACAGAATCCCAAATCCTAGAAGCCTACAGGACGCCGAATGTGCAAAATCATAAGAGATCCACACCTAGACACATTATAATGAAGATGCCCAACATACAGAATAAGGAGAGAATTTTAAAAGCTACAAGAGAAAGGAAGCAGATTACATTTAGGGGTAAGCCAATCAGGATAACAGCTGATCTTTCAACACAGACTCTGAAAGCTAGAAGATCCTGGAATAACATATTTCAAACACTGAAAGAAAATGGGTTCCAACCAAGAATTGTGTATCCAGCGAAATTAAGCTTCAGGATGGAGGATGAAATTAAAACCTTCCACGATAAACAAAAGTTTAAAGAATTCGCAGCTAGAAAATCATCTCTTCAAAACATCCTCGCCAAAGCATTACAGGAAGAGGAAATGGAAAATAACAATGAAAACCAACAGTGGGAGGTAGGACAGTAAAGGGGGGGGGAATAATCAAAGAGGAAAACAAACCATGTTTAGTAACATAAATAAACAAATATGGCTGGAAGAACAACCCATATCTCAATAATAACCCTAAATGTTAATGGCTTAAACTCACCAATTAAGAGACACAGGCTAGTAGAATGGATCACAAAACAAGACCCAACAATATGCTGCCTACAGGAGACGCATTTGATAGGAAAAGACATACATAGGCTAAAGGTGAAAGGTTGGGAAAAATCATATCACTCATATGGACTTCGGAAACAAGCAGGAGTGTCCATACTCATATCAAATAAAATAGATTTCAAGCCAAAGTTAATCAAAAGAGATAAAGAGGGACACTACATACTGCTTAAGGGAACCATACAACAACAAGACATAACAATCATAAATATTTATGCCCCAAACAATGGTGCAGCTATGTTCGTCAAACAAACTCTTCTCAAGTTCAAGAGTCTAATAGACCACCATACCATAATCATGGGAGACTTCAACACACCTCTCTCGCCACTGGACAGATCTTCCAAACAAAAGTTGAATAAGGAAACTATAGAACTCAATAACACTATTAATAACCTAGACTTTATAAATCAGTGCAGATGTGTAAACTCCTGAAAGTAATAAAGGTTGAAATTTAGATATACATTTTTTGTATGCTGTGCATGTCATACTTGAAAAAATAAACAGTATTTTAATCTTTTATTGTTTATAAAGTATTTTCATGCAGTTTTTCTTCCTTCTCATTTTTTTTTTGTGACACAAAAAGTAAGGCATTTTATAATGCAAAGACTTTTTAAAAATCTGTATTAATTCATGACATAGAAAATATGAGATTTATCTTTTCATTAATAATTTGCTTTATTTTTCACCAGAAATTATGTTCCTAAAATCTGAATAAATGTCTAAAATAAAAGAACAATTTATACTTTGATACCCCAAAGAAGCAGATAAATTTAAAGCAAAAAATACTCAATATATGATAGTATTGAACTTTAAAGCAATAAAATGGTCCTGTCTTGTCTAGTTATGAATCAGAACCAATGAGGAATATGAACACAAAACTAGAACTCTAAATCAAACTTTTTAAAAAGATGCTTCTTGTTTGAGGGCTTGCTCTTTTTGCAAAAATATAGGGCTGTCCTGTTTTTAAACTAGCACTGGTGCCTTACAACAGGTTAGACATTACCACAAGAGGAAATTTCAGCTCAGAGATTTCACTGTACACTCTTTTTGAGAAGATTTCCTGGTGATGGCTCAATCCATGCTGAAAGTTCACAGGCATTCTTAACCTGGGAGCTATTTAAATGAATTTAAAAACCAGATTACACTAGAATAGTTCAGCAGGTCTTAAGATTAAAAAAAAAGAAACAACACTGAAAAAAATAAGTAGCTTAAGGACATTTCTGTAATTCAGTAAACTCCAATTTGCTTTAAAGTGATTGGTTATAAATTTGTTTCTTCTTTTCCTTGTTTTTTTTTAATCAAAGCAGTAGTGAAGTAATCAATGAATATTTCTGAACATCTTCAGAAAATGTCTTTGATCTGCATTATTATGAAATCTTAAAACAAATTTTTCTAACATGAAAATTGCAAACCATGTTGCATTTTTTAGTGCAAAGTGGTTAAGTACAGAAAGTGATTAGAAAACATTGCCTAGGTTATTCAATGCTGAATGTTATGAAAAGTGTTCAGAATGTTCTCTCAGCTTTCATATTTCGTTATAAACTGTAAGAAAATGTTTCCCCAAATGTTAGTGGTTGAGGCTTTCCAGAGTACAAGATGACAACCACACAATTCTGAAAATTTGCAAATTGTTTTCTGTCTAACTAGTAACATGTATATTCCACATCATAAATTCTTTTATTTAGAAACAAATTTTAGGAAAAAAGTATAAATTATGGACAAATTAAGTATGAGTGTCCTACTATTTATATATATATACTAATCTTTCCTTTAGAGCTTTTATCTTTGTGTCAGTCATTTATCTAAACAATTTTCTGAACTCTCTTGAAATCTTGGTTAAGTAGTATTGTCAGTAACCATGGAGAATCTTGAGTTCTGAACTCTTGGTACACACTGTCTCCCAGTCAGAGGCCTGGATAGAAAGGTGACTTCTGAGGGATGACCCAGGAGTTTACTTCCTCCTCTCTGCCTCTTATCCTCATATCTTCCGGGAGGAGTTCTGAGACCATCAATAATCATCATAGTGCATGGGTCCAAACCTTCCTACTGCATGGAATTCTCATTATTTCAGGACTTTTTAATCAGTAAACAGTAGAAGACAATTACGTATGGACTGGTTTATTTGATGCTCAGAGCATGTAAATTTACAACAGGTTGTTTCTGCTAGCTATAGAAACATAAATTAACAGCAGTGTTTTGGGATGAAAAGATGATGCTTGGTGCTTACAAACTTGCTAGTTCAATTCTAAAGGAGTAGGAAGAAGATTGGAATCCATGGAGCTTTGGGTTAAAGCAGGCCACTGACATCTTGACATCTTTTAGCCATCATCAACCATAGTTTATTTTTTTTTAACCATCTTTTATTAGCAAATTTCTAGTTTTCCATTAAAAGACTAACTGAGGATATTGAGATATAGAGCTACTTAAAAGTTCATGTATTTAATATATTAAATAAAATTTATTTATTCTCTCTGACATTTCTCTTACCTACAAACAGTCTATATCAAATGATATATGTGTATAAATTATATATCTGAACTAATTTTTGAAAGTCTGAAGACTTTGGATCAAAAAAGATGTCTCTGTATTTTTAGTTGGCATATTAACTGGCTTTAAATTATATTTTCAACCTGATCTGGTATAACACCTCACTTGCCAGTTTTCACTTGCTCCCCCAAGCATGAAGCAAAGACAACTCACATTTTTTCCTTCAGAAAATGCTATTCTTCCACAAATGCAAATTAGTTTTGAGATAAAACAAACAAACAAAAAGAAACAGAAGGAAACAAAAGAAAGAGAATCTTTAAAGCCTTTGACTGGTTGTTTGAGCATTGTTCAATGAGTAGACATAGTCACTATTCCCACCATGATTTTTAGAAATTGTGACAACAGCCATCCACATTCTTTTGTGTGTGACCAGTGGCATATTTGTGAGATGACCAGCGGGGGTTGGGGCTGTGTCTAGGAGCAGTTTTCTTTTTGTGAAGTTAATGGGCACATATGGGGAATGAGCAAGCTTTACCATTCTTTTGGGCTCCTCCTTCCCTGGCCATGGAGTTGAAAAATTGCCATTGCAACTAGAGCCAGTGATCTTCTCTTTAGCATTCTCTTCTTTTATATAATTCATTGCCATTAAAATAAGACACCAGGCATGTTGAAGGTGACTTTAGACAATAAGACCTTTTCTGATATTGTAATTTTTTTTCTTCTCCCTGCCCCTACCTCACAAAGATAATTTTATTTAGTTTTCTTCTTATCCTGCCCCATATCTCCAATTTCTTTCTATTATATATAGTGAACTTTGGGACCTGACTGATGTTGGCCAATAAGCAAAGAGACTGTATGAGACCATACTTTGTTTACAACAGAAAATAAAATGATTAATTCTATAGCTTCTGAAACTTAAATGAAAAGCCATACTGTAAAACTCTGAATAATTCATGGTAAACACATCTGAAAAGCCTATTGCTACTGGATCTGCTTTCTTTTTGACTCTTATTTTCAATGGAAAATTAAAAGGTTTTACTCAGTATAATAGTCTTGATAATGTTGAACAATAAATAACAATGTGGAATCGATTGACGGGTTTTTTTTTCCCCACAACTGGGTTTTTCAATTCAAACTATCCAATTTTGAACAAAGTGGATCTCTCTCTCTCTCTTTAATGATGACACCTGTGCATAGTATAATGCCTGTACTGTATTAACTTTAACTATATCAATGTCAGTATTGCAGAAGTGGTATTTAGACCTTATTATAAATTGAGAATGAAGTAAAAGATATTTGGGTTAATATTTATGATTACTGAATTTAGCTGAAGTTAACTCATATTGGGAGCAAACTATACCTAAATCTTTGTGAAATACAACAGCCATGTTCTTACACTGAGGGATTTGCAAATTGTTTATGTTGCCAAAGCCAAAAGACCCATCTCACATTTTTAATTTCAATAAGATTTATTTATGAATCTTTGGATCAAAAATTAGAAATTAATGTAATAAACATTTATGAAATGCTTACCATGTGCCACAGATTGTTCCAAAAACTATATGCATTAATTTTTTTCTCATAACAACATTATGAAGTAGATAATTTTTTCCAAGTTACAGAGTAAAGAACCGAGTTTAGAGTGATTAATTTCAAGGTTAACTTACCTAAGTTCCTGCAGCTAGTAAACAGAAGACCCAGTCTCTCTGACCTAAAACCTCTTTGCCAATCTGCTTTGTGTCATGACTTGACTGTGTTGTTTAAGATTTTTACTTCTTCTTATAATACCACAGACTTCTTATGATTGCGGTAGAACACTACATAGGTAGAAATTTCATTTATATATTTATTTAAATAGAAAACAAACTGTATATTACTATCCTCTCATGTCTACTAGTCTATAAATAGATAATTGTCAAGAATTGGAGAATTTCAGCCAAGAAGAGGTTTCTCTGAGAGAAGCTTGGCAATATTTGTGGAGTCTGAAAAGGAGCTCTTATAAGAGGAAACCTGGTTGGCAAACAAACAGTGACAGGAGTGAGAAAAGGTTGCCCTTCTAGGTAAAAGCAAGGAATTATTATTTTTTCCTACTTTAACACATCAGTTAAAAAATTAATGGAAAACATGTACTTTCTTGTTACATTCATTATAATAAAAAATAAAATCCAGTGTCCTTTAATAGGCATTCATGATGGTAGAACTCCTGTTGTACAGAGGTAATAGCTGGTGCTAAGAAACTGGCTGCCATGATCATCATGTACACTTTGTGGAATCAAGAGTATGTTTGGTTTAGTCACTTTCAAATTAAATCTGTCTTTTCCGGATACCAGAAAATAGGTTATCATTGATAATCCATTATCATAACATTCAAATGATATTCCAGGGAAGCCTCAGGTTTTTAACTTTAATATAAATAACAAAATAGTAGAAAATGTTATCATTAGGTAACAAAAGGGATGGCTATGTGCATTTGATAACTGCAGTAGGTCCATTATCATTATAGGAATGTGTTGAGAGAAGCTATTGGCATGCTAAAAGAATACCACTTTAATAATAATCCATGCATAAAGGACCAGGAGAGAAGATATGGCTGAGAACTAATGAATTCTGGATCTTCTCCATACTTACCATTTCTATGGGAAAAAAATAAATGACAAATATTAAATTATAATGTTTTAAGATAAAAAGTGAATCTGTAATGTTTAAATGAACTTGAATCCCATAAATGTTAAATTTTTTTATTTAATGTATCTTATTTTATTTATATTCAAAACAGATGCATGATTGTAAATACAGGGCAGTTGTAATATTCTAAGCACATATTTTAGGGACTTCCTCCCTTTTCCAAATCTCACTCAAGTGGAACATACACTCATTTCTGTAACAAAAATTCTTTCTACTCTATTGGCAAAATGAATAGCATCAACTCAAAATATTTAAAAATTTAGTCACATCCACATCCTGCAGCCTATAAGGAGCTTTCACGCTTTTGGGCTCGCTTTAGATCTTTAATACCCTTTCCTTTTGTGTCAAGGAGCTCACGAGGCGTAAAGAAGCACTGATAAACCCACTTAGATCCCTTCCTGGGCCGTCACCTCTCGCTGCCAAGCGGCTTTAGGTGGTAACTGATCTGTGACAGGCTGCCAGTCAAACAGAGCATTTCTGAAAGCTGACACAAAAGACTGAACGCTGGAGAATGGATAGGAAAAATAAGAAAAGGACCCAAACTGTATCAGTGCCCCCCACTCCATCTCGGTCTGTTCCTCTTCGCTACAGCCTCCATCCTCTGGCCCACCCCTATCCTCCCTAACCTTTTTTTGGTCGGTAGCTCTTTTCTTTTCTCATTCCCTTCCCTCCCAACCTCCCGCCTCCTCCCTCCCCCAGCTCCCTTTCCCAGAGCACAGCCTTTCCCCCCTGCTCTCTCTGGCTCACTCTCTCTTAGTCAGGTTCATGGCAGGGGCAGCGGAGAGCAGAGAGATAGAGATCAGCAACCCTTCCAAGCAGGGACTGCCCCAGTGCACTGCTGATAATAGAGGCAGAAGTGAGAGTGACAGTCAGATGGAAACTGACACAGGCCTTCTGTCAATGCTGCAGCTGCCCCTGGGACTGGGGGGGGGAGGGAGAGAGAAAGAGAGAGAGAGAGGGAGGGAGGAAGGGAGGGAGGGAGTTGAGCTGAAATGTCAGTGCCGATAACTGCACCAGCTCGCTGTTTTTCTGTGTAGGTGTCAGTGCTATTCCACATGTGAGGCAAGGGTTTTTTCAAACTCCACAGCACTAGCTGTTTCTTTTTTGGCTGGTGCAAGTGTGTGAGCAGGAGTAGCTTATTTGGTGACATCCTCACTTAATTTCTTCTGGTGCTGTGGAGCCCCGGTGCTATGATTGTGTTTGACAGTTTTTGTTCTCCCAGTCTTTTGAGCATTTTAAAGATTGATAAATCTTGTCATATGAGAAACCTGAGTGATGCCTGAATACTTCTCATTCTTATAGCTGTAGATCATTTCTGTATTTTCCAACATTAAAATACAGCTAGAAAATGCTAACTGAGGAAGAAAGGTTGTGACTCATTTTTCTGTGCAGGAATATGGTATGCTGAAAATGTCCCTAACAACTGACTTTTGATCTTGACTTTAGGAGTTCTCTGGAGATAACATAAAGGTAGCTCTTTTGGGATAGTTGTTATCTTGATTTTGATGAGTCATGGCAATACCATTGTTCATCAAAAGATCCCACATTTCTGTTTCTGAAGGTAAACCATTTTTATATAATTGGCCACAGTGCTCTGTCATCTCTCCTTCTGTCTCTCTCTTGTTTCTTTTACACATACATACACACATACACACACAGCAAATAAAATAGTAGTCACTAACTGTAGTTGTTGTCTCAGTTCTACAACAAAGAGATAAGTAATCCATGAAGATACCTCAGTCTAGAATCTCTGCCTAGCATTTCCAGGTGCTCAGAATCTCTGAAAGGCTATAGTAACTTGAATTTTGGCTCCATACCCCAGAAAGCAGTTTAACTTGCCACTTCACCCTGAGCTCAGTTAATTATAAATAATCTCTGGTTTTCCTTTTAAAAAAGTTATTGCCCAGGAGCTTGTCTTTTGGTTATAAAGGACAAATTGCCAATCTATACTGAAGGGGGTGGGTTCAGGACTGATTTCTCTCACCTTATATATTTAAATGAAGGTTAGCCATAATAAGCCTGTTATACAAATTATTAACATGATAAAACTAATATACAATTATTGCAATAATTTAAAAACATATTTTAGAAAATATATAATTATATCTAATAAAATTAATATAAATATTATTAACTTGTCAATAACATCTTTCTAGGATATTGCAATACAAAAACATTATCTCTCCCTCTCTCTCTCTCTCACATGTACACACACATGTACATACATACACGTGGATGGATGGAAGAAGTGACAAAGAAAAATATCCTAGGGGAAAATACTACTATTTAGTTTTATTTACAATACTGATTATATTTTTAATACTGATTTAGCTTCTCAATTTAGTTTCATCTTTTTCCTTTTAAGTAGATCTTTTAGGTATATGTTTTTTTCCAAGTCATAAAGCATAAGGAGAGTAGCTCAAAACAAAGTGAAATTTTGTGAATATAGACAAAAATGAATCAAAATCATGGTTAAAAGAACTATATACATTTATAATTTTGTCTTAGTGGTAGTTTATATGTGATCATCTTCTAGAAAGCATTTTTTTTCAAGTCTCTGTATTTACATGATGCTCTGCAACCATTATGCAAATAGGCAAGAAAAGCAAACCCTGGCTACCAAGGAGCTTTCTTCCCTAAGACATATAGGGTTAATGAAGATTTGTATATGAGGCACAAAGATGAGAAGACACTCCCTGACGAAGTGCATAACTTAAATAAACAAATGCATGACAAAAAAAAATGTTGAATTCAGGCCAGTGGGTCAGTGAAAAGAGTAAAGGGAAAAGTTAGAATTATCATGAAATTATTGTGGGAAGAGAGAAAGAGACAGACGCCCAAGGGATGGGGTGGCCTTATAGACAAGATAAGATTTAAGGAGGTCCCTAAAGTAAGGGGCTAAAGAGTATTTATGAACCAGTTCTTCCTATTCTCAATCAATGTGGTTATTCTCAAGGATCTTTTTTAAATCCTTGGAGGTTGGACTTTATACTTGCTTTTTTGAAATATAGAAAACACCTCTGTTAGATTGGAGTAGAACTTTTAGCTATAAAATTTTCAGAAACTAACATTTATTGATATATGCTATATGCCAAGTGTTATGGTTTAGATGTTATGTCCCCCAAAAGCTCATGTGTGAGACGATGCAAGAAGGTATGGAGGAGAAATGGTTGTGTTATAGCCTTAACCTAAAATATTACCCGGTGGGATTAACAGAGTGGTAACTAGGTGCAGGTGGAGTGTGGCTGGAGAAAGTGGTGGCTATGGTGCATATTTTTTGTATATGGAGAATGGAATTTCTCCCTCTTTGCTTCTGGCCATCATGTGAGCTGTTTCCCTCTGACACACTCTTCCATCAAGATGTTCTGCCTCACCTCAAGCCCTGAGAAATGGAGCTAAGACCTTCTGTGGACTAAGATCTCTGAAACAATAAGCCTCCAAATAAATTTTTCCTTCTCTACAATTGTTCTGGTTGGGTCTTTTAGTCACAACAGCAAAAAAGCTGACTAAAACACCACGCATTACTGTAGATGTTATTAAATCCATAAGCTTTCAAATATTTCCAATAAGTTTATGAGCTGTTTATTATTCTTATTTGGTAGGACTTCAAGATAAAACTCAAATATGTGAAATACTATGCTGAAGAAAATGTAGGTAATAATAAAGCAGAACAGTCCTTCAACCAAGGCCATCATCCCTCACATGATGTGCTTTAGAAATGGCACATCCAAACTCATCTATCCTTGAAGGAATTCCTGTGAGGTTGAAAAATAGCATTTATAATTATCTTAGTGGACTATAAAAATGCAGACTTTTAATTGAAAACCAGATCTTGTTCCAAGATTCTTTTGGTTTCCAGTACGACTGTGTAATTTGTACATTTTTGTATATGGTTCTCAAACTTAAGCAAAATTCTGGAATTAGCTTGAAGTATTACTGAAGAAAGTATTTCAGTATTTCACTGTGCATAATTGTTGCAGTTTTTATGCCATTTTTTTTTTACAAAAAAAGGGGAGTGACCATTATATGAGACTTTTTTTTAAAAGTGTGCCAATATTATTTAAAAACATGTGCGTTGGTGCAAAATTAGGTTGCATGGAATACTTATGAATATTGTGGTGGCAATGATTATGTGGTGAAATATGGTTCTTGGTCCCTTTCAGAATTTCTGATTCAGTAAATCTGTGGTGGGTTTGAGAATTTGCATTTTTGGCAAGATTTCAGGTGATACTTAGCTAATTTTAGTTATATAAGGAGTAAACAAAGTAGATAAGTTAAGTATAATTCTAAGTTTTTGGCCTGAGTATTTTAAAGAATGAAGTTACCATTGATTGTGATGGGAAATGTTGTAACAAATTTAGTTCTAGAGTTAATGAATTTGAGATATCTATTGGATACCCAATTGCAAGAACCAGGCAGGCAGTTGGATGTATATAGCTGAGTAAGAAATATAAACTTGAGAGTTGTTGAAATAGGATACTAGTTAAGTCATCAATATGAGATCACTAATTCAGTGTAGAAAGAATAGAAAAGGACCAAGGATTGAGCTTTGGGGCACTTTAACATTGTTTTTTTTTTTTTTAAAGAAAATGACAACATATTTCTGTGCTGAAGGGGATGTACTAGAAGAGAAAAAGGATGGTGCATGAGGAAGAAGAATTGCTGGAATAAAGCTTGAGAAACTGAGAGGGATGAAATCTAATTCACAAATTAAGGTATAATATTTAACAATTCAGCCTTAGTAAGGGGAGGGAAGGAACTAGAGGTGTCAAGGTGCAAGGATGTGGTGGCGGAAGCTCAAAGATTTGTCTACTTCTTCACTTTTCTCAGAGAAGTAGGACATCTTCTGGGAATAAGTATGCCTGAGAGTAAGGGATGTGATAGGGGTAAATAATGTGATGAACCAAAGAAAAATCTTATGTAAAAATTTGTTTGTCCTCTTAAGTAAAACAGATCAGTTAAACTAATATTATTTAGGCTAACACTAAGAAGTAAATAAGCTGCTTCCCCTCTCCATTTCAATACCCATATGACAGCTCCACACTTTCTCTGAGGGACAAATATAAGCAGTAAGGGCAAGGAACTGGGGTAGAATTCATCTTATTCAGAACACAACTCCTACAGTGGATCTTACAGATATCCTTCTTGCATATCTTGCCTTGTGTTCCTACTTTCCTCTTCTAGCTTTCCCTGAACAGGAAGCTAGAGGTCCCAGAAAGTTGGACCATGGTCAAGAAGTTGTATTGTGTTAATTACAATATGATTTGTATTTTATTAATTGTAAGTTATATCCAATTAAAGGAGATACATACCCATTATAGGAGTTTTCTACCAAAGGGCCCAGTATAGAAAATCTGGGAATGATTGATTAATGCTATTTCCATATTTTGAGTTTTGGTTCACAAAATGCAAATAAACATTTCCTTTTTATTTTTTCAGTGATTGGTGAATAGTGTGATTAATAGAATCAACCCACATTTGTGATCATAGGAGAATTGGTATAAGCTGTTTTTAAATCAGTTAAGCTAAGTTAAAAGCTACCTTGCAGAAGAGAAAATGTTTGTGGTTAAACTGAGAGAAATCAAGGGAATATGTTTTGTAAAAATTATAGTTCATAGAGAGATAATAGGCAGGAATGGATAAACAATCAAGGGAAGCCCAATAATTGATTTAGTCAAGGTACTCCCAAGTTATCTTGTCTATGAAAGATCTGGACACTTGTTCACTTAACTGTGGCATGTAAGAGGGTTTGACTTAGTTCTTTTTCTATTGCTATAATAAAATACCTGAGACTAGATAAATTTTTTACAGAAGTTTATTTGACTCATGGTTTTAGAGGTTGGAGAATCCAAGAGCCTGGCACAGGCATCGGCTCTATCTCTGATGAGGGCCTTCTTGCTTTATTAGGGTACAGGGCATCACATGGAAAGAGAGTAAGAGAATGTGTGATATAACCTGATTTTTACAACAAACCACTCACATCAAAATGGCCTTAATCCATTCATGAGGATAAAGCCCTTATGATCTAAATAACTCCCATTAGTCCCCACCTCCTAACACTGCTTGATTGGAAATTAATGTTCCCACACTTGAACTGGGGAACACATTAAAACCATGGCAGGAACAATTTGTATAATGAATGGGATATTGTAGATACACTCCTAGCTAATATCACTGTAATACACAAATCTTACTGATTTTAGAGTGAATGAATTAATTATTTTTTTATAATGCCAGGGGCTAATTTTTAGCATGTTTATAAATCTGGGGCATAGAAAATAAGGAAGAATGTGCACATCTAGGCTTGTTTTTCACAGCTGAATTATTGATTTAGTCAAGGTACTCCCAAGTTCAGTTATGAAACAGTGATTTGCTCATAATAGGTGTTTAATAAACATTAGTGATCACTTGATGACTTAAATCATATACAGTTTCTGTTTATAAACTCATATTTTCTGAGATATACAGATTTAATACTTATTAGCTTTTTATAGGAAAGCTTTTCTTCCTTCCTTTCTTCAAATAAATTATCTAGAGATTCTAGTAGAGGTGATTCCACATATTGCTACAAAAGTGAAAATGGTCTTCTTAGATTTCATGGTAGCAACATCTAAACACAATATGTGTTTGGTCACTGTGTCCTCTATTTGTACCATTGATCTACCAGTCTGCTTTGGTGCCAATGCCATACTGTTTTTGTTACTATTGCTCTGTAGTATAGTTTAAGGTCTGGTATAATGATGCCACCTGTTTTACTCTTCTTGCTAAGGATTGCTTTAGCTATTCTGGGTTTCTTAGTTTTTCAGATGAATTTCATGATTGCTTTTTCTATTTCTATGAGGAATGACATTGGGATTTTGATGGGAATTGCATTAAATCTGTATAATGCTTTTGGAAGTATGGTCATTTTGATAATATTATTAGATAAAAGTGCCAAAAACACGCATTGGAGAAAAGATAGCCTCTTAAACAAATCTTGCTGGGAAAACTGAAAATCCATATGCAACAAAATGAAATTAAACCCCTATTTCTTACCATGCACAAAACTCAACTCAAAGTGGATCAAGGACCTAGGAATTAAACCAGAGACTCTGCATCTAATAGAAGAAAAAGTAGGCCCTAATCTTCATCATGTGGGATTAGGCCCTAACTTCCTTAATAAGACTCCTATAGTACAGAATTAAAACCAAGAATAAATAAGTGGGGTGGATTCAAACTAAAATGTTTCTTCTCAGCAAAAGAAACAATCTGTGAGGTGAATAGAGAGCCTACATCTTGGGAGCAAACTTTTACCTCTCACACATCAGATAGAGCACTAATCTCAAGGGTATATAAAGAACTCAAAATGCTAAGCACCAAAAAAACAAATAACCCAATCAATAAATGGGCCAAGGACCTGAAGAGACACTTTTCAGAAGATGATATACAATCAATCAACAAATATATGAAAAAAATGCTCATCATTGCTAGCAATTAGAGAAATGAAAATCAAAACTACTCTAAGATATCATCTCACTCCAGTCAGAATGGCAGCTATTATGAAGACAGACAACAATACGTGTTGGCTAGAATGAGGGGAAAAAGTTACAACCATACATTGCTGGTGGGACTGCAAATTGGTGCAGCTAATATGGAAAACGTTTGGAGATTCCTTGGAAAACTGGGAATGCAACCACCATTTGACCAAGCTATCCCTCTTGGGATATACTCAAAAGACTTGGTCTATACTCAAAAGACTTAAAAACAGCATACTGCAGGGATACAGTCACATCAGTGTTTATAGCAGCACAGTGCACAATAGCTACACTGTGGAACCAACCTAGATGAATGGATAACCTTCAGTAGATGAATGGATAAAAAAAATGTGGCCTATATACACAATGGGATATTACTCAGCAATAAAAGAGAATAAAATCATGGCATTTGCAGGTAAATGGATGGTGTTGGGGAAGATAATTCTAAGTGAAGTTAGCCAATTCCAAAAAGCCAAATGTCAAATGTTTTCTTTGATATAAGGAGGCTGATTATAATGGGGTAGCAAGGGGGAGCATGGGAAGAATAGATGAACTCTAGATAGGGCAGAGGGGTGGGAGGGGAAGGGAAGGAGCAGGGGTTTAGCAAGGGTGGTGGAATATGATGAACATCATTATCCAAAGTTCATGTATGAAGACACAAATTGGTGTGAACATACTTTATATACAATCAGAGATATGAAAAATTGTGCTGTATATGTATAAGAATTGTAGTACATTCCACTGTCATTTGTTTTTACATTTGTTTTAATTAAAATAAACAATATGTGTTTGGATTGTGTAATTATTTTAGTAGGACATCTAGCTCTGGTATTTATGAGTTTACATATGTATATGGAAGAAAACGTCTATAATCTTAAGCAATTAGAAAATTGTTTGATACTCTTGATTCTGGGATTTTGTAAAGAAACTATATTCTGTCATAGAATTATCATTTGTTGAAAATAATAGATAATTAGAGTTCTTTGCACATTTGGTTCTTGGTGTTTGAGAAATTTCCGTTTCTGTAAGAGAGAAATAGTTATTGATGTATCTTCATGCCTTCTCTACTGAGCTTGAAATTATGATTTCAGAGAACTGTGAAATATTACTAAATGAACATCAGATTACAAAAAATTATGTGGATTATAATCATTACAGATGAAGAAATAAATATGCAGAAAATATTAGACATAAATGTTTCTAAGAGGTATAGATTTGCTAATGAATGATATGTTTATTTTAAGAGTTTTTTTTCCCCTTGGTGCTAGGAATAGAACCCAGAGCCTTCTACATGCTAGGCAAATGGGATACCACTGATTTATACCTCCAGCCCTTATTTTGAGAATTTTTATTCATTCTTCAATTAGTAGATTTGTGACCAATTTATATGTACTTTGGATAATAATGATCATCACACTCCACCATCATTAATAAACCCATGCCTCCTCCCTTCCCCTCCAACCCTTTGCCCTATCTAGAGTTCATCTATTCCTCCCATGCTCCCCCTACTACCCCACAATGAATCAGCCTCCTTATATCTCTTTTATTGCTGAGTAATATTCCATTGTGTATATATGCCATATTTTTTCCATTCATCTATTGAAGGGCATCTAGTTTGGTTCCACAGTCTAGCTATTGTGAATTGTGTTGCTATGACAGATCAGTTTCAAGTGAGGAAATAGCAGACACCATTAAAATTCTACCAACCAAGAAAAGCCCAGGACTGGACGGATACATAGCTGAGTTCTACAAGACATTTAAAGGAGAATTAATACCAATACTCTCCAACATATTTCAGGAAATAGAAAAAGAGGCAGCACTTCCAAACTCATTTTATGAGGTGAATATTACTCAGATTCCAAAACCAGGCAAAGTCACATCAAAAAAAAGAAAACTTCAGACCAATATCTCTAATGAATATAGATGCAAAAATTCTCAATATAATTGTGGCAAATAGAATACAAAAACATATCAAAGAGATCATGCACCACAATCAAGTTGGATTCCTCCCAGGGATGCAAGGTTAGTTCAACATACAGAAATCAATAAATGTAATTCATCGTGTCAATAGATTTAAAGATAGGAGTCATATGATCATCTCAATAGATTCAGAAAAAGCATTTGACAAAATTCAGCACCGCTTTATGTTCAAAACACTAGAAAAACTAGGGATAACAGGAACATATCTCAACGTCATAAAGGCTATCTATGCTAAGTCCCAGGCCAACATCATTCTAAATGGAGAAAAATTAAAACATTCCCTCTAAAAATTGGGACAAGACAAGAATGCCCTCTTTTACCACTTCTATTTAAAATAGTTCTTGAAACACTGGCCAGAGCAATTAGATGAAAGAAATTAAAGGGATACACATAGAAAAAGAAGAACTCAGATTGGCACTATTTGCTGATGATATGATTCTATACCTAGAAGACCCTAAAATTCCACCAGAAAACTTCTAGAACTAGTAAATGAATTAAGCGAAGTAGCAGGATATAAAATCAACACTCATAAGTCAAAGGCATTTCTGTATATCAGTGACAAATCCTCAGAAAGGAAAACTAGCCATTTTCAATAGCCTCAAAAACAAACAAACAAAAACAAAAAACAACAAAACAAAACAACCTTGGGAATTAACTCAACAAAAGAGGTGAAAGATCTATATAATGAAAACTATAGAACCCGAAAGAAAGAAATCAAAGAAGACTTTAGAAGACGGAAAGATCTACCTTGCTCTTGGAGAGGCAGAATTAATATTATCAAATGATCATACTAGCAAAAGCACTATACAGATTTAATGCAATTCCGATCAAAATTCCAATGATATTCCTCATAGAAATAGAAAAAGCAATCATGAAATTCATGTGGAAAAATAAGAGACCCAGAATAGTGCCACAGTCCGGCTGCAGCAAAATAACCGGGGGGTGACAGATAACTTGTGTACGTTGATACAGCAGGAGTAGGAGCCGTTTATTGCAGGACAGGAGCAGTATTTATACATTCCACACAGCTTATCTAATTAGCATAAACTAGATACATCAGTTAACCAATCAGGAATCTCCACACTTAACGGCTCGCTTTTGTTACTTCTCAAACCACTCCCTCTGGCATTTTGCCAGGCACCATCCAGACTTGTTTACAAATTCTAACATTCCCCTGGCAAAATGCCAGGTGTTATTTTGACTTGTTTACAGACTCTAACATTTCCCCCTTTTGTTTAATTTAAATAACGACCATAGTGGTTTTTACAAAAACACCATAAATAACCTGCTACAAACAGAAAGGGAGGATACAAAATGCCACAATACCAAGCCAATTGATGGCTCCATGCAAGAAGCCCTTGGAAAAATTATACCAGCAATGACACTGTTAGCAAAGATATCGAGTTACAATTTGTAATAGATTACAGTTTGTTGTCTCAGTCCAGGTAAAGTAGTGTCTCAATAGATTAACTCACAGTCCAGGTAAGTTCTGCAGGCAGCTAGCTTAAATCACAGTCCAGGTAAGTTCTGCAGGCAACTGGCTTGATCCGAAGTCTCGTCCGGTTCTCAGCCGAAGTCTCGTCCGGTTTTCAGCAACACTGGAAATTCTTCCACCTTGGTCTTTACTGGCACTGGGATGAAGGCAGGAACTTCGGATGGCTGAAGAAAATCCTGTAGCATTCCACTAAGAAAACAACCTTCTGAACAATTTAGTACATTATCTCAAGGTTTTTTACATTTGAAATAAGCATTAAAAGTGCTCATTACTCATCAGCTTCCAGGTGTGGGAGAACCATTGTAGCTTAGTTATTGGCATTGAAAATGACCAAACATCAGGGACACCAGTAGCGTCTTCTGCTGGCTGTAGCATCCCGGGCAGCCCCAGATGGCCCTGGGGAGTGTCCCGGACTCAAATTGCTTCCGGGCACAGGTTTGGATTTGGGCTCTCGCAGTGGCGTTCTGCTTCCCGGGTGGGGGGCAGGGAAGAGCCGGCTGCCGCTGCTTGGAAACTCCTTGCTGCGCCATGACTGGCTCACGCACGTGGCAGCCGCCACGCGGCTTTACACAACCTCCGGTAATGAAAAGTATTCAGTAACAGCCTTTTGCTGCAACTTTTTTCCTGATAATCCTTCCTCCTCTGAACTTTTTTCTTCTTTCTGACTAGAGTTCTTGGGCTTTTATCAACACATGCCCTAACTATTCTTGGTTCCACTGGGGTGCCTCCTTCCCTTAGTAATTTACTTCTCACCCCTTCCATATCTTCATCATAAAGACAATACAATACACTGAGACAAAACAAGACACAAACATACTGTATCAATCTTCTCCGTTTTCTCAAAATGGCCATTTTTCCTCTCGCCCTATCTGCCTAGGGACGAGCAGATTGCTCCCGTCCTATCTATGGACGGGCAGCTTTTTTTCGTCACTTACCCTCGAGTGTCCCGGGGCTCCCCGTACGGGCCACCATCTGCCGCAGTCCGGCTGCAGCAAAATAACCGGGGGGTGACGAATAACTTGTGTACATTGATACAGCAGGAGTAGGAGCCGTTTATTGCAGGACAGGAGCAGTATTTATGCATTCCACACAGCTTATCTAATTAGCATAAACTAGATACATCAGTTAACCAATCAGGAATCTCCACACTTAACGGCTCGCTTTTGTTACTTCTCAAACCACTCCCTCTGGCATTTTGCCAGGCACCATCCAGACTTGTTTACGAATTCTAACATTCCCCTGCCAGGTGTTATTTTGACTTGTTTACAGACTCTAACAGAATAGCTAAAGCAATTTTTTAGCAGGAAGAGTGAAGCAGGTGGCATCACTATACCAGACCTTAAGCTATACTATAGAGCAATAGTAACAAAAACAGCATGATATTGGCGCCAAAGCAGACTGGTAGACCAGTGATACAGAATAGAGGACACAGAGACTAACCCACAAAACTACAATTATCTTATATTAGACAAAGGTGCCAAAAACATGCACTGAAGATAAGATAGCCTCTTCAACAAATGATGCTGGGGAAACTGGAAATCCATATTCAACAAAATGAAATTAAACCCATATCTTTACCATGCACAAAACTCAACTCAAAGTGGGTCAAGAATTTAGGAATAAAACCAGAGACCCTGCATCAGTAGGCCCTAATCTCCACCATGTGGTATTAGGCCCCAACTTCATTAATAAGACTCCTGAAGTGCAAGAATTAAAATCAAGAATCAATAAATGGGATGGACTCACACTAAAAAGGTTCTTCTCAGCAAAAGAAACAATCTGTAGGATGAATAGAGAGCCTACATCTTGGGAGCAAATTTTTATCCCTCACAAATCAGATAGAGCACTAATCTCTAGGGTATATAAATAACTAAAAAAGCTAAACACCAAAAAACCAGATAACCCAATCAACAAATGGGCCAAGGACCTGAAGAGGCACTTCTCAGAAGAAGATGTTCAATCAATCAACAAATACATGAAAAAATGCTCATCATCTCTATCAATTAGAGAAATGCAAATCAAAACCACTCTAAGATATTATCTCACTCCAGTCAGAATGGCAGCTATTTTGAATACAAACAACAATAAGTGTTGGCAAGAATGTGGGAAAAAGGTACACTCATAGCTGCTGGTGGGATTGCAAATTGGTGCAGACAATATGGAAAGCAGTATGGAGATTTCTTGAAAAATTTGAAATGGAACCATTATTTGATCCAGCTATCCCTCTCCCAGGTCTACACCCAAAGGACTTAAAAACAGCATACTACACAGCCACATCTATGATTCAAATTATTAAAATTTAATTTTAATCCATTATTTTAACCAATAAAATATGATGAGGTTTAGGTTAAATCCCTGGGGGAAATAGACCCACCTCTTGTTTAGAATCAGCTATAATAAAATAAAATAATTAAATTCACAAACTATCCAGAACCACTCATGGAAAATGAAGAGGAGATTCATGATCTGCAGGGACATACTAGCAGTTTCATATAATTTTGACATTGACCCAATAAATATTTAAGTTGGGATTGGCATTCAAGTCTGTCAAATCAAATCCAGAGTATTTTACGTATTCTTTCAAGTATTCTAATATGGATATTCATGCACTTAAATTGGTCCCTAGCATGCCAATATTTGTCCATATACATTTCAAATCTCATCCAACAGAATAAAAGAATGCATAGTAACGTCAGACAATGTCATCTTTATGTCACCAATTGGACTGGCTATAGAACAGCAAATATTAGATCCAATCTCAATTGTTGTAAATGCATCATATCTATTTTTACTGATTTTTCTTGATATTGTGGTCGTGTTGGTACACTTACTTCTTATTTCTGGTAAAGCAGAATGCCCTGAATTCCTCTAACTTTCTGTCTCTGTTCTTCTGATGGCAATGCTACTCAGTAAACTGGAAGAAGCCATGTAATTCTCTTGTTCACCCGTAGAATCATATCTATTTAGTTCCACTTTGAATTAAACTCAAAGTTTTCAAGGAATGACATCTCAAAATTACCAAAATGTAATTAAATATGTTTTAGTGTATTCATCACTTTTCAATATATTGATAATCCAATTTAGTCAATTTCTGTTTTGACTACAGTAGTCTTCAAATTGATACTCCTGTTTTCACCTTTATCTCTTGTACCTAAATTTTGGTGCCTATGTTAACCTTACTGATCTCATTTTATATCCCTTCTAAGTATTCTTTAGTGTTCTACAATTGTTTGCAGTTCCTACCTCTCATGCCCTTATAATTTTCAGCCTTTCTGAATTGTGTTCCCAGAATTCTATTTTCAAATTGAAACACTCTCATAATTTTGAAATTTCATGAGCAATATAAAATGATTTCAGTATTTTACAACTTTATTTTTCATGTAATTTTAAAGAAAATAACTCATGTACAAATGAGTATCCTAATATAATTTGTGATTAAAACTTTATTACTTGGGCTCAGTAGCATATATGCTTGTAATTTCATCTACATCTATATTAAGAAGCCATAATCTATATATTTATACGAAAGTACAAGTAATTCATCTAAATTTCAAAAAGGCTTTATAAATATCACAGAATGTGTGGGAAGAAAGTTTGAGATAATTTTAGAGTAATGGCCCAAGAGGAGTTTAAAATAAATAAGTAATCTTCTCTGATGGTTGAAACAATTCCTCATGTTGGAAAATCCTAGGCTAGAAAAATAATAGAGTGATTTGACACGTGAATTGGAAAGGATAGATTGCTGTTCTGTTGTGGATAGGCTTTTTATATTTTAAAAGTTGTAATATTTTTATTTAGAGAATGATTGAATTTCTGGGCATGTAATGTATATATTGCAATTTAAATAATTGAAGTTTCTTCATATTTTTAAGAGTTC
Organism: Marmota flaviventris; assembly: GCF_047511675.1. Lineage (NCBI taxonomy): Eukaryota > Metazoa > Chordata > Mammalia > Rodentia > Sciuridae > Marmota > Marmota flaviventris. The sequence goes on along the minus strand of NC_092503.1, from coordinate 64,610,241 downwards.
TTCAGTTTGAAAGATAAGCCTTTCCTGCAAATACAAGATAAATTAGCCTGTGAGTTGTACTGGTCAATCACCTCTGAATGAAAATGCTTACAGAAGTTCTGAAGTGTCCTTATATATTCAGTCTCTTTGAATTGTGTTCCTAGAACTCCATTTTCAAATTGAAACACTCTCATAATTTTGAAATTTCATGAGCAATATAAAATGATTTCAGTATTTTACAAATTTATTTTTTTCATGTAATTTTTAAAGAAAATAACCCATGTACAAGTGAGTCTCTTAATATGATTTGTGATTAAAACTTTATTACTTGGGCTCAATAGTATATGCCTGTAATTCCATCTACTCAGGAGGCTGAGGCAGGGAGATCTTGAGTTTCAGGACAGCCTGGGCAACATGTCAAAACCGAGATGCAAAACAAAACAGAATAAAATAATACGAAATGCTGTATCATTTGTGCAAATTAGGTCAAATTGATTTTGAGAAACTAGTAAAAGAATTCTCATTTATATCGTCCAGAAATACAGAAAAAGCACTGATCAAAAGACTATCCAGATTTTTGTGATTTAAAACAGGTAGAATAAATTAACTGGTGATTTTACAAATGGTCTTTACAAAGCAGAATAGCAGTGTCCTGTATTACAATATGACAAAAGAGAGACTGATCTTTTAGTGTTGGTCCAAAGTGATTGAAAGGAAGAAAACCTAGTAGAGCTACAATTTTCACAGCTTCTTCCTTTACTACAGAATTGATTTAAAAAAAAAAAACCGATGTGAGCTCATTTATATCCAGTGACCTTACTCTATGTCCCAAAGATATTATAGTTATCGTGTTCTATTAAGCTTTCTTTACAAAATGTAAGATTAATATTAGTTTAATTGAAAGATTGAACAGAAACACTGATATCCATTCAACCAAATCATTAAATTCAACACTCCATATGGACACAAAGAACATCTAATTTATCCAATTAAAATAATTTCCATGCCCTTCAAAGGTGTATTGCCATAACAAGAGCTGAACCACTTTTTAATAATGCCACATTGTGTCCTCTTATGGTGACTTCAAGAGAAAAGAAGTATTTTATTTTATGGGCTAGGTATCTTGGACACTGAACCTAAGTATTGTATAATGAAAAGGAAAGAATAGAGTCCCTTTTAATTATGCCCCTGTATGAAAATTTGGCAAATAAAATGTATTTACTTTGTTTTTTGTTCCACATGAATTATTTTATTGGCAGGTTTATTTATTAATTATCCAGAGCAATGATTTTGAGAAGCCCAAGCAAGTCTACTGAATAATAGATAATGTAGTCTTCCTAGTAAGTCCATCAGGGATATTCAAGTTATTCTTGACAATAACAAAAACTATTCTGAAAAAGAGCAACTTAGGAAAAATATCTTAAACTTGAATTTGAGTGTATATTAATATAAAATGATTTTGCTATTTTTCTAAGTGAACTGTAGAAAATTACAATGAAGCAAAATAATAAAGGTGTTATGGAATTCTAGGGAACCATAATATAAAATACCACAACAGAGAACAACCATCAAGTTTGTTCCTTTTATTTTGGAAATAATTTGAGAGAGAGGGAGTAGTTGTACAAGTAAACAGAATAGGAGGTAAACTCCACAAAAAGTTTATTATTGCCTAGAACAGTAAAATCACTATGGTGTCCAGTATACATTTGTTTGAGTTATTTCTCCAAAGAGATCTTATGTTTAGCAATGGGTTAAATCTAGTAAAAATCCTTAAGAAGAAAATGCTAATTTACAAGTGAAGGGTCACAGAAAAAGAGCTCACATTTCCAAAAAAAATTTAGTCAGCAACAAACTATCTATGAGTCACCAGTAATATGTAACCCCTGTTGAGTCAACCTGTCCTTATTACAGAACTAACCAGAACTCTGGCCATTGTGTTGTCTAGTAAAGCACAATTTACAGAATAATGAAGTGATGGTTTCATCATGTCCCAGATTACATCAGATCTAGTATCCTAAGCTTTAGATGACCTTGTTCATGTTGGACATGAACAGTCCAGAGCACATCTGGGAAAATGGGTGGAAGGCCGTTTTAGGAAACAGCCATGTGCTTGAGAGGCTTGTGCCAAATATCTTCCTCTGATAATTTATTCATTATATCTGATGCCAACTTACAAAATGTGAGGAGCAATATCTCAACTTCTATTTATTGAAATCTATGTCTGATCTACTGTTTCATGACAAATATTTCCTAAAGGGTCATTAATAGTTTCTGTTCAAATTCATCCAATACTGAAGGAAATTTTTACTTTTGACTTCTCAGTTGCATTTGACATTGTTGTTAATTAACCATACTCTTTTTTTTTAAAATTCTCTTTCCTGAGCTTCTAATACATCATCTTCTCCTAGCTTTCTATTTCCATGACTTATGCTTCCTAAAAGGTTACTTTTCTCTTCTTCCCTTAGCTACTGGCATTACTTGCTCTTTTGTCCTGTTTCCTCTCTTTGAACCACTGTGCACTTTTTTTTCTTAGAATCATCTTCAGTTGTCATCCATGTGTGGAGGGCTCCTGGTTTGTTTGTGAGTCCCAGACTTCTTCCCTGAATTCCAGGCGTACTTAACAGTGACTTGCTGGACATCTCCACTTGAATGTATATACATATTGGTAAAAGATGTGAGAGAAGAAATCATTTCATTCTTCAAAGTGCAAGTCAGTCATTATTACTTAATTGTTCTGTTAGACTATAAATAAATGAAGGTATGTGTCTTGTTTAAGGCCACATCTATAAAACTGGCCCACTGCTGAGTAGGTACTTTATTGCTACTAGTTAAATGAATGGCTGAATGAATCAATGAGGGAATTATCAAACTCAGACACTTCTCCATTGTAAGTAAGTTTCCCATTACAGTTACTCTGGTGGAACCCCCATCATTCCTCACATGTGATTCAGCAACAGATTCCCATCCAATGTCCCTTAAAGCCATCTTGATTTAGAAAGATTTCATAAACCAATTCATGTAATATAAAGCAGAAAATGTTAGCCTCCTGAAGCACAAATCTTATCAGACCATGCTCCTGTTTAATACATTTCATTGGATTTCCACTGTTTGTAGGGGGGGAAATAACATTTTTGGCTTGGTCTATAGGAGCTCTATGGCCTGTTTTCTGTTTATGACAACACCTCATGTTTCCCCTATCATTTTTTATATTAATAATACTCTGATTGTTTAACTTCTTTAAATGTGCCACAGTTTTTGTCATAACTGGGGTTTCTTTCTGGCTAATTTCACATCTTGGCATAAAGTTATTTCCTCTAGAAACCTTCTCTGAAATATTTAGCTCATGTTATGTTTTCCTTTGATTTCAAGAGTACTGTGTACTTCCTTATCAGACTCATCCTTAAACATTCTAGTAATGTCTTATTTCATTACAGGTCTTTTCCACTAGCTTGCCCTTAGGTAGGGTAGGACCACAATGATCTTGTCTATAATTAGGCCCTGAGATTCTAGTACAGAGTCTGGTACTTCATAAGTGTGTAATTGTTGTAATTGTCAAATGTATGAACAGAGCTATTGTAGCATGTTCATAAATTGCCTTTCTTGTTTCTATTGGATTGTGCTATTCATCTAGATTTGATACAATTTAATGCATGACAAAGAAAATCAAACACTACTAAAATCATTCTGTTTTGAAATCCAGTAATATATTTGAAGACCAGAGATTTAATTAAAAATGAATGACTTATGTAAAGAAATATAACAACTGGATTCACAGAATTGCAGTCTATAGTCTATTAACTCTAGTATTTGTAATGTACTGTAGCAAATAATATGTCTAAAGGAGTTAGGAACAATATTTAAATAGGTTTAGTATTGTTTCAAGATTAGTTGGGGAATCAATCAAGTGGGAAAGTTAAAAGAAAAATACCAGTGTACCTGGAGTAAATTGTTCAGAATTTAGTACACAGAAGTAAAGTTTTGGTTTATATGTTTTTAAATTTAGTTATTTTTATTCATTCCTATGGGAACTCTGTAAGATTTGTGATATATTGACAGATGAAAACCATAAAGCCAAGAAAGTGAACCTATTCAAAATAAATAAGTTACTAAGGGTTAAGGTTGCACCACAAAACCAAATATTCTAAGTCTTCACCCCATGTTTTATGCACTAGGCTAAATAGAGTATCTTGTAACTCACTTTACATAATTTTCTGGTCCATTTACTCACTTGCTTCAGTAAATGTGCTCCTCCATTAGATCACTTACCACCATATTTTGCCTTGTTTCTCCATTTTAGCCCAGAGCAAACAATTCATTTAAAAAACGTGGTTTCCATAATGTGTTAGGGAAGTGGGGTAAAGAGATCTTCTAAAGACCCAACTATTCCTCCAGAAATGATAGTATAAGGAAGTCAGTCTTTTTTTTTTTTAATTTCAACTAAGGGGAAATTGAAAACTACTTTTAAAAATTAAGTAATGTGTGTATGTGTGTGTATATATAATGCATAACATGTTCTAAATTTTCTACATGTATTAGCTTATATAATCTTAAAAATAACCCTATGGAATAGATAATAACACTGTCCCTATTTTACAGATGAAGAAGTTGAGTCACAGGGAGGTTCAGAAAGTTGCCCCTAAGTGATGAATGGATGGGATTCTAACCTAAACCATGAGGACACAGAACCTGCTTTTAGCCACTATGGAAATCTATTTCTCATTATCTGTTTTCTCTTGACTTCCTTAGAGCTCTTCCATTCATGTATTCAACAAACATTTATCAAACACCTAATATTGGTCAGACACTGGAGGGGAAAATCAGATATAGTTTTGTCTTTATGGAAATTTATTAACTTATCTCTACCAACATTGAATATTCTGTGGAATGCTGATATTTTCTTCCTCAATTGGATGTGTAATGGAGGTCCAGCTATATATAGTAAGATGAGAAATTGATGTTTGAAAAGACATTGTAGTGTACAGGAACTCTATAAAGTTTCTTTTTTTAATTAATTAATTTATACTAGGGATTCAACCCAGGGGTGCTCTTCCACTAAATATTCTTTTAATAACCCCAGGTCTTTTTATTTTTTATTTGAAGACAGGATCTTTCCATGTTGCTTGAGGCCTCATGAAGTTATTGAGGCTGTCCTTGAACTTGAGATCCTCTTGTCTTAGCCTCCTGAGCAATTGGAATTATAGGCACGAGCCACTGTAACTGACAAGTTTCTTTTTATTGAAGGAAAGAGGTTATGTAAATTTGAATGTGAGTCTTTTTTTTGTAAATATAGGCATAAGGAACCTATATTACAGGCAATAAGATATTAAATGGAGGAGATTTGAAACAAACATGGGAAGTGTGAAAGTGTGTGGGTACATGTGCATGTGCACACTGTGTGGTGTTAATACAGGAATAATGTAGTAGAAAAAGAAATTCAAATGATGGCTACAAAAATCCCAGTGTTACAAAAATGAATAAAAGAGAGATTGACAACAGAAGAGAAGATAATTAGTAGTTTAAAATATGAGGAGGTAAAAAGCAGAAAGAAAATAGCTATGAACAGAGAACTACATATTTCTAAGTTATAGAAATCCTTATGTAAGCAATTTTGTATGTGAAGAAATAGTGACCAGAAAGAAAAAAAATAAATCTAGGAGATTAATTATTAAAATATTCTTTTAATAACTAAATCATCAGTCATTAAGATTTTTTATTTTCAAAACTGGATACTAAACCTGGGGCCTCATACATGCTAGGCAGGAGCTCTACCACTAAGCCAAATCTACAGCCCCTTGTCATTAGAGATTATTTTTGTCTCTTTTATTCTGTTTTTACATGACCTAGCCACTCTTTTTTCTTTCTTCACGAAACCTTCTCCTCAACCACTTGAGTATAATTAGCTTCTTTAGAGGAATATAGACCTGTCAAGAATAGGCCAAGATAGCATGCTATAAGAATTCTATTGAAACCATCATCCTATCTGGGGATTTTGTAGATCTAGACTACCCAAGTACAAACTCTGCCATTGAGTGATTGCATCTAGTATGAATATCACATGAATTTCTGGGTAGTTCAATATTGGAAAGTTGTCAGAAAATTTGAGTCAATTAACAAAAAAGGTAACAAAACAAAAGCAACTGGGAGATAGGGATGATTTATGAGGAAATATTGAAATAAATACATTTGCTGTATCACCTCCAAGCTATATAATATAAAATTCTGAAATGAGCATTTAAAAAAAAAACACCTAATAATTTCCATGAACTTTCAAAATACATTCCAGCTGAGATAATATTTCATTTGTTTAAAATTTGAATATTAGAAATTATTAACATTAATAACTGATGGTAAAATTTCAAGTAATTTTATAAACTAGTACAATTTCTAGATGTGTATAGTGACATAAATTATTGTTTTTTTTGTGAGCAAATGCTGATTAAAAATCAGTTAACTGAATTTGATAGTTTATGAAAACTTGCCAATATTATGCAGTGTTGGTGAAATCTTATGGTATCTCTGACATACTAGAATTTATTAATTTTAAAACAAACACATACCAAGAAATCACATTGGCAAAAATTCAATATATCTATAATCTGAAGGATCAGGGAGATGGAAATAAAAACTTTATAATTTTCAACATTCACCCATTGTATGGAGGAGACAAGAATTAAAATAGACCACTAAAGAATTGTGAAAAACAAATTTTTTCCCCTTAATGTAAATATTAATGGAGGAATCATTAAAGGGGATGGAAAGATATTTGATTTTGATATTGGCATTGATATTAAAATTTAAATAATGTACTATTAAATTCTGCATTTCATTGTTATGATAGGGAATTTCAAAGTCATATTTGGCAATTTTAAATATATAGAAGATGAGATAAGATAGCTTATCTTAAAATCAGTTTATAGCATCTGTTTTCAATTAAATGTTGATCAGAAATCTTCTCTATATTTTTAAAATTCTGCCTCTCTATTTATTTATTATTTGCTCTTTCTAGTTATACATGGCAATAGGGTGGAATTCTATTTGAAGTTTCAGAACAAGACATGTTTGACTAAAGAGTAGTTGTAAGTTACACGTTTATTTATTGGTAACCAATTGATTTGCAACCAGTGAATTTTTTGTTAATTTACCGCATAATTTTATAAGCTCCTGTTCTATGATGGGCTCAGTATAAAGAAAATCAGGTTATTTAAAGTTTCATACGCAGTGGATCAAGTCTTTAGCAACCACTGTTTCCTTTTGGGTTTTAACTCTTCAAGTCATTGGCAGTTTGTTTTGATTTATGTAGAAAGGTGGGAAATGATGTTCTAAACTCAGTTTTTGTTCAAACTAAATAAAATCAAACATCTTTCCTCCATTTCCTTTAATACTACATCCATTAATATTTACATTAAGGAAAAAAAAGTTGTTCTTTGCAATTCTTTAGTGGTCTATTTTAATTCTTTTTTTAAAATTTTTTATTGTTGGTTGTTCAAAACATTACATAGTTCTTGACATATCATATTTCACACTTTGATTCAAGTGGGTTATGAACTCCCATTTTTACCCCATATACAGATTGCAGAATCACATCAGTTACACATCCATTGATTTACATATCGCCATACTAGTGTCTGTTGTGTTCTGCTGCCTTTCCTATCCTCTACTATCCCCCCTCCCCTCCCCTCCCCTCCCCTCCCCTCCCCTCTTCTCTCTCTACCCCCTCTACTGTCATTCATTTCTCCCCCTTGTATTATTTTTCCCTTTACCCTCACTTCCTCTTGTATGTAATTTTGTATAACCCTGAGGGTCTCCTTCCATTTCCTTGCAATTTCCCTTCTCTCTCCCTTTCCCTCCCACCTCTCATCCCTGTTTAATGTTAATCATCTTCTCATGCTCTTCGTCCCTACTCTGTTCTTAGTTACTCTCCTTATATCAAAGAAGACATTTGGCATTTGTTTTTTAGGGATTGGCTAGCTTCACTTAGCATAATCTGCTCTAATGCCATCCATTTCCCTGCAAATTCTATGATTTTGTCATTTTTTAATGCAGAGTAATACTCCATTGTGTATAAATGCCACATTTTTTTTATCCATTCGTCTATTGAAGGGCATCTAGGTTGGTTCCACAGTCTTGCTATTGTGAATTGTGCTGCTATGAACATCGATGTAGCAGTGTCCCTGTAGCATGCTCGTTTTAGGACTTTAGGGAATAGACCGAGAAGGGGAATAGCTGGGTCAAATGGTGGCTCCATTCCCAGCTTTCCAAGAAATTTCCATACTGCTTTCCAAATTGGCTGCACCAATTTGCAGTCCCACCAGCAATGTAAAGTGTACCCTTTTCCCCACATCCTCGCCAGCACTTGTTGTTGTTTGACTTCATAATGGCTGCCAATCTTACTGGAATGAGATGGTATCTTAGGGTGGTTTTGATTTGCATTTCTCTGACTGCTAGAGATGGTGAGCATTTTTTCATGTACTTGTTGATTGACTGTATGTCCTCCTCTGAGAAGTGTCTGTTCAGGTCCTTGGCCCATTTGTTGATTGGGTTGTTTGTTCTCTTAATGTCTAATTTTTTGAGTTCTTTGTATACTCTGGATATTAGGGCTCTATCTGAAGTGTGAGGAGTAAAGATTTATTCCCAGGATGTAGGCTCCCTATTTACCTCTCTTATTGTTTCTTTTACTGAGAAAAAATTTTTTAGTTTGAGTAAGTCCCATTTGTTGATTCTAGTTATTAACTTTTGTGCTATGGGTGTCCTATTGAGGAATTTGGAGCCCGACCCCACCGAATGTAGATCGTAGCCAACTTTTTCTTCTATCAGACGGCGTGTCTCTGATTTGATATCAAGCTCCTTGATCCATTTTGAATTCACTTTTGTGCATGGCAAGAGAAAGGGATTCAGTTTCATTTTGTTGCATATGGATTTCCAGTTTTCCCAGCACCATTTGTTGAAGATGCTATCCTTCCTCCATTGCATGCTTTTAGCCCCTTTATCAAATATAAGATAGTTGTAGTTTTGTGGATTGGTTTCTGTGTCCTCTATTCTGTACCATTGGTCCACCCGCCTGTTTTGGTACCAGTACCATGCTGTTTTTGTTACTATTGCTGTGTAGTATAGTTTGAAGTCTGGTATCGCTATACCGCCTGATTCACACTTCCTGCTTAGCATTGTTTTTGCTATTCTGGGTCTTTTATTTTTCCATATGAATTTCATGATTGCTTTCTCTATTTCTACAAGAAATGCCGTTGGGATTTTGATTGTCATTGCATTAAACCTATAGAGAACTTTTGGTAATATCGCCATTTTGATGATGTTAGTTCTGCCTATCCATGAACAGGGTATATTTTTCCATCTTCTAAGATCTTCTTCTATTTCTCTCTTTAGGGTTCTGTAGTTTTCATTGTATAAGTCTTTCACCTCTTTTGTTAGGTTGATTCCCAAGTATTTTACTTTTTTTGAAGATATTGTGAATGGAGTGGTTGTTCTCATTTCCATTTCAGAGGATTTGTCGCTGATATACAGGAATGCCTTTGATTTATGCGTGTTGATTTTATATCCTGCCACTTTGCTAAATTCATTTATTAGCTCTAATAGTTTCTTTGTAGACCCTTTTGGGTCTGCTAGGTATAGAATCATGTCACCTGCAAATAGTGATAATTTAAGTTCTTCTTTTCCTATTTTTATGCCTTTAATTTCTTTCATCTAATTGCTATGGCCAGTGTTTCGAGAACTATGTTGAACAGAAGTGGAGAGAGAGGGCATCCCTGTCTTGTTCCAGATTTTAGAGGGAATGCCTTCAATTTTTCTCCATTCAGAATGATGCTAGTCTGAGGCTTAGCATAGATTGCTTTTACAATATTGAGGTATGTTCCTGTTATCCCTATTTTTTCTAGAGTTTTGAACATAAAGGGATGCTGTACTTTGTCGAATGCTTTTTCCGCATCTATCGAGATGATCATATGGTTCTTATTTTTAAGTCTATTGATGTGGTGAATAACATTTATTGATTTCCGTATATTGAACCAGCCTTGCATCCCAGGGATGAATCCTACTTGATCATGGTGCACAATTTTTTTTGATATGTTTTTGTATCCGATTCGCCAGAATTTTATTGAGGATTTTTGCATCTAGGTTCATTAGAGATATTGGTCTGTAGTTTTCTTTCTCTGAAGTGTCTTTATCTGGTTTAGGTATCAGGGTGATGTTGTCCTCATAGAATGAATTTGGAAGTTCTCCCTCTTTTTCTATTTCCTGAAGTAGCTTGAAAAGTATTGGTATTAGTTCCTCTTTAAAGGTTTTGTAAAACTCTGCTGTATACCCATCTGGTCCTGGGCTTTTCTTAGTTGGTAGTCTTTTGGTGGTTTCTTCTATTTCCTCAATTGATATTGGTCTGTTTAGGTTGTCTATATCCTCCTGACTCAATCTGGGCAGATCATATGACTTAAGAAATTTATCTATGCCTTCACTATCTTCTAATTTATTGGAGTATAAGGATTCAAAATAATTTTTGATTATCTTCTGTATTTCTGAAGTGTCTGTTGTGATATTGCCTTTTTCATCCCATATGCTAGTAATTTGAGTTCTCGCTCTTCTTCTCTTCGTTAGCATGGCTAAGGGTCTGTCAATTTTGTTTATTTTTTCAAGGAACCAACTTTTAGTTTTGTCAATTTTTTCAATTGTTTCTTTTGTTTTGATTTCATTAATTTCAGCTCTGATTTTAATTATTTCTTGCCTTCTACTTCTTTTGCTGTTGTTTTGCTCTTCTTTTTCTAGGATTTTGAGATGAAGTATGAGATCATTTATTTGTTGGATTTTTCTTTTTTTAAGGAATGAACTCCAAGCAATGAATTTTCCTCTTAGAACTGCTTTCAATGTGTCCCATAGATTCCGATATGTTGTGTCTGTGTTTTCATTTATCTCTAAGAATTTTTTAATTTCCTCCTTGATGTCTTCTATAACCCATTGGTCATTCAGTAACCTATTGTTCATTCCCCAAGTGATGTATGCTTTTTCCTTCCTTCTTTTATCTTTGATTTTCAGTTTCATTCCATTATGATCAGATAAGATGCATGGTATTATCTCTACTCCTTTATATTGTCTAAGAGTTGCCCTATGACATAATATATGATCTATTTTTGAGAAGGATCCATGTGCTGCTGAGAAAAAAGTGTAACTGCTTGATGTTGGGTGGTGTATTCTATATATGTCAATTAAGTCTAGGTTATTAATTGTGTTATTGAGTTCTATAGTTTCCTTATTCAACTTTTGTTTGGAAGATCTGTCCAGTGGCGAGAGAGGTGTGTTGAAGTCTCCCATGATTATTGTATGGTGGTCTATTAGATTCTTGAACTTGAGAAGAGTTTGTTTGATGAACATAGCAGCACCATGGTTTGGGGCATATATACTTATGATTGTTATGTCTTGTTGGTGTATGGTTCCCTTGAGCACTATGTGGTGTCCTGCTTTATCCCTTTTGATTAACTTTGGCTTGAAATCTATTTTATTTGATATGAGTATGAACACACCTGCTTGTTTCCGAAGTCCATATGAGTGATATGTTTTTTCCCAACCTTTCACCTTCAGCCTATGTATGTCTTTTCCTATCAAATGCGTCTCCTGTAGGCAGCATATTGTTGGGTCTTGTTTTGTGATCCATTCTACTAGCCTGTGTCTCTTAATTGGTGAGTTTAAGCCATTAACATTTAGGGTTATTATTGAGATATGGGTTGTTCTTCCAGCCATATTTGTTTATTTCTGTTACTAAACATGGTTTGTTTTCCTCTTTGATTATTTTCCCCCCTTTACTGTCCTACTTCCCACTGTTGGTTTTCATTGTTATTTTCCATTTCCTCTTCCTGTAATGTTTTGCCGAGGATGTTTTGAAGAGATGGTTTTCTAGCTGCAAATTCTTTTAACTTTTTTTTATCATGGAAGGTTTTAATTTCATCTTCCATCCTGAAGCTTAATTTCGCTGGATACACAATTCTTGGTTGGAACCCATTTTCTTTCAGTGTTTGAAATATGTTATTCCAGGATTTTCTAGCTTTCAGAGTCTGTGTTGAAAGATCAGCTGTTATCCTGATTGGCTTACCCCTAAATGTAATCTGCTTCCTTTCTCTTGTAGCCTTTAAAATTCTCTCCTTATTCTGTGTGTTTGGCATCTTCATTATAATGTGTCTAGGTGTGGATCTCTTATGATTTTGCACATTCGGCGTCCTGTAGGCTTCTAGGATTTGGGATTCTGTCTCATTCTTCAAGTCTGGGAAGTTTTCTCGTATTATTTCATTGAATAGATTGCTCATTCCTTTGGTTTGGACCTCTATATCTTCCTGTATCCCAATGACTCTTAAGTTTGGTCTCTTTATGTTATCCCATATTTCTTGTATGTTCTGCTCATGGTTTCTTAACAGTCTTGCTGAGCTGTCTATGTTCTTTTCAAGTTGAAATACTTTGTCTTCTTTGTCTGATGTTCTATCTTCTAAGTGTTCTACTCTGCTGGTAGTATTCTCAATTGAGTTTTTAAGTTGGTTTATTGCTTCCTGAATTTCTAGGATTTCTGTTTGTTTGTTTTTTATAACCTCTATCTCCCTGTATTGTTGATCCTTTGCTTCCTGGATTTGTTTGTGTAATTCATTGTTGAAGTGATGTTTCATTGTCTGATTTTGCTGTCTAATGTCTTCCTTGATACTCCAGATCATCTGAAGCATGTATATCCTGAATTCTTTATCTGACATTCCATCTGCTGCAGCTGTTACCTCTTCTAAAGTTGAGTTGACCTGCATTGCTTGTGGTCCTTTCTTTCCTTGTCTTTTCATACTGCTTGCGTTTCTTTCTGCTTGGTGAAACTGTTGTGTTTTTGAAATGTTTTTTTTCCCCTATATATTTATATTGCTCTTGTATAGTTGAAAAGTCTCCCTTGCAGGGTCAGGCGGCGGTCTGCCTACCTTGCAGGCGCGGGCGGCGGCTCTTCTCTGCCCCTCCTCCAATTGGTGTGAGGTGTCTACAACGCCCACGGACCCCTGGGCCTGTTCTGCCGGTCGATCGCAGGTCTGCCTACCTTGCGGGCGCGGGCTGTGGCTCTGCTCTGCCCTTACTCCAATTGCGGTGTCGTGACTACCACGCCGGCAGGTCACTGGGCCTGTTGCGGACACGGGCGGCGGCTCTGCTCTGCCCTTACTCCAATTGGGGTGTCGTGACTACCACGCCGGCAGGTCACTGGGCCTGTTGCGGACACGGGCGGCGGCTCTGCTCTGCCCCTACTCCAATTAGGGTGACGAGTGACCACGCCGGCAGGCCACTGGGCCTGATCCACCGGTCGGTTGCAGGTCTGCCTACCCTGCAGGCGCGGGCGGCAGCTCTGCTCTGCCCCCCCTCCAATTGGTGTGACTTGTCTACCACACCCGCGGACCGCTGGGTCTCTTCCGGGCGCGGGCGAAGGCTGTGCTCTGCTCCTACTCCAATTGGGGTGACGTGGCTACCACCCCGGCCGGGCGCTGGGCCTGTTCCACTGGTCGGTCGCAGGTCTGCCCACCTTTCGGGCACGGGTGGTGGCTCTGCTCTGCCCCTACTCCAATTGGGGTGACGTGTGTACCACGCCGGCAGGCCGCTGGGCCTGATCCGCCGGTCTGTCGCAGGTCTGCCTACCTTGCAGGCGCAGGCGGCGGCTCTGCCCTGCCCCTCCTACCACGCCCGCGGACCGCTGGGCCTGATCTGCAGGTTGGTCGCAGGTCTGCCCACCCTGCAGGCACGGGTGGCGGTTCCGCTCTGCCCCCACTCCAATTGGGGTCACGTGACCACCACACCAGCAGGGCCTGATCCGGGCACGGGTGAAGGCTCTGCTTTGCCCCTACTCCAGTTGGGGTGACGTGTGTACCACGCTGGCAGGCCGCTGGGCCTGACCCGCCAGTCTGTCGCAGGTCTGCCTACCTTGTAGGTGCGGGCGGCGGCTCTGCCCTGCCCCTCCTACCATGCCCGTGTACCACTGGGTCGCAGGTCTGCCCACCTTGCGGGCGCGGGTGGCGGCTCCACTCCGCCCCCTCTCCAATTGGTGTCACGCGACCACCACGCCGGCGAGCTGCTGGGCCTGCTCTGGGCGTGGGCGGCGGCCCGGCTCCTCCCCTCTGGCTCAAAGACAAAGCGAGAGAGACTCGGGTGTCTGTGACTCACCCTCCCTACCAGGAGACCAACTGTTTCTGTCGCCGCTGGTATTGATGAAGTTCTCTCATCTGCCGCTTTCTGATGACATCAGATCTCTGCCATGTTGGTATCCTATGCGAATGGCAGCACTTCGTTCCCTTTGCTGGGTGACCAAAGCAACGGGTGAGTCCTGACCGGCCCTCACAAGCCCTGTGTCAGTCCTGTTGCCACTGCCCACGAAGGCTCGGTTGGTATTTACCTCCACAGTACTCAGCAGGACCCGGACCGAGAGGCAGTTTCCGCGGGCTCCTTAGCCCTGGGCCAGAGCAGTTCCGGGAGCCGGAACTCAGCCACTCCGTGCTCGGTGTATGCTCCGATATGAGCAGGCTCCAAGAAGCACTCTCCGCGGGTTATTTAGCATTGAGCCTGAGTAATCTGTCTGCAAGCCGCAGGCGAATGGCAGCCTGGAATTACCTGTTCTATGGCTGAATGAGCTGTGGTCAGTTGAAAACAGGGATGGTGACGTCAGCTCTCCAAGATGGTGGCCGCTGGCCTCCTCTGTGATCTGACCGGTGTGGAGAACCGAATTGGACCGCTTACTTCCCCCACCTCGAACCCAGAATTCAGCACTGAGTACGGTGCTTGCACGGCTGGCAGAAACTGCAGCGCTGTATACCTGTGTCACTATCTCTTCGTTTCCCAGCGCACGCTGCAGACTCTAGCCGCAGGGCGATTTGCTGAATAAGCAGTGTTACCCTCCGTGCGACAAATCTCTTGCGTTTGAGTCCCCGCAGCCAATCCCCGTGCGATGGAAATTCTTCCTCCAGGTTCCGGAGCACCCCACTATTGCTGGAAATTCCTAACAAGATAGACTTTAGCAGTCCTGACTCGTCATTCTCCCACACAGTGGCGTGGCCCACGGGGGCAATGCACTCCCCTCGCCACCATCTTCCTGTTTCTCTATTTTAATTGTTGACTCCTCCATACAATGGGTGAATGTTGAAAATTATTTTGAACAGAACCTAGTTTTGTTAGTTGTTGCTTAATCAGTTTTTTATTGAATCTGTTATTATTTACTAGGTTATGATATACCTGGGGCCTTTCTTTAGGATTGTTTATTTTGTTCATTAATTGGGTTATCATTCTTATTATCATTGTAAATCATTGTAGTGTTATTATGCATTTTAATATCTGATGGTATAAGTGCTCTTGATTATTCATTATTATCCCCACAAATCTTCTTGGTTTTCAAACCTATATATTTGTTTATGTACAATTTAAGTTTATTTTTCTGATAATAAAGTGATTGGTTTGTGAAAATTACTTCTTTAAATCTGAAATTTCTTTCAACTTTTAAATGGTCTTAGAAAGATTTGTGATATTAAGTCCTCCACAATTGTAAATTTAGTGTGTTTCTACATTCATTTCATGGTTTTATTTGTAAAGAAACTACAGATTTTCTTAGTGTCTTTCTTATGTAGTCCTTGTTTATGGCTTATGAAGAGATTTTCCCCATTTTTATCTTTTTACTGGTTAAGGATGTAGTAAAGTTATATGCTTTTGATTTTGGTAATATTATATTCAATGATTAATTTTACATTATCCTCTATTTTATCTTCTGTCACATTTGGTATGAATAATAGTTTTGTTCTCCTCCTCTTCAATAGTTATAATACTTATTTATCTTCCATCTATAATTACAGAGCACTGTTAAATGATATCAAGGTCAATGTTAATAAAATGGTGAGTGTTGTGATGAATCTCAATACAAATGTTGCTAATGATTCATTTTTAGGAGAGATTAAGACCAATGTTACAAGGGGGAGAAATGAATGACAGTAGAGGGGGTAGAGAGAGAAGAGGGGAGGGGAGGGGAGGGGAGGGGGATAGTAGAGGATAGGAAAGGCAACAGAATACAACAGACACTAGTATGGCAATATGTAAATCAATGGATGTGTAACTGATGTGATTCTGCAATTTGTATATGGGGTAAAAATGGGAGTTCATAACCCACTTGAATCAAAGTGTGAAATATGATATATCAAGAACTATGTAATGTTTTGAACAACCAACAATAAAAAAATTAAAAAAAAAAAAGACCAATGTTTTCTGACCATACTTCCCTGGTTAGAATCTCAGCTATTTACTAATAGTGGGATATTGAGGACATGGTTTAAACTCCTCTGTAAAATAACATCATCTTCAAAATAGGTTAACAATAATATTTGCACCACAGATTTATTAGATGAGTTAGTAAACATAATACACTTGTACTAGTGATTGTAATGGTATTTTTTGAATGTAATAGTAACAATTTCTAAATAATATGTTACTTTTAAGTCAAGGATTTGCAAAATTCTTCTCTATGAGACAGGAATAATAAATGTTTTAGACTTTTCCAGCAGTACAATGACTGAGGCAACTCCTCATCTCTGATATTGTAGTGTAAAAGAAGCCAGTGACAATGCATAGATGAATGTGCGTGGTTGTATTCTAATAAAACTTTACTTATCAAAGCAGGCTATAATCCAGATTTGATTCCAGGGTAATAGTGTGCTTTGAGTAGTTAAATATGGCCTACTTCTCATTATTTTTTTACAATTAGTGCATTGTAGTTATACATAATGATGGGATTAGTTGTTACATATTTGTACATGCACACAATAAAACAATATAATTTGGATAGTATCAATCCCTAGCACTTCCCCTCCCTCCCTGTCTCCCATCCCTTGGTTGCTTTCCTTTGCTGATCTCCCTTTAGTTTTCATGGGATCTGACTCTAACTTTCTTTTCCTATTTCTTATTTTTAAAGTATCATATTTTCACATTATTCTGACATGTCTTTTGATGAACCTTTAATTTTAATATTTTATATGATTAATTTACTTCTACTAATCTTTAATAGTACAAGTATAAATAAAATTGTTTATTGACTACTCACTTTATCATAAGAAACTATGATCAATTAATTCACAAGTAAAGAACTTTAAATATTCAATAAACATGAACATTTACTTAGTCTTTCTAGAAGTCAAATGAATATATTTTCTTTTGAAAATTTATTTATTTTTCAATGCCTATCAAACTGCTAACAATGAAAAATCATTATTCACATATATGTGTGAATGTGTGTGTATATTTAGTGGGGAAAGGAACTGGAAAGGACTCAAACTTGTTGATGAAAAACTCAAGGAAACTAAAGAAAAATTGATCTATGTCAATGTATTAAAATGTATATCATTTGAATATAATAATTTTTGTAGGAATTTAGAGAGATAACCAGAACAAAGCAAAAGTAATATTTAAAATAATTATTATTATGACATAATTTATTATAATAAAACAAAAACTTGGGATAAAATTAATTTCAAACAAACTGGAATAGGTGTGGGGGATTTTTATTTTGTTCAATAATGGATTGCCAATGCAACTAACCACCCTAAGAAAGTCAATGTTAAAAAAAAAAGGACACATGGATGAAATATAAATGTCTTCTTGAATAGATCATCGGTGTTAACTGATATTAAGAAAACACCAGATCAAGAAGAGAAAAGGGGTAGAGCCAAGATGTATTTCACTCAAACTTTGGCTATGGGAAACAGCCAAGTTGTAAACTGGAATTTTGGTGAAATATTAAGCAGAGTTTGAAGTTCAGCTTTTGTCAAAGAGAAATACCACTACTCTGCCCCAGAACCCTAAAAGGCTGCTCTATGGAATAGGAAAACATAGAATGTACTTTAAGTCATCATTTAAATTGTCTCAAAAATTTCAAGTCTTGGTTTCAGATGGCCATGACACTTATGTACAGAAGGAAATGAAGCTTCTTGCTAAAGAAACATCATTTTCCTGGGACTCTTAAAGTTACTTCTTAAAGTAATTTTTCAATAAATATCCAGCAAACAACCAAAGACAACAAGGTATACAATGGGTATAGACAATACAATACCAGCTATAATCAGCAGAAACAGCATACAATAAAAATAAACCACTAGGGCCAGGTATGGTGGCACATGCCTGTAATTCCAGTGGCTCAGGAGGCTAAGGCAGGAGGATTACTAATTCAATGCCAACATCAGCAAAATTGAAGCTCTAAGCAACTCAATGAGACTCTGTCTCTAAATAACATACAAAATAGGGTTGGGAATGTGGCTTAGTGGTCAATTGCCCCTGAGTTCAATCCCTGGTACCCACCCCCAAAATATCATTAGGATTCTAAATATTTAAAGTGAAAAAATTACATATTGTATATTAGAAAAGTAAAAGGCTAAGCTTCAATATTTCAGTAAAATCTGAAAACTATAAAAATGTGATATGATAAATATATAAAAGAGCTAACTTGAAATTATAACAACTAAATATTAAGTTGATGTTGAGAATTCAAGAATTCAAGAATTGGTTTATTAGAAATTATGTAGGTTTGATATATTCTGAAAGCAGAGAAGTTTATTATAAACTATCCAGATATCATTATAGAAATATAAAAATATGAAAAATTTATAAATTGGTAAGAGATCTATAGTACCTGATGAGCAGAGTTAGAATCATTGAGAAGAGAAAGAAAAATGTTCAGAGAACATTTTGAAGTAGGAATTGCTGAAAATTTCCAAGAACCAGTGAAGTTCATTAATCCACTGATTTAAGAATACCAAAAAGCCATGAGCACGAAAATTGAAAAAAAAAAAAAAAAACACCCTACACTTAGGCACATTATAATGAAGTTGGAGAAAAATAACAATATAGAATAGGTGAAACTTACTTTAGTCTAGTAATGGAATCCTGTTCAGCATATGCAATTGATAATGGAGATGCATAGGTAATTATTTTAGAAAATGGTTACACTGTATCAAAGGGAAAACTCCATAGTATAATTGCAACAATATCCTTCAAATGGTTCATAAGTACATGGAGAAATGTCTTGAATATACAATAAATGTTTAAAATAGTAATTTGTAGATAGTGGAAATTTGGAAGCTATAAAGTCATTAATTATATATATTTAAAATGTTTTGTAATTATTCTCATAGTGTAATTTAAAAATCAAGTTCAAAGAATAATACTCAGTGCTGCTTAGAGAACCCTAAAATAGATACTTTGATACCATAATAGTGGGATTATATTTTACAATTTGTTAGGGAATTTATTTGCATGTATCAAAAATTGTACCAATGGTCATGCCGTTGATCTCATTACTTAATATCTATCCCAAAACAGAGATGTGCAGAAACATTTATGCAATGGACATAGAACAGGTGTCCTTTGCCTGAAATGTTCTACTTCTCTGAGCCCCCTTCAGGTCTCAGTTGATAGTGTACTCCCTAATCATAACTTTCCCTCAATAACCATTAGTAATTTATATTCCTTTGCAAAGTTATGTTTTGAAGCACAGCTTAGATTTTTTGTTGTTGTTGTTGTCTGCCATTTAAATTTCTTTTTAAAAGATTTTGTAATGTCCCTTCACTTGTTTTCTATTGACTTTTAAAATTCTTTGGCTACTTTCTCAAGTTGTCTTTATTTATGATTGTTTTTTCTCTCTGAAGAATGAAATAATGAAATAGAGTTTATAAATTTTTCTTTGGATAGAATTTTGATCGACTCACAAAGTTTTTAAATTTAGTGTTCTCTTTCCTGTTATTTTTATTAGTTCTACTCGTTTTTTTTTTAATTATGAGATTTTCTGCTTATGCAACAATAACGTTAACAGTAGAAAATGGAAGAAAATCTTGGAAGTAGAAAAAAAATAATTAATAATCTTTCCAATTTACATATGAATACATATTAACGTAATAATAGGATAATGTTTGCTTAAAATTGGGATATATTACATCTATAATTTTGTAACCTGACTTTTTTCATGCTGGACTTAAATTATATGTATTATAACTAATTTTTTGATGAAGAAATGTATTTTCATCGTAGAAATTCAAAAGCCATAAAGTGTTACTAAACCAGGCCCATTTTTCCTGCTGCACAGTGTGACAATTACTGAAAAGATGAATTTTGCAAAGAAGGCTCATTCATGAGGTAGCCAAGTGTGAGGAGACAGAACACCCAAGTGTCAAATCCACCTGAGGATAGAGTTTAGGGGTATTCATATAGGATAAAGTAGTGTGATGATTTAAGGCATGGAGAAAGGTGGTTTCAAGTGAAGTAATCAGTGGCCTATGCAGTGTAATCAGTCTTCCTAGCTCTTCATAGGACATAAGTTCAGAAATGGCAACATTAGAATGATCTGAGGGTAGTGTTTTTGTTCCTTTTGTCTATGGTCATCTGTCAGAAACCTATACAGACCAAAGTAAAGAGTTGGTGGTTTCAACAAAAGCAATGTTTAAGTCTCTGAAAAGTAACCTAGGCAGCTGTTATCTTGACCCATATTTCCGAGGTATTATGCTCAGCAAAGCTAATGGGAGACTAACAATGTATTGCTCAGCTGCATAACCTTCATAACTAGTGACTTTTAAAGTCAACTAAGAAGCAAGTGAAGCTAGAAGATTTGTTTAGGTTTTCTCTCTGTTTGAAAATAACAACAAATGAATGTAAACTCTCGTTCCTCCCACATTTCAAGAGTTCTTCACTAGTCCTATGAGAGGCAATCACTGTTACCAATGTGTTCTTTGTTTTTGCAGAGACATTCTATTTCAAAAGGTAACATGTTGTTTTCTTGCCAGTTAAAATATCTGCTCTACTATTTTTTGACACTTGTACCATTAATTGTGAGCATTGTTTTTCCTAAATTCAATTCAGTTAGTTGTGAAGTTGGTGAGATTCTACCTAGATTCTGGCAATGGATGGTTGACCCTTGCTTTTAGTATTCATCTTCATTTGTTTTTAGTATTCATTCATCTTCATTTTATATTTACATAATGTTTTAGTCAGGTTTTTCACTGCTGTGACAAAAAGAAATGACAAAAACAATTAGAAGAGGAAAAGATTATTTGGGGGTTCATGGTTTCAGAGGTCTTAAACCATAAAAGGCCAGCTTCATTCCTCAGGGCTCAAGGTGAGGTAGAACATCATTGCAGAAAGGTGTGCCAGAGGAAAGCAGCTGGGAACATGGCACCAGAAAGGAGAGAGAGACAAAGAAGGAGAGAGAGGTGGCAAGTGGGGTAGAGGGAGACAGAGAAAGACCTCTGTTCAACAAAAACAAAATATAAACCTGAAAGGCACACCCACAATGACTCACCTCCTCCAGAAACACCCAACCTGCCTGTAGTTACCACTTGGTTTATTCCTATCTGTTTTAAGGCTCTCATAAACCAATCATTTCACTTCTAAACCTTCTTGCATTGTCTTACACATGAGCTTTTGTGGAGGATACCTCACATCTAAACCATAACACATAGGTAGTTATTTTAGTCTATTTTGTGCTACTGTAACAGAATACCTGAAACTAGGTAATTTATAAAAACCTCTGTTTTTTATAATTATAATTTTTATAATTTTTTATAATTCTTGTTTGTTATAATTCTCGAGGCTAAGTTCAAGATATAGAGTCCCACATCTGATGAGGGCCTTCATGCTGTGTCATCTCACAGTAGGAGATGGAAAGGCAAGTGAATACAGGAAAGCAAGAGGAGACCAACTCATTTTTATAGCAAAATTACTCTCATAAGGACATTAATCCATTCACGAAGGCAGAGCCCTCATAACCTAATCACCTCTTGTTTTACCTTTCAACACTGTATCTTTGGGATTGAATTTTCAGTGCACGAACTTGGGGGATCAGATTCAAACCATAATAGCATTTTTTGTGATTAATTTTGTTCAGAACTTCAAGTAACACTTTCACTTAAAATTCCAATTCCTAGGAGAGTTTTATATTTTTCTCATTTGGTATTTCTGCTTTGGGATTCTTTTGTATTAATTCATATTTTATTTCATTTTTTACTATTTTTTTATGATATACCACCATAAATTATTTTTGAAAAGATATGAAAAATAAATCAATTATATAAAAATAATACTTCATTATTGTGTTATAAAAGAATAACTTCTGGAGTTCCATCACTAAGAACTTGGAAAAATAAACCTTGGTATAGAAGAATTCTGTACCAAATGTTAAAAGGTACTTTTATTGACATGAAAAGATGTTTATAGAATTTTTCTCAGTCAGAAAAAGATGAGAAGGTCTCATAGTGCTGGGCATACTGAAATGACTTTAATGCAGTATTGCTTAAGTCAGCCTATATATACTATTATCTACATATCCCAATTATCTATCCCCAATCTATATATTCCCCTTCTATATATGCCTATATGTATATATGCATGGGAAGAGGTCTGGAAGAGAGTGTGCCAAAGAATGAAACTCTGTGGGTGATGCATCTTGCATAAATTGTATAATCTCTCATTTATACTTCTATTGGTTATGAATTTTTCATATATACATGTGTAATTTCATCAAAAGTTTGATGTTTATAACATACACTTGACAATTTTTTCTTTATATAATTGTTATGGTCAGAATGCCAAAGTTTGAGAGTCAGGCAACATGTTAACATGCAATTAACATATTTTTTGCAAACTTTATCTAGACTTGCCTCTAACTTCAAAGCTATCATAGGGCAAATTGCATCAGCATTTCTTAATATTATTCAATAGGTTATAATTTCTGTTTACAGGCAATGCCCAAAGGTTTGAAACCAATTTTATGTTACACTTAACTGTGAATAGGTCATTTTATCCTAATTCCTTATCAGTTTCAGAAATATTTCTAAAATAAAATTTCCTAAGAAATGTAGAAATCGTATTTTTCTTTTTAATTACACCATATCCAAATACTATTAAGTAAATCTCTACACTAAAATAATAAAGTTTTGCAATTTGTTCATAATGCACAACATATATTTTCTAAATCAGAAATATATGTTTTGAAAATCAAGAAAGTCATGAAGCTTCTTATATAGAAGCTGGATATTAAATATTCAGGCTCAGTTTACCAGGACCTTGATTACACTACATGATCTCTTCTGTAAATGATGAGCTACTTGTAACATCAAAGCAAAAGATATATTATCTCTTCCTCCTCATAGCCCATGACCTAAAAGCTTTTCTTTTTATCTTTATATGAAAGAAAAACATACTTTTCAAAAAACCTCAGCAGATCATGGACATTGTGTGCATCATGTAAAATAGTCTGTGCACATAGTTTTGCTTCTAAACAAGTGACTTTTCCTCCCAGTATTATACTTTTCATTATTGTTATTATTTTTCTTTGGAGAAAAAGAGAAAAGAACTGTGTTATAAATCATTTGTGAGAAGGAAAATACCTCCTACATAACAATATGTATCTATATGTTCACAAACACACACACACACACACACATATACATATTGTTTGTTTTCTTCCTTTCTCCCAAGTAATCCAAAGATCTGAAAAATTTTTACTTTTTAGACCAAATACTGGTCAGCTTTCTTTTAGAGTTTCTTAGAAAATAATGGAAGAATATTTTATCAGGTAAAATATTCCTGGGAATATTTTCCCCTGAATTCAGGGAAAGTTATAGGAATTCAAACTTTGCATGGACATTTCTAAAAATGAAAATTAAAAGCAGATTGGACACTTTTAATGGAGCTAGAAGTCCTTGAACAGTGAAAGATAATGCCAGTGTGCCTGCCTTCTTTTCATGCTCTATCAAATACAGAATATTGAGAGCAACACAAAGATGTATATAATTCACAACCAGAATACAGGTAAAAGGAACTTTTAAAAAATACTATCCAAAAATTTGCCTTTTATCTGACCTTAATTGTACTTCACAGTATTAAATTACATATGTAGGGACTTTAATCATATTATTTCTATTTGTATGAAGATGTAAGTGATAAACAGCTTGTGTTTTTAATGATAATTTCATGTAGTTGAATGAAAAATGGTAGTATTCAACCTTGGACTCTAAATACATCTGCTTTGTTTTATTAAAAATTCCATACCCCAAAGTTTATTCAGCTGGTCTAGAATCACTACTAATAGAAGGAAAGAAATTGAGAGGAGACATTTTTGGTGATTTGATCACGAAGCTGAAATTGGATTTTTGGAATTAGACTCTTTTGTTTATCAAATAAAATATTGAATGTTAATTGGAGAGGTGGTATGCTCTGGAATGTTTCCAAATATTTCAGAGTTGTTCTGGCATGAGATCATCACCATGTTAGATCATCAGTTGGCTGAGATGGTAGTGCCATTGCATGATGCACTATGGTTTTAAAACTCATTAATAAAGGCATTTGAATTACTGGACTAGACCATGCTAATCTTCTCCCAGGCAAGTATAGGAATAAATTTTCTTGTACTCACTTTAAGTATTCAATGTTTAATTAATCTTCATCTTATATTTATTATTTTAATACTATTTATATAATTACCCATCATGTATCAGACACTTATGTATATAGAAAATGAGACTATGATTCCTACTATTAAATACCTTAAAATCTTTTAGAAGAAACTGTCACAGATGCAGTTACAAAACAGTAAATCAATTAGCAAATGCAATGAGGACACAGTAATTAAGTAGAAAATGCTTTGAGAAAAGGGCACATTACTCTCCTAGAACACACACATTACACTCCTCAGAGTTGAGTTCTTAGAGTATAAAAAGTCCAGAATTTAGCAAGAAGGGAAGTTGGACAAAGCCATTCTGCACAGAGGAACAGTGCATTTCAAATAAGGTATGCAGATTACCATGGAAAGAGGTGCATGGAAAAAGAACAGGAGATGAAACTGTTCAGCTAGGCATAGACACCTATGTGAAAAGTTTTAGAGATGGGATTTTATATTATAGTTCAAACTTGAATATGTTCAAGTTATAATCAAGTTATAATGTGAACACTGGAAACATGAAAAATAATCAGATTTTCAGCTGGGTATCATCATATTGACTTGGAGAAGTGTGTGATTGGAAATAAGGATTTTACTTAGGCAATACTTTGGAAGTGGGGCTTAATTATTAATTGTTCCCTTTACACTACTGACTTTTTATTGGGGTCATCCATATCTAGTTTTCTGTTAAATACTAGATAGATACAGATTTTAGTAAAAGAGGGCAATTTGGAAATGGACACATTCAGATATCTTTATTATGCTCTCTTAAACAAGTCTTATATGAGGCCAAATTTGAGTAACTCTCTAAATATGAAGGGGAAGAAGTCTTTAATCTCTTTTGTATGCAAACATATTTTAATTGAGAGTGAAATATATGTAAATGCTTGAATATAATTCAAAGCATAATGTTTCAAGTGCTAGATTAAATAATATTTAAAGAAGGTTACAATCATATATTGAAATGTGGGAAGGGCTTCAAAATGTATTTGACTATTTGGAAAAGGATAAGCAAAGGTACCAAATAACTTATTTAATAACTGAAGAGCTTTAATAACTGAAGAGTTTGGATGACCTCAAGTTTATATGAGAAAGTTTTTGATGCAGAACTTGAGAGTAACACTAGGCAGTTTTCATGAACTTTTGGTAGAGATTATAGGTTTTTTTTTAATGTAGACAATATGAAATCACTGGAAATTTTTAAGGGAAGGGTTAATTAGTTCAAAATTATAGATTAGAAAGACCACTACGAATGAGAGTACTGTATGGGGAAACTGTATGTAGGAACTATTAGAGGAAAGAGATGGTTAGAATATTTCAGTAATCTCAATAATAAAAAGTTAAATGCTAAATTTAAGTTTCCCTTTCTTAAACTAATCAAAATGCCAGCAATTTTATTATAGTCATGCACCACATAACATTATTTTGGTCACAAAAAGATCACAAATAAGACAGTGGTACCCTAAGATTATACCACCCATGACATTATAGCCATCTTAGTTTATGTAAATACTCTATAATGTTTGCACAGTGATAAAAATCACCTAAAAATATATTTTTCAGAATGTGTCCCATCATTAAGTGACACATTAGTGTAACAGAAAGGTTTGGTATAGTAAATTGTGTCTCCTTTAATTTCTGTGTTCCTACTACCCAGAGTAGACAATAAAGCCATAAATGAACGAACACCTTTATAATGATTTTCTCAAATTTTTATTTTCAACCAATCCTTACTATACCAATTTTTAAAAGTCTTATTATGTCAAATGAATATTTCCCTTATTAATTTAGTTAACTTGGGGTCTTGATAGTGAAACCTTGGTCTTTACATTTATAGCTCCTGACAGGAAAAAAAAAATATTTACAGTTCTAAGATGACTCTTGTTAAAAACTGCATGACTGTCAGACAGTTTTGTGGTCATTCCATGGAAAGGACATAGGATCCAGTGGTTCACCAAAGCCTTCTGCCATGGGTCTGCTTGTGGGTGTTTTGCTAAAATAGTTGGGGTCAGGGGAGGGTAGCCCAGTCTAGGTCTCAGTTTATTCAGTTTCAAAATGTAAAGTTTGAACTAAAATGTTAGTAAGACTTGTTCCAATCCTTACAGCCTTGTAAAGCTATGTTTATCCAGTAAATCAAAACAATTTTAAGCAAAACTTAAAATTTTCATGAAGATTTAGAAGGTTAAGGGTCATATGTTTTCTCTCTTTTGTGAAAGTTGGAGAGGAAAAAGGAAAGTTAGTGTGTGGGAGGGGTGATAACATGAAAAGCAAAGGGAGATCAATAGAATAGAGGAAAACGGTCCAGTAGGCAGGAGGAGCAGAGGAGGTAGGAAGTGCTGGAGAGTGATATTGGCCAAATCATATTGTTATATTGTATAGATGTGTTAATATGTTACTAGAAATCTCATCAATATGTACAACTATAGTGCTCTAATAAAAATGTGAAAAAAATTTCATTTAGTTACACAAGCACCAAAAACTGGTCTAATCATTATGACTTTCTTAAAATGTTTGAAAACACTTATTAATCCTGAAACTTAACTATTGGTTTGCTATCCCTCTGATTTCCTAAATACTTTAAAAATTTTTAAACATGCAAACAAAAACATCAAATTCTTTGATTTCTCTATGATATGTTCACAAGCTTAGAGTCTGAGAGCTATACAGTAGGTTGCTATGATTCATGAGTTTGAAGACCTGATTAGAATATGTGAAAAATTAGGAGACCGGATACTACTGATATTGCTACTGAGGAAATCAGAACAAAAATTATATTTGGATGTGGGAGGAGACCCTTCTCTAGCAGGAAGTTACTTTGGTACTTAGGATCTGTGCATGAATGTTTCCTTCTAGGAGATTCTTCCTCCTGCCTGCTAAGTGATCACTATAGTATGATGATAGAATATCACTCATATTTATTTATGACTGAGTAATTTTATTGAGGACATCATAGACCATCCCCCACATTCCTACTGCCCTATTGTAAACACATATATGTTAAGGGCACTAGAAAATATACACCACATACTATGTGCCTATAATGGAAGCACTGGTGATGAAATTAGAGCAAATTATATTCCATGTGTTTATAATTATGTAAAAATGAATCCTAATGTTATATATAATTAAAAAGAACCAATAAAATGTTTGGATTCTCAAAGAAAATACTAATGAAAAAAACAGTTATAAGACTGAGGAACTTACTAGTTTAGTAGAAGACATGAAGTCTGATTTCATTGATTCACAGTGATAGGAACATGGTCAGAAGGGTTATTTGGTACATATATAAGACAAAGAAATCCTTACTTCTGAAAGCCTAGATATTCTTTCTATTTTCTTGGATGTTTCAGACTTTCAAACTCATAATTACTTAAACATTGCAAATATTAACAGAATTTTTAAAATCAGGGCCAGAAATTCAGGTTGTGATATACTTTTTACTAGGAGTCTTATGTGGAATCAATGATTAAAAACAATTTTTTATTTAAATTTATTTATTCTAATTTGTTATACATGACAGAAGAATGCATTTCAATTCATTGTAAAGATATAGAGCACAAATTTTCATTTCTCTTGTTGTACACAAAGTAGAGTCACACCATTTGTATCTTCATACATTTACTTAGGGTAATGATGTCCATCTCATTCTACCATCTTTCCTCCCTGTCCCCTCCCGTGCCCCTTCTGTTTCCCTCTTTCCCCTTTGCCCTATCCAAAGTTCCTCCATTCCTTCCATACCCACCCTCCCCCCGCCCTGCCCCATTATGGATCAGCTTCCACATATCAGAGAAAGCATTCGGCCTTGTTTTTTGGGGGATTGGCTTACTTCAGTTAGCATGATATTCTCCAACTCCATCCATTTACCTGCATATGATTTTATTTTATTTTATTTTAATGCTGAGTAATATTCCATTTTGTATATATACCACAGTTTCTTTATTGATTCATCTACTGAAGGGCATCTAGGTTGGTTCCACAATTTAGTTATTGTGAATCATACTGCTATAAACATTGATTTGGATATATCACTGTAGTATGCTGTTTTTTAAAATTAAATTATGTATTTATTCTAATTTGTAACACACGATGGCAGAATGCAATTCATTTCATATTAAACATGTATAGAGCACAATTTTTCAAGTCACTTATTATACATAAAGTATCTTCACACCATTAGTGTCTTCATACATGTACTTAGGATAATGATGTCTAACTCATTCCACCATCATTCCTACCACTTGCCCCTCCATTCCCCTCCTCTCCTTTCCGTTATCTAATGCTCTTCCATTCCTCCCATGCTCTGTCCACCCCAGCTCCTCATCATCGCCATTATGAGTCAGAATCCTCAAATCAAAGAAAATATTAGGCCTTTGGTTTCTTGGGATTGGCTTGCTTCACTTAGCATTATATTCTCCAATTTTATTCATTTACCTGCAAATGCCATGATTTTATTCTCCTTTAATGCTCAGTAATGTTCATTGTGTATATATACCAAAGTTTCCCTATCCATTCATCTACTGAAGGGCATCTAGGTTGGTTCCATAATTTAGCTATTTTGAATTGTGCTGCTATAAACATTGATGTGGCTGTATCCCTGTAGTATGTTGTTTTTAAGTCCTTTGGGTATAAACCGAGGTGTGGGATAGCTAGGTTTTCCAAGGATTCTCTATACTGCTTTCCAGATTGGTTGTACCAATTTGCAATCCCACCAGCAATTTAAGAGTATGCCTTTTTCCCCACATCCTCTCCAACACTTATTGTTGTTTGTATTCTTAATAGATGCCATTCTGACTGAAGTGAGATGAAATCTTAGAGTAATTTTGATTTGCATTTCTCTAGTTTCTAGACATGTTGAACATATTTTTATATATTTGTTTATTGATTGTGTATCATCTTCAGAGGAGTGTCTGTTGAGTTCCTTAGCCCATTTATTGACTGGGTTATTTGTTTTATTGGTGTTAAGTTTTTTGAGTTTTTATATATCTTAGAGATTAGTGCTCTATCTGATGTGCATGTGGTAAAAATTTTCTCCCATTCTGTAGGTTCTCTCTTTACCTCACTAATTGTTTCTTTTTCTGAGAAGAAGCTTTTCAGTTTGAATTCATCCAATTTATTGATTCTTGATTTTATTTCTTGGGCTATAGGAGTCTTGTTAAGGAAGTTAGGGCCTAATCCAAACAGAATGTCTCTGAAAAAACAAAGAACATATTTCAACATTGTGAAAGATATCTATGCAAAGCCCCAGGCCAACATCATTCCAAGTGGAGAAAAATTGAAATCATTCCCTCTGAAAACTGGAATAAGTCATGGATGCCCTCGTTCATCACTTCTATTTAACATAGTTCTTGAAACACTAGCCAGAGCAATTAGACAGACAAAAGAAATTAAAGGGATATGAATAGGAAAAGAAGAACTCACTGTTTGCTGAAAACATAATTCTATACCTAAAGGATTCAAAAATTTCCACCAGAACACTTCCAGAACTAATAAATAAATTCAGCAAAGTAGCAGGATACAAAATCAACACCTATAAATCAAAGGCATTTCTGTACATCAGTGACAAATCCTCTGAAAAAGAAACTAGGAATAGTACCCCATTTACAATAGCCTCAAAAAATAAATAAATAAATAAAATACTTGGGAATAAATGAAAAAGTGAAAGACCTCTACAAAATTACCTTAGAAGATGGAAAGATCTACCTTGTTCTTGGATAGGCAGAATTAATATTTTCAAAATGGCCGCACTACCAAAAGCACTATACAGATTTAATGAAATTCCAATCAAAATCCCAATTACATATGAATTTCATGATTGCTTTCTCTATTTCTACAAGAAATGCCTTTGGGATTTTGATTGGCATTGCATTAAACCTATAGAGAACTTTTGGTAATATCGCCATTTTGATGATGTTAGTTCTGCCTATCCATGAACAGGGTATATTTTTCCATCTTCTAAGATCTTCTTCTATTTCTCTCTTTAGGGTTCTGTAGTTTTCATTGTATAAATTCATATGGAAAAATAAACGACCCAGAATAGCAAAAACAATGCTAAGCAGGAAGTGTGAATCAGGCGGTATAGCGATACCAGACTTCAAACTATACTACAGAGCAATAGTAACAAAAACAGCATGGTACTGGTACCAAAACAGGTGGGTGGACCAATGGTACAGAATAGAGGACACAGAAACCAATCCACAAAACTACAACTATCTTATATTTGATAAAGGGGCTAAAAACATGCAATGGAGGAAGGATAGCATCTTCAACAAGTGGTGCTGGGAAAACTGGAAATCCATATGCAACAAAATGAAACTGAATCCCTTTCTCTCACCATGCACAAAGTTAATTCAAAATGGATCAAGGAGCTTGATATCAAATCAGAGACACGCCGTCTGATAGAAGAAAAAGTTGGCTACGATCTATATACTGTGGTGTCAGGCTCCAAATTCCTCAATAGGACACCCATAGCACAAAAGTTAATAACTAGAATCAACAAATGGGACTTACTCAAACTAAAAAGTTTTTTCTCAGCAAAAGAAACAATAAGAGAGGTAAATAGGGAGCCTACATCCTGGGAACAAATCTTTACTCCTCACACTTCAGATAGAGCCCTAATATCCAGAGTATACAAAGAACTCAAAAAATTAGACATTAAGATAACAAACAACCCAATCAACAAATGGGCCAAGGACCTGAACAGACACTTCTCAGAGGAGGACATACAATCAATCAACAAGTACATGAAAAAATGCTCACCATCTCTAGCAGTCAGAGAAATGCAAATCAAAACCACCCTAAGATACCATTTCACTCCAGTAAGATTGGCAGCCATTATGAAGTCAAACAACAAGTGCTGGCGAGGATGTGGGGAAAAGGGTACACTTGTACATTGCTGGAGGGACTGCAAATTGGTGCAGCCAATTTGGAAAGCAGTATGGAGATTTCTTGGAAAGCTGGGAATGGAGCTACCATTTGACCCAGCTATTCCCCTTCTCGGTCTATTCCCTAAAGACCTAAAAAGAGCATGCTACAGGGACACTGCTACATCGATGTTCATAGCAGCACAATTCACAATAGCAAGACTGTGGAACCAACCTAGATGCCCTTCAATAGATGAATGGATAAAAAAATGTGGCATTTATACACAATGGAGTATTACTCTGCATTAAAAAATGACAAAATCATAGAATTTACAGGGAAATGGATGGCAGTAGAGCAGATTATGCTAAGTGAAGCTAGCCAATCCCTAAAAAACAAATGCCAAATGTCTTCTTTGATATAAGGAGAGTAACTAAGAACAGAGTAGGGTCGAAGAGCATGAGAAGAAGATTAACATTAAACAGGGATGAGAGGTGGGAGGGAAAAAGAGAGAGAGGGGAAATTGCATGGAAATGGAAGGAGACCCTCAGAGTTATACAAAAGTACATACAAGAGGAAGTGAGGGGAAAGGGAAAAATAATACAAGGGGGACAAATGAATGTCAGTAGAGAGGGCAGAGAGAGAAGAGGGGAGGGTAGGGGAGGGGAGGGGGGATAGTAGAGGATAAGAAAGGCAGCAGAACACAACAGACACTAGTATGGCAATATGTAAATCAATGGATGTGTAACTGATGTGATTCTGCAATCTGTATATGGGGTAAAAATGGGAGCTCATAACCCACTTGAATCAAAGTGTGAAATATGATATATCAAGAACTATGCAATGTTTTGAACAGCCAACAATAAAAAATTAAAAAAAAAAATCCCAATTACAAGTCCTCATCGAAATAGAAAAAGCAGTCATGAAATTCAAAATAAGAGACACACAATAGCCAAAGCAATCCTTAGCAAGAAGAGTGAAGTAGGTGTCGTCACTATACCAGACCTTAAACTATACTACAGAGCAATAGTAACAAAAACAGCATGGTACTGGCACCAAAATAGACTTGTAGACCATGGTACAGAATAGAATAAACAGAGAGAAACCCACATGAATACAGTTATCTCATATTAGACAAAAGAACTAAAATATACATTGGAGAAAAGATAGCCCCTTCAACAAATGGTGCTGGAAAAACTGGAAATCCATATGCTGAAAAATGAAATTAAGCCCCTATTTCCCACCATGCACAAAACTTAACTTAAAGTTGATAAAGGAGCTAGAATTTAGACCAGAGACCCTGCACCTAATAGGATAAAAAGCTTTGTATATGTTATTTCAGAATCTTCTAGCTTTCAGGGTTTGGGTTGAGAAATGTGCAAATATCCTAATTGGTTTCCCCCTATGTGTAATCTGATTTCTTTTTCTTATGGCTTTTAAAATTATGTCCTTATTCTGTATGCTAGGCATTTTTATCATAACGTGCATTGGTGTAGATCTGTTGTGATTTTATACATTTGGTGTCCTGTAAGCATTTTGTATTTGATTTTCTAATTCATTCTTCATTTTGGAAAATTTTCTGATATTATTTCATTATATGGATTGTTCATTCCTTTTGTTTATAACTCCATGCCTTCCTTTATCCCAGTAATTCTTAAATTTGGTCTTTTTGTGTTATTTCATAATTCTTGAATGTTCTGCTCATAGTTTCATACCTTCTTCAGTGTTTGGTCAAATTTCGTTTCAAGATTTGTCTTTATTATCTGACGTTCTGTCTTCCAAGTTATCTAATCTGTTGTGGTGTTTTCTATTGAGTTTGTAATTTGGTTTAATATTTTCTTTATTTCAAGGATTCTTGTCTTTTTTTCCCCTAGAACCTCTATCTCCTTATTGAGTAATCTTTTGCTTCCTATACTTGCTTATGTAGCTCTTTATCAAAATGATCTTTTGCTGCTTGTATTTGCTCTCTAATATCATACTTTAATTCACAGAACCGTTTATTTATGTACATCCTGAACTTCTTCTTTGGCATTTCTTCTGTTGTGCTGGCCATGGACTTTAATAATGTAGCGTATTGGTTTGTTTGGGGCACTTTCTTCCCTTATTTTTTCATGTTGTTTCTCTTCTAGCACTGCAGATCTGAGGTGTTACAGTTTTTACCCTATAGGCATATAGTCCCTGCATAATTCCAATACTGCTCCTTTAAGAGGGAGAACAATTTCAACAGATCCCCAAACAAATAATATATAGCCTTAAATTAAAAGGCTCCTATTAAGACATTTATGGTTTTGTCACAATATACAGAAATGGCAAGTTCAATTATTATCTACAATATAAACTGTAGATTTGTAAAAGTGTCTACAGTTTCTGATGAACAAAGAGAGAACAGTGGCTGGGGTGTAGGGTGAGATGTTAAAGAGATAGGAGATGAGGATATAGAGTTATTAGACCTTAGAAAGCATGAAAGAGGAATCTAAAGAAGTTGAGTAGTAGCAGGAGAAAAGAGAGAAAGTGATATGGAGGGAACAAGTAAGTGGTAAGACAATAGAGAGAGTACAAAAAATAAACCAACATAAAAATTAAGAAAAATTAAAAAGTGTAAAAATAGGAGATAAAAGAATATACAACACACCTGTAATATATATTCAGACACTCCAGTCCTAAGTATCCTAATTATGAAAGTACTTGGTTTCACAGATGTTGGGGATGTGAGGGTGGGAGCAGAGAGAGAGAGAGAGAGAGAGAGAGAGAGAGAGAAGAAAAAAAGAGAAAACAATCTCAATGGAAAATACAAGCACTGGTTTTGTTGGAGATCAGTATCTTTCCTGCTTCCCTTCTCATCCAATAAGTGGGGTTGACTGTTGTTTGCTGGTATCTCCACCTCAAGATGGTGAAGGTGATTAGGGTGGGAGGGCTGGTCTTGGGAGCAGAGCTCCTAGAGGTGGGGTATAGCATTTTCCAGTCCCTGATGGGAGACTGCACCCCAAGGATATCCTTTGGGGCCCACTCATGTGATGTGGGTGCCTGGTCTTATCTCCTTTTATCACCTGTAGACCTTACAATTCCTTGTCTCTAATTTTGTCTCTAAACTATGTCTCAATCACCCCCTCCCTTTCTATTTCCCAATTAGGAACATCTCTCTTCAGAGATCTTGTGGTCTGTGCCCTGGGGGCTAAGCACCTGTTGCGGAGAACTGTTTTTGTATTGGGCAGTTCAGGATCAGGCTTTGTAGCTGCAAACACTGTGCTGGGTTAGTGACTGCAGGGGAGAAGGAGGAGTTGGGGGCTACAGGTACTTTGATATTGATATTGCTCCTAGCCCCCAGCAGGTGTCCCACATTGGGAGTTGCCCCAACTAAAGATGGTGATAAAGTTGGCCTAAGATGGAGGTGGCTGCTTTCAGAGAGGGGGTGTTGAATTGGGTCTGTTCAGGTGGTGGTTTTGGGCAGTGTGTTCAGAGATGGAGCTCTGTGTCATGCAGTGTTGTGGCTGGTGGCTGTGTCCAGACCCTGTACAATGTCCTCAGGTGCAGGCTACCACAGGTAGGAGACTATGGCAGTGGTTGCAGTATTTCAAGATGGAGGCGATTTGGAGCGCCCCACATTGGTAGATGGGGATCCATATGGGAGTGGCAGCTTGAGGTCCTGCACATTGGCAGTGGCAGGGGGTTCCTGCATGGGAGCCATGGCCAGGATTCCTGCATGGGTGGGTGACCAGGGGTTCTGCATGAGCATTGTCGTTGGTGGTTCTGCTTGGCCATGGCAGCCATAGATACTGTGTGAGGGAGTGACCAGGGGTCCTGTGCTGATGCTGAGGCCTGGGGACCTGTGCAGGCACAATTGCTGGGATTCCTGCATAGGTGCAGCTATTGGGTAATAGCTGATAATAACTCGCAGAGAAACAGTATTCCTACTATTGAATCCCAGGTCACAGAGTGACACAGAATGCAGCCTCCCACTAGCCTGTCATATTGGATCTGATTAAAAAAGAATTTATGTGTATATAGTATGTATCTTAACAGGTCTTTTTTTGAACAGATTATGGGACTGAGAAGTCAGTTCAGTCATGTTTTCTGAGCTGAAACTCTTTTTAAAGACATCATACACCCTGTCTTTGTTAAGAGTTAATGACAAAAGGTAAGCAATTCTTATTGATAAGTAAAACCATTCTAAAATAATTACTTTGCTTTATTTCATTAAAATAGGTCCCTATTATGTTTTTCTCATTTTTTCCACATTAAGTTTTCTTATGTCTTTCTATTTTTGTGGATTTCACATTTTCTACACCTATGGCAACCAAAAATAAACTCTATAAATTATCTAATATTGCCTTAGCTTTTTAGAATTCAAAAGATTTTAAAGGAATGCATAATAAATTTGATAAGTGAAAGGAAGCTCTTTGTAGATTTTAACAAAAGTAATAATTCAGTTATGTGATTTAAAAAAAAATGTTCTTTTTAGTTATACAGGAGAATAAAGTATATTTTGACATATTTATTCAAACAGGGAGTATATCTTATTATAATTAGGCTCCCAATCTTGTGGTTGTATATAATGTGAAGATTCACTGTAGTATATTTATATATGTCTATAGGAAAGTTATCTTAGATTAATTCCTCTGTCTTACCTATTCCTGCCTCCTCTTCCTTCCCTTTATTTCCCATTTGTCTAATCTACTGACCTTCTATTCTCCACTTGCACAATTATGTGTTAGCATCTCATTATTAGAGAGAACATTTGACCTGTGGTATCTAGGGATTGGCTTATTTCACTTAGCATGGCAGTCTTCACTTACATCCATTTTTAGGCAATTGTCATAATGTCATTCTTTTTTATGGCTGCGTAGTACTCCACTGTGTATATATACCACAGTTTCTTTATTCATTCATCTGTTGAAGGGCACCTAGGTTGGTTACATAACTTAGCTAATGGGAATTGAACAGCTATAAATACTGTAGTAGGCTGATTTTAAGTCCTTCAGATATATACCAATGAGTGGGATAATAAATGGCAGTTCTGTTCCAGGTTTTCTGAGGAATCTCCATACTGCTTTCCATGGGAGTTGGACCAATTATACAAGTGTACCACCCACAATATATAAGTGTACCCTTTTCTCCACATCCTTGCTAGCATTTATTGTATCTTGTATTCTTGGTTGTTGCCATTCTGACTAGAGTGAAATAGAATCTTAGGTAGTTTATTTCTCTAATTGCTAGGGATGTTGAACATTTTTTCATATATTTGTTAACCATTTGTAATTCTTCTTTTGTAAAGTGCTTGTTTAGTTCTTTTGCCCATTTATTGATTGGGTTATTTGTTTTAGTTTTGTTAAGATTTTTGATTTCTTCATATATCCTGGAGATTAATGGTCTATCTGAAGTGAAGAAAACTTTCAGAAAAGGTTTTCTCCTATTCTGAAGGCTCTCTGTTTATATCCTTAATTGTTTTCTTTGCTGCAAAGAATCTTTTTAGACTGGACATGGTAGTACATGCCTGTAATCCCAGTGGCTCAGGAGGTTAAGGCAGGAGGATAGTGAGCTCATTGCCAGCCTCAGCAATGGTGAGGCACTAAGCAACACAGTGAGACCCTGTCTCTAAATAAAATACAAAAAATTAGGCTGGGGATTTGGCTCAGTGTTTGAGTCCTCAGTTTAATGCTTGGTACCTGGTGAAGAATAAGAATAAGAGGAGGAGGAGGAGGAGGAGGAGGAGGAGGAGGAGGAGGAGGAGGAGGAGGAGGAGGAGGAGGAAGAGGAGAAGGAAGGGGAAGGGGAAGGGGAAGGGGAAGGGGAAGAAGAAAGATTTTTGATGCTGTCCCATTAGTTTGATGCCACCCCATTTTTTAAATCTTGATTTTGCTTCTTGTGCTTTAGGAGTTTTTTTGAGGAAGTCACTTCCTGAGTTGATAAGATGGAGTGTTGAACCTAAATTTTCGTCTAATAGGTGCAGGATTTCTGGTCTAATGCTTAGATCTTTGGTCCACTTTAAGTTGAATTTTGTGCGAAGTTAAATTTTATTCTGCAACATATGGATTTCCAGTTTTCCCAGGACCATTTGTTTAAGAG
This sequence comes from Marmota flaviventris, assembly GCF_047511675.1. Taxonomy (NCBI): domain Eukaryota; kingdom Metazoa; phylum Chordata; class Mammalia; order Rodentia; family Sciuridae; genus Marmota; species Marmota flaviventris. The sequence goes on along the minus strand of NC_092503.1, from coordinate 64,572,893 downwards.
CCTATTTTTTCTTCAATGTCATAAAGTCATTCATTTTTATGGCTGAGTAATATTCCATTGTGTATATATCCCACAGTTTCTTTATTCATTCATCTGTTGAAGGATACCTAGGTTGGTTACATAGCTTAGCTAATGGGAATTGAATAGTTATAAACATTGTAGTAGGCTGATTTTAAGTCCTTCAAGTATGTAGTGTATTTGTCTAGTATGAGATAACTCTATTTACATGGGTATTTCTCTGTGGCTTCTATTCTATTCTAATGGACTTCATGTCTGTTTTGGTGCCAATACCATGCTTTTTTGTTACTATAGCTCTGTAGTGTAATTTAAGGTCTGGTATTGTGAGGCTTGCTTCTTCACTTTTGTCACTAAGAATTGCTTTGACTATCCTGGGCCACTTATTTTTCCAAATGAATTTCATGATTGCTCTTTCTATTTCTATGAAGAATGTCTTTGGGATTTTAATAGGAATTGCATTAATTCTGTATAGAGCTTTTTGTAGTACAGGCATTTTGACAATGTTGATTCTCCCTATCAAAGAGCAAGAGAGATCTTTCCATTGTCTAAGGTTTTCTTCAATTTTATTATAGAGGTCTTTCACCTTTTTGTTAGATTTAGTTTGTTGGAATTATTCCCAGGCTGTTGTGTTTTTTTTTTTCCTTTTGCAATTGTGAATGGGATAGTTTTTTACTAATTTTTAATTCAGCTGGTTCATTACTAAATTGATTTGTGGGTGTAAATCTTATAACCTGTTATTTTGCTGAATTTGTTTATGAGCTCTAGAATTTTTTTGGTGGAGTTTTTTTTTTGTTTTGTTTTGTTTTTTTTTTTTTTTTTTTTGGTCTTCTCAATGCAGAATCATGTTTTTGGCAAATAGGGTTAGTTGAAACTCTTCTTTTCCTATTTGTGTGCCTTCAATTTATTGTTTGGCCTAATTGCTCTGCTTAGAGTTTCAAGTATTAGGGTGAATAGGAGTGAAGAAAGAGGGCGTCCCCATCTTGTTTCAATTTTTAGAGGGAATACTTTCAGTTTTTAGTTTCATTTTTAGATAAAATCCTTTCAGTTTTTCTCCATTTAGAAAGACGTTAGCCTTGGGTTTAACACATACAGCTTTTACAATATTGAGGTATGTTCTTGTTACACCTAATTATTTAGTGTCTTGGACATGGAATAATGCTGCATTTTGTCAAATGCCTTTTCTACATCTATTGAGGTAAACATGATTCTCCTCTTAAAGTATATTGATGTGGTGAATTACATTCATTGATTTTTGTATGTTGAACCAACTTTGCATCCCTGGAATGAATTCCACTTGATTATGGTGCACTATTTTTAATGTGTTTTTGTATGTGATTTTTGAGTATTTTAGTAAAAATTTTTGCATCTATGTTTATCAGTTCTCTTTGCTTGATGTGTCTTTGTCTGGTGATACCAGCTTCATAGAATGAGTTTGGAAGGGTTTCCTCCTTTTCTTTTTTTAATATCTTAAATTTATTTACAATAGCAGAATGTATTACAATTATTATTACATATATAGAGCACAATTTTTCACCTCTCTGGTTGTATACATAGTATATTCACATTAATTTTTGTCTTCATACATGTACTTTGGATAGTAATGATCACCACATTCCACCATCATTAATTATCCCATGCCCTCTCCCTTCCCTTTCAACCCTTCTACCCTATCTAGAGTTCATCTATTCCTCCCATGCTCCCACTCCCTATCCCACTATGAATCAGCCTCCTTATATCAAATTAAACATTTGGCATTTGGTTTTGTGGGATTGACTAACTTCACTTAGCATTATCTTCTCTAACTCCATCCATTTACCTGCAAATGCCATGATTTTATTCTCTTTTATTGCTGAGTAATATTCCATTGTCTCTATATGCCATATTTTTTTCATCCATTAAAAACCAAATAACCCAATCAATAAATGGGCCAAGACCTGAAGAGACACTTCTCAGAAGATGATGTACAATCAATCACCAAATACATGAAAAAATGTTCATCATCACTAACAATTAGAGAAATGCAAATCAAAACCACTCTAAGATTTCATCTCACTCCAGTCAGAATGGCAGTAATTATGCATACAAACAACAATAAGTCTTGGCAAGAATGTGGGGGAAAAGGCACACTCATACACTGCTGGTGGGAATGCAAATTGGTGCAGCCAATATGGAAAGCAGTATGGATATTCCTTAGAAAATTGGGATTGGAACCACCATTTGACCGAGCTGTCTCTCTCCTCAGTCTGTACCCAAAGGACTTAAAAACAGTGTACTACAAAGACACAGTCACATTAATGTTTATAGCAGCACAATTCACAATAGCTAAACTGTGGAACAAACCTAGATACCCTTCAAAAGATTAATGGGTTTCCTCCTTTTATATTTCATGGAATAATTTGAGAAAGGTTGGTGTTAGTTCTCTCGTGAAAGTCTGGTAAAACTCAATAGATAATACATCTGGTAAATCTGGTCCTGGGCTTTTTGTTGTTGGTGTAGGTGGTGGTGGTAGGCTTTTGATGGTGTCTTCAATTTCATTGCTTGAAATTAATGTGTTCAAATTTTGTATTTCCTCCTGATTCAATATGGTTAAGTCATATGTCTCTAGAAATTTGTTGATATCTTTAAGATTTTCTATTTTATTGGAGAGTGAGTTTTCAAAATAGTTTCTGATTGTCCTCTATATTTCAGTGGTGTTGGTGGTGATATTTCCTTTTTCATCACAAAATTTTAGAAATGTGAGTTTTTGTCTTCTTTCTCTTGGTTAGCATGGCTAAGAGTTCAACAATTTTATTTATTTTTACCAAGAACCAACTTTTTGTTTCATGAGTTTTTTGAAAAAAAAATTGTTTAATTTCATTTATTTGTGTTCTGATGTAATTATATCCTGTCTTCTACTGTTTTTGGTGTTGATTTGTTTCTTTTTCTATAGCCTTGAGATGTAATGCTAGGTTATTTATTTGGTGGCTTTCTATACCTTTAATGAATGAGTTCAATGCTATAAACTTTCCTCTTAGAACCACCTTCATAGTGTACTAGACATCTTGATACATCGTGTTGCTATTCTCATTTACTTCTACATATTTTTTTTTAATTTCACCCTGATTTCTTCTATTATGCATTTATATTTCAATAGCATATTATTTAGTCCATGCCCCATTTGTTATGGTAGCTTCAATTTCTTATTTTATCATTGGTTTCTAATTTCACTCATTATGATCTGATAGAATGCAATGTATTATCTCTATTTTTTAATTTAGTATTTGAGATGCTTTGTGGCCTAAGATATGATCTGTTTTAGAGAAGGATCCATGTGTTGCTGAGAAGAAAGTATATGCAGTCCTTGATGGATGAAATATTCTATATATGTCTGTTACGTCTGAATTATTAGTTGCATTCATTAGTTCTATAGCTTCTTTATTTAGTTTTTTTTTTTTTTTTTTTGAGGATGTATATAGTGATCAGAGAGGAAAATTCACCCAGTATTATTGTATTGGGGTCTATTTGATTTTTGAAATTGAGTAGAGTTTGTTTTATGTACACAGGTGATCCATTGTTTGGGTCATAAATATTTATGATTGTTATGTTTTGTTGATGTATAATTCCCTTCAACAGTATTAAATGACTGTCTTGGTCCCTTCTGATTAACTTTGACTTAAATGTTCACTTTATCTTATATGAGGTTAGAAACCCCTTCTTGTCAGCCAATCCAATAAACCAAATGCTGAATGTTTTCTCTGATATGTGGATGCTAACTCACAATAAGAGCAACTGGGCTAGAGAATGAATTACTTTAGATTAAGTAGAGCAGAGTGAAAGGAGAGGAGTGAGTATGGGAGTAGGAAGGGTAGTAGAATAAATAAGACATTATTTCCCTATGTACATATATTATTACACAACCAGTGGGATTCTACATCATGTACAACCATCAAAATGAGAAATTATACTTCATTTGTGTACGATGTATCTTAGTGCATTCTACTGTCATGTATATGTAATTAAAACAAAAAAAAAATATAAAAAAGAAACACCTGCTTGTTTAGGAGATCCATGTGTAATTTTCCCCCCTCCTTTTACCTTCAGTCTGCAGTTGTCTTTGCTTATGAGGTGAGTCTCTTAGAGACAGTATATTGTTGAGTCTTGTTTTTTAACTGAATCTGCCAGTCCATATCTTTTGATTGATGAGTTTAGGTGACTTACATTCAGTGTTATGATTGAGAATGATTTTTATACCCTGTCATTTTGAGTTATTTATTGTTATTAATTTGAATTATTCTCCTATGATTGACTATTCTTCTAGTGTAGTTCTTCTCTTTGCCAGTTTTCAATTTTATTTTTCATTTCTTCATAAAATATTTTATTGAGTATATTTTGTAGTGCAGGCTTTCTAGTTGTGAATTCTTTTAACTTTTTTTATCATGTAATAATTTTATTTCATCATCAAATCCGAAGTTAAATTTTGCCAGGTCTGATATTCTTAGTTGGCATTCATTTTCTTTCAGATCTTGGTATATGTTTTTCCAAGATCTCTTTGCTTTTAGCGCATGGAATGGGAAAAATGCTGAGATCTGGATTGATTTCCCTCTAAATGTGACCTGTAATTTTTCTCTGGCAGCCTTTAAAATTCTATACTTATTCTGTATATTAGGCATTTTTGTAACAATGTGCCCTGGTGTACATCTGCTGTAAATTGGTATATTGGGAGCCCTGTAAACCTCCTGCAATTTATTTTCCATCTCATTCTTAAAGTTTGGAAACCTTTTTATATGATTTCAGTGAAAAGATTATGCTGTATCCTGGTTTTTATTTATAAGCCTTCATCTATCCTAATAAATCTTAAGTTTGGTCTTTTCTTGTTATCTCTTATTCCTTGAAAGTTTTATTCACAGTCTCTTAAGATCTTTTCTCCATGGTCAACTTTATTTTCAAGATTATATATATTTTCTTCAATGCCTGAAACTATCTTCCATGTGGACTAGTCAACTCATAATAATTTACTTTGAGTTTTAATTTGGTTTAGTGATTCCTTCATTTTGAGAATTTTTGATTGATTCTTCTTTTGGATTTCTATCTCCTTGTTGAAATGATATTATGCTTCTTAGATTTTTTTCCTCTGATTTTACTTCTTACTTTGTCTTTTATCTCACAGATCAGTTGAACTATGAACTTTCTAAATACCTTCTCTTACATTTTCTCCATTGTGATATCATTGGATTCTATTAATAAGGTATTTTGGTTCATTTAGGATTTTTTCTCCTTGCTTTTTTATATTGTTTGTATGTCTACTCATTTATTAGTAGACATACAAAGATGAGGTGGCAGAGCATCTCCCCTATGAATTTATAGTGTTCCTGAAAGTGTCTAGTATCTCATGTTTTAGTGGGAGACAAATAATAACAACCAAGCAAACAATATACAGCTTTAAACTAAATATTTAGTTGCTATTTTGACATCTACAATGTTAATTGGCACTATAAACAGAAATAGTATGGTAAGCAGTTGCCAACAGTAGAAACAGTATGTTTACATAAGGGTTTGCTATTCACAAATGGAAAAAGGAAAATGGAAAAGACATGTGTGATGTAGTAATTGTGAGGGAGGATGAGAGGGTGTACTATTATAGAGTTAAAGGAAGAATGAAAGAGAGAACAAAATAATTTGGCTATTAGTGAAATTAAAAAGAGAGGATGAAAAGATAAATAAGAGAAAAATAATATAAAACAAAAGTATACAAATTAAAAACCCTGCTGGTCACAGGAGGATCACAAGTTCAAAGACAGTCTCAGAAAAAGCAAGGTGATAAGCAACTCAGTGAGACCCTGTCTCCAAATAAAATACAAAATAGGGTTGGATATGGCTTAGTGGTCAAGTGCCCCTGAGTTCTCTCCCCAGTACTCACTCCCCCCACCCCCCAAAAAAAACAAAAACAAAAAACAAATGTAGTCCTCCATGGACAAAGTCAAAAAATAACTATTTTAAAGAACTATGCGAAATGAGAAGACTTATATAAATATGTATATGTACAAATGTCCATGAGCCATTAAGCACAAAAAAGTTAAAAAGATAAAAAAAGAAAAAGTTCTTTTTTATTATTATTTTTTGGCAGTGCTTGGGATTGAACCCATGCAAGGCAAGGACTCTACCAACCAAGCTATATCCCCAGCCCCAAGAAAAAGTTTCTTGATGGAAGATTAAGGAATTGATTCTGTTGCAGTGATCAGAAATTCTCAATAATATTATTTGTTATTTATTCCCAATTGTCTTTCTTGTGTTTTTCCTTGATGTATCTATGATTCACAAGAATAGTACTTGGAGGCTTTTTTTTTTTTTTTTTTTGGAAGCTAGTCAATTGCCTGTTCTCGGCTTCCCTGCTAAGCAGCATGAGGTGGGGAAAGCTGGTGAGTATTGTCTACTCCATTCACAGTGAGGGGTTATAGTAGAATTCTGTAAGAGAAGTTCCCAAAGGCAGAACTCCTAGAAGTGGAGTTTGTGTCCTTAGTATTTGTTGAATGACATTTGGTCTGAAGCTTTTAAATCAGCACAATTCTAGAGCCCAGTTGATTCTGATCCCGCTGGGAATGTGCATCCCTGGAGTATCCTCTGTGCTCCACTCATGTGGTGGTGAACCCAGTCCTTCTCCCATTTCACCATCCATGGCTCCCATATCTCAGCCTTCTGGGCTCAGTCCCCAAAAACATGGTTCACAGCACCCCCACCCCCCACACACACCTGATTAAGTTCCTGGTCCTCATCAACAGTCCTGAGAATTCGGAGACTCAAAGTGTAAATTTCACCTGTTTTTCTAGTGCTACTCTGGGTCATGTGGTGGACTTCTGCCTGATTACATTTTGGGACTCAGCTGAATTACACAGGTATAGGTACCTGGGTTTGGACCCCTACCCACAGGCTTCCATAGGGCAGCAGGTAATAATGGTGGCTGTCTTGGCAGTTTCTTGGCGTAGCATCTTTCCCACATGAGAATTTAATGTATTTCACCCACAAGATCAGTTTAACAATGTCCTGACCACTGATTTCGCCATTTCAAGACATGCCATGGTGCCATCTGAAATGCAGGTTTTCTTAGTTCCCCTTTCCAATTTGCCTGTGGTAGATCTGCATTAGCTGCTATCACCACTAGTGGTGGTTTTTTTCTTTCTTTTTAAAATTTTTAAATTTTATTTTATCCAACCTTTTGAGTCCATAGACTGTTCTGAGAGTCTGGCATTAAATACCAGTAAGATTTCTCTTACTCACCTCAAAGAGAAGCTCTCTGTCTGCTTTCCTGGTCTCACATCATGGAGCAGCTTGGAAAGTAACCTCTTCTATTCTGCCATCTTGATTTGAGTCTGCTTATTTTATCTATGTCATCCTAGTTTCTACATGTACAAAAATATTTAGTACCCAGGTGCAGTGGTGCATTCCTGTAATCCCAACAACTCCTGAGGCTAAGATTGGAGGATTATAAGTTCAAAGCCAACCTCAGCAATTTAGTGAGGCCTTAATCAACTTAGTGAATCCATGTCTCAAAATAATAAGATATTAAAAGGGCTGTGGGATATTGCTCAGTGGTTAAGTGCCCCTGTTTTAAATCCCTGGTTCCCCCTCCCTCCTGTAAAGCAATAATTTTAATTATTTAAATAGTAAGTACTTTTCATATTATTAGTTTGTATATACTGCAAGATTCTCAACTGTACAACCTAATACCTTAATATTTCATGAAGCAAACTTAGCTTGTGAGGGACATGTGTCCTAAAACAGAGTTAAAGAACTAAATGATTTTGTGTTCCAATGACATATGATACATTTCTTTTTGTATAAATATTAATCAATACATTAATCAGATCTCTTGATAGTGAGAAAAACTTTAGGAAGCATTGCCTTGGGTAATTTTTAATTTGTGCTGAAAAGTTTTAAACGTATGCTATTTCAAATCAAAGTACAAGTGTGAGTAAATTATGTATGGTGACTTCTTGTTGCTTAAAGCTTCATGCAAAAGAAGAATATTTTTATTTGCATCTCACTAATATGCCAACATTTACTCCTGTTTGCCACAAGTAAAATGGATCGAACATCAGACAGCTCATTATAGAGACAAGTAAGCTGCATTCCCAAAGTTGGATGACAGAACAAGTCATGGTGCATATTGTAATTTTAGTACTACTGTACATCTTCAAGCTGTCTAAGTTAAAATGCTTACTAAGCACTGCATTGGAGCTGTCAGTATGCTTCATGGGGTGGTAATTAAATAAAGGCAGTGCTATGGTTTTGTGGAGTTAAGCCAATATCTGATGCATTCTAGAAATCTCTTCGAGAGAGCTGCTTCTTTGGACCTTAAGTTTTGAAAAAGTAACTTTCACCTGCATGAACTAATCTTTCATTAAAAACTCACTTTTTAAGGGTGCTCACTTAAAACATTCTTTTTTGACTGTCAAATCAATATCTAGTTTGTCTAGCAGAGAACTCAATTGTCTGCTGTGCTGCCCTTGGCAATGTTAGGCTTTCTGCAGTACTAACCAACAAGATTTGAATGTGATGGGAAGACCTAAAACAGAACTACAGGAAAGAACAGTAATTATTTAATTCATGCTAATTTTCACTTTTTCTCTGGAATTTAACCCCATAGTTTAATAGAGAATTGTATATATAACTTAATAGGAAATGAATACTTTTGTTCTTTTATACTTAGAGATGTTCATTTGTTATTTATAAGCTGTGTCACTGATAAAAGCATGCTACAGAATAGCACTGGGATCAGTGAACTGTGGTCCATAGGACAAATTTCAAATTTTTTCTGCATCTGTTTTAGTGAAGTTTTATTGGAATAAGTCCATTTTCTTATTATTTTCTGTAGTTTCTTTCATGATACAATGGCAGAACTGAATAATTTTGATAAAGATTTTAAAGTCCCCTAAAAGACTAACTTATTTACTACCTGATTTATAGAAAAAAAAAAAAACAACTTTTGATCACTGGTCTAGAATATAGATTTACAAATTATTTGCTTTTGCAACTGTAATGAGAAAGAATAAAAATATTATTTCAGATGATATTTATTTTCTTTTTTTCAAAGTGGAGAATATTTGTGTGTTTCTTTAATTAAAAAGAAATGTCTAACAGTATCTTATGGTAGGATATAGGTGCTTGAATGCAAATCAGTATACACCTTCAGGTGGATAGTTTAGTAAGTTTGATTTCTTCAAAGTAAAATATTTTCCAAAGTATGTTATGAGATTGGCATAGAAGAGAAATTGAAAATAGGGCTCAGGTGAGGTAGTGTAGTGGTTTTTAACCATACACTTATTACTGGCCTGGAAACTTTATGAATTTGGTTAGTCGGCTTCCTTTACCAACTTGTTCTTGGCAAGATTTCCAAACCTCTAGCTGTATTATGGCTGGGAATTCATTCTGTATAGCAGACTATTTCTTATGGATGACTCAAAGATAGTTTCTGGGCCAATTAATATATATATATATTTTAATCTGTCACATTTACTTTCTCCAAAAAAGTAAAATAAATTTGTTAGAAAATAAAAAGTATGTATGTGTTAAGTTATTTTTAAATTTTTGATATCTTCATTTAACTGTGAAATAGGTGTTCGTGTGTGTGTGTGTTTGTGTTCACAATCATGATTAAAGAAAGCTGGTAGAATTTGTTGTAATGAACTAGTTTCAAAAATGTAGCTTTTTTAATAAGATATCTGGCAGAAGAATAATAGAATAATAGATAATGATGCAGTGGTTCACATTAATATTTTCAAAAATTGATAAGAAATCATCACTCAGAGCCAGCTTGGCATTTTCCTATAAGACATCCTATTTAGGACTCTGCATCTCAGCTATGCAGTTCTGTGAATTTGAATCCAACAGAGAAGATGTAGCTTTCATACAATTTTCTTCCGTTATAAGAACCATAATCGTTCTGATGGAATACTGTAAGCCTGAATCACTTAAGTCATATCTGATGACAGCAGGTGTTCTTCAGGTAGTTACAGGATGAGGAGGGCACATGTTGTTCATTGCATCTCAGCATCACCCATGTAGACTCACTGTAGCTCTGGGTACTGGGTATTCAGGCATCAGTCATGGAGAAGGATATGAAAATATTACAACTTAGCAAATAAGCTAAAACATAACAGTATATTTTTTAAAAAGGCTAAGAAATCTAGGTTCAGAAAAACATTTAGAGACTCTTTCAATAGCAGTGCTAAGGCAATAGATGGATGAGATGTAAAAATGAAGAGTTAAGTATTTATATTATATGTCTGAAAAAATAATCTCTTTATTGTGAATTAAACAAAACCTAGGGATTTTCAGATTTCATGCATTACAGTGTTAACTTTCATCAAATTTTGAGAGAAAGCAACCTATTTTAGGATTCCTGAATTTTTTCTTTTCAAACACACATGATTTTAAATATTCACGTCTCCTTATCTATTTCTAAATGTCAGAGTTCTCAGTCAGACTTGAAAAATCTTTTACACAAGTCCTTGGCAACCTCCAAATTATTCTTGGTGACTTTGATATCTCTCTGGCCAAAACTGAGACCACAGGGGTATACCAAAAAATAAATAAATAAATAAATAAATAAAAATAAAACCACCTCTGGATTCCTGAATTCTGAATTCCAAGGTTTGAAGAAGAATTTTAAAATAAAGAGCCAAAATTTGTGACATTGGAACAAATACAGCCTACTGGACAGTCTATTGAATGGTTTTGAATAAAGTGGAAATTTTATTTAAACACCTAGATTTCCAAATAACATTGAAAATCTGGGATAGTTTGACATTCATTTTGTGTTAAATTTTTTCAAAGTTGTACATTCTGAAAATAAAAAAATATTAGATAGTACAAAGGGTCATAAGAAAATATTCTTAATCCAAATTCCATTTTCACATTTTTAAGTACTCTTCCACAAATGTTTATTGCTTATATTAACATACAAGTGAAATAAACAATGGAATAATGATAAACATATTTTCAATGCATAAATATTTTTTCATTTCATATTTTAACAATTGATAACTTCTTATTAACTTTTATTACTTTACTGCTTCATGCTTTCTTTTATTCTATTTATGTTGTCATTGCTTACTATTTTTAAATTAAATTCTTTAATAAAACTTGCTTTTTTCCTCTCATACTTAAAAGTATTATTATACACATTTCAAATGCTATCCCTATGATGTTTTGTAGGAACTGTGGTCCTTACAATGATATAGGGTGGAGGGCTTCACAATGCAAGGAAAATGGGTTGGGAGGGTCTCCAGACACCCTGTGAATATTATGCGGCATTCTTCTTGGATAGCCTATCATTTATTTATATGGGCATCCAAAATTTTTTTCTGATAACTCATAATAGATAACCATTCTTATGGAAATAAGCTCCTTTTCTTGATAATGACTGGAAATTTTAGCCGGATTAATATAATTTTGACCACTTAAAAATCCAAAGCAGAGAGCCCAACCTAGAATTCAGGTCTTTTGACCTCTATTCTGTTTTACTAATTCTTTTCACTGGCATATTGAGTTTCAGGAATTGGGGGGCTTACAAGGGAAGAAGACATGCATGTGAGGTAGCAGTGGCATACAAGAAGCTTTAGTTGGTGGTGCTTCAGTGGGTTTGTACTTGGAGAAAATTTTCTCACAGCAGGAAACTTTCCAAAGATAATGTTTGTGGTTGAGAAAGGAGAACCAGACAGGGGTGCTATGAGTCCAGATGAGGTGTCTCATTGAAAGATGGAAAGTCTGGGTCAGAAGGCTCTAAAAAGGAGCAGAATATTGGTGTCTTATTTATAGGCCTAGGGTTAGCAGACGATAGCTGCAGGTTTACAGAATATGAAAATCAGGTAGGCTCTAAATGGCTAAATCTCTGCTTATTTGGACTGTATTTGAAATAATAGGATTTGTAAAAATATGGCTTTGTTTCCAGTGGGCTTTGTAACTAATGGTGGTAGGATACTGTAAAAAAGTAAACAACAAAGGAGCAATGAAGAGAGACCATGTTTGTCTCATATAACAACTAGACCACACTGCTTTTGTGCACATGTTTTGTCATACGACATACTCAAAATATACATAACATATATACATAACATGTATACATACATATTTGTACAAAGTTGAACTTCTCTATTCCCCTCCCTGAAACCATTCCCCTCCTTGTCTTCTTCAGAATGATCTCTTATATATTTAGATTAATATATGAAATATGCATCATTTAAAAACAATTTGTAAAATTGTTTTGGGATGATTTAAAACTTTCAATAAATGATACAATAATACACATAGCTTTTTGCTTCCTGGTTACCCTATTTGAGTTGGTTGGAATGGATCCAATTGATACATGTAGATCAAGTTTATTTGCCTTTATTGCTAAACAGTATTTCATTTTGTGAATACAGTGTGATTTTAAAGCAATTTTATATCAATATCCATTGAAATTGTTTCTAGTTTTTCATTTGTGCAAATGATGCTGCAGAGAATATTCCAGGACATGTTTCCTTTTGTAAAGGCTTTACTTGGCTATACCTCTTAAATATTATGGAATTAAATTGGCAAATAAATTCCAAACCCCCATATGCATAGGTCTGGGGTTATACTGAAATTATACATAATTCATATTAATAAATTTATAATTTGGGCTTATAAATGTTAGGTATACTTACATATAAGAATTATTTTAACTATGATAATATTACTCTTACCTGCCATTTTACTAAGCTTATTTTTAATAAAGATGCATCATTAATGTTATTGCTTGATCATTTTTCCCAATATGTGGTTTTGGTAATCCCCCAAGTGCACAGATAGTTGTGAATGTTTTAATCACAGATTTGTATTTAGGAGAATATTATGTTGAAAAGCCTTCATGAATCTAGCACTGTTGCTTGATTAATGATTTATTAAATACATTAGAGCAATTAGAAAAATGAGATTTTTAAAAAATGTTTTCCTCTACAGCTCAAGTAATTTAAATCAGTCTCCTAAGAGATGTATATTGGGAAAAGTCATAAGTGGCAGGCACATGACATAGTAAGGATAATGATTATTGTAAATTGATAACTTCTAATGGGAAATATATACAGAGCTTTGGAATTACATTCAAAATCACTTGTTTTCTTGCATTTATTGTATGAAACAAACACAGAGAAAGTGGTTAGCAAAAACAGGTAGTTTGAAAATATTTTAACATTTTTATCTAAACGAATGTCAGATTTTTCTAAAAATGAAAAATGCTAAGTATAATAAAAGTGTGTATTTATGCTCTCGGCAGCCAAATGTGCTTTTTAATGGAATTTAAATAAATGGAATTTTTATGACAAAAAAAGCAACAGTAAAAGCAGTGATTATGTTTTTCATAGTTCATTTGCCTTCTTTGCCCTGCAGACCTTGTGTAGAGGAAAATGAGATCCTGAGTGAAGTCTACAATGTCATTGACTCTGAAGAAGGACTCAGAGACCCATTGGTGTTTAATGACCCTTACTGGCCTATGCAATGGGAACTGGTATGATCTTCAGAAATAGATGGTTCTTTGGCAATGTTAAGAAATATTATTTTCGTCATGTTTTAATGCAGTAGACAGACACTTTTATGCACTGCCTGCTTTTATCTATTGGTTTTGCTGAGAGAGAATTAGGAAAGTTTTGATGAAATATTACTTGCAGTATATTAATGAGCACTAATCCTTTTAATTTGATTACATCCTTAGGGTTTGATTTAGTCCATAAAAGATACCAGTAAAAACCTAAGACATTTAAATTTATTCTGTGTAAACAGATTCATTACATAGAAATGTTGTTGCCATTCAGCCTTGAATTTTTTGTTCTTGAATAACTCAGAATATATTCTATTTTACATTAATAATGAAAGAGCTTATATCTTTATGTGTTCAGTGGATGTTGAAGCATTCTATAACAAACTTTTTTGTAATGCTTGTTGTATTGGACATTTCAGAATCACTACCCTGTAATTTGTAGAAAACCATGATAATGAAAAGATCTCAGAAAAGAACATGATTTTTTAGTGTAAATATTTTTATTTTTTTCAATACTGGGGATTGAATCCAGGAGTGCTTCACTATTGAGCCACATTTTATTTATTTTTAAATTTTGAGACAAGATCTTTCTAAGTTGCTGTGGCTGAACTTGAACTTGTAATTTTCTTGCCTCAGCCTCCCCAGATTGGTAATATAGTCACACATCATCATGCCTGACTAGTGTACATAATTTTTTAAAAAATTTAGAAGAGAGGTACCACTGAGGATTTGGAAAGGACATATTTGAAATGTGATGATGACTTGGTGATAATACTGGAGAGAAATTAAAAACCTTGTTATATCCATATGCTTGGCTCTTCATAGGATTATAGATGATATTGTGTTGTAGAGGTCCATTGCTGTGGAAGGAGAAAAATGTTAAGTGAATTTAATCATTTTAATGAACCTAATAAGGTGAAAAATGAGAAATTTTGTTGGCAGTTCTTTCTTTATGACAATCATTGGCAATTACCAAGCCTACAGTCTGAAATAAGCTAAATACCCATGTTGGAAGATGTTCAGTTCAGTTTTCTGTGGTTTCAATCATCTTTTAAAAATGAAACATGAATTGACAAAACTTCAAGTGATATATGTGACTAAATTTGACACTTCAAAGAAACAAACAAAGAACTCCAGAAGAAAAATTTCAGGAGTGCTTCAGTTACTTAGAGCTGAAATAATCAGAAGCTAGTGAACTAGAGTTAATTAGGATCATAAAAAATGTTGGTAAAGAGTTGATTCTTTACCACGGAAGTGAAGCAGTTGCTAAGATTTTTTTGTAAAAATTAAGATAATAAATATTTAAGGCATTGTTGGGTCACTGTAGGCCTGATATATATATATATATATATATATATATATATATATATATATATATATATATATATATATATGTATATATTAGTTTTAGTTCTCTAAGAATGTAGAAAAATTCATAGTTTTGAGATATACAAAAATGGGTTATAGGCCAATTTCATTTTCAGGCCACAGTTTACTGAGAAAAATAGGGGGTGGGAGCTAAGAGAAAGAAAGGAGTCAGAGAAGAGAAAGCCACTCAGGTTTAGTTGTCTTTTTAGGTATTAAAGTGCTGTGCTGAGCAATATATCACACTGGTATAAATCAGAGATGAGAGGTCAAACTGAGTCATATTAATATTAGTATTCTTTTCAATATTATTATTTTCAGGTAGTACCATTCTATGGTATATCTTCCAGTATGGAAAAGATTCATTTGTGTATCAAGAGAAGCCAAATACAAAATTAAAAAATTTACAGTTTATGATTGGATGTTCTTTCTGAAACATATTCATAACACCAGACCTATGCTATATTGCAGAATCTATCCTCCAATCAAAATAACCAAATTTATTTGGTTATTAAGCACGTCAGGTGGGTTGTGATGCCTTACCAGGGAAATTAGAAACCTTGTGCTGATTGCTACTTTTTAATGGTTTCACTCAGCTATCAGGTTTTCTCTCTTTTTTATTCACTGCCAAATTTCCTAAAATGTTAGTTCATTCTCATATTCCTTTTTGTACTCATATACTCTTCAACCACCTGGGACAATACAGTTTTGTGATAACCTCCCACTTATCCCTGCTGTTCATTCCCCTTCCCCAACTTTACTTACTCTTTTAATGTAATAGAAACTTTCAGTTGCTTTCTTACTTGAATCATCAGTTATATACTTGTAACTATCCAGATAAAACCCTCAATGGTTAAAATTGGAATGTCTAACATGGTATATTTTTGAGCCATTCATAATCTTCCTTTGTTGACTTGTTTCAATGCTGGCTGTTTTGTTCCTAGATACAATCTCTATACCAAATAGAACAAATCCCAAAGGAATACAAATGGGCATGATTCCTCTCATAAATACTCTTTGCTTTTACCTGCTCAACACTCTTTCTTTTTTAAAATATTTTTTAATTGTAGAAGGACGCAATATCTTTATTTTATTTATCTATTTATTTTTTATGTGGTGCTGAGGATTGAACCCAGTGCCTCACACATGTGAGACAAGCGCTCTACCACTGAGCTACAACCCTAGCACCTCAACACTCTGTCTTGACTAATTCTTTCTTATTTTCCCAAATTTACTTTTGCACTGTATCCTAAGATGAGATCTTTTTTAAAAGTGAATTAGGTCACTTTTCCTCTGAATTCCCATAACACAGTGTGGCTACACTGCCATTTGAATGAGTGAACCTGTGGATGAATGAATGAATAAATGAATGAATAAATGAATGAATGCTTGAAAATTTGTGTGTGGTCTCAACTAGAATTATATGTTTAAATATAAAACTATATCTTATTCACCTCTACATTGCAAATCAGGGAAAGACATTTGGCATTTTTTATACCAAATAAGCGTTTATTTAATGAACAAATTTTGGAATGCATATATGAATGTAACTAACTGCTCACCACCTCTTTGGCATGCCACCTGGGAGGAAAGAAAAAGAATGGAAGTCTAGTGTGCTTGGCTGTTCCCTTGCAGACACAGCCAGAACATTGTACTTGTGTGCTCTGTTCACATTTGAAGGTTCTCATCCTAGAAGAGGGAAGAATAGATATGGGAGACAGCAATCCTTTCCAAGTACTAATTAAAAAAACAAAACATTTTAAAATAAAAAGCACTTTTAGTAAAATGTAAATAACTGAATTCTCTCAATTTTCTAAATTGTGTTTCTGAGACAGCATCAATAAAAGACAACTATCAGTGAATGGGGAATTATAAATCTACCAAATAATTTTTGAGATTTGAGCAAATTTTTATGAAGATAATTAAAACTATTTTTCAATAGAATTGAAACTCAAATTATTTACCATTATTTGCCAAAATTTATCACAGCAATACTACAGAATATAATGTCCTCAAATTTGAGGAGAAAATTGTTTATATGGACTAATTTCACCATTTTAATAAATCAGTAACTAATATATTAAAAACTTTAAAATTAATGTTTAATGTTCGATTCTATCATATTATTATTCTCAGTGAAAGAATAATTTTATTTTCATAAAATTACCTGAAGACAATCATGGTATTCTTTAGTTAGGCACTTGCAGAATTCTGATAAGGTAATGTTTTTTACTTTTTTGTCATAGAATATTTTTAAAGATGCATTTCTTGGGGAATCTTATCAAACTTTTAAATACCATTGTATTTATAAAGATTTGTATGTAAATTTAATGCTGTGTCTGCCTAAGTTTGTGCTAAAAATAGATCTTAAAAGAATTTGAAAATATTTTGACAATGCCATGTTTTCTGAAGTACTGTTCTAATGATAAAGAGTTTTAAGATCTTGTACTAGACTTTTATAAACATGAGAAGTATTCCCCCATAATATCTATTGTAAGTGGTATAGAAGAGAGAGTGAAAGCTAAAAAGTAGATGGCTTATTTTTATTAGATTAAGTAGAGAAAATTTTTAAAATGTGTTTTAGTGTATTTAAAAATTCAGAAGGCAATGAAAAGAATAGTTATGATAACATAATTTTTAAGAAGTTAAGGTAATCTACTTTTTTGATTTAATTTTTTATTTTAAAAATTAACTTTGCCAAAAAGAGGTGTTGAATCTGTACATATTTTATTAAACATGTTAAAAAATAGAGCAGATACAGTAAAAATGAGATGATAATATGAAATTTCATCAGTAGAAGGGTATCAGGAAACTCCAGTACTCTTGGAGTTCAATATTTGTGGGTCAAGTCTCCTTTTCTTTTTGTCAAGGTGCTTGTGTAGACTGTCACAGAAGAGGTAAGAAGGCCAAAGTAAGGACAATGCCAAGAGTTTAGCTGTGCACTTCAGAAGAGAAGGAAATGTTTGATCTTTTAAAAATATATTTTGTTTTTTAGTGGAGTGTAGGACAAAGCTAAATCCAATGGAAGACACAAAGATTTCCCACATGCCCCCTCTTCCATCACAAGAGTGGCCTCTCCTGTTATCAACTTGCCTAACCAAAATGGTATATTTGTTACAACTGATGAACTTACATTTATGTCAAATCATTTTAAAATGGCTTTTAGATTAAAAACATTTGAACTTTAAAAAAAAGTTGCTATGACCTGCTATATCAGGAAAAATATAGCATTTATGCATAGACAAATGTAGATTCAAATTTTGGGTAACTCCAGAATGGGCCAATTATTAACACTTTAATCATTCTGAAAGTCTGCTTGAAAATATTTCTGAAATCTGTGAAGTAAGTATAGTGATTACTACTTCACAAGATTGTTTATAGGATTACATGAGATTGTGAAGACAAAGTATCTGGCACAGTGTGTGACATATGGTGGGCATTCAGTAAATAACATGATAGCAGACCAGATTTTGTTCCTACCTAAAATGGATTGATGTTCTCTAACATGGCAATTAAATCATGATGGGTGCAAGTTTCTTAATAACATTAGATGACTAGTACTAGTAGAGGCTACTATTAATTCCTTTGTTATAATATAATCAAAATAATGTCCACATTAATATTCTCCAAAGAAGGCCTTATCCCACCAAAAGTTGCCCAATCAGATCCATTAGTATACAGGATAAAGTATGAGAACTTCCATTTATACTTTATTTAATTTTTCATCTTTAAAGTTAAAAGTTTTCTGAATATATTATAACACAAATAATATATTAGCATATATTTTAATTTATAAATATTTATATGTACACAGATTGTGATATATGCACGATGACTTATGGACAAAATATTTGTTGCAACTCATATCCTCAATAAGTACTCATAAAGTAGATGCCAAATCTTTTTCCAGAGTGTTTTACATCTGAACAAGATAGGCATTAAATCTTTAAAGATGAGTCAAATATGGATTTTCACTTTAACAGGCTTAAAGTGTAAAATAGATGATGGCATATACTAATAAATAACTATATTACCAGACAGATAACTATTATGTTAAGAAGACACAATTAAAGTCATTTATAGCTAGTAGGAAGTAACATGTGAATTGGAACGAGATGTGAAAACACTGGAAACAGAAGCATGAAGATGGGAAAATATTTTGCCGAGAGAAATATCAAATGTTTGGTTAAGAAATCTGAACTTGGCTCATATTAATAAAATTTTTAAGACTTTTTAGAAGAAAAATTGAATTATGCTTGAATACTATTGATTTGTTTTCTACATTCATTTTCAAAACATTTATTTTTCAAGCATTAAGGTCAGGTCCACTGCTAAATATGCAAAATAAAAATACAAATTATTTGCTGTTCTTGTCCTTAAAAGACTCACAGTCCAGTGAGATAGAAATGTAAATATACTCACTGCATTTTATGAATGCTTGACAGAGTTATGGATAAAAGGAAAAAGGTTAATGGCAGCACAGTGCACTTATTCTGCTCAGGCATGTTGGAGAGGCTTCATTGAGTCAAGAGAGAAATAATCAACTTATTTTGGGGTGGATTTATTTTTGGTGTGTGTGTGTGTGTGTGTGTGTGTGTGTGTGTGTGTGTGTGTATGGTTGGAATCCAGAGAAAGAGCAATGGAGAAATGGCTGGATAAGTTTCATTGCATCTAATCCCAAAAGACTACATGTTTAAAGGACATTATGTAGAAAAGAAAGTAACACAATCAACTTCATCTGATGAAAGATGACTTAGATATCAGATTGAAGAATAATAAAGGAGACAAAGATGGGATGCAAAAGAGAACTGATAGGAGACATCTAAAACTCAGGAAGATGAAGAAATTTCGATCTGAGTGCATAAAGTGGGAATAAAGGCCAAAATGTAAAACCAAACACATTTAATATGAAGATACTGATATCTTATATGTGTATGAAAGAAGGATATGGCCAAAATGGTTTTAGATTGGTTTGGAAATATGGAATGTGATTATATTAATCTGTTAGGGCTATTGTAATAAAATACTAGGAATACATGGCTTAAAAAAACAATTATTTTCTCACATTCTCAAGTCTGGATGCTAAAGATCAAGGAGCTGACACTATTGGTTTCTTCTGAAGTCTCTTTCTCTTTGGCTTGCAGATGGTTGCCTTCTCACTGTCTTCTGTGGCCTCTTCTCAGTGGGCCTATACCCCTACCTTATGAACTCATGTAACCTTAATTATATTTAAAGGCAATTGAAAGGTCTTTAAAAGCTCTATATTCAAATATATGCATACCTCAGAAATATGGCAGGTATACACTCATACCACCTCGGTAAAGCAAATTTCACAATAAAGCAAGTCATAATTTTCAGTTTCTTGGTGTATATTAAAGTTATGTTTATTCTATACTGTAGTGTAGTAGGTGCATGCTAACATTATGTCTATAAAATTATGTATATATATATATATATATATATCTTATTTAAATATACTTTATTGCTTAAAAATGCTAACAACCATCAGGTTCTTAAACAAGTATTTTTGCTGGTGGAGTGTATTGCCTTGATGGATGTAGATGGTTGATGACTAATTAGAGTAGTGGTTGCTAAAGATTGGGGTGGTTGTGGCAATTTCTTAAAATAAGACAATGAAATTTCCTGCACTGATTGACTTTTCCTTACACACACACACACACACACACACACACACAAAACTTCTCTATAATGTGCAAGCCTATTTAATAGCATTTTACCCACAGTAGAGCTTCTTTCAAAACTGGAGTCAATCTTCTCAAAATCTGCTTTGTTTTATTAAGTAAGTTTATGTAATTTTCTAAATCCATTGTTATTTTAACAATGTTCTTAGCAGTCTCAACAGCAGATTCCATCTTAAGAAACAAATTTCTTTGCTCATTCATAGGAAGCAACGTCTCATTGTTAAAGTTTTATCATGAGATTGTAGCAATTCAGTTACATTTTCAGGCTGCACTTTTTTTAAATCAAGAGAGCAATATATTACTTTATTTTCAGCTGTCAATTGGGCATTAGTTGGCCATCCCAAGTCCTTATTCCCACTTCTGTTTCAACTCTAATACCTTTTTTTTTTTTCGTGTCTTCATATATGTACTTTGCTTATTTTTTTTGTTTTATTTATTATTTATTTTTGCACTACAATTCTTAGTACAATTTTATACCACAATTTATCATATCTCTGATAGTATATAAGGTATGTTGACACCAAATTCACATCTTTATACATGTATTTTGTATAATGGTGAGGCACTGGGTTCGATCCTCAGCACCACATAAAAATAAATAAATAAATAAAATATTGTGTTCATCTAGTGCCTTTTTAAAAACAGATTAATTACTATACATATTTGAAATACATTTTGTAAATTTATCACGGATATTCTGGCAAATAGTTACCTAAATAATCATTTATGCCACACAATATTTTAAGATCAGTTCTGTTTCACAATGGAAGAGGAATCCTAAGGAAAAAAGTCATTTACCATCTGGTTTTGTTTTTTAATTAGTGAATTATAGTTATACATAATAGTTACATTCATTTTGACAAAAATCATACATGCCTGGAATAAAATTTACTCCATTTTAATCCCCAGTGTCCCCACATTCCCTTCCCTTCTCTCTCCCTTTATTTTCCTTTCTCTACTTGTTTTCTTTTATCTCATTAATTAATTTATTTTTGATTGGTATATATATATATATATATATATATATATATATATATATATATATATATATATAAAATTCAATGAAGTATATTTATACATCCACATAGTGTAATTTTGTCAAATTTATTCTGCATTTCCTCCCCTTTCCTGTCCCTCCTCCCTTCCAGTCCATCTCCTTCTTCTTCTACTTCACTAACCTTCCCTCTGT
Organism: Marmota flaviventris; assembly: GCF_047511675.1. Classification (NCBI taxonomy): domain Eukaryota; kingdom Metazoa; phylum Chordata; class Mammalia; order Rodentia; family Sciuridae; genus Marmota; species Marmota flaviventris. Next base: position 64,551,088 of record NC_092503.1, on the reverse strand, counting down.
CTTTATGATACCTGACCTCCCCCACTTTTCCCTTAATTTGTTCTAGTTTCTGCCTATGAGAAAAAAAAATAAAAAAACAACTTTCAACTCTTGATTTTCTGAGTCTGGCTTATTTAATTTAGCATGATGTTTTCTGGTTTCTTCCATTTACTAGCAAATGCCATAATTCCATTCTTCTTTATGGCTAAGTTAAACTTTATTGTGTTTATATGAAACATTTTAAAAAATCTGTTTATCTATTGACTAGCACCTGGGCTGATTCTATAGTTCTTTTGGATAAATACCAAAAAGTGCGGTTTCTGGGTCATGCGGTTCCATTCCTAGTTTTTTAAGAAATCTCCATACTACTTTCCCTAGTGGTTGCACTAATTTGCAATCCCATCAACAATGTATGATCTTCCCAGACATCCTCACCAGCATTTATTATTGTATTCTTGATGATTATCATTTTGCCTGGGGTGAGATGAAATCATAGCTTAGTTTTGATTTGCATTTTCCTAATTGCTAGAGATGAACATTTTTTCATACATTTATTGGTCATTTGTGTTTCTTCTTTGAATACATGTCTGTTTAGTTCTTTTGTGACTGCATTACTCACTTTTGCACTAATTTTAGTATTAATATTTTTCAGTTCTTTATGTTCTTGTGATGTTAATTCCTATAAGAAGAGTATCTGGCAAAGATTTTCTTTCATCTATAGCCGCCATTTTGGGGATCTTGTTTCCTTTGTTGTGTGAAATTTTTTAATTTGATGCAATCCAATTTGCTTGTTTTGATTTTTGAGCTTTAGGGGTTCAGTTAAGGAATATGTTGCACAAATTTGTTAGAGTGTAGACCATATGCTTTCTTCTAACAGTTGCAAAGTTAACGATTTATTTCCTAAATCTTTGTTCCGCTTTGTCTTTTGTTGAGTGTGGGAAATAGGAATCTAGCTTTATTCTTCTATATATGATATCCAGTTTTCTCAGCACTATTTGTTAAAGAAGCTATCTTTTATCCAATATATGCTTTTGGCACTTTTGTTAAGTATTGACTGTAAGTATGTGGGTTTGTCTATGTATATTCTATTATATTCATTGGTCTTTGTGTCTATTTTGATACCAACACCATGCTGTTTTTGTTACTGTAGTTCTGTAGTATAACTTGAGATCACGTACTGTGATGCCTCAAGCATTGCTTTTCTTGCTCAGGTGCTTTGGCTATTCTGAGTCTCTTATTCTTTAAATGAATTTTAGGACTGTTTTTCTAGTTCTGTGAAGAATGCCATTGGTATTTTGATGGAAATTGTATTTAATCTGTATAGTACTTTTGATACTCTTGACAATATTAATTTTGCCTCTCCAATTTCTCTCTTCTGAAGTTTCTTAAATTTTTTCTTCAGTTTTTTATAATTTTTATCATAAATATCTTTCACCTCCTTGTAGATTAATACCACAGTAATTTTAGGTTATTTTGAATGGATAATTTCCCTGATTTATTTCTCAGCAGAATCACTCTTGGAATACGGGAAAACCATTCATTTATGAATGTCAATCTTGTGTCTTACTGTGTGTTAAATTCAATTCTAGAAGTCTTCTGGTGGAATTCTTTGGATCTTCTAATTACCAGATCATGTCATCAGTAAACAGAGAGAATTTGACTTCTTTTCCAATTATACCAATGGGAGTTGTGAGATTGGAATTCTTTTCTTGTTCCTGATTTAAGAGGAAATGATTTCAGTTTTTTTCTGTTCAATAAAAAAATGGCTTTAGGTCGTCATTTATAGTCTTTATAATGATGAAGTTCCTTATATCCCTGGTTTCTCAAATATTTTTAACACAGACAGGTATTGGATTTTATCAAAGGCCTTTTCTGCATCTCTGAGGTAATCATATGATTCTTGTTCTATTTATGTGGTGAATTACACTTACTGATTTGCATATGATGAACCAATCTTGCTTCCCTGGTATAAAACCCACTTAATCATGTTGTGTTATCTTCTTGATATGTTTTTGAAAGCAGATTGCTAACATTTTATTAAGGATTTTTGAGTCTATGTTCATCAGAGAGATTTTTCTGTAGTTGTCTTGTCATTGGTGTGTCTTTGGTTTTGGTATCAGTGTTATACTGGCTTCATATAATGTATTTGAGAGGGTTACCTCTCTTAATTTCATGGAATAAATTGAGAAAGACTGGCGTTTTTCTTTAAAGGTTTGGTAGGACTCAACTGAGAATCCATCTGGTCCTGTGTTTTCTTAGTTGGAAGGCTTTTAATTGCTTGATATTGTTCTGTTTAGTTTTTTTATATCTTCCTGGTTCAATCTGGGCAGGTCATATGTGTCTAGAAATTTGTCACTGTTTTCTAGATTTTTCAGTTTTTTGGAGAATAAATTTTCAAAGTATTTTTTATGATCCTCTGCATTTTGTAAGTATCTGTGGTGATATCTCCTTTTTCATCTCTACTCTTGTTTATTTGGTTCTTCTCTTTCTTTTGGTTAGTTTGGCTTAGGGTTTATCAATCATATTTATTTTTTAAAGAATTAACCCTGTTGTGTTGAACCTTGTGATTTTTATTTTTAATTTTATTAAATTTGACTCTGATCTTAATTATTTCTTGTCTTTCACTGATTCAGGCTCTAGTTTGCTGTTCCTTTTCTAAGGCCTTGAGGTGAAACATTAGATTTTATTTGTAATCTTTCTATTTTTTTAATATTAGCACTCAATTCTATAAACTTTCCTCTTAAAACCACCTTCATGTTATTCCACAGATTTTAATATGTTGTATCTCTCTTCTTATTCTCATATAAAATTTTCTTGATTTCTTTTATTTATTGTATGATCTATTCCTCATATAAAATATCTGTTTGTGTTGTTTTTATAATTTTTTATTGTTGATTTCTAGTTTGATTCCATTATGATCTGATAGGATGCATGGAATTATATCAATAAAGTTTTGTATATGCTAAGACTTAATTGTGACCTAATAAATGGTCTAGTTTGAAAAGATTCCATGAGCTGCTAAAAAGAAAGTAACTTCAGCTATTTGGGTGTGAGATATTCTTATATGTCTATTAGATCCATGTGATTTATAGGATTATTTAGGTTGGAAGTAACTTTATTGATTGTATGTTTGGATGACCTACCTATTGCTTTCAGGGATGTGTTAAAATTACCCAGTGTTATTTTATTTGGGTCTACCTGGAACTTAATGTGAAGAAGGTTTTTTTGTTTTGTTTTATTTTTAAATGTAAGTAGGTACACTGACATTTGAGGCATGTATTTACTATCATTATTTTGTTTTGCTGTATTGTTCCTTTTAGCAGTATGTAGTTGTCTTTTTGTCTCTTATGCTTAATTTTTACTTGAAATCTGCTTTGTTAACTTGTTTTCAGATTACATTTACATGGAATATATTTTTCCATCCTTTTACTTTCAGCCTATGAGTGTCTTTGCCTATGAGATAAGTCTTCTGCAAGTAGCATATGGTTGAGTCTTGTTTTTCAATCCATTCTGCCAATCTGTGGCTTTTAATTGGGGTGCTGAGGACACTTACATTCAGTTTTATTATGAATAGATATTTGTTATTTCCTACCATTTTAGTTTGTTTGCTATATTTAATTCAGTCTTGATTTTCATTTAGTTAATTACTCTTCTAGTGATCAAACTCCCACTTTTAATTCCAGTTCTCTTGCTGTTTCTACCACATCTGCAGTTATTTCCTTCACTGAAGTCTTAAATTCCTTAAAGTCATACACATGGGTTGGAATCAATTTTTTCCTGTTAATGTTGATATTTTGACCCCAAACCATGAATCACAAATTTTCTTGATGGCACCTAGATTGGTGAATATTTTCCAAAAATTTTGAATTTACTTTGCTAACAAGCATCAGAGGAATCCCTCTTAATGTCAGCTATAACTTTACTAAATGTATTTCTTAATAATATGATTGAAATTTTAAAATTATTCCTGCTCATTGGCTGCAAATATGTGCTACTAGACGTAAAAGTAACATAAGTCTTATAGTACATTCTTGTCAGAGCTGTTGGTTGACCAGGTGCATTGTCCATGAGCAGTAATATTTTGAAAGGAATCATTTGTTATTTTAATTTTTTTTTTTTTGAGCAATAAGACTCAATGGTGTAGTTAAAATATTCAATAGCCCATGTTGCAAACGGATTGCTGTTACTCAAGCTTTGTTGTCCCATTCATGGAGCACAGGCAAAGTAGAATCTTAGGAGTTGGGGAATGTAAATGAGGATTATCTTCTATTTGAAGTTACCAGATACATTGCCACTAACAAGTGATTCAGCCTGTGCTTTGAATCCTTGAAGCCGAGTGTAGACTTTTCCTCTCTAGCTATGAAAGTCTTAGATTATATCTTTTTCCAATATAAGATTATTCCATCTTACACTGAATTTTCTTTTTTAGTGTGGACACCTTCTTCAATTACCTAAGCTAAACTTTCTGGATAATTTGCTATAGCTTCTGCATCACCACTTTCTTTTCCCCTTGCACTTTTATATAATAGAGACGGCTTATTTCCATAACCCCACTTTTATATAATAGAGATGATTTATTTGCATAACTCTTATAGACCAACCTCTGCTAGCTTCAAACTTTCTTCTACATCTTTCTCACCTCTCCAGCGGTCATAGACTTAAACAGAATTAGGGCCTTGTGTTTTTACTTGGCTCAAGGGAATGTTGTAGCCAGTTTGATGATCCCTACAGATCACTAAAGCTTTCTCTATCCCAGCAGCAAGACTGTTTTACTTTCTTATTATTTGTGTATTTACAAAAGTACCAATTTTAATTTCCTTCAAGAATTTGCCTTTGAAGCCATAACTTAGCTGACTGGTTAGTGCAAGGGACATAGATTTAGGCCTGCCTTCCTCATGAAACTTAATCATATTTGGTCTTTGATTTAGAATTTACTTGAACAGTTAAAGGCCATTTCAAAGCAATTAACTGACCAAATTTCAATTCTGTTGTGTCTCAGGAACTAAGGAGGCATGAGGAGGAGAAGAGAGACAGGGGAGAGGTTAGCTAGTGCAGGATTTAAACACACAACATTTATTAAGTTCGACACCTTATTTGGGTGAGGCTTGTGACTTTCTGAAACAATTACAACAGTAACATCAAAGATCAATGATCACAGATCACTACAAAAGAAATAATAACAAAAATGTTTGTAAATGCTAGAAGTACCAAAAAGTGACAAAGACATGAAGGGAGCACACGCTGTTGAAAAATGGTGCTGATAGATTTGCTCAATGCAGTGTTGCCACAATCCTTCAACTTCTTAAAAAGAATCAACATTTGTAGAAGACAGTAAAGCAAAGCACAGTAAAATAAGACATCCCTATATTAGTCCATTGACATTAAGGCTTTCACAAATTAGTAAATTAGGGCCTAAATTAGGGCATAATTCTTTCATAAAGTATTATGAAGGAATAGAATTCATTACAAAACACTAATGTATTAATACAAAAACGAGGAAAAGTTTGGTGATGTGGTAGGGTTGACAACTTATATATTTGATAGAGTAACCAAGACAAGTCTGTAGAAAATTTAAATTGAGGAAATAAAGAGAATAAAATATTTCATAATTGTAATAGTAATATCATTCCCCATGTCTTAATAATAATGAGGAAACAGGAACTTAGAGATATGGAAGATAGTGAGTTGCATTGCAGAAAATTTGTTATGATCAAACATTTATTTATATAACAAATGTTGCACATGTAGCATAAATTGACATTTATTTTGAAATACGTAACTACAACGTGTTGCACACAATATAATTTATTTTCCATATTTCTAAGTGCTTATCTCTTATCCTTAAGCCTCAGTCTTCATATATAATAAATTTGTAAAACATATTGGATTTGACAGTACGTATGTTCACATTCATATACATACATTCACATATATATAGACACAAGAACACCTACATATGTGTGTATGTATTTGAAGACACATTAGTAAACATACACATGATTATTGAATAAGATTACCCACCCAGTAATATGTGTTTGGTGAAAAGAAGAGGAACCACAATATTTCAAAGCCAAGTAGATACATTGATCTGAAAGCATTTTGTAGATTGAAATGTGAGACAGTAAAAGACATATACATCTTCTGGGGGACTATTTGCAAAAATTCTGTAATAAAAGCTTAATATAAGGACTGGCATGGTATATAGAGAAAGGAGGGAATAGTATAGATTTATTCACTAGTTAAGGCTATATAGTCTATGCCTTGTAGAACCAAGAAAGAACAAAGTGTTTTTATGCTCTTAGTGTTGATATTCTAGTGAGAAATATTAAATATAATTAAGCCAGTAATTAATGATAAAATAAAACATCTCCAATCATGTGGTTGATACTAAAATTTGGGAGCTCTTAACCAAGTATGAGCAATAGGAAAGTTTTTTCTCCTCCCTCTCTCTGAAAAAATAGAATTTAAACTGAGATTCAAGGTGAATATAAATTACTTTGAAAAAGTAATTTATCTCCATGGCAGGAGAGTGGAAGTTTTAGGCAAGAGATACTAGATGAAGGGTTAGGGGATTGTGGAGCATCAAGTAACTAAAAGGCTTGTCTACATAGCCAAAGGGTAAGCTGTAACAGAAAGAGGAGGACAAAAAGTTAAAGTCCAAGGACTGCTTAGAGAGACAAGGAGAATGAGTGAGAGTGCTGTGAGGGAATCTAGCATAAAAAGCCATTGACTGGGGCTGGAGTTGTAGCTCAGTGGTAGAGTGCTTGCCTAGCACCTCTGAGGCACTGGGTTCAATCCTCAGTACCAAATAAAAATAAAAAAATAAAGATATAAAAAAAGAACCATTGACTGTGTGAGCATTGCTTCTGAGCAAACAACAAAATAGCAATTTTTCGTGTTCTTCATATTAACAATGAAGATGCTATTGTTTGTTAATGAGAACAATTTCAGAAGTTAGGGATAGAAGCCACAGTACAGTGGAATGATGAATGAGTTGATGTTGAGGGACAGGAGACATTTAATGGAGACTTATAGGAATCTACCCAATCTATTTATTATTGTCTTGCTGAGAATATTAGAATAGATTTAAGAGGTTAGAATACTTTGAAATTTGAGCATAAGAGATTTTACTGTGTGAACAGTGAAACTGAGAAGACAATGGAATTACATCTTCAGGATACTGAAAGAAAAATAGCAATAGCATTCTGTTCCAGGGAAAATATATTCTGCAGGAATGAAAGTAAAATGAATTTATTATCAATCAAGGCAAAACTGAAAGCCTTCATCATCATCAGATTTGTACTATAGGAAATATTAAAGGAAGGTATCCCTGATGAAATTTTTTAAATTGATCTGCATCATCATTTATTTTTTTCAAAGAGATTTAACTTTGCTATGTCAGGCGACCAGAAATATTTGTTGTCTGTGATCACCTTTACCCAAGCTCAAGGATCAAGATGAATCAGAGCTGGGCATCAGTCCCTGAAAGAGAGAAGTACTTGCAATTCATCCTGACTCTTATCAAAAAAGCTACTTATCTCCTTAGACATTGTGCCAACTTTTCAAGAATTACAGATGTCCCTAGGGAAGAAGTAGGCTCAGTTGCCAAGATTACTTGTCTAGGTTTCAGCTTCTCCCAGATCTTGGCCTTCAGAGCTCTCCAATGCATTCAAGTATTTGAATATTTATCTTGCTTTTTCTAGGGTCTTTAGCAGTAGTGTCAGTAGGAATTATTTCATCCATCATTACCAGAAATAGAAGTCTGAAGTATATGCTATGTAAATAACCAAGTAGCCAAACTTCAAAGATGTAAATTGCTTTAGCACAGTCACATAAAACAAATAGGACCATCACACTGAAGTTGTCCTGTTATGTAAGCATCTGCCAAAATGACACCAATCTACAGTCACAATGGGGAAGCATTTAACCCAAGGGTGAAGCAAATTCTGTCTTGACTAATAGTTATAATCTTTCTATTGGATTCTCAACTTTTTTTTGTAAAGTATTATCTTAGAATAACAGAAAAAGAACACATTGAAGAGAGAGTCCACATGCATAGCAGTGGAACATCAACATTTTTATCATTACCATATGGTAAGCTGCCATGAGGGATAGAAACATTTGTATTGATGTTTTTCTGATTAAAAATGTAAACATTTATGCAATAAAGAATTTAAAGAGTAAAATATTGCCTATGATCTTACCATCCATATATATCTCTATGAACATTTTGTTATATATTCTTTCAGATACTGTTCTATTCCTGCATTATATACTCAATATATGGATTTTATACATTATATTTGCTTAAACATGTTTAGAGATTCTAAATAAAATGTTGCCATGCTGTAAATCCTTTCTCCTGCCTATTTTTTTCCTCAAACATATCTTGCTTTTCCCATATTAATTTGGATTAACTCATCTCCGCTAACAGTAATCCTTATTTCAATGATTATTTATTGATGATCTCAAGTAGTTTCCACTTTACTACTTTAAAGATATTGCTGTAGTGTTCATGGTGGACTTGGTACTTGTGTAATTCATACACTTTGAGAGGAAAGCTCATATATGTAACAGACCAGTAGGTGAGACTCATCAAGAGACCACTCAAAGATCCAGTGATATAGCATTTATTCTCAAGTCTTGAAAGTCTCAAGAGGAGGCTGAGGCTCACTGCCATGTGCCCTCTAATAGGATTTACAGTGTCCTTTGATTTGTTCCTCATCAAATACACCTTAACACATTCTCTTCTCCAGTCCTATTGGTGGGAACTTTATGATGTCCACAACAGTTCAAAGGTGCAGTTGCTAGTAGAAAGGAAGACGAGGGAAATAGTGGTGGTCATTGTGTAAGAGATATTCACAGTTCTATCTAATATTTATTTATTTCCTTTTGGATTTGTTGAGGTTGTTTATAGTTAGTAGAGGCTTTCAAATCTGTCTTCCTTTTTCTATTCACCTAATTTTCCTTGTTGAAGAAAACCATGATAGCATGCAAACTTCACTTGGTACAAACTGCAGCAGATTAAGTCCAATATAAACAAATGTCAGCACTTCTTGGAGGTAGACTTGTCTCAAAGCTATCCTTGCTTTATGTCCTGCTTTGTAAACCTTGAGAATTTCCTGAGCTGTGTTGGGGAAATTTAATCAACTCATTTTCTAATTACCAGATAATAGGATAAAAAGTAATGATCAGATTTTCCTTTCATTCTCCTTCTCAACTTTCTGGAAAAAAAAAAAAAAAACGTTTCTTGACCATTGATTGACGGCTTCTGCATTTTAGCAATCTAAAGTGTGTGTGTTTGTGTGTGTGTGTATTTGTGTGTGTGTTGTCTGATTTGTATTTCCATTTTCCCATCATGTTAGTGATATTTTATAGGGAATATAGAGACTCATATCATAATTAAAATGAAATATTGGGCATTTAAGCTTTAATGAATAGAAAGACGATGAAAATATCTAATGTGCTTCATAGGAATGGACTGGCTTGGTGATATATTACTGATGGAGGTATTTGACTTCTTGGTCATGCCTAAGAATGCCAGATTCCTAGGTTGGTTACAGGAGTGGAATACTAGACAGATAGGTAAGAGTACATAAATAAAAGTAGTAATATATTGAAAACATGCTTCATTTTTATATAGACTTCATTTTTATATAGAAAGACTCAAATATATTGTGTATAGAATTGTTCCAATAAGGTTTATTATTATTCCAAAGAAATTTATTAATATCTTTGGAAAAAGCTTTTTTAAAACTGTCTTCTATGATTATGCAAATTTTATAATTTTTAAGAGCTTGATTTTCTGAATTCATTACCTTTTAAGTTCCCACCTGTGTTTGAATAGTTTAAGTTTCTATTGGCTGGTAGCCACTCCTGAAGGAAGCAAAAATGGAGTTATGTTGCTAGCCAAATGAATTTTTCTTGTATGTCCTCTCAAAAAGACTGCCATGTAACCTCACTTCTAGTTCCCAGTTTGATATCATATATGAATGTTTCTGATTCCTTCATGTTAAAACAAGTTTTCAGAGACTTTTGAATATATTGAAAGTTGTATGTATAATATCTTTTTTTCTATATTCTAATAGATTTTGGATGAACTTATTTAAAAAAAGATGATAGATTAAAATGTTTTCTGAGGTAGCTTAGAATCTGTAGTGCCTCACCTAATTCCCCTTTCCTCAGTTGCTGGCACCCATCTCTCACTTGCTGTCAGTATTGTTGCAAATATATCAGAGCTTCCACCCACACACTTCCTAGCTCCGCATCACCCCATGTCCTGTACCCTGAGTACTGTCCTTGGCTGATAGGAGCAATCTAGCCAGGAAGATTTCAAAACTCCTTTTCCTTTCAACAATGGAACGTAGACAATGTTTGACTGATACATGTGTACAGAAGTCTAACTTCCTTGCCTCAAGTGGGGACAACACTGTGGTGAGATTTATATTACAGACTTCTTGAAAGCCAAATAGATCAGGCCAATACTAGATTTTACTTGATACCACATTCTTGATTAGCTCTTTCTTTTTCTATCCTACTTTACTCACCATTATAGGTATTATAAAACAAACAACAAAATATTTCTCAATGGAACAGTAGAAACCCTGGATAGGTTGTTTCTAAGGAAAATGATTTAAGATAATATAAAAAGTAGTCTTAGGAAGCAAACTCCAAGAATGGGATCCTGTAATTAGAAACTTGGGGGTGACTTACCCCAGCCTTCATGGATGAAAAATAGAGTTTGCATAGCCTCTGGAATGTAGCTACAGTGCAATTACTAAGGTTGTTATTGAGGTCAACTTCGATGGGATATACTAGTTTTTACACTATGTTTGGCATTGAAGGCACAATAGAAATGTAAATTATAGGGACTGTAGAACTGAGAGGCTATCTCAATGCCATTGATGCTTTTAAAAAATGAAATAACAGACTCAGGGCAATCAATCACCAATTTAAAGCCAAGTATGAGAGTCAGAGGGCTTTCTTGGCAGCATTTAAAGAGATCTTCAACTCCTGTAACTGAAAGGCAGATGAACTGAAGACCAGGTACAGAACTTAATTATAAAAGTCACAGAACTCCAGAGAAATCTCACTACTTAGACTTGGAAAGTCTTATATGCTCAAGTTGAAACTACAAAAGGTAAAAAAAAGAGACATTGAAATTTGGACTACTATTATCTGAGTATGTATACAAACAGAACCTTGGATTTTTAGCTTCCCCTTGAAACTTCTAGGTTGTGTGATACAATGGTCCCCTTTGTTATATGATAGAGCCTCTCTCACCTCTTGCTTGAAGTCTTTGCAGAAGCCTCAAGTGTGGCACACAGGTTCCTTTCAATATAATACTAACCATTTCTGGATCCACCGACTTTTCCCCTATTGGCCACATAAACAATGACTGAGATCACATCTTAGCATAACCCAGTGGGCAAAGTGAAGAACCTGCCAAGAGAGGGGAAGGCTGTAAGAACAGAGTTGCAAGAATAGCTAAAAAGTGCTATAGTAGCTGGACAAATAATCACGAGGAGAGGATTTTTATGGCTTTGGATCAGGTTGGTGGGGTGGAATATAAAGCTGAATAAGAGAGTGTGTTAATATGCTAGACTCCTTCTATGATATGGAACTTCACACCTTGGAAATGGTTCTAAAACATTGCTTGGAAGCTTTTTGAGAGCTTGAAAAGCAATGGCTTTAAATGCCACTATATTTAAAAGGTGTATTTCATGTAGTAGAGATGCTAGACTGCTGTTCTAGACTGGTAGAAATAAGCAAAGACTCAGCTAAAATGAGCATTATAGAAAAGATTTACCACATAATTCCTGAAAATCCCCTTTTAATTTTTGTTTTCTTGGAAGAAACTAGAGTATACACCATGGTGAAGGGGATGCCAGCATCTTTTATAAGCTGTTAGGGCTATACTATTTCAGCCTCAACTACCTGTAGAAAACAAAATTGGTCTCCTTAGTAACAATGAGGTTGACAGTTCCTGGAATAGCAGAGGTCAGAAGACCATAGTAGGTAAGCACAAGACATAACTTGGAAATACTTACCATAAAAGGAGGTGGGGAGGAATGGCATTTTGGTGAGTTAATCCATTTTAGAGATGACTAGCATAGTATAGTGTTATCAGCAAGTAGAAAGACAGATGTGTAAAATATTATATGTTATAGAGTTTTACTCTCGTGGCATGCATGGATGTATAGATACATAACACTATTCTGTATACTGAATTTACTATCTACTATGTGTATGCATGTTGAAAATTTAGCAAAAGATTACAATCTTCTATTGGGCTACCTATATTAAATTTTCTGCACATTCTTTCTTGGTTCATCTGATTTTGGATAGTTACATCAATTAATTTATCTATTCTATATATTGTATGTACTACATATTTATACAGTTATTAGAAGCACAATACATTAAATTAAGGAGAGATAGTTTCCCTTCTATTAAGAGATACTTTTTGACAAAATGACAGTTGTATACAGTACTTTTCCCTAGTTTTTTTTTTTCCAAAGGAAAAGGTCATTTATTTTATAACTAAATACTAGGGAAAGGACAATAGCAAATCTTTTAAGGTCTGTTGAGTACACAATCAAGTTGACTGTTAAAACAAGAGAATGGAAACACTTTCACAGCCCCCTTCCAAGAAAGAAACATATAGGAACAGTTAATAATGGATTCCTGGCCTGAGTTTGTCTTGCAATGGTTGCAGAGATCCATTTGGCAGTCAGTTTTTTTGGTTTGTATAATCATTATGGACATACTGAAGTTGACAGAACTTTCAAATGGCTTCTTGATATTTCAAGAGGAACAACTGTAGTAAATGTAGAAGCCCTTGAAACTCTCCCACTAACTCATTCTCAGCCGGGATAATAAATACAAAACAATATTGTATCCACAGGGGAATGTGTGAGATTAGTGCTATCTTCAATCTTAAAGGATAAAAGGATGTAGAATCCACTATATATTTATTTAATTTGTTGGTCTAATTTATGCAGAATCAAATGTATCATGAAAGATGACAGTGGATTTTCACAGTCTTAACCAAATGGCAGGCCCAACTGGAGAAGTTTGAATGTGTGTCATATGTCTATTGAGTTAGAGTATATGTTCTTTTACACACAAATAAAAAACAGACCAGAAGTCGTTAACATTCACATGGGACAGGCAGCAGTATACACTCACAGTTTTTCCTCAGAGGTATGTTAAATCTCTTATTTAGATAAGAAGCAGGGAAAAATTCACAGATATTCAGGAACCTTCTATCAACAATGTGATGAGGGATGGTTTTCTTTTTTTTTTTTTAGAAAGTAGAAGTTGTTTATTTTTTTAAAATTTTTTTAGTGTTGGTTGTTCAAAACATTACATAGTTCTTGATATATCATATTTCACACTTTGATTCAAGTGGGTTATGAACTCCCATTTTTACCCCGTATACAAATTGCAGAATCACATCAGTTACACATCCATTGAGTTACATATTGCCATACTAGTGTCTGTTGTATTCTGCTGCCTTTCCTATCCTCTACTATTCCCCCTCCCCTCCCCTCCCCTCCCCTCTTCTCTCTCTACCCCCTCTACTGTCATTCATTTCTCCCCCTTGTATTATTTTCCCCTTTCCCCTCACTTCCTCTTGTATGAAATTTTGTATAACCCTGAGGGTCTCCTTCCATTTCCATGCAATTTCCCTTCTCTCTCCCTTTCCCACCCACCTCTCATCCCAGTTTAATGTTAATCTTCTTCTCATGCCCTTCGTCCCTACTCTGTTCTTAGTTACTCTCCTTATATCAAAGAAGACATTTGGCATTTGTTTTTTTAGGGATTGGCTAGCTTCACTTAGCATAATCTGCTCTAATGCCATCCATTTCCCTGCAAATTCTATGATTTTGTCATTTTATAATGCAGAGTAATACTCCATTGTGTATAAATGCCACATTTTTTTATCCATTCGTCTATTGAAGGGCATCTAGGTTGATTCCACAGTCTTGCGATTGTGAATTGTGCTGCTATGAACATCGATGTAGCAGTGTCCCTGTAGCATGCTCTTTTTAGGTCTTTAGGGAATAGACCGAGAAGGAGAATAGCTGGGTCAAATGGTGGTTCCATTCCCAGCTTTCCAAGAAATCTCCATACTGCTTTCCAAATTGGCTGCACCAATTTGCAGTCCCACCAGCAATGTACAAGTGTACCCTTTTCCCCACATCCTCGCCAGCACTTGTTGTTGTTTGACTTCATAATGGCTGCCAATCTTACTGGAGTGAGATGGCATCTTAGGGTGGTTTTGATTTGCATTTCTCTGACTGCTAGAGATGGTGAGCATTTTTTCATGTACTTGTTGATTGATTGTATGTCCTCCTCTGAGAAGTGTCTGTTCAGGTCCTTGGCCCATTTGTTGATTGGGTTATTTGTTTTCTTATTGTTTAATTTTTTGAGTTCTTTGTATACTCTGGATATTAGGGCTCTATCTGAAGTGTGAGGAGTAAAGATTTGTTCCCAGGATGTAGGCTCCCTATTTACCTCTCTTATTGTTTCTTTTGCTGAGAAAAAAACTTTTTAGTTTGAGTAAGTCCCATTTGTTGATTCTAGTTATTAACTTTTGTGCTATTGGTGTCCTATTGAGGAATTTGGAGCCCGACCCCACCGAATGTAGATCGTAGCCAACTTTTTCTTCTATCAGACGGCGTGTCTCTGATTTGATATCAAGCTCCTTGATCCATTTTGAATTCACTTTTGTGCATGGCGAGAGAAAGGGATTCAGTTTCATTTTGTTGCATATGGATTTCCAGTTTTCCCAGCACCATTTGTTGAAGATGCTATCCTTCCTCCATTGCATGCTTTTAGCCCCTTTATCAAATATAAGATAGTTGTAGTTTTGTGGATTTGTCTCTGTGTCCTCTATTCTGTACCATTGGTCCACCTGCCTGTTTTGGTACCAGTACCATGCTGTTTTTGTTACTATTACTCTGTAGTATAGTTTGAAGTCTGGTATCGCTATACTGCCTGATTCACACTTCCTGCTTAGCATTGTTTTTGCTATTCTGGTTCTTTTATTTTTCCATATGAATTTCATGATTGCTTTCTCTATTTCTACAAGAAATGCCGTTGGGATTTTGATTGGCACTGCATTAAACCTATAGAGAACTTTTGGTAATATCGCCATTTTGATGATGTTAGTTCTGCCTATCCATGAACAGGGTATATTTTTCCATCTTCTAAGATCTTCTTCTATTTCTCTCTTTAGGGTTTTGTAGTTTTCATTGTATAAGTCTTTCGCCTCTTTTGTTAGGTTGATTCCCAAATATTTTATTTTTTTTGAGGATATTGTGAATGGAGTGGTTGTCCTCATTTCCAATTCAGAGAATTTGTCACTGATATACAGGAATGCCTTTGATTTATGCGTGTTGATTTTATATCCTGCCACTTTGCTGAATTCATTTATTAGCTCTAATAGTTTCTTTGTAGACCCTTTTGGGTCTGCTAGGTATAGAATCATGTCACCTGCAAATAGTGATAATTTAAGTTCTTCTTTTCCTATTTTTATGCCTTTAATTTCTTTCGTCTGTCTAATTGCTCTGGCCAGTGTTTCGAGAACTATGTTGAACAGAAGTGGTGAGAGAGGGCATCCCTGTCTTGTTCCAGATTTTAGAGGGAATGCCTTCAATTTTTCTCCATTCAGAATGATGCTAGCCTGAGGCTTAGCATAGATTGCTTTTACAATATTGAGGTATGTTCCTGTTATCCCTAGTTTTTCTAGAGTTTTGAACATAAAGGGATGCTGTACTTTGTCGAATGCTTTTTCCGCATCTATCGAGATGATCATATGGTTCTTATTTTTAAGTCTATTGATGTGGTGAATAACATTTATTGATTTCCGTATATTGAACCAGCCTTGCATCCCAGGGATGAATCCTACTTGATCATGGTGCACAATTTTTTTGATATGTTTTTGTATCCAATTCGCCAGAATTTTATTGAGGATTTTTGCATCTAGGTTCATTATAGATATTGATCTGTAGTTTTCTTTCTTTGAAGTGTCTTTGTCTGGTTTAGGTATCAGGGTGATGTTGTCCTCGTAGAATGAATTTGGAAGTTCTCCCTCTTTTTCTATTTCCTGAAGTAGCTTGAAAAGTATTGGTATTAGTTCCTCTTTAAAGGTTTTGTAAAACTCTGCTGTATACCCATCCGGTCCTGGGCTTTTCTTAGTTGGTAGTCTTTTGATGGTTTCTTCTATTTCCTCAATTGATATTGGTCTGTTTAGGTTGTCTATATCCTCCTGACTCAATCTGGGCAGATCATATGACTTAAGAAATTTATCTATGCCTTCACTATCTTCTAATTTATTGGAGTATAAGGATTCAAAATAATTTTTGATTATCTTCTGTATTTCTGAAGTGTCTGTTGTGATATTGCCTTTTTACTCCCATATGCTAGTAATTTGAGTTCTCTCTCTTCTTCTCTTCGCTAGCATGGCTAAGGGTCTGTCGATTTTGTTTATTTTTTCAAAGCACTAACTTTTAGTTTTGTCAGTGTTTTCAATTGTTTCTTTTGTTTCGATTTCATTAATTTCAGCTCTGATTTTAATTATTTCTTGCCTTCTACTTCTTTTGCTGTTGTTTTGCTCTTCTTTTTCTAGGATTTTGAGATGAAGTATGAGATCATTTATTTGTTGGTTTTTTCTTTTTTTAAGGAATGAACTCCAAGCAATGAATTTTCCTCTTAGAACTGCTTTCAATGTGTCCCATAGATTCCGATATGTTGTGTCTGTGTTTTCATTTATCTCTAAGAATTTTTTAATTTCCTCCTTGATGTCTTCTATAACCCATTGATCATTCAGTAACCTATTGTTCATTCTCCAAGTGATATATGCTTTTTCCTTCCTTCTTTTATCGTTGATTTTCAGTTTCATTCCATTATGATCAGATAAGATGCATGGTATTATCTCTACTCCTTTATATTGTCTAAGAGTTTCCCTGTGACATAATATATGATCTATTTTTGAGAAGGATCTATGTGCTGCTGAGAAAAAAGTGTAACTGCTTGATGTTGGGTGGCATATTCTATATATGTCAATTAAGTCTAGGTTATTAATTGTGTTATTGAGTTCTATAGTTTCCTTATTCAACTTTTGTTTGGAAGATCTGTCCAGTGGTAAGAGAGGTGTTTTGAAGTCTCCCGTGATTATTGTATGGTGGTCTATTATACTCTTGAACTTGAGAAGAGTTTGTTGGATGAACATAGCTGCACCATTGTTTGGGGCATATATATTTATGATTGTTATGTCTTGTTGGTGTATGGTTCCCTTGAACAGTATGTAGTGTCCCTCTTTATCCCTTTTGATTAACTTTGGCTTGAAATCTATTTTATTTGATATGAGTATGGACACTCCTGCTTGTTTCCGAAGTCCATATGAGTGATATGATTTTTCCCAACCTTTCACCTTCAGCCTATGTATGTCTTTTCCTATCAAATGCACCTCCTGTAGGCAGCATATTGTTGGGTCGTGTTTTGTGATCCATTCTACTAGCCTGTGTCTCTTAATTGGTGAGTTTAAGCCATTAACATTTAGGGTTATTATTGAGATATGGTTATTCTTCCAGCCATATTTGTTTATTTCTGTTACTAAACATGGTTTGTTTTCCTCTTTGATTATTTTCACCCCTTTACTGTCCTACTTCCCACTGTTGGTTTTCATTGTTATT
Organism: Marmota flaviventris; assembly: GCF_047511675.1. Classification (NCBI taxonomy): domain Eukaryota; kingdom Metazoa; phylum Chordata; class Mammalia; order Rodentia; family Sciuridae; genus Marmota; species Marmota flaviventris. The sequence goes on along the minus strand of NC_092503.1, from coordinate 64,533,404 downwards.
TTCCATTTCCTCTTCCTGTAATGTTTTGCCGAGGATGTTTTGAAGAGATGGTTTTCTAGCTGCGAATTCTTTAAACTTTTGTTTATCGTGGAAGGTTTTAATTTCATCTTCCATCCTGAAGCTTAATCTCGCTGGATACACAATTCTTGGTTGGAACCCATTTTCTTTCAGTGTTTGAAATATGTTATTCCAGGATCTTCTAGCTTTCAGAGTCTGTGTTGAAAGATCAGCTGTTATCCTGATTGGTTTACCCCTAAATGTAATCTGCTTCCTTTCTCTTGTAGATTTAAAATTCTCTCCTTATTCTGTATGTTGGGCATCTTCATTATAATGTGTCTAGGGGTGGATCTCTTATGATTTTGCACATTCGTCGTCCTGTAGGCTTCTAGGATTTGGGATTCTGTCTCATTCTTCAAGTCTGGGAAGTTTTCTCTTATTATTTCATTGAATAGATTGCTCATTCCTTTGGTTTGGACCTCTATACCTTCCTGTATCCCAATGACTCTTAAGTTTGGTCTTTTAATGTTATCCCATATTTCTTGGATGTTCTGCTCATGGTTTCTTAACAGTCTTGCTGAGCTGTCTATGTTCTTTTCAATTTGAAATACTTTGTCTTCATTGTCTGATGTTCTATCTTCTAAGTGTTCTACTCTGCTGGTAGTATTCTCAATTGAGTTTTTAAGTTGGTTTATTGCTTCCTGCATTTCTAGGATTTCTGTTTGTTTGTATTTTATAACCTCTATCTCCCTGTATAGTTGATCTTTTGCTTCCTGGATTTGTTTGTGTAATTAATTGTCGAAGTGATCTTTCATTGTCTGATTTTGCTGTCTAATGTCTTCCTTGATACTCCAGATCATCTGAAGCATGTATATCCTGAATTCTTTATCTGACATTCCATCTGCTGCAGCTATTACCTCTTCTAAAGTTGAGTTGACCTGCATTGCTTGTGGTCCTTTCTTTCCTTGTCTTTTCATACTGCTTGCGTTTCTTTCTGCTTGGTGAAACTGTTGTGTTTTTGAAAACTTTTCCCCCCTATGTATTTATATTGCTCTTGTATAGTTGAAAAGTCTCCCTTTCAGGGTTGGGAGGCGGTCTGCCTACCTTGCAGGCGCGGGCGGCGGCTCTGCTCTGCCCCTCCTCCAATTGGTGTGACGTGTCTACCATGCCCGTGGACCCCTGGGCCTGTTCTGCTGGTCGGTCGCAGGCCTGCCTACCTTGCAGGCTCTGGCGGCGGCTCTGCTCTGCCCTTACTCCAATTGGGGTGACGTGTCTACCACGCTGGCAGGCCACCGAGCCTGATCCGCCGGTCGGTTGCAGGTCTGCCTACCTTGCAGGCGTGGGCGGCAGCTCTGCTCTGCCCCTCCTCCAATTGGTTTGACTTGTCTACCACACCCACGGACTGCTGGGCCTGTTCAGGGTGCGGGCGAAGGCTCTGCTCTGCTCCTACTCCAATTGGGGTGACGTGCCTACCACCCCGGCCGGCCGCTGGGCCTGTTCCACCGGTCGGTCGCAGGTCTGCCTACCTTGCGGGCACGGGCGGCTGCTCTGCTCTGCTCCTACTCCAAATGGGGTGACGTGTCTGTCACGCCGGCAGGCCACTGGGCCTGTTCCGCTGGTCGGTCGCAGGTCTGCCTACCTTTCGGGAGCGGGTAGCGGCTCTGCTCTGCCCCTACTCCAATTGGTGTGACTTGTCTACTACACCCGCGGACCGCTGGGCCTGTCCCGGGCGTGGGCGGTGGCTCTGCCCTGCCCCTACTCCAATTGGGGTGAAGTGTGTACCACGCCGGCAGGCCGCTGGGCCTGATCTGCCAGTCTGTCGCAGGTCTGCCTACCTTGCGGGCACGGGTGGCGGCTCTGCTCTGCCTCTACTCCAATTGGGGTTACGTGACTACCATGCCGGCAGGCCGCTGGGCCTGTTCCGGGCTCGGGCAGTGGCTGTGTTCTGCCCCTCTGGCTTGATGACAAACTGAGAAAGACTTGGGTGTTTGTGACTCACTTTCTTTACCAGGAGACCAACTGTTTCTATCGCCGCTGGTATCGATGAAGTTCTCTCCTCCGCCGCTTTCTGATGACATCATATCTCTGCCATGTTGGTATCCCATGCAAATGGCAGCATTTCGTTCCCTTTGCCGGGTGACCAAAGCAACGTGTGAGTCCTGACCGGCCCTCACAAGCCCCATCTCAGTCCTGTTGCCACTGCCTATGAAGGCTCGGAGTTGGTATTTACCTCCACAGTATTCAGCAGGACCCGGACCAAGAAGCAGTTTCCGCGGGTTCTTTATCCCTGGGCCAGAGCAGTTCCAGGAGCTGGAATTCGGCCGCTCCGTGCTCAGTGTATGTTCTGATAGGAGCAGGCTCCGAGGGATGGTTTTCAATGGCCTAGGGTATACAAACACATCACCCTGTGGAAGATAGACTACAAATATTCAGGCTGCCTTAAAGATGCAGATCTTTATTATTTTTATTGGTGTATTATAATTATACATACTAGAATACATTATGCCATATTTATACATGCACATAACAAATTGATCAATCTCATTCCTCAGTAAGTTCCCTTTCTTTTCCTCTTCCCTCTCCTGATCTCCTTGCTCTATTTTACTGATTTCCCTTCTGTTAATATTATTATTATTAGTGTATTGGAATTATATATCAAAGTGGAATTTACTGTAGTATATTACTACATGTCCATAGCATAATTCGGTCAATTTTTTCCCCTCAGTACAGTCTCTTGCTCACTCCTCTCTCCTCATTCACTCTTAATCTCTTTCCTCAACTCTGATGATGTCCCTTTTATTTTTGTAAGATTTGTTTTTTATTTGTTTTATATTTTTCTCTCTAGTTTCTACATACAACAGAAAATAATCAATCTTCAACTTTCTATGACTGGTTTACTTCAATTAGCATGATGTTCTCCAATTTCATCCATGTACCAGCAAATGCTGTAATTTCATTCTTCTTTATAGTAAAATCCCATTGTGTGTGTGTGTGTGTGTGTATATATATATATATATATATATATATATATATATATATATAGTATCCACTCATTTATTGTGGACATCTAGGTTGGTTCCATAACTTGGCTATTGTGAATTGTACTGCTATAAACATCGGCATGCACGTATCACTACAGTATGCTGATTTTAGTTATTTGGGATAAATAATGTGTGGGAAGCAGAATCATATGGTGTTTCTATTCCTAGTCTTTTGAGTAATCTATTTCTGCTGTCCAAAGTGGTTGTACTAATTTTCAGTCCCATCAACAATGTTTAAGTGTACCTGTACCCCAACATCCTTGCCAACAATTATTGTTATTTATATTCTTGATGATTGCCATTCTAACTGGAGAGGGATGAAATACAGTGTAGTTTTGATTTGCATTTATCTGATTGCTAAGGATGTTCAACATTTTTTTCATATAATTTTTGGCTATTTGCATTTATTCTTTAGAGAAATTCTGTTTTGATTATTTGTCCATTTATTGATTGGGTGGTTTTTGAATTCTTTATATAGTCTGGATGTTAGTCATCTATTGCAAGAGTAGCTGGCAAAGATTTTTTCTCATTCTATAGGTTCTCTCTTCATGCTTATTTTCTTTCTTGTGCAAAAGCCTTTTAATGTTTGTTTGTTTTAACAAGGGTGGTTTAGTAGTGTAGGTCATGTCAGGATATTCCTTTCAATGTGTACTGGAAAAGGGATTGTTCCTTGTACTTTCTTCAACTATGAATCATCTCTTGGCTGACTTCAAGTTTTGAAGGCAGGTTTTCTGCACTTGGGAATATTGCTCTAATCCATTCATGAGATGACCTGGAAGCTGCTAGATTTCAATGAGTCCCAGAGTAAGAAATGGCTCTGTGCATATTATAACTGTGTGCATAACTGGTCCAAATAGTCTAGGTGCCTGTTACTATGTGGAATTACCAGGCAGATCTCATGTTACTAGGGTATTTATGGTATAAAAGTATGCTACATGAAGACTCTGGCAAGTGCCAGTAAGAGTTGCAACTTAGAATTTAGAGATTCTGCAGAAAGAACAAGCCAAATGGAAGACAGAAGTATATGCCATTATACAAATATCTCCTAGAATGCTACTAGGTTCTTCTGATGTAAATCATCTAACAGTGAGACATCAAATGAACATGCAGCCAGAATTTCTCATCATATGCTAGGTAATGTAAGACCACCATATCATAATATTGGGTAAGTTTGGCTCAACATCAATTCATTATAAGATCAAAATGATACATTCAGGTCTTAGAATTTCCAGTAGGACCAGAGAGTAGCATAAATAAGGTAGCTAGAATCCCCTGTTACTTATCATTGTTTTATCAGCAAGCTGTGTCCAGTTCATCACAATGGGCTTCTGATGGACAGAATGCATTATACTCCTTAAACCAGTGTCCATTATGTGGTACTCTGTCAGAGAAAAGGAAAGATACATGGTATTATGAACTTAATTGTGTACTCTTATCCTGAATTTATATATTCAAATTCTAATCTCCAATGTGACTATATTAAGATATAGAGTCTTTACAGAAGTAATTAAAGTTAAGTTATAAGAATAGGGCTGTAATCCAAAATGACTAGTGTCCTTAAAAAAAAGGAAAATACAGAAAGAGATATACATGTAGGTAAGAAACCAGAGAAAATATGGCCAATTGCAAGTCAAAGAGAGGCCTCAGGAGAAACCAATTTTGTAGGTACCTAGATCTTTCGGATTTATAGTCTCCAGAATTGTGAGAAAATTAATTTCTGTAATTTAGCACACCCTATCTGTTGTGATTTTTTTTTTAATGAAAGCTCTAGAATAGAAAAACAGTGCATATGGCTTTGAGAGCTAAGGATTGGACCCATTCACCATCAAAACCAGAGACAAAGTTTACAAACTAGGCCATTACACTCCCTGCCCCCAACATACACCATCAGAGTAATCACAGCTCAAAAAGAGCAACTGAATCATAGGTACAGTAGGTTCTCTTAACTCAGAAGGGGCACTTTTGTGGTGAAATTTATGCTTCAGATTCATTATCCCACTCATAGGCATGGCTTAAGGCTAGACTAAACTAGATTTTAAGATCACATCTGTGATCAGTTGTTTCCTATTTTTCTTTTTCCTATATAGGCCTCACTTGGAGATCACACCCTTAATATATTTTCTGCATCCAATTTATTTAATTATATTCTGATTCTTAGAAACTGGACTAAGATAATTAATAATAAAATAAACACAAGAGAACATATCAATAAGCTTAGCTTGACAGAGAGCTTCCTTGAGTCTAGTACTCTGCCATCACTGTGCAGCCACATAATGACATAAGCCAAAGCTGCTGTTTCTATGGAGGTCACCATCCAGTTTGGGAGTGAAAACAGGTGTGTGTACAATTTATACTCATGTCTCAGTGCTGGATGGTACCAAATTGACAGAAAGTAAAATTAGAGGACAGGAAAAAAAGTATCTTTCTCACAGATCTCCATTCTTGAAAGTACCTATCAAAATGTTTGTTATTTAAAGGAATTTTCACTACCATAATTAGAGAATTTGTCAAACTTGATAATATATTTTAAAGCGATGAAGTTGGTAATATGTTAATTTATGGCATTAACAAGGGTTTAAGTCAATCATATACATTTCAAAAATTTAGGATATGAATTGATACATAAGGTATTTATTCAGAACTGAGCTAAAGCTAAAGCATGGTGTTCCAGGTGCTATTGTACACCCATAGGACAGAGCATATTGCTTCTTTTCCATGGGAACTGTCAGATAGCAACCATAGGGGGCAATGCAAGCTCAGCAGTAGCATTCTCAGTTCCTTGTCAGCACCAGCTGAAACTGTCCTTTTAAAGTATTGCTGTTTTCTTATCCTTGTTGTTAAAATAGTCTGAATCTTTACAGTTTCACAATGTTTTAAAGTGCATAATTACTTTAATTTAGGTTTTGGGGCAATCCATATGTAACAATGCAAAAGAGTTGGACTTAAAAGAAAAAAAATGTTTTATAAATGTATGAAGAGTAAATGGTGACGAAAGGGTTTGAGTTTATAGCTGACTCAAAAGTAGGAAAGAAGTTTGTAGCTATTCCACTAGGAACCTAATCAGTTCCATTAATTTCTGTTGGTCAAATTCCTGTTTCCTGAAAAGACAAGACTGTAGAAATGCAAACTGATTCTTAACTGAAATTTGGTATATTGCTTCATAAATTTGGTGTTTAAATGGAAAGACAATTCAATTGTTAAACTAATAAGATAGTTTATACAAGTCATTTTAAAGGGCAGAGGCATTTTATGTATTTCTGTTCTCTTAAGATACCAGAGTCACTATATCAACATATGCATATGGGTGAATATTGATGAGTATGGTTTTCCTGCCCATCAATATAAAAATACCTTTCCTAGTTGAACCGTTAATGAAATGATGAGAAAATCTAGGTGAACATTTAGCAGTCTATTTTCATTTTGTTTCATCAAAAAGAATCTATTTTACAATTATTATTTACTTGCAATAACCTGCAGCAAAAAATGATTTAATGTTCAATATGTGCATTAAAATGCACTTGCTTTTTTAATATGTAAAAGCTGATGGAAATTTCATTTAAGCACAATTCCTGTATCACAGATTTTAAGCAAAATGAAAGGAAGTTAGGGTACCATTTAACATGGCTATAAAAATAATTTCTTTCAGTGGCTGGAGGGAAAGGAGGATTGGTCAAAGTAATTTTTGTCTTCGATGGGATTCCCACTAGCCTGCTTTTTTATTTGGCTTAATGCATAGCACAATAATCATGCTATTTCTTGCTAGCATTTTTCTAGCTCACAGTAATAAGAATAATTGCATGGTGTTTATATTCCAAAGTGCTTTTCTTTTTCTTTTTCTTTTCTTTCTTTCTTTCTTTCTTTTTTTTTTTTTTTTTTGACTAAGCGCTGAAGTCTTTTCTGAGTATTAATTCTCACACGATTTCTGTATGGCACAAGTGTGTGTATGATCTTGTTATTCCCCTTTAACAACAAGGGTAGTGAGCCATGGATATAGTAAATGATATACAAGACAGAGACAAGATATCAGAAATATATTAGGAATCCTAATTTCCAGTTAAAAAATCAGAGCAGGCTTTCCAGGAATTATTAAGGTCTTTGATGACTGAATCCTGGCAATTAGTCATTTTCCTAGGTTTTAGCTTTTACTCTTGGATCATTAGCATTAATAGGAAGGAAGAATTTAGTAACTTGGAATAGGCTAATTCTGTTGTATTGTGGATAACACAAAGATTGTGAACATACAAGTTGTAAATAATTGTAATAATAAAACTATGATTAAATATTTTGAAATGTAAATGTTTAACAGGATAGTTATAAAATTCACAATAATCAAATAATCAAACAAAAACTTTTAGGTAATGGTCTGCCCAGGTGCAGCTAGAAAGAAAAGAATTATGTATGTAATTTGAGTGTAAACCCAAAGCTATTTAAATTTATTAGATGGGATTTTAAAAATGTTCAGATAGAACTGGAACATGACATATATACATTACATGCTATTTGGCAAACATGAGTAATACTTAAAAATTTTTATACAAATTATTTTAATCTTATTTTTAAGGTGTGATAATAGCATTATAATTATATACATTTTAAATGTTTTTATACTTTGGTGATATTATCTAAAAGATGATATCTCTTCTGCTTATATGTGAAATCATTGAAACCTTTAATCTGCTTCAAAATAATCTGAGAATGAAGAAGTGATTCAGGAAACAAGAATGCCAAGATTTATATTGTTGAAGCTGTAAGATAGATATATGTGGGTCAAACATATTTTTTTTAATTTTGCTTGTGTTTAAATTTTCTATAACAAAAAGTGTTTTAAATGTAAAAAGATCATTAATATATTAGATAGGAGATTATGACCAATCTAATGAAAGAAAATAAAACCTTTCTGAAATTCATATGTATGGGAACCTCATCTATCAAGAGCATAATCAAGGAATAAAATATACTCTACATAAAAGGGAAGGGATTCCCAGAGTTCAGAGCTCAGTATAAATTAGATAATATACTGTTACAGATTATTTGTATACTACTGTACTATGCTAAAGAGAACTAATAGTCCGAACATTCACAGTCTTAGAGTCATTTACTTTTGCTAGAATTTACTAGATTTGATAATTTATTTAAGTTCTGTAAGCATTCATCTCCTCATATATAAAATGAATAGGATAGTATCTACCTAAAATGTATGTGATGAAATTTATATGTGACTAAACTTTTGCCTGTTACTTGGTATGCATTATATGAGATAGCTAATAGTTTTAAGCTTGAGTGTCTATTTGCTGAGACCACATAAAATTAAAGTGAAACATATCTACTTGATTTTCAAAGAAGAATGATACCCCTGCAGAACACCTATTAGGAAAACACAGAAAAAATCTGCAAGAGGATATTGGCTAATTTTAAAGGCAAGAAATTTGAGTCTTTGTAAGCATAAGGACCCAAAGCCCTATATTCCTTGCAGAAGCTCCTATATCCCTTCGTATTACAAAAGAAGTTAAGAAATGATAAATTGATTATCAAGAAATATTAAGAATATGGGTAATAAAAACTAGTTTTCATAACACACATGCTTAAGATCTTGGAGGTATAATATGTTCAACTAAAAGCAGCATGAATGAAGAAGTTTTCCTGGGAAGTTCTTTGTCTAGAACCTTTCTTTTAGCTCTATTTTACCCAGGAGTGTCCTTGGAATTTTCTGATGGACTCCCATTTGTTTAATCAATGGGTGAATAAAGATCCCACGGAGGAATTTGCAACATATTTTGGAAAGCAAAACCCATCCTTCCCACTAACATTCATTAGCTGTGTCCTCTGCTAGCTACAAGGACCTGAAAGACACAGTTTTCTTGTACTTCCAGGATATGAGGACAATAACCCATTGTCTGAGATATAATCAAGAAACAAAGAAGTGTCTCATTAGTTCTTGGAAGGAGAGAGAGAGAGAGAGAGAGAGAGAGAGAGAGAGAGAGAGAGAGAGAGAATATCAAATAAAGCTTCTCTATGCAAATTTTGCTGGATTATAAATTTTTGGAGATTGCATGGCTTGGTAATTTCTGACTTCCAGCTCATACTCAGTAAATAGTTTCTGTTAACTAGCAGATTTATTAAGTAAATTAATCCAGAAAGCCTAGTTTCATAAGGATTCTCTATAATATTATATTTATGGCATTATAATTTGTAAATAGTCTGTCTTGGTATCAAAGAGAAAGTAAATCATAGCAAAAACATTTCAGTGTGGTCTTGAATACCCTTATACATTAGTGAAATAGTTTAATTAAGAGATTACTGTATTTGAAATGTCAGAAATATTTGGACATTTTGTTGGACCACATAGAATTGTTCTCTTATTCCTTGGGCTGTAATTTTCATAAAGATAATTATTACATACAATTCTGAAAAATAAATCTAAGACAGTTATATACAAATTTGTCTCTTTTTTGCTTCCAAAAATGATGTGAAATAGATTGTATTTTTTAAAGTATTTTTCTCTCTCCTAAATCCAGAAGCATAGAACTGAGAGGAAGTCCCTCTCTCCTGGTTTTTTTCTGGTGATCAAACAGAAATGAGAAGAATTTAATTTCTTTCCAAAAGCATTAAAAAATACTTTAAAATCCACTGGCATGTAGCAGACAGAAGGAGAAACTTGAGTTGCAAGATATGCTGTAAGTGTTGCAGGTAGCAGAATTACACAGTGACGATGGCAGAGATTCTGCAGAAGTTCATTGTTTCTGGGTGACATTTTGGACGATACCATGAAGTAATGTTAATGCTAAAATCATTTATAGGTCTTATGTTTGAAGATGGATCAGACCACTGATGAGAACTAAAGACAGTGAGTTAAGGTGGTGAGACTTTAGAGGGAAAGAAAGAAATGTTTTTGTGAGTAATAGTGACACAATAAAACTGTTGAAATTTAAGAGTTTCCCTGGAATGTATTGGAGATGTTCTAGATAGTTTCTCCATCTTTCTATCATTGATTCTGGTAGAAATCAGTTCAAATTAAGACTCTTATATAAAGCACTGAATTTTATAAAAAGAAACTAATGGACAAACAGCAAGTAAAATTTTTGCTGAAAATAAATGATCATTTTCACTTATTTGATGTATAATGGTACCTGAACCTCATTGAAATTTGAAAACTGAAAGAAAAATGTTGAGTAAATGTAATAGAGATGTTTCAAGGGTGGCCCAAAATAGGTAATTTCAAAAGAAGATTTCATATTTAGTAACATTTTTAAGAGATTCAATCTATATTTGTTTGAGTCCTAGAGTACAATATCTGAGAAAGCTGCTTTCAAAAGATTTATACCCATCTCAAAACAAAGAAAAAAGGAAAATATTGAGCTTAGTAATCGAGATTATGTGAGATATGCAACAATGGTCATGTATTGTCCATATAAACAGAAATCAGTCCAAATTTTAAATTTACAAATAAAATATATAAATACATTGTTTACATTGCTTTATTCTGATTTAAAATTATTGGTTGGGATTAATATGATTATTGGCTTTTTTAAATGAATTGATAACCACAAATGAAAATGTTTTTCAGTTCTTTTCACATCTCTCATTATCTAAAACATATCTATTTATAATTAACTTTAAAAGGCATGCTTTTTACATTCTTTCTCCCATTTATCATTCACAAAGTTTAACTCTAGAAAAGTAATCTAAGAAATACTTTCTAAACAGGGTTCACCCTGCACATACACAAAAATACCCACTTCAAATGTACATCAGAAAGATGTGTATGGTTATATTCTTAATACAAATTAGTTTCTTATGTCAAAGATTATTAAATTTTCTCTAATATTACTGAAATAAACAAATGTCTTAAAGCTGTTCATTATTCAGCTGACTCAATAAGAAATAAATGCTTTCCTTTTCAGCATAGGTGGAGTTAAGTCTAAACCTTTTTTTTTTTTTTGCTTTCTTTCATGAATAGAATTTAGCTGTACTAAGGTAATAGCGCAAATTTACAGTATCCATAAAAGCACCTTTATTGTATTGCTCTGCTTAATGCATTGGGAAGAGAAGACCACTTGGCAGACACCACATATCTACAAACGAACAAAATGCACTCAAATCAAAATTGCATTATTTTTTGTCAATAATTTGTGTTATAATTTTTATGGCAAATATTAATGGAAAGAATCCCTTAAATAAAAATGAGTCTGACGTTTTCCTTTTGTTGTTGCAACCCTGATTGTATTTACATCCAGTCATTTATTGCCCATTAAAGGAGTAATGCTATGTTAATGTAAGGGGGGAAAAATCAATGCTACTGAGATCAGTAGCTGTGGGGGAACAGTGCAGCAGCTGGTTTGCAAACAGTGAGCCCATATAGATCAATGAAATTACAAGCTAAATCTGCTGATGCTCACAAACTGCTCTGGTGGTGTGCTGTCTAACCTTTTTCAAGTTCAAGAGCTCTAGAAATCCAGTGATAACTAAATGGGGAAAAGGGCAAAGGCAACCAGAGGACAGTGAAGATGCATCTAGAGTATTTTACTATGATATGTGATATTATACTTTTGAAGCTACCAAAATAACTGCTTGCTTTAGTCAGCTTTTCATTGCTGTGGCCAAAAGACCTAACAAGAACAATTAGAGGACAAAAAAGTTATCTGGGGTCCCATGGTGTTAGAGATTTCAGTCCATAGCCAGCTACATTTCCTGAGGTTTAAGGTGAGACAGAACATCATAGTAGAATAATGTGGCTGAAGAAAGGTCAGGACATGGACAAATTTCTCTGCACCAAGAAGCAGGAAAATAGAAAGTTCCCCTCAAGGATAAAATATAAACCCCAAGGCATATTCCCATCTATACATCTCCTCTGGCCACACCTTCCTGCCTTCAGTTACTACCCAGTAGGTCCCTATCAGTAGATTCATTCACTGATTGGATTCAGATTCCATGATCCAATCATTTAACCTCCAAACATTTTTTTCATTCTCTCACACATGAGCTTTTGGGGGACACCTCACATCTGAACCATAACACTACCATTATTAACCTATAGAAGAGTTCTATAATCTGTCAGTGAGCCTTCACATTCAGAAAATCTGTTATCTTAAGAGGACTCTTAAACCTGGAACATCAGAAGTCCACATGATATTTCACAAATCTGTTTGTTAAGGTTTCAAACATATTAATCAGTAGGCTAACATTGGAATTTTAGAATATATGGCATGTTGGATTTGACAACTTATTGTTCTATCTAAAATTCTCTTTATTATTAATGGTTAATGTATACACTGAGGATCAGCTTCTTGATAATGAATTACTGATCAGATACATGCACAATTTGTACTTTTATATTTTTATTGGAGCATTGTACTTGTACATAATGGTGGGATTTGTTGTTACATGTTCATATATGCACACAATATAGCAACATAATTTGTTCCCAGTATTTCCCACTTCCATTCCCTCTCCTTTCCCTTCCCCAGTTCTTTTCCTCTCCTCTACTGATCTCTCTTTGATTTTCATGAGATTCCTCCCCCTGCTATTTTCCCCCTTTTTCCTCTCCAGCTTCCATATATGAGAGAAAACAAAATAGTACCCTTGACTTTCTGGCTTATTTTGCTTAAAATAATGTTTTCAAGGTCCAGCCATTTCCCTGAAAATTAAATAATTTAATTCTTCTTTATTGCTGAATAAAATTCCAATGTGTGTATATGTGACTTTTCCTATATCCACTCATCCATTTATGAACACCTAGGATGGTTCCAGTAGTTTGTCAATTGTGAACACAATTCATATATTAAAACAAACAAACAAAAAAAAAACTTTTCATCTCAATAAAGCAATTTTTGTTTCAATTTAAATGATATTATTATCATGATTTTTCCTATAAGTATTGAATTTTACAATTTTCTTATAGCTAAATCTTCCATGGGTATTCAGCTTTATTTTAACTACATTTCCCAAGCTCCACAAAATGTGTGAGAGAGAATGTGCGAGAACATTTGGTATGTTAGTCAGCTTTTTGTCACTGTTACCAAAATATCTGACATAATCAACTTGAAGGAGGAAAGATGTACTTTGGCTTACAGTTTCAGAGGTTTTAGTCCACAGTCAGCCAGTTCTACTGATTTGTGCCAGAGGTAAAGCAGAGCATCATGGTGGAAGGGTGTGCCAGAGGAAAACTGCTCACCTCACTGCAGCAAGGAAAGAGGCGGAAGGGAGGAAGAGGAAGAGAGAAGGGCCAGGCACAAGATACACACTTCTAGGGCACATCCCCAGTGACCTACTTCCTCCAACTAGGTACTACCTCCTAAAGTTTCCATCACCACTCACTAATACCATCAAATTATTAATCCATCAATGAATTAATCCACTGGTAAGGTCAGAACCATCATGATCCAATTACTTCCCAAAGCTGTAACCTCTGAATATTGGTGCATTTTGGGACCAAGTTTAACACATGAGCTTTTCAGGGGACATTCTATATCCAAATCATAATAGTTGGCATCCATGGAAAAGAATCGTCACAATTTGTTGATGGAGAAAACAAAACAAAACAAAACAAACAAAACAAAACAAAACAGAACAGAACTGTTTAGAACTAGAAGAAATCCTTGAGATTTGGACATGTAACACAGATATTTTTCTATCACCTGGAAAGTCTACACGACTCTCTCAAGGTCACACACCTATTAAATGACAACATTGAAATTCATCCAGGCATTTCTAGGTCAAAGGCAATATTGTCTCTATCCCATGATGCTGATACATTTATTTGGGTGGGCAAAAAAGAGAAGGTTGTAGAAGGCAGAAGAAAGTAGAATGAAGATCCACATGGGATGTTTTTATTCAAAGGATCACAGTCATAATGTGAAAACTAAAATCATACATAAAATAAAATGAATTTTAAAATATTGTTGTACTAAATTAGTCTAAATTTATCAAATTGTTGATGCAAAAGAAAAAAGATCTTTCTCCTTCCTTTCTCTAACTTTAAATCAGTGAAAAAAAAAAAGCCAACAAAAACAATAGCTACAGGGCCAACCAAAGTCTAGACTGATAGCAAAGTTGACCATCCCTGTCTCTTCCTCAGATATGTTCAGAGAGGCACCAAGCATTTTGCTTTTGAACTCTAGTTTATTAAAAACTTTATGTCTTATTCTATAGTATAGTGAGACAAAGTGACTTGATCTTTATTTTTAACAGATTTTTAAAAAATATGATTTTAGTTGTAGATGAACACAATATCTTTGTTTTATTTATTTTTATGTGGTGCTGAGGATGGAACCCACTGCCTCATGCACGCAAGGCAAGCAGTCTACCACTGACCTACAAACCCAGCCCTGTGACTTGATCTTTATAGGACTAGATCAGTATATAATGATAGATATCTCTGACAAATAATATTATTAACCTTCCTAAAATAGGCCCATGTATTCCTGTATTTCAATGTACATTAACTTTTTACATACAATATCGGGGATTTTTTTTTTTTTTTGGTTTAGTTTTCTAAAAACTAATACAATATTTAGCCTATGAGGGTAACTTTTTCTTCATGTAAATAATAATCATACTTCCAAAAATGATTATATTTTAAGGATTATACTTTTAAAAACTATCAGAGAATAGAGTCTCCTTATTAATTTTAGAATAAGCTAAATATGAACTATCCATATTTTAGCTACTAGTGTTTAAGTTAGTGTGAACTCTGCTGAATTTACCAAGTGTTATAGTTTTAAATTTTATTTCATAATACTTATTCTAATATTGTCAGTTTTTCTGTGTATATTCACTCTAAATTCTGAAATCCTCATTGAATATTGCACAGTAACTGGATGGGATATTATTACCTCCAGTTCAGATGAGGATGCAGAGAGAATGTCAAATGTTCACCACTATGACAAAATGTCTGAGAATATTAACTTCAAGGAAAAAAGATTTATTTTGAATCACAGTTTCAGAGGTTTCAGTCCATGGCCACAATGGTTAAGGTCTGTGGTGAGACAGAATATCATGATGGGGAGATGGGAAAGAAGAAAGCTGCTCACTTCTTGGCATCTAGAAAGCAGATACAGAGAAAGAAGCTGGGAAAAGACGTATCCTTCCAGGTGATTCCAAGAGGTATGCCTCCAGTGATCTGCTTCCTCCACCTAGGCCCCACTTCCTAAAGTCTTTGCCCTCTTCTCAATAATATTCAGTTTAAAATACATTGATGAGGTCAGAGCTCTCACGATCCAATCATTTCCCCAAAAACCCACCTCCGAACATTGCTGCATTGAGGATCAAGACTTTATCACATGAGCCTTTATGGGGACATTTGAGATCCATTCCATAACATTGTCATTTGGCTCTTGTCACTTGCTAAGCAATCGGAAATGAGAACTCAGCTTCTGGAATCAAACTTTATTATTTCACTGTTGCCTCTCTTTGATGCTTTGAATGTACATGAGGTAATACAAAAGCTGAAAAATACGAAGAAAAACTTTAGTTGTATTTTTGTTCCACTGTCTTCAAACTTGAGTAAAGATGTCAGTTTGTATTTTGAAAATATAGGACCTTCTAAAGATCAATGAGTTAAAACTGACAGGGCATCACAGAATTACAGTAAGGTCTGCACAAAAAAGATGAGAGATAATGTACACTTCTGTGTTGCTGTACATGTGTAGGATGTTTAATATGGCAGCATAGAGGTATTGTGGAGTTAATCATGCTTGTACCAAAGGAGAGGTATTTCCAAGACATTCTTAATCTGGAGATTTCCTTTTTGAGCAAACAGAAGAACAATCTCTGTACTTCTCATCTCTTCCATCATCAGAAAAGAGTAGTGCTGTCCAGGGCAGGCAGGTACATAGAGGGAAAAGAGAAAGCAGTAACTATAGTTCGCAGGATATACACACTGAAGGGAAAGAGACCTCTGTAATTTTCAATGAGGCAGCAGTTCTACTGCCTATCCTTTCTGTGTCCCTAACACACAATCTTGTATTATGTAGGCCCAATTTTAAGTACTAATCTAGGATTGTGCTCAAATGAAGCATTACCTAGTCTCAAACATTCTAATCCAATGGCTTTGAGTTTCAGCTCCTTCTTGCTTATGGGCCTTCATGTTGTGATAACCCAGATTTACCCTGTTTTCTAATTTATGGATATTCCTCTTCATGCCACTCTTGATTTCTTGTGCACACTCTTGATTATGGAGATATTCCCAGATTTTGGTAGCAAAACTTTGGTCAGTTCAGAGTTGCACAACTGAAAAAGCCGAGCTAGTAGCCCATCTACTGAAGTGCAAATTGAATATGTCAAATAAGTGAACAGAAATAACAATAATGAGGCCTGGCATGGTAGTGCACACCCACCTGTAATCCCAGTATCTCAGGAAGCTGAGGCAGGAGGATCGAGAGTTCAAAACCAGTCTCGGGAATGGCAAGACACTAAGCAACTCACTGAGACCCTATCTCAAAATAAAATACAAAATAGGGCTGGGGATGTGGTTCAGTGGTTAAGTGCCCCTAAATTCAATCCCTGGTACCAAAAAATAAACAAAAAAACAAATAAGCAAACAAATAATAATAATGATAACTAAAACTTACAGCCAACTAAAGTCTACTTTTAACTTTGAGTAATTGCAAAGCAAAACAAAAACAAACCCTTCTCTGCAATTTATGTAAATTTTGGCTATTCAGCCCTGATAAACTCATATAAAGGCATCACAAAGCAAGGAATAAACAAAGATATACAAAAGCAAAGCAGATATCAGGTTTCCCAAGTCTAGCATGGCATTTCTCTTCATCTATGAGGTATATAGGATTTCTGCATAAAAAAAGGCATCTGAATGATTACTCTTTGAGCATTAGGTGTTCTCCTCCCTCTCAATAAATAAACAGAACTAATCTTTGTTATCTGTTCTCATTCTCCCATCTCCATTGGGCTTTTCTCATCTTAGTGACCCGATTTTCAACACTAAGAAAACTGCGACTTTTTACCCTGCCTATGCCGTCCTGGGTCAAGTATTGTCTGTATCCCTGAGGCTCTCTCCAGTGAATAGTTCAACCATTATATATATACAGACAAAAACAAAAGAATAATGAACTAAAAAAAAAAAAAAAACAAAACAGAAGAAGACTTTTAAGATGCATTAATGAGAAAAAGTTTTATAAACTCTTTTTTTATTGAAGATTGGTTCATATTAGATACGTATTTAGGCAAGTATACTAATTATTGTAAATACTACATATTAGATATGTAGTATTTATAATAATAATTAGTATACTTGCCTAAACTGACTCTTGGTGAAATGCACATGATCCATTTCACAATATGACTTTTTACTTATGCTTACCTAACCCATTTTTTTATATTGTGAAGTTCCAAATTAACATAATCTATTAATAATATTTTAAAAAGTAATACTGTGTCTGAAATGGCTGTAGACCATCAAAAAATGGTAATCACAATTCTGATGTTATCGGGCAAAAAAAAAAAAAAATGATAAACTGCCCTCTCTGAGCATGTTTCCTTAATAAGGGTCAATCTGGTCTGATTGTGCCATTCTTTCCAGGTTCAGAATATAAGTAGTGGAGATATTCTTTTTCTTTCAATATGCTCCAAATAATAATACTATTTGTTGAATGAGTAAATTGAGCAGTGGTATGGATATGTAATTCTAACCAATGTGTGAGTGCTAATAAATGTTGGATAGAAATTTATTTAGAGGTCACATTGATAGAATATTAACTTTGTATTTATGTGCATGTGTGTTTTGGTTGGAAGAACTCATTGACTTATGCATGGTAGGCAATCACTCTACCACTTAGCCACATTCTAAGCCCTCCTAATTTCTTCTTCTTCTTTTTGTAACATGTGTATCAATGATACATGCAATACACAGTATCCAAATTGATTTGTGTGACAGAAGTATATACCCATGAAATCACCTCCTCAGTCAAGAACAGAACATTTCCATTATTCCCAAGAGACTTTTTGCATCCCATTTCACAATTACAGCTTATTAGATCTGCTATCCATAGCTCCAGGCAAACATTGCTCTTATTTTTTATTGTATTACTATAAATTAGTCATCACTTTTAACAATTTTATATAAAAGTGTTCACAGAATATATACCCTTTGGCTCTTAACACCCAAGATGATTTTGTGTTGATTCCTGCTGTTGTATCTTTTAATTGCCCCCTTTTTTTGTAAGTACTGTTCCTTAGTTTGAAAATATCACATTTTGCATAACCACTTAGTTGTTAATTGATGTTTAAGTTGTTTGTGATTTTGAATTTTGTGAATAAAAATGCTATGAATATTTACATGCAAACCTTGTGTAGACCTATATTTTCATATCTTTCTGAAAATACCTGGAGTGGTTGGGTCATATGACATGCATATGTTTAACTGCTTTATGAAACTGATGAATTGTTTTCAAAAATGATTGTACCATGCTGAAATCTTGTCTGCAGTATATGAGAATCTTAGTTGCTGCATATACTTACCAAGACTTTGAATTGTAGGTCCTTTTGAATTTGACCCTTCCAATGGGGTCTATCTCATTAATTTGCCTTCCCTAATGACTACTGATGATGAGCATGGCTTCCTGAATTTATTAGTTATTCATATATTTTCATTTGTGAAGTAATTTTCTTCTTATTTTTATTGAGTGTAATCTTATTGTATTGTAACATTATTTATTATTCAGATATAAAATATTTTTATCAAATAAATGTACTGCAACATTTCCTACCATTCATTCAAAGACTTGCCTTTTTATTTTTATATAGGAATCTTTCAAAGAAAAAACATTTAACTTTTGATAGAGGCTATTATTTACTATCTTTTATGATTTGTATCTCAAGAATACATTTGCCTATCTTCATATCATCCATTTTTAAAATGTTTTTTTTCTAGAAATTTTATAATGGTTGCTTTTTATATTAAAGTCTATGATACATTTAGAATTATTATTTGTATGATAAGGTGTAAGAGTAGGTGTTTGTATTTTTTTCATACAGATATCTAACATTTCTTGAAACAATCTTTGGAAAGTTTGTCCTTTTTCACCAAATTTTCTTAGTATCTCTGTTAAAAACATTTTCAGGATTTTAATATGGATCTACTTCTGTGTTCTCCTTTCCAGTGGTTTTCATCTTTTTTAAAAAAATCCTATTTACTTTTAAAAATTACTGAGGACCCTAAACACTCTTTTTTTGTTGTTTATATGAGTTATATGTAGTAATACTTACACTACTAGAAACTAACACTGAGAAATTTAAAAATATATATTTATTAGTTTTCATAAAATTGTCAATAATAATCTTACTGTGTTAACCTAAACAACATACATTTATGAAAATATTTAAATACTCCAAAAAGTATTAAGAAAAGAATGTTTTATAATTACAAATGTCTCTAATGTCTGCTTCTGTGATAAACCCATTGAGATATTACAGATAATTTACATTATGGAAGACTGCACTGTTCACTTAAGAGAGTATGGTAATAAGAAGGTAATGGGGAATCTGTTCTTATTTGAGAAATATATTTAATTCAGTCCCAGATCACATTTTAAGAATGGCTGCTTTTATTTTTAAAAAATATGTATACATTATTTTGTTAGTACCACATTCTCTTGTTTGGTGTAGACTTATAATTAAGCCTTGAAATCAATTGAAGTAAGTCCTCCAATTTGTTCTTTTTTTTTTTTTTTTTTGAAAATTACTTTAGGTAGTCTAGGTTATCTGCATTTCCACATAAACTTTCTAATCAGCTTGTCAATTTCTCCTTAAAAGAATCTTGTAATTTTCATTAGTATTATTTTTAACTCTAAATTAATTTGTGGAGAACAGATATGTTAAAAAATATCAAAGTTTTCAACCCATGGGCATAGTTTATTCCTGTGCTTATTTAGATATTCTATACTTTAGCTCAGTAATGTTCTGTAGTTTTGAGTGAAGAGATAGTGTATGTATCTTATAAAATTAGTTCTATCATGCAACATTTGGTTTGATTGTAAATGAATTTTAAAATTTTTATTTCCCAATTATTAGTTGCTAGTATATGGAAATAAAATTATAAGATATTATTAGTTATACTGAAACATTGGTTAATTTATTTGAGTTTATATTATCAATAAATAATTATAGCCACTAATAATAATTACTAAGAATGCAGAATTATGATTGTTATATCTTTTCAAGAAATTGATCCTTTTATATTATAAAACATTCCTCTTTATCTCTGCCAATCCTCTTTGACTTTAAGTGTACTTCTACTGATATTCGTGATTTTTTTTAGCCTTTATATGTTTGCTATTTTCATGAGTTTCTTTTTAAAAACCTATTTATTTTTTAACTTATGAACTTCTTTAAATTTAGGGTATATTTTTGTAGAAAACATACTATTTCTTTATTATCATTCTGTTTATATTTTTCCTTTAATTGGCACGTGAATTCATTCATGTTTTTTAAACTTGATTTTTAAATATTTTAGACTTTAATTAAAAGTAGGAAAAAGATTCAGAACTTTCCCAGAGAATCTTTGCTCAGCTTCCCCTATTGCTAACATACTGCATGCATACATAATATCACAATATAGACTAAGAAATTACTGTTAGTATTATAAATTTAATTGGGCTCTATCTGAAGTGTGAGGAGTAAAAATTTGTTCCCATGATGTAGGCTCCCTATTTACCTCTATTATTGTTTCTCTTGCTGAGAAAAAAACTTTTTAGTTTAAGTAAGTCCCATTTGTTGATTCTTGTTATTAACTCTTGTGCTATGGGTGTCCTATTAAGAAATTTGGAGCCTGACCCCACAGTCTGTAGGTCGGAGCCAACTTTTTCTTCTATCAGACGCAGAGTCTCTGATTTGATATCAAGCTCCTTGATCCATTTTGAGTTAACTTTTGTGCATGGCGAGAGAAAGGGATTCAGTTTCATTTTGTTGCATATGGATTTCCAGTTTTCCCAGCACCATTTGTTGAAGATGCTATTCTTCCACCATTGCATGCTTTTAGCCCCTTTATCAAATATAAGATAGTTGTAACTTTGTGGATTAGTCTCTGTGTCCTCTATTCTGTACCATTGGTCCACCCACCTGTTTGGGTACCAGTACCATGCTGTTTTTGTTACTATTGCTGTGTAGTATAGTTTGAAGTCTGGTATTGCTATACCGCCTGATTCACACTTCCTGCTTAGAGCTGCTTTTGCTATTCTGGGTCTTTTATTTTTCCATATGAATTTCATGATTGCTTTCTCTATTTCTACAAGAAATGCCGTTGGGATTTTGATTGGCATTGCATTGAACCTATAGAGAACTTTTGGTAATATCGCCATTTTGATGATGTTAGTTCTGCCTATCCATGAAGAGGGTATATTTTTCCATCTTCTAAGATCTTCTTCTATTTCTCTCTTTAGGGTTTTGTAGTTTTCATTGTATAAGTCTTTCACCTCTTTTGTTAGGTTGATTCCCAAGTATTTTATTTTTTTTGAGGATATTGTGAATGGGGTGTTTTTCCTCATTTCCATTTCAGAAGTTTTGTTGCTGATATACAGGAATGCCTTTGATTTATGCGTGTTGATTTTATATCTAAAATATACTCTAATATCCAGAGTATACAAAGAACTCAAAAAATTAAACAATAAGATAACAAATAACCCAATCAACAAATGGGCCAAGGACCTGAACAGACACTTCTCAGAGGAGGACATACAATTAATCAACAAGTACATGAAAAAATGCTCACCATCTCTAGCAGTCAGAGAAATGCAAATCAAAATCACCCTAAGATACCATCTCACTCCAGTGAGATTGGCAGCCATTATGAAGTCAAACAGCAACAAGTGCTGGCCAGGATGCGGGGAAAAGGGTACACTTGTACATTGCTGGTGGGACTGCAAATTGTTGCGGCCAATTTGGAAAGCAGTATGGAGATTCCTTGGAAAGCTGGGAATGGAACCACCATTTGACCCAGCTATTCCCCTTCTCGGTCTATTCCCTAAAGACCTTAAAAGAGCGTGCTATATAGACACAGCTACAACAATGTTCATAGCAGCACAATTCACAATAGCTAGACTGTGGAACCAACCTAGATGCCCTTCAATAGATGAATGGATAAAAAAAAATGTGGCATTTATACACAATGGAGTATTACTCTGCACTAAAAAAATGACAAAATCATGGAATTTGCAGGGAAATGGATGGCACTAGAGCAGATTATGCTAAGTGAAACTAGCCAATCCCTAAAAAATAAATGCCAAATGTCTTCTTTGATATAAGGAGAGCAACTAAGAACAGAACAGAGAGGAAGAGCGTGAGAAGATCACCACTAAACAGGGATGAGGGGGGGAGGGAAAGAGAGAGAGAAGGGAAATTGCATGGTAAAGGAAGGAGACCCTCATTGTTACACAAAATTACATATAAGAGGAAGTGAGGGGAAAGGGGGAAAAAAACAAGAAAGAGAAATGAATTACAATAGATGGGGTAGGGAGAGAAGACGGGAAGGGAGGGGATGGGAGGGGAGGGAAGGGGAGGGGAGGGGGGATAGTAGAAGTTAGGAAAGGCAGCAGAATACAACATACACTATTATGGCAGGAGGTAAAAAAGTGGATGTGTAACCGATGTGAATCTGCATTATGTATATAGGGTAAAAATGGGAGTTCATAATCTGCTTGAATCAAATGTATGAAATATGATATGTCAAGAACTTTGTAATGTTTTGAACAACTAATAAATAAATAAATAAATAAATTTAATTGGGCTTCACGAGTTTATTTACTAGCTTTTTTTTTTTCTTGTTTCAGGATGCAGTCAATCATCCTATGGCATACTTAGTTGTTAAAATACTTTTATTTACTCCCAACTCTAATAGTTCCATAGTCTTTCATTTTCTCTCATGATTTATTCACTTTTGTTGAGTACCCAGTCAAATTTCTTATAATGAAATCCCTCAGTTTAAATTTGTCTGATCTTTAGGTGAAATAATGAAATTTGGCAAGAAAAATACAGAAATTATTTGTTCACTGCAGATATCATATAGGGAATGCATGATGTTGCTATATCTTAATGGTAACATTAACCTTGATCACTTGAGTAAGTTAATGTATGCTGGATTTTTCCACTGAAAATCTTCTTCTTTTTCATTTTTTGATTGATTAATACCCTGAAGGATACATTACTATTTAGTATCATTATTTATATGGCTAAAATGATATCAATCATTTTATTATTTGCATTGTTTCTTCTTTAGGTTTTTGGTTTGTTTTTCTTTTTCCTTTTTAAATTTTCCTTGGATTATTTAAAAGCTGTTTTACTCCATAAAAATTATCTTTTGCCTTTTTACCCATAACTCTTCATTTTGAGGGATTGTACTAGAATTTAAAACATACATTTATAAGTTTTAAAAGTCTACTTTAAGTTAATATTGTTTCACTTCACATACTTTCATATATCCATTTATCCTTTCCGAAACTCTCCTACATGTAATCATTGTTATATGAATCACATTTATGTGCACTATAAACCCTACCAAATACTATAATCTTTATTTTAGACAGTATAATGTATTTTAAAAATAAGAGAAATAATTATTTGTTATCATTTATTTACCTTTTCTAATGATCTGCTGATTTTTATTTATTTCTGAAGACCCAAAATTCCTCCTGGTATTATTTTCCTTCAACATTTCCTTCAACATTTTGTCAGCATTTCTCTTTTACTATACTCCACTCTCTACTGATCCTTAGTGTTTCCTTGTATATAATGTGTCATTTCAATTTGCTCCTGGGCCAAGGAACTGAACAGACACTTCTCAGAAGATGATATACAACCAATTAACAAGTATATGAGAAAATGTTCAACATCTTTAGCAATTAGAGGAATGCAATAAAAACCACTCTAAGATTTCATCTCACTCTAGTCAGAATGGCAGTATTAAGAATACAAACAAGGGGCTGGAACTGTGGTTCAGTTGTAGAGCACTTGCCTAGAATGTGTGAAGCCCTGGGTTTGATTCTCAGCACTGCATGTAAAAAATTAATAAAATAAAGGTCCATCAACATCTAAATTGGTGCAGTCGATATGGAAAGCAGTATGGAGATTTTTTGGAAAACTGGGAGTGGAATCACCATTTGACCCAACTATCCCTCTCCTCGGTCTATACCCAAAGGACTTAAAAACAATATACTACAGTGATGCAGCCACATCAATGTTTATAGATCACAATTCACAATAGTTAAATTGTAGAACTAAGCTAGATACCCTTTAGGATATTTTCTTTTTCTTTGTTTTTAAGGGTTTTACATTATATGTCTAGGTATAGTTTGCACTTTGTGGTATCTCTGAGCTTCTTCATTATTGAAAGTATGCTTGAGAATGTCACATTTTTCTAGGTCCTTGGATACATTGTAATTATGAATAATGCCCTAGATATTGGGCATGTTATGTTTTGGACTCTCTTGATTCTGTTGTATTCTTCAAAGAGTGCTATTGTTCTATTCTAAAAAACAATTAATTGGATGAGATTAAAACTTCAAATTTTGTCCTACTTGTGATTGGCAGCAGCTTTGATCACTGGCATTTGGATTCTCTCTCACTCTGATGGCTCTGTTGCCCCATGCTCCTAATTTAATTCCTCTATCCAGTAACATGGTCAATTTCCTGTTAGTTTTAGCTATTCCCCTCTGCCAATGTAGTTGTGACTGCCCACAAGACAAGGCCACAAAAAACAGGAAACTGTCAGTCTCATCCTCCAAATTCCAACTCCCTGGTATAATCTATCTGCTTTGTTCACTTTTCAGAATTATTTGTTTGCTTATTTTATTTTGTTCATTCTCTCCACTGAATGTTCAGTTATTATTGCCGGAGGTCAGAAACTTACCCTTTCATAAAAGGAGCAGACTCTTTGTTCATTTATTTCTTGATGACACACATGTATCTCAGTCAAAGAAGTTAAGGAATCCTTGAATAGCATAAATGCTCTATTGTCTGACTTGTCATATGATTATATTTCTATAAATAGACACTGAATATTTTGAGCTAGTAGGTATGGTCTTCTAAATCTTGGAAATTTATTCTATAAAACAAAGCCCCAAAGGAAAAAAAATGAAGCAAGGGAGAGAATTAGTTTTTGCTTGACAACATATATTTTGAAAAAACTCTCATGGTTGACAAAATGAGAGATGATAAATCCAAGTCATTCTGACATCCATATAGCATTCCAAATTTGATATGTAGTTGCATTTTATTTCTTCTTTCACATGAATAATACTTGTAACTTTTAGAAGCTTCTATTAGTGACCCAAACTGAGGAGGTAGTACTATGCAGTAGATAAAAGCAATTGTTTATACTTGTTCTCAACTCCACAAGTTCCTAGTTTTAAGACCCGAAGGAGTTACTTAATTTCCTATATATCAGATTTCTCTATCTGGAAACATCAAGGTTATAATATATCTTAAAAGTTTCAAATAGGCAAGGAGACTTATGAAGTATACAACATAAAATGATAATATTCTTAGTGTTCCTTACTTAGGTCTTGGTGGGGAAATTTATCATTATTCAAGTTTAGCCTCAGCTTCTCTTCCTTTTTTTTCTTTTATTATTTTACATTCCTTTCTTTTTACCTTGTTGATCCCTCTGACTAGAATAACCTCCCCTGTCTTCTGTACCCATAAAACTCCTTTGAGGTATATTCTTTTAAAAATTGCACAGTCATCCCTTAACACAAAGTTCAAATGACCCCTGGAAGGCCACATCATGTAGTGGAATACATAATTGCTTTGGAATCAGGTAGATTTTTAGTATTTCTTCTATCATAAGATGTAGATAGGTTTATTAACCTGTTAAAGCTCATTTTTTAAATCTAAAGATGTGAAAATTATCTATATAAAAGGAAAGTGGTAAAGTTTAAGTGAGATGGCATTTTCAAGTACGTGATCCGTCTTGAACATATTAGCTGCCTAATACCACTGAATTTACTTCCTTCTCTTTTCCTATGTCATTCTACTATGAAGTGTTTTTGAACACTGTCAAAAATATCATGTCTCTACTTCCTTTAGTATGTCATTCAAAATCCTTATCATTAGCCATTAATATGACTTGATTCCTCCTTGATGGCAGAGACCTATACTTTTTAAAGTAGCTTTTTATTTTATTTATTTATAATTTTATGTGGTACTGACAACTGAACCCAATGCCTCACATATACTAGGCAAGTGCTCCATAACTGAGCCATAACCTGAGTCCCCTATGTTTTATATCTACCCATGTACCTACCATAGCACCTGAGCCACTGTAGATTGTCTAAATGTTTGTTTAACGAATGAACAAAAAATACTATCAAACTGGATTTTATTTGAACATATAATTTTCACTTACTTATTAAAACAATCTGAGAGGCCACCAAAGGACATTTAAATCAAATGAAGTATTTGAAGGGAAAACAAATATGAGGACTTTTCTTTTGTCTCATTCTGACATTTTTTTTAAGGTAATGAAAACATCCCCATGACCAGAAATCCTCAGGAATAATTCCTCTTGACTGCAGTAAGTACCTACTTTTGAGGAATAGAAAGCTGATGAGCTGCAGGCTTCCCTGCTGCTAAATTCATCTAACAAGGCACTCCTGATGTGTTCTGATTTTAAGGCCAATGGGAACGCTATAGATTGGTTTGCTGCTCTCTTTCCTGATAAAGAAAGGACTCTAAGATGTGCATGTTTATGTTGGTAAATAAATTCTGGTGTGAAATGGAATCCAAGATTCAAGCCTAAGGCATCAAAAACAGTAATAAAATGAATTTTTAGGGGTATTGCCTTTGGTACTTCTAGGGAAAGGTGTGCACAGCTAAAGTAGAGCTGAGCAATCAGGAATCATCTGCATCTGTGCTCCTTGTAGCTAGGACCAGAAATGACCTTTCTTATATTTCTAAGATAGTTGAGAGATAGTGAGTCCTTTCAATGGATTAATCTCTTTGAATAAGTTATGTAGTTGGGAACTGAAATAATGGTCTCAGAAATGCCCTAAAAAGACTGGTGCAAAGCTTGACAAATACTAATAACACCAAAATGGTCTTTTTTATTTTATGTAGAAGAAGTAACTCAGTAAAAAAAGGGCTAGACTTGCTCTTGAGGAACCTTGACAAATGTTACCAGCTGAGAAAAAACAGCAGGATAACTCAACTCCAATTGCTATATTCTCCATTAAGGAAAGTGTTATGCAAATGGTAAGGATAGAAGTGATACAAAGGAAGGAAATCAGACTTGAGACAGGACACAGATGCAAGAGCACATGCAGCTATAATGTGTGAGTTAATAACCCTAAATCAGGGAGACATACTTCATGCTAGGTTACTGAAAGCATGTAAAGACAGGATCACAGAAACATTATTATTAATCTATTAGAAATAATGAAAAATCAGCAAGATAAAAGAGAGAGAGAGAGAGAGAGAGAGAGAGGAGAGAGAGAGGGAAGAGGGAGGAGAGAAAACAAGTATAAGAGAGAAGAGTATTAGGCAGAGGACAAGATGAGTTGTGGAAACCACAGCTTGCAAACTTTGTGATAATATTTAGCAGATATTACTCAATTACTAATCTCTTAGGAAAAATAAAGCATTAATTAGGAACTGAATTATTACCATCTTGTAAGTCCCAAACTTATAAGAGCTCAATAGTAGGAACTATTTTGAAGTGTTATCTTTTCCCACGCCAGTCATATGGAACACATTACTCTTAAGGAGCTGGTCAGCAGAAATGAGTGTCAAATGATATTATACAATGTGCCATATTGCTAAATTATGATATTCATATTCAGTAGGGTACATGTATTAAATGCATTCTCACATGATATTTTCAGCACACAACCCAATTGTATATCAAGGAACATCTGTATGTTAAAATATTTATTAATAGATCAAAAGAATTCTTGGGCATGGGGTATTTTTGTCAGCAAGTATGAAGAGTTTTCTCCACAGTGTGCTAATAACCACATTCCTTGTCTGATCATATTTAAGAAAAGGGCAGTGAATTTGCAGCCATTATTATAATATATTATGATATTTAGATATAACATATTTTTCAGAGCAAAATATCTGTGATTAGTCAGACTTGGGTTTGAATTCTGTATCTGATACTTACTGCCCATGTGATCTTGGGAGATGAATTGGAGACTGTAAAATGGAGATAATAAATGTACCTACCTCCTAGAGTTTTTAGAAAATTAAATATGATATATACTTAAACTGTTCAGCACAGTAAAAAACAACAAGAACAAAAGAAAAATCAATACATATTATTTCACAGGAATGATTTGGTGAAGATACACAAAGAGCACTATGAAGAAACATAGGAAGCAGAGCAATTATTTTTATGTGGAGTAGGAGTTGAGTTGACCAGGGAAGTGGAAGTATGGAGACAGACACAGAGAGCACATGTTCGCAGGCACAGAGATAATGGAGTTGATGCATTTCAACTGCAAATAACAGTTACTTAGCTTGGAGGAAGGAAAAACCTGAGGAGACAAGTTTAGAGAATAATGAGGATGGCCAGTAAGGCAGGGGTCACATCAAAAAGAGCTTTGCATGTCATATTCAGGAAGTTAAAAGATATACTAAACTTATGGTATAAGAGAAGGTATCAGTACAAGTTGAAATAATAAACACTGGAAATATTTTAGTAAACAGCAGTTAAATTTAAGCAGCTAACAAATTAAAATGGAATAACTTTGCTTGTTCTTTGTTTTTGTTTTTGATTTTTTTAATATCAGGAAGGAGTGCTTAATCACTGAGCCACATCCTTAGTTCTTTTTACTTTTTTTATTTTGAGACAGGGTCTCACTAAGTTGCTTAGCAACTCACTAAAAAGGTAAACGTGGCCTAGAATTTGCAATCCTCCTGCCTCAGCCTCCTGAGCCTCTGGGATTACAGGCATATGCCACTGCACCTGGCTGCTGATTCCTGTTATAAATAGCATATGTTTAAAGAGGCATCTCATCAATGTGCTTAGTATATTAGATGGCACTCTCCAATAATTTTAGGAGAATCTTGCCTTCAGTTTTTGATGTTTATAGTTTTGTTTATGATGTGTTTTTTACCCAAATGTAAATTATGGCATTTGTTAAGGTCCCCACAAGGTTTATATATGTGGTAATTCTGAACCTAATGCAGCATATACTTACCTTCTAGACAGAAAAGAGAATTAGACATTAGCAATTTAAAAGAAAGATCACTAATGGAAGAGAGAAACCAATCTTCTTGACTTTTTCCTTTTTGTTGATGTTATTGTTATTTCAAATGAAGACTTTAAATTCTAGTACCTTCTTTGAATCTCTTTGAGATGGCATCAAAATTTAAAGCAATTGATTTCTATCATGAAAGTGACACCCTGAATTCTTTAAACATTGGGAATGAAAGCAAAGAAAGAACATGAATTTTGAAAATTTTGAAAATCTAATTTTCAAAATTTTGTGTATGATTTTTTAGAAAATATCTGAATGGATACATCATTAGAAGAAATTTTTCATGGTATTGATGATGGTATGAATGTACTATGGTTGAAATAGTAAAACAAGAGAATAAGAGTAAGTAATCTATATGCATGTACACAGTGTTATGGTTTGGATATGAGGCATGCCCCAGAAAGCTCATGTGTTAATGCAAAAATGTTCAGAGATAAAATAATTAGGTTAGTAGAACTGTGACTTAATCAGTGAATTAATCCATTTTCTGGATTAATAATTTGAATCATTATTGGGTGGTTACTGAAGTAGATGGGATGTGGCCAGAGGAAGTAGATCAAGAGAGGTGTGCACTTGAAGATTATATTTTTGACTGATTCCTCACTCACTCTTTGCTTCCTGTATGCCATGACTTGAGCAGCTTTCCTCTTCTGTGTCTTTCCACCATGGTGGTCTGTTTTAACTCAGGACCAGAGCCATGGAGTTGGCTGATTTGGACTAAGATCATGGAAATCATAAGCCAAAGTAAACTTTTCCTTCACTTCTCTATGTTCTTTTTTTTTTTTTTTTTTTTTGGGTACAGGAGCACTCAACCACTGAGCCACATCTCCAGCCCTACTTTTGTATTTTATTTAGAGACAGGGTCTCAGTTGCTTAATGCCTCGCTAAATTGCTGAGCCTAAATCAATAAATTGCAATCCTCCTGCTTCAGCCTCTGGAGCCGTTGGGATTACAGGCATGTGCCACCACACCCAGCAGGTAATTTTATTTTGAGGGCTATAGTGATACATTTAATGGCACATAGAGATCTGTAGAAAGATAAAATTATAAAATACAGCTGCTCTTCTTACTTTCCATGTTAATTGTACAGATTTTTGAGTTATATAAAATATGTAATGGTGTAATGGCTTATACCAGAAAAATATTCAGATAGAAGATACTTAATAAATATTTGATGAATGAATAAAAATTGACTTTCTAAAAATTGGACCATATTAATTTTGCTTAGAATATGTTGTAAAGGTAATAATAATTGGCATTATATAAAAAGATATTAGCTCAATATCTGATGTTCAGTGTTTTCAGGCAAAAAATACACCTTTTAAGACTCAAGTTTTCTTTACTATAAAGTGAGTATAATCATATTCTTCATGAAATTATTGTTTAAGAACTATACCATTAGATTATTAATCATTAGATATTTTTGGAGAATCTTCTGTCAGCAGTTGTATTTGTATATATATAATATTTATTTAAAAATTATCATTAGAGATGGATGCATCATTAGAGATGGATGTTATTTTTAAGGTGCTATTAAAATTCTAAAAATTTTTACATTTGGACTAATAAGTTATTTTACTTTATAATTTTATTTTATTTTGTATTTTAGAAGAGAATAGCTAGTTCTTGCCCATTCTGAAGTATTAGCATATATGCAAATGAATTAAATTCTGAAGATTATAGAATAAATTAGAATTGTACACACACTTCAACTTCATGCTACAAGTAGACTTGTCTATACTATTTGTTAAAGCACTCAGTATTGAATTCCACAGCTGATAGGATTAAGTACAATACCATACATGTAATAGACTCAAATGTACAGTTATAATACTACTGTAGAATAAAGGGTCGTCTTATGAATGTCTTGTGTGTGGGTCAACAAGTCCTGGAACACTTGCCTTTTAACAGACAGCTGTCACCTGTGGTCTGGCTTATTGCTACTCTCCAGTGGTTTCATGCTACTACCCAAATTATTATGGATTAAGTTGTTTTCTCTGAGATTTACATCTCTTCCTTTTAGTTTTTTATAATGAAATTTATTGTGTATATTTTACATTTATACCATGGAATACACAGAGTAAAATGGATATTATAATAAAGCTGATTAACATATTTATCATCTCAGAGTTACTTTTTATGACAAAAGCAACTAAAATTTATTTAACAAAAATTTCTAATAAATTTTATTAATTTTAATCCTCACGTTGTGCATCAAATCTCTTGACTTGTTCATTCCTACATATCTACTATTTCTATCCTTCACCTACTTCTCTATATTTTCCTCTTTACCTCCACCTAGCATGGTAGCCACTATTTCTTCTCTATATCCTGATCTATCTACTTCTCCCTCCCTCCCTCCCCCACCCTCCTCCACATATAAGTGGGAACATACAATTTTTTTTTCTGTGACTGGTTAATATAATCAAACACAATGTCATCCAGGTCTATTTGCACTATGGCAAATGGCGGGATATCTTCCACTTTTTAAAGGATGAAATATCTATCTATCTTTCTGTCTATCATCATCATCATCATCATCATCATCATCATCATCATTATTATCATCATCATTTATAACATTGTCTTTATCCATTCATCCATCTATGGGCATTTGGGTTATTTCCATATCTTGGCTATTATAAAGAATGCTGCATTGAAGATAGGAATGTAGATATATTTGTGAGGTAGTGATTTCATCTCCTTTAGTTATGTACCCAGGATTAAAGATTACTGGATCACATGGTAATCCTATTTTAATTTCCTTAGGAAATTCCATACCATATCTACTTTACCACAGCAGTATACTGGGGTTCCCTTTTCTCCACACCCTTGCCAACATTGTATCTCATCTTTTTGAAAGTAGCCATCTATATGGGTGTGAGATGGTATCTCATAATTGTTTTAATTAGCATTTCCCTGATGATTAGTGATGTTGATCATCTTTTCATATCCTTTTGGCCTTTTATGTCTAAACTTTTATGAGTTTCATCAAGAAATTATGCTAACCCTTCTGAAATAATGTTTTTTTTTTTTCTGCATCAACTGGGAGAATCATGTGGGTTTTGCCTTTTATTCTGTTAATGTGACTATCATTTTGATTGATTTACACATGTCAAACCAGCCTTGCATGTCAGGAATAATTGCTGTTAGGTTATAATGCATAGTCCTTTAGATGTGTAGTCTTATGGACTCATATCTTATGCTCATATCTTATGCAATATCTCATCAGAGATATTGACCTGTAGTTTTATTTTCTGTGGTGTTTTTGTCTTAGCTTAGATATTAAGGTATTAAGGTGATGCTGGCCTCAGAAAAATTTGTTTGGATCTATTCTCTCTAGCTCTATTTTTTTTTTTTCTGGAAGAGTTTAAGAAATGTTGGTAATAATTCTATTCTGAATGTTGGGTAGAATTCAACTGTGAGGCCATCTGGTCCTGGGGTTTTCTTTGTTGGAAGGTTTTTAATTACTTCTTCAATTCCTTTGTTTATTATTGGTCTGCTAAAGCTTTCTATTTCTTCTTGATTCTTTGTTGGAAGGTTTTTAATTACTTCTTCAATTCCTTTGTTTATTATTGGTCTGCTAAAGCTTTCTATTTCTTCTTGATTCTATCTTTGTAGATTATACTTTCCTAGTAATTTATCTATTTCTTCTAGGTTATTCAATTTGTTGTCATGTAATTATTTATAATAACCCTCCATGATTCTTTGTATTTCTGAAGTATACATTGTAATATCTCCAGTTTAATTTCTGATAGTTTTTATTTAAGTCTTCTCTCTTTTTGTTGATTTTGCGTGTTATTTTCAAATAACCAACTCTTGATTTTTTTCTGTGGCTTTTCTGTTCTCTATATGATTTACTTCTATTCCGATCTTCATTATTTACTTCATTCTATTAATTTGAAGTTTAGTTTTTTATCTTTTTGTAGGTCTTTGAAGTGTAATTTTAGGCTATTTATTTGAAATTTTTGTTGTTGTTGTTGTTGTAGATGGGCATAATATCTTTATTTATTTTTATATGGTGCTAAGGTGGAACCCAGTGTCTCACACATGTGAGGTAAGCACTTCACCACTGAGCTACAGCCCCAGCCCTATTTGAAATATTTTTAACACAGTTTTTATTTACTATAAACTACTCTCTTAAAACTCCTTTTGCTGAGTCCTAAAGGTTTTGATATGTTGTGTTTCTATGGAACTCTGTCTCAGAATATTTTTAAGGTACCCTGTTGATTCCCTCTTTGACCCATTTGTTGTTAATTTTCATGTATTTGTTAATTTTCGAATATTATTCCTGTTACTGATTTCTGGTTTCATGTTCTTGTGGTAGGAAACATTT
The DNA here is from genome assembly GCF_047511675.1 of Marmota flaviventris. Classification (NCBI taxonomy): domain Eukaryota; kingdom Metazoa; phylum Chordata; class Mammalia; order Rodentia; family Sciuridae; genus Marmota; species Marmota flaviventris. The sequence goes on along the minus strand of NC_092503.1, from coordinate 64,499,826 downwards.
CTAGATTGGTTTCAACCTTCTTGAATTTGTTGCATCTTGTTTTCTAGCAAATATGGTCTATCCTGAAGAATGTCCCATGTGCACTAGAAAAGAATATGCATTCTGCTGCTGTTGGTTTGAAGTTCTATATGTGTCGGTAAAATCCATTTGGTTTAAAGTCCAGGTCAAATCTGATATTTGTGATTTTCTGTTTTACTGACCTATTCATTATTGAAAGTGAGGTACTGAAGTCTCCTTTAGGCACTCTAGTTGAAATGTAATTATTTATAATTTTGGTCCTTTTTTTGTGGCGAATCAACATTAGGCACTTCTAGTTGGCCTTTGTGCCCCCTAGATGGATTTCTATCAATAGGTTCATATTCTTACTTCTGTACACAGCCCTCCCATGTGAAGCAGTTCTGAGAACAAAAACATTTTTTAAACTTCACTGAGTAATTTTAGCTTGTCCCTATTGTACATATGCACAAATTAAAAAACAATAAATGCTTTATTTTCCTCCATACCATCCATTACTCTACCTAAAATTGTGTGGAAATATATGAACCAACCACCTAATAAAAACGTAAAGTGTTTAGTTTGTACCAGACTGGTGCTAGGTATTGTTCATGGGTTGTTTTAAATACTTATACGATTTCTTTTAAGTTTGGATTATTCTTTTAAGGGCTCAGTTTAGCTATCTGAGCAGTTTTCAAGAATTGGAGTTGTGCATTTGAGTATTGGCAGAGAGCCTCATTGTTTTCCGCATTGCTGAATATGTCAGCAATCCAGCTGTTTGTTGTTTTCTACAGGGTTGCCTAGAAAACAGAGGCTGAAGAGGAGACTCTGACTTGTTAACTCTTTGATAGCCTCTGGAGCTGCTGGGATTACAGGCATGTGCCATCATGCCCAGCCTATAAAGATTTTTGAAGATAAATTTTACACAGAAGATTCTTTTCCATATTATTTCCCCCTTAATCCTATTTAACTTAGTAAAATTTTTCAAATCCATCTAGGAATTAATCATCTTTCTTTTGTTAGTTGGTGATTTCATTCTCTGTAAAGTCTGGCCTCTTCAATGTTCCCAGCAAGTTCTGGCAACTTGCAGATAGTGTTGCTTATATAAAATGTGATTTATATTAGCTGACTTATATCTGAAACAACCCCATACCAACTCTGAAAACTTACCTGTCAATGACACTTCCTCTTTTTCTGCCTAACCTCCACTGTTCTCAGTGCACTGAGAAAATCTCATGTCCAAGAGTCCTGGCTTCTGCCATCCTTGTCCCAGCTCTTTTATTAACCAGAAACTTGCTGTCACCCACTTCCCCCTCTCCATCCTATATCTTTACTTCTCTTGCTGATAGATTTTTCCCCATGATAAGCTATGGCAGAAACACCCTTATTTATCTATCTTAACTCCTTCTTTCTTCAAAACCACTTTCGTTCATCTTCTTGCCAGCATTACAGAATCCAAACTTTTTCAAATGCTCTTCTTTTTCTGTTTCGTTGTCCAAAAAGCTATCTATAGCTTCAGGGAGTGAGTCTTGGTATTTCTTGCACTTTTATCCACCTTGTTGATAATTGGTTCAGGACTGAATATGTGATACTGTTTAGGTTAAGTTCCCTGGGTGATACCTAGAAAAAGTTTCTCTGCTTCAGTATTGTAACAATGTTGTTTCTTTCAACCTGTGAAAATAGTGTGTCTTTCCATTTGTGTGTGCATGCACATGTGCATGTGAGTCCTCTTCAATTACTTTGATAAGTTTTATGATTTCCATCATAGAGATATAGTAATTTGCTCTTAGGTATTGTGTTTACTTATTTGTGAGTACTGTAAATGGGATTGCTTTCTTGATTTCTGTTTCAGATAATTCACGTTGGCAGATAGCAATACTACTAGTTTTTGTATGTTGGTTTTGTATCCTACAACTTTTATGAATTCATTTATTTGTATTCTTTGGGTTTTTTTCTACATAAGATCATGTCATTTACAAATAGTGACAATTTGACTTCCTCTTTTCCAATTTGGATGCCCTTTAATTCTGATTGTTCTGGCTAAGATTTTGAGCACTCAGTAGTGTTGTTCCAGGTCTTGGAAAGAAAGCTTTCATCTTTTCCCCATTGAATAATGTTACCTATTGGCTTTTAACAAATGGCCTAAATGACTTTTATTGTTTCAAGATATGTTTTTCCCATAACCAAATTTGTTCAGTATTTCAGAGCAGGAAACTTCCTAAATCAAAAATATACTACAAAGCTATAGTAATCAAAATTGCATGCTATTGGAATTAAAAAAGATATACAGACCAATGAAACAGGATAGTATGCCTAGAAATAAACCCATATACCTTCAGTCAATTGATTTTTGACATGCTAAGAATACAGAAAGGGTTTTTTTTTCAATAAATGGTGATAAGAATATTGGATACCCACATGTAGAACAATGCAACTTGACTCCTATCTCTTACCAGTTACCAAGAAAAAAAATAAACTTGAAATAAATTATACTTAAATTTAAAAGCCTGGAACTATGTAACTACTAGGATATAACATAAGGGTAGCACTTTGGAACACTGGAATGAGAGGGTTTTTTTTTTGGTCAAGATCCCAAAAGCACATGAAATAAAAGCAAAACTATACATAAGGGATTATATCTAACTTAAAGCTTCTACACAGCAGAAGATATAATTAATTGCATACAGAGACAACTTGCAGCAATCTGTACATCTGACAAGGCATTAATATCCAGAATGTGTAAGGTACACCGAAACCTTAATGGTAAAAAACAACCCAATAAAAATCTGTACAATATGGGGTTTGGGATATAATTGAGTGGTAGAACACTTGCTTACCAGGTGTGATGTCCTGGGTTTGATTCTCAATACAACAAAAAGTAAAAAGAAAAAAAGAGGAGAATGTGGCTCTCACACTCTCTCTCTCTCTCTCGAAAAATGTATGGACATTTTTCTAACAAATATTCTTTTTTTTTCTCTTATGAAATAATCCCAGACATGAATACTTAATATTTTATGTAAGCACCTGGCCAAGATCCACCAGAATATTGGTAAATTTGAAAGGTGACTAGAAACCTGATGTTGATGCTGTTTCATTGCAATGAGAGAAAATGATTGAATTTACATATCTGAGATTAATGTCTGTTTTCTTGGTGTTAAAAAGCCATTAGTTGGAGTGTGCATTTTCATTTTGTAACACTTAAAATACTTAGCAATAAACATATAGATATAAATAAAACACATTTCAAAAATATATTAGACTCTAAAATTAAATGTAGTTTAAAATTATTATAAAGTTTTGAAGTGTCTCTCCAATGATACCACATAAAAATAAATAAAGAAAGAAAGAGAGAGAGAGAAAGAAAGAAAGAAAAAGAAAATGAAAATGAAAAAGAAAAAGAAAATTTCACCTATAATAAGCACTATGTAGAATCAGGGAATCTTGGTAATTATCCATTATACCTCAGAATCTGATTGATTTAGGAGCAAAATACTCAACTTAAAAGCTCACCCTTTCCATATTCTATATTTTAACCTGATAAACAAGATTCACGTTTGTTTGTTAGTACTTAATATTAACAGGACAATCAAAATAATAGAGTATCTTGTATGCTGTCTTTATTTTCCCTATGTAGCTTGCAGTATAAGTGAAGTTAACCTTATTATTAAATGAGATCTGATACATAATTAAATGTATACCAAAGTACAAATGTGTCTTATTAATGTTGTTGGCATCATTAATTTAGTTTTCTCCCCTTCTTTCATTAATTTGAAACATCCTCTTTTAGTACCTGAGAACACTTCAAGACCTGTCAAACTTTTCTTCTGCCATCCTTCAAAGGTCAAAAGTAGCTATCATACCTAAAATTTAATTGTAATTACATCAAGATTTACAAGGATTGTATGCCAATCTTCCAGTAGCTTAGAAGTGATGTGGTATCTAATCTTTAGTGGTTCCAAGAGACATTCAGATAGATGGGAAGATAAATACAAAAATATAACATACCACATACACTGCTGATCTGCCTTTCAGATTTTTTTTTCCAGTCTGTCTTGGATTTTGGAGTTTGTATTTTATCACTTTCTCTTGAAAAACATCTCTCATAGCTTCCTAACACCAAGTTGTATTCTTATTTAAAGCTTAGCTCACATGATATATACTTGGATCATTAAACTGAAGGACTTGTACAGTCATGATTTTTAATGAAGCATGTTTGAATAATTATGCTAATTTACAAAGCACTAGAATCAAATCAAGTGATCAAAGTTTTCATGATTGCTATCATGTGTTCTTAACCCCCCTCTGCTACCCTCACAATTTGCTGCATGTAGCCTTTTTTAAGAATGTGTTTGGAAATGGGTATTAATCAATACTGAGCATTAGGAAAATAATTTTATGAGGACCATAATGCAATTTATGTTATATCTTTATAGTAGACTATGTGTGACTGTGAAGGTAATATTGTTCTGCCACATTCTTGCCTAAATACCGCCTACAATCAATACTGCATTCTGCCTTGACAGAAAGCTGAATTTTTATCTGTTAAATGTGTGAGCTTGGGGCAGTGATGTGTCTGAAGTGGTTTAAATCTGAAATGTGATGTGCTGCAAAGAGAGTTGATTGACATCTTTGTTTATTGAAAAGTATTACATGAACAACAAAACATAGGCAGAGGCAGAACACTCCATTGCAAAATGCAGCTGTGTTATTTTTCAATACTATGTGCTCTGCCCCTTTGAAGCTTGTCTGATGTAATAAAGCCAGAGGGTATAAAACAAACAAGAATCTTCTTGATTCAACACTCAAAAATTTAGACAAGGTTGACTTTTTTTTTTTCCTTTGGCTTGGGGTAAAATCTTTCCCACAGTATTCTTCCTGCCCTGACCATCTATAAGGATATTTATTTCTGTAAAACTGTTATATTTTAAAATTGTCCTCACATGTTTGTAAACTTGAATATAAATTCAAAATTATTTAATAAGAAACAAATTAGAGAGGGTTAAATATTTTTATGTACCCTCTATAAATGAAAAAAAGGACATTAATGACACTAATCTTAAAGCACTAAACATGCAGAATAAGAAATTAAGTTCTCTTTAAATTTTATGTTAGAATAATTATCCCCCTCAATGCAATTTGCCCATGTTTTATTAAAGCTTTATTATGTCAAGGTAAATAGAGGTTAATGCTGCTGTTACTTCTTCCGATGAAGTATTATCTTTAATCTTGCTTTAATAAAATAGTGGTAAATTGCACAGTAGGGGTAATCACCATGGGCTAATTTAGAGAGTTGTAAAATCCTTTACCATGTATATACTGTAGTTAAAAATAGAAGTAGTCTTAAGAAAACACAAATTGCTGTGTAACTTGGAAGTTAACAATATTGCTATTCATAATTTTAATTATTTACTTAATTAAATAGTTATTTATTGAGTACCTACTATGTGAAAGGCATTGCTCTGTCTGCACTAAGGGTGTGTAGACATGTGGAAATGAACTTTATCCTTAAGGAGCTCATGATTAATTACTTAATAAATTAGTTAAAAATAAATCAGTATTGACTACAAAGCCTGCCATACTGAGGTATAAATATCTCTTTTGTGAGTGTTCAGAAGAAAGATCACATCAAGTTGGATCAAAAAGGCCACCTGAAATGAATTCTGAAGGAGTGTGTAAAGTGACATAGGTGTCAGTGGAATGGGAAGGATATTGTAAGTTGGTAAATAGTAAGAGGAAAGAGGATGGGGATAGGTCTAAGAGTACCAGAAGTGCAATCAATACTGTTCAATCTAGTTGAGAATAAATAAGAAAGGCGTCATACTATGGCCAGGAGACAGTCTAGGTCGAGCATCTTTAGTAAAATTTTAGTGTTACACCCCCCATACACACACACCCACACACACATGCAAATCATATATATCACATATTTCTGAATCTGTCAATTATAGTAAACATGCAGAAGTAGAAAAGAAAAAGGATTTTTAAGGTGTAAATTTATAAAAAATTTAGAATTAACTCTGAATAATGGGATGTTTATTTATTTCATTATACATGATAGTAGAATGCATTTTATTCTTTCTTCAGTAGATAATCTTGTTTTCTTTGAAAACCATTGCCATTATACCAGAGACTTTGTGCCTAAAAGAGGACTAAGTAGGCCCCAATCTATATCATGTTGGATTTGGACTTACTTCCTCAACAAGACTCCTAAAGCACAAGAAGTAAATTGAAGTATCAACAAATGGGATGGAATTAAACAAAAAAGTTTCTTCCCATCAGGGATACAATCAAGAATGGGAAGAAAGAGCCTACAGAATGGAAAGAAAATCTTGCTACCTTCACCTCAGATAGACCATTAACCTCCAGGGTATATAAAGAACTCAAAAAACTTAACATTAAAAAATAATCTAATTAATAAATGGGTAAAGGAACTCAATAGGCACTTCACAGAAGAAGAAATACAAATGGTAAACAAATATAAGAAAAAGTGTTTAAAATTACTAGCAATTAGAGAAATGCAAATTAAAACTACACTGGGATTCCATCTCATCCCAGTCAGAATGGCAATTATCAAGAATATAAGCAACAATAAATGTTGGTGAAGATGTGGGGAAAAGGTAAACTCATACATTGCTGGTGAGATTACAAATTGGTGGAACCATTCAGGAAAGCAGTATGGAGATTCCTCAGAAAATGTGTAATGGAACTGCCATTTGACCCAGTTATGCACTTTTTGGTTTATACCCAAAGGATTTAAAATTAGCATAAGGACACAGTCACATCGATGTTTATAGTGGCTCAATTCACAATAGTGAAACTATGGAACCAGCCTAAGTGCACATCAACAGATGAATAATAAAGGAAATGTGGTATATATACACAATGGAATACTACTCCACCATAAAGAGAAATGAAAATACGGCATTTGGGGGTAAATGGATGGAACTGGAGACTGTCATGCTAAGTAAAATAAGCCAATCCCAAAAAAACAAAGGCCAAATATTCTTTCTGATATGCAGATGCTAACTCACAAGAAGGGGCGGAGGTGTATGGAAGAATAGAAATTCATTAGATTAGACAGAGGAATGGAGGGAAGGGAGAGGGAATGGGAATAGGAAAGATAGAATGAATCAAACATTACTTTTCTATATGCATATGCTTACACAACCAATATAATTCTACATCATGTACAACCAGAAGAGTGAGATATGTATAATATACCCAAATATTTCTACTGTCATGTATAAACTAATAAGAGCAAATTTAAAAATTGCTATATCAGCAATTATAAGAATAGAAAAATAATTAGAATGAGCAGGAAGAAATAATTACAATTTAAAAATGAGATTTGTTTGTTTGAGAAAGCAGAATGATGGCAACTCTGAGGATTTGAACCTTGGAGAGTGAGATAATAACACAATATTAATATAACAATTTTAAAAAGAAAACTGGGAGTTGAAATATTAAACTGTTTAGAATGCATTCAACTGAAGTTTCTATTTTAAGTATGAAAGTTAGCATTAATTCGAAATTAATGCTTGGAGTTCAGGAAATGGTTGCTGCTTTGGTAGTTTACATATACAAAACAATTAAACAAACTCTATTTGTATTTTAAAACACACTCAACTCTTCAAAGACATGTGTTAATTCAAGTGAAGTGATAGTTACTTAATGTTATTATAGCTTATCACAGAAAGCAAATAAGATAAGAACTTTTGGAATCATTGAGTATGTAATGGAGAATTGAAAACTTCAAATGGGACATTGCATCATTGTCATCAGTGACACACTAAGTTATCTTCAATCCTCTACTTAGGATGAAGTCTTCTCCCATAAATTTGAGCTTCATTATTTTTCTTGATGGTAAGAATTAGCTATCAGTTTAAAGTATGTAATTTTGCCTTCTTGTATTTTCTTTGACAATTTTAAATAAACACAGATTCAGTGAAAGGGAACTGAGTTAACTGTTACAGGTTAGATCAGGAATGTCCCTCAATATCTGTTGGGAAGTGATTGGATCATGAGGGCTCTGACCTCATCAGTGGACTAATTCATCAATAGCTGAATGGTGTACTGGAAGGTGGTAGAAGCTGTGGGGAGTGGAGCCTACTTGGAGGAAGTAGGTCCCTGGGGTTGTACCATTGAAGGGTTTTCCTTTTCCCTGCTTCCTGGCTATTATGTTGTCATGAGATGAGCAACTTTCCTTTGCCATATCCTTCTACCATGATGTTATGCTTCATCTCAAATCCAGAGCATTGGATCTGATTGACCATGGACTAAAACTTCAGAAATGAGAGTCAAAATAAATTTTTCCTCTTGGTAGTTGTTTATGTTATGCATTTTTGTTATAGTGATGAAGAGCTGAGTAACACAATTACAGTTTTTGATGAATCACATTTTTTTGAATGTGGAATATGAAATGGGATGAAATTCATACACGAGCAATATGAACAATGTACAAAATGCACCCCCTTATTTTCTTCAACATACATTCTAACCTGTTCTAATTTTGTGTTTATTTATTTTTTCATAAAAAACTATTCAGGTCTTTAAGGTTATATATAGAATATTCTTCTAATTTTCTTTAAATTATCCATGCGCATCCTCCCCACCCTCATCTCCAAGGTTATTATCACCCTAAATTCTTTAGGCTTTCTCTGAAGCATGATAGTGATTATTGGTATGATTAGTAATTTCACAAAATGTATACTGCTTACTTTTCCTTTTAGGCTAGACTGAGGAGCCATCACCCCACTGTAACAAAAGTTGCTTCAGTCTTGCTGCTTTGGTGAAGTAGTATTCTTTACCTATGACACTTGGGCTACTGCATAACAAATGACTGCAAAAACTCATGCCATGGGAATATAAACAATACTTGTCATTTCTTTGCCTTTCTGAAGTCTGAGAGATCATAACACTTTCAGTGTGATCTCTATACAATCACCCTCAGAAAAGAAAAGACTTAAGCAATCCTTGTAGAGACTTGAAAATTCTTGTAGAATTTTTCAGGAATGAGTACAAAAGTTAGAGAAAATCAAATGTAAATGATGTTCCCCTTTAATTTTCCTGTGGATTGTATTCTAAAGCAAACAACTATATATTGGATGGTTTTGAGGATGATGAGCTGTTTCCTCTGTCTTTCCAAGTCTCCGTGACAGTTTTGAGTATATAAAACTCTGAGTGAAGATCTGAAGCTATTATTAAAATGGAAACATGCAAAGCAGGCAGACATCTGTGAGAGTCTGTTCTGGTAACACATTAATATGTTTGAAAGGATATTAAAGCTTAGCATAGAAGGTAAACAGTTTTAATGGCAAAATGTAAAGCTGCTTACCAGAATCATACCTAGAACTCTGTGTATTAGGCACCTCTAGTGCAGCACACAGTAAAGTTGTATGTTGGTGTGAGTGCTTTCGTAGTTTTACAGTTTTCTTACAGTTTTAGTGCTCTTATGAGAAAATATTATGTTCTAGATTATACTTTTGTAGAGTTGGTTATACACTCATTCTATGCTTGGACTGAAGGATATATGTGTTTTTACTATATTTGAGTCAGTGTATTTAAGTTGTTTTCCTATATCAAAATATAGATGATTGAGGGTCAAACCACACAGTATGGGGACAGTCGTATCCTGGAAGTAAGATAGGAAAGGCACAGTGAAAATTTAAGTCAACACCAAAAAGTCTGCATCTTTTCTTGCATGGAAGAACATTCCATTCATATGTAAAATGGTGAGTGAGATCCATTCAATAAATAGTGTTCTCATGCAGCAAAACAAATCAAAGTGTCCAAGGAAATTGTTTTACTGAAGCCAACTGGAGTAGGTTTCAGTAATGACTTTTCTTAATATCACTAGGTAATGGAGAATAGTTTTGATTATCTTCAACAAAGAAACATTAGAGTTAAATTATGCTATAGATCATGTGGATTTTACAGACATGTGCGGAATAGTTCATCCAAAAGCTGCAGAATATATATTCCTTTCATCAGCCCCCAAACTAGAACTTTCTCCAAATATATATTACATTTTTAGGCCATAAAGCAAATCTTAACCCATAAAAAAAACATTAAAATAATTTTGTGCATCTTTCCAGACCACAACAGGATAAAACTTGAAGTCAAAATCAAAAGAAACTGTAGAAAATGTACATGCACGTGGAGATTGAATAATAGACTACTGAATGATCAGCAAATCACTGAAGAAATCATGAAAGAAAGGAAAATATTCCTAAAATCAAGTGAAATGAAAACAACCTAACAGAATCTGTGGGACACACTGAAAACAGCTGTAAGATGGAAGTGTATAGCTATAGCTGCCTACATTATAAAAACAGATAACCAAACCAAATAACCAAATAATGCATCTCAAAGTCTTAGTAAAGCAAGCACAAGCAAAACCCTAAATTAGTAAAAGATCAGAAAAATAAATGAAATAGAGATTAAAAGAGCAATGTATATGATCAATGAAACAAATAATTGGTTTTTTGAAGGAATAAATAAAATCAATAAACCTTTAGCTAAATTAACTAAAGAAAGAGAAGAATTTAAATAAAATTAGGGGCTCAAAAAGAACTATTACAATGGATACCACTGAAACATACAAAGGGTCATTAGGGAATATTTTGAAAAATTACATGCCAATATGTTGGATTAGATGGATTTGAAAATTTTCACCAAGTTAAATAGGATTAAGCGGAAATGAGATGGAAGCATCTTCTATGTAAATTTGGTTTTCAAAAATCTTTATAGGCTGGGTGAGGTGCCTGTAATTCTAGCCACTCAGGAGGCTGAGACAGGAGGATCTCAAGTTTAAAGCCTGCCTCAGGTAAAAAAAAAAAATAGCAAGGTGTTGAGCATCTCAGTGAGACCCTGTCTCAAAAGAAAATACAAAATAGGGCTGGGGATGTGGCTCAGTGATCATTGAATACCCCTGAGTTCAATCCCCATTACAGAAAAGAAAAAAAAAGAGATACCCATTATTTAAGAATAATGAAAGAAATATTTAAGAAAGAAAAAAGAAAGAAAGAAGTCATCAAATGCTAATATTGGCACAGTGGGTCTTAATTTTTTTGTGTTTGTTTATCTCTTAGTCTATAAACTTAAAAACCCATTAAAAAATACAGTCCCCAAAAATAAAAAAAAAATGAGAATGCAGCCCAAATGAAATTTAGACAGAAATGTATAGTACTAAAAATGTATATTAGAAATAGAAAATAAAAATCTCAACTTCCAATTGTTTCGTGTCAAAAGAAAAGAAATTGGAAAAGATGTACAACAACAACAACAACAAAAGATTGGAGAAATAATTGCTTTATGAGTAGGCAATCAAAATTATATAAAATCAATATTTTATTATAGAGTTAATAAACCATTTAAACAACCACTAATAAAATAGGCAAAATCTAGCAACATTAATAAAAAAGAATATTGAAGATTCTTATAAACAATTTCATTATTAATGAAAAAAGTGATATAATTACAGATGTAGAAGAGATTAATAATAAAATAAGATACTGATAATTTCATGTCAAATTTGCAAACATTTGAAATGGACAAATCATTAAAAATGCATGTATCAGAACTAACTCCAGAAGAATTAATATAGGAAAGGAAAGTGATAAGCAATTAATCCTGAAAATAGTACAAAAATCCTAAGTAAACCAAAATCAGTAATAAAATCATCTTGGATTTGTCTCAGAAATGCATATTTATTTAATATTAGAAAATCAATTATTAATATGAAATCATTAATGAATAAATGGAGATAAATGATAGGATCAATAACAACAGTTAAGAAAGTACATTTGATAAGACTCAATAAGATAGAAACTTAGCAAATGAAGAATAAAGGGAATTTCCTAAAATTGATTCAGAATATCTATAAAAGCTTAAAGCAATTATTATATATGCTTAATGAATGAATACTAAAATCATTGTCTAAAAGATCAAGGGAATAAAAACTAGGTTTTTGCTATACAAAGCCATTATTTTTCATGTAGATTTTCCTTGAGTGTATTCAAATCAGGAAAAGTTAAAAATCATTATGGGAGTGGTTAGCTCTAGTGTTTAAGGACCAGTAACTCTATGATATAGTGATGATGATGATTAAATCCACTATAATGATGAGAGCTTTATTCAGTAAAGTTTTGAATACTTAGTTTATAGTATCTCAATGCATTCTTCAGAAATGTTTTGTGTATTTGCCAAGTGAAAAATTTAGAAATTACTTCCCAGTAATCAGAATGCTAGGTCTTTATAAATCAGTAAATTTTCTCACTGTGTATACTCTTCCTTCTTTATGACCTATTCTGAATATCTTATATCTAAAATAGTTTTGTTTTCTTCTATCCATTAAAGTAAACCATAGGGTTATATTTTGTTTAACCTAGATATGAAAAAGCAGAAGACAAACAGAATATCTTAAAAATAATTTCAGTGAAGACTGGAGACTGATTGTTTTCTAATATAACAGAGGTTAAAAATATAATTCATTGGTTAAATTATATCATACTCAGTTGTTAAAAATTTTAAGAAACACGTTTACAAAATATTACAGCATGAGCTGGGGTTGTAGCTCAGTGGTAGAGCACTCGCTTAGAGCCTGTGGGTTCAATCCTCAGCACCACGTAAAAATACACAAATAAAGGTATTGTGTCCAAACAACTAAAAAAAAAAAGATATATAAAAATTACAGCAAATTCTATGCAAGGAAAACTATTGAGTTTTTCTTTTTTGTAAATATTAGTATGGTTTTGATTTTTCTTTCTGGAAAGATAATAATAAAAATCTGTCAAGTGGAACAGTTGTATACAAGTTTCACTTTCCTTCACTCACTTTAACTTTACCAATCCATCCTCGAGCATATCATTTCATCTTATCTTGTGACCATCACTCCAGTATGCCTCTGATTGATTGATGTCACCTAGAATATTGAACTATTTCCAATAGATTGTCCTAAACTTTGATTTCTTGAAGCAGTTCCTGTGATCCTTGTTTTCTTGTAGACTGTGGAATTATTATTATTTTTTTAACAGACCTTACTTGTTAGAACAATTTCTAGGTCATATCAAAATTGAACACAAAGTAGGGAGTCTTACCAACTCCAACCTCCCAACCTCAGAATTCCATTATTATGTCCTGCACCAGAGTGTACATCTGTTAGAATTGAAGAGCCAGTTTGTCTCTTTATTATCACCTAAAGTCCATAGTTTACATTAGGATTAACTCTGGGTGTTGTACATTATGGATTTTGACAAATGTATAATGACAAATATTCACTATGATAATATTAGATGGAATAATTTCATCGCCCTAAAAATCCTCTGTGTCCCCTACCTCTTCATCACCATCTCCTCTGGCAATCACTGATCTTTTTACTGTCTCCACAGTTTTACAATATCCAGAATGTCATATATGGTATGTTGTATGTAGCCTTTCCAGATTGGCATCTTTCACTTAATCATATACATTGAAGGTTTCTTCATGTTTTTTAATGCTTTGATAACTCATTTTGTTTTATTAATGAATAATGTTTCTGTATCTGAAATGCTACAGTTTATTCACCTACTGAAGGACATCTTGTTTTTTTTTCCAATTTTTGGCAATTATAAATAAAGCTGCTATAAACATATTTGTGTATGTTTTATATAGTTACATATTTTCAACTTCTTTGGGTAAATGCTAAGAAATGCAATTGCTGAATTATATGATAAGAGTAAGTTTAATTATGCAAGAAAATACCATCCTACTTTTCAAAATGATGGTGCCATTTTGCATTCCCTCTGACAATGAATGAGAGTTCGTGTGGGCCCTCATCCTTACTAGCTTTTGAAGCTCTCAGTGTTCTAGACTTTGACTACTCTAATAGGTTATAATGATAGCTCATTGTGCTTTAATTCACATTTCCCTAAATAATATAATTTGTTTTCATTGTGCTTATTTACCATTTATTTATCTGCTTTGGTAAAGTGTCTGTTCAGGACTTTACCTATTTAAAAAAAAAAACTTATTTTTTTTAGTTGATTTTATTTTTTAAATACATGACAGTGGAATGCATTACAATTCTTATGACACATATAGAACACAATTTTTCATATCTCTGTATATAAAGTATGTTCACACCAATTCATGTCTTCGTACATGTACTTGATACATAACAGCATAGAATCATACATGTTAACAGGTTATCATCTAGTGTATTGACATGTCTATATATTGTACAATGCTTAAATCATGCTACATATATCTAACTCTTCAGACAGTTATTATTTCTTTATGGTAAAACCTTTCAAATTATTTTTCTATCTTTTAAAACCACATAGTATATTTTTGTTATCTGTAGTCACCCTATTTTGCAATAGCACATCAGAGCTTTTTGCTCCTATCTAACTGTAACTTAATACCCTTTGTTTAACCTTTCCTCATCCCCCTCTCCCTGCTACTCTCCTAGCCTCTGGTAACCACCATTCTAGCCTGAACTTCCTTATGACATTTTTAGTTTTCACATGAATGAGATCATGTGGTACTTTTCTTTATGGTCCTGTCTTATATCACTTAATACAGTGATCTCCAGTTCCATCCGTGTTGTTGAAAATGACAGGATTTCATTTTTTTAAATTGCTTAATAGTATTCCATTGTATATATGCACCACATTTTCTTAATCCATTCACCAGTTGATCAACATTTATTTAGTTCTTTGGTTTCTTTTACCAGAGTTTTGTAGTTTTCTTCAAATAGTTCTATACATATTTTGTTAGATTTTTATCTAAATATTTCCCTTTCTTGCATTAATGTTAATGATATTGGGTTTTTAGTTTAAAATTCCATTGGTCATTAATGACACAGGAAAATAATCGGCTTTTGTATGTTAATGTTATATTTTTTCAATCATGCTATGACTTATTAGATCCAGGAGTTTGCTGTTGTTGATTCTTTAATTTTCTATATCGAAAATCATGTCTAAAAGCAAAGACAGTTTTATTTCTTCTTTTCAAATCCTTTTTTTTCCTCTTACTCTACTAGCTATTTCTTCCATTATGATATTGAAAAAGAGTGGTGAGAAGGAGCATCCTTGGGTTTTGGCAATGGAGATGTTCTATATCTAATTGAAGAATTTTCCTTCTTTTCCTATTTTGCTGACATTGTTGGCTTTTTAATGTAGAGTATTTGGAATCTTACAGGTTCTTTTATGGGTTTTAAACGTTTTGTTAACCCCCTAAGTTTTATGCGCACATATATTTTCTCCTTGAGAAGGTTCAAAATTGTATCATGTGTTTATATGACCTCTAATTAACATTTTAAGAGCTCTACTCATGCTGTTTTTCACTGTTAACCTGTATTTTTAGTTAACACTTCGAATTTAGCACTTCCTTACAAATATACTAAGGTGAAATATACAGGAGAGACCATTTCCTTGTGTGTATTTGGCTCTGTTCATGTCATATTAGACCTCTTTTTTTTCCGTTTTGGTCAGGAAGAGAGATCAGACACAAATATTCTCCACTCAAAATATCTCATAGTTTTTCTAGTGACTAGCCAGTCTAATTTTGTTATTTCTTAGTGAAACTATCAATTTGAACCTGCATAATAAATATCCCCTCTTCTCTCTCTTTTTTTTTAAATTTTCTTTCCCTCTTTTAATTCTAGAAGATAACCTCAGGGGAATAAGTGTCATACAGTAACTTATTTTGAGGATTAGATTCTATGTTTGCTTTTATTAAAAACTATATTTGAACACTTATGATATTTTATGTCAAGAACTTATTTATTTCATAAAACAGTTATTATAGCTTGCTTATAAAAATGATTTATTTCTCAATTTTTAAAATGCAAATTATAATTTTACAATTTCTAACCAATATTTGTATCAAGTTTTAATCAAATATCATTTATACCTGTTAAGTTACAACCTTACTTCTGCTAATTTTCTTGAGAGAATCCGTTAACTATTTTCTGAGGTTCTAAATGATCATTGTGGCTAACTAATAAGTTACCATTAATAGAAATTGTGTGGTTCACTATTCTACTTCCTCTACTGGTATCCTATCTATTCCTCTCCTGGAATGGTAGCTTTTAAGTGATAGGGAGCTTCAGGTTGGGCTTAGTGTAAAAGCCATCAGGTCATAAGGAATGTTTCCCATCTGCCTGAACTACTGAGGTTGTAAACATAGAATTGTAAAACAGAATTAGTCTTTCACCTTCAAATGTTTTTATGTAGTACTACATGACAAATATATCCAAGGCCTAAATATACCTTCTAGATAGTTTTTACTAACTCTGTCTCAGTTAATTCATAGTACTTGAAATCCTCCTTTCCCTACCCTTTAACTTCTCCTTTCTCAACTTTCACTTGCTCTATATACCCACTTGTCTCTGGACATCTGGAACTGATGATGCACTGCCATTCTACACTCAACATGACATTATTCATGCTATTCTTTCTGCCTCAATACTCTCTCTCTGTCACTTCTCCAATCCATTTTTTTTTCTAACTTTGGCCTACCATTAACTCTCAAAAGCATCTCATCCAAGATGTTTGTTTAAGCCAAGCCAAGTTAAATTTTTGCTAATATTCAGTTAGAAGCTTATCTATTGCAGTGGATTGCACAATATAAGATGAAAAATATGACTTCATTTTTTTTATTCCCAATGCACAACACTTGTTCTAAAAGTGTGTGTTGATTTGATTTTCACTGAAATTCATGCCTGTCATGGTTTAATATATTGATGGAACAGAGAGGTAGGGTTGAATAATGCCTTCTTTGACAGCCAAAGCATTTGAACTTAAATTTTCTTTGTTAAGAGACATCAGAGATATTGCCTAGTATCTCTGCTTATATCTCCCTATCACTTACATAAACCTATTTTTTCATAATCCATGCCATGTGAATAAAATGAGAAACTGTTACAATGATTTGATTCATATGCATAATCTTGGATTCATATTTGAAGGAAAGTTGAGAAGTTCTTCCTCATAAGTTTAATAAACAGACATCTTTAAGCCAAGCATTATGAAAATGCTTTGGAAATTTCAAAATCATATAGAATTTCAAGAGATTTCTGGTGTTATCAGTGCATTTTATTGTTGCTTTTCTATTCTTTCTGAGGTTCAGATTCTGAGATATTAACCTTTCTATTAGGTTTTATTATGTTTATTTTTGATGCTTTTGCAAAATTCTTTTTGCATTCTGCGATTATTAATTTTATGTCTCAATTTTTCCAGGCCCTATTTGGGCAAATACCAGTCTAAATATTGCTATTCTGAAGATTTCTTTTTAGATGAAGTTAAGACTTAAATCAATAGACTTTTAGTAAAGCGGTTACCTTCTATTATTTGATTTGGTGTCATTCAATCAGTTGAGACCCTTAAGAGAAAAAAAAAAAGATTCCTTCAAGGAAGAGGATATGCTAAGTTGCATAGTAGTCAAACTCAAACTGCAACATCAACTCCCCTGAATCTATAACTTGCAGCCTACCTTACAATTTTGGACCTGCCAACCTTCATCATCACATGATCCAGTTTCTTAAGATCTCTCTCTCTCTCTCTCTCTCTCTTTCTCTCTCTCTCTCTCTCCCTCCTCCTTCTCCCCCACTCCCTCCCTCCCTCCCTCTCCCTCCTACAATTATTTTCCTTATGTGTATCTGTCCCCATGACATATGTCAAACAGCAACTAGTTTGCCACTGCTTTGTCATTATCTAACTTATAAACAAGAGCATGACTATTTGCAACTCTTCCCATCACCATAATGACTAAACTTTAAATTCTTAAGATCTTTTTCTGTTAAGCACATATGCTAGATACTACAAAAACGGGATATTTATTCTATAGTACAGTAATATTGTATCCAATTTGGTTCTAAAACTCACACTCAATTTTGATAATCATATAATTTTATTCTTTTTTTTGAAATTCTATTCAAAATAATATGGCATTATAAAACAAAGAAGTGTGATTCTTTTTATTCTTGCACAGATTTGGCCATAGTGTGTTTTCTCCTTCATAATGAAGATGTTAATTAAATTCTATAATAAAATACTACAAATAATATTTAGAAGTCATTAATCATAATTTACAAACTAAAATGAATGGTAAATAGAATTTTGTTTTTCTAAAACTGCAGTTACTACCTGTCACTGGCCCTAATATAACAAATATCAGAAATGTAGTACCAACTCAGTATTTTTGTCCTTTTCTTTCCTTCAGGAGTCTAATCTGGGGAGAATACCCAGTGTTTAGTACATATCAGTACTGTGCCTTTTCTATTCTCACTATACTATCCTTTTTCATAGAGATCTCATGCAATTTTAACTCTTTCAAAAATATATATATTGTTAGTTGTAGGTGGGCACAATACCTTTATTTTATTTTTTTATGTACTGCTGAGGATTGAACCTCCTGCCTCACACAAAAGAGGCAAGCACTTTACCACTGAGCTACAACCCCAGGACGGCAATTTTAACTTTTAAAATTCCATTTGTATGCCAGTGAAGCCCACATTTATATCTTTATTCTGGTCCTCTATTCTAAGTTCCAGATCTGAAAATCCACTTGCCAACTTACGCATTTCTTAAAGTCAGCTACAACTCAATTATATCCAAATTTAACTCTTCAAATCTCCTTTAGTTTGTGCCACCTATGTCCCCTTTCCCTTGGCTCAAGCCCCTAGTCTACCTATTGTCTTTTAATTCATTAATTTCTATTGATTTAACATTCTAAACAAATCTTAAAGTGAACATCTTGACTCAATTTTTACTTTCATTCATGTCATAACAAATTCCTTTGCATCCAATCTTGCCCTCTTCCTAATTATTCTCCAAAACCATAACAACAGTGATCTTTCTGAAACTCAAACTTCATACTGCTACTATTTTACTCAAAACTCTTCAGTGACTTTAGTTGCTTTTAGAATAAAATCTAACTTACTTAATGTGACATACAGGCTGACATTTGTCCTTAAGTATATATTTTTTAGCCCTCACTCCTGCCCTCACATATACTCTACAATCCTGCTGTGTTATTTCTGTTAGTACTCTGAACATGCAATATAATCTCTTACCTCCTGATTTTGAACACTTTATGCCTCATTATCTCCTTCTTATTATTCATGTCTCAATTGGACATCATATTTTGCAGAGAGGAATACTGCTCTAAAGTCCCATGATTAGGCACTTTCTGTTTAGGTAATAATATGTCATGCCCCTGAAATTTAATTGTATTGTATATATTTCTATATATCTTCTCAATTAAAATTCAATAAAGTCAGAACCTTTGTCTGTGTTATTCATGTCCCCAGGATGTCCCCAGAGCCTAGCCCAGCGCCTGGCATATAATAGATAACTTATCAACATTTTTCAAATGAATGATCTCAGCATTGGGATAGGCAAGAATGTTCTTATGTGATAGTGCTCTTTCTAGAACTTTACATGTTTTGTCTGATTATTCATGAACATAAACTTTATTTATCTGATATTTGTTCAAGAAATTTTAGAAATAGTAGTCTTAGTAGAATAGTTCCTATTATATCTAATTTCGGTCAAGCAAATAATCAGTCTGAAAGGGGAATGTAGCTCTTCCCTAAGCTGTGGAGGTTGGTTGAGTAAAACAAATTGTGTATTTCTCAACACTTGGTATATTGCTCCATGTTTATGCCTACTGACTAAAAACATAGCATGATACCATAGAAAACTAGGTAGGTCATCTCTAATAGGACCAAAATGAAAATACATAAGGCAAATGAGCCTATTTTTCACATAATGCTTTCTTATTTATCCTCTACATTAGCTGTTAATTTTGAGAACAGTAAGTTTAGACTTGGGCATGTTTTTTTTACTTGTCATTAAAGCCATAAATTTTTTATCATCAAAAGGTCAGAGTGCAAAGAGTTTTGTGCTTGGTACGGCTGTACCAAGCTTAGGACCTGCCACAAAATAAAATACAAAAAAAAAAATTAAAATTAAAAGGTAGCTCACATGTATTGTTCTCTTTACTCATACCAATATTATTTTTAATTCTGCACTGACTGAATTTATAGTCATAATGAAAGTACTGAAGGTAAGAATCTTACTGTACCCATTAAAATATATAGAGAGATTATACTCTATTATTGATCCCGAAGATATGAAAACACCAAGTATCCATTGAAAATAAATTTTCAGAATTTATAGTAGACTTCAAATTTTAAGTAAACTTATGTTTACTTTAAAGCAGTAGATCTCAAAGTTTTTGGTTTTAGGACAACTCTTAAAATAGTTTAAGCTCTCCAAAAAGCTGTTTATAAAAAAAATGTGAATTATATCTAGCAATATTGACTTGTATCAGAAATTACAATTAAGATTTTCTAAATGCAAAATATCCAATTACTCCTTTTATTATGTATCTGAGTTATGACTTTATTGCATGTCATGAAGACTCTGGAAAATTCCTTGCACATCTCTGAGAGACAATGAAAGGGCCAAGGAAAATCTCAGTATTATTAAGTCCATCACATGGATTTCTTGAAAGTGTCTTGGGGCAGCCCAGGACTTCTTGATCATACTTGGAGAAACACTACTTTAATATGTTACTGTTTGTCACTCTCAAGCATTGCATATTTTTCTATATTTCTAAAACTTCATGATTATAACCTGTTGTAAGAATCAGCAATATAGTATTTTCCCACAATAACCCTGGGATATTAAGAGGCTTTCTATATAAATATGGCTCTCTAGGTCAATTAGATTAGAGAAAAATCCCACCAAAACTTAAAACCTTTCTGCATTACAGGACTTCTCAGGACTTTTAATAGAATTTGTATTAAGATTATTCAAGTATGATATACAATATTCAATGTTCTTTGAATTTTTTGATTAAATTTTTGCAAATATGAAAATAGTGATTAAGAGAGGAAAAACCAACTCGAAATTGATAAAATTTTGCTACTTTGTTTTTTAAAATATGAAATCTGAGACTAATTATTGAACTACTTTGTTTCAGAATCCCAATCCAGATATATTTTTTATGTTTTTGTTTATTTCTCATGAGTTAACTTGAATTTTGTGCATCAATCAATTTCCTGTTTTGCCATCTCTACAAGCTCACTTCAGAAACTTTCCTAATCCTTCCATTTAAGTTTTCAGTGATTTCATTACCCCCCATACCTACAAGCACTGTTGAAAGTCTTGTGATTAATGCATATGTGTTCTCTGAGTTTGCTTTGATAACACAGTGACTTGGGGTGGGGAACTGCTGAGCGGAGTGGGATAGGGTGCATCCTTACAGTAAATCAGACTCTTCCCTTTCTTTTGCCCTCTACCTTGTGCATCTTTGTTAAATGACATGTAGGAGAAATATTTTCTCTACCTTCTCTGGAGTGCTTTTCATCTCCAATACTTAGAAAAAATATTTTAACCAATGCAGAAATAATCTAATGAAGTAGAAGGAAGTCCAAAGCACAATTTTATTGAACAAATCCATATATATATATATATATATATGTGTATATATATATATATATATATATATATATATATATATATATATATATACCATAAAGTTTTTCAGGATTTTAAATATCCTTTGATTCAAATGCATTGAAGAAAATTTAGGTTAAATGAAACTAAGCAGGTTCATTTGCTTTGGGACCTCTCAGTTATTTGATAGTGTGCATTATCAATTGCTAAGAGGAGGATAGAATTTGTAGAATGCCTAAATATATTTGATCCTATAAAATTTAATATGTCACAGACTACAGTACTGCAGAATATATTTTGGAAATAGTTGTTCTAGATTTTAGTGATTTTCTACAGTTGGTAAAGCATGGGATAATTATGCATTTTTTTGTTTGTTTTTAATTTGCTGCACTGTTAGGAATAGATATTTTTTCATTATGGATAGAAAGATGTTAAGAAAACTTGGCTTTGATTTCATGAGACTTGAGCACATTTCAGACAAGAGTAACAAGGAAATGTTACATTTCAAATAAACTAACTAAATACCACTTAATGCAAAATAAACTACCCCATTTTTTACTTGACATTAAACTGAAATCAGATTGAAGAATAAGCATCTACGATTGAAAACCTCACTACAGAGTGGCCAAACATTACTGCTAACTTGAATATGCACAGGCTTATTTCATGTTGGTGAGGAACTCTGGTCCCCTTTCATGGTTTCTGTAAACAGGGCCAGAATGTAGCCGACTAGAATCTGAGAACATGCTAGGGCACTTCATATTCAATACACAGCCTTATAAAGAGAAGAAAAATGAGCCTTGTCCAAAACTCTTACCTCAGCACCCACTGGCAAAAATAAAATGTAAGCTGGGGACCAAGTCTCTTTGAAGCTGATTTTTTTTTAAAACTCTCTAACAGGCCTCTGGTGGTTACAGATATTGATCGTCAGAAAGTAATCTGTTCAGGTTTGGGGGCATGCCAGTACAAATTGTGGAATGCATTCCTTCCTCTCAAAGGACATGTTGAGCTTTTTATATTGTCCATACTGGTTCACTTGTCAGCTGTCTCCCCTGTTTGACATGAGTTATTTTCTACCTTTTGTGGATGTATAATTAAATATATTTTAAAAATAAGAAATTTTATTAATATAGAATCTTTAGCTTGAGTCCCAACATTCTTTTCATCTTTTTTAACCCTCATTTTTCTTCCATAATCATTATTTGATTCCCTCTGGCTGCCTGCTACTTATTTGTAGTAGTACCATTCATCCATTGAGACCTTTCCATCTGTCACACAGCTATGCTTTCTTTCCCCAGAAGCTTTATTCTCCTACTGTGCCATGTTTATTTTTTTTCTTTTTTCTCCTTTTACTTTCTAACTTTCTCTCTAGTAGGTAGATTTTGCATTATTTTATGCAGGTGTTTTCATATTTTATTTTGTTATTTCTAAATTTATACCAGGAAAATAGTGCTAAAATAGATGAAAATGACATTGAGAAGGAGTGTGTTTCTAATCTCTAAAGACTGATATAAAATTTTTAAAATTCCATTTGTCTTTGTTCATGCATGTGTATATATATATATATATATATATATATATATATATATATATATATGAACAATTCTGTGTGTGTATGTCTATGTATGTGTGTGTGTGTGTGTGTGTGTGTGTGTGTGTGTATGGAGAGAGAGAGAGAGAAAATGAATTTGGTTTGGTACAGAACATTCATTCCAACATTCTGAATGGTAAGTGAAGCAGTAGAAATTGCTTCAACCAGTGTTTACATAAGGAGAAAGAATGATGCTGATTTGTTTCTCTCTGTGTGTCTACTTATTTGTTTGTTAAGTGTAATTGTTGATTAATGGCTTATTTGTGGTGAATCTCAATGTTTGGAAATACTTAAAATGCAACGATGTACATTTCTTGATTCACTTCACCCCAGAGATTACCACCAAGTTTTATTAAAAAGCAGATATATTCTGACTAGAGAATAGGTTCCAGGAATAAGAAAATAAACACAAACACAAGTGAAAGATTAACTTAAGAAATAGTCTCCATTTTACTTATATTTTTGAAGAAAATTTTAAATTATTTTATGGTGATGTCTTCAAAGAGAATGTTCTTTTCCCATTAATAAACTGTTGAGAGTGATAATCTAACAGAGTATTGAATATTTTTCAGAACAAACTCAAGGTGACAAAAATAAGGAATCTTACATTAATGAATGCAAATGCATTTATATTTTTATATCCCAGAAGACTATTAACTTTTCTTTTTTGTGACCTAATACTTTGAATTTAAATCTTGAATGATGTATAATATATCTTTCCAGAATATTTTGCAATACTCTACTAATGAATTCCTCAGTGGTATAATAAGTATTCAAGTTTGTGTCTTGGGCTAGAAGGCATTGCTTTTATTTAATATCCATGCTTTCTTATTATAATGGCTTGGGAATCAGAGTCAATACAGAAGGCTGTTAGGCCCATTCATCTAAAACAATAATTCAGTTATCTTTCTGAGGTTTACATTTAATACAGTCTACCTGTATCAAACTTCCATTGTTGTGTGTGGTGCTGAGCCCACATCAGTAAGGGAATATATGTTAAGCAAAAGGTAAGCTTCTGCTGGCAAGGGGTTCACAATCCATCTAAGGAAAAAAAAATTCTGACTCTTATTAAAGTTCTCAGTGTGAAACAGAACATTGAAATATGTTTGCTAAGGAATGATATCTGATCATACATGGTTAGGATCAGGAAATAAAAAAATTCCAAGTATTTTAAAACAGTATTTTAAGAAGATCAGGGATATATGGGGGTATAGAACAAAAGTATGTTACTAATAATGAATAAAGAATGAAGTTAGTAGCAAATAGAAATATGCAGGAATTTAGAAGTATGCAGGGTTTTTTTTTCTTTTTCTTTTTCAAAAGAAGTAGGAAGGTAGAAGAGGTGTCACTGCAAACTTTAATAGTTATTGACAGCTGACCCTATGTGAGACCCTGAATAAAAGAGGACATGCCAGAGTCCTTATCTATAAGAAAAGTCATAGTCTATATCAACTATATCAAAATCTATAGATATACATCATACAGAAAAACAGTTACAGCCTGAAGAGCTATAAAACATATATTGAACTTTTCTTTTCTTTCTTCTTCTTCTTTTTTTTTTTCTTAAATTGTGGTAAAGGTCCTGTTGTCAGAAGAAACTTCGCATGGAGATCAATACAAAGGCTGGATAGAATACACAAAATGGCTATTCGAAGGCATTGTAGAAACACTGAAGAGGACAGGTGTTGCAGGGTGAAAGTCTCAGGAAAAGATATTGAGGTAAAATTGAAATCTGGTGATATTTATGCCTGAAGAATTTGCAGATTCCTAAATTTAATGGGACTGGAGGTTACAAAGTCAAGGAGACTAAGAAGAGATTTTTGTTTTGTTTTTGTTTGTTTAATTTCACAACACCAGGGAGAAGAAAATGGGAAGTTATAGATTAGTACCAGGACCTTGAGAAAACACTAGGTTTAGAACTAAGAACCAAAACATGATATGTTCTAAGCATGAAGGAAAATTGGAAATAGACAAGCCCTTACAAATTTCAAACTCAATAAAAAGCTTATAGAGAGTAGAACACTGAAATTCAGACACACAAATTTTAATATATCTTTTAATGATATTTTTAAGAAAATAAAAAAAAAACTGTTGGAATACTTTACCCACAGTCAAAATGGAAAATCCTTATCACCTGGATATTCTAGAACTATAAAATATAATATTTCAGGTTAAAAACAATAGATGATTTTAACAGCATGTAGGTGTAACTAATATCCTTGTTCCTTAAACAACTGGAAAAAAAAAAACTGAGAAAACTGTATGATCCAACTATTTTCAGATATGGAGAATAGGTACAAAATTGTGACCACTGAGAGAATGAAACAAATGAGCTGGATTCTAAAGTTATTTTGGTTTTCCGTGTGAAGGTAATTTTGGTCCATAACACAGGAAGGGAGGAAAATACAGCTTAGTAGTCTCTTAGTAGTCAAGAAACAGTGGTTTAGTGAATGGGTACATGGAGTTTCCTAGAATTTACATGTTAGAATATGAGATATTTAGAAGGTATATAAGAAAGAAATTCAGAAATCAAAATGGTCTAATAGAAATCTATGGTACATAAGGTAAAAATCACAAAACCCTGAATAAGGAAACCAAATTTCAAGTAAGGAAAATTCATTAAAGCCCCCAAATTGTCAGATCATAGAAATCTGTGAATTAAGTTCCCACCAGCCAACATAGAGTAACATTAATTGAAATCATGGTCAGTTGAGGCCCACTTTTTGAAAAAATTAAATAAGTAAATAGGGTTTAAAAATAATCAAACAGGGTCACAACTGTCTTCTAGAAAATACTCCAAAATTCTTAATGAAAATAAAAAAATTCAGCACTCAGTGCAAAATTCATGATATATGACATCTAATCCCCAGATGTGAGGAAGCAAGAAATGTGGACAATATAAAAATAACTATATGGAATGACTGGAAAATATAAAAGTTTTACTAAAACTTTCTAGGGATCTCATTAACAGATGAGACACTGGAGGAAAAAAAAAGTTCAGTGGATCTAATAGTATAGCAAAACAAAGTAGCCAAGATAAAACAAATAGACACACAAAAACAAAACAAAATGCTTGGGAACTCAGTGACTTGTGAGACATTTTCAAGAAGCCTAACATAAGTGCAACTGGATTTTTAGAAAAAAAAAAAGAATGAGAGAAATGTATTTAAAAAATAATCACAAATGTATTTGAAATTCAATTTAAAAGATATAAACCCACAAATTACAAGATGCAACAAAATGCAGGATAAATCTCACAAATGCCACATGAAAGAATGTAAATCAAATTGCTGAAACCTGGGTAAAACAGCCAGAGAAAAATGACAGAAGAGCAACACAAAGAATTATTATAAACTTCTCATCAGAAATTACAGAAACCGGAAAACAATGAAACTATATTTTCAAAATGGTACAAGAAAATATCTGTCAATTTGTAATCTACAGCTAGTAAAAGCATCTTTCAAAAGTAAAAGAAAATTATTTTTTAAGACAAATGTAAGCTCAGAGAATTCATCCCTAGTAGACCTGCACTATAACATACGTAAAACAAAGTTCTTCAGGCAGAACTAAGATGATAAACAGACGGAAACTTGAAACTACACAAAGCAATGAAGAACACTGTAAATAGTGAATACATGGGTAGTGAAAGGGACCTTTTTTTCTCCTTTAAAGTGTTTAAAAAGATAATTGAATTCTTAAAGAAAAAAGTCATGACATTGAATTTATAAGTTAAAACATTTTAAAAATGCATGATAGTAATAAACAAAAAGGGAGAAACTTTGGAAGTATATACTTCTCTATTTGTATAGTATTGAAGAAATTGCAAAATATTATTTGAAGGATCATCAAGAAATATGAATATTTTCAATTCTAGAATAACCATTTAAACTAACTAACCAAAAACATACAAAAATATAAAATAATTAAAAATAGTTAAAAGAAATAACAAAATCAGATGAAAATATAAACAAAAATCAAAATGTTAGATTAAATTTCATCATATTGATTTTTATAGAAAATGTAAATGGGTAAACAATCCAATTTTAGGGCAAGAATTTTTAGATTAGATTTTTTTTTTTAAAAGGCTCATCCATAAATAGGGAATCTTTAAGAAAGCAATAGTGTTATGTTAAAATCACAATATAGTAGACACACACACACACACACACAAAATCATCAGTAGGGAAGAAGAGGAACATTTCATAGCTAGAAAGGATTGAGTCCACAAGGAGACATAGCAATCTTGTATATGTACCCATTTTTTGCTTCAAAATACATGAAGCAAACGTTGACAGAATTGAAAGGAGAAATATGTAAGTCTATAATTAATATAACAGTAATCAATAGAATGATCAATACAAAGGACACTTGAAAAATTCACCTAAGTGATAATCATAGAACACTCCTCATAGCAATAGTAAAATACATGTTCTATGCCATATTCTAAGTCATAGAACAAACTTCATTGAAACCATAGAAAGTAGCCAAGTGTTGAGGAGCAGATATGTGATCCTAGTGACTTGCGAGGCTGCAGGAAGATTATTGTAAGTTTGAGGCTAATGTCAGCAATTTAGTCAAAATAGTCTCATGACAACAAAAAGTGTATGGTGGTGTTGGAGGTGTGGCTTGGTGTACAAAGTATGGGCTCTGCTCATAATATATTTCAATGAAAACTAATGAAAAATAAATAGTTGAGATTTCTCCAAATATTCAGAAATTAAATACATATATATGTGTGTATATAAACCAGAAGTGGAAAAATAAATCACATTGGAAAGAAGATATTTTGAGTTAAATATAAACAAAAATACAATGTATCAAAATTTGTAGGCAGCAGCTCAAAAAGTACATGGAAATGTGCATAGCATTAAATGCTTATAAAGAGGAAAAGCTTGATAAGCTCCTACCCTAACAAGAAAAAAAGTTAAAACTAAAGGAAGTAAAAAGATAAATCAGAAAGATCAGAAATCTTTGAAATAGAAAATAAAACAGAAAATCAATAAAACCAAAGTTGCTTCTTTTGAGAAATATTCATTCCTAAGAATGGAGAGAAAATTCAGAAAAGAGTATCAGATACACATGGAATAGAATGACAAGGCAGAACAGTGGAATTGGAACTGGGAAGAGAATGGATTGAGAAGAACAATATTTAAAAATATTAGGACAAGAATTTTAAAAAAAAATCATTGTTAAAATGTACCAAGCAAAGGATGCAAAAAGCTTGCAAACACAAGACCAAGAAAACAAACAAAACAAAACAAACAAACAAAAACCAGATAGTTAGCCATATAATACTGGTAGACATATTATACTGCTGGACATTGTAATAAAGAGAAAGTGATGATATTTTCATATAAACAGTAACCACTAGGAGAATTCATCACAAGCAAACTTACTTTAAAAGCAATATCATCAACAACAAAACCTAGTTCAGTGTGAAAGCAAATGCCTATACTCCCAGCTACTTAGGAGGCTCAGGCAGGCAGGAGGATCAAAAGTTTGAGGCCAGCCTGGGTAACTTTAAAAAAAAAATGACTAGGGATATAACTCAGTAGTATAGTACTTGTGTAGCAAGTATGAGGCTCTGGATTCAAACCCCAGCACAGCAAAATAGATTGAAAGAAAGAGAAAAAGAGGGAGAAAAAGAAAGAAGGGCTAAAAGGATTTTTCAGACAGAAGGTAAATGATTCTATTGAGACACAAAAATGCATAAAGGGTTAAAGGAAGATGAAAATGGTAAAAATGTGGTTACTTAAATACTGATTATAAATTTATATAAGTATAAATTAAATTAAAATTATACTGCACACAGAGGTGAATATGAACTACATATTTGCAAGAAATTTTCCATTTCTAGAAGGTAGGTAACTATAAAATTAAAGTAAAAAAGTATATCCATAATGTTTATATTAACCTCATTTTGCTATACTAACACATATTAATTGGATTAATTGGTTTTGCAACATTTACTTACATACATACATGTATCATGCTTTGATCATGTCTATCTTCCTCCCCTTATTCCTTTTCTTCTTCCCCTTCCCTTTCCTTTCCCTGTCCCTGAAAGTTCCCTTGTATTTTCAGCTTTCAGTTTTTTCATCCCATGTATTATAGGAAACATGCAATACTTGTCATTCTCACATTCTCATTCTGTGTCTGGATTATTTCACTTAACATGATGTCCTCCGGCTCCATTCCTTTTGCTGCAAATGTCCTGATTCCATTCTTGTTTATGGCTGAATAATGTGTATCTATATCACATTTTCTTTATCCATTCATCTGCTGATGGGCACCTAGAGTAATTCAATTATCTTATCTATTGTGAATAGGGCCACAATAAACATGCGTATACACTTATCTCTTTTGTATATTGACTTCATTTTCCTTAGATTTGTACCCAGGAGTAACATAGGTAGAATACGTGGCAGCTGTAGTTCTAGTTTTTTGAAAGATCCTTCACACTTTTCATAGTGGCTGTATTTATTTTCATTCCCAGCACGGTGTGTAAGTGTTCTTTTTCTCTATTTACCAGAATGTAATTTTTTGTTTCTTATATGCAAGTCATTCTATTGAGTAAGAATAAATATCAATGAAGTTTTCATCTGCATTTACCTGATAGTAAAAATATTAATTTTCACATATTTATTGGCTTTATGTACTTTTGAGAAATGTTTTTTTTCAAGTTATTTGCCTATTTTTTTTTTGGTTGGATTACTTGTTCTTTTGGTGTTGTTTTTGAGTTCCTTATATATTCTGAATATAATTCTGTCAGATGAATGACTGCCAGAACTTTGCTCCCATTCAGTAGGCTGCTTCTTCACATTGTTGATTGTTTCCTTTAGTGTGCAGAAGTTTTTAATTTGATATAATTCCATTTGTCAGTTTTGCTTTTATTTCATGAGCTATTGAAGTCCTAGTCAGGAAATTGTTGCCTAACATCTTAGTGTATATTTCTTATTTTAATAGTAATTTCAAAGTATCATGTCTTACATTAAAGTTTTTTTTACCCATTTTGAGTTGATTTTTTAAAAACAGAATTAGATATAGGATACTAGTTTTAATCTTCTACATACAGATATCCAGTATTCCAGTACGTTTTGTTTAAAAGGCTATCATTTCTCCAATATGTGTTTATTGTATCTTTGTGGAGAATACATGCATAGGTTTATTTCAAAGTCCCCTTTTCTGTTCCATTGGTCCACATATCTGTTTTTATGCCAAACCATATTCTTGTTGTTACTGTGACTCTATAGTATATTTTGAAATCAGGTATTGTGATGCTTTCTGCATCGCTCTTTTAGCTCAGAATTACATTGGCTGTTATAGAGCTTTTGTGATTCCATATGAATTTTAGGAAATTTTTACTGGTTCTGTGAAGAATGTCTTTGGAATTTTGATGAGGATTGTATTGAATCTTAGATTGCATTGGGTACTATGGTCACTTTAGCAATATTATTTTTCCCAATCCATGAACAAGGGATGTGTTTCAGTATTCTAGTGTATTTTTCAAAGTTATTCTTCCTTGTCTTTTAATTTTCATTGTAGAGTTATTTTAGCTCCTTGGTTAGGAGAGTTTGAGGTTATTTTGAAAGGTATTTTTTTCTCAGTGAGTTGATTATTGGTGTTTAGAAAACCTACTGAATGACTGTGTGTGTGTATGTTTTGTTGTGGTTGTTGTTGTTGTTGTTGGGAATAGAAGCCTGGGTTGTTCTACCACTGGGCTACATTGCCAACTTTATCTATCTATCTATCTATCTATCTATCTATCTATCTATCTATCTATCTATCTATCTATCTAGATAAGGTCTCTTTAAGTTGTCAAGTATAGCCTTGAACTTGTGATCCTTTTGTCTCTGCCTCTGGTGGATAGGA
Organism: Marmota flaviventris; assembly: GCF_047511675.1. Classification (NCBI taxonomy): domain Eukaryota; kingdom Metazoa; phylum Chordata; class Mammalia; order Rodentia; family Sciuridae; genus Marmota; species Marmota flaviventris. The sequence continues at coordinate 64,468,920 of NC_092503.1, read as the reverse complement.
TTACAGGCAGGTGCTACCATGCTTAGCAGGTACTGATTTTTGTATGTTGATTTGGTATTCTTTACTTTGCTTAATTTCTTTATCAGTTCTAAGAGTCTTTTGGTGGCTGATTTAGCATTTTCTAAGTATAGAATCATATTACCAACAAACAGGGATAGTTTAATTTCCTCCTTTCCTATTTGTATCTCATTTACTTCTTTCTCCTAAGTTCTCTGGCTAAATTTCTAATACTTTATTGAATTAGAGAAGTAAGAGTAGGCATCCTTGTCTTGTTTCTGATCTTAGAGGAAATGCTTTAACTTTTGCCACATTCAGTATAATGTTGACTATAAGTTTGTCATATATGGGTTTATTATGTTGAGGTATATTCCTTCTATACCTTATATTCAGGATTTTAATCATAATGAAATATTGAATTTTATCAAAGGCCCCTCTGCATCTTTTGAGATGATTATGTGATTTTTATTCTTCATTCCGTGTATGTGATGCATTATGCTTATTGATTTATATATATTGATATGATATATCCTCACATCCTTAGAATGAAACCAACTTGGTCATGATTGTTATGATTTGTATATGAGGTCTCCAACAAAAGCACCTACAAATTGCATTCAGAGGTGAAATGATTAGATTACAAGAGCTGTACCCTATCCTAGCTTGAATGGACTGGCTAAGTGGTAATTCAGGCAAGTGGGCTGTATCTGGAGGAGATGGGTCACTGGGAATGTGTACTGGAAGGGTACATCTTCCCTGTACTCACTTCTGTCTTTTTAAGACTTTCCCATGAGCTGAGCTCAAGATCCTTTGAATTTCAATGGTATCTGCTATAATACTTTCTTTATCATCTCTGATTTTATTTTGGGAGGTTTTCTCTCTGTTTTGTTTGGTAAATTTAACTAAAGGTTTGTTACTTTTTTTAATGTTTTCAAAGAATCCTTTGTTTCATTTATTCTTTGCAGTACTTTTTTGTCTCCATTTATTTCTGCTATGATATTATTTCCTTACTTTTAGTTGTTTTTTTTTCAAGCCCTTAAAATTTATTAGTTATTAGGTTATTTATTTGAGGTCTCTCTTTTCTTTTTCTGATGTAGACATTTATTCCTATAAAAATCCCTTATAATATGGCTTTTATTTTATCCCCAAGGTTCTGGTATACTATGTTTCCATTTTTTTGACTCTCAGCATCTTTTAATTTTTCTCAGTTACTACAATGCACCACTATTCATTCAAAAGTATATTGCTTAATCCCCATGTGTTTTATAATTTCTTTAGTTTCCCTGTTCTTTATTTCTAGTTTTGATTCATTGTGATCTGATTGAATTTTTGAGACTTGATTTTTGTTTCAATATATGATGTATCATGGAAAAGGTTTCATATGCTGAATACTGAATGTGTATGTTGTAGCTGTTGGATTGAATATTCTAAAGATATATTTTAAGTTCATTGGATCTATAATGTAATTTAACTCTGATGTTAGTCCATTGATTTTTTTGCCTGGATGATTTTTCTGTTGGTGATAGTGAAGTCATGAAGTCACTTACAATTACTATATTGGGGCCTATTTTTACATTTATGTCTATAGTGTTTGTTCCATAAAATTTTGTGATCCAACATCCATCTATATCTATTTATAATAGTAATATTTTCTTAATGAATTGTACCCTTTGCCAATGTATCATTAATTTGTTTGTCTCTTTTAACTGGCTTAAATTTTATCTTATTGGATATTAGTATAGCTGCTACCACTTGTTCTGGGTTTCTATTTGCTTGACATTATGAGTTTGATCTGGAATATCCCCCAAAGGCTCATGTATTGAAGATTTGTTGTCTAGTAAAACAATATTCAGAGGTAAGGATTTTGGGAAGAGAATGGATCTCAGGGCTTTAACCTCATTTGTAGATTAATCCAATGATAATGGATGGTGGTGAAAATCTAAGAAGTGGTGCATCATTGGAGGAGGTACATCACTGGAGAAATACCTTGGAAGGACATTTCTTGTGCCCAACGTCTTCCCTACCACCCTCTGTTTCTCTCTTGCCCTGAGGTGAAGAACTTAACTTTCCTCTGCTATGCCCTTCAGATAATGTTCTGCCTCACAACAGATCCACAGAAATGAAATCAGAAGACGTTGCACTGAAACAGTTCCTCCTTCAAATTTTTTTTCTAATCCAGAAAATTGGTACCAAGAAGTTGGGTTGTTGCTATAACTATTTTTGATCATGAGAATCAGAAACCTTTGGAGTATATTTACAGATGTTCAAGATTTGAAGATGCAGATTAAAAATGGGAGTTCATAACCCACTTGTATCAAATGTATGAAATATGATATGTCAAGAGCATTGTAATGTTTTGAACAACCAATAAAAAAAAAGAAAAGTCTTAAAATATTATAAGCAGAGGGCTGGGGTTGTGGCTCAGTGGCAGAGTGCTCACCTAGCATGTGTGAGGCACTGGGTTTGATTCTCAGCACAACATATAAGTAAATAAAGGCCCATGAACAATTAATAAAAATATTTAAAATATTGTAAATAGAGATTAATGGACAATCTGGTGTGATCTTGGAAGACCAGAATGCCAATAAGAATGCAGACTGTCAAAATTATGCTCATAAGATTTCAGATGGGAATGAAGATTCATATGAATTAATTTAGAAGCCATTTGTGTTAAATTCTGGTGAAAAAAAATTTTTCATGTCCTGTGATTGTGTGAGGATGAATTTCAAGGTGATGCATTAATTAATCTGGTGGAAGAAATTTTAAAGAAGTTTTAAAGAAGCATAGAATTCAGGCACTATCATGAGTATTGCTTTGGGCTTTTATTCATGTTTAAAGTAAGAATCAGAAACAAGATTCAGAGTGCAATGATTTGAAAATGTTGTGTTTGACCATGAAAGTATGTATAAAATTGAGGACAAGGAAGGTATGTTTGCTTAAGAGATTGGCACAACTAAAGAGGAGCCAGGTACTTTATGTAGATACAATATAATATAGAAAGTATCCCTTGAAAGCTTTTCAGGAATCAGAAATACCCAACTTATAAGTTTCTATGATGTAGAAGTGAAAAATCATTTAAAATATTGCACTGGGAAAAGAACATTGGAGCACTCTGTTTGCTCCAATGTTGGAGCAGTCTCTTGCCAGAGCCTCAAAAGTAACTGGAGGTTTGCTCTCCTTGCTTATGTGTATAACTCTGAAAACGGAGTATGACACTTGGATATTTATGTCTGTGAGCTCATCAGTGTATTAATCCAGTGAGAGCTGAATAGACTATTGGAAGGTGGCAAATTTTATAGATAGTCCAGCCTGATTGAAGTAAGTAGGAACCTGGGTATTATACCCCGAGAGCTTATTTCTTGTGCCCATTCCCAGCTGCTCTTTGTTTTCTGGCTGCCATGAGTGAAGAGCTTTATTCTGCAATGCCCTCCTGCCATGATGTCCTATATCATCATAAGCCTGTAGGAGTGGTGTTAGCTGACCTTGGATGAACCTCTGATACAGTGTGCCACAATCATTCTTATCTCCTTTAAGTTGTTTTTATTAGGTATTTGTCACAACACCAAAGAGCTGATTAACAAATTTGAAATATTATTGTTCTTTCTTTCCCTTTCATTCTGTGAGTATCTTTGTTGATGAGGTAAGTTTCTTGCAGGCAGCCTGTGTTTTGCTTTGAATCCAGTTAGCCAGTCTGCATGTTTTAATTGGAAAAAAACTATTTACATTCAGTGTTATTATTGAAAGGTATTGCTTAGGTCAACTATCTTATCAGTGTGACCAAAAAACCTGACAAGAACAAGGTAGAGAAAAGGAAGTATATTTGGAGCTCACAGTTTCAGATGTCTCAGTCCCTAGATGTCCAACTCCATTATTGCCCCAAGGTGAGGCAGAAGAGCATGGTGGAGAAAAGCAGCTCATGACGTGGCAACAAGAAAGCAGAGAGAGCTCTGCTTACTGGGGACAGAATATAAACCCAAAAGGCATGATCCTGGTCATGCCCCAAAGACAGGCCCCAGTGACCCACCTTTTCTAGCCACCATATGCCTATAGTTACCACTCTGTTAATCCATATCAGTTGATTAATTTGGTGATTAAGTTAAACCTTAATAGGGATATAGTTGTTTATGTCATTTTGTTGATTATTTTGAATATTCTATGCTCATTTTATCCTGATATATTAATCTTAGATGTTTGATGATTTACTTTATTAATTATGTTTGGTTGTCTCCTCTTTCTCATTTTTTTTGTGTCTACTCTTCTTCTGAGGTTTATTTTACCCAGATACTATGATTGTGTTAATCTTTCATTCACTTCTGGGTGTAGAATCTTCTGAAATGCTGGTCTAGTGTTCATGAATTTCTTAAGTTTATGCTTATCTTGACAGTTATTTTCACTCAGTGCTTGAAATTCATCATTCAATACCCTCTTTGTTGTTTTAGATATAAGGTGTCCCCAAAATCTCATGTAGGAGACAAATGCAAGAAAGTTTAGAGGTGAAATACTTAGGTTATGAGAGTCTTAACCTAATCAGTGCATGAATTTCTGATAGGGATTAACTGGATGGTAACTGTTTGTGGGTAGAGTGTGGTTGGAGGAGGGGGGTCATTGGATGTGCCTTTGGGGTATATATTTTGTTCTTGGTGAACTGGAGCTCTCTCTCTCTACTTCCTGGTGTCATGTTCCCAGCTGCTTTTCTTCACTACATTCTTCCCCATGAGTTCTGCCTCACCATAGACCCCAAGGAATAGAGTTGGCCATCTGTGGACCAAAACCTCTGAAACTGTGAGCCCCCCAAATAAACTTTCCCTACTTTAATTATTCTTGTCAGGTCTTTTGGCCACAGTATTGAAAAAGCTGGCTAAAACACTCCTGGTCTTTAGATGTCTACTGATAAAACTATTATTTTTCTTATGTGTTTGTCTTTACATATGACTTGGCACTTCTCTTTTGCAGTTTCTTTTCAGGACTGGAGATTGAATGCAGGCCCTGTGTATATTATACAAGCTTTCTACCTCCCTTCTCTTGCAGCTTGTGTTAGTCAACTTTTCATCATTGTGACATGATCAACTTAGAGGGGTAAAGTTTATTTTCACTCATGGTTTCAGAGATCGAGTCCATGGTTGGCTAAGTACATTGCTCTGGGACTTAAGTAAGGCAGGATATTATGGGAGAAGGGCAAGGTAGAGGAGCATTTCTCATCTCAAGGCAGGGTCAATGAGCAGAGAATGGGTAAGGGAAGGGCCGCAGGGAAGATGAACCCTTTTCAAAACATGCCTCCTGTGCCCTTCTCCTCCAGCTATGCCCTAACTGCCTACAGATAACATCCATTTAGTCCATTCAAACTAGGATGAGCTGATTATGTTATAGCTCTCACAATCCAATCATTTCACTTCCAAACATTCCAGTATTAGCACAAGAGATTTGAGGGAACACTTTATATCCAAACAATAACACAATATACGTAGCCCCAAAAGCTCATGTACATTTCACAAAGCAAAATGTGTTTAGTTTAAGAGTCCTATAGTCTTAACGGTTCCAACATTACCCAAAAGTCTAAATACAGTCTCATCTGATACTCAAGACAAACTTTTGGCTGTGAACTCCTGTAAAAATGAAAAGCAAGTAACATATATCCATATACAATGTCACAAAATAAATATTTTCATTCCAAAATGGAGGATTAGGGGCATAGAATAGGATGGAACAAAATCAGACCAAAACCCACCTGGGTAAACAGGTCCTGTAACTCTGTATATAGCATCTAGGAAACTCAATGGTGAAATGTGCTCTCCAAAGGTCTTGAGTGGTCCTACCCCTTGCTTGGACTTTGTTGTTTACAGCATATAGTGATTCTCTATTAGCCCGGCTCCCTCAGCCAGTAGCTTTTTTTGGCAGACAGTTCATGTTACTGGAATCTCTAAATTCCTGGAGTCTCTATTCCAGCTTTAGCTTTACCTTCACAGATGTGTGCAACACGAAGGAATTCTGACCCGTGACACTATGTATTGCCTCATAAGACTTCCTTTGAAATATTGGTGGAAGACTCCATGATCACTAACTTTAGCACCAGCATGACATGAAGACAAGATCTGCTCCCAGCTAGCAGAGTGGCTGAGCCCCCTAATATTATGGCTGCAGTGGCCTCTGAGTGCCTGGGAGAAACAACTTCCTATGTCCCTCTCTGCAAGCAGGGTGTCCCAGTGATCTCTTCTTAAATGTAATTTCCCTTCTGAACCCTTTAGACTACATGGGTGTTTTCTTGCAAATTCCTATGATGTCCTCAAGGTATCATTCCTATTATCTCTGTGCAAAGTTCTTTACATTATTTTAGTCATTGTAATCTCTTTAAACATCACACCTTCTTTGGCTCTAGTTTTACACACACTTTCACACTTTTTTTGTTTGAACTGGAGGTTTTTAAAAAATTCCAGCTCTGCTTTCTGAACTAATTATTGTAGTAAACCTGGCCCAAGATAGCCAGAAGAGCAAAAGAGCATCCAGAGGAGTGCTGCTGATCTCATGGTAGACTCAGGGAGAAGAAAAAGCAGGATTAGAGGGGCCAGAAGAAGTATGAACCCTCCAAGGCATGCCTCTAGTGACCTATCTACTCTAGCCATGTTCCACCTGCACATAATTTTAATCCAGTTTGTCCATTCAAACTAGGATAGCCAGGTTATAGCTCTTACAATCCAATCATTTTTTATTTAGATCAAAACATTTATTTTGTGTTACAAGAACAAAAATAAATTCAAGTAGATAATGAAATAAACGTTTTCTTAAAGTATTTCATCCTCGGTTCTCTGTTCTAGAATTTAGTATACAGTTCAAGTGTAGGGTACTTCAGTGCTTCTTTTGGATGCTATGAAGTCTCCATCTTATAACCATGTTTCTCTAGTTTAGCTCATAACTGGAGAAGTCATCCTCTACATTGTCATCATCCCAGTTATCCTCCCAGACATGTGTATCCTTGTCTTCTCTAAACCAGCCTAGTCTTCAGCAGGAAACTCTTGGAACTCATCGTCCTCTGCTAGGAGACCCAAGTCTACCTGCTTCTTTTTCTCTAACATTGCGACCCTCCAAGCCCAATACTGCCCAAAGCGGTATAAAACTTGGAACCCTCACTCCTCAACAGCTGTGGCTACCGCCGCTGTCAACGCCTGCCCTACTTCAGTCCAATCATTTCTTTCTCTGAACATTTCTATAGTAACACAGGAGCTTTGGTGGGACTCTTCAAAAGGGTACACCTATATTATCTAATCCAAAACATAGATTTTAGTGTTTTTTCTTTGTTTTGTACTTTTGGCAATTGAACTATAATACATCATAGATAGGTTCTTTTCTAGTTGTACTATTCAATGTTCTAAATGCCTCCTGTACCTAGATATCAATGTCTTCCCCAAGGTATGAGAAATATAATGCTATTATTTTACCAAATAGTTTTTCTAGTCCCTCAGGATATAGCTCTTCTCATTCTGGTATGTCAGTTATTCAGATGTTTTTTTCTTTAAATAGTGTTAAATCTTTATTTTTTAACTTGGTGTTGTCTGAATATATCATTTTTCCTTAAAAATCTCTGATGTTCTCTCTTTTTACTTATTCTGGTCTGTTGTTGAGGCTTTTACCTGAGTTCTTATGTAACTTAATGAAATTTTTATTTCCAAGTTTTCTATTTGGTTCTTTTACAAAGTCTCTATATATTTATTAAAATGATCATTTGTATCATTTGTATCCTATTATCTTTCTATTTCATTAAGCTATTTATTTGTATCTTCTTGGATTTCATTAAGCTTTTTCAAAACCATTCTTTTGAATTCTTTTCCAGCATTTCAGTCTCTTTGATGTCTTTGGCACCCATTATTAGAGAGTCACAAACTTTGAGAAGTGTCATTTTACCTTGTTATTTCATTTTTCTAGTGTTTCTATGTTGAGATCTGTAAATATGTTGAGATGGGTAACCCCTCCACTTTTATTTGAGAGCTTTCTTAGTAAACAGCCTTCTCTTAATGATGTGTTCTGGGATATCAGTTTGTTCTGTAGTGTTGAGTTGAATTCCAATTGAATTTCATAAGTTAGTTTCCCTGTGGCTTTGTTGGCTGTGATTAGTGGGTTTTGACACAACAAGTACCTTGTCAGAGCTTGAGGGACCTGATTTCTCTGTAGCTTTTGCCACAATGTGGTTCCCCTGAGAGTTTAGATAGGTATGCTGTAGACAGCAGATCATGTAGGTACACCCTCTGTGGTTACTCCTACAGTGGGAATGGAAGCTACTATAAGATGTTGGGGGTTTCCATGGACTCTATAGATATTGGCTCTGTTACTTGAAAATAGTTCTGCTAATGGTTGTTCAAATTTTGGTGATGGGTCTGGAGCTTTTATACATTGTTTAGACATTGGTGAAGCTCCAGCTGTTTCACAAAGATGGGCAGGGGCTGGAGTCATAGTTACTCTCTGTAGCATTCAACTACAGTCTTCCCAGTATTATGCAATCTAATTGGGTATGGGAGTGACCTGTGCTAATGTCCCTCATAGATGAGGTACCTACAACAATTGTGTTATTTCTGTTATTGCTCTGTGAGTGATTAGGAGTGGGACTTCAGATCTACTCTAGCCATGCCTACTGGGACATGGCTCACCATCTGGGGGCTTTTATCTGTCATTTTTTAGAGTTAAAATATCTGCTGAGGTTCTGTTGGGATTAGGTTGTGGTTGAAGCCAGATCCAGTTCTTCTTGGTTGGGCTGGAAGTGTTGCTTAGTAGTAGAGCACCCATTTAATATGCTTCATGTGTTGGGTTCATTCCCCATCCCCATCAAAAAAGAAGAGAACAAAACAGGAAAGAATGGGAAAAGGAAATGACATCAAGAACTACATTAAAAACTAAAGAAAGCAGTAACCAAAGCAGCGATAACATTAATAACTGAATAAAAAGTGGAAAAAAAATAATATAGAATAAAAAAGCTTTTAAAAATTATGGAAGTTAACCAAAAGGAAGAGATAGCAGAAAATAAGTTCAAAAGTAAGAAAAAAAGGAGAAAGAGATAAAAATAAGAAAAATAAAAGAAAGAAAAAATGATAAAAAGATAATAAAAGAGAGAAAGAAAAAAGAAGCAAACAGGAAACAGCAACAACAAAACATGTATTAATAAAAATTTCCTCTCTGTCAAGGTACTTGAATGAGCAGGCAAGAGTACAGAGTTGTAGCCTATGGTGATCAGAGCTTCTCTCCATGTTTTCTTAGGTTGCAACTCCTTGGAAAGAGCAAAGTCTGGGGGTTATTTACCTCTTCCCACATCTTCCCTTGGTCTTGCTTATCAGTTGACTACAAGAGGAATTTGTGGCCAGAGTCAGTTGAAATACATCTTAGTTGCTTTTCATTCTGGAGTGAGTTAGGGTAGAAAACAAAGCTCCCTAGAAACAAAACTGCCTCCAGACAGTTTTGCTTATGAACTCTGAGAGCAAGGTAGATGCTGACACTACAGGAAGCTCATGCACAATGTAGAACTCCTCAAAGATTCTGGAGCTACATACTCTGAGTTCAGGATAACACCAGTTCTATGTGAGGCCTCAAAATCTGCCAAGGACAGAGAGAGATTGTAAAGTCTCGAAGATCTGTGCTAGAGGGATGGTGGCAGGTTGCACGTGCTTCTCTGCCAGTGGTCTGGTTTTCCCAGTCCTATTTCCCATACTATCACATGTGACTTCTCACTCTAAGAGCTGGCCTGGCAAACCACAGATTCCAAAGGTTAGAAACTTTTATCTACTGTCCCCCTTCCACCCCCAATGAATTTATTTCCGAGGCAGTAAGCTCATAAATAGGTTCCTTTTCAGGATGGATCCCAGTTGGAATATCTATAAAATATGCTGGGAAGTGCAAAGAACTACTTTAAAGCCAGATCATTATGTAAATATTAGGACTGTGGGGGTGGGGGGGTTGTTTGTTTGTTTGTTTTGTTTTTGTTTTTTTAGCTTTTATTTCTGCAGAGTGCTGAATCATGTGCTAATGGTCTTCACTGTGACAATCCCTTTTTTCTCCTCTATCTCTACCAAACAGGTGCTCACCCTTCCTCTGTCACAATCTATGAGATGGGAGCTGGGGCACTCTGTTTTACTTTATTCCACTATCTATCATCCCTGGCTTTCTCCAAGTCATTGTTTACTATTGAATTCCAGCATTCTCCCATGTTCACCTACCTCAGTGAGTAGTCATATTCCAATTGTTTTAATTCTATCTTATGGATCTGCATGAGAGTTCTTGGTGCTTTTAGTTGACAATTTTGTGAAGGGCACCCTACAACTTCTTAAAGACTAGCTTAAAATGTACAACTAAGTGGCTAATACGGGGGGAAAATAACAAAATCTAAAAAATATATATTTTTGTAATTATAGATGGACAACATGCCTTTATTTTATTTGTTCATTTTTACGTGGTGCTGAGAATCAAGCCCAGTGCCTCACACAGTCAAGATAAGTGCTCTGCAACTGAGCTACAGCCTCAGCCCAACACAATTTTTAATGGGTCCAAACTAAGACAAGAAAGAAGAATATAAAACAAATACAATAAATACAAAGCAATTGTTAACATCATAAATCGATAGTCAAATATAAAAGTAGTTTTATTAAATATAAAAAACAGAAATAAAGTGAGATAAAAATTAAAATGCTATAATTACAGTTTTTAAGAGACCCACCATAGATAACACAATGCAAAGGCATGCATTAAAAACCTATAGTGACTTCAAAAGAATAAAATGAAATTTGAGACAAGAAAATTTTACTAAACAGAAAGATTCCATAATTATTAAGGACCTACTTGGAAAATAAAAATAGTTTTAAGTTTATGTATACAAGAATACAACATCAAGAATAAAAAAGCAAAACATAAAAGGACTATATGACAACATAGATAAGTGCTGAATTATATTTGATGATTAAATTCACTTCTCTGGAAAAATAATTATACAAGAATCTAATATAACAATGGAAGATATGAAAACTCTAATGAGTTAATTTAACCTAGTTTGATCTATTTAGAATTCTGAACCTCAAACAGAAAAATATGTATGAATCACCCAAGAAAAAGTGCTACTTGAAAATACCCAAATGTTTGAAAATTAAGCACTATATATCTAAATTAGCAGATAATAATCAGAGATGATATTAAGGAAATATTGTGAAATGAATAATGACAATTTATTCTGAAACCAGTGTGATCCAGATAAAGCCTTGCTTACAGGGATGGTACCCATGAAATGCATTAGGAAAAAAAGTCTGAAAATAATGATCTTAGTATCAATCTCATGTGGCTAGAAAATAGGAAGAATTAAACTCAAAGAAAGTATCAAGAAAGAAACAATGACAAGATGGATAAGAATTAATTAAGAACAAATGAACAATTGAGAAAATCACCATAGCCAGGAGTTGGTCTTATGGAGAAAATAATACAATTAATAATCTCCTAATATTGCTGAAGGAAAAAGAGTAGGGAGTAGAGAAGGAGGGAAGAAGTGTAGAATACCTGGAATGAAAAATGGGTGCATCATCAGAGATCTTGAAACTATGAACAATTGTATGCCAATGTATTTCTAAATATATTTGTTTATGAAATTCAAATTCCTTGAAGACTATAATTTATCAAACTGGATACAAGACATAACAAATATGATGATATTATATCTATTAAAGTAATTGAATCTTTAATCTAAAACTTTTTTACAAAGAACATTCCTGGTCTAAATAACCTTCACAGGAAAAGTGCATTGATCTTACACATACTTTTCTAGGGATTAAAAAGGTGAAATAGTTTCCATCTCATGAATATGTACTTACAAGACTTACACACACTTTATACCCAAACCTGACAAAGACTTTACAAGAATGGAAAATTACAAACCAATCTTCCATGAACATAGAGAAAAACAAATTCTTAAACATAAGGTCAACATATAAAATCTAATAGTACATAAAAGAGAATAAATGATGACAAATTTATATTTATTTTAAGAATGTTAAGTTTGTTCAATATTTCAAATTAGTCAGTATATTTTATTCCAATTAGCCTAATGGAGGAGAAAAATAATATGATCATTCTAAAAATATAGAAAAAGCATTTGATAAAATCACACTGATTCATTGTAAAAATTCTTAGAAATGTAGGTATAAATAGTAAAGACCCCCCCCCTTTTTTTGGTACCTGGATTGAACTCAGGGGCACTTGACCACTGAGCCACATCCCCAGCCCTATTTTGTATTTTATTTAGAGACAGGGTCTCACTGAGTGTTTAGTGCCTCACTTTTGCTGAGGCTGGCTTTGAACTCATGATCCTCCTACCTCAGCCTCCCAAGCTGCTAGGATTACAGGCATGTACCATCGTGCCCAGCCCATGTAAAGCACTTACTTAATTGAACATTTGCATTTATAAAATTTGTAGTATTTATAAAATTGTATTGTATATTGATCAAGGGCTAGATCTAGCAATTCTACTCCCAAATGCACATACTTCCACGAGGCACACATATGTATATCAAAGACATGTTATAGAACATTTGTAAAAGACATTATTTGTAATAGCTTCCAACTGTAAACAAGTCAAATGTCTACCTGTAGTAAAACAGGTAAGTACATTGTTAAATATTCAAACAATAAAATACTGTATAACAAACTACTGCTCCATGTGAAAGTATATATGAACCTCACAAAAAATATTGAATAAAAGAAACCAAGAACAAAAAGTCCAAATAATTATATTTGTAAAAGTTCAAAAGTATGAAAATTATCCATGGTAATGGGAGTAAGAATAATAAAAATCCTTTGCAGAGTCATGGGAAAGAATTGGCACAGGGCAATATCAGGATTCCTGGCAATTTTTAGTTTTTTGATCTGTGTAGTAGACATAAGGGTATATTCATTTTGAAAACAGCTAATCAAGGCATATTAAAATTGATGCACAAAATAAAGTGTATTTTATTTCTATCAAAAGTGTACATTGTTGAAAATATACATTGACATATTTCAGATGCATTAAATACATACAGATATTAGCAGGAAACAAAAATATTATCATAGAAGAAGTGATGCTTTCGCTAGTTTTGAAGAAATAGTATGAGAAGAGGATAGCAGTAGAGAGTAAGTAGACTTGAGGCATATTAGAAAACAGTGATGGTACAGAGCCAGGAATGCCAGCTTGAATGTTTGGATTTTTATATACTTGAGAACACAAATCATTGCTTGCTATGTCTGAGCAGGAGTAGTACATGAAGACGAATTACGTGCAACTGGAGATAAGGAAACCTTACAGGACTGTGATATAACACTTCAACATATTACCTTTGGAAAGTTGGTTATTCTGAGTTAATATGTGGAAATGATCATTGAATTATAGTTTGTGCTGGTCATTGGTTTTTGTTCTTAGTAAACACTTTTCACCTAGCTCTCTATTCTTTTAATGATTAAATAAGTACTTTATAAGTACTTATTTAATATTCTAATATATAATATCTAATCTTCTCCTTGATACACTGAATATTTTTGATAGTTAAGAAATTTAAAAAAATATCCACAGGGATATGGCTGATGGTTAGGACCTTGGCACCCTAGCTGTGAATATCATTGCAAATAGCAACTAGGTCATTCTCCAAGTAGCTATCTATTGTGCAAATTGAATCACTATTAATATTTTCATTGGTCCTCAGGTATATAGAAGCAGATAGAGGAAAAAAGGAACTAGGAGGTTCAAAATAATATATTTGTCCTGAAGCAGATAAATTTAGGGGCACCTAGGTGTTACACTCAATCCCTAAAAAAAGCTGCCTGGAGGTGGAGCCATGTTGGTGAAATGTTGATTGATGTAGCTGTTAGAAATATGGTGCTTTCTGAACATGTGGTTGTCATAGTGGTGATGGGCTTTGATGACGAGATGCCAATATACATAGTTAGGGACATTATTATTTCTTTAATGATAAGACTATGAAAACTTAAAAATTGAAGAGTGCCCAGGAAGCAGGAGAAAGATGTCAGAATACTAGTTAGGCACAGCTTTCCTAAATCTCAAGTTTTCTTTTTCAATGGGCATAATAATCAACACCTACATTATCAAGATGAGGACTCATTATGTCCCTTAAGAAAACAATTCAGTTTTTCTAAACATGGGTGGAGAGTTTGAATAAATCTGTCTAATCATGAGTAATAGTAGGCAAACATATTCTTGAAGAATTCGAATTAAGGTTAGTTGTAGGAATTGAAGTGATCTAACTATCCCAAACAAGATTTGTTTGAAGTCCTCTTCCCATATGGGACCATGAATTTATGCATAACATGTCAAAGTAGCCAGTTGACCAGGTGTCTAACTCCTTCCCATAGGCAGATTTACCTGCCCATCTTGGTAGGAAAATGGCCGTCACAGAGTGGACATTCAATAAGGATTTGTTAAACAATTGAACAAATCTGGTAGAAGGATTATGAAACCTGTCTTTGAGAAGGAAACTGACAGCTTTGAGGACACAGGTAGTGACTTTGTCTCTTTTGTTCAGTTTAAGGCCATTAATTTTACATTGGTAAGGATAGTATACTATCAAGAAATAAAAACCTATAATTCTTATTTTTGACTGGCAATTTCAGAGGGTATGTTACCTGATCAGTGACAGAGTTCTTAGGACATCAAGAAGAGTATGTTTTGTAGTAGATTCACCAATTTAATCAGTTAAAATAACATTTGAGGAAGATAAATAATTTGAATCAAAATTTTAAAAACTGGACGCTATTCAGTTTAATAAATATACCACCAACTGTACAATGGAATCATGTAAGTGAGCATGAACTAGTAATATGATAAACTTGTAAAACAAGAACTTATGTCAGCAAGGAACCCAGAAACTCTAAGTAAGAAACAGAGGAAATGGTCACAAAGCAGAGTTATGAATGTTTTCACAAATACTTTCACAATAGTTTTTACACATACAAACATACAACCTCACATTTGTACACACAAAGAATGCATGTGTATGTGCACATATACATATACACATATATTACAATCAACCATATTTTTATGAATTAATATACATTCCTAAAGAGAAAGTAATAAAACTTTTGGTATCACTCAAATTGGTTAGATTAGATTCATGATTAAATGGAAATGAAGCAATTATAGGTATTTGACAGCTTGGTCAAAAGGAGGGTGTGCCTTAAACTTTCCTATTATCAGAAATAAAATTGATCTAACAGCAGAGTCAGTGATGAATGCAGCACTATTTTATATTACAGTAATCTAAAATACATTTGATATGTTTTCACTCTCATAAAAACAGGATGCAATGTGATAAATTCTACTGTTTTGTACATGATCTCATCTTTAAAGTATAAGTGATGTCAACCTTGAAAGAAAATGAAAATTTTATGTTAGAATTTTAAATAGTGACATGAATGTATGGCCATATATGATTACCTTACAATTTTAGTTAGTAGATTACAAAGAGATCCAAAAAATATAGGTATAATTCCACATCCAGGGGCTCTAAAGATTAGTACAGTTATAAATAATGGAGAATTAGAAAGAAAAGAAATTTTGATTTGTAATTTTTAAAAACTATAATGATAAAGGCAAGAGATATGGAAATCTACCAGTGTAGCAACCCCATGTGTTATCCATAGCCAAGAACCATACACATTAGAATAGGTTGTTTGTAACCAAAGTTGAGTTCAAATGAATAACACACTTATGACAGCAATACTAAAACTAGTGTCTAATATATCTCCATCCCTCACCCAAAATAGTGCCCTCATTAAAAAACTGATAAAGAAGAAAGGGGCTTGGGGAGTAAAATTCAGGGCAAAAGAGGAATAGAACCATTGCCTTTGGTAAAATGTATTATGATACAAAAATATTTTGTTGCTAAATTTTCTCAAAGAAAAAAATTTCTTTCTACAAAAGAAAGTATAATTCATATGTGAACTATAATTTATGAAGAACTAAGGAGGGTTATTCCTAAAGAGCTAGGACCAGAAATCATGAAGGATAGTAGAATTGAGGATGATTAAGTTGGAAGATGTAGAATTTAAGGATAACATCATCAACATTTTGAAGATCAGTCTATTCAGAATAAGAAAAATAACATAATAGATTGCCCAAATAGGCAGATTCCAATTATAAAAAACTCAGTGATTTATTAATTTTGGAAAGGATTTTAACAAAATCAGTAAGATCTCTTTCAGCTCAGGTCTGTCACCAGATGATTCAACAGACAGAAGAGGATTCCTCCCTGGAAGACAACTTGCCTGTTAAGATCCCTTTAATCTCTCCTATTTGAAGATATTGTGACAAGTCAGTGTAGTAGGAAAGTCACTCTTGAAAACAGAGCTAAAGATAATGGTTTAATTAACTGGACTCAGAAATCAAACATGTGAAAATGGAATGAAGGTCTAGATAAACTATCCTAGATCCCAGTTTTCAGAACTAAGTAGCAGAAGGATGGACACACATGGGAAAGACCAGCTGTGGGCAGAAGTCTGAATGGCTTCAATAACTCTTACCCAACTAGTACATTAAGGAGGGGATTCCTGCCTTTCTTTATAGGGTACTAGCAACATTATAATTAATGCTATTTGAGAAGAAAGTATAGAATGAACTGAAATATTTCACTTGGTTCAGGGACTGACACAAGTTTTAGAGACTTACATTCTTACATTCTACAAGACAAATTTAATGAAAATCATAATAAATTGAGAAATACATTAGTAGCTGATCAAGTATATATAACGTACACATTTTGTAAGCCATATATGTTACAGTTATTCCCAAGGAACCCAGTTTTATCATATGTACTCAAATAGCTAATATTTAGTTAACATTTGTGTATATTTTATGTATATTAAGTGTTTTCATCTATCACCTCTTGTCATTTAATATTAACTCAATGAAGTAGACATAAGTATTATAATTGTATAAATAAGAAAATTAAGATTTAAAGAAGTTAAATAATCTGTTCAAAAGCAGAGGCCCAAAGTGGTATAAGCAGGATTTATACCCCAGTTGTCTGAAACCAGAACCTTCATCTTCAACCTGTAGGTGATAGTGGTATTACTGATGTTGTTGGAAATCAAACCACTCTGAATTGTAGCTCAGGGAAACAAAGAAATGGAAACCTACTCAAGGCGGCCCATGTGCCTTTTGGGAGGTTGGCAGTCAAATGTGGCACCAAACTCTGGATCCAATCAAATGCTTGGTACTGTCCAACCTTCCATATGGTTGGGAGGTCTGGATCTGTCACAGATGTCGCAGGCAGCTTCCCACATCACCTGCAAGACATATGTGACATAAATGGGAAAGCAGGATTACTAAAAGTGTGCCCCCAGCTGGGCCTGTGACTGTGAAGCAAAGATCAGCCTAGCAGCAAACATGAGAACTGGGCAAATTTGGGGGATGGTTCACTTTAAGGCCCTGACTCAGCTGCTCCACAGGGAGCTGAAATGGGGGCATTGTGAGTTGGAGTAGGCAGGGCTGGCAAAAGAAAAGCTCCAAGGACACATTGAATCACAACTTCTAACAATGTGGCATGGCTGTGCAAACAACATCAGACAGGCCAAACTTACATGCAAAAAATCAAAGACTGAGTGACTCTTTTTGGGCAAATGTGTCTGGCAGCCTACAAGGAGGAAAGGCAGGGCTGCAAGTACAATATGCTCTACAGACAGAGGAGAGAGTCCCAGCCCAAAGACAGCTTCCATGTGTACGAAGTGTGGAAAATCTGAGACATGCACTGGGCTCTTCAGCCACATTCTCACCCTTGGAAAGCAATCAGCCAGCAGAAAAATCTCCAATTTAAATGACAGCAAAATGTATGCTTGGAGTTATCTGACCAAATTAGCAACTGAGATATTCTAGGGACTTAATTTGCACATTGAGTTTTAATAGTATTATATGTGTATAGCAGATTATATAACCAAAAATGTTAATGGGAAAATGATTTTATTTGACTGGGAAATTGGCACCCCAACTAATTGTCTGAAAAGGAGCCAATTTTAAAATTCAGATGCTATTTGAATGAACTGGTATTGGCTGAATTAGGATTTATTGTGTAAAATATGCAGCTTTTAAAAGTAGCCTAAGGAAAGAAAAAAAGGACTCAATGAAACAAGTTTGTGTATTTCTCTGTGTTCTGGGATGGGTTTCAGGATAGTACAAACCATCATAAAGAATTCTGGAGTGAGGGTAGTGGTGGAAGATTAATAAGTGACCTTATATGAATGTGGAAGAAGAGTGTTTCTGTGGTCTGCAGATAGGAGGATGGTTTGTCAGCGGTCCATAATATAGTCACATAGCAACTTTTTACTAAAATATTTGGTTACCTTTTTGTAAATGACTTGGAGTTTTATATGCCTAATTTTATACAGAATAGAATTGAGTGTCACACATATTTAGGAATGACCATGTTTTGGATGTGTGTTTAGAGTGCTTAACACATTAAGAAAATTCACAGCTTAAAATTAGTGCTGGCAATCAATCATTTTTCTTATCAGGAAATTTAGTATCTACAACTGGCCAAGAATAAATAATAAATAAGATTGTGTGGGAGTTATTTTCATAGAAGAAAGCTTTGGAAATAATAACTTTTTATTGTTTTGAAAATATCCCCTTGTTTAAAAAATTGTAATGATCCTTTATTTTTATTCACACCACCTCATCTTCTTATCCAGAAGCAGCTTAGGTAGATTTTGTAAATAATGGTTGAAAGTGCAGCCTTCATTTATTACTTGCCTTTGGGCTATTGAAAGCACAAGGCTTCCTTAGAAAACCAGGCCTTTTCCTCCCCACCCGAACCCCCTACCAGCTTACCCTTTAAGACAACATCTTCAAGTTGCCATAGACCAACTGCGAGTGTTAAATGAATATCTTTGACAGGAGCTAAGTCTTTTGGGCATTGAAATAAGGTTTTCCTCCACTCTTGGCATGTGAAGATTGAGAGTGTGCTTTGACACCAGTAGCAGAGGATGTGAGCAAAGCAACTTTCAGAGCATCAAAAGTGTCAGCAGAAGGAAAAATCAGCCCAAATAGGAAGCATCAAGGTAATTTTCCTACCTATAGTATTCCAGGAAGTCAGTCAGCTCCTTGCCACTCTTGGCTGATGGAGCCCCCGTCTCTATTGTTAAATGCCACATAAACTATCTGTCAGCCTCTAGGCCTGCTCAGTTCTTGTACACATAAAGAAACTCAGGTAGAAACAAAAGCAGTCATGTATTGAGATAAAGGAAAATTTCCAAAAAATAATATGTCATACTTCATTCACGAGTATATATTTGGGATAAGGATTTCCCCCTGAACATCATAAAACCAGAATACCTGCTATGTTTGAATTTCTGCAAGAGTTGAAGCAATCTATTTCTCTGTAAAGAAGGATTTTCACCTAATCATCTGGTGTTTTAAGATTTAGTACTAAAGAGTATGATTATTTTCTGCATTATGAGTATATTAAATATTCCCTTGCTAATGTTAAAATATCTTGAATGTTTAATTAATATATAGTATACCTAAATAGCAACATACCTTCCAGAAATTGAGAGTTGGTGATTTTTTTTTTTCAAATAGTGCACAGCCATGTCTCCAGTATCAGATTAAGAAACAGAAAATTAATTACACTAAATTTTTAAAGAGTTGCATTTCCCAATGCTTTCATTTCAGTCAGTTTTCAAATCTTGAAGGAAAACAAGTTACCTCAGAGTGGCAACACCTGTACTCAAACATCTATTTCCTCAATATATTCCCTAATAGTATCATCAAATAATTTTCATTAATATTTAATTCATTGCACATAGCAACCTGTATAACTATAGGAAAGGACATAAATTAGCATTGCAGAGTATGAACATTTGCTACATGGCAAAACTGTTCCTTTTGGCAACCATTTTGCATTTTTAAAGCCACAAGCACCCTGCTTAACAGAACTCCAAAGAGAGGAGCAGCAAAATGGGAGGAAGGTGCTGTGATTAAATGAAGGAAGGCTGGGGGGTTAAAGTCATTGCTGGATGATTTCACCACTGCTGCCCCATATTCATGCTCTCCGTAAATGAATGAGGAGAGCCCCATGTGGGATTGCAAACTTGCTGGGAATGGATGAGAAACCTTCTGCTCTGCTGGAGTTTGTAAGTAGTTTCTAAGAGCTGATTTCTGCACAAGTGAAATTGATTGGATTGTTTTATTTTTCTTCTGGCAAGAAATATTTTTTCATCTCTGCATATCCTTCTCCCTGTTCTCTCTGGTTGGCTTGATGACAAAACCTTCTGCAAGAGCTAGACACGAGTCATCTCTTCTGTGAAGCCTTTCTGAGTACACTTCCGTGGCCCCTGCCCCTTCTTGGATTATGTGGCATTGCCCTCCTTAATAACTTGTACAGTACCTTAAAAATTCTTTTCAAAAACCTCTTCAGTTTTTGCCACTCACTCATGACTATGTTGTGAGCTTCTAGAGGGCACAGACTGAGACTTTCAACTTTGTATGTTGTTGTCCCAGGTCACTTTACTTACAGTTTCACTACCTCTAGTCTGAACATAAGGAGGAACTCAGTTCCATGTGTGAATGACCATGGGCAGATTACTTACCTGTGAGACCACCATAGACCAATATCATCTAGAGTTCCTTACTGTTAGCAGAATTGCTTCTTCAGACTGACCTACACATTGTTTAGCCAGCAACACACTGCTGAACTGGGGAATGAGCAACCATGACTGTCTTGTTATGAGTCATAATGAAAGATAATTGGCTATTTAAACTTTCTTCTAAAAACATGTATTGTAAAAAAATAATTGTCTGGTTCTTCACACACACAAAAAAATAGCCTATGCCTCATACTTAAGTAGTTAAGGTTAATTGAACATCACTTCTTTTTGTCTTACTTCTTTTTTAAAATAAGAGGTAAGCAAGAGGCATAATACAAGTGTTATAACCTTTTCTTACCCATAAAAGGAAAAGGATGGGAGTGGCTGACACCCATTGATTGTTCTTCCTTGGAGTCTGAGGTGGCTTTCATCTTTTCCACACTTTTCTTGAGGCCAATCAGAGGTACTTTTGCCTTTTTTATTTCTGTCTTTTAAAAATTATTTTCCAGAAGACTAACAGATATATACTAGAATCGTGGTGTTTCCTCTGAAAGGTGCATTATAATTTTATTGGTAGAAAAATAATTTTAGATATTGAGTGGTTAGTTGAATATACAAAATAAATTTAGATATATTGAGGCATCCAAAGTATTATTAATATTAGAAGTGTAAGACACAAGTCAGACTGCCTAGGTTTAATTCTTGTTTCTACTTAAAGTGCACTTGCTCTTGAGTTAGTTATTTACCTTTCATTTATATAATTGGGGTAATAAAATGCATTTCTTAGCCTGTGAAATTTAAATGTGCTAGTGTATGTAAAGCTCTTGTAACAATGTATGGAACATAGCAAATGTTCCATAAATGTTAGTCATTATGTTATAATAACTCATTGCATTATGTATAATGTGCTAGTGCTAATAATAAATAATTAAAGCAAAGTGGACAAGAGATATCAAAATGAAACATTTGAATGTTATGGTTAAGAATAGATATGCTCATTGTTCATAGCTAGATCTTTCAAGTTCCTTAATTATAACAAATGAAATAGGCTCTCTTTATCCAAGAATTATAAATAATTATTCAGCTATGCAAATTGAATTTCTATACTGTTCTTTATTATTTTCCTTGCCTATAGCCAAGGTATATTTATAGCTACTCAGATATGAAGTGTACTTGAAACAGCCATTATGAAGGTGGACTATATGAAAAGTTAAGTCAATCAGATTTGTGTTCATTAGTAAAATATATGTGTATTATAATCAAAGAAAGTTCTATCCATTTGGTAAATTTTAGAATTTGGCTTTGTAACAGTGATAACACACTGACATAACCAAGACTATATCTCAAAAACAAACAAAACAAAGAACCTTAAATATGGTGGTTTTGACTACCATGTTTTCCCCATCTTATTGCCTGAAATGCCTTTCTTCAAAGTTTTAGATATGATGATTTGCTTTCTAAATAAGGATGTGAGGATCTTCCATCAGAAGGGTCTAGTGTGATTCTTTTATCAGGGTGTGAGTTGCTGGATACAAGAAACAGATGCCTCTTTTGCACTGTATCAGCTATGAAATGTAGTCATACCAAAATACTCAAAAAATCCTTCAGCTATAACTTACACAAAGATGAATAATACAGTTAAAATTATAAGTTGGTTTGGAAAGCAAAGATATATACTGAATATCAGAAGCATCAGTTTCTGGATTAGATACAATGGCATTAAGCAGACCTAGTCCTTCTTTCATAGGATCAAAAATAGACACAATGCAATTAAAATAATTTGAATTAAAATTAAATCTAAATACACTTTCCTAAAATGTTGATACTGGGTTTTTCTAAGAAATGCATAAAACTGTAGTTTTCAACATCTCACACAACTTTACATTAAGAATATTTGAAAGCAAATAAGCAGTAATTATTATTATTGACCTTCATGTAATAATCAGAATATGGAAATAATAAGCCATATTTAAATCTATATAGAAATTGAAGTAAAAAATAGTATCATTTTAATTAGGATGCTTTCATTGTGGAGTTACATATGTTGATTTTTAAAGCATTTATTTTTCCAAAGGAAAGGAAGATATATGTGCAAGCAAACAGAAGCAATAGAATAATATGTTTCTATAATTAATAATCTTTCATAGATATATTTGCTTTTGATAGAAGTCAATACAGATGTCTGCAAAAATAAAATCAGTTCAGTTGGTTTATGGCAGAGAGTGGGTTTCACTAACAAGTAGAATTAGATTATAATTGATGATAAATTACTGTTATTTCAAATGAGAATAACGTTGTATAATATATTACTTAAGTCATTGAGTCTTTCATTTAACTTATATCAGTTTCAAACTTTGGGATAGTTAGGCTTGCTTTTGGTCATTGCTAAAACTCTTACTGTTTCTCTGGGAACCACATCCTCTGTGTTTTTTCACCCTCCCTGTTCTGCATCCCTTTTCTTGAAGTGTTTCTTTTGTTTGTCTCCATTACACTAGCGCGCAGGGACACAGTGTTTCTGCACAGTGGGAGTTGGCAATCTCCGAAGAGGCTTTCCAGCATTGCTTTTTAGACTGAAATCATTACAATCTTCAATAGCTACTTGGATTAAAAAAAAAAAAAGGAAAGAAAGAAACTAGCACATTATTATTCTCAAAACCATTTCAATGTAAAAGAAGGCTATTTGCTTGGTTCTCCCCAAATCCCTGTTTCCTCCCTCCTCCCGTCACCCCTGCTCATCTTGCTCCTTTTCTCTTTGGATATGTTTCCTTCACACCTAAGTTTAGTTTGCATGGTCCTGATTCACTAATTCTATTCAAACTGAGTATACAAATGCATTTTTTTCCTGTTGGTTCTGAATATTTTTACATTGCTTATGCAAAGGATTGTAGTCAGATGCATCTTACACTCATTGATATTTGAATTACTATCTTTAAGAATGTGAGATATATCAGCAATGACCCAAGATAATGCTTTCAAACCCAAGAATTCTTAGTATGTGTTTACTTGATGGGAAAGTTGTTTTAGTAATAATAACCTTGCAATTAATTTTAAGTAGATGAGGCTTCTTGTTTATAGTTATTCATACACCAAACACCACTGCCCTGTGTTTTTCTCCAGGTTCCTAAGTGCCTGCTTTTCATTAGTAGTAGCCTTTGTTTATGCACATGCCCATGAGTGACCCTAAGTGCACAGTAGAAACTTGGGGCATAAGAGCTGTTTGCAGTGCTTTCACCCTATGAAAGGGATTAGTGTACGTGAGCACATAATATTTTCAACAGAGGTTTATAGTGTCGTCATGCGATTTATTTGTTCTCTTCAGAGCATAGCTATAAATAATGAAAAAAATGGCATGAATAAAGGGGAGAGTAATTTACGCACTTTATCAAAGCTGTACAGTCAATTCATATCCTATATACCAACTAGATGTTTGTATATTAAAATAAAATCAAAGTAATATGATGTTATTCATTGTTAAGTAAATGGAAAAATGTACTAAAAAAGGCAAATGTAGCAAATATGTAGTAATTTGTTTTTGATGTTTCTTATTTTGATGTCTTTTAAAATAAGTACTCAAAGAAATGGCATAGGATATATGTGTTCTTATTTGAAGTTACAGTGTTCCCTGGACATGCCATAGAGTTTTCCCAGAAGATGTCAGTAAAGCTATTCCATCTTTCTATCTCCAGGCACTGGGACTCAAATAGAGTAAACAGTAGAAAGTTAGTGGTTTTTAAAATGTTTTGCTTATACAGTTCTTTATCCCAAGTATACTTAAATCATTGTACCAGATTAGAAGTAATTGGTAAAATTTATGCATTTTAAAGTCAAATGATTTCACTCCTTTATTGGAATTTAAGTTTACTTCTTAGTTTTTATTTTACAGGAACAATGTAAATTTACCTAAAACCAGGTTCATAGAATATATGTCACCAAAATTCTGTCTATAATTCAAGATTTGTTAAATAATATTTTTCCATGAAGTGTGTGTGTGTTGTCTTTTATTTATTTCTTCCTGCTGTTGAAATGCTATGTTCTAGAATTTGTGTAATTTTCACAGTGCTCATTAAACTTCCTCTTGCATCATATGCATTTATGCAGCATCCCTTCTCTCCTATTGTTTCCAAATTCTTTAAGGACTAACATTATATATCCTCTTTCATTTCAAGCTCCCCCAAATTCCTCCCTCAGTATTTGGTACAATGCTACTTGTTGAACACATGACAAAAAAAATAGAACATGACTATTATTTATTATCTCTTCTGTGTGGCACGGCTTCCTATGTCTCTATATAAATTTGAAAAAACTGCGATCATGGTACTTATAATAAAAGACTGATATAAAAATAAATCAGAACGTATTATTGTTTTTAGGTCCAGAAAGATATGTATCAATATTGATATGAGAGTATTACAGATGAAATTCTATTATTAAAAGAAAAACAGTCATGAAAATGTAGTCATAGATTGCCTTTCCCACACTCTGCCAATAGAACTATAATGTGAAATAGAGTGAATAGTTCAACTTTAGTATCATATCTGCAAATTACAGCTCTTCGAAATGCACCAGTTGCTCAAAAGGTTATGAATGATGTCATTTGCAACCATATAGGGAAAGGCTTTTGCCTGACTTTTCAGATCTATTTACAGAGATCCAAAATGTTCTGCCTATTTGTTTATCTAAAATATGTTTCTTCGTGAATGCCAGAAAGGAATTGCTACTGTAATCCCAGGTATCAATTTGCTTCCTGTAGGATATTGCCTTATGATCCCTGCTCGGTCTCCTTTTATTTTTTTATAATCCCAAACCCTAGAGGCATCATTTCAGCCTAAGTCAGTGATTTAGAGGCTCTCATGCTTTTATTTATAAATGTGTATGCCATAAAAAGTTACATAGCCCAGAATATAATGAAAACTGGTCACAAAATTTTGCTTTGAAAATCACAAACATGCCCTAGTAAATATAGCCTCTGCCCAGCCATATATTTTTTTAATACTACTGTAGCTGCCTGCCTGTACATGTTTGTTCTAGGTTCAGAAACATACTGAGATTTGGGAATCCAAGTTTGAGGGGAGCTATATAGCACATTCTGCATGTTGGCTAGAGGGCTGCCAACAGTCTCAATTATTCTTTCTTTCTGAGCAAATCAGTAGCCAAATGTAAAATCTAGACTAGTTCCCTATTGTGCTGGTATACACTATGTTCTCTATATACTATATTTTGTTCTACTTGGGCCATTATGGAGATCCCAGAATTAGAGTGAGAAGTTGAATTCAGTGAACTAAACTTTACAAAGGATCTAGAACCTTACAAAGTGCCTTATCTCATTCCAATGTCCATGCAGTTCCATACAGCAGCTAACAAAGCAGGTTAAAGCTTAAATGCTGGTCTCCTGCCCAGTAAAAATAAGAAGGTTATAATGGAAGGAGGGAAAGAAGAAGGGGAGAACAAGCAAAGAAAAGATGGAAGGAAAAGGAGAAAAAGGGAAGGAGGAAGGAAAAAGGAAAGGTAAAAATTCTAATAAATTCTTGTAAGATGTAATTTTTGGTTAAAGATAGGTTAAATAAGACCTACTGTTTTTGATTTAAATATATTAATTTCAATTGAAGTACTCATGCTGATATAATAAAAGTGTTTTAAGGCAATGAATCATTATTTTAAAGGTCACCAATTAAATTCCTTCCCCTGAATAATTTCCACCTGTCATTTTGAAGGTGGACAGTCTCACACATACACATCTTCATTATTTGGTCTATAGTCACCAATGGTACCAAGCTTTTAGGTGGAAACAAACATACTTTCAAGACCCTAGATTGATAGTTAATCCTTGTCACTCAGAGGTATTTACATGTGTCTATCATTAGAAGTAAGTCTTCTCTCATTTTCCATCTGATTCTAGGATATGTCCCAGAGAGAAATTGGCAGCAGATGATGAAAATAAACTGTTTTCCATGCCATGTTGGAGGTCTAAATTTTGCAGTTTACATACACATACGCTTTCAGGGCAATTTTTGTTTCATAGTATTTATTTTAGTTTTCCTATACTGACTCTCTTACGCTGAGAAGTAGGAGCTAGAGCTGAACTTGGCAGGGCATTGTCTGGTCCAAGCCAGAGCATGCCTGTGGGCCTCAGAGAGAGGAACACAGCTGGAGGAGATGGAGGTAAGAGAGTTTTACAAGAAGAACCTCAACTAAAACCCAATTTAGTTCTGAAGTTTGGGTTTGTTCTGGGTTTTATAGAGCTGGAAGCATACAAAACAGGAGTAGGGAAGTCTTCTTTGAAAGAAAGAAAAAATAGAAATGAAAATTCATACTTTGTCAACACAAATAAAAAGGAAAACTGTGTAAGCCTATTACTTTTTCCCATTCAGGATCAGAGAAAGGGCTCATGCAAATAAGGGGCTCTGAAACTCAGGCTTCTTATAAAGGTGACTCTGACTCTCTAGAGACTAGGTATAACTAATTGCCAAAGGATGGAGACCAGGAGCCAAAAGAAAATTTAAAGCAGAGACTGACAGAGCCGGATTGTGGAAAGATAAGATGTCCAATTACAGAAGATAATCATCGTGGCTGTTCACAAATGATCATGTTCACCCATGATCTTCTATCTAGGGGAGCTTTTTAATATGTCATGCTAAGCAGAATACAGATACAAACATGAACTTAAACATGTATTAGGATTAACCAACATATGAAAGTAACAATTTGAATAATTATTTCATGACTTTTTTTTTTTTTAACAATCCAAAGCATATATGAAATCTGAGGTTTGGATAAAAACAAAGAAATAAAGTTTTTGTTACTGCCCCACAGGAGCTTGAAATATGTAGTAACATTGAGGGGAAAAATGTACTGGTAGTTTTCTAACAGCTTGTATCATACCCAATATTAACCCGCTGGGCATATTGGAGCTGTAAGAAACCTGGACGCAATAGTAAACTCTGGTTGAAAAAAAAAAATGCACCGATCAATAGCTTGTATTACTGTAAAAATCCTTCTGGGCTTAAAATTTTATTTTCTTGTATTATGATAGAAACCCTGAAGAGCAAGAATGAGAGCTAATCAAAGAAATAGTAGAAAACAGCATATGTGTCCCAATACATGATGGTCTCTATCAAGGACATTATGGGTTCCACACGGAAAACTATATAGTAGTGGGATTTTGTGTGTGTGTGTATGTGAAGTCTCCATGGTGCTGTTTCAGGATGTTTTTTATAAAGAATTTTTCTAGTTACCAAATAAGTTCAACAATATATCCTAAAATAGAAAAATAATTCTTTTCATTGTTGTAAGTTTGTGTGATACTTTTATTTGTGTGTATAGTCTTATTCATGTCTCTTTTAATATTTTACTTGAAACATTTGAAAACTGTTTATCTCTTCGAATTTAACTATTTGATATCTATTATTTATGTCAATGACTGGTATTTTACATGCTTCTACTAAAATTATTTTTATCCTAAAATGTAGATATCACTAGATAAGCATAAAATATAAGGGAAAATAATTACACAAAGCTATACTGTGGCTGGTTGTTTTTAGAATAGTTTGGTATGTGAAATACGTAAACATATGACTGATGGTATAAATTTACAGCCCTGTTTCATTGAAGAATGCAATTTATTTTCATTTCTTTATTCTTTCTCCTGCCAGACAGAATGAAATTGGTAGGAGTTGACAGGAAACTTAAAGAACAGAAGGAGGATTAAGGAAGTAAAGTCAGGTGATAAGGAAAAAGAATGGTGTGTGAGGCTTAATTCGTGAAAAGGAATGAAAGAGAAGTAGGGAGTTTGAATCCAGAATCAAATGTGAACTGGAACCCATACATTTAAAGGTCTCTGTGTGTGAGGAGGCTGAGCTCACCAACAGAAGGGGATTCATAACACAGTTTTAATTACCTCCTGTAATTAGCTGGGAGATCTTACCTCTAGTTTTTCTTCCTTAGTCAACCTGCAAAAATGGTTATGTCAAAGCAATCATTCTAAAATGCAAACTGGAAACCTAATTATCTCACTTCCCCCTTCATGCCTTCATTACCTCCTGTTGACCTGTGGTAATTTTTGAACTTAGAATGTCCTAACCTGGCCCTTGTATATAGTCTTCAGACCTAGGTTTACTACTATATCTCATACATTATACATGAAGCATACCAAACTAGTTGAAGTTCTCTGACAACACTACACACCTGTCTTGGTGCTGCTCCTTCAGCCTGGGTGCTTTCTTTATCTTTCCTGGTCAAATTTACCTTGTAGGACTTAGCCAGAATATTTCCAGGGAATGCTTTCCTAAAAACTTCCAGCCTGAACACCACACCCCAAACACTTTCCACAATCTGGCCCACAATACAGAATATTCCCACAATACTTTGAAAGATTTAAAACTTAGAACACATTGTATTTTTATTATTCTGTCTTCTCACAAGATGGTTAGCTGCTTGAAAACAGAGGCTATATTAAGATTCACTATAAGATTCTGACCAGTTCCATGGTTTCTGTTTTAATAGTTTGAGAAGAACAGTGGGAATATAGAGTAATTAGAACTTCGTACAAAGGTTTACAAGAAAAAAATTAGAAACATTACAAATATATAAGTTGAAATAATGTCTTTTCTATAAGATACTTTCTCTTATATTCAGAAAAGATGCTTGTGTTTACTTGTTTGAGCACTTTCTCTATCAAGTAAGTCTTATATAAGGTGTGACTGTAGGTGATGCCATCTAGCAGAGCACATAACATATACAATGTTCTTAATAGATATTGGTTGGGTAGATAGAATCCTGGGTAAAAGATCTTTAAAGATAAATTTAAACCTACTTAAATTAGGGCTAGATGTGCAAGTCTGAGCATAAATGACAACACTATATCCCACTACAATATAACTGTTCGGATATAAAAATTGATGAGATTGTGCTGTAAAAGACTATTTAAAACAAAATAAGAGCTAACCAAAATAAGGGAGAAAGGCAGGGACTGGATATCATAAACGTATGGGGAAGATCAGTGAAGTAGAAGAAAAAGATTGAGAGGGAAGAAGGAGGGACAGGACAGGGGAGCAAATGTGAAAATAATTTAACAAAATTATGCTATGTGCATGTATAAATATAACAGTTAATTCCACCATTATTTGTATATATAAAGCACCAATCAAACATGAATAAATAAAAGTGTGAAAGGAAGACCATTGGAGGAAAGATTATAGGGGGAGAGAGGAGGGGAGCGGAAGTGTGGGTACCAGGAACAAAAATGTAATCAATCAAATTCCATGAATTTAAACAAACTCAATTATTATGTATAAATATAATGCAGTAATAAAAGGAAACAATACATGTGTTTTTAAAAATAGAGCTAAGCAAGACTTCTTAGGTTCTGGTAAATGATTTGAAGTACCATAAACAGAGACTAGTTTGGGGGAAAGAGGCAGAACAACATCTGTGTTTCTTAGTTTATAATGGTTATACCAAACCATTAATTCATGTCTCTGGGAATTTTCCACTGCTCTTCTTCTGCATATAAGTCTCAATTTGATTTATATCAGATTTTTTATCTCAAGATAAATAATTAGAGCATTTTATCCCTTTAGAAATTGACCATAAAATGGGGGAAATGTTTGATTTTTAAAAAAACAACAGGAAGCACCAAGAACCAAAGAACCTGTTTCCCAATAAAATAATCTGGAAACAAGAATAATAAATATAGAAAGACCACTTGGAATTATTCAGAAAACAACACATCCATAGATTGGATATTTCCCTTGATGAGATTTAGCATTTGTTTTAGTTTGCTTTTCATTGTTGGGACAAAATACCTGGAAAAAAAAAAAAACTTAAAGAAGGAAAGATTTATTTTGGCTTACAGGTTCAGAGGCTTTGGTTCATGGTCAGTTGACTCCAAGGCAGAAATTCATGATGGAAAGTCATGGAAGAAGCTGCTCACCTCATGGCAGGTGGAAAGCAGTGGGTGGGGAAAAGGAAGTGGTCAGGAACAAGAAATACCCTTCCAGAGTATGCTTCCAGTGACCCACTCCCTCCAACTAGGTCCCACCTCCTATAGTTTCCACCACTTCCCAATAATGCTATAATTAGCAATCCATTAATTGATTGATACACTGATGAGGTCACTTTCAACACTGTGGTATTGGGGACCAAAACTTCCTCCGACACATAAGCCTTTGGGGGGACATTCCAGATTCAAACCATATAAACATTTTATTATTTTTAATTACTTCATTTGAGAGATAAAACATGCTGGTACACAACTTTAACTCAAATAGATGCATTTTTAAAATTCCAGTTTAACCAGACATGGTGGGGCACACCTATAATCCCAGCAGCAAAGGAGGCTGAAGCAAGAGGATCATGAGTTCAAAGCCAGCCTCAAAAAAAGCAAGGCACTAAAAAACTCAGTGAGACCCTGTATCTAAATAAAATACAAAATAGTACTGGGGGTGTGGCTCAGTGGTTGAGTGCTCTGGAGTTCAATTCCTGGTATTACCCCCACTTAAAAAAAAATTCCAGTTTAAATCTGTCAAAGTAAGAGTCATAAAAGAAATTAAGAAATTGAGAAGATGGTGTACTATATTCGTTGGATGATGGTGTACAATGGGATCTATTATTGAGTGTGGACTGACTCAGTGGACCAAAATGTATACATGGTATCATGCTCAATAATTTTAGTGGACGTATCCCCAGAAAATAAATGTTCATTGAATATACTACCTTGTCTCTCACTTCATAGAAAGTTTGCAGTTGTTTATGTGTCCTCTGCATTTATGAAAGATTTGGGATAGAAATCTCATGACATTTCCTGTCTATAGGAAGGCCTTCATAGAGCTTTAAAAACCATTTAATTTCTTTATTGGTTGAACATTTTCTAGAATATTCTTTTGGTTTTTCAGCTTTCATAAATATACAGTTTTTTTCTTATAAAGTATATGATTAAGAACATTTTGATGTCAGCTATTATTCTAAACATAAACTTTTGTTATACCTTTCAGTGGATACAAATGTAAAACTGAGTTGAATTTCCTCAGAGGTGTACCTTTAACAAATTCATAACATTGTGTTTGTTTTGTTTTTATTTCTTACTTTTTCTTTCACCATCAGTGCGCCTTAAGATTCCATTTCATGGAGGGTTGTGCTTAGCTGAATTGTGATTGATTACTTAATTACCTGATTTA
Organism: Marmota flaviventris; assembly: GCF_047511675.1. Classification (NCBI taxonomy): domain Eukaryota; kingdom Metazoa; phylum Chordata; class Mammalia; order Rodentia; family Sciuridae; genus Marmota; species Marmota flaviventris. The sequence continues at coordinate 64,437,169 of NC_092503.1, read as the reverse complement.
TTGGGAGAGTGGTTAAGAAAGGAGGCTTTGGGATTGGACCAACCTGGTTTTGAATTCAAGCCCAGCAATTTACTAGTTGAATAGCTTCTACACCCTCCTAAAGCATAACTTTTTTAAAAGAAAATATAATATGTAGATATCAATAGTATCTATTTTATTTGAAATTGTCTTGGTAAAATCTGAAAATATGAATAAGACTTTTGACTGTGCCTCATGCATACTAAGTTTAATTTCAACTATTATAATTTTCATGTGCTTAAGTGGATTTATGAATTATGTTACCCACTCAAGTTAATTGCAACCCTGCAAAAGATGTGACAAAAAATTTTGCAAATAAAATACAAATCAAATATCATACTAATAAAGCAGAAAAGTTGCATAAAATTTGGAAGGAATTCACATTTTATTCTTAGTCACTGATAAAGCAGTTTAAAAATCATGATGACCTATTGCCTATCACATGAAGTTGGTTAAAGAAATTAGACATTAAAAACCCTATTGTGTGATTTACATTCACTATTATAAGACTGAACTTCACACCAAGTATATTATGGCTTTGAGATCTTTACTATTGATAAAACAATACCTTTGCAATGAACATATTTAAAAGTGTTCATACACATTATGAAGACACAATACTATAACTTGCTTAACTATTTTATACTACTGTTGTACTCAATATGGGGCTTATTTCTTATACTTAATTATGAGTATTTAGAAGCCACTTTTCAGGTTTCTTAATAAATGTGGCAAATCCTAATTTTTGTTTTGTTTTATTTTGTTTTTGATAAACTTTCATCCATGTAAAACTACCCTTTCTCTTGCCACCTCTATTGTAAGTTCCAGAAAGCCTACTGCTCCCTTACCTAGCTTTCCTTGCATGCATTCCAATTAAATCCAATGGCAGATGAGAGGTCTGCTGGGGACATCTGGTTATATTTTCTTCCTGACACAGGCATGAATAGTGCTGTTGCTTCCCTCTACCACTTATCTTTGAATATAGTGTTATTGTTTGGAATAGTGACAGCAATATCACTACCAAGGGCCAACAAGTAGAGGGGTGAAGAAATAGCCATCTGACAATAGATGTGCACAATAATTAAACAAACTTGGTACCTGCTGACATGGCTGAGCAATTGCACTGTCCACAGATCACTTCCCTCTAGATTTCCTCTTATGACTAATATGACTGTGTGACTCAAGTCAATTCTATTTTGCTATTCTTTTCCATTAGCCTGCTTTGGTTTTATAGGTATTTTACAGAGCTACCTATTGTATGAATCATTCTATAGAGTCAGGAGCATCAATCCATCAATTGTATGTAAGGCCAATAGAACCCATGTAAGATACTTTCTAGTTATACATTCTGATTCAAACCATAATTCATAATTTGGTGGGGAATAGTTTTCAGTTTTTTTTCTACATAAAAAAACTGAATAATCCTCAGTTTGGATTTGGATGAGCAAACAAGTTCAGGGAGGTCAACATTCTACTCTCTGATAGAAGCCCATGGAAGAGTATAGCATATTTTTGGTTGAGGGAAGATCCACATGTCTAGAAATCAGTGAAACTGGTCAGGTGTTTAGTTCTGTAAGCAATACTTGAGGTGCATATTAAGACTCATCACTGAACAGGAATCCCTTACACTTCACCTGAAGGTGGACTCATGGGCATGTATTTTCTGATGAGGCAGTTTTGGATGAACTGGTGACATATTCTTTTTCCAAGTTCTGCTCCATAGAAACAGTCAAGATGATTTGGTTTAAAATTGCTCAAATGAATTTCATGATTGCTTTCTCTATTTCTACAAGAAATGCCGTTGGGATTTTGATTGGCATTGCATTAAACCTATAGAGAACTTTTGGTAATATCGCCATTTTGATGATGTTAGTTCTGCCTATCCATGAAGAGGGTATATTTTTCCATCTTCTAAGATCTTCTTCTATTTCTCTCTTTAGGGTTCTGTAGTTTTCATTGTATAAGTCTTTAACCTCTTTTGTTAGGTTGATTCCCAAGTATTTTATTTTTTTTTGAAGATATTAAGACCCAGAATAGCAAAAACAATACTAAGCAGGAAGTGTGAATCAGGCGGTATAGCGATACCAGACTTCAAACTATACTACAGAGCAATAGTAACAAAAACAGCATGGTACTGGTACCAAAACAGGCGGGTGGACCAATGGTACAGAATAGAGGACACAGAAACCAATCCACAAAACTACAACTATCTTATATTTGATAAAGGGACTACAAGCATGCAATGGAGGAAGGATAGCATCTTCAACAAATGGTGCTGGGAAAACTGGAAATCCATATGCAACAAAATGAAACTGAATCCCTTTCTCTCGCCATGCACAAAAGTGAATTCAAAATGGATCAAGGAGCTTGATATCAAATCAGAGACACGCCGTCTGATAGAAGAAAAAGTTGGCTCCGATCTACATATTGTGGGGTCCGGCTCCAAATTCCTTAATAGGACTCCCATAGCCCAAGAGATAATAACAAGAATAAACAAATGGGACTTACTTAAACTAAAAAGTTTTTTCTCAGCAAGAGAAACAATAAGAGAAGTAAATAGGGAGCCTACATCATGGGAACAAATTTTTACTCCTCACACTTCAGATAGAGCCCTAATATCCAAAATATACAAAGAACTCAAAACATTAAACAATAAGGTAACAAATAACCCAATCAACAAATGGGCCAAGGACCTGAACAGACACTTCTCAGAGGAGGACATACAATCAATCAACAAGTACATGAAAAAATGCTCACCATCTCTAGCAGTCAGAGAAATGCAAATCAAAACCACCCTAAGATACCATCTCACTCCAGTAAGATTGGCAGCCATTAGGAAGTCAAACAACAACAAGTGCTGGCGAGGATGTGGGGAAAAGGGTACACCTGTACATTGCTGGTGGGACTGCAAATTGGTGCAGCCAATATGGAAAGAAGTATGGAGATTTCTTGTAAAGCTGGGAATGGAGACACCATTTGACCCAGCTATTCCCCTTCTCAGTCTATTCCCTAAAGACCTAAAAAGAGCATGCTACAGGGACACTGCTACATCCATGTTCATAGCAGCACAATTCACAATAGCAAGACTGTGGAACCAACCTAGATGCCCTTCAATAGATGAATGGATAAAAAAAATGTGGCATTTATACACAATGGAGTATTACTCTGCATTAAAAAAATGACAAAATCATAGAATTTGCAGGGAAATGGATGGCATTAGAACAGATTATGCTAAGTGAAGCTAGCCAATCCCTAAAAAACAAATGCCAAATGTCTTCTTTAATATAAGGAGAGTAACTAAGAACAGAGTAGGGTCAAAGAGCATGAGAAGAAGATTAACATTAAACAGGGATGAGAGGAGGGAGGGAAAGGGAGAGAGAAGGGAAATTGCATGGAAATGGAAGGAGACCCTCAGGGTTATACAAAAGTACATACAAGAGGAAGTGAGGGGAAAGGGAAAAATAATACAAGGGGGACAAATGAATGACAGTAGAGGGGGTAGAGAGAGAAGAGGGGAGGGGAGGGGAGGGGGGGGATAGTAGAGGATAGGAAAGGCAGCAGAACACAACAGACACTAGTATGGCAATATGTAAATCAATGGATGTGTAACTGATGTGATTCTGCAATCTGTATATGGGGTAAAAATGGGAGTTCATAACCCACTTGAATCAAAGTGTGAAATATGATATATCAAGAACTATGTAATGTTTTGAACAACCAACAATAAAAAATTAAAAAAAAAATAAAAAATAAAATTGCTCAAAGCAGGTATTACCACTTACTCATCATAGATACAGAAAAAACAAAACCACAAATCTCTCTGTCTTTTTCTCTCTCACACACACATATACCCACACACTCACAAATTCCTTATTTCATATTTTCACATTTAGTGTGGTTTTGAGCAATATGGCCTCCACCTGAATTCACTAGGAAGAAATACTCTACAGAATAAACTATTAGAAATTGAAATATTCTCTGACAAATATAATAATTTTAGCACTAAAAATTTGATATGAAGCCAGACATTTGGAAAATCATCTATCATCAGGTAACCTCTGGTTTGTGACAATAAAGTTTTATAATCAATATATACAAATTTTATTTTTATATTTTCTTGGGTAAGGAAGAAAAATTATGTTCTTTATGAGGTACAGAATAAAGAGTACATTCAGGTGCTTATCAGAATATGTACCTAGACTGAGAGAAATAAATTTATACTTATAAATATTATCTTAGAAAAGACAGACTTTTATATATCATGCCATAATATTCTCACCTCTGCTATACCATGATTTGAAATTAATAAAAATCTAAAGAATTAATAGGACATATATTTACAGCACAAACTAGTAAGAAAATAATTTGAGAAATTAAGCTTTTTGAATTAAAACACTTTCCTTAATCATTCTCCCTGCCCACCAAGCACCATTTCTTTTTCAGAGATATTAGAAATGATACACCAACACTTTAACTGGTAGATAAGCTAGATTATGCTCACTAAAAGCATGAACCCACAGTATTTCAATTTTCATACTATATTTTGCTAAAAGAATTAAAATAGTAGCAATGCTTTTATTTATCCTTCAGTTATTGGAGATTTCTCCCAATAGCAAAATCCTGTTTCTTTCACAGTTCTGTTCCCCCCCCAGGGCATCACCATTAGTGTCTGTGTTTATCTTCTTTATGAAAACTTAGTCTATGAAGTCATTTTCTATAATTTTCCTTTTAGCTTAGCCTCACAAAATCTATTATTCTAAAGCTGGGATAGCATGCCACATTCCACCTCTGCTTGTGCTGCATAAGCACTTTGAATGATGACAGATCAGAGGAGATGGGCCTGAATGCATAATTATTGTGACAAGTAGTTAATGTTGGTTGATAAAAGTAGGCACACATAATTAAGAAAACATGCTTGATAAAGCTAGGCAGTTTATTAAGGACTTAGGTAGAGAACAACTGTGAGGAGTTATAAGGATTTGTGAACTTCCTTTTGGTTCTTCAAATGTCACTGTCTCTGATTGTCTTCCAGTCCCTGTATAACATTTGTAGCATGCATAATAATTTCCTCCTTTCCCCCACCCCATCCTAGAACAGTTTTGCCTTTTCAACTAGTTACTGTTACCACCATTTAATAAGAAGGTTTTGCTGGGCTTTCTAATCGAAAACTTGCTTTTATCTTTCTTCATGAAAGAATTGAAATGGCTTCTTTCAGGTTGCTGTAGCCTCTGGGGAGATAAGGACCCTGCGGTTAACAGGATGAGAGATTTTTGTTTAGAAATTTTTATTTAGACAATGAAAAATGACCTCTGTAAACTCAAAGCTATCTTATTTTGGGGCTTTAGGCTTCTGGCAGATAAATCAATTGGGCCCTTGGGACAGCAAAGGAAAAACCTTTGCAGTAACTATGTCAGGGCAACGCAATAGATTTGTTGTGAGTATGCAGTTGTGTTGAATGTAGAATGCACTTAAAAATAAATATCATTTTATTTTCTATTAAATATTCAGGATCTGGATTCTACTCTTTTCAGCTGGTGCAAAGAAATATTTCTTTCTCTGATGCAAACTGGAGAAAGCAGATTTAATATATAAAATATGTAGCTATTGTTGGTATTTTTGATTTTGACTTTTTAATTATTTACCTGAGAGTTCACTAATGGAGACTGTTTTTAGATTTAAATTCTCAGTGATATCCTCATATTAAAAATATCAGGATTATAAACTGCTCTTTTGTGGGTAAACCATTTCATTGTTACCTAAATAAAACAATAGTAGTTTGTCTAAAATATGCTTTTCCAGATTGCTACAACATTTTTCACACCTGTTCATAGACTCAAGGAGCTTTGCAGATCCTCACAGCATGAATTTGCACTGCATGTTCTCTCTAAAGAAAGAATGTTGCACTTGGCTGTGTGCATTTTTACCTATGTCATGTAGAGTGTAGATTCAGGGTGAAAAGTTATGCAGAATAATCTGTAAATGTGACAAAGAAACAAACCAGGAGACAGATGCTCAACCAACATGCATAGATGTGCAGTTGTTAGTGATGGATATTGATCAACAGAGTAAAGAGGCAACTTTGAAGTGGTTAATTTTTTCCCATTGAAAAGGAAACCTTGACATACGTTTTGTAATGTCATTAAGGTTATGATGCAAACCAATAAAAAATGAGATGAAAAATTAAATTCTACTGGAAAAGTGTAAAGTGCTCAGCAAATATCACATGAAGAGTCACAATAGAGACAGTGGGAAAGAGTGAGATTAGGAAGATGACCAAGGAATATATGAAAATGCCATGTTCACCTTTTATTTATTTATTTTTAAGTCCTCCATTTCTGATTGACTGCTTGGGTGTGGGAAGAAGTATATTTGACTAATCTCCTCTTTTTGTCGTTTTAAAATTTCCTTTTCTTCCCCCCACTTTTTTTTTTCAAAATTAGTGAGTTAGGTTACAGTCAGAATTAATGAATAAACCATATATTATTTATCTTGACAGAATTTTTAATTTAGAATTTTGGATAACATAAAATACAAAACAAAGATATTGTTTAAATATCCATGATTTGGTCACATTGACTCTTCACAATGACAAATGTAGGTTCCAATTTTAGGAGTAGTGAGACAAATAAATCATATATATTTGTGTCTGGGTTTCTTTTCTAATAAAAGTAGGCATGATGCAAATCTAAAAATATTGTTAGAAGAAAGAATAAGTGACATGATAGACATAAATACAATAAATTATTTTTTGCAAGTATTTGCCTGTGTAGTCACTATTTACATACATTCATTTATTCCTCATGAGAATTTTATGGAACATATATTACTAAAAATATCCTAACAATTGGGGAAATAGAGGCATAGAGTAGTTAATTATGTCTGCTGCTAAGTGGCAGAACTGACCACCAAGGCAAGAAGCTGTGCTCTTAACTCCTACAGTATGGTCCTTTACGCCATGTACATTGTGTATTCAGTAAATAAAAGGATCCCATTTCTTTCCTTCACCGATATCTAATGCATTGATTAAGATATCTGCAATCACCTGTGATTTGGATGTTAAAAATTTTCAGATTATTATATAAAGCTATGTGCTTCAATTTAAAAATGTAATTCAATTAATAGATCAAAGGATGCCTGTTTATTATACCCTTTTCTTTAAAATAATATATTGCAACAGAGTATTTGGTTCAATATATGATCAGCATTTACCATGTCCCTAATATCACATTATCTGATATCCATTATGCAGTCTGTTTATACATTTCAAGGTCTTTACAATAAACACAATAAAAAAACAGGGAATGCATAAGCTTAACTTGAAACCAGTAGAAAATAATTGAAGGTATTACTTTTAATTGTTAAAGTAACTAAACTCTCCTGTGGGCTATATAATACAGATTAAAAAAGTTAATGAACTATCAAACTGAAAAATAATATTTGGTTATGATTAATAATGAATGGTTCATGAAAATTTCTTTGAACTTAAAAGTTCATTAGACACTTTGAAAATTTAGTTCTTCATATACACTGGTAATGACATAAGTGACCAATCATATTTCTAAATTATTCATGTAATTCATGCTTAGGAATTTTTATTCATTCCATTATTGGAATTCTTATTGCTCAACTTCTTAAAAACTAACTGTAAATTCAGAGATGACATGCCCCATATGATCATAATTATAATGGTCACAAAGTCCATTTACTAAAAGTCCATGCATGTTATGTAAGCTGGTCTCCGGATCCCCATTCAGTACTTCTTAGTATATTTGTCTGTTTTCAGAGCTGAATATAGATACTGTTTAGGGACACATAGATAATGCTACTAAGTCCTATATATTACTAGTAATGCTTAGTTTAGTTTTCCCTACAGTATAGTTAGTGTTCAATAAATATGTGTTGAGTAAAGTGTCATTAGGGAAAGAGATATCAAATTACAAAAGTAAACATAGAAGTAGTGCTATACAAGAATCTATCATTGTTTAGCATAGGAGCCAGTACAGCATTTCAATAGCTAATTTACAGCATTAATTTATGATATTTCATGCTTACAGCAATGAGATTTCTTTATCAGTTCAAGTTAACTTGTGTTTTTAACATTATGTTTACAGTATCAGAGTAATATATGAAGTTGAGGATATTCCTATCAAAGATCTTTATATTTTAAAGAATCACACATACATTAAAAAATCCAAAAAGATAGAGAAAATTATTAAAACAAAGAGGAGTATATCAAAACAAATAGTAACTAGTGACACTGTGATATGATAATCACAATGCTAAAATATATGAGTTTTCAGTCAAGCTAACTGAGGGCATATCTGTTTGGATAAGTTGAAACATGGTATTTACATAGGTATAATTCACAAAGGAGTGGTTGAAGTTGGTATTAAAATAAACAACCAAATAAACAATCTCATATCTCACAGCTCAGTTCAAAAAAAAAAAAAAAAAAAAAGAGAGAGAGAGAAAAGGAGGAAAGGAGGGCTGGTGTGTGTGGGGTGGACAGGGAGTTACCACAGTTAGAAAAAGAGAGGGTTGAGGTTGAAGAAGACAGCCAGCTGAGGAGACCTGACAATAGAGGAGGCAGGATAATGAATATCCTGACCTCAGTCCTTCAGTTTTCCTGTCTCTTGATGGTGCTCCCCATCAGCTGAACCTAAATGGGAGTGGTAAGGTGGGAAAGGTTATTGATGAAGTTCATGTCGGTCAACCTTTCATGGCAAAGACTGGAGTGGAAAGACAAAGGGAAGATATCTGATTTTCTGAACAAAAGTAAAATAATATCCCAAAGTTCAAAGAACTGAGCAATTGGAATACCATTAAAGTTATTAGTAGACAGTCATAAAGAAGAATGATAGATTTGCAGAAAAATGAATGGAACTAGAGATCATCGTGTTCAGTGAAATAAGCCAGATTCAGAAAGACAAATACTGCATGTTTTCTCTCATATGTGGAACTTAGATAAAACAAACAAAAAGATGACATGAAGGTAGAAGGAAATCTATTAGTATAGAATATAGAAGAAGGATCTGGGGGAGGGAGTGAAAGGGTGTAAACTATCAAGTGAGAAAGAAATGGGTGGGGTAGACATGATCAAAACATGTTATTTAAATGTACAAGTATACTAAAATGAAACCCACTATTTTATATAAGTAATATGCTTTAGTAAAGTTTTTTTAAGTTGGTAAAATTTAAAGACCAGTGAAGAATGAAATTTTGTAAAAAATGATTAAAACTTTGGGAAACAAACATTCTGAAAAAGGGAACATAGAATTCTCCAAGCAAAAATAAAAGTACAATAGTGAGGGTGTGTGCACGTGTGTGTGCACATACACATATGTGCCTCACACATACCTACACAATGAGTGTACATTTGTAGGGAAAGAGGGAAGGAAAAGGCTTATAGGTTACAGTTTGGAAACACATTTAGTTTTTAAAAGAATTTAACATTTATTTTATTTATTTGTTTGTTGTTGCTTATTTGTTTGTATGTGGTGCTGAGTATTGAACCCAGGGCCTCACTCATCCTAGGCAAGCAATCTACCACTGAGCCATAACCCCAGTCCTAGAAAACTAATTTCATATTAAAGTTTTATTTCTTTGAGACCAGATATTGTGTTGTATTCTACATTGTATTCCTGACTTGAAACTGAAGCCTAGATTATAGTGAAGCCAGTGAGATGGAAAATTTAAAAAGCACACAAAACAAAATCCTCAAAAATCAAAATAAATAGTATTTGAATACAATGCAGTAATTTAAAAATAAAAATTAATGCATAAAACCAGATTGAACAAAATATCATAACTTTAAATAAAGATAGGTTTGTATTTGTTTTATGACCTTATGTTATTATGCTGTGAAAAAGTTGTTTCCAAGGAATCTATAGTTCCTTTTCTCTTTGAGAGTGCTGCAAACCACACAATATTTTGTTAAAGATTAAATATGGTTTGAAAACAGATTGGATTAGGTGGGGCTTTATAAGTAATTCTGGTTTTGGTTGTAGACTTTTAATTAATTTTCCACTGAGTCCAAAATATGGGAAAATATTTTGATAAATGTATACACAGAAATATTCTTTTTCTACCTCAATTTCCAATATGACTCAGCACCTGAATGCTGAACACCATTCCTAATACATATGTGATAATTTATGTTTTGAATAAAGAAATGATTCAATAAATTTTGTTGGCCATTACTTTCTCCAAATATGCAGTACTAAAATTTGAATTACCTTTCAGTTATTTTACTATTTTTTTCCTTCTTGTTGTAGATATATGACTTTTCTACATCTGTAATTTTTCTGCAAAGTTGCAAGAGCAGTTTTTGGGTCATTATTAGGGATAAATGGATGCTCAAAGAGGTTTTTTTTTTTTTCAGTCCTATGAGTAATCCACTATGTAAGGAATGGAGGAATGGAGCCAGGCTTCTATGGAGTAAGACCTCTGAAACCTTGAGCCCTCAAATAAACTTTTCCTCCTCTATAATTGTTCTGTTTGGGTCCTTTTAGTCACAGCAGCAAAAAACCTGACTATACATACTCTTTGAAAAATTGTTTCTTCCTAGTATTCTCAAGATTTAAAAAAATTATTTTGTATTGTCTCTTGTTTGAAACTATGGGTTTCTTAAAACTATGTACATTTTTAGACTTTCTGCACTAGCTAAGCATGTCAGGGTTTAATAAATATTAATTAATGATAATCATAGTATGATGATATAGCTTTGTCATTACTTTGATCACACTACCCATCCTTAAGGCCCCATTGAAATAATATTGATTTTTACAACAAACATAATTTCTTATCCTTGAAAGCCTTTTCTTTTGTCTCCATTTTAATGTCTTCCATTATTGTTTGCTAGACATAGATGATGTGAAGAGAGAATCCGTTGCATTATTTATTTTTTCCATAACTGAATAAAGCAAAGGTGAAATTTGACATAGGAAACTTCTAAGAGCCAGATCCTATAAATGCATATAATCAAAATGCATTTTTTAGAGGTTTTGGAAATATATGGGATTGAATTTTTTGGAAATATAATGTTGATTTTTTAAGTAAATAAAAAAAGTGTCCTTCATAAAGTCTTTTTATTATTTATAATTTTATTTTAAAAATATTTTCATGAGGCTATTTTACTTGGATTTTCAAACAGTGCATTTGTTGGGACCAGTTCACCTACTGGTCCATATCCACATAACTCATGCTTTACAGTCATAGACTGGTGTGACACAGTGTAATAGAAAATGATGCATTGCCTGAATTTAAAGGAACATGGACTATTTCTGGATCTGCCGTGCAGCATGAGATCTGTATCACATTTGAAACAAAGCTAACCAAGCAGACAGAGCAGAAAGATATCTATAGCATCCATTAATCAGGGTAGAATATATATTTTTTAAGCATCTTACTCTATTTGCTTAGTATATTTTGAGACTTAAACAGAAGAAAAAGAGCAAAAGCCTTAGTTTCCATTCACGTTGATCCTTATATGATCATCCTTAGAGAATTATCTCCTGAAAAAAGCCAAAGCAAATCTAATTTAGTTGAAAATTGTTAAATATTTGGTATTACATATAGTCCTTTATTTCATCTTTCCTCACAGGGGTGCCATTAAATATTCTGCAATGTATGCATTTTGTTCTGTTTATAAATATATGACTAAATCAACCACTTAAAAGCCAATTAAATTAAAACTAATCTGAAACATGTTATTTATAAGAAATATAAATATCAAATTAATTCAGATTTGAACTCGGGAAAATAAACAATATAGTAAAATAAACTAAAATATGTTAATTGTCTCTTATGGAAGACCTTCAGTTTGGGTAAAAGTAGAAATTTCAAAGTAGAGATTCTTTGAGGCAGAATTGCTCTACATATTTCAAAGAAGGCAATTGTCTTCTCTCTTCACTCTACAAGGTATGTTAAGCATTCTCAAATACTTTTCACATAAGTATATACCATCTTTCCCACAGGCTGTCCAAAACTAAAATTCTTGAAGTTGAGCCACTGTATTCTCCCATTCAAATTGCTTATCCATCCAAGTTCAGGGAGGTAAACTATCCGGGAATGAGATTGACTCATATATTTTACCCATCTGGCCCACATGATGGAGCTTAGAAGTAAAATACTTCTAATCCTAATGAAATTAGGCACTTATGGCATAAACCCCTCCTTGAATGATATTTCATTAATGCTTTGTTCCAGGTTTTGGTATTCCCTCTTTCTCCTTTTTCATCTGGATACTCTATGTCTTGCCTTCCCTCATAGCTACACTTATATTCCTTTGATATAATTATTCCAAGGTTCTAGTTATTGCAAATAAAAAAATACTTGCCAATGGTTTATAAGTGATTACAGTTACTAAATTTATACAGGTAATTTTCAAACCTTTATTCCCATTCCTAGTCAATTCTTCACAGCTGTATTGAGGTAACCTGTCCTTAGAAATTAGCTAATGTATTGTCTTATACACAACCTCCACCTTGAAGCAATCACCTTTCCACCCTACCACAGGTCCTGTTAATCTCATAACTACTTTCACACCAGGCTAGGCTGTGCAATGTGAAGAGAAACATGGAGGTGGGAGAGAGACAAATACACTTGGGGAAAGATATTTAGTAATTATTTAATCTCTTCCCTAAAAGTTTAGTCATCCCAAGTCAGCCTAGATATAATATTTTTAAATACCTAGCTTTAATATTTTGACATCCACCTCTCCATTCTCAGCCCTATAACTAAATGGAGACCAATACCATGAGTGCCAATACCATCCTGTTTTTGTTACTATACTTCTATGGCATAATTTAAGGTCTGGTATTGTAATGTCTCCTGCTTCACTTTTTCTTACTAAGGATTGGTCTGACTGTTCTGGGTCTCTTATTTTTTCTGTTTCTATGAAGAATGTCATTGGAATTTTAATAGGAATTGTATTAAATCTGTATAGTTCTTTTGGTAGTATGACTCTATTTTGTCAAATGATTTTTCTCCATCTATTCAGATAATCATGTGAGTTTTTAAGTCTATTGATGTGATGAATTATGTTGATTGATTTTCATGTGTTGAACCAAACTTGCATCCCTGGAATGAATCCCACTTGTTAATGGTGCACTATCTTTTTCAAATGTTTTTGTATGTGATTTGCCAGTATTTTACTAAGAATTCTTGTATTTATGTTCATCAGGGATATTGGTCTGAAGTTTTCTTTCCTTGATGTGTCTGTTTTCTGGTTTTGGAATCAGGGTGATATGAACTTCATACAATGTGTATGGAAGGGTTCCCTCCTTTTCTATTTCATGCACTGTTTTGAGGAATAATAGTTTAGTTATTCTTTGAAGGTCTGATAGCAATTGGTGAGAATCCATCTAGTCCAGGGATTTTCTTTGTTAGTAGGCTTTTGATGGCATCTTCAATTTCATTGCTTGAAATTGATCTATTCAAATTTTCTATGTCCTCTTGAGTCAATATGGGTAGATCATATGTCTTTTAAATTTGTTGATGTTTTCAATATTTTCTATTTTAGTAGAGTATAAATTTTTCAAAATAGTTTCTGGCTATCATGTGTATTTCAGTAGTGACTATTGTGATATTTCCTTTTTCATCACAAATTTTAGTAATTTGAGTTTTTTGTCTCTTTCTATTTGCTTGTTTGGCTAAGGGTCTATCAATTTTTTTTCAAAGACCCAACTTTTTGTTTCATTTATTTTTTGATTTTTGTTTTAATTTCATTGATTTGGTTCTGATTTTAATTATTTCATGTCTTCTACTGCATTTCATTGTTGATTTGTTCTTCTTCTATGCCTTTGAAATGTAATATTAAGTTATTTACTTGGTGAATTTCTATTCTTTTAATAAATGAGTTCACTGTAATGAACTTCACTCTTAGAACTGCCTTCATAGTGTCCCAGAGAGTTTTATATGTTGTGTTGCTATTCTAATTTACCTCTAAGGTTTTTTTGTTTGTTTGTGTTTTTTTTTTATCCCTGATTTCTTTTTTTTTCCTTTTATTTTTTTTTTAATTTTTATTGTTGGTTGTTCAAAACATTACAAATTTCTTGATATATCATATTTCACACTTTGATTCAAGTGAGTTATGAACTCCCATTTTTACCCCATATACAGATTGCAGAATTACATCAGTTACACATCCATTGATTTACATATTGCCATACTAGTGTCTGTTGTGTTATGCTGCCTTTCCTATCCTCTACTATCCCCCCTCCCCTCCCCTCCCCTCCCCTCTTCTCTCTCTACCCCCTCTACTGTCATTCATTTCTCCCCCTTGTATTATTTTCCCCTTTCCCCCCACTTCCTCTTGTATGTACTTTTGTATAACCCTGAGGGTCTCCTTCCATTTCCATGCAATTTCCCTTCTCTCTCCCTTTCCCTCCCACCTCTCATCCCTGTTTAATGTTAATCTTCTTCTCCTGCTCTTCGTCCCTACTCTGTTCTTAGTTACTCTCCTTATATCAAAGAAGACATTTGGCATTTGTTTTTTAGGGATCGGCTAGCTTCACTTAGCATAATCTATTCTAATGCCATCCATTTCCCTGCAAATTCTATGATTTTTGTCATTTTTTAATGCAGAGTAATACTCCATTGTGTATAAATGCCACATTTTTTTTATCCATTCGTCTATTGAAGGGTATCTAGGTTGGATCCACAGTCTTGCTATTGTGAATTGTGCTGCTATGAACATGGATGTAGCAGTGTCCCTGTAGCATGCTCTTTTTAGGTCTTTAGGGAATAGACTGAGAAGGGGAATAGTTGGGTCAAATGGTGGCTCCATTCCCAGCTTTCCAAGAAATCTCCATACTGCTTTCCAAATTGGCTGCACCAATTTGCAGTCCCACCAGCAATGTACAAGTGTACCCTTTTCCCCACATCCTCACCAGCACTTGTTGTTGTTTGACTTCCTAATGGCTGCCAATCTTACTGGAGTGAGATGGTATCTTAGGGTGGTTTTGATTTGCATTTCTCTGACAGCTAGAGATGGTGAGCATTTTTTCATGTACTTGTTGATTGACTGTATGTCCTCCTCTGAGAAGTGTCTCTTCAGGTCCTTGGCCCATTTGTTGATTGGGTTGTTTGTTATCTTATTGTCTAATTTTTGGAGTTCTTTGTATACTCTGGATATTAGGGCTCTATCTGAAGTGTGAGGAGTAAAGATTTGTTCCCAGGGTGTAGGCTCCCTATTTACCTCTCTTATTATTTCTTTTTCTGAGAAAAAACTTTTTAGTTTGAGTAAGTCCCATTTGTTGATTCTAGTTATTAACTTTTGTGCTATGGGTATCCTATTGAGGAATTTGGAGCCTGACCCCACCGAAAGTAGATCGTAGCCAACTATTTCTTCTATCAGACGGCGTGTCTCTGATTTGATATCAAGCTCCTTGATCCATTTTGAATTCACTTTTGTGCATGGCGAGAGAAAGGGATTCAGTTTCATTTTGTTGCATATGGATTTCCAGTTTTCCCAGCACCATTTGTTGAAGATGCTATCCTTGCTCCATTGCATGCTTTTAGCCCCTTTATCAAATATAAGATAGTTGTAGTTTTGTGGATTGGTTTCTGTGTCCTCTATTCTGTACCATTGGTCCACCCGCCTGTTTTGGTACCAGTACCATGCTGTTTTTGTTACTATTGCTCTGTAGTATAGTTTGAAGTCTGGTATCGCTATACCGCCTGATTCACACTTCCTGCTTAGCATTGTTTTTGCTATTCTGGGTCTTTTATTTTTCCATATGAATTTCATGATTGCTTTCTCTATTTCTACAAGAAATGCCGTTGGGATTTTGATTGGCATTGCATTAAACCTATAGAGAACTTTTGGTAATATCGCCATTTTGATGATGTTAGTTCTGCCTATCCATGAACAGGGTATATTTTTCCATCTTCTAAGATCTTCTTCTATTTCTCTCTTTAGGGTTCTGTAGTTTTCATTGTATAAGTCTTTAACCTCTTTTGTTAGGTTGATTCCCAAGTATTTTATTTTTTTGAAGATATTGTGAATGGAGTGGTTGTCCTCATTTCCATTTCAGAGGATTTGTCGCTGATATACAGGAATGCCTTTGATTTATGCGTCTTGATTTTATATCCTGCCACTTTGCTGAATTCATTTATTAGCTCTAATAGTTTCTTTTTAGACCCTTTTGGGTCTGCTAGGTATAGAATCATGTCAACTGCAAATAGTGATAATTTAAGTTCTTCTTTTCCTATTTTTATGCCTTTAATTTCTTTCGTCTGTCTAATTGTTCTGGCCAGTGTTTCGAGAACTATGTTGAACAGAAGTGGAGAGAGAGAGGGCATCTCTGTCTTGTTCCAGATTTTGGAGGGAATGCCTTCAATTTTTCTCCATTCAGAATGATGCTAGTCTGAGGCTTAGCATAGATTGCTTTTACAATATTGAGGTATGTTCCTGTTATCCCTAGTTTTTCTAGAGTTTTGAACATAAAGGGATGCTGTACTTTGTCGAATGCTTTTTCCGCATCTATTGCGATGATCATATGGTTCTTATTTTTAAGTCTATTGATGTGGTGAATAACATTTATTGATTTCCGTATATTGAACCAGCCTTGCATCACAGGGATGAATCCTACTTGATCATGGTGCACAATTTTTTTGATATGTTTTTGTATCCGATTCGCCAGAATTTTATTGAGGATTTTTGCATCTAGGTTCATTAGAGATATTGGTCTGTAGTTTTCTTTCTTTGAAGTGTCTTTGTCTGGTTTAGGTATCAGGGTGATGTTGTCCTCGTAGAATGAATTTGGAAGTTCTCCCTCTTTTTCTATTTCCTGAAGTAGCTTGAAAAGTATTGGTATTAGTTCCTCTTTAAAGGTTTTGTAAAACTCTGCTGTATACCATCCGGTCCTGGGCTTTTCTTAGTTGGTAGTCTTTTGATGGTTTCTTCTATTTCCTCAATTGATATTGGTCTGTTTAGGTTGTCTATATCCTCCTGACTCAATCTGGGCACATCATATGACTTAAGAAATTTATCTATGCCTTCACTATCTTCTAATTTATTGGAGTATAAGGATTCAAAATAATTTTTGATTATCTTCTGTATTTCTGAAGTGTCTGTTGTGATATTGCCTTTTTCATCCCATATGCTAGTAATTTGAGTTCTCTCTCTTCTTCTCTTCGCCAGCATGGCTAAGGGTCTGTTGATTTTGTTTATTTTTTCAAAGAACCAACTTTTAGTTTTGTCAATTTTTTCAATTGTTTCTTTTGTTTCGATTTCATTAATTTCAGCTCTGATTTTAATTATTTCTTGCCTTCTACTTCTTTTGCTGTTGTTTTGCTCTTCTTTTTCTAGGATTTTGAGATGAAGTATGAGATCATTTATTTGTTGGTTCTTTTTATTTTTAAGGAATGAACTCCAAGCAATGAATTTTCCTCTTAGAACTGCTTTCAATGTGTCCCGTAGATTCCGATATGTTGGGTCTGTGTTTTCATTTATCTCTAATAATTTTTTAATTTCCTCCTTGATGTCTTCTATAACCCATTGATCATTCAGTAACCTATTGTTCATTCTCCAAGTGATGTATGCTTTTTCCTTCCTTCTTTTATCGTTGATTTTCAGTTTCATTCCATTATGATCAGATAAGATGCATGGTATTATCTCTACTCCTTTATATTGTCTAAGAGTTGCCCTGTGACATAATATATGATCTATTTTTGAGAAGGATCCATGTGCTGCTGAGAAAAAAGTGTAACTGCTTGATGTTGGGTGGTATATTCTATATATGTCAATTAAGTCTAGGTTATTAACTGTGTTATTGAGTTCTATAGTTTCCTTATTCAACTTTTGTTTGGAAGATCTGTCCAGTGGCGAGAGAGGTGTGTTGAAGTCTCCCATGATTATTGTATGGTGGTCTATTAGACTCTTGAACTTGAGAAGAGTTTGTTTGATGAACATAGCTGCACCATTGTTTGGGGCATATATATTTATGATTGTTATATCTTTTTGGTGTATGGTTCCCTTAAGCAGTATGCAGTGTCCCTCTTTATCCCTTTTGATTAACTTTGGCTTGAAATCTATTTTTTTGATATGAATATGGACAATCCTGCTTGTTTCCAAAGTCCATATGAGTGATATGATTTTTCCCAACCTTTCACCTTTAGCCTATGTATGTCTTTTCCTATCAAATGCGTCTCCTGTAGGCAGCATATTGTTGGGTCTTGTTTTGTGATCCATTCTACTAGCCTGTGTCTCTTAATTGGTGAGTTTAAGCCATTAAAATTTAGGGTTATTATTGAGATATGGGTTGTTCTTCCAGCCATATTTGTTTATTTATGTTACTAAACATGGTTTGTTTTCCTCTTTGATTATTTCCCCCCCCCTTTACTGTCCTACCTCCCACTGTTGGTTTTCATTGTTATTTTCCATTTCCTCTTCCTGTAATGTTTTGCCGAGGATGTTTTGAAGCGATGGTTTTCTAGTTGCGAATTCTTTAAACTTTTGTTTATCGTGGAAGGTTTTAATTTCATCTTCCATCCTGAAGCTTAATTTCGCTGGATACACAATTCTTGGTTGGAACCCATTTTCTTTCAGTGTTTGAAATATGTTATTCCAGGATCTTCTAGCTTTCAGAGTCTGTGTTGAAAGATCAGCTGTTATCCTGATTGGCTTACCCCTAAATGTAATCTGCTTCCTTTCTCTTGTAGCTTTTAAAATTCTCTCCTTATTCTGTATGTTGGGCATCTTCATTATAATGTGTCTAGGTGTGGATCTCTTATGATTTTGCACATTCGGCGTCCTGTAGGCTTCTAGGATTTGGGATTCTGTCTCATTCTTCAAGTCTGGGAAGTTTTCTCGTATTATTTCATTGAATAGATTGCTCATTCCTTTGGTTTGGAGTTCTGTACCTTCCTGTATTCCAATGACTCTTGAGTTTGGTCTCTTAATGTTATCCCATATTTCTTGGATGTTCTGCTCATGGTTTCTTAACAGTCTTGCTGAGCTGTCTATGTTCTTTTCAAGTTGAAATACTTTGTCTTCATTGTCTGATGTTCTATCTTCTAAGTGTTCTACTCTGCTGGTAGTATTCTCCATTGAGTTTTTAAGTTGGTTTATTGCTTCCTGCATTTCTAGGATTTCTGTTTGTTTGTTTTTTATAACCTCTATCTCCCTGTATAGTTGATCCTTTGCTTCCTGGATTTGTTTGTGTAATTCATTGTGGAAGTGATCTTTCATTGTCTGATTTTGCTGTCTAATGTCTTCCTTGATATTCCAGATCATCTGAAGCATGTATATCCTGAATTCTTTATCTGACATTCCATCTGCTGCAGCTGGTACCTCTTCTAAAGTTGAGTTGACCTGCATTGCTTGTGGTCCTTTCTTTCCTTGTCTTTTCATACTGCTTGCGTTTCTTTCTGCTTGGTGAAACTGTTGTGTTTTTGAAATGTTTTTTTCTCCTATATATTTATATTGCTCTTGTATAGTTGAAAAGTCTCCCTTGCAGGGTCGGGCGGCGGTCTGCCTACCTTGCAGGCGAGGGCGGCGGCTCTGCTCTCTCCTTACTCCAATTGGGGTGTCGTGGCTACCACGCCGGCAGGTCACTGGGCCTGTTCCGGGCGCGGGCGGCGGCTCTGTTCTGCCCCTACTCCAATTGGGGTGACGAGTGTACCACGCTGGCAGGCCACCGGGCCTGATCCACCGGTCGGTTGCAGGTCTGCCTACCCTGCAGGCGTGGGCAGCGGCTCTGCTCTGCCCCTACTCCAAATGGGGTGACGTGTCTGTCACACCGGCAGGCCACTGGGCCTGTCCCGCTGGTCGGCCGCAGGTCTGCCCACCTTTCGGGCACGGGTGGCGGCTCTGCTCTGCCCCTATTCCAATTGGGGTGTCGTGACTACCACGCCGGCAGGTCGCTGGGCCTCTTCCTGGCACGGGCGGTGACTGTGCTCTGCCCCTACTCCAATTGGGGTGATGTGTGTACCATGCCGGGAGGCTCCTGGGCCTGATCCGCCGGTCTGTCGCAGGTCTGCCTACCTTGCAGGGCCCTGCCCCTCCTACCATGCCTGCGGACCGCTGGGCCTGATCTGCAGGTTGGTTGCAGGTCTGCTCACCCTGCGTGCACGGGTGGCGGTTCCGCTCCTCCCCCACTCTAATTGGGGTCACGTGACCACCACACCGGCGGGGCCTGATCCGGGCGCGGGCGAAGGCTCTGCTCTGCCCCTACTCCAGTTGGGGTGACGTGTGTACCACGCTGGCAGGCCGCTGGGTCTGACCCGCCAGTCTGTCGCAGGTCTGCTTACCTTGCGGGCGCGGGTGGCGGCTCCGCTCCGCCCCCTCTCCAATTGGGGTCACGCAATCACCACGCCGGCGAGCCGCTGGGCCTGCTCCGGGCGCAGGCGGCGGCCCAGCTCCTCCCCTCTGGCTCGACGACAAATCGAGAGAGACTCAGGTGTCTGTGCCTCACCCTCCCTACCAGGAGACCAACTGTTTTTGTCGCCGCTGGTATTGATGAAGTTCTTTCCTCCGCCGCTTTCTTATGACATCAGATCTCTGCCATGTTGGTATCCTATGCAAATGGCAGCATTTTGTTCCCTTTGCCGGGTAACCAAAGCAACGGGTGAGTCCTGACCGGCCCTCAGCAGGACCCGGACCGAGAAGCAGTTTCTGCGGGCTCCTTAGCCCTGGGCCAGAGCAGTTCCGGGAGCCGGAACTCGGCTGCTCCGTGCTCGGTGTATGCTCTGATAAGAGCAGGCTCCAAGAAGCACTCAGGCACTGAGCCTGAGTAATCTGTCTGCAAGCCGCAGGCGAATGGCAGCCTGAAATTACCTGTTCTATGGCTGAATGAGCTGTGGTCAGTGGAAAACAGGGATGGTGACGTCAGCTCTCCAAGATGGTGGCCGCTGGCCTCCTCTGTGGTCTGACTGGTGTGGAGAACCGAAATGGACCGCTTCCTTCCCCCGTCTCGAACCCAGAATTCAGCACTGAGTACAGTGCTTGCATGGCTGGCCGAAACTGCAGCGCTGTATCCCTGCGCCACTATCTCCTCCTAGTTTCCCAGCGCGCGCTGCAGACTCTAGCCGTGGGGCGATTTGCTGAATAAGCAGTGTTATCCTCCGTGTGACAAATCTCTCGCTTTTGAGTCCCCGTAGCCGATCCTCGTGCGATGGAAATCCTTCCTCCAGGTTCTGGAGCACCCCACTATTGCTGGAAATTCCTAACAAGATAGCCTTTAGCCGTCCTGACTTGTCATACTCCCACACAGTGACGCGGCACACGGGGGCAATGCACTCCCCTCGCCGCCATCTTCCAGCCTCCTTTCCCCCTGATTTCTTCTGCTATCCATTGGTCATCCAGGTGTTTGAGTAGCTTGTATTTTTTATTTTATCATTGATTTATAATTTAATCCATTATGACCTGAAAGAATGCAAGGTTGTTGTTGTTGTTGTTATTATTATTATTATTATTATTATTATTATTATTATATTTGCTAAGAGTTGTTTTGTCACATAAGATATGATTTGTTTTAGAAAATGATTCATATGCTGCTGAGAAGAAAGTGTATTCAGTCATTGATGGATGAAATATTTTATATATATATATATATATATATATATATATATATATATATATATATATGTTAAGTTTAAATTATGAATTGTATTTTTTAGTTCTATAGCTTTTTTATAGCAATGGTATGGTGGGGTCTCTGGAGTGTGAGAGAAGATCTCATAGGCAGTGCTCCTAGAAGTAGGCGTACATAGAAACCATGTTCTTCATTGAATGGCAATTGATCAGAAGATTTTAAATTAGTGCATGCTGAGGCCCAGCAGTTGCCTGCCCACACTGAGATAGGATACCATAGGAATCTCCCCTGGGTTCACTTGTGCCATGGAGGAGCCAATCCTTTGTCTCCTCTATCACTCTCAGACTCCAGACCCTGTGTTTCAGGGTCTACCAGTTTCACTCTCCAAGGCCAATCACTCCTGCCCCTGCCCTTTTGAATTCTCCCTGGATGTGTTCCTCCCAGAAAGGGATGGGGAGAGAGCCCATGGGTTTCCACCTGTATCCCCCTGTGTAAGCCCCTTTCCACATGTGATTTTTTTCCTCATCACTTAGGCATTCAATATGTCATATGGTGTGGGTTGCCAGACCTGTATTTTGGGTCCAGCTCAGGTTTACCAGGAATCTGCTTCCCAGCTCCCAGTCTCCATGGCACAGCTGCAAAATGGCTCTTTCCTCTATCCTCTGCAGGCAGCTGGGAGAGATGTAATGTCTTTCTCACATGAGGGTATTGTGCAGCACACCTTTCAGATTAGTCCAGCAGTCTTTGATTTTTGATTTCTTGGTAAACAGACACGCCACAGTCCTCTGAAAAGTATGGGTTCCTTTAATTCCCTTATCTCTCCATTTTGTTCACAAAAGAACTGCTCCAGCTGGCACTAGCAATTTCTTCCTTATTTTAGTATATCCAACCTCCTGGGTCCCTGATCTGCTTTGAATATCCAGTATTAATTCCCAGTAAAAACCCCACCCCATTTTTCACCCACCTTGCTTAGAAGCTGTTTTTCTGTTTTCTTGGTTTCAAGCCACGGGTCTTCCAGGAAAGGGACCTCCTATATTCTGGCATCTTGAAATCTCCAAAACCTTTTTCTTAATTCACTTTGTAAAAACTTCATTCAAATCAAAGTAATATGTTGTTTGCAGAGAAGTTAGAAATTGGAAAAGAAAAAAAATGAGATAAATTTTCTATCTTCTTATAATCTTCCCGTCTCTTCCCTTTCTTTCCATTCCCTTGAATTCCTTGTCATCCTATCTTTTTCCATTCCTCTGTTTATCTCTCATCCCCCTCTTCTCCCAATCGCTCCTCTTCTTTTTCTCCTATGTCTTTGTCTCTTTGTTTTTATTCATTAAATGGTTATTGAACACCTAATCTGTTTAACTACCTTGCACCTAGAATATAAATCATATATAATTCTACATTAAGACTTAAACATAAGTAATGTGTCATGATAAAATTCTCACAATGTATTTATTTATTTAACTTTTAGTTGTAGATAGAAACAATACCTTTATTTATTTATTCATTCATGAGGATCTAGCAAAGTGCCTCACATGTGCTAGGTGAGTACTCTACCACTAAGCCACAACCCCAGCCCCCTCACAACATATTTTAAGGAAAATACTATTATCTATATTTCATATAGGATGAAACTTAAAATCAAGAATGGTTAAAGAATACAGAGGTTAGAGAGCAGATAACAAATAGATCCAGGATTCAAATGTAGATGTTTCCAAATCTAAAACCATATATTTTCCTCACAAAATAACTTGATATCTAAGAAGTTTGGGAAACTGAGAGAGGAAATGGACACAAATGAATTGAGGTACTGAAACAAGCAAGTACACTTAGAGGACGTAGTGGACAAAGAGCTTAATGAGATAAGGCTGAAGGGGAAGGGAAGAATGTGAGGGTGCCCAGCCTTATAAGCCATGCTAATCAGGTTACTGTTTAATCCTGTGAGCACTGGGAAATCACTGAAGTGCTTTAACTAAGGAGGTGATGCAATAAGGTTTACACACTGAAAAGTTAGTTTTGAGACCAGGGAGAATGTGAAAGGACTAGCTTAGTGTAGTAAGATAGTGGACTAAGGTGATGCTGTAAAAAAAAAAATACTTAGGTGAAAAAAATGTAAAATGTATTCCAAGATGGATTTGATGTGTAGATTAAAGGAGGGCAGATTTCTAGGATGATTCAGATGTTTCTGCCATCCATATTGAATAGAAAGCATCTTGGATCTAGGATGGATGAGAGATTGAGATGTTGATTGAACATAATGCATGTGTGAAGTAGAAACAAATAAAATAAGTAATGATGCATAGTGCCAAGTTTTGAAGAGCTACAACATTAATGGCTAGATAGAGGGAGATTCTCTTAGAAAAGGGATATTGAAGAGAATATCAGAAATTTAAAATATATATACAATCTCTCTCTCTCTCTCTATCTCTCTCTCTCTCTCTCTCTCTCTCTCTCTCTCTCTCTCTATATATATATATATATATATATATATATATATATATGGATCTAGGGAAAGCAGAAGATTTTTAAGGGAAACGTGGTGAGTAGCATCAAATGTTCTTGAAGTTTACACTGCAACTGTCAATCAGATTTAGTGGTTGAAGATTTTCTAACATTAGCAAAAAAATGTTGAAGTCAAGGTTCCAGAAGTCAGATGAGAATGAACAAATTTAGGTGATAGAACCTAAGAGATAAAGAAATTCTTCTAAAAAGAGGAAGTGATCAATAAAGATTTCAGAAGAAATACATTGTTTTCTCCTTAACATTTTCTTGAAAAAATTCTATGCTTAAAATAATTCAAGAATGTAGAGTTGTAGCATAATAATTTTGTGTTTATTTAATACTCTTAATTTTTACTAGTATTGTTATATTTTTATCACTAAATTTTAAGCTCCTCAAAAGAAGAATTATGAATCTATTAGTTTATATCTATTTATAGTCTTCTAATTTAGTATATACATACATGTATTGCTCAGTCATCAACAGTTTATTACATATATACTAGTAATGAAGTGACTATTCTACAGTGCCAGAAGTTCTCTATCAGAAGTTCTTTAATTTTTTTTTAATCTTCAATCATGTGGTAACCTTAAAATAATAGCTAGTTGTGTTTAGATGCTCTGGTTAAGCACTAGGTTGTGCTCTGAAGCTATAGTGCCCAGATTTGCATCTCTTTTCTTTTTTTTTCCATATAAAGTCATGGTACAAAACCATGACTTTTATAATGAGATATATGACTTTTATCATGTGAAGAAATTTTATATTATACCAAGTGGGAGAACACTGGGAAAAACTGAATTCACATACTATTATGCAATGCAAAGCTTTAGATAAGACAAGGCCTCTCTGTCAACAGAATCACATTCACTTAATTAACAGATAACAATAAGTAGATCAATCTGCACATACACTAATTTTTAAAAATAGCAAGTAAAGTAATGAATATACAGTAAAAAAACCCAAAACAACTATTTCCACCCTAATGTTTAGCAATAACTCGGTTGGATACCCATTTAATAGAGCTTAATGACAGCAATGTGAACATTTTATTGAAAGGACAAATGAAGCTTAAGTTATGTAATCCACTATTAAAATTGTCAAGATAATGATTAAATGTAATATATTATTCTCTTGGACTAGCAAAACACTGAAGGCACTAATAAATGTCACTTTGTATAACATATTATGTGAGTGCATATTTTCTTTTAAATATAAAGCTCAAAATACAAAATTATATATAAAGAACTGGGTCCATGCTACTTCTTTCTAACATGTTTTTGTCTTTATATTATTTTTTCACAAATAATATAAATTTTAATTTGTTAAAATTTTTCTTACTTTTTAGTTTGAAGTTATTATAATCATACATATATTTAAATGACAGTATAACAAAATAGTGTATGACAACTCTAGAGAAATATGGCATTTATTTTTTCTCTAGAAGGGTTCAAGTATCTGTTCAAACTGAGAATGTTAATTTAAGACATTTGGAACAAGTCAGTTTGCAAAATATTCCAATTTCTTCCTCCAAGGCAGCTTAAAATCTAACTCATGTGATTAGACCCAAAAGATCTTGACCAAGTAATATAAAAGAATGCATACTGTTGCAGTTCAGGGAACACAGAGGTGCTGTGAGTTCTGACATTTAAGAAAGTGGCTTTAAGAAAGCAGACTTGGCTTGAACTTTTAATCTAGGATGGAATGTGGCTCCATATTCTGGGAGACAAAGAAAAGGTAAGCAATGATAAATGGAGCTACCAGGATAATGAGGACTGTAGTTTAGCTGGAGACTGTGTAGTGATCAGAGGAGATACTGCAAAATAGTCTGAGGTCAAAATCTTGGTTAAGTTTACCATTAGGAAAGCCATTACATAACATTATACTTTACTCCTCAGATTTATTGGAGTTTCACCCAGTTTTTGTAAGTACATCCAATGTAATACCTCTTGAGGTTTTCAAGCTTCATAAAATGTATTTTCAAATTAGCTAATAGAGAAAACACAGAGGAAATTAGAAAAAAATAGAGAGAAATTACACATTACTGAAAAAAACATTTGTTTTTAGATGACTCTTTTTAGTAAAATGAGATTCATCATTAACTTCACTACTCTGTATCTCCTCACTTTTATTGCCCTTTCCTAATTGTGTTTCACATCCTACAAGTGAGATTTATGTAATTACCTAGATTATTTCTTTCCTTTTCTTCTTTCATTTTCATTCTTTTTCTCTATGAACTATAATAAAATGTTTATAATTTCAATCTTTCCATTTTTTCACCTCCCTTTAGTTTACTCATGTGAATTCTTCGTATAAGGGATATTTGTTAAAGATTGTCTTTAGAAATGTTTAGAGTCTTAGAAATGGAATAAAGAAGGTTAATTGATGAAAAGCATTTTTTGTCTCCATTTGTGGACCAATATAAGACCTAATGTTTATCACTGTTCATGTGAATGATTTTTACATATTTAAACTCCACCATATAAAAGTTAACCAATAAAGAGATGAATATATACACTTAAGTCACAGATTTCATTTAACATTTTAACATTATCTAATAACAGTGTAAAAACATCGATTACATACTTTATGTTGCATATTTATAAAATACTAGTTTTATTCTGATTTTTATAGAATTCTGTGAGGAATGACAATATATCACTTCTTATTTTAACATTCTCCAAGTGAAGTTGTCCTATGTTACACAATATTCTTGAAAACAACCTGCTAAAAATTTAAAGATCGCCTCCTTCTAGCAATACGAATTTCTTCAGAAGTAGAACCTTTTCCAAACATATTAATATTTTCAAAAATATGATAACCCTGTCAGGGATTAGGCTGTCTCCAGGGTTAAAACCATAATCTGGTAAATAACTTCAACAGAGGATCTTTCTCCCTAAACAGGAAACTTTCTCATCAGGGAATCCCACAGATATTCATTTCTTCAAAGACAGGACCATTAAAATATGTCAGAATCTTCAAAGTGGCAAACATGCCACCCCTTAGCAAAATGAAGTCCTTTAAAGTAGAAGCCCAACAGCATTTGAATGCTCTGAAGGAAAACTCCCAGAGCTCTACAAAATGCGGCTTCCAGTACCCAACCCTCAGATTTTAATTTTAAAGTGTTATGCAGATGGTTCGTAATCTACTTTTTTGATAGACTGTATTTTTTAGAACAGTTTTAGGTTCATAGCAAAATTCTGCAGAAGTAAAGAGATTTCTTTATATACCCCTGCCTCCACACATGCATAATCTCCTTCATTATCAACATCCCCCACGAGAATGGTACAAGTGATGTTTCTACATTGACCCATCATTTTTATGTAAAGTCCATAATCCACATTAGGATTGACTCTTGTAGGTGTTCATTCTATGGGTTTAGAAAAATAGGTAATGAGTTGTACCCACCATTATTATAGCATACAGTGTAGTTTCTCTGTTCTAAAAATCCTCTATGCCTTACCTATTCACCTTTCTCTCCCTTCAATCATTGGAAACCATGAATATTTTTACTTTCTACATAGCTTTGCCTTTTCCATACTGTCATATAGTTGGAATCATGCAGTGTGTAGCCGTTTCAGATTGTCTTCTTTCACTTAGAGGTCTACATTTAAATTTCCTCCATGTTGCTTGATAGCTCATTTCTTCTTAGTGTAGAAAAATGTCCTATTTACCTACTACAAGATATCTTTGTTGTTTCCAAATTTTGGAAATTATGAATAAAGCTGCTATAAACAGCATTTACAGCTTTTTTTGTGTAGATGCAAGGTTTCAACTTATTTGGAGAATGCCAAGAAAGGCAATTGGTGGATCATATGGTAATAGTATATTTAGTTTTGTAAGAAACTTTTAAACTGCCCTCCAAATTGACTATACAATTTCACATTCCTGGTAGCAATGAATGAGAGTTCCTGCTGCTCATTATCCTTGCCAGCATTTGGTGTTGTCAGTGTTCTAGATTTTGGCTAGTGTAAGAAAATTGTTGTGGTATATGTTGACAATGTCTTTAGCAGAGCAGTTGTTTTTAATTGTACTGAAGTCCAGTTTATCAACTTTTTCTTTCATGGAACATGCATTTGTAATTGCATCTAAAAAATCATTGCCCAAGCCAAGTTATCTTGATTTTCTCTTATATTATCGTCTAGATATTTTATAGTTTTTATATTTTGAAATTTAGATTTGTGTTCCATTCTGAATTAATTCTTGTGAAGTATGTAAGTTTTGTCTAGATTTATATATTTACATTTGGATGTTCAGTTATTTGAACACCATTTGTTAGAAGGACCATATTTTCTGTTATATTTCCTTTGCTCCTTTTTAACTGTAGGACTCTATTTGTCTAGTCTTTCTCCAATACTACCTCTCTGTTACTGTAGCTTCAGAGTAAATCTTGAAGAAGGGCAGTGTCAGTTCTCTTTGTTCTTCTCCTTCAATGTTGTGTTGGCTATTCTGGGTCTTTTGCTTTTCCATATAAACAATATAATCAGTTTGTTGATATTCAAAACAAACAAACAAACTTGTTGGCTTTGTTTACTGGATTTGTTTATAGATCAAATTGAGAACTGACAACTTGATCTACAGTCTACTTTTGAAATATTCACATTTCACTTGCACAATTTTAATTGATAGAATATCTAATTATCAATTTAGAAAGCTTAAAACTGAAAGGCTTGTATCTATATTTCTTTAGTCTAAAATAAGTTTTGGGAAAAATAATACATTAATGGTCAACAGATCATTAGAGAATTGCATGGTTGAATTCTCTCTGTTCATGTTATCTGTGTTCTGGGAGGGGCAGATAAGTCAGAAGAACAAGTTCTCTAATGATAAGTAATTGATCTTGATTTTTTTTTTAGGAAAAATTTTTATTTGATTTGTCTACTTGCTTGCGACATTGCAGAACTATGTTAATGTCAGAGAAAGCCCTATAAGAGTGATGTGTGCTCAGCCATCATTACTGTAGTTATCCTCATTACCATTCATGTTGCTGCCACTATTTTCCACTCTAAAATTTCTGCTTTACCAGAGAATATAGTTTTGTCAAAAATTGAAATTTGATAAGTTTTGATATTGGATATAAACTAATATTAGGAGTGTAAATAAATTAAATGTCTAAGAAAAGTTTCTGAAATATACAGATATTAAGAAAGAATAAATTCTTATAGCAATAGTTTGTTTTCATTTTTACTTTTTATTATTTTCCATGTAGTCTAGGTTTGATTATAATAAAAATATTATAAAAAATATATCTGTGATATTCTATTTCTAAAAATTTGGAAAGCTGATTCATAATGCATTAATTTTGAGATATAGGGATCAGGAGCAGGAAGTGGGTCATATTAATTTTCTTTTCTCTCCCTCATTTATTTATTTTCATAAGGTTATGATGTCATTCTACATTTGAAAGAGGGATAAAATATTATGGTGGTATGTGTGTGTGTGTGTGTGTGTGTGTGTGTGTGTGTGTTTAAAGCTTGAATGTATGATAGAATTCAATAGAATATATAATTAACTTAATATTAGCAATTAAAATATAGATATGGCTACAAGATATCATGCACAAAAATAATGGGTTTGAATCTCAGAATGGAAATTGTGGTTACAACTTTTTCAGGTTAAATGATGACAACATTTACTATCTGTTACTCTATGTGTCTTCTTTATATTCAGATCATTTTGCAAGTGTCTATAGTTCCACATCCTATGGACAACTTTCTACCTGTAACAAAAATCACTTAAACATTAACATATATTTAGCTCTGTAACTTTGGGCAACTTAATTTTCTGAATTCCCACACTTTTATTCCTAGAGTTTAATAATTGTTATTTTTCAGAAATAGAAGCAGTCTGTGAGAAGCACAGCCTTGGTGCCAGAGTTGCGGCTGTAATGGAAACTGAGGTCAAACATCAGTTATCCTTAGTTGCAGTTGTAAGAGATCTGAGAGACATGTTTTCATGGCCACCACATTGGATGTGAGCTGTTTTATTATTAGAGGTTCTCTAAGAAAATGAAAGTATTAAAAGAAAACCAAAATAGTAAGCAACTGTTATGTTCCAGGTGTTTTGAGTATTTTCATATTTGTTGTCTTTTAAAAAAAAAATCTTACAGAAACCCTAAGAAGTAAATTTGATTATCTTTTTGTTAAATATATAAAAGCTGAGGTTTAAATGACTGACCCCATCTTAATTTTGAAAAGATATTTGAATAGTAAATGCTACTATTTTAAACTAAATTATTAAATGCCCTGGGAGAGTTCTAGAAAATATGCTTTGTCTTGAGGAAAATTGCATAAGAATCTAGAATTGTAAGGTAATTCTTGTTTATTCACTTTTAAAAGGTTGTAGGAAGCATTCTGATTATTAAGAGTTTTGGAGTAAATAATAGTTTCAACATTTAGAAAAATTAACCATGGACATTTCTATCTATTCTACAGGCTCCCCCCCCCATGTTGGTTTAATTGCAATATCAAAAACTACATTCTTTTGAACTTTAATTTTCTCTTTTTAAATGGAAGGAATCTATTTTCCTTTTGTGATTATGGTCGCGTTACAAAATTTACCCTAACAAATTTCTTTTGCTATTGAGTATTTCTGACTTAATGCAATATTTGAGGAAGGTTCATAAGATATACTATGAGCCCCACAGAGATAAAATAACAAGTCTTAAACTCTGGTTTTCTGCTTCAAAGTAAATTACTCACTATTAAAATGAGATCTCTTCTGGTGTCAGTAATAATGTTCACATATATTGAAGTTGAAGGGCCATTTGCTGGATCTGTAGCTCTTAAAATTTCTAATCTCATGACTTTTATTTGTAGGTTATATTGTGACTTTTGCATATTGGAAATTAAAACTTAGAAAAAATTTTATATTTAAAGAAATTTTAAAAAGCAGTACTAAACCCATTACATGCTAACATTAAGAACATATTTTTTATGAAAATAGAAATTTCCCAAAGAAAAAAGAAAAAGTATGACATTGTTTTACACTATTTCAGCTCTATTCAATGTTGAAATTAATAGTCAATAGTCTATTTTTATATCTGCTTCTTCGTTTCATGTGCTGCAATATAGTATGATCAAAGTATAGGAATAAACTCCAGTCTCCCATAGATATGTAGTTGTCATTATAGGTACTCACAGATATTCTTCTTTGATATTATATCAAAACTCAGCAAGCGGTTGTTTTTTAAGGTTAGAATCTGAAATATGAAATCATATCAATAAGTTTTTTATACTTCATTACATTAAATCCATTGAACTGTTTCTTATGCATTTTGAGTGAATCTCTCAACCATGAATGATTTTGTAGCACAACATATTGGTTATTTGGAATATACAGATTCACTGAGTTTTGCATATCTTCCATATATGAAAATATCACATTTATTCATTAATGTTCTCAGCAATTTTATCAGAAAAATCTTAATCATTTTAGAACTCAAATCTTATCATTGGCCACAAATGCTGTTGTTCTCTTTCTCTGATAGTTTAATTCAATAATTTTCTATACAATATCTGCCAAATACTCATGGCTGAATAACCAATTTTCAGTCATTTTTTTTTCAAGTAAAAGGATATATTCCATGAAAAAATAGCTATTTCAGCTTGTGACTCAATTGAGCAAATGCTTTCCCCCCAAAGACCCGCCTTACTTCAATATATAACAAAATAACTTTTTGTGTATTTCCCATTTAATCACATGGGATACTAAAAACTTGATATATACTCAAGTTTCAAGATTTAATTAAACTATGGATTTTTACTGCCTCACTGAATACAATCTGAAAGGAAATTCTTCAATTAATAATGAATTAGTCAAACCATTCATTTATTAATTATGGCTCTGTGGTGGTGAAAAATGCAGTGACTACTAGAATCATTTAGTTCAAAATGCCAGGAGTTTTAACCACCTTTACTTTTTGCACCACTGATATAATTAAGATCACTGTGAAAAAAAATCAATTATGTCTTAGTATTATTATGACAAAAATTTTGACCTTGTGTATTCCTCAAAAAATGACTTGAGTACCCGAAGTATGCACAGACCACACTTTCTAAATCTCTGTTCAAAATTATAATTAAGAATTCCTCACAGTCAGACTTCTATTTTTCTGCATTAATATCCTACCATGTGATTTTTGTCTCAAGGTCATGTCTTGAAGTTCCAGTTATCACTTATGCACTGAAGGCCAGAAGAAGGGAGAACGATAGAAAGGTTTTTTAAAAAAAAGAGATCTGAGCTGAATCTGTTCTCTTTAATCTGCTTTCTCAGAAGTACCACACCTCTATTCTACATTTCATTGGCTACAACAAGGTCACTTACAAGGGAGGCAGAAAAATTTGTCTTTTGTCCTATGTGTTAATGTTCTCTGTGTTAATAAAACCCTAAAATTAGGGTTTTTATACCAAAGAGAAATGGGCTCTGATGGCCTCTGCTGAAATAGTAAAATAGTTGTTATAGAAAGCGGAGACTGATATAGATGCTTTTTGCTCCTTAAGGAGATAATGACTATTGACCTAGCACCAAACTGGGCACCTCACCATTGGCCTTTATCCTCACTAAAGGGCAGAAATTGTACATCAGACTGTAGCTAGTGCCTCTATGTGCTCCCTAGGATCCAGCAATAGAAATTTATATGTGCAGTGCATCAGATGTGATTCAGCTCCACTGATGACTAACCATTTTAGGCTGAACTGAGAGCACTACAGCCTCTCTAAGTTTCCTGAATCTTATCCCAATTATATTTCATTTAATAACACTCAGTGAAATATCTGGTGGCAGGGGAAATGAAACTACATGCTTTTATGGGATCATTCATCAAGAACTAATTGAAGCTTTCATACAGTTTAGTGCTGATAAAACAGTGTAACAATAAACAATAACAAAATTCATTGGAGAAGGATTTGTTTTGCCGTGAGGAAAATGGTTCCATTTCATCCTGGGATTCCTGGTTAAAAGAGTCTCCAATTTACAAAGGGATAAGCACAGGCTCCTCTGCATAATGATGGGGTGGAAGCTGTGTCAAATGTATTAGTGTTGCTCCACTGGAGCCATTCTCATCCTAAGTATTTGCTATTGTGTGGGACTCTGGCAGGAGGCTGCAGGACCAATAGGATTTTTAAAAGTTTATTTTTTACTGTTTATTATTATTGTGCATAAAACAGCTCCTCCGTAGTTTTCGTTTTTTTGAAAATACAGAAAATGTTTTTAAAGTATACTTTCACAAAGTTTAAATTTTCAAAAAAATTACATATTAGAAGCTTCCTTTTAAAAATATTTCTATGAAGCAGTTAGCTGGCTCTTTGTGATTGGAATCCTTGTTATTCCACATGTGGTGTTTGGACACTGAATTAAAAAGGAAGAAATAGAGAATGTATTCTGTATGCATTTTCTTGGAAGTGACTTAGAGAAAATAGTAGCAAAATGTAATATATGAGAAATGTTCTGCAAACTGTTTTAAACCTGAGAATCCATTTGCGTAGCCTGCTTAAAATGTGTTGCTGTATTTATGACTTAGATAGCAGTAAGCACCATACGGTAGGTGCAGAATTTACTTGGTAACTGTTATGTCTTATATGTAATAATTACAGATTTTATGGGAAAATGTTATTAAGACTTAATTTAGGACAATAAGACTAGGCTCTCTACCATTTAAAAATACTCAAGAAATGGTGTATGATTATAGAATTTAGATAAATGGTGGCCATATAATTAAACTCATAAGATGATAAGACACTATTAATATTGACTAATGTATTTTGAGGCTCTACCTGAAAAACAAGAAATTCTGGTAGTATATAATTAGAAATTTAAAATTCAATTTTTTGTTCAAATTTACTTTGCATTATAAAATGTAATTTTTCATAAGGGCTTTTTAAACAGTAGCTTTCTAAAAGTCTTATTACATCCTGAACAAATCACTGATAAGTCTAAATTATTTCCTAGAATGAAGAGGATTTAGAGAAGCCACAGTCATTCTTTTGGTTGAATAAGAAGCTAAATTAATGCTTTGTGTACTTAGTTGCTAGTCACTTTAGTTACATTGTAGCACCATTAATGAGTGAAGGATAAGTTCATAATATAACATCTAAGAGTATCAATATAATAGGTGTATTTGAGGATAATATAATGATTGTGGATTTTACAACTTTCATCTGATAAGCCAAATTTGTGTAGATTTGCCTAGTAGAATTTTATGGCAAAAGGACCTGAAAATGGGAATAGCAAATTAGGCTAAATTAATTTAGAACTTCTACTGTGCTTCTCAAGCCCAGCAGGCAGTTTCTACTCAGGACCTTCCTTCTGCAATGACTCTTTCTCAATATTTTCACAAGTCATATCATTCATCTTTTTCAGGCATTGGTCAAAAGCCACATCTGCAGGAAGACATACTGACTACCTAATTTTGTACTGTAACTTGCCTCAGCAGCTTACAAACATCAGTTGTTACTGCAGTAGTTTTCTCCATAAACATGTATTATTTGTTCACCCTATATATTACCTATTTGTTTGTTGTCTACTCTACTTTCTAAAATTTAGGCTTTATGAAGGCAAGTATTTTTTTTTCTATTTTGTTCATTGATAAATTGCAACACCCAATCCAAAGCCTGCAACATCATAACAGGCATTCAGTGATATATGTTGAGGGAATAGGTTGGAGTTCTAGACCTCCCATATCCCACTAATCAATGGTTTGAGCTCAGGCAGGTCACTTAGCTACTTGCTTCTGATTCCTTATCTAGAATATGTACATGGAAAATCATGATTCCTGTTATATCCTGCTTGTTAAAAGAAACAATGTGGATGAAAGCTTTTATGAAGGAAACTGGTATTACAACATCAAGTAGCTTTCAGACCATCCAGAGGAGATACTAGATTTTGCTTTTCTTGGATTATTTGATTAAAAGAAAAGCTAGAACTGGTTTAAGATATTGACCTTAATAAACAGGATAAGGTTATGGATGTCTTGTCAAAAGAATGTAGGTTATAAGTTGTTAATAATTCAACCATCAGTGCTGGGGATGTGGCTCAAGCGGTAGTGCGCTCGCCTGGCATGTGCGGGGCGCTGGGTTTGAGCCTCAGCACCACATACAAAAAATAAAATAAAGACGTTGTGTCCACCGAAAACTAAAAAATAAATACTAAAAAATTCTCTCTCTCTCTTAAAAAAACAATGCAATCATCAGATAGTCAAAATAAAGAAGTGACTTATAAAAACAGACTTATAAGGAGATAGACTTAGAGGGGTGGAAGTATAGATCAATGAAGGTTATGCAGTACTAAAACTAAGTAGCCTACATGAGAAATAAACAAATGAGTATACATCATTATAGCAGGTTAATAAGAAAAGTTGTACATTACAGTAGGAACGTAGTGTGAGAGTTAATTATACATGTCAAAATGCCTAATCCATGATACTCAGGTTTTTGGCCAAACACTAGTCTAAAGATGTTGTTAAAAGAGTATTTTGTAGATGTGGTTAACATTTACTGTCAGTTGACTTTAAGAAAATTGCTTTTAGTAATGTGGGTGGTAAGTTTAATCAACTAGTTGAAGACCTTAGAACCAACCAACTAAGATTTCCTGGAAAAAATAATCCTGTCTCAAGACTGACATATAATTTGTCATTGAATTTCTATGCTACTGGCTTGTCCTATAAATTTCAGACTTGGCAGCTCCCATGATCACATGAGCCAATTCCTTAAAATTAATCTCTCTCTCTTTTTTCCATATATGTTATTGAATCCATTTCTCTGGACAACCCTGATATGGGTAGTAATCTATAGTTTATATTTCCTGATTTGGGGATGATTTTATGGGTTAAATAAAAGTGTGTGTTAATTTCATAATAAAATGCTGGCACACAGTAGGGCCTTCAAAGAGTGATCATTCTTGTGGTAGTGGTGGTGGAGATGAATCATGGTACATTTCCAATGGAGTCTGAGTCTCAAGAGTATCCACTGAGCACCTGAAGTTTGTTGACTGTTTTCACAAGTCAAATAATTAAGACTTCAGTTACTAAGAAAATGTGGTCAAAATATTAAAAACTAAATTTGGTTCTATTGGTACAGGGAACACAGGGCTTCATAAAGGTATAAATTCATCATCAAACAGACTGGAATTCAAATTCCATCTTTGCTTCTTACCTACTAAATTATCTTATCTGTAAAATGGGTATAAAACTGTTTTCTCCCTGAGCTTATTTATTGTAGGACTTTAGGAAGATAAATTATGTAAAATATCTAGGATTGTATGTGTCATATTTTTTCTTCATGTCCATAAGATACAAAACATCAACATTGACATTCTTAGTTTTTAAAATCTAGGCTTTAGACATTATATATTAATTGAGTTCATATCCAATTCGATAATTGAAGCAACATTTGTTGCTTAGCCATTTTGACATTTTAACTCTCACAATACTTTCTACCTTCTACCTCCCCACTCCCATAAATGTAACTTTGTGGAGAAAAAAGAATGTGTATAAAGAGAAAGCATGTTGAAATAGTCTTGAGAAAATTTTAAAAAGAAGCGACTCCATTACCAGATAGGAGGATGCAAGGTTAATGCCTCTCATCCCTTTAGGCAGTTATATTACAGAGGTGAAAACCAAAGATTCTCAGAAAGCTCTTGGCTGTGCAGCTTATAGTTACTTTGTCCCAGTAAGTTGAAGAGAAGCAGCAAAGCAAAGTATGTAATATGCCATTGCAAAGTCAACTCTGGAAAGCTGGTAGCAAAACTAAGTGCTCTAAGAAAAAAGAGAAACCAGAGTCATCACTGTATTCTCAAATAAGCATCTTATTATATTCCCTTTAACTATCAGTAGTGTTTAGAACTAAAGTGTTACTCATTCTAGGGACATCATTTAATTTGAAATGATGTTAACAGTGTGATTCTAATGTCATAAATATATATTCTGCAAATATGACAAAGGTGACAGGTGAAAGGTGCTTCTTATGGGAAGGAAGAACAGAAAAGTTTTGATTGTAATATTATTTCTTGAGAACTTAACAAGGCACAGTAAATGTTATTTCAAAAAACAATTTTGGTGCCATGCATAAAAGAAATAGATACCATACACTTCATCTAACTTATTAAGAAGTTAATGAATTTGTTCCATGTGACTAAAAAGTATTATTAATTATAATTTTTTGAAAGTAGAGTACATGCATCCAGGTGTGCTGGAAAAGTATGTCAGGGCAAAGGCTACTGTTAGCACTACCCCAACAGCACCTGCCTGGGGCTGGGTCAGGAAGGCAGATACTAGTATGGGGTGTTGTCAGGTAGGAAGAAGCACCGATTCAGACAGAAAATGTTTTGCCAGATCATCTGGGCTTAGAGACCAAGGTCTGAAGCAGTGTAGACTCAGGATGAGCCCAGAGGGTCCTCATTAGACAGGGTCAGAAGTGAAGAAAAAGGTGGAAGTAAGGCAGCAGGCAGGCTGTGTTTTGGTGGTAGTGGGAAGAATGGCTCCTAGAGGCTGAAGGTAGATGCAAGGCCAAAGGTTACCCTATTTTAGTTTTCAAATTGATAATAGCTTTAGTTGGTTTAAGTTGCAAATATCACAAACATTTATGGAATATTTAGACAATATAAAAGGTATAAAGGTAAAAGTGTAAAACAAAATGTTGAATTCTATGTACTTGGTAAACAAACTCCCACATTTTTTTCTTTCTTTGTCTTATTCTACATAGCACATAACTTTTTTATGTTTTAAACATTAGTTCATACCAATATACCAATTCTTGTAAAGGAATTTCATGCTATAAATCCATATTATAATTTTGAATATTTGCCTCATAATTCTTTTACCAGATGAATTTTATCCACCTTTTATGAATGGTCATTTAGGCTTTTTGTTTTTTTCTTAAGCAAATACTGATTTTAATAAACCCTCTTTATAACTGTTTCTTCTTACTATATTACTTTAAATGTAAATAAAATGAATTTTTCATTAAAAATAATATAACATGATAGAATCCTATAAAAAATTAAACAAAGCATCTATGCTTCTATGATTGTTGCATATTATCAATTTCCTTAAGGTTTATTTTTATGGCTTAATTTTTATCACTTTTAATTATCAATTTATATAATGCTCACTTGAAATTTCATTATAACTGTAAATTATAGTATTTTAACTCAAAGGTGTTCTTCAAACCTCAAGTGTATAGGTGTTTTGATCTTCAAGGTGGCAATATGCACCAAAGCAGAGTGTAGCGTAGAGTGAAAGAAGACTGTGACAATCAGCAGTTTCTTCAGGCCAGGACAGACAGAGCTACCTCTCTCAGGTATGAAACAGATCTCATGGAGGTTGACTTTCCCACCACTTAACTTGGTTGAATCTTTCATTCCAGGTTTTTCATCCTTGAGGGTTGTTGGGTTGAATAGAAGTGGGTAGAGTGTGGTGGAAACTAGTGTTTATTAAAATATATACTGTGCTTTCAGCATTGTAAACATTATCCTACTTGACCCTTATAACATTTTGAAGTATATATTAAAGAAACTATTATTACAGATAAGATTATGGGTGTAGGATGGTTAAGAATTTGGCCAAGATTACATTACATACCAGAACTTTAATTTAAATCTGAGGGCCTCAGAAAAAAATAAACTTGTTTATGGCATACTGATGTCCTGAGATATGTGGATTTGATAGTTGTTGGTAGTTGTTTCCAAAATCTCACACTATTCAATCGATCATACCTTTCTAGTCAATGAAATAGTAGAGTTGCAATTTCCTAAATTTAAAATATGGAGGCATTTAAGACTCAAAATTATCTTACTTGCAGGATAGATGTTTAAGTAATGCTATATACATTTAGTAAACCTGAGAAGAATATAATGATATATGAATTGAATAATGGCTTAGGGAAAATCTACCAGATAGGTAAACTGGTAAAACATTTCAGCAATGAGAAGGTACCTCAGTGTATTGTAGGGGTTATGAGAGTGTTGAAAATAATATTGCTTGTCAGAATTATCTGTCTTTGATTGTGCTGCATACCAGAAGTGATCAGCAAGGAAGAGGCAGTGAGCTAGTACTGGACCAGCATAACTGGCATTGAAGAAAAAAAAAAAAAAAGAAAAAGGATTGTCCAGAATTTATATTTTGTACAGAAAGCTGAACTAATTTCTTTTTAGAATATTAGTGAATCAAAGTATTCTACTTCTGTCTAATCTAAAATTTTCCTGTTTAGGGAGAAACCAATGTAATTTCATGAAAAGATTAGGTAGGGCACTATCTTACTTTTTTTTTTTTTTAACATGGTTGACCTGTATTTGTTCTAAGTCTGTGCCTTCCCTAGTCCTGTCATCCTACTGTAGCAGCAGGATCAACCATATAGGATAACCTCACTTAACTGGTTTGTAGTGGGTAATAGAGCAGATATGGACACTGAGTCTATATCTGGAGGTTTAAGACTTAGGTCAGGAATGCCGTGTTCTCTTCTAGGGTCTGAATTACCCCGTGTTCTAGTATGTGAACAGGGAACATGTACAAGCAACTGCAGAGGGGGGTGCGGGTCGGGGAGAGAGAGAACCGTAACTTCAGACAGAGACACTAGCTTTAGGGTTTTTTCCTGGAAGTCCAGCACCATTGTTATCTTAAGGTTCAGTGAGACACCTACCTAAGTTGGGTTTATGTCGCTTCCAATTTCAAGAATTCTATCTCACTGGTCGGTTTGAAATTAATGGAGCTGAGAAAGAAAACAGACATGCAAATCAAGATTATTTATATGAGAAAAAGGGAAAATTGAGTCCTTTCTTTTTTCATATTTTCTTTCTTGATTCTTTTTTAATGCTGCATTATAGTTGTACATAATGATGGATTTGTTGTTACATATTTGTACATGCACACAATTTAACAATATAATTTGGCCAACATCATTCCCCAGCAACTTCATCCCTCCCTCCCCTACTCACACCCTTTGATTTTAAGGAGATCCCCACCTGGTCCACACCTTTTGTTTCATTTTTCTTCTCTAGTTCCTACACATGAGAGAAAAAACAAGACTTTTGACCTTCTAGGGTTTTCCAAAGTAAGAAAGGGGTAGTGGTTGTCACAGCAATTAACTGTACTATTAAAGACAACTCTTTCTTGTTGAGAAAATACAATTTTTATCAATACTAAAAGCATGTTCTCGCCTTTTGAAAGGGTCTTTTTACTCTTAAATATTACTCTTAAGATAGTAAAGAATTTTTCTTTTGTGCAAATGGCTAGTGTTATGGAAAGAAAATAAGAATAACTTGATTGTTGTGAAACTTTCATTTCAGAATTTTTTTCAAACTACTCACATAAAAGAGCAGCCAAACAAAATAAAAAAAAAACCTCTCCCATTTCAATTTATTTATAGAGAGACACACATTTGAAAAAGCAACAAATGAACACTAAGAAAATTAACTAATTTTATTAAAATCTGTTTATTGGTATAAAGTTTAATTATGTTTGAAAGAACACACACCCAAAACAGATTAATAATAATAGTGTCTTTAACAATCTAAAATTTCTGAAAATACTTTAACATTTTCATGTAATATATTATAGTGATATTTCAAGAAAAAAAACCCACTTAATAATTTTCAGGAATGTTTGGAATATACATTATTAAAACTTTTTACTTCCATTTACTATCCAAGAAAAATTAAATATAATCTCTTATACATTAGTGCAATATTCTTAGAAGCATGGCTTTCTGGACAGTATAGACTTTATGTCTGTCTACACATACATATTCTATACAATGTATAATTTTTCTATGTGACTTATTTGAATAGATATAAGCAAGATGAAACTAAATAATTTTTACTTTTCAAGAATTTTTTAAAATAAAAAATGCATCTTTCCATTATATCCTGCATAATGGATATATATACCTATGTGACATGCAAATTATATGCAGTAGAGTGTATTTGCTGGCTCACATTAATAATTTGTTGTTTCTTCTATTATTTTATGTCATTTACAGTATAGTAAATAAATCACAAAAAGAATGAAAAGCAAATGAAAAACTGGGAATATGTCTATAGCTATAGAATAGACAAAGACTTCTATAATGTTCTCAAAATATAACTACATGTTTTCTAATACCTTATAAAATTTATGTTTATAAAACATAAACACACATAAATATATAATGTGTATTTATAGTATAGTATACATGCATGTAAGCATATGTACAAATTTATGTGCTATATTTAGCCACCTCTTTGTTAGGACAAAGAGCTCCAATTTTTTGCTATTATGAATAGATTTACCATTAGCATTCTTGTACATAAATATTGGAAACCATCACAATTATTTCTTAAGAAAATTTATTAGTAGAGAAATTGCTGCATGAAGAGAAGTATAGTGATATGTCCTGTCAAATAGAATTAAGAGAATTTAAAAAATATATTTGAGGGCTGGGACGTGGCTCAGAGGTAGAGCACTCACCTAGCATTCGTGAGGCACTGGGTTCGATCCTAAATACCACATAAAATAAAATAAAGATATTGTGTCCACCTATAATTAAAAAATAAATATTAAAAATATGTTTGAACATATTTTCTATATTGTCTATGTACTAAGTACACATAAAAACAATAATTACTCACTTGGCCATGGGGCCCTCTTTAAATTGTAACAGTCTGACTCCGAAGTAAGCAATGCCAATGGGTTGATGTGGCTTTATATTGGCTCATGCAAACATAGGCAAATATGCACATATAGTTATATATTTATGTCTATCACCAAAATAAATATGTTGACATGAATCTGAACTTATTTCATGTATAAAATATCATCACCATTTTTTAAGTCAGCATAATTTCATAATTTTGAAATGCTTATTATACTCATATACACTTTTAATTTTGTATCAATATTTACTGTTTCTTAGTCCAGTTATTTTTAACCTTTCTAATTCTTTTCTCTTATTTGCACATCTAACTTAGAAAGAAATAACATAACATAGAACTTTTTATACATGCAAACTCATATATAAATCTATACACACAAATATACATACTCCCAAACATAAACTTACCTATGTAGATCTATTTATCTAACTTACAGAGACTTGTCTTTAAAAAAAAAAAAAAAAAAAACAGACAGACAGGATAATTAACATGCTGTACCCTTGAAAGTATCTTGCTTTTCTCACTAACATATTGTGGAAATTTGTGATCACTCAATTTAAAATACTGCTAATTCTTGCTTTTATAATCGAATCATAGTAGTTTATCTAGATGAAGTACCATAATTTTTCACATGTAACTATCAGTGGATCAGTGGATCCTATACATTTAATTTTTTTTAACAATTTGGTAATTGGAT
Organism: Marmota flaviventris; assembly: GCF_047511675.1. Classification (NCBI taxonomy): domain Eukaryota; kingdom Metazoa; phylum Chordata; class Mammalia; order Rodentia; family Sciuridae; genus Marmota; species Marmota flaviventris. The sequence goes on along the minus strand of NC_092503.1, from coordinate 64,394,803 downwards.
TTCAAATCTATTTTTTGTATTCATTTGTTTGTGGTGTGTCCCATCATTTTTTATACATTTTGATGATTTCCTTGAGAATTTTTTTCTTGTTGAACATTTGTTTTGCTATTTAAGTATTAAGTTTTCCATATAATTACCAAATGCTTTCTAGTACTAACCCTTTGCTTCTTATATATTGAACAACTGTTCCTATCAATTTATGTTTTTATTTTATTTTTTATTTTAGAGACTTTATTTTTAAAGGAGAAATTTTAATTATTATGTACTTATCTGCCAGAGCTTCAAATTTTTAAGTTTATTCTGGATTCAAATATAATAGATATGTTGGAATTGTCATGGCTTTAACTTCTGTGTTCAAGAAAGTCTAAGAATCTGAAAAGCAGCATATATGTGATATTTATTTAATATGATGATGTATTTAATACATATATTAACCAAAATAAAATATACTGAACTATTATTTTCTTTACATATTTAATTCATTTATTATTTAATATAATTTTAAAACTTAAAACATTTATTTGTGGCCAATGAAAATTATCATATTCATTCTATATTTTGTACTTGACATTAACTGGTCTACTTTCAAAAAAGAAAATTAATCTTTCAAATATTATTTTGATAATCATAATACAGAGCTCTAGTCCCTTCAAGTATAGTTTTTAGGTAGACAAGAATATGACTTGATAATGATAATAATTTTACCTTTTTATTTACAAAATTTTATGGGTTTTTTTTTGGTTTTATGTTAATGTTGAATTGCTTTGGATAGCTTTATGTAAAAAATAAAAGATAATTTTTCTTATTCCTATATATCTCTGATGGATTCAGCATAGTTCTTATTCCTATAATTTTTTTTTTTAATTCTAGAACAAATCTTGAATTTGTGCCATTGTATTTCAGGCCTCTTTTGAGAGGATCATATAGTTTTATTTTCTGGCTTATAGAATAAAGGAAGAAGAGCCCTTGAATTACAGAATAATTTTTTTTACATTCCTGTAGTATTGTGTATTAATATATGATAATATTTTGTAGTATTGAATTTTAGGAGCTTACATTTATCATAAAAATAAAGTTTTCATATTACTTTTGACTTATTTTTATAAGATTTTGATATTCAATGCATTGAAAACTTTAAAAGTAACTGGAAATATTTCCCTCATAGATTTAAAGGAATTATAATTGCTTACCAAAACATTTGTGAGATAATTGTTTGACAACTTCCTTAATATCTCCCATAGTTATTGGTTTATTTAGTTGTTCTTGTGTCAACTTTTATGATTCACAGTTTCTAAGACAATTATCCATTTCAAATACACTTGCAAATTTATTAGCATAATTTGTTGTATAAATAGAATTGTGTTCATGTTTTTAGTTTTATATTTGTTTTTTTTTTTTTTTGTTATTTTCTTGCAGCCACTATTTCTAGTAAAAGAGTTGTAAGATTTCTTTGAAGGTTTGGATGTGGTTGTCAGCTTCAGTTACTGTCCAACCAAATACTTCTAATACTATTTATTTCTTCCATACAGTCTCAATTACTAAAGGCTATTAGCACGTCCAGTTTAGATAACATAATCTTAGTTTTTGATATTAGAAATGGTAAATATTATTTCATCATTGAAGACAGGATAAAGCAGGGTAGCTACTGGTCAAATAATGTTTTAATTCAGATATTTAAATTTTTATTAATCCTAACATAAAACAGCCTGCTTTTGATTCCTGAATATATTTTGCCACATTTTAATATTTCTTTATTGACTGAAGAAACAAGCATATTTTTGGAAAAATCCTAAGTAAAAGCATTGTTGCCAAGTAGAAGACCTCATACTTACAAATAGCCTTATACTTGTTAAACAGTGCAGTGTATTTTCTATTTCATTCTCTTTTTCAGAAACCAAATCCTGCCATTTATTAGTTTTAATTTTGCATACTTATTTTTGATTGATAATAACAATATGTATTCAACTGTGCTTTCTCAAGCTTATTCTCCACATCATAGATTCAGATTTTAGCAATTGGTTGTTCATTTTACTAAAATTTAAATTTCTGTTATGACAATTTCTTGCTTAAAATGTGTCCTTTGCTCTTCCAACTTAATTTTAATTCAGTGTGATTTCTTTTCGATTTTTATGTGGAGTCTATATTTTCCTGAGAGTGTCCAGTGCTTGTCATCTAAACTTTTACACTCTTGGGTAATGCATTCTTCATCTGTATGTGCCACATTATATTTATTTTATTTTTTCTCTTACAGACTTTGTTTTGCATAAACAACTTATGGGTTTTTTGTTTTTATACTTGTTCTTAAAGGTGGAAGCAAAATTAAAAACTATTATTATTTGAAAATGAGATCAAATAAATTTTACTTCACTTTCTAACTTTTTTACTGTATTATCTAATCCTTAAAAAATAGCCTAGACTACTGTACAGGATTGGGTAGCATAGATGTGTATAATAAGCAACCTAACCTTTATGCCATTATTTAATATTTTTAAAATAAAATAACCTTTTAATTAGTTCTTAGTTTCATTTATACACATTCTGGTTTGAAATAACAGAACCTGCATTGTAGGGAATCAACAACCTCTTATCTTCACTTCCTCATCAATAATTCATTATCTAACACCTCCCCAGTCCTCATTCTGATTTCCATCTCTGTCAAGAACTGTAATTGCTCTTATCTTTGATACCAAGACAGCTATAGTCCATTAACCAAAGCTAATGTACAGCTCTCACCTTTCCTGCTTTTTGGAGGAGTGAAGGGGAGGGTACCCTGGATTGAATTCAGGGGCACTCAATGACCACTGAGCCACATTACCAGCCTATTTTGTATTTTATTTAGAGACAGGGTCTAAATGAGTTGCTTAGCATCTTGCTTTGCTGAGACTGGCTTTGAGCTTGCAATCCTCCTGTCTCAGACTCCCGAGCCACTGGGATACTATTCCTGCTTTTTAAACATGCAGCATAATTTGACTAGTCACTTCTTGAAATGTTCTCCTCTCTTAACTTCATATCTCCTCTTGCTTCTCTGTCTCAGTAAATGTTCTCTTCCTGTGTCTCTAAGTAATACAGCACCTTTAGGATTTGTCTGGAGCCTTTTTCTCTTCTCCATTTCTACTAACATCCTAGATGCTCTCCGCCTCTGCATCCCACAATCCTTTAGGTTTGATATAGTGTATATGTTTTTAACTCCATAATTTATACTTTAAATTTTGACATCTCCTCTCATTTCTAGATTTCTACATCCAAACTGCCTACTTGATATCTCCTCTTGGATGTGTTATAAACATCTCAAACTTAATTTGTTCAAAAGAAAGTTTTGTATTTTGTTACTGTGTTATTTATCTTCTTCCCTAAGACACCTACTCTCTGGAATTATATGGTTTCATAGGAAACAATCTGCAAATTAGTACTTAAGGACAGGGACTTGGCTGACTAATTTGCAGTATTATGCCAACTCCTGGCATGACAGCTGTAAATCTAGATAATGACACCAGAGAATCTAATCATTGATAAGAGGGCAGAATGCTTCTCCATAAAATATTAAGTTTAAAATATGTAAAACTACAAATAATTTACAGAAGTATTAAAAATCTGATCTTTCAGATGGTCACTATTTTGAATCATGTGATTAACAGATTTTTTTTTCTCACTGTTTAGTGATTATATTTTGATGGGACTTTAAAGATAGATTGCCTTTTAGATATTCTTCTTTCACATAATAAATAAAGATGCATTAATAAATTAGGAAACAAATGAAGCAGATTGTAAATTTGTTTACCACATAAGGATTCTAGAATTTCCTGATACTTTGGGAAGAGAAAACTTCTTAGCACTCATTCCCAGGAAATCTGTTTTCAGTGATAGTGGAATTTCTCAAAACATCATACTAGTTTTGTTTTTGATTTATGTAGAAGAAAAAAAGGCTTTATGATCCACTGGAAACTGAAAACACAACTTATTGCCAAACAAATGTTAAAAAACAAAGCAATTGTTTTGAGTAAAAAGATTATGGTGAAGTTAAGTTGCTGCATTTACTTTTACTGTGGCAACTGTTTACTCCTTTTTTTTTTTTAACTTGAATGAGTCAGTTGAAGACAGAGGTTATTGATCATATGAGAAAAGGAAGAACTTGAATTTAAGGCTGTGAAGGATAGGATTTCCATTACTATAAGACAATGTATTGATTACCTGAACTTGTTTTTTGACATAAATTGAGATTTTTGTAGATTGCAACGCTACCACAGAAGGTGCCTTCAATAGGGTTAATAAATATAAAAAAGAAGTAAGGGTTATAGGCATGAAAAAAGTGTAGCTTGTCTTTTGTCTTCTCATTGTATATACCTTTTATGGATTTGATGCAGATAAACATGCATCTTGCCACATTTGTGCATCTTACAAGTCAAGTTTGATATAGAAAACAAAGTGCTTCAGTCTCATAAGGAGGTTTCTAATAATATTTTGACACTGCAACAGCATCGCAATGAGGAAGGAAAGTATTAAAATTAAAACCGACCCCAGAATGAAGAGCAAATGTATAAATTAGTTACACATAAAATAGAAGGTAGGAATATTTTAGTCAATTTTCGTGAGTGGATGGGTAAGGACAAATATACTAAATGTACTCTTGCATTACCAGCTTTCCTGCAAGATTGTTCAGAGTTCAGAATCTAGATTAAAATAGAGGTGCTTGTATTTTTACAGCACTGGTGCAGGTGTGCTTTGCTTTATTAAACCTAATACCCTACTGTTAACATTCACATTTATGGTACAAATAAACATAAGAGTGGTTATTTGCATAACAAAATAATATGTGATTTTTAATACAAAGTTCTTTTATATAATAATCTTTCTCCCAAGTTAAAAAAAAGGAATCGATTTATAAAATGTTAATTATTCAACCTTTTAGGTTCATAACTATTATGTTTTCTATGAGGTAAACTTACCTTTGAAAATGAATATTTTCAAAGCTTGACATTTTTCCTAAAGAAAAATAGCAATTAGTGAGAACAGATAACTTGACTGTAGTTCAGAAAATCATCATGTTTGTAGGGAATAAAGGCTTAAACACAATTCACTGCTTTCTTAAAGGCAAGTAGAATTTTCTCTTTGCTGAAGTAATGTGATCAGATATTCTAGTTTTTGTATGCCTTCACACATTACCCAAGTCTGTGCTAGCTGTAAGCAGCTAAGAATAGAGGTGACAGGTAGGCCAGAATATAATGAATTATGGTAATCCTAGCAAGAAATAACGGAAGCACATCTGAGAATTTCTCTGTCCCTTGGAGATTCAGTGAGATATATTCTAGAAAGTCTCCTAGGACGATAATAAGATGATTTTGCAACCTGATTAATATGGACATCAAAAACAAAGCTCAGCATCTAAAATCAGTTCAGTGTTATGAGCCCTGAGACATTGAAAAGGATATACTAGATGTTGGAGGGAAGAAGTAAAAAAAGAAATATAAAGATTGATGTGGAGGAGACCCTATGAGTAATAATTTAGTCTTGTCTACATTTAGCTTTAAAAAGTTGGATGACATCCAAGCCTGAATGTCACAGAGACTGTTAGGCGTTGTGCAGAAAGCCATCATAAGGCCCGTGGGGACTTGAAACAGACCGAAGTGTCATCTGTGCTTATTTGACACAGAAATGTATTGGTTATAAAGCCAACCTTCATAATAAATAAGCAGATACAAACGTGAAACTACATACTTACATTTCACATATAAATAAGCACAAAAACACACATTAGAATTGCTACTCTTTTTGTAATTAGCTTCATGTTCATAAAAGTGTATGGAGAATTTCATAGAAATAGAAACATACTCTCATTTAAAGGACACAACCCTACCCTCAAAAAGCTTATATTCCAAAAACACATAATAATGTGAAATGCTTTAATTTATGGTTTGTTAAATGGTGCTAATATCTTTCACTTTCATTTTTTCAGAATATCCTATGAATATTTACATATTTTTCTTTCCTTGATACTTTGAGATTCAGAGGTAAAGGTGAGGAAGAGTGAAATGTATAAAATAAGGGAGGCTGCAATATATAAGATTCTTAGACCCCTACGAACTCTGATATTTAAAATACACATTCATTACAACAGAAAAATAGGCTTCACTAGAAAGTGTTCAATAATGAATTTTTTTTTTAGCAACAGAAAAGAGCTAAATGCAGAAAGAATATTGGAATAGAATGCTGAACCTGTAATGATAGGTTTGCTTTTGTACAAGAAGTCATGTGTTAGAGGAAAGGGGTTGTATCATAGAATAGAAACATGCCCAATAATGCCATATTTGACTGGTCTTCTAGATGCTGGCTACTAACTAACTGGTCTGGGCTGAGTGAACTAGATGATAGCAAGGTGGCCTGAGTCATTTCTATACTACCAAACAGCACCAATCCCCACATACTTTTCATTTCTGAAAGTTTTATTTTGGTTATCAGATTTTATCCAATCTTCCTCACATGTTCTAACTAGATGTATTTCTAGATAGCAGTGAAATTTGCTTATCCCCAGTCTCAGTAATATTCAAAACAAAAGGTATTTCTTGGTCCATTATTTTATTATTTTACTTAGAAATCTCTATTCAAGATTATCTTCAGAATTTGGGCACAGTGTAGAATGCCTATAATTCCAGGGGCTCAGGAGGCTGAGGCAGGAGGATCATGAGTTCAAAGCAAGCCTTAGCAAAAGCAAGGTGCTAAGCAACTCAGTGAGACCCTGTCTCTAAATTAAAATACAAAATAGGATTGGGGATGTGTCTCAGTGGGGAAGTGCCCCTGATTTTAATACCTGTATCGCCTCCCCCCAAAAAAGATTATCTTGAAATATACCATATAATCAAGATAATGCCATTTCTTTATTCTGATCCTGATGGTATGTATATATGAGTTTTTATCAACTCCAAATATGATAATGATTAGCTGAAAAATCCTTCTCTTTAAAGACCAGTTTTTATTGAAATTCAACAATACCTCAATTAGCATAATATAGCATATGTTTTTAAATTTTTGGTACCAGGAATTTATCCAAGGGGCACTCAACCACCATGCCACATCCCCAGGCCCTTTAACGTTTTATTTAGGGTCTCACTGAGTTGCTTTGGGTATCTCTAAGTTACTGAGGCTGGCTTTGAACTTGCAGTCCTTCTGCCTTCACTGCCCAAGCCACTGAGATTACAGGTATATGCCACCACACCAGGTTTTATTTAAGAATCCTCTGCAAGAATCCTTGTGTAATCTTGGAAACTTCCTTTAAGTTATAAGTTTATATTTGTAACATTCTGTTCAACTTGATTCATGATCTTGTGGTTCATACATATTAAAAACATTGAATTCTTATGATTTAATTTACATTTTAAATTAGATGTTTCTTTCTGTTTATGTATTTTATGGAAATGCTTACATGGTACTAGTTAAACTTAAATAAGTGGGCATTAAGTTGCCTAATATAGCAACTTGCTTAGTAAAATGGTTGTCCATTATGACTTAGATACATTTATATGCTTGATATAATCACAGAAAGAACTGCCAAACTTGTTCCTTCTATTATAATTCAATTTCCAATTTCTTATGGATGAACTGATTTAATGTCTAAATAAATAGTCTTAAGTTTCTGTAGCAAACTACTCATTGTGACAGCAAGTACTTTCTTAGTCTGCTTAAAATGTGTCAAAATTTATGTTGGATGCTATGAACTAAAAAAAAAAAAAATAGAAGACCATATCTAAAGAAAACTGATGTATGTTATATGATGTGATCTTTTTTTAATTTGTTCGAATTAGTTTTACATGACAGTAGAATGCATTTGACATATGATACATAAATGGAGTATAGCTTTTCATTCTTCTGGTTGTACATGGTCATGTAATCATATATGCACATAGGGGAATTGTGTCTGATTCATCCCACTGTCATATGATGTGATCTTAAAGTTTTCAAATCAAATGCTTTATGAGTCCAAGTGTTAAAGAAAAACTGTAACTATGTTGTTTCATGTCACACCTTTTAGCTTCATAATTTCAACTGCTATGAATATCCTATCATTTTACAGTTTTACAACAATTGTGCCATTTTTAAAAATCCATTAAGGAATATTATATGCTTGTTATTTGGTCTTTTTTTTTTTTTACAATATAAAATTTATTATAAAACTTCGGCAAATATAAATATCCAGATGCCCATTCAGAACGGAGCCACACCATAGGAGGGGAGCCAGAATTAAGCACCAATGAGGATAGGGAGACGGTGGAGGCCCACGGTGCAGCCGGCCTTCCTCCTCAACCTGTTCCACAGAAACAACCAAACTCACAGAATGAATTTGAAAACCCCACGACACACAAAATCAGACTGCAAGGCTTCCGGTTATGATCTCACAGACTGCTCCGCAGACATCTCTCATGGCAGGAACCCCTAATGCCGGGAGAGTCAGATCTTGCTGTAACCTTAAAAATGAAAAGGCCCATGGCTTTTAATACTCAAAGTAAATTCGTTCTTATAAGAAAACTGTGGATTATATTTAAGTTCCTTGTGAACTATATTAACAAGGTTAGTATGGTTCATATCATTATATCTAAATGTGAGTTTCTAAGTATAATTACAGGAACATCATTTCATATATTTTGTCAATACTTTGTAATGATCTTCAGAGTGAGTCAATTCAGCAATAAAATCATTTAAAATATCTGTACCTAATTTGGTTGTAAAAACAACAATAAAACTCCAAACTACTTCTTCCTAACATTTAAAAAGATTTTTTAAAATGATTTAAAGTATTCACATACCTTATCTAATATTTTACTGATGCAATGAAGACAATTTGGTTTTAGATCAAAATGAAGTATATGGAATATCTAAAATAGAGGTACATGCTATAATTACTTAAGTAGCAAGTGGTTCTTTTCTTGATTAACTTTATTTTCAGTTTAACTATTTTAAAGAGTTTTGTTTTAAATAATCTGATTTTTTTTTTTTTTGCAGAAATGTTGACTTAGGGCCTAAAATTTGAAATTTGAAGAAAATGCCTCCTATACGTCACATTATGCTATCATGTATTTTATCCAAAACAGTTATACCTCCCTATCCATTCATACAATCCTTTATTCTGTTCTAAGAATAAATACATACTTGTATTTACAAGATTATATTTATCTTATTTAAGATAAATTCATATCCATAATTTTAATTACATTTTTTTTAAAAAAATAGTCCCAATTAGGCCATTTCAACCCTGACTAATCACAACAAAAATTTGGCACTTATTTAAAAAATGTTTAATTGCTATTGGTTTTCTTCTGCACCAATTATCTTCTTATAAGAAGTATTTCTGTATTTGTACACAATGGAGTTTTATTCAGCCTAAAAGAAGAATGAAATTTTGTCACTTATTGGAAAATGAGTGGAATTTGAGACCATTATGGTAAGCAAAATAAGCCAAACTCAGAAAGTCAAGGGTTCTATGTTTTCTCTCATCTATAGAAGCTAGAGAAAAAAAAAAGAAAAAGAAAGGTGGAAAGGGGTTCTCATGAAAATTAAAGAAGGAACAGTTGAGAGGAACCAGGCCAGAGGGATGGAGCAGGGGAGGGCAAGGGGAAATTCTGGGGAAATGATATTGACCATATTATATTGTTTTATTGTATGCATGTATGAATATGTACCAATGAATCACAACTTTATGTACAATTATAATGCACCAAAAAATATAGGGGGGAGGAGAAAAAAGAAAACGATTTCTATTATCATTTTACATATCTGGAAAATGAAGTACAAAGATATTTAATAATTTATCAGAGGTCAAATTTTTGGCCAGTGATAAAGCTGGAATGTGAGTCCTAGTCCATCAGTTTCCTAAGCATTTGTTAACCTTGAGAAGTTTTGGGAAAAATCAGACAAAGCATTTGTCTTCATTTCAGAAATAAGAAATATAGTAATTGTTATTATAATTTGGAGTTCAGTAAAAGTAAGCAAGTGTGATGATCTTTAAAATATTTGATAAATTTCTCTAGGATGAATAAATAATCCTGAGAGATAATCCTGATGTCATTCCATACTATTTTAATTGCCTTAGTAATTTTAATCATTTTCACAACTTCAAAATCTTTCAAAAATTTTCTAAAAGTCTGACACATTGTTACTCCATATTATTTGAAACTTGCATTTGGATTTGAATACTTCTCTGCTTCACTTGATAAGAAGGTATTCTTGAGGACCAGTCAAATATGTGTTGGTGATGAGGAATATCTGAGTTATGTCTACTCTTAGTACCATTTGAGAAAATAAAATGTAAGAATTGGTGTCATCAAACTTCAGAAATCTCTATATCCAGTTAAGTTTATTTTCTCCATCAAATTTCCTCTTTCTTGCTCATCTCTCTTTTGTCTCTACTGTTTGTATAATTTCCTCTAAGTCCCCTGTATTGCATTTAAGTGTTATTTTATTTGTTGTGAGTCTAATGCATTGGATGATTTCACAGGATGATATGTGCCCTGGCATATTATCTTGTTGAACTATTCAATTAAATATGATAATGTTGAGCACACAGACACTGTTAAACACTCAGGTGAATGAGCAATTCACCGTGAAGTGCAGAAATATTTGAAGTCATCTGCATGACTGTAAGCAATATGTTTAATGTAAGTACTTCAGGTTTTTAGTGAAAGATAAATATAAGAAAAAACGGGAACTTGAATATATGAAAGACTAAAAAGATATCAGAAATTATTTTTAATTGTTCCTTGATCTATACAAAACATGGGATGTGAATGGACTATTAAAACCTTTTTCTGAGCTGGGGTTGCAGCTCAGTGGCAAAGCACATGCCTTGCACATGTCAGGCACTGGGTTCAATCCTCAGCACCACATTAAAAAATAAATAAACAATAAATATATTGTTTCTATGTATAACTAAAAAAAACATTTTTCAATTGTAAAGTGGTTCAAATTTACACTGCCCTGTACTTCACTCATTTTATTGAGTGCATTACCATAGTTCTTAGCCCTTTTAAAAAATGCATTATTTGGAGACATTTTCGTAAGTACAATATATAATTAGTATTGTCTCATTACATTTTGCATCATTTATATTAAAATCTCTTTTTATGGAAGTTAGATATTTAAATGTCCCTTGGACTGTTTAGAGAATTTTTAGCTGTCAAAGCAACACTTTAGAACATTTGGAGCTCAAAAATAAAGGAGGTTGCTGATCAATAGCATGTGGGTGGCAACTGATGAAAAACAATCCCTTAATATTGTGCTGAAAATTCAAGTTAAATGGCAGTACTTAGACCTTGAGGTCTTCATTTCTCAACATTGTTTTTACTGAGAAGCTCTTTTGTTCTGTGGGAAAGGTCCTCTTTCTTGGCAGTGAAGTGTAAGAATTCTTAATTATTTTTCACTATGATTTTGGTTAGAAATAAAAGAAAGTAAAATGGTTTGTTTAGGAAGTCTTCCCATTGGCTTAAGCATTTATTCTAATTTAAATGTCTTCACAATGAACCAGGTTGTAACTTATAGAATGAAAACATATATTGTGTTTAAATATTAGATATTTAACTTTGTATGCATGTTAAAGGTTTATATAAATTTTAGAGTTCTGGCAAAACTCTTTCATGACTAGGAATTGGACTAGCTATCTAGATATCTAAATTAAAACAATGAAAAATATTGGTTATCCATGGGATAAAAATGTATTCAGTACTCAAGTATTAAAAAACAATAAAACCCATAAAATGATACACATTTCTATTTCCAACTTTTCAGTTATTGTACTTCATATCAAAAATAAACAAGCAAAGAAATAACACACCTATATCAGGGTTTTGAACATAATAATATTGTATATGGTACATATATTCTTTGCCTCCTTTTATTGTTATCATTTTCATCATCATCAAAAATATCTGGGCACACATATCTGAAAATAAGCATGGTAGGTGAAATACAAAGTAAAATTTGTTGATTCTATGACTCTTGAAATGCAATCTGTGTACTTTTCCCCACTATTATTCTGATTTTTAAAATATTGCATTATGTCTTATTGTGTAGTTGTATTAAGCCCACATCATGACATGTCTATCTTATAACTTATAAACTTTTGCCTGTAAAACCATATTTTCTTATTTGTTTTATTTGCTCATTCATTTTTAGACAAGTATATTTCTGCTAAATTATTGATTTGCTGTCCATTATTCCCCAAATAGGACAACAAGCAATTCACAAAACCCTCATTTTAGAAACTGAAGTCCAGGTTAATATATACTCCAGAAATAATTGAGATTACCAGTGTTGATACAAAAAAAGGAAACAAATAACATAGAGTCAATAGAAAAGTAATTTATCTGTGGAAGGTGAAATATATTAGAGAATTCTTTGGTACTCACTATGAAAATAGTCAACAAGGAAAAGATTGTGAGATATACTTGAATGAATTGAAAGTAGAAAGAATAATTATAGGGGCATGAAAAAACAAGTGTAACAATTAATTATTACACTTGAAAACTTTTCACAACTAAAGAATTGATTACTTATAGCAAAAATGTTCACTATATTACATACAAAATTGATGGAAAGAGATACATATATGGATACATCCTGAAAATGTTGTAATTACCACATATTATTTCTTTAGTTGAGGAATTAGCATTTGGATAGAAAACTAAGAGATAAAACTGAAAACTTGGGATGGAAACTTCTTTTCTGTTTGCAATGTGACATTAAAGGTGCCACTGGAGCAAAATCTACTGAATTAAAATGCAAAAGATTATGATGTGCAATCTTTATTTGCCACTGAGTTGTCATAAAATTGTGAAAGCAATAAAAATATAGACTTTCATATTTAAGGTCTTAGAAAATATTTCTCAGTGTTTCATCTTTAAGGAAATAATCTTGACAGTGTAATATGGGTAACTAAAAGATGCAACACAATTATTTTTAAATACAGGAACATGACAGAAAATGTTTGATAATGAGCATTGATGTCAGATAAACATGAAGTTGAATATAAATTAAAGAGTAACAGTGGTTTAAAACACAGGTTCTAGGAAGACAAAGTATATTTCATTCCTGAGTGGGCCACTTAAAAATTCATGTGATAGAATGAAATTGAACCCCTATCTCTCACCCTGAACAAAACTCAAGTCAAAGTGGATCAAGGACCTAGGCATTAGACCAGAGGCCCTGCACCTGCTAGAAGAAAAAATAGGCCCAACTCTCCATCATGTCAGCTTGGAACAGACATCCTCAATAAGACTCTTAAAGCACAAGAAGTAAAATCAAGAATCAATAAATGGGATGGTATTAAACTAAAAAGCTTATTCACAGCAAAGGAAGCAATTAAGAATGTGAACAGAAAGCCTACAATATGGGAGAAAATCTTCCCCACCTGCACCTCAGATGGACCATAATCTCCAGGATATACAAAGAACTCAAAAAACTTGCTGTCATAAGACCCAAATAACTTAATCAATAAATGGGCAGAGGAACTGAAGAGGCAATTCATAGAAGATCAACAAGTATGTGAAAAAAAATGTTCAACATCTCTAGCAATTAGAGAAATGCAAATTAAAACTACTCTGAAATTCCATCTCACTCCAGTCAAAATGGCGATTATCAAGAATACAAATAACAATAAATGTTGGTAAGGATGTGGGGGAAAATGTTCACTCAGACATTCCTGTGGGTCTGCAAATTGGTGCAATCACTCTGGAAAGCAGTATAGAGATTCTTTAGAAAACTTGGAATGGAACCACCATTTAACTCAATTATCTCACTCCACTCCTAGGTCCATACCCAAAAGACTTAAAATCAGCACACTACTGTGATGCAGCCTTATCATATACACAATGGAATATTTCTCAGCCATGAAGAAGAGTAGAATTATGGATTTTGCAGGTAAATGGATGAAACGGGAAAATATCATGGTAAGTAAAATAAGCCAGTTCCAAAAACCAAAGGCTGAATATCCTCTCTAATATGTGGATGATAATCCACCACAAGGAAGGGTAGGAAGGGGAAGAATGGAAGTTCATTGTATTAGACAAAAGGGGAATGAAGGAAAGGAAGGGGGATGGGAATAGAAAGGACAGTAGAATGAATTAGACATAACTTTCCTTTGCTTATAAATGAATACACAACTACTGTATCCACATTATGTACAACCACAAAAATGGAATCCTAATTGAAAGGAGTTGTATTCCATGTATGTATGTCAAAATTCACTCTACTGTCATGTATATCTAAAAACAACAACAGCAGCAGAAGAAATCTGTGACCTTGGACAAAGCTTCAGATTGTTTTCTTAGGTGGGAGTAATAATAAAAAACAAACTAAAAAGATCATTAGTGGCCAAATAAGGTATCTTAAATATTCTCCACAGTTCCTGGCATATTATTATTAATTAACCTTGTTTTAGTTGTGGTGATAAAATTTAGTGGAGATATTTTTGAATGAAAGCATAGATAACTATTTCTTGTTATACACGGGAAATTAGTTCCAGGTACTCTGAGGATACTGAAATCCACAAAAGCATAAATCCCTTTCATAAAAGATATAGCATTTGCATATAACCTAAGCACATCCTCCTGTATGTATTATCTTTAGATTATTTTTAAAAGATTATTTATAACACCTAATGCAGTGTAAATGGTATGTAGATAGTTGTCATACTGTTTGGGGGATAATGATAAAGAAAAAAATTTGGTTATATTAATTACAGCTGAAATTTTTTTCCAAATATTTTTATCTGAAATTGTTTTATCTGTAGTTGTAAAACCTATGGATACAAAGGGTCAAGAGTTTCAACAGGAGAAGGAGGAGGAGAAAGAGGGTTAACAACAACAACAATAATAATGTATTCTCAATAGTCTCGACCTGAAACCCAAGACTGCATTATAAGAAAGCCACTAGAGTTGGGTTGCCAGTAAAGTGAGTAGCAGGAAAAGTTTAAAACTATGATAAAATGCAAAGCTTACCTTTCTTTTTGATATTTAAGATTAAAGTTTAAAATGTTCATAAAATAAAAGTAACATGAATTAAACCTAAATAACATATGATCATTCAAATCATATTAAAAACCAAAATAAATGAAACAAGTAAAAGTATCAAAGAATATTTTTTAGTAACAAGAGTACAAATAAAAAAGATGCTAAATAAATAGCATAGAATGAAGATAAAGTTTTTGATTAAAATATATGGAACTTAAATTTGTATGTATATCCATCCATATGTACTGTTAATTCTCATAAAGTTATAAATGTCGTGTAAACATGACCTTTATACAAGTCTAAAGGAACATGTGTCAAAAAATATATAAACCAATTTAAATCATTAATAAAGAAATCAATTTATATGATCCATCAGGTTCCAAGAATATCTGAAGAACTAAGTATTCAGTGCAGTCCATGAAAAAGAAATGTTGGAATAAAATTGCTAAGATTATATAAAAACTTTTTAGAAGATAGAAAAATAACTCTTAACCTTTGAGATTACTTTTGGGCAAAAATCAATTGGGTCTCCACTAGAAAAAAATAATAAATTAATATATAATTTCAGAACTTGGACCCTGATTAAGAGTAAATAATATATCAAAGGAAACAATATTCTCTTTGTGAATTAAATACACCTTTGGTGGGCCTTTTATTTAATGTATCAGCATGATATTGATATCATCCTTCTTTTGCATTGTTTTCAATGTATGTATTTTTTTTAAACAGTGGATAAACTTATCAAAACTGCATGGATTATAGAGTTATAAATGAAACTATATTAAATATATTGCTAACAATTTGACAAATCTCAAAAGGAACTTAAAAAGGAACTAATAATTTTTTTTCTTTCTAAAAAATTGAAATTTGCTTCATTAAACTAGATTTAAAGAATGATAAAACACTTTTGACACATGATTATGTGCAAGTTCATACTTTTATATATCAATTGCAAATAAAATTATTTTACATTCCAATAAAATATTTCAAAATATGAACAGATAACATAAAATAATAGGAATGCCAATAACATGAAAAATATTTTTATATAAATAAAAATGTAAATTAAGAAAATTAAGTCTTCTTAATGTAAATTAAAATTTTTTGTCTTTGATATATAAAAATTTTGAAATTTCAAAATATTACTTCAAGCTATTTAATGTTGGGTAAGATAGGCAGTTCTGGTAGGGTTATAAATTAGTGAAAACTTACAGGATAAGGATTTTGGCAAGTAGATCAAAGTCTTTGTAAGTTCCCCTATTATTTGACCCAGTATGCTTTCCAAATGTTGTTTATTAAAAAAAAAAACAAACCTTAAAAGTAATCACATTTTCCAATAATGGGAAATGTTTAAATATATGTATATCACTTTGATAGAATACTATGTTACTGGTAGAATTTTGCTTTGATGAATATTTCATATTAAAAATGTTGTTAATATAAGACACTGAGAATTATATATTTCAAATTTGTAGAAACCTAAAATTACACATAAGATATCCTTGTCTTGTTTCTTATCTCGGGATGTAGGGGGGTGTGTATCAGACTTTTACTGTTAAAACACCTGCATAAAAACAATTGATGAACATATCATTTTCATGGTATTTTTTTTTACAATTTAACTGTATCAGTATTAAAATTATGTTTTAAAAAGTTTATTTAAAAAGTATTATTTTTGGTTTTAAAAAGTCTTAAGTCCTGAATCAGTTGGAGTCAACAAGCTGGTCAGTTGGTCAGTTTGAAAAGCTGTGACTAGCTGGGAGTAGTGGTGCACACCTGTAATCTCAGCAGCTCTGAAACAGAGACAGGAGGATTGTGAGTTCAAAGCCAGCCTCAGCAATGGTGAGGTACTACGCAACTCCATGATACCATGTCTCAAAACAAAATACAAAATAGTGCTGGGGATGTGGATCAGTGGTCCAGTGCCCCTGAGTTCAATCCCTAGTAAAAAAAAAAAAAAAAAAAAAAAAAAAAAAGAAAAGCCATGACTAATATCAATGCTATATATCTTTAATTTTTATTGAGACTCACCAACTGATCACCTTTTTTTCTTGTGTCCTTAACACTAGCTGTTAATGCTCTCTGACAAAAAAATAAAATAAATCTGTGCATTTTAAAACCAAACCATGTAAGTATTTTTTACTTGAGTACTGTAAGAAAATGTACACTTTTATGTGTACTGTTTAAGAGACCCAGAACCTATTGATCAGAATTAGGTATGTATTTTCTCTAAGTTTGCTCTAGTAGTAAAATGTTTATATTAGAATTTTTATGTCATGAGCTTGTCAATACTTTTTTTAAAAGGAAAATGGAACATTATACTCAGCAGTAGCTGTCCAAAATGCTAAAATGGTGATACAATATTTATATTGTATTAAGAAGTGTCCTCTATAATGCAATTCACTTTTTGACCATTTGTCCATATATTAACATTGCTGGGTGACACTGAAGCCCTTTCTATACTTTATATTCAGCAGTTTAAGCTTTGGCTCAATCTTGGTAGGCAGTGTCTCAGAGTTATAGGGATTGTTGGAGAGACAGGCACTAAAAAAGGAGAAAAAGAAATGGGCTGCTCTTGCTGTAAACTGAAGATTATGCTAAATCAAAAGAAGTTGCTGGATTTCTGATGTCTACATAGATACAGAGATAAAACTTAGAATTTTGTTATATTGAAACCTGAAACTGTAGTCAGTAATGATAAAGACAGACATAGACAAAAATTCAAGGGGGAAGAACAGGTATTTCTTGGGGGGACTGCCTTTAGTCATCTCCTACAGTGTTTCATGCCACCAGATTTATTTAAAATTAGACACAGAAAGATAATTTGTTTTTAATTTGGGACTGATGAAAATATTTCTAAATTCCTCTGAATATTATATATATAATGATTTTAAATTAGCTTAAAATGTAAATTTTAAATTACTGCTTCTATTGACCTAAACTTAAATATATTTTTACAAAGAAATCAGAATATAGGAAAGATTTGTTTCAAATAAAATATTAATGGATTTGTTCAGATTATCATATAAGTTTAAGTTCCTTTCTCTTAAATGGGCTTTTAATGTTGATCAACGTTTTCATGATTGAGCTGACTTTGATATTTAGGCAATTATGTTTGGTATATTTATAGTTAACCTTTGTAAAAGTTTGTTAACAGAGTTTATTGAGCAATCTGTATTCTAATTCAGTATCCCTTTGCTTTTGCTTCATGTGTGAATGTTATTCTATAGTTGACTCATAAAAAAATTTGTTTCTTTCAATTTCCTGTAGTACTTAATGATCTTAACTAATAACCCTAAATAGTACTTCTTCATTTCTCATTAAATATCTTTGTGACTTCAATTTAGAAATTGAGGGATTTCATTCAACATTATATTGAGAGAATTTACTGCAGACAAATATCTTTGAGAAGGAACAGTTCCCTTGGTCTTTTGTCTTTTTTATTTATTTTATTTATCTTTTTATTTCTTTTGTTTCTTTGATGCCATGCACCCGTGCTGGCTCTCTGAGAGCCAGACACAAAATGAGAGTGACATGTTGAACACATGGATATCAAGGATGTGGTTACCTTAGCAACAGGAAGCATATAAAAGCCCTTAGAACTTCCACTCCTACTCCTGGGACATTTCGGAGTTTCAGATACTGTAAATACTTGTGAATATGACGTCTATAAGAGGCAGCACAAATATTAAAGTATTATAATTTAAAAGTGACCGAAGTTTTTCCCCCAGGACCAAGTTAGTAATTTATAATTCATTCCCTTCCTGAAAATGGGCTAGTGGTGCTCTAAACCAAAGGCAGAAGAGTAATTGGAGAGTTACATTCCATAAATAGGAGTTATTGTGTCTCATGAATGTACACAGATCCCTGGGCTTTTGAATTCTTATTTATAGGTTTTGGAAGGTTTATTAGGTTAACATAAAATTTTAATTCAAGTGATAAAATGCATTATGGTTTTGAATTGCTATAAAAATTAAAGGGTTCAGAATTTTAATAGATATTATATACTTACAGCAACATAGTGATTATACGTTTGCTTTGATCAGTAGTGGAACAGAGAATTTGATTAGTCACTAGAGAGAAAGGTCCTGTCTGAAGTCTGCCAAAGTAAAAGTAAGAAAAAGCTACATTTGTCAATACTGACAAAAATAAAAATAAATCTTATTGATGTTTTAATATTAGCATAGGAAGAACATCTTAAATCTCTATTTTTGCCAAATTAATTTATTGTTATTTCCTCTTGCCAATATATTTTCTTCCTCCTTATGTCTAGACTTTCTCCTAAGATAGGAAGTCCCATATTACTTTTCTATAGGGAAAATCCTTCCTCAACTCTCTTGTTCTCTTTCTCATATTTTTCTACCTTGAACACTGAATGGTCCATGCTACCTACACATATGATCATAGCTACCCTGTACTGCAGTGAATTAACCTTATTTTTTCTCTGTGAAAGAGTCTTGTTACTGAATTTGCTAAATACAGTAGTATACTTGATTTCTCATACTACTTCTAATGTAGCCAGCACCATCACTGTAAGAAAATTCAGTGACAAATCAACCATGATTTTGTTCTTAGCGCCAAGTATGTATGACAGACAACTTCTAATGTTTCAACCAAAGAGTCTAATAGTCATAGTCACGCTCTAGTCATCTAAACTTTTCAAGTTTGAGCCTTATGGAAGATAAATCATCTTAAAGCAAAGTGCCAAGGACCTATTATGCCAACTCACTTCAGAAATCCCTTCACTGATTTATGATTTACTGCTATGTTTTGCTATTAGGATTTATGAAAGATCAATACAAATATCACCTCATTGAAATATGGTGTGTCTTTACAAAACTCAGCTTTAAAATTCTAGTCACTTTGATACAAGAAATT